>NC_080105.1:29782923-31015423 GCF_950005125.1 Chionomys nivalis
GCGCGCCTGCTAGGATTAATTTGGGAATCTAATCACGGTAAGAATATGTAAAATGCCTAGTGCTTGGCTTATGGTGGGAATTTCATCAAATCATATAAAGCTATGTTTTATAATATTGGGGGTGAAGAGCAGTTCACAGAAGAAAAGCTACTGAAAATTTGTCCCCAGTCACCTCAAATCAAACTGAGGCTCTAGAGCTGAGAGCGTACTCAACACAGGCGCCGCCATCCTGGCGGAGGCCTTGGGCCTCTGTTGGCAGAGTTCTTTGTTTCACTCACAGGGTGTCCTTTTGGGGTCCACAGCATACTTGTCTCGTGCAACACAGATGTATGAAGTGTTCACTGTACCCCAAGAACTCGCCAGGTACCCGGGGTGCACAGATCACCAGACAGGCTCATTTCGAGAGACCGACAGGAAGTAAAGATTCTGACTCAAGGCTGGGAGGGCGCGTGTACTCTGGGTAACATGAAGATGATCTTTGCTTCACAAAACTTCCTGGCCTGTTTGCATCTCAGGAAGCAGAATGTGAACAGAAGGGGGACTGGGTTACAAAACCTCAAAGCCTATTATCCCTACCGCCCTTCCTCCAGTGCGACTCTGCTTCCTAAAGATTCCACAACCTTCCTTCCCAACAGCTCCACCAGCTGAAGGCCATGCACTCAAAAACGCTCACAGGCCTCACAGGGGTACGTCTCATTGAAACCACATCTGGGAGGTATGTTGACATCATGTCAAATTTGCCTGCTCATTCCACAAGGCTAGGCCCTCAGTGTTGATTCCCGCCTGTCCACCTCAACACCAAGAGCCTGTGCTGGTTGCTACGGCACACTGTAGTCAGGTACGGCACCAGTGTCTGGCCCGCCCTCTTCACTCCTCCACTCACAGGGCTATGGCTATACACCTTGCCCTTTGCTGTGGAGTTGACAAAGGCAGCTCCAGTAGAGACACCAGTCAGGTAGTCATGGCAATGAATGTGGGGGTCAGGTACTTTGACTTCCCAGGTCTTGCCCAGGTGCACAGGCTACCAGCCTCCCACCCGCTCTAGCCTGCAGCTGACTTTGGCTTTCCTCACTGACCTCTGGCCTCCTGCTAACCACATCTTTCTCTACCATCAGCGCATTCTCTTGGAGATGCAGCTTGTGGTTTTCTTTCTTGCCTGTTTGTCCTGGGTACCCGTAAAGAGTTCAGGAATGGATGGGAAAGGACAACGTGGCCGCGGAGTCTGTAAGGACCGGTTCTGCTTATTTTGAAATTTAAATTTGGTTTTAAGTCATAACAGGGCAATAAAAACCTTACTCTAAATAAGGAAAAGGATCCCATCCGGGGGGCCTAATCCCTGCCCGGTTCTGCTCGGCTTCTTCCCTCCATTATGCTTGTATAATACAGTATGGTTTCTATTGAGTGTTTCCTTCCTGTTTTTACACTTATTCTTGCTTCACTGACTTTATTATCGGCAGAATTTTGCTGCGTTTTTTTTTACACAGCCATAAATACTATTCAATTCAACAAATGCATACAAATGGTTTCCATTAGAATTTTAATCTACTCTCCAAATGAAAGAAAAGCTTAATATAAATCTTTTTAAATTACCAGAACATAAATTCAGACAGGGACAGCCCCACCTAGACGACACACGTGGGGTCACATCCTGCTGTCCTCGCTCATGAATTAATTGAGGTCTCTCGCTGCTGTAAACGAACGGTGCATTCTGGAAAGATCATATCTGTCAAGATTGCAGATTGCTTTCCCTCCGACTTTGTAAAAGTCACAGCTTACAATACCTTCATTATGCCGATGAGAATGGCTGTCTCCCCAACTGGAAAGAAATAGTGTTTTGTTCTGTTGGACCAAGATTTACAGAATGCAATTTTCCTCCATGCAGGAGATATGACAAACCTACTGGAAAAAAAAATGTCATTTCATAACTTCTTTCGTTTCATCACCTTTTTTTTTTTTTTCCACTAAGAGATGGAGATTCTCTCCCCTGTGTGAACGGGCTGCGGTGACATTTAATGGCTAAGTGAGGTAGTCACCGGTGAGTGAAGACATCTTTCCACCGGGCTAAGCTGAAGAGAGTTCATGTCCCCCTTCTTGCACTACCTGTCTGGAAAGGTCCCCGTCAGCGAAGGAAGGAATCCTTGAGTCCCCAGACTCTACTTGAACACGAGAACTCCCACGAGTCTTGACAACCCTTTGAGATCAGCTGAAGAGGCCTCAGTTTCCCAGGTGCCTTCTGCAACCCAGAATCCCAGCCCGCCTGCTCTGCCCTTGGCCAACAATCTCTCTCTCTCTCTCTCTCTCTCTCTCTCTCTCTCTCTCTCTCTCTCTCTCGGACAACTGAAGGGCAGAGTTGGGGCTTGGATTTTTTTTTTCCCAGCTTCTCATGTCGTAACCCCGATGCTGTCTAGCAGAGCGTCTGCATATTAAGTCGCCTTTTAGCACCCGGGAAGAGGATGGCGTGATGCGTGGAGGAAGGGCCCCTTATGTAAATGGATGGTTGACGCGACCCCACTGAGAAGAAAGGGCAAGATGAACAGAGAGACCAGGGGTCAGTAAACCCCGGGAAACATCACTCCCTGAGTCAAGAGCCATTGCCACCGTTCTGGGCTCTTCACCTACAGCTCTACCATTCCAGAACTGTCACTGCCTGGGCTCTGGTGGGTGAGAAATCCGAGGAGGTGCAAGGAGGGGTCAGAAATTGTGCTTTGAGTTCTGAAAGCTCCTATGAGCTTTGCATAGCAGAGAGGAAGCAGACAGCTAGGGCCAAAGGGAGGCTAGTCCCAGGTGACAACCGTCCTGCAGGAAGGCTTTCCCCCTGGGTGGCTGCTTAGCTGTCCTGGGCAGGAAAGGCAGGACAATGTGCCCGAGCGGTGGTGTTCCCAAAGGCTGGTGAGATTGCTGCACGTCTCCCTACAAATGATGATCTCTATCCACATAAAGTGGTATAATAGCCTCTTCGCTTACGGAGTGGTGCTGGCTGCTCAAGTGCTTATTTCTTGCTTCTTAGCCCATTTGCTTCCCATTAGCAGTAATCCCGAGCCTGAAAACTCCAATCACTAAAGTGATAATAGAAAGACTGCTCGGCCATGGATTCTCGGGAACACAGGGTCCTACGCATAGACATGAGCCTTCATGGTTATGCCACAAGGGCCAGGGGAGCAAGGGAGCGTCTTCACAGCATGTCTGCAAAACAGGGTGCTAGGGAGCTGGTAGAAACTCACCCACAGAGAGAGAGCGAGAGCGAGAGAGACAGAGAGAGAGAGAGAGAGAGACAGAGAGAGACAGAGAGAGAGAGAGAAGACATGGGGGTTAGCGTGCAGGAGGAGGCTCGGTGAATATCTGTGGTTGGCAGAAGGACATACCGTGAACTGAATTGCATCCCACCCCCGCCCCCTACCACCAATTTGGTTGGAGCCCCAATGTGATGGTATTTGGAGATAAAGCCTATGGGAAGTTGTTGGGGTTAAATGATGTTTTAGAATTGTCATTATGATGAGATTAGTGGCAATTATGTTTGAATCTGAATCCACCCTCATAAATTCATGCTTTGAGTACCTATGCCTCAGCACATGGTGCTATCTGGCGAGGCTGTGGAACCTTTAGGAGATGGTATCTTGGTTGGTGGAAATAGGTTATTAGGCATGGGCCTCTGAAGTGTTTGTCAGCCATGGTTCTGCAGAGGAGCGTGACTGACAGGATGAATATACATTACAGAGCAGTTTTATTTGATTAGCTAATGTGATAGACAGGTATAGTCGGATTTTTCTTTGGCCCCCCCAGCTCACAAATAACCACATAGAGACTTATTACTAATTATGAAAGCCCGGCCTTTAGCTTAGGCTTGTCTCAACTAGCTCTTTGAACTTAAACTAACTCATTTATATCGATCTACGTTCAATCATATGGCTTTTACCTCTCTCCATTCCATGTCTTGATGGTGTCCTCTTCCTCTCTCTCCCAGGAAGTCCCGCCTATCTCTCCTGCCTCTCTACTGGCTGTTCAGCTTTTTACTATACCCACCACAGCAATACATCTTCACGCAGAGTACAATTATCCCACAAGAGACAGGGAATGCCGACAAGGCATGCCGCAGAGACTAGGAACATGCTAACTTCTCAGCCCACGAGGTCTGATGCTTCAGCAGTCCGAGTCTGGCATTGTGGGCCTGCAGGATTCCTAGAAAAGCAGTGGTCTTCAGTCCATATGGAAAGGATGAAGGAGTTGGGTGCCAGTGTCAGCAGATATAGCAGTAGGGGCACAACAGGCTAGGTAGGCTTACTGGCAAGGAGAGCATTGCTCTCCCCTTAGGGCCTCTTCATATCGAAGTCCTATCTACCAGTCTTCCTCCTTCAGCTAATCCTTCCTGAGGACCCTCTCACAGACCCACCTGGGGGCGTGTCTTTTAGCGGATCCAATTAAGCGAACAATCGCGATTCACCGCCACAGTTTGGGCCCTGCTTCTGTTATGCTCTCTCTGCTCCCTGACCCACTGGGAGGGAATCAGCTCCCAGGACACCTTCTGCCACCTCTCGGAGAGCTGGGCTGCTCTCTCACAGACTTTCTTACTGTGGCCTGAAGCCCCCTGAAACCGAGAGCCCAAATAAGTCTTTTCTCTCTTCTGTTGTCTTTGTCAGGTACTGTAGATAGTCACAGCAATGCAAAAGTGACTGACAGACCATCCTTTGAACAGACCAGCGAGCTCCTCCCAATCTCTTCCCGTCATATGAGCACACGGGAGAATGGGACCATCTGAGCTGGCCAGAGTCCTCAACATGGCTACCGTGGCACCTTGATCTTGGACTTTCACGCCTTCAGAACAGTGAACAGACACCTGTTGTTAAAGCCCACTACAGTTGTGGGGTCCTGCTAGAACAGCTAAAGCTGTCTAAAATGGAGTAGATAAAGTCATAAGATCAAAATCAGGAGAGGCAATCTAGAACTGACCCCAGACTGCTCATCCTTAGCATTCTCTGGGCCAGGTCAGCTATTTGATTGTTCAGTTGTGGCAGGAAACATAACACGAAATTCACTGAGCCTTCCTACATGTGCAGCGCTAGCTTCATGCACGTTGGTGTGGGAACAGCCAAACTCCTTTCCTGTAAAACCGAGACTCTGCCCATTAACCACCATCCCCTCCTGGCTCTTTCTAGCCAGTCTTTCTTTGACTTCTATGAATTTGCCTTCTTTGCATACCTCTTAAAAAGGGGCATCAGAAAATTTTATCCTTCGGGATAATTTATCCTTTATGCTTCTTTCATTTAGACTCCACATTCATCGTGTTATTGTAGACACTAGGACTCTTTCAGACCGAATACTATTCCAATGCACATATATGCCAGTTTGTTCACGGGGCCATCCATGGAGGAATGACCTCTGCCGTGGGCATGCGTGTGAAGTGGCTGGTTTATAAATATCAGGCATGATAACATTCCTCACATCTGTTATCCGCTCCCTTACTCCACCCAGCACCTCCCGAGATCTCTCTCATAAGCACCCCGCATCCCCAGCACTAACCTCCTACAGCCAGGTGAGCACTTACCCTGGTTGAATTTCTTCTCTGCTTGTCCCATATGTTCAAGACAGGATGCTAAGGAACACTGGCCACCCCGACACAGACCTACAGAGAACTCTGGAAGTCTCAATGCCAAGATTTGCATTTCCCGGGCCTGTGATCCTCCCCTGAATGCTGGCTGGTGCTCCTCTGGAAGTGGAAACCTGCCAACCCCACAGCCCAGGGACATTGACAACTCACTTGGCCGGCGAGCAACGTCACAACTGTGTCCAAGAGAGGAGAGGCAGGAGGAGCGAGGTAACAGGCAGGAAGCCCACTCCGGGACAATGAGGGTCTTAAGAGTCCTGACTGAGCAGCAGGCTAAATTGAAACATCATCCTGGTGCCGCAGAGTGATTGCAGTGAGGCGCATTGGCAAAACATCAGACAGCAGGTAACATGGCTGCCTGGGCAGGGGGGGCTCCAGCTGACTTCCTAATTGGGCCAAAGCTCCTGCAGTGTTCTGGAGTCCACTGGCATCGGCACCAGTGGCTAAAATACTCATCCTTGAATCAATTAAACCGTCTTGCCAAGGTGGCCTCCCTTCCTGCCCTGAAGCCACAAGACTTATTACTCTTGTGATCAATAGTGGCTTTGAGACCCACATTCAAGGCTGGGACCCCAGGTAGTTTGGAGCCTGCTGGACTCCTACTGAAATCCTGGTGGCTTTTTCGCTCTTTGTCCATTTTGCTCCTCTTTGCTTAGACACTCACAGCTGATGCTTAACCAAGGGGTTTGATCGCAGAGATGTTCATTCCACAGAAACCCTTTGGGCATACACACACCATTCACCACGAGTCTCCAGGGGGAGGAAGTTGCATCACAGGCTGCTTCCAACCTCTTCTTAGAGTTGGGACTGCATTTCCAAATTCTCTCTCTCTCTCTCTCTCTCTCTCTCTCTCTCTCTCTCTCTCTCTCTCTCTCTCTGTTTTTCAAGACAGGGTTTCTCTGTAGCTTTAGTTCTTGTAGACCAGGCTGGCCTCGAACTCACAGAGAGCCTCCTGCCTCTGCCTCCCAAGTGCTGGGATTAAAGGCATAAGCCACCACCACCTGACTCCAAATCCTGAATCTCTTGATTTCCCCTCCACTGCTTGAAGTATAAGTAGTTACTTAATCGAATAAGTGATATTCCAATGGGGAGCAAAGGTCTGGATGGCCTTTGCTGCTGAGTGGCTGGTGTGGTTTCTTTGAGAAAGGCTCTCTTGATGTCCTGGAATTCATGGTCTCCCCCCCTTAGCACTGGGAGTGCCAGGCTCACAGGTGCCCAGGTTTTAATACCGCTTTGTATTTCTCCCAGCTTGCTTGTCATGCAGGTGAGAGGGAACTGCTTCAGTCACCGCCACGGGGGATACAGCAAGAAGAAAGGGACCTCACAGTTATTAGTGTGCTGTTTGCAGGGGTAAATGAAAACTCAGGGGCACCCTTCCCCCAACTCCTCCGTCTTGGAAGGTAGTCCTCGAGGAAGGACCGAACTCTGAAATCACTGTGTCCGCCTCCATTTCTGTCCCTTTTAACAACGCACAAGAACCAAGGTCACAAAACACGCAGGGAACATGCTCACAGTATGGAGTTTCTTCTAAGTAATACTTTCCCGATTCATTTTATTAAGAAATTAAATCGCTGATCCATTTGAACTCGCATTAATAGATATTAAGTGTTGCTTATTATAAAAATGCTAATACATCATTACTTTTTGTGGCTGGTTTTGTTTTTGATTTTTTTTCTTTTTTAACTAACCACCAAATGGCTAACAAATTAAATTTAAATCATTAAGTCTGCTATTCCTAGAGAGGAATCACAGGGGGTGGCACATCAGAGAACCTGTTTTTATTTTGTTTGGCTTTAAACACAAAGAGCCTGTGCTGACTCCTGGCTGGCGCCTCCCTGGCCCCTTTCCAGGAGGCAGTGAGCATCTGTGGGGCAGCTGCCGGGGCAGGGGCTACAGAATGGAGGATGGCAGGGATGCCTGGGCTGCAGGCTCTGGATATGTCCTCGGCCTCATTAGTCCTCCCTCTAACCATCCGAGCTAATCAACACAGACACGGGCTGCTTAAGTGTTAACGGCCGTTCCTTATAGCCTCTTCCAGGATGGCCGCGGGTAATTAAAAGCTTCATTGCAAAGGCCAGACAGCTTCGTCTGGGCTTAGAAAGAAGAACCGACATCTCCTTTCAGGGGAAAAGGAAACAGGAAGCAGGAGGTTTCCCTAGGTGGACACAGTTTTAATTCGAACTCAGAGCCCGGCATTGTAGCAGTTTGCCCGGGCTGCTGAATAGTTCATCCTCTTCAACTGTAACTTGGACTCAGCGTGCGGCCTCTTATGAACACGTGCGCGCAGGAGCATTAACAAGAAGAGTGTCGTATTCTAAATTTGTGACTGCTTCCTTTATTCAGCAGCAGCAAACTGTGATGGCTCCGTATAGATCAATCACACTTTGTGTGGCCACCATCCTATAGGAAATAGAACCGCAGCTGAGGATAAAATGTTAGTCGGATTTCTGTTACTGTATGCAATACCTGTAAGAGTCAACCTAAAAGGAAAGGTGGGCTGGGGAGGCAGCTCGGCAGACAAAGGGCTTTGCCACACAGGTGTAAGGACCTGAGTTCGGATCCCTCTGTGATCCAGTGCTTCTGCAGTGAGGCGGGAGGGGGGTGACACAATCCCTGGAATCCTATGCAGCGGCTAGTCTGGAGTTCACAGGGGTTAATAAAAAGCAATTCCGTAGGCTAGGACAAGTCGAGGTTGTCCTCTGACCTCCACGTGCCAGCCATGATACATGTACACCTGCATGTTGGTGTACACAGACACACACACAGAGATATAGACACATACACAGACACCACAGAGACCCAGATACACAGTATTTTTTTTTATGAGGAATGATTTCTTTTTGCTCACTTCCAAGTTTAGTCCATGGTTAGCAGGTCCCAAGACAAAGCAGTACTTCCTGCTGGGAACACAGTGGTACTTCCTGCTGGGAGTTAAGAGTACTTCCTGCTGGAAACTCAGTGGTAATTCCTGGTGGGAGCTAGCAGTACTTCCTCATGGAAGACGAAGCAGCTTACCTCATGGTAACCAGAAAGCAAAGAGAGGAGGAAAGGGTTAAATTCCTAACTTCCTCCCACAAGGTCCCACCTCTACTTCCTAATGGTGTGGAGGCCCCAAAATGGGAGTGTAAACCCACCATGGCTAGGATTGCAGGAGAATTCACCCCAGAAAGGTGGCTCCCGACATAATGGCATTGAGGGTGAAAAAATTTAAGATTCAAACTGTGGATATGCCCAAATAGAAAGGGGTAAAGTTCACAATGAATGGGTCTTTCTGACACGCCTTTCGGGCTGGAAGCAGCGTCGTCCAAGGCACTCTGCACCACACAGCTCACAGGCTCTCCAGGGCCACCACATTAGCAGAACTATTTCCAGCATCACACGTCTGCCTTGTGCACTATGCTGTCACTGGCATTGATGCAACAAAACCAGGGGTGAAGGGAATGCTGGGTGAAGGAAGTGCATCAACACACCAAATCAAAAGCAGTGGCATGAGCGGGTGGTGGTGGCACACGCCTTTAATCCCAGCACTTGGGAGGCAGAGGCAGGTGGATCTCTGTGAGTTCGAGACCAGCCTGGTCTACAAGAGCGAGTTCCAGGACAGGCTCCAAAACCACAGAGAAACCCTGTCTCAAAAAAGCAAAAAGAACAAAAGTAGTGGCATGGACTCTTACCTGTTACTGTCAGGGAAGGAAGAAAGCAAGCAAGCAAGCAAGCAAGCAAGCAAGCAAGTAAGCTGCCTTTAAGAATCTCCCAAAGTGAGGCTGGAGAGACAGCTCGGCAGTTAAGAACACTTGACCATTCTCCCAGAGGACCTGGGTTCAATTCCCAGCACCCACATGGCAACTTACAACTGTCCGTAACTCCAGCTCCTGGGGATCTGACACCTCCACACCAATGCACATAAAATAAATTTAAATGATTTTTTTTAAAAAGGATCTCCCAATGGTGCTAAACCCTGGCTGTGGAGTCATTAGCTTTTGGACACTCCCGTGATGAAACGGGGAGTACGCAAAAAGCCCTTTTGCTAGATGCCAAATAGAAAGGCTGTCTTCAAGAAAAGCACTGTGCTGTTGTTTGAGCTACGAGCTAAACTATCTATTCTGTTCTGATGAGCACACCGGTGATATCTGCCAGAGTGCTTTTTATATCAAATAATAAAACGTGTTAGTATTTGAATAACCCATATAACTTGAACCAGTATTTTCCAAATCATCAAAACATATGATAATGCCATTCACAGGAAAAAATATAGGGCTGGCGAGATGGTCCAATAGACATCGCTGCTTACTGCCTGGCCTGATAACCCAAGTCCAATCCGCAGGGTCCACACTACAGAAGAGAACTGACTCCTGTGAGTCCATTACTCATCACTTGCAAGGATGGGGATGCCCAAGTCTTGTCATTTCCCACCAGACCCCACTTGAACAGCCTCACAATGAGGACCAAGCAGTTCCTATCAGGATGGGGCCTTGTGAATCTTGTACTTTCCTGAGCTTCCCCCATCTTGTAAGGTGTATGAGCTTTTCTCCTCCTTTTCCTCCCTTCAAGAGGGAATATTTCAACCACGAGGAAATAGCCATACCACATCAACATTTTAAAAAGTTACCAAAATGTAAGGCAATGCTACTCTTCTCATGAAATATCTTTGGTTCTGGAGAATTCAATAGCCCTTTTTCATAAAAACATACTATTTGTATTGGCATGAAAAAGAGTTGTCACTGTTATTTTAAATGAATTAAAACACTTAAAATTTAAATTTTTAATGCACTACATACCAATAACTCTAATCTATATAAACAAAAGTCCACTGGTATTTTCAATAATTTTTAAGAGTGTAAAGGGACTGTGAGACTAAAAGTTTGAAAATTGCTGATTGCAAGGGATTTGAGCATACAGGGAACAGGAGAAAGCAGTTTTCTGAAGAATCAACACCCCCCGTGGGAATGTCCTATATTAAAGAGGCTAAAGAGACATGACAATAAGGGCAGCACTAAGCCCTAGATGAGACTGTACTTTGGAAGTGCTACAAAGAAAATTATTTGCCCAAATTTATAAAGTCAATAAACAGACTGTGATGATGCATGAAAACATTCCTCTTATTTTTTTAAATTTATGTATTTTTTTTTTAATGTGCATTGGTGTTTTGCCTGCATGAATGTCTGTGTGAGGGTGTGGGATTCCCTGGAACTGGAGTGACAATCTTGAGCTGCCATGTAGGTGCTGGGAATTGAACCTGGATTTTCTGGAAGAGCAGCCAGTGCTCTTAACTGTTGAGCCATCTTTCCAGCCCAACAGCCCCAGGTCTGTTCTTAGGAAACAGGCTCTAAATATTTGGGGAACAAAGGCTATGATGTAACTCCAATTCCCAAAAAAAAAAAAAAAAAAAAAAAAAAAAGTGTTGTATATCTCTGTGTAAAATTCCTATGATAATCTAAATAAATAAATAAATAAAGTTTTCCACAAAGGAGTTTGAAGGTTAATGTAAAGTACACAAAAAAAAAAACTTATAAAATAGTGTCATTTTTTCATCTCAACAAAGACTTTAAGTATGAGGCTGTGAAGAGAAGCTGAAAAGGAGTTATATAATCAGACTGCTACCCAGTTTTCCATGAAATGATATGCAGCAGCTATTACCATGACTTACAGCTGTTATTCACCTCCTTCTCCACGCAGCCTCCATGATAAGAGCTTTGAATGCTGAGTACTCTTGCAGCTTCCCTTGCAGCTAGGGGTAGCCATGTAAATGAGCTATGACCAATGAGATGAAAGAGAGCATTTGCTGAGGGGTCCTGAGGAAGTTTTACTTTTCTGACCAAAGGGACACACAAGAGATGAGAATCTTAACTACCACGTACTACCATGCTCTCTCTCTCTCTCTCTCTCTCTCTCTCTCTCTCTCTCTCTCTCTCACACACACACACACACACACACAACATACACACCTCAGATTCTTGCATTTAAAGTGACTGAGATACCTGGACTCTACAAAACAAGCTTGACATCAAGTAACTGCCAGTGAAGACAAAATTAAGGGGAACAGCCTAGATCTTTGTTGATATATTGGGCCCCTGACCCATTTCCATCTAGTCAACACACAAAGCTGCACTTCCTATTATGTGTAGGAAGCGTGTCCCACAACTCAAGCCACTGAGTCGGGTGCCTGCTGTGTACAGTTGCACCCGTCACTAATGCCTCCTCATTCAGGAAAAAGCAGGAGAAATAAAGCAAGAATCGGGCCACACAGCACCGTGCAGATGAAGTGACTCCCAAACAAAATGCCTACTTAAAACCTGGACCAAATGACACCCTTAAATTCTTAAACAATGCCAAGACGCAATCATTTTCACTAACAAAAGTTAAAATAAAGAGCCACACGACAGTAAGTGTTCTGCAGTGATTTAGGGCTGGAAGGTTAAGGCGGCTTTCAATCAGACGGCTTTCAGCACAAACATCATTCCGGGTACTCTACCAAAAGCATCCATCACTGCCAGGTTCCTAATTCAAAACCATATATAAGAACACTTTAACTCAAACACACAAGTTAAAAATAAGACATTTAAATAGTAATCTCCCTTCTCTCCCAAAGATAAATGTGCCCATTAACCCCAGATGCTAACAGGGAGATTTCTTTCTCTTATATTCTAAATGACAATTGTTTTTTTTCCCCACAAGCCATTCACAAGGAAGTCAGTTGAAATCAGAAGGGTGGCTGGCTCCTGAACAGCTGCTTTGCTTAGCGGAAGTGTGATCAGGCTCATGACTTTTAAGTAGAAATGTTAAAAACATGGATTAAACTGTGCACCCCATGGCAAGGAGAAGGGGTTTGGGCACGGCAAGGCAATGTGTGTCTTCTTGTGGCCTTTACCATGTAGTTAGAGCAGGAAGAGACAAACACGAAATGAAATGTTTCAATAACATTTCCAGACAGTGGAAGAGATGTCATGAAACAGAGCAAGGTTCTTTACCAGGAAGGCTGTTGGTGGCACTCTCTGTGGCAAGGCTTCAAAGAGGAAAAGTCAGCTACAATGGAAAGTCCAAGGGGTATAGAGAGAAGGCAGGACCCCAGCTGCCTGAAAGTTGTACAGGAGGGTAGTCAAAGGACATTCATTGACAGTCGACAAGATGCTGGTTTAAAAGCCAGATGTTGGGTTCAGAAGATCACCAGTGGGGAGGGAGAGTACTCGCAGTGTGAGCATGACTAGTCTGCAACCGACCCCCAAAATCTAGGTATGGTGGGGACATGCCTGTATCCCCCTAGCCGAATCAGGGGAGTGGAGACGGGGTATCTAGGCTTGTTGGCTAGCCGGTCTAGCTGAAACGGCTGTGTTCTAGCTCAGCAAGAACCCTTGACACAAAGAATAAGTGGAGAATAGTAAAGGAAGATATCTAACACTGACTTTTGTGCCCTGCATACATGCACAGGCAACCATGACGGCACACAGGTGCACACACGTGTACACACCACATATACATACACAGAAAGACCCAGGTGTGGTGATACATCCCTAGAATCCTAGCACCCAGGAAGCCATGGCAGCAGGGTTTAGAGCTGGAGGACAGCTGGGGTTACATGGCAATTTCCACATGAAACCCTGTCTCAAAACAGTAGCAAAATATAAGGGGGGAAATGCTGGCTTAATGAGTCTTTAGCAGATTATGGGGCAAGGGTGGGGCGGGGTGAGGAGCGCAGGTGCTCAGGGCTGAGGGGGACAGCACAGGTAAACGGGGAACACAAGAGAACGGCAGCCAAAAGGGCAACAACCCAAATGTCTATTGGTGGATGAATCGATGACAAGATGTGTCGTGTTTACAAGAGGATGCTCTTCAGCCTGCAGAAGAGAGAACACTGCAACACAGACTACAACAGAGGAATCCTGAGGGCACTAAGCTAAGTACCACAAGCCACCACAGGAGAATTCTGGGATTCCAGTCACAGAATGGAGTATCTGGGGTAACCAAAGTCATACAAAGGTTATAGTGGTGGTTACCAGAGACCAGGGAGGAGAGAGTTACTACGGGGTGTGTAGAGCTCCAACTGGGAAGCCACTCATTCTGATCTGGAGGTGGATGGAGCAAAGGCTCACCACAGATCTGAGGTCAGTACCCCAGGGTCAAGGATAGCAAAGATGACAAACTCACGCTACACACATTCAAGGGGGTCTTTGTTACTGTTTTTCGATGAAAAGGAATGACAGCAAGCAGGACGTGGACCTGGCTTAGGAGGGAACAAAGTGCTCGAATGAAGACTTGGCAGCTGAAGAACAAAGAAGGACGATGGTTTTGTAAAGGGATCCTGGCTAGAGCCTCTCGGGCTCCTGTTGGGAGCAGTGAGACCCCAGATCCTGAATTTCTTATAAACAACTTGTTTTCCCCTGATCTGAGTGGCTACAGCTGCTCTGAGCACTAGACCCTGATGGCAGGAGAGTGGTTTCTGGTGGGTTTGGCTTGGGCGTGGCTATCTCTATATAATCTGCCCCTGAACACAATAAAGAGAGCATTCTTGGGGAATTCAAGGATGACCCATGTCACTGTCTCTGTCTCTGTGTGTCTGTGTATTTTAACCTCCAACCCCTTGCCCGAAGCTCGCGAACTGGGTGCCAGTACACAGAGCGCAGACATGGGGGCGCGGTGCACGGCAGGCTCCACAGAATAATTCCCTTCCTTCGTCATGAGTAGATAACACCTTTCCCAATATTTAGCTCGATTTAATTAAAGATGGGAATTTCTCCAAGTCTTTGACCTTCCAAGAGCCAGGCTTCCCCAGAGCGACCTGGCTTTGAGAAACGGCAAGACCAACAGAAGACACTGTCAAGTGCACGGCTCAGGTGCCTGAAACCCCATTAGGTCTGTGGTCTGATAGAGAAGCGCTTCCTCAGGCTCATGCTCAGGGATCTGAGCGTCAGCATGAGAGAAGCCCAAGTTGGTAGCATCAGAGAATTCAATGCAGGGTCAGCATTCAGTAAAAATCTGGAGATTCATTCTCCTTTCTCAAAAGAGATGGCACTGTACTCCATCCGCAGGTCTGGGAGAGCACTGGCCAGCACGCCGGAGCAGGTCTCATGTAGGTCAGTGCGATGTCTTTCCTTATGAATGTCATCAGGTCCGAGTACTGAGCCCGGGGACATTACGCCTGCACCTCAGCACAGCTCATCACCACATTCCTGGATGACACGGGCTTGCAGAGCTATCCTCAGCTGAGTTCCGGTCCCGCTGAGCCCTAAGCAGGCTGTCCTGCTAATGACTTACAGAGCTCCCATTTTTAGAGTGGCCTGTTTTCAAAAACATCAACTACAAATAATAAAACTTGTCTGGTACTAAAAGCAAGACAATCTTCCTGAATTCCTTGGACACCTTTGCAAGAATTTATCACCCACCCTGCCCCAGACAGGGTTTCCCTGTGTAGCCTTGGTTGGCCTAAAACTCGTTCTGTAGACCATGCTGGCCTCGAACTCAAGAGATCTGCCTGTCTCTGCCACCCAAGTGCTGAGATTAAAGGCGTGCGCCAGCAAAAAACTTCGTCTGTGTAGCACAGGGTGGACCTGAACCGGTTATATTCCTGCCTCTATCTCCCGAGTGCTGGGATTATAGGTCTGCCTCTGTATTTGGCTTGATCCTAAATATTTTTAACCCTCTGGTATATATAGACATTGGAAGATGACGAGTGACCCCCAACACATCAGAATTTCAGATTACTGGACACAGGAATCTGTTTTTATTAATGAGACTTTTCTGTGTCTTTGCTTGCCTTATTTTGCTTCATAGGTAATTAGGAAACACGGCTAATAAGTTAGATCATTTTCACTGTCAGGTCTTGCTGGACTTTGGAAGTCTTTAAGGAACAAGTGCAAAAGGGGGGAGGGGTTGTCTAAAATGTCAGGAAAACAGTTCCTATCATTTGGCTCTAACTTTCATCTTTCAGCGAAAGATGGTTTCCTCCTTGCCGTTGATTAGCCATGACAGCAGCCACCACTGCTCTCAGGTGCGGTCTCCCTTCGCCACAATTACCCGGAAATGCCTGCTAGGCAAAAGAGTGCTCAGAACACTCTCCTTCTGGAATGTTCTCCCCAAAGGCAACAGTTCAAAGCGCCCCTCTATTAGCCGGAGCCCTGACATCTGCAGAATCCTCTGGACAGGACAGTTCCACTCCTCCTGGAGTGACGCGGAAACCAAGACATAATTACCTACAATCCAGTCACCAGGAACCCAGGCTCAGCAAGGGTCCAGGGGCAGAGACTTGTGTACCTACATCTACGGCATTATCACCCCACAAGCAACCCAGCCACTGCCTGTCACTACCTTCCTTCCGAGAGGAAAAAAAATGTGGTTTTTCACTACGATTCAATGTAACTGAGATAAAAACATAGCACAGCATCAATATTAAGTAAATGATTATTAGCTCCTAGACATAGCTGCAAACAGGACTTTTAACCTGTAGCAACAGAAAATTAGACGGGTATTCCATCTGTCTCTTTTCTGATTTCTTCTACTTTCCGTTGGTCTTAAATATATAAGCGCAAACCAAGGGCAAGGGGTTTGAAGAGAAATCCACTGAGAAAAAAAAGAAAGCGGGTCATGGAGAAAAGAGAGAGTGGAAGGGCTTGGGGCCTGAAGTATGACCGAAAGGAAGATCTACGACCCGTCAGGTGGGCTACCCAGAGACAGGCATGGAAGCCGGGCAGCAATAGGGCTTTTCCTACCACTGAAATCCAGTCATAAGAGAACCAGAGACCAGGGAGACGGCTCGGTTGGTAAAAACACGCTCTGCTCAAGCCCGAGTTCAAGCCCTTGAACTCATGCAAAAAGCTGGAGATGACAGCCATGCACGTGGGCAAAGCTCCTGAGGTATGCAGAGCCGTGACAAGGACAAGAGAAATGCCTGTCTCAGAGCTAGGCAGACACAAAGAACCGATGGCCAAGAAGTTCTTTTCTACCCCTACGTGTGCACTGTGGCATGGTACACACTGACCCCTCCCCCCCACAATCTTAAAAGATTATACACTGTCTTAAATAATAATAATAAAAAAAGCATCCCACCCCGGATGCTGGAAAGAACATGGCATTAATAGTTCAGATATTCTCTGAGCACAAACCTGTGTAATGTCCTTTGCAGACAGTAAAGAAAATACAAGCAGAGCTGAGCATATATAACATAAAAATGATCATGTTTTAGTGTTGGTAGATTTTAATAAAATTTTAATAATATTGGTAAAGAGCCAAATTAGAAAAGGCCCCATAACACAGAGTAAAAAACAAAACAAAACAAAAATCTCCGGGACAAGATAAAGACACATGAAAAAATAAGAGCACCCTAAAAGAAACCATTTTAGTCAAGGGCACTGAGCATGTTTAAAAGAAGTTAGATGAAATTGAAAACAAAGCACACAGCGGAACATTCCCCAATCGCACAGATGAAGGAGACGCCTCCTGCGTGGCTGAAGACACAAATGGGGCACAATCCCCAGAGGGTCGGAATGGACGACCGCCAGGTAAACACACACTTCTCTTACGGGACAGGAATTAATGTACTCTCTGGTTGTAGGGTGCCCTTGGAAATGAACCATGTTAGCACATGGAGGAGCGATGTTCCCACACAGCAGGGGAAACAGGATGGTGAGGGGGATGCCCCACACTACCCAGCCATACAATTCCAGCTGTCACCAACAGCTAGTCTAGGGGGAGTGATAGGCTGCCTCCTGGGGAGCCACTCGTCACTCAGATCGACTTAACAGTGCTACATGACCAACAAACCAAGGATGAGAAGCTGGAGCCACAGGGGTCGCTACCCTCCAAAGGGACGGCGTGCCACCGCTGTGTGTGTGGCGGGAAAGCAAGAATTGATCACCTGCCAGAACACGTGCCGTCCTCACCCTTCCCTGGGTAGGTGGGTGACAGCTCCCCTCAACCCCGCAGCAGAAAATTTCCTGCTACCATCACACTGGGTCCTGCTTGTTTCTCCAAGGGCGTGGCAGGGTATGCTTCCTCTGGGGCAGATGTTGACATCACTGTGAGTCTGCTCATCCCTGTTAGAACACAAGCAATCATTTGTAAGTCCTAGCCCATGTAGCATCGAGGAGCGGCTGCTGGAATTTGGTGGATGAGAGCAGACACTCTGCCCTAACCCTCATCCCAGCCACACCCACACCGGCAGTGGATGGGGAAGGACTTCGCTCCAGCCCCGGGGGTAGGTCCTTGGTTTCTAATTCAAACTACATCCACAGCTTAAACAGACGTGGATCCAGGTGACGGTAGGGACAGTGAGGAATATTCAAGGTTTCATATTTTTTAGACGTCTACGTGTGCTATGCCAGCTATTAAAAACTTATGTGCAACTTAGAGATGAAAGGCACCGGCGGCTTCTTAGAGGAGACGAGCCTTCTTCCGGGGATTTAACGAGGCGGAACTGACTGAGGCTTCTGGTTCGGTCGGCTATTAATTGAATCAAAGTCAATGACAATCTTGCTGTACTTCGGTGTGAATTTCCTAAACGCGAAAAACAAAATATGTAAAGGAATTTATCCGATGAGTAGTTAAAGTCATTTGTTGATTTCAGCTTCAACGGTATTTCCAGTGGCGAGAGAAGAAATATCCTGGGATCCGCTTGCTAGTTTATCTCTACAGGAGCCAATTATAGTGCCCCATACTGAGAAGAACACGGGGCAGGCAAGACTAAGACAAGAACGAGGCATGGGACGGCTCGGCTTGTGTGTTCTTCAACTATCTGAGTTCATGAATTATCCGGGAGTCAAAGGGTTTCTAACAAGTTAGCGGCACAACATGATATCCGATTACACTTTCCCCGTCATATTTATCTCATTTCCTAGGAAACCTCTGCAGCCAACTAGAGTCGCTCCACAGTAAACACAGCACACTTTCTTCTGCATCTGATACATAGAGAAAGACAGCTAGCCCATTGAAGGGGGGGGGGGGATTTTCTAAATCAAGCTCTACAGAAGCAAATAATAAGTCTTCTACATTTTCATATTCAACACATCTACCATAACTGAAGATACTTAGGGGCTTTTAAAAGAAACAAGAACGCATGTACGCAGCGTTCCTCCATGGTCTCCGCTTCAGTTCCTGCCTCCAGGTTGACTTTACTTCCTGCCCCGGCTTCTAGGTTGCTAGACTATATATAACCCATAAACCAAACAAAGCCTCTGCTCCCCAAGTTAGCTTCAGTCGGCGGTTAATCAAAGCAACAGAAAGCAAACTAGGGGGTACATAAGGCACAATAATTCAAGACAGGCATCATGCAAAAAAATCAAATTTCCAATTGGGCATGGTGGGCGGTGTCACTTGGGGAAACTGAGGCAGGAGGCAAGCCCAGGGGCAGCCTACTCATACAGAAGCCCGGTCTCAGAAAACAAATAAAATATTGCACATCTCTAAGAATGCCATAAATGGGGCAGGTCGCCCATCATACGGGTCTTATCCCCGCTGGCCAGAGACACGGTGCCACTTTGTAGAGCTCCCCATTCTAGCAACCATTTCCTGCTGCTCATAAGAGACAGCAAAACGTACAAGTAAAACATAATCCTCTTTCCGTAAAGATGATCATAGCAGTCGGAAGGGCTTCTGCTCTTCATTCAAAACGCTGCTCAGAGAAGAATTCCTAGTGTCTCACCCTGGTGGGTTGCTTTCATCCTGAACGATCTCCACTAGAGCCCTTACGTATGCAAAATTTATAAAGGCTTGGCAGGACTAGCGCAAAAGTTGTGAATTTTTAAATTTCTCACCACTTGCGTAATTAGTCTAAGCCTTAGCAAGTCACTAATATTAAAATATAACCATTAAACAGGCCGTCTCCAGATATTTTTGTCATTACTCCATACCGAAAATAATCTTTAGAGGCACATGCCGTCACGTTTCCAAAGACACTGGCACGTGTGGAGACTTCAGGGCGGGCCGCATGCATGTCTACACCAGTCCCCAACCTACCTGAACGTAACCCCAGCCAGTTCAAACATGAGCCTAGCGGCCGTTGTCTCTTCGCTGTCGTGGTATTTATCCGACATGAAAATAACTTCCTTTATACCTAAAAAGGTAGCAATGGAAGATAAGCCCGGACACAAAATGCAAAAGACAGGCAAAAGAGACAGAGCCCCGTGCCTATGATTAATTACCTTTCCCAAGGGAGCTTGCAGACAAAGTCCAGTTACGGAAGCCCTCACCTGCGGCCTCCCAGGACCGCAGGGGGGACTGTATTTAATCTGCCAAAGTCTTTATGGATTTTGTTTTTAAATACACAAATGCAAAGTGAAAACGTGTCAACCCTTGATCCAATTAACAAATCTTCTTCACGACAGGTAAGCAACTATTCTTTGTTCACCAAGCATCTACTCAACTCAGGAGGCTGAGGTGAGGAGCTGGAGGGTGCTGGACAACCCAGAGGTCAGAGGCATTAGGCCTCCAGGAAAGGCTCTGCCATCACTGTGGAGAGCAAATTGCTTTACATTCTCCCCGGGTAGCATGAGCCTCTGCCAGGACTCCTAAGCATCTTCTCCTGAGGGCAGCTCCGCACTCCCTTCAGAAGGGACGCGTCCACACAGCGCTCTGTGCACGCATCGGCTGCCAATCTCTTCGCCTGTGACCAGCTAAGGAAGCACCCTAAAGAGATAGGTTCACGGCAGCAGCTTCATGGGCACCCACGCTGCCCCTTAATGGGGGCTGTGGTCCACTTTCAGCCGGCTTCCAGACACCCTGAGGGCTCATGATGAACAGTCCCTTTAACCCACACATTTGGCTAAACATGCTAAGTCTTTAAATCTCCAACTGAGAGCTTTATGGAGATAAAGGGTAGCTCATTCTTAGATGTGACTTTTCAAATACAGGTCCAATATATAGAATACAGCGTGGTAGGTTTATGGCCGATGTTACACAAGAGGAAAGCTCAGAGTAACATTTGAGTCTCATGCTATTCATATGCAAAGGTATACTTAGATCCTCAAATATCTACCATGTATTAGGTACAAATTAAAATTTGATATAGAGACTCCCAGCTGACCTTGTTCCTGACAGAAGTTCATTTCCCTCCCTCCCCCCTAATCTATGCACAATATGTCAGAGAATGGTAAACTGACAGTAATTATATGCAATGCCTGTGTTGCTTTTTGGCAGCTTGCAGTTTAAGAAGTTGCAAACTGAATTAAAAACATGCTAAGAATCACAGAGGATGCAATTAGTCTTAGAATACCTGGCAGCACTCAAAAACAAAACGCGGGAAACATCCTGCAAAGTTGATAGTGCAATTAATTTAGATCTAAACAATAACAACGCAAGATCAAACACACCTGCATGGAGCTGCCGAGGAGCAAGGCTCCAATGCAAATGTGACAAATGGGAAAGGCCTGGTTCCTACCTGCCTGGATGATGAGCTTGGCGCATTCATTACACGGGAACAAGGCGACATACATACTACAGCCCTTCACGTCAGCCGAGTTCTTGTTCATGATGGCGTTCAGCTCGGCGTGGCACACTGTGAAAGGGAAGGAGAAGGGCTTAGGCTGCAGCTCTTGAAAGGTCATTCTGTCTCCACTTCAGAAATAGCCCAGAATAAGAATGAATTGATTAGAAACAGCAATACCGGGGCTACCCAAGAAGGGCCCCGTGGTCTGTCTGGGTGATGATTAGCAGGGGAAGAAGCTGTTCCGGCAGCTGGCCTTGGCTTGTAAGCACCTAGACCACCAGGAGGGGCTGAGGTCAAGTACCTCCACCCACCCTAAGCGGAGCAATACCTCACTGCTCCACGAGACCCTGGGGTATTGAACTGCCCACATAAAACGGCTCATTTGTGTGTTGATCTGCGCACACACGGGGGTACTCAACACGGCTGTTAAGAGGGCAGGGGGGCAAAAGAACACAAGAGCAAGAAGTGAAGCTGAGAATTTCTATTCTGAGTCCCCTCATCATGCTCAGCCCACAGGGAAAAGAAAAAAAAGAAAAAGAAAAGAGAAAGCCAGTGGATAACCAGCTATTTATCTATTTTAAACACACCCTCATCCACCTAAGGGCAATGAGCAGTCAAGCCCTCTACACACAGATCCACCCACCAATGATTCTAAAGGATCATACAGACGTCCTTGCCCGAGTTCAAGGTCAAAAGAAGCACCCTCCTTTCTCTCAATGTTCCCAAAGCTGATACAGTTCCCTGTCCTGTTAGGCTAGTTGTTGCTACTCCCTAGTCACAGGGGTGAAATAAAGAAAACTCCAGCAAAGAAATCACTCCGAATCCCTCCGCTGCCCATCAGGCCTTCCACCTGGCCACTGGGTAGCATCACTGCAGGTTTTGGGTGTGCGCTCTCCAACTACCTTGGCATGCTCCTTACGACAGCTACTCAAACATTACCCCAGGAGGAGCTCCCGCATGAGTATGTGTTCCATACTGGAGAGTGATGGTCTAGCCTCGGGAACTTTTAAGAGATCCCCCAGATGACTCAAAGGTGCAAACAACTTTGGGAAGCCCCGCTCTATAGGATTCTCTTGAGATCCCTAACATACATTGTGCACACGATACTAAAACAACCGCCCGCAGAGCAGAGTCCAAACCACATGTAACTCCTAGAAAATAAACGCAGGTCCCTTCAAAGATCTCCGCTACCCGCCCCTGCAGCCAAAAGCTTCCCCATGCAACTTCCAACCACTGAGGCTGTCAGTGAACAGTGGCCTAGGCTCACCACCCTGGGCATTTCAATCACCACTTGCTCATAGAGTCAGGCACGTTTATTGAGAATCTACTCAGGGTCAGAAGGATG
Source organism: Chionomys nivalis (assembly GCF_950005125.1). Classification (NCBI taxonomy): domain Eukaryota; kingdom Metazoa; phylum Chordata; class Mammalia; order Rodentia; family Cricetidae; genus Chionomys; species Chionomys nivalis. The sequence goes on from NC_080105.1 coordinate 29,805,274, forward strand.
AAGGACCAGTCTCCTGGCAGTCTTTTACCGGGAAGCTAAGAGAGCGCTCTCTCAGGTAATGTCTGTGCATAGCATACTAACATCCTCAAACTAGGAACTGATTCCAAGGAGGAGGAGTTCTCAGCCGTGAGTGAAAAAGGAATGTTCTCTGGCAACTAAAGAAACAATGATTCATCAAATCACAGACCACCAGAGAGCAATGGCTGGCTAGAGGAGCTTGAATCTTGTCCCTCAAGTATCACTGCCTGATGAACTCCAGGGCCATGGGAAGACAAAAAAGCAGAGAGCTCAGAAAGGGTTGGAGTGGCCACATGGTCAGTGGACTTCAAGAGGTATCCATGGCCCCTTCTCCCCTGGTGACCGAGACGACAGGATAGATGCATTAACACTGCTCAGTGTTAAAAACAATTAGATATAATTGTTTCCTTTATGCCCCCCTTGGGGGCAGAGCTCAGCCCTCTAAGTTCTTTGTAGCTTCCCCCAGAGTCTAATGCCATGCCAGGAACATAATGGTGTTAAGTATTTATTGGATAAATAAAGGAGGAAATGCAGATTCCAATTATTGATGGTGACATTGGGAAACAGCAAAAAAAAAAAAAAAAAAAAAAAAAAAACTCTTCTATTCAGATATCAAAAGTGGGCTTTTCCATCTAGGAAGTGTTCTGGGAACGGTGCCGGAGTTAGTATTCAGAACTTCCAAGACTCTGATCTGTTACTACACAGTATTATGGTGTCCTCCTCTGTAAGAACTGTCAGGTGACAACAACTACCTTTTGTCTAACTCTCCTGAGGCCGTCCGGAACAAAGTTTATCATTAGAAGTTGAAGATCATTCGTGAAAACCACCCTAAGAAACAGGGCACCTTGGGTACCCTCTGCCATGGCAGGAAATGGGCAGCTTACAGAAATAAGACACAGAATTCCAAGAAGTCCTTTATCTTCTCGAAACAGACAGGATGAAAAGTGCGAAGTTGCTTATTAAGAAAAGATGAGGTCATCTGGGTAACGTCAACGACTGTCAGAACACAGGCCAGCTCCCAACCCGCACGCTTACACCTTCAAAGTCCAACGAGTGGATGACAACCAAAAAGGAAACTGTGGGCTCTGAGGAGGACGACAGACCCTGCTCTAACTGCTCTAGTTAGTCCTGCACCCCTTTTAACTTTGGAAACCACGACACACTATTCCCCAGAACCCCATCCTACCGAGGCCTATCGGATTAATACTAAAGGGGTCTAGAGACTCCCTAACCTGGGAGAACACCCTCACCCTGGACCTGCCCATCTCACTCCCACCTGGGAACTTCCCACACTCCCTCCGTTCAGGGCCTCATTCAGGCCTTGTGTCTTTCCAGTCTAACACTTGACCCTGCCTCTCAGGCGGGGGTCTCACAGCCTCTGTATCATGGCTTCATCCATCTGTGAAGAGCCACTCCGTTGGGCTTCAGGCCTAGAGCCCCACACTGTCCTTAAGGAGGGATAAACAGACCATCTTGATAACCGTCCACTCAGTCTGCTTAGTGTGCACCGGAGCGGAATGCTTGGGGCCTATTTCTCAGCTATCTACATGCACTGAAAGCCAGTGACCCCTGAGGGTGCTTCAAGTCAGAAAGCTTGCTTCACGCCGCCATCTTGTCCTAGTCCTGGATAGGAAGGCCACAAGTCCAAGTATCTCTCCCCACAGCTTGGAAATGTTCCCTAGGAGACAGAATGGAGATCAGCTTCCAACAGGAACAGCTCAGGGCTCAAGGCCCAACTTGTCCGGCGTTAGAAGGCCTGTGAGCTTTCAATAAGGTGAGTGCCGTGTGGGAAAGTTTATTTCAAACTAAAAATAATAAAATAATAAGATAAAAGCAGGCTGGGAAATACTTCAGCAGATAAAGGATTCACATAAGGTTGGGCACAGTGATGCACATCTACAATCCCAAGGACAGCGACAACACGGGAGGCAAGCGGATCTCTAGAAGCCCTCTGGCCAGCTAGCCTGGCCTATGCGGCTGAGGTCCAAGTCAATGGAGCTGAAGTCCAGGCCAATGAGGTGGAACGTATCTTTAGATGGATACCCAAGGCTGTCCCCAGACCGTCACACGTAAACCATAACCCACACCTGTACGCATACACACACATAGACAAACCCCACATATAGACACTCCCCCAGAGATAATAATAATAATCATCATAATAAATAAAAGCAATTTTTTAAATATGAAGTACAGCGCCTTCTGGCTTCTTGCTAACATCCTGGTTCGTTCCTCCATTCTCCAGGGCAGGCTCTCACTAACAAAACAGGGGCTCCTTTCTCGGCCAAGCACAAGGCTGCAGCCCTGACTCCCGGAGCTGTGTGGTAGCCTCCCGGTCTCTGCTTCCTTCTCTTTCAACGTGTGCACAGTCCTCATTCATTCAGCAGAGGTCAGATGCTCGGCTTTTAACTTCCTTCTCAAAAAGAAATCATTTCAACAACTGCTAGTCTAATTTTAAAAATAACTGTCTCATTGTAATGCAGATAGAACCTCGAGTTTTCTTCTATCCAATGGGGGGGGGCAGGGCATATTAATTATACAGAACAATAGGTTTCACTGTGCCCTTGTCATACATGCATAGAACATTCGTTAGTCATAACCACTCCCTGCGTTAACACCCCGCCCTCCACACACGGCCTCTCCCTCCTCTCTTTTCCTTTCCCTGATCTGAGTCTTGGCCTCTAACACCCTTCCTTCTCTCTCATGCCCCTGCTCTGTGTGTGTGTGTGTGTGTGTGTGTGGTGTCTGTGGTATTTTGTTTCTTGAGGCACTGTCTTGCTATAGTCCTAACTGAACTGGTACTCACCGTGCAGCCTGAGCTGGTCTGGAACTCAAGGCAATCCTTCCTTCAGCCCAAGTCCTGGGATTACAGGACATACAACCAAACCCAGGAAGCCACAAAATCAGTTAAATAAATTTATTATCAGGTGCTGCTTGCTTGCTTGGTGGTACGGGACTACTTAAAACCTGGAGCAAAGGCCACAGCACGCCTGCGTCTCAAAACCAACCATGACTGGTTCTGTCTGGCAGTTCTCGTATGAGACTTTTATACTCACACAAGGCCAGGACAAAGAACTTAAGATGCACAATGCTTAACAAGTATTCATAAGGCAGTCCATAGTGTCAAAAAAAAAAAGGCAAATTTTCCCATTTGCTTAACAAGTATTCATAAGGCAGTCCATAGTGTCAAAAAAAAAAAGGCAAATTTTCCCATTATTAACTAGAAATCCATATCTACAGCTAAGCAAAAACTCAAGCCCCCAAATAACACAGACACCTGAAGAGCACAAAGAGTGACATGAACCCTTGAATTACTCCCCAACATCATATAACAAGAAAAGAACAAGTGCTGAAAACACCAGATTAAAAGCACAGAAAGCGCGGCGATCAGAATCGAGCCCGTTTCAGGTGATTATGAGACAATTCACACACTTTGGTCTTTCTTTCTTTCTATTACTGTCAGAACTGCATTAACCTTGGCCCACTGAGAAGAGACTGTATAATTAGAAAACTATATTTTTCAAATTCGCTCTCACTGGGGCTTGATTAATCCTCACTGTCTCATGAAGGCGGTTCTCTGGAAGTTTGACAAATTAACAGGATGTACTCCATCCTTGTTAGACTTAAGAGATTCAACATTTTATAGATTTGACGTCCATCGCATTCGATGTAAGGCTAATTTAGTATCTATTTTAGACACCGGTACTGTTACAGCTACTCAAGTAGAAAAGAAAATAGGAAAAAGAAAACATTTATATGATGCTAAATAAATTCTAAGTGCTACACACATAACCTGGCAGTCACAGTCAGTCTCTCTCTCTCTCTCTCTCTCTCTCTCTCTCTCTCTCTCTCTCTCTCTCTCTCACACACACACACACACACACACACAGACACACACACACACGATGTAATCTTAGTCTCCTCCTGAGACACGATGAGAAACACGGGAGCCCCAATTCTCTTTTCTTGGACTTCACCCTGCAATTAGGAACTGTCATAAACGGGGTACCCCACTTCAAGGCTGATTTATACAGACTAACAGGCTGCCCCACCTCTGAGCTGATAACCAAATTCTTTGCCATTTCTCCAAATTAGAATCTAAGTGAGTTTACTCCTGGGGTACCCGAGAGTCAGAGTCACTAAATCTGGGCACATCTCCAGGAGCACAGCTACGCCCACCTCTGCCCTCGCTAATGTGCAATGCCCGAAGGTAACGGCCACCAAGAGGAAGGGCACACACATGCTTCTCGGTGATCCATTTAAGGAACTGCTTCAGCGTCTAGAACTAAAATGGAGTTTCGACTCCTTATTTCTTAATTATTGAAAGACGCCCTGACAAGGCCTCATATGTCTCTGTCAGCCTTTCGCATACCTCTCCTTCCAGTCAATAATTAACAACAGCCGAACCTCTGAAGGCAAACCACAGCCTCCGCTACCCAAGACTTGGCTCGACCCCAGAGGCTCACTCTTTATGGCTACCCCCAAATCTGAAACCGACATTTCCAGAATGTGCTCCCAAACAATGTCACACCTGTGTCGCAGCAGGTGTGAGTGCTCACAGACAACCAGGGACACTGGGAATGTTAACCACATGGGCTGTTTCCTCAAGAGGAAATGAGTATCTGTTTCCACCCAGAAGGCTGGGAGTGGACCCAGCTAAGTCCTGCTAACCTGAGTTTCAGTTTTACCTCGCCTGGATCACTTCCCTGCCGGCTGTGACACTTGAAGGGATCCCCCACACACACACACACCTGTACCCGGTCTTCTCCTATAGCAAGGTTAATAACTGTGAAGTAGCAGGCTGATTAATTATCAGAGTTCTCCAAATATCTAAAGCCCCAGTCTCTACGAGTGATACCATCCTGCCTTTCTCTGTGCACACTTACATGAAGAGCACCCGGGGAACCTGGAGGAGAAAGCCTTACAATAGAAAAGAAAGAATTATGCTAATGGTGCCTTTGTTACCGCTAGTCAGAAGTCAGAGAAAGGGTGTCTTCAACTATAGAAGATCCCTGCAATGGTGAAGACTCCTGGGAGATGGTCACCAGGGGCCTCCCTGATGACAGAGGTGACACAGGATAGCATTTTTGCCTGGCCAACCAAAGGACTATGTGTCCACGCTACTGCGGCTCCCTTCTCCCAGCCCCACATTTAGCCAGTGACCTTTCTCCTTAGAAGATGGTGGAATAGAACCTCACAGTCTTCAGCATCAGGGACACACACAATTTCTCATGAGACATGATAGTATAGTTTGTATGTGGAAATAAAAAAACAGGAAACGGAGATAATTCAGAGAAACCCGCGTCCGGCTGGACAAACGTCTATTAATTTTCTATTTCCGCCCTGTACCCAGAGAAGTCTCTGCTAGGAAATGACGGTGGAAAGTTAACCAGATTTAAAAGTGAAGGCACAACTGGGCAGCTTGGTCTCTTAGTTAGGCTTCTAACAGCGAGAGCAGGACCTCTCCCTGGCTCTTAGCTGGCTTTTGGTAACTTGTTCACCACATTGCATTACCTGGCCTCCAAGTAAGGGGAGGAGCTTGGTTCTGCCTGAACTTGATGCGCGAGGCTTTGGGCAAGTCCATGGGAGGCCTGTCCCTTTCTGAATGGAGATGGAGGAGGAGTGGATGGGGATGGGGGTGGATGGGAAAGGGGAGGTGATGTGAGGAGAGGGGAGGGGGAAACTGGTTGGTATGTAAAGTAAATGAAAAAGAGTTATTAAAATAAAATAAAAAAGACACAAGCTACTTGCTCAAAAGCTGCCAAGTCCCCCAAGTTTCGAGCAAGGCTCGAACTGGTATAGCATCCACGAACTAACTACCCAAGCCCCGCTGGCTGCTACAGCGACTTTGTGGGCCACTCGTGAAACTGCATACCCTGGTTCTCAGAGCTGCTGCTGGCTCTGCCTTTCCCCCCTACCTCCCCCTTATGGTGCCCACATCGCTGTCCATCACCCACTAACTCCTCGGTTCGGGACTCTGATGGACTTCAGTATGTCTGAGCTTCAGCTTCCTGACCAGGGAGAGAAGAATCCCCCCACCCTCAGAAACCCTACAGAGCTCAGAATCCAGCACAGTGCACAAGATCCTCCTGTAATGGAAGCTTGTGTGTCTCCTCCCCCGTAGGGTGGACCTGGAGTAAGCAGGTGGCCCTGGAGGCACGCTGCAGCTGGACCACAGGAGGACATGTTTTCCTCTTCTCCTCCGCAGTTCTGTTCCCATCCCATCCTCTACCCCCTTCCTCTGCCTCTCGATAGAGCTGCTGGTAAAAACTCAAGGCACCCAGGGGAGCCACTTAGCCCCAATGGTAGTGCTTAGGGCTAAAGACATTTCTGACTGTGGTGTTTTTCCATTATTGATAATAAAGCCCCCAGAACTCTAATTACATTGCTTCCCTATGTGCTAAGGGCACACAATCAGGTCAGGAGGGGGAGGATGTAGAAATAACTGCATTTCATCCATGGCTAAGCCGGGCCAACTCCCTACCTACTGCTCACATGAAACACACGTGCAGTGGCTAAAAGGCATTAAAGAGGTACTGGGAGCAACAGAGCGCCAACCACCCTGACAGTCTGTCATGTAAATACACACAGCCAGGCTTCAAAACTGGCCTGCTGGGTCCCCAGCTTTTAAAAGCTAAACTGAGAGTACACCAGGCGCCGGAACAAGAGTTGGGATCCATGCTCTAGCAACTATGATTCCGTCTCAGCTCAGCGAGGGAGATGGGTGGGAGGAGCTTACCAACTCGGGATTCTCCAAGCCATGCAGGTCCTGGAACCCCTGCATTCCTAGGCCAGCCTTCAGGTCCCAGCATCCTTCTCCTACCCTGCTCCAGCTCTTTCGGCTCCACCCCTTGGGCTCATTAGAACCACTGCATCTCCCACTCCAGAACTTCTGGGGCTGCTGTTGCCTGGCCCCCTTTGCCCTAGGTGTGCTCCCTTCCTCTCACTAAACAGGACACTTGGGAGCCTTCCCGGCCCCCGTCCTGAGATGCCTTACCTCTTTTTTTCCTTGTCTTGGTTTTCCTCACTCTACTGGATGACTTTTTATCAACTAACAAGTGCCTGCCACTACACAAACATCAAGAAACTAAAATTAAGATCTCCCGTCTCACAGACTACACGACCCTGGCTCAGTCCTACGCTATCCTATATTGCTAGGCTCTGTTAGAATTGCACACTTCAAAGCCCTACCTAAATAACAGCCAGCATCCTTACCTTCCATCTTTCCATCAACTCGCTCCAATTGCACTCTGAAGCCTACTGTTCAAAGTGCTATTGGCAACATCAACACCTTGATAAACACAGACACAATCTATAGAACTCTTGGCAGACCTGGGCAGAGTAGAAGGGCTTCATTCCCACCCCTGCCCCCTGCCCCTTTTCCACAAAGCTCTATGGCCCTCCCTGCAGTCACACCGCTACGCTCTTAAGCAGGTCCTTCCTCCTACACCCAACCTCCAAGTGCCGGAGTTCTTATGGATCAGAACCCCCTGACCCATGTCTTAGTATACATTCCCCTCTCACCCCGCCCATGGAGACACTCAAAAAGTCAAACCCAGCAGGGAGGGCGGCACCAACCTGGACCTCTTTCCCCTCCCTAGTGCACATGCAGTTGTGTCAGGAGCTTGCACGGCCACACACTCTCTTCATGTCCCCCACACCTTGCTCCTCCTACTGCCAGCTCCCCTGGGGCACGCTACAGCTTGGAACTGCTGGGGAGGACCGATTCTTCCTCTCCATCTTGGCGTCCACATCAACCCGTCTGCTTGATGCTCTCTCCAAACGACCCACACTGTGGATTCACCCGCTCCTCCCTGCTTCCAGCACCCTCAAGCCTCCAACCTCCCTCCCTCTTTCGCAACTGCCTCACAGCTGGGCTCCCGTTGCCACTTTGGTGCCAAACACCCATTTCACACACACGAAACTGCTCTAACAAACCACTAAATTCTACACAACAGACACTTAACATCTGACAGATGTGGACGCTGGGAAATCGAAGATCAAGGAACCTGCCTGCAGACGTGGTGTCTGGAAAGGGTCCCCTTCTTGAACTACAGACAGAATCTTCTCCCTGAGTTCTCAAATAGCTAACTCTACCGGGCCTTTGTGTCAGTGTGCGTGCCTACACGTGTGTTCACGTGTGGAAGCCAGAGGCTGGCACTGGGATATCGTCTATAATCACTCACGAAACTTAGTTTGTGAGACACAGCCTCCCATTCAACCTGGAATTTGTGAATCCGGCTGGAAAGCTCGCTATGAAGCCCCAGGATGCTATAAGCTCTCTTATCTCTGTCCCTCAGCACCGGGGTGACAGATGTGCACCCCCACACCTGGTTTGATGTGGGTTCCAGGATTCCAAAGTCAGGGCTTCATGTTGTGTGGCAAACACTTCATCCCAGTTCCTCACTGAGCATCCTTTATTAAGGGCACTAACCCCAAGGCTCTGCCGTCATGAACAACCCCTTAATACCCCCACTTTAGGGACAGCCTTCAACCTAAGAGTCGGGAGAGGCACACAGTCACCCCAAAGCACAAAACAACAATCTCTTAAATCCAAACTCCTTAGCCCACCCTTTGCTCTTGAAGCCTGGGCTGCTGCTTCTTTTCTTAGCACACATCACCCCATCAGGGAGCCTCAGCCAGGCAGGCCCTCCCAGGATGCCTCTCCCATCCCCTAACACCAACCTGCCCATTTTCCCTGACCCACCTGACCCTTCGGATCTCTGAAAGGAGTAGTCCATAATGTCAGCTTGTTTCATTAACACTAATACCTACCACCTCCACAATTAACTTGCAAATGCTGTGAAAACAGATCACAGCACACGCATCCTGTGCACCACTGGCACAGTTCTGGGCATGTAATACACAGGTGTGTGTGTGTGTGTGTGTATTATAATATAAGATGCCCCGGAGTGAGCAGGCAAACAGATACATGGGACAGCACTCTACCACAACCATGGCCTGATAACACATAGTCCTAAACCTGAAGAACACGACTGGAGAGGACGACCTCTTCATTAGCTGACAAACTCAGGCTGGTAAAAGAATAGGTGATCCACTAGCATTTGTTTTAACCCCTGAAAAGGGACAGCTCGTTTGCAGAGGGGGGAAAAAATCCGCCGAAGAGTTCTGCCTCCCTTTATTCACCTAAACTCAAAATTAATGGCATTTCAACAAAGCCTTTTAATTGCAGAATTTAAAAATTCATACTCAGTTATCATATTCAATATTTTAAATTTACTATGGCATCTATCATTTGAAAGAAGCAAAGAGATAAAATCTGCACTTCTACTAAGGAGCCGGTGCTGGCCCTTCGGGTGGCGGGGTGGCAGTGTGCTAGCCTTTGGGCTCACCAACAGTCAGCGTTCACCACGGGTGATTGCCAGTGCCCAGCAAGCATCTCTATTCAAATGAGGATCGCTGGGGCTTGAGTCACAGGAGGATTCCTCAAGCTCCTCCTTGCCTGGTCTTAGACGCGCCTCTTTTCTCTACAGTTCTAAGCAGGTCTCCTGCAGGTCTAGTGTGTCAAACCCATTCTCTCTCACTCACATACAGATCCTCTCCTCTATCGCCATTTCCCAACCCTTTTCCTTTTTTCAGATTTATTATGTATACAGTGTTCTGCATGTATGTATACCTACAGATCAGAAGAGGGCACCAAATCTCATTACAGATAGTTGTGAGCCACCATGTGATCGCTGGGAATTGAATTCAGGACCTCTGAAAGAGCAGCCAGTGCTCTTAACCACTGAACCATATATCCAGCCCCCCAAACCTTTTCTTATTTAATGCTTTTTAATCTCCACATTTAGGGGGTAGCCCACGCTCATTAGCTACTCCCCTCTACTTGTGAACACTGTCTCTAACTGGTTTAGATTTACCTTAGAGATGCAGCTCAATGACAATTTGCCCAACATGCCCGAGGCCCCAGGTTCAATCCCTGGCATCCCCAAATGGGATCAAAACAAAAGCAAAGGGGAAGGGAGGTAGTGTACTCATTTAACACTGAAAGGTAACCTTGGTGTGTTGGAGCCAAGGGACACCACAAAGTCAGACCATGCAACAGCCTCAGTTGGGAGGTTTATTGGGGGCAGTGTGAGGTGGGGCTGCAGAGGTGGCCTCAGCAAGAGCGGAAGGACTAGAGAGGGGAGAGAAGGGCTTGCCTTTTTTTAATAAGAGGATATAGCCTTGCGCACAGGGCGAGTACTCCAGTCAGTGGCTGCAGAAGTTGTGGTGTCATACCACGGCTGCTACTGGCTACACACCCTGCTAGGCCCCAAGGGCAAGGTAGTATAAATGCCTGCCTGCCAACAGGTCAGAAGCCTGATTCTATCCTTCTGTACATCATGACACTCTCCTTGCCCCTCACAAACAACGTTCACAGCCTGCAGCCTGGACTGAGAATGCCTTCAGAATTCGGCAGACGGAGCCACACCAAGCACACGCCCCTGGCTGCATTATTAGTATGTTCCTTGTAATCGCAGAACTGGCAGTCTTCAGCGATGAACTACTCCATAACGAAGTGGAGAGGCGGGGCAGGTGACATATCTCAGGGGAAAGCACCTGCCATGCAAGCCTGTCAACCTGAGTTTAACCCCAGAACCCACAGAGAACCGCCAAATAGATGTGAAAAGCCAGATGTAGCTTTATGGACATCTGTAATCCCACCATTCGTATAGCAAGTGCTTTACTGGCGGCGGAGACGGGAGAATCATCCAGCAGCTTCCAAAAACATGCATGTGCACTCACAGAGATGCGCATACACAAAGCATGCACACAGAGACGTGCACACACAGAGACGTGCACACACAGAGATGAGAGATGTGCACACAGAGGCAATACAAGTGTTTTTAAGTACAGAGAGACTGAGACTGAGAAGTACATGCCAAGTCCTAGGTCTAAAAACTCCATGACTGTGGAGGACCAAAGACATGAGCCTGTTGACTAAAAGACAGAGAGCTGGAACTTACCTCTAGTCCTTCAAGGTTATTGTGTTTCTACCTCAAGCAAAGGTTCCATCAAGATTTACACCAGAGAGTTCTGCTGGCTCAAGGTTATTGTATTTCAGGAACAGAGAAGTAGATATGGTTCTATCTCACACAAAAGTCTAAGGGTCCAATTCCTTTATAGAGATAACACTGGATTCCACCAAGGGAGTGGTTTGCCTACAGAGTGCTCTGGTCTATAGTGTGAGTGTGACCGCTACTGTTCTTGGCTGCCCACTGAACTTAATGGGAAGACTACTGCTGAGAGCATCTGTGTCATGGGACATGGAGAAACCAAACTGGTATTGACCAGCCTTCCTCCCAGCACCCAGAAGGGGCTCTGCGGGCTGCTGTGGGGGAAGGGGGCGGTGTCATCAACAGTCTCACCAGCTTGGAACCTCATGAGCGACAATAACAACCCACCTGGCAAGACGGGGCCATCAGCTCAAGAGCGGCTGAACATTAAGCAATTAACCAACTCCCTTGAAAATACCAACTTTTCGGGAAACCTTTTATTTCAAGGTAGAGGGCAAGACTCCCCCTTAGCACACTTCTGGTCATCAGCGTGAGGGCCACACTGTCTCCAGCTTCTCTGGGGGAGCAGGCTTCCAGCATCACTCTTTGTAATATCGGGATATATGGGTGCTTTTATGGCAAGGTCTAAGTGCCACAGACATTTTAGCTTTTCCTACATCTGCTCCTCAGAACAGGGATTATGCTACTGTCCATCCTTTCTAGATTTTCATATGAAATGATCACTGATGTTTTAAATACAACTAAGCCTGTGCCAATAGAAATATGTACTTTATTTGACAGAAATCAAACACATCAGTAAAAGTTATTTGTTCCTTCCCGAAGGCCTCTTATCAAGAATTGTACCTTGAGGTGTAATTAATTAGTCTTATCTCAAGCTGGGTAATATAAATGGCTCAAACGTTTTCCTACAGCTAACAGGTAACATGCCTAGAGCCAATAGGTTACTTGCGCAAAAGTCCCCAGTCAGACCTGCTCTCAGGCTTCAACTCCCGGATGGCCAGGTAGGGGAGGAATGGCATGATGCTACACACAAAATGAAATTCTGCAGAAAGACAGACAGCGAGTCATCAAATCCATGGACCTGCCTAACAAAACCAGAAGGTTTGAACCGGAAGGACAAATTTGATCTTAATTACTATGGAGCCCTCACAAGTGGCGAGGAAGTCACAGCTTAAGGAGGATCAGTCTCCTAACTTCTTGATAAATTAGTGTCTCAAGACTAACCTTTTAGATGCCAAAGAAATATATCACCTGCATGGCAGTCAGGAAAATGTCAGTGTGCGTGGGGGTGAGGCGAACGGCTACGTAATCACTAAAGTGACATCTCTGCATGCTTAACAATATGCTAAACATGAAAAATAAAGATTAAATTTAAATGCGGAATTTAAAGAAGCTTTGCCGCACGCCGGCAAAAGTGGTGAAAGTTGCCATGTGGATCTGTCACCTGAATTAATTCCTGGGTTTTCAACATTTCATTCCCTGCGCCGTTTTCTCTCTGCAAGCGCACACCTATGCCCATGTCTGCGTCAGTACACGTGCGTGTGCATATGCGGGGGCCAGAGACGGACACTGGGTGTCTTGCTATGTCACTCTGCTTTAATTCCCTTAAAATAAGGCATCTCATTTATTACACCCGGAGCTAGGCTGGTGGCTAGCAAGCCCCATAACCTTGTCTGCATCTCTCGCGGCACTAGGGTTGCAGGGGTATGGGGCTACACCTGCCTTTTTTCTGTGGGTACCTGGCATTTGGATTCTGAGCCGCAAGCTTGTGCAGAAAGTGCCCTTACCCACTGTACCACCCATCTCCCCGGCCTCTGCAGCACTGGTCTCTTTCCAGAGTATTCCTGTGGAAACGGGAACCGATTCTTGCAGAAGTCCACAACTCCACTTCTGCCCAATGCATTCAGAATAAAGGTGCCACCCACTCCTAGGGACAGCAGGACTGGGGTCCCTAATACGACAACATGTGATAGGGCCAACATAGCAATCCCGCTTCCTGACGGACGAAGAGGCATACTCACACACCAAATCCTTCACCAATGGTAAACAGCAAGGCAGGGCATCATGGGAGTGTAACAACCACTGTGTAAAAATTTCCTGACGCTTACCCAGGCAAAGAACTCGACTCTACGACAGCCGTGACACCCCAAGGAACGAGCAATATCTGAATTACCAAGAGCATTTTTCCTCCATGTTATGAAATTGGTATTTTTGAGGAAACGTGCTGCACTGTAATGAATTTCACAAAAATGTCAGCTGAACACTTCATCGTGAGTTTAGCAACCTACTTCATCCTCATAAAAATCAAAATCTTCCCGAGTCTTTTTATGCGGCAAATTAGATCAATTTGCTGCTTCCTGGTGTTCTAATTGCTGCTCACCCGGGAAGCGCTCGCTTGAACAAGGCTGCCTTCTTCCCGCCACTGACTGGCACAGACATCATACTAAGTTTTGGATTTTTCAGGGGCGGGGAAGGGAATGAATGGAAGAGTAGTTTCTTTAGCTGGGGGATTTTCATTTTCCATATTAAAACTTAATCATAATCAAACAGCTTCATGAAGTTTTGATCCTAAGGCTGGGAGAACAAAAACACCCTTTCATGATGCCTCTCAAGAGAGACAGCCCAGAGAAGGCTGCCTTTCTGTTCTGCTACAAGCATTCTGCATTTCCTTCTCCCCACCAAGTGTCAATCAATGATGACTCCAAGCTCCCAGTATGAATAACGGGGAGCTGAGCTGCATTACTATTGGTAAACTCGGATTTCCATGATTTTCAGGCTCCCCGGCTTAGTCACTTTGGGTTGCTATGACAAAATACCACATTAATTCTTATTGTTCTGATGATGACTGGAAGCCGAAGACCAACAAGATGGTGCCTGCCGGTGAGGGCCCTGGTCCAGGAGTATAAGCTACCATCTTCTTAAGGGATGGAAAGCAAGCCCTCTCTGAGGTCCCTTTTAGGGTACACTCGCCCTTGATGATACTACATAAGAGAGAGCTCAACCTTCGAGGGCTAATCACCTCCAAATATACCATCACTTTGGAATTAGGCTGCCAACTTGTGGATTCTGGAAGAGACAGGCACAGCCCATGGCACGCCTCTGAAGAAATGTTGATACACATCACACGCGAGAGGCTGTTTTACACTAGGCCAGGCCACCACTCCCCAGGGATTTGATCTCTGAGATGTAACTGCACCTAAGCTATAATATGCTCAAGTAAAAAAAAAAAAAAAAAGAAAAAGAAACAACATCTTAAAGAAGCTGAATTCCACAGCAGAAACAGCCTGGTCAAAGGCTCCCAAAACAACACAGGGTACCATCGCAGCTTTCAGCTGTCCACCAAAACCAGATGATTAAGAATTCTATGCTGAAGATATCACAGGCTTTGGTTACAAAGAGAGAAATCACACTGGAACTGACCTACAACCTTCCTCCGTGCTTGCTAGATTTCACCGTGCCAGGTTCTATGCAGGCCACTAAGGGAGAAAGGCCACTGAGGGATATCAGCCAACAGTGAAGCCCACACGCTAGAACACCAACCCTCCAGGCCAGATGGACCAATGGTCAAACAGTGGCATGCGGTTATGGAGATAACCAACCATTGGAATTCGTGCCTGACACTGTAAGCCTGGACAAAGTTCGTGATGACCCTAGAGAGGATCCTAGGGTCTTGCTAAATGGGTGAGTTGTTAAACTATATTCTAAATATTTGTGTTTATACACGTAGATGAACGTTGCCCTTAACCCTGGCCACAGAAACTTGTCCCTGCATCAGTCAGCAGTAATGCAGAGACTCATATCTGATCAGAGTACTGAGAATATGTGACTATTGGGTCCTCAGACCTAAACGGGACACCTATATCAACACGTACCCTCTCCACAGCCCAGGAAGTATCTCAGAAGAGGAGACAGAAAGCATGTCAGAAGCAGACGATGGGGATGTGTGCTGTGAAGCGGGTCCTCGAGACACACATGACTGCGGCGGTCAGGCATTCACTGCTGCTGTGGGTTCCTGTGCAGAACCAATCCAGTGAGAACACAGAACCAATCCAGTGAGATGTCAGCACGCCAACTGTACTCAGTGGGTTACCAGAAATAAGACAGAGGAAGGCAGATATTTTAGGGTATCTAGAGAGAGTAGGGACCATAGTGCACATGATCAAGATACGTTGTTTACACACAACACACACGCACACACAGACGTTGCCCGGAATCAGATGCCACCCTACACTGTAACATCACAGAAGGTACTTTGAAAGGTATAGAAGCAGATGCAGTGGATTAAGAAGCCTGGGTTCTGTGGAAGACACTACAAAGGATCTAGTGTGGCCCAAGAACTGTCCCCAAGCCCATATAAATGCCATCTGATAAATGAGATAATACTGTCAACCCCGATGTCATTAAAGATCTGAAGCTTTTCTCCATTGACAGGAAGGTCTTGTATTAGATGCTGTCCCCATTCCCGTAAGAACACACCCAGCAGAACCATCTTGTCACCCAGGGAAAGGCATGGGGGCAGGACCAGCTCCTGCCGGTGAAGGCTGGAACCCTCTTGTTTACATCATAGCAGATTAGAAGGAGAGAAATGGGAATGCTGGAGCTCAGTCTGTCGCTGTCCACTGTCCGTCCTCCCGTCCATCCAGCCCCTGTCCCACCCCCACCCCCCAACTCCTTTCCTCAGGCCAAGGCCTCAGCCTATGAGAAGGAGCCACCCGCATTGCAGTCCAGGCCTAACCCTCTGAGTTAGTCCTCTGAGAAGGTGCCACCCACATTCAAGGTGAGCCCTACCCCTTCAGTTCTCTCCAGAGCCCCCCTCACAGGCACACCCAAAGGTGAGCCTCACTACTGCTTCTGGTCTCTCTTACCCCAAGAAGGTGACAACAGAAATTTGTCCTCAGGACCTGCTGACTTAGCAGCTCAGAATCACTGGATTGAGCTCTTGAAAAATCTCTAAGGGTTTCATCCTTTCCTAGCTTGGCCAACATTTACATAGGCGAGGGAACAGAGGAGTTAGAGCACCCAGTTATGGCCTCATTTTTTTTTAAATTAAAGTTTGTAAGCTTAAAACAGAAGTTTAAAAAAATGCCTCCTAACACCCTCCTAGATCCTAGGCAATCTGAACATTCCCTTCTCAGTGGCCCCAACAGCCCTGGAAAAGCGAGAATGAGTGCACAGCGCACGCACAGCCGTCATTACTTAGACGTGAAGCCCGTCGTTACGTATATATTATGACGGTAATAATACTAAATGCCTTTTAAAAACCATTTAATACCTTCTACAATTTTTATGGTACATCAAATTACAAGGTTATGCTCGTGAGCAAAAATTGTCTACATTCTCACCCAGCTACACATAAAAATGAATAATTGATAAGCGAGGGCAAAGAGCTCAGAAAACCTAGAGGTATCATACAGATGATTAAAAATCCTATAGACAGACAACCAGTGCTCAGAAGCTCAGCAGCTCTTCAGTAAAGGAGAACCCGTGGGTTGGACAAATGCCTTGTAGGCTGAGTTCCGCCTACCCCGGGAAGCCGCTCCAGAGGTACTTTCCCCACTCTTGACAAAAGACAGCAGCTTCAGAAAAAAGCCAGCCACTCTGAGGGTACAGAGCACCAAGCAGCGGGGAGAGGTGAATGTAATTCAGTCTTTGGTTTGGTTTCTATAACACGGTTACAAACACTCCAGGCCTCTCAGTGACTGAAGGCACACAGCCCACGTTGAGAAGTGCCCAGTGACCACTGGTGACCTTCAACGCTGCACCCTCTATCCACTGATATCTTTAGCAACCAGCCTGAGTACCACAGACCGATATTCAGTATAAGAATTCCTCGGAGGAAGGACCCACACGTCACTGTCCTGACGCGGAGAAATATTGACTGGAGTGTCATGTTTCAATGCAGATCTTCAACGTATTGGCCCTTTCGCTGTGGCCGTTTTTTATACGGGACATCGAACTGGACTGTGAAAAATCATTTTGCACAGACCTCAAAACAACTGATCATTTCCCCCTCTTTCTTCCCATCAGAGGCTTACGGAAACCAGGGTGACAAAGTTTCTAAAATATGCCAGCATACTGTTCACGTAACTTATTACCACAAGCCGTCGCTGGGCCTCGGAAGTGAGAGTTCCACACTCTCCCAATTTGTCTGTGCTCTTGCTGCTCCTACCAGGGGTGAAATTAAGTTGACTATCAATCCCCTTAATCATGGAACTATTTTTTATGCCCTTGAAAACCCTGGATGCTTTTCAATGGTCTCTACCCTTTTCCTCCTCAATTCCCTCTCTTCTTCCAGGCACCTTGCTCCCTTTCCTCTCAAACATGCAGGATTTGCCCTTAAGCAGTTTAAAAAGAAACTTCCGGGGCTTACTTAAGAAGATTAAGGTCCAAGAACATTAGTGAAAAGCACATAAATTAGACTAAAGGCAGACATGGACTTCCTCGGGAGGAATAGTCAGAGAAAAAGCCTACCAAAAGAGCCAACAAACAAGACAGGTCTTACACAGACACCTGAACCTGACTTCTGGAAGGTACAATCTTTCCCATTTAGATGACCTTAATCGACCTGGCTTCCTACAGAGTCAATCTGTTCATTCTGAGACATAAACACCAAGTGTAACATGATGAAAAGCCAGAAACAGACAGGAGCAACCCAATGTGACTCTCTCTTCTGGTATTACCTACCCAGACAGAAAAACAGGAGGAAAAGCGAAGCGAATTTTCCTCCTCTGCATCATCTCTGGAGGATTCCCACTGGGATTGAGAAAGTCAAAGACTGCTACGGTTTCTGCTGTGGGAGAAAGCTCTTGTACACTATAAAGATTTGTCACTCGTAATGG
Source organism: Chionomys nivalis (assembly GCF_950005125.1). Classification (NCBI taxonomy): domain Eukaryota; kingdom Metazoa; phylum Chordata; class Mammalia; order Rodentia; family Cricetidae; genus Chionomys; species Chionomys nivalis. The sequence continues at coordinate 29,823,152 of NC_080105.1, forward strand.
TTTAATAAAAGGCTGATAGGCCAGTAGCCAGGCAGGAAGTATAGGCAGGGCAACCAGAGAGAGAATTCTGAGAAAAGGAAAGGCAGAGACGCAGTCACCAGCCAGATGCAGAGGAAGCAAGATGAGAATGCCTTACAGAGAAAAGGTACCAAGCCAAGTGGCTTAACATAGACAAGAATTGAGTTAATTTAAGTTGTAAGAGCTAGTTAATAATAAGCCTGAGCAAACAGAACAAACAGTTTATAATTAATATAAGCCTCTGAGTGTTTCTTTGGGACTGAGTGCTGTGGGAGTGGGCAGGACAGAAACCTCTGTCACAGGTTCCCATCTAGAAGGTCCCCTACAGGCTTATGTTTTGAGCCCTGAACTCCACAGCTTGTGAAGCTATTTTCAAGTGTACAAGTTTTTTTTTTTTTTTTTTTTTTATTTTCGAGACAGGGTTTCTCCGTAGCTTTTGGTTCCTGTCCTAGAACTAGCTCTTGTAGTCCACGCTGGCCTCGAACTCAGAGATCCGCCTGCCTCTGCCTCCCAAGTGCTGGGATTAAAGGCGTGCGCCACCACCACCCAGCTAAGTGTATAGGTTTTAAGAAATGGGGTTTAACCTAGCAAAATGGGTCACTGAGGGTGAGCCTTTAAAGGCTATTACCCCCCACACACACACACAGTCCTGCAGTTGGCTTCTGGTCCACGGGATGTGAACAGACACTACCTTACACTTCCTGCGCCAAGGACAGAACCATCCCCAGGGCCAAAACAACCCCACAATGATGAACTAAAGTCTCTCTGAAACCGAGAGCCCCCATAAACCTTTCCTCCCATAAGTCATTTCTGTCAGTTTGGACAGCAACAGTAACTAATACAGCAAAAGAGCCAAGGCAAAGGGCTTCATTTCTATATACTGCTGCCTTTGGTTTTGGACACAGCCCACGGTGGGACTAGAGACCCAAGCAACGGAGATGGAGCCGCACCATCTAAATCCTGATGCCCAGCTCAGTCTGCTACCAACTTCCCAGATATGAACTTCACTCATGTCCTCATGAGGCCAAATGCATCTTGCTTCTCAGCACAACAAGGGGAGTCCTGCTTGGTTAGCATAAACACCACTCGCCAAGCTGATTCAGTTTCCCCCGAAGTGAAGAAACCACTCACACAACTGCCCCACATGTGACCCTGCTCTCTCTGCAAAGGGCTGAGGCCTTCATTGCATGCTCTGGTGTCTCTGGGCTCTCAGACCACTGTTAAGCACACCAGACCCACACAGGCAGTAAGCACAGGACCTCAGGGTCAGTGTGTGTAACAGTACCATGCTTTCATTGGTGATTCTTTGAAACTTAAAGAGATGGGGACAGGAGTGTGGCGTTGGAGAGATGCCTTAACTCCTGTTATAAGGGACCTGACACCCTCTTCTGGCCTTTGCTGTCACTTGTACCTACGTATTGCGAGATACCTAGTTACACTGTGCAAGGTTATGTCACTGTGATTGATTTAATAAGAAGCTGAACAGCCAATAGCTAGGCAGGATTTTCAGGGCAAAGAGGATGCTGGGAAGAAGGGCAGAGTTATGAAGAGATGCCTGGGCTGCAGAGCAAACAGTGTGGGCTTTACAAAGTAAAGGTAACCAAACCACATAAGAGAACAAAGATTAAAAAATATGGGTTAATATAAGTTGTAAGAACTATTTAGATATAAGCCTAAGCTATCAGCCATGCTTTCATAATTAATAAGTCTCTCTGTAGTAATTTGGGAGCTGGCTGGTGCGACAGAATGACTCACTATACCTATGTAGTACATAAAAACTCATGTAAACACACATACAGGCACTTGAGTGAAAATACGTAAATCTTAAAAGAAGATAAAATTATCAAAGAATTAATTAAAACACTGCCTAAAAGAGGAGAAACAGGAAGATAGGGCAGTTCATTACAATTTTTTTTCTCCTTTCCATCTGTTGATGACTAAAAAGGAAGACTCGTTTTTGTTTTTCAATGAAGCCCTCACTAAGCTATGACAGGAAGCATGATGAAGCCTGAGGATGTCTTACCGTATGGATACTTAGTGTCCAGCTTACTTTCTGCTGTTCTCCTCCAAGGCAACAGGTCATCACTGCACCCGTTTGGCATCCCATTGTACCCAATCCCAACAATCTTGTTTTCCGTATTCACAATGCAGGCTCCAACCTAGAGAGAAACATCACCCAAGGGTTTAGTAACTCCGAATCACCGGTGTGCCCCTGAGGAGGTGGCGCAGAAGCATGGGAAGCTGGGCACTAAGGGCAGCAGATCGGTTCTGCGATGACGTTGCCAGGCACCCATTTCCTCACCTGCTCTCTGTGTACATCTCTGCAAGCATCTGAACACCTGCCCACAAAACGGATTTACCTGGGAACTCGGATCCTTGCTTCTCTGGGCTGATAAGGCCAATGCCATGAAATACTGAACACTGGCCCGCAAAACCGATTTACCTGGGAACTCGGATCCTTGCTTCTCTGCGCTGATAAGAAGGCCACCGCCATGAAATACTCAGGCCATTCCAGATAGTCATCCCGCTTTTTGCAGGCAATGTCACTCATGTTGGATCTTGAAGTCACAAGTCCCTAAACACGGAGAACAACTATCAATCTGCTTTCCAAGTAAATGCATTAATCCTGAGCCCTGGGCAACTGTAGCTGTACTTACTAAGCAGAAATCACAAAAGATGGGTCCTATCCACTTAAGACCCTCATGTCTAGCTAAAACAGGCATTAGCAACACATCTTACAGACCCAGAACTCAGGAAATTTGATGGCTAAGCCCACTGCAAATGAAGAAAGAAAGAGAGAGAGGAAAAGAAAGAAAGAGAGAAAGAAAGAAAGTTTGAAATGAGGCCAGTTCGGGAAATTTGCCAAGTCCAGTGCAAATAAACAAACAAACAAATAAATAAATTTAAAATGGGGTCAGTTCGGGAACTTAAGTTTCTTCAAATAAATCGATTAATCAACTATGAGAAGTGAACTAAATGGGAAAAAAAATAAGAAAATGCTAATACTAAAGCCAAGTTCTCTAACACGGGCTTTAGGACCTGGCCTAGATGGTCTTTACAATGGGGGAGAGGTTGAGAAGTCTCTATAATGGGTGGGCGGAGGGACAGAACTTCAGCTAAGAGAATCCTTTGAAAAAAGAAAAACTAGGGAAGGACGGCAATACAGGGTTACCCCATTCACTGAGATCTTAAGGTGGGCATTTCCCAAACTTCCCCTTCAGACTTCAGGGCAATATCTAGCAGTGGACAGGTAGGTATGAGGAGCCACAAACAACAGCCAAGGCTCGATCGCCCTTGCAACCCTGCTCAACAGGGAGACTTGCTGGTTGGGCTGCCTTCCCGCCTGCTTAAAGGGTTGGAGGGGGAAGGGAAGGCAGCGAGAGAGGACACGTTTCTCCACCCCGGGCTGCCCTGTGCTTGCTTTAAAACTCCCTAGGGGCTCTGTACCCACCCACGAGCAGCTTCAGAAACGAGGAAACTGAGGCTGAGATGTCGCCAGTCCGGGGAGAAACTGCTACACCTCAGCTGGGAAAGGACGCAGAGTCTTGGCCACTTCTCCCAACTCTGCGCCAGGTTCTCAAGTCTCCATCCTCCCCACCACGTGCACGCCAGCAGAGACTCGGGGAGCACCCTCCCTCCTCAGCGGCGAGCCCGCACGCACGCGAGTGGCCGCCCACTCAGCCCGGTCCTCCGCGAAGGGACGTGACAGCCGTCCGTCCACTCCGGAGGGGGCTATGAGCCACGCTCGCACCATCCGACCCCGACCACCGCCGCCGCGCGGAAGGAAGTCGGGAGGGAGGCGGAGCCCGCGCGCAGCGGAAGGGGAGGCGGGGACGAGCGCGGCGAGCACCTCCGCGCGGTCGCGACCCCTTGCGACCCCTGGCGACCCCGGGGTGCCGGGACCGTGGGTCCCGATGCATAGTGAGTCGGCAGTCTGACCGACACGCGTGGAACCAGCGTTGCGGTCACCTTTGCGGTTTGCCCTGGGCTTTTTTTTTTTTGCCCTGGTGGTGCAGGAGTGGGCTCAGGAAGGGACCGTACCTGGCCGCACCCACGGGCCTGAGAGCTCGCTCTTTTTAGTTGTTGATGGTGAGTGCGCCTCCCAGTCCTCTGAATCCGTAACCCCCTCCTTAAGCAGTTACTATAAATACAGAAAGGTGAATAAAAGACCCAAAGATTCTAGATTCCTCGGACCTGAAAGGGGCAAGGAAAGAAGGGACTTGGTTTGGGTCTCTATAATAAGCCCTAACTAAGGTTGAGTCCTCCTAGCTAGGCAGTGATTTGACAGTTTGATCCGAGGAGGGTGTAGGGCGTGCAGCCCTGCCCTGAGGCCTCATACTTCGAAAGTTAATTTGCATTCGCTTTTTGGTTGACCTGGGTTAGAGTTTCTTCTCCAGTCCTGCGAAAGGACCCTTCTCCAGTTAGTCAAGGTGCACACATGCTGGCTTGACAGTCCCCTGGTAAAGTCTGTGGAGATCATATGCCCCAAGGAACTACATCTGATTTCCTTGCACGTCCTTTACTGGACTCCCTAAGTCTGGAGGAACTTTTGTTCCGGCACACAATGACAAGCGTCCACGTTTGTCCTACCCACGGATCTTACTGGCTACTACCCACACTCCATCCCTAATCTCTCCATAAATAAAAGCTACTGTAGTGATCATGAATTCTGATCTGCACAGCTCAACTGCTAATCCAAACAAAAGCTTGTTAACGATGAGAATAAACAGTTGGGGCTACCTAATTTCTCACTAGCCCAGACACATCATTCTTCATTTCCATGGTCCAGCCTGTAGATTCCATAATTAAATTATGTACTCCTCTTGGTGGAAGCCAGGAAAGCAAAGAAGGGAAAATATTTCATTGTTAACTATAGATTTTTTTTTGCCTTGATAAAACATAGGCTTGAAAGAGCCACATAGATTAAAGCGATGATTTTTCATGTCAAGTTAACTTTAGTTGACTATCATGTTGCCACTAAAATTCATTATGTCCTGAGCAAGTGGTTTCTCTCCCCCACCCACGGCTTGGTCTTTGTCATCTGTAGTCCTTGGGTCTTGGGGGGTTCATCCCTCTTCTTGCTGACGTACAGCTAATACATCACCAGATGCTGCTGGTCCTTCAACCACAGCATCATTAAACTTTCTTCCTTCCTCGGCCGTGTAAAGGCTGTCATACATAATTTAGTTACTTCTCATCGTTCTCCATTTTGGTCAGTTCACACATCTGCCTCTGCAATAAATTCACGATCCTGCTTGCTGCAAACAGTGACCCTCGCTGTTCCCTGCATTCCCCCCGAAAGCCCCTCATCTTAGCGAGGGTATCATTCATAACGCAAGAAACACTCCTGACTCTTGCTTTCACAACTAGAGGTTTCAAATTCTCTGCGCCAACAGTAAAACCAGACAGCCAAGTGAGAAAAATGCATGCCTTCCGACGTCTTGCTCATTAACACCTTGTAACTTCAAGTGTGACTGTAAGTGTTAAATCTCTCGCTAATACCTTTCATTTTGGCTTATGATTGAGGCTCTTGCTTTAATACCACAGGTACAGGAGTTTGCTACACTTTCAGCCATATCTAGGCCAGGTGAGGGGATGTCACAAGGGATAGGCAGCATCAATATGGTCGTAAAGGCTCTTGTCAGACTTTGGCCCACTCTGCGTCTTATGGAACGTCAGGTTATCTACGTGTACTATGTTACTTAGAATTACTTAAGTAGCTCATGAGTGTGGGGGACCCAGATTGAAAAGGCCAGTCATAGTAAAATTCTTCTGAGGCTCCCTGGAAGGGACTTTGATGGCATCCATAGGTAATTTGCCCTACCCAGATATCACCTAATAATTCTGCCTCTTATGTTTGCCGAGAAGGAAAATTCTTTTTAATTAAAGAAGCAGAGGCCTGAGTATGGGAAGTAGTCAATATACGCATCAAGTTTGTTATGAGAGGGAGGTAATAGGGCTTTAGTCAGGCCAGACTATGAATTACTTCATAGTACCCTAGTGACCTTCAAAATGTACTGACTTGGGGCTTCTGTTGAATTAACAATATGCATTTAATCATTCTTTAAATATTAATTTCTACTACATATTTTTGCTGCAAAAATCACAATAAACAAACCACCTCTTGCCTTACTGCTGACCCACTTAATATTTAAATGCTGTTTTTAAGCAGCCTATTAGAATATCCTTGTTCTTACTTGAGTTTATTGGTCTATCTATCTATCTGTCTGTCTGTCTGTCTGTCTGTCTGTCTATCTGTCTATCTATGTGTATGTGTGTGTGTATGTATCTATCTGTCTATGTATGTATTTATGCATGTACCTACCTATGTATCTGTGTATGTATGTATTATCTATCTATTCATCTGTGTGTGTATGTATGTGTGTATGCATGTATATATCTGTCTATCTGTGTATCTCTGTGTATATGTATATATGTATGTATGTATCTTTCTGTCTATCTATCTATCTATCTATCTATCTATCTATCTATCTATCTATCTATCTATCCCTACCTACCTACATAAGCTCTCTATCCAACCATCTATCTCTATTAATTTATTTTGAGAAAGGGTCTTGGGTATCCAGGCTGGCCTATAACATACTATGTAGATGAGATGACTGAACTCCTGATCCTTCTGCCTCTGTCTTCCCAGTGCTGGGAGTACAGGTGTGTAATCACATGAGCACTCCACCAGCTGAACTACATTCCCAATTCCCTAGTTATGTTTCATTTGATGACCCAACAGTTGTGTAGATAAGTACCATTGTTGCTGATTTTTGAAGGATTGGTTATTTTATGTTTCCATGCTGCAGTTCAAACTAGAATGGATTGCAAGGGATGATTATATTATCTCCTGTATGACAAAAAAGGTTGGTGATGCTGTGAAATATTAGTTTAAGATGCATTACATTCTTTTATGCTCTTTAATGATGCAAAGAGGTGTTGCATTCTTTTATGTTGCGTTTGTTTAACTCTGTGAAGCTGCGTTACTTGCTTGCCTAAACTACCTGATTGGTCTAATAAAGAACTGAATGGCCAATAGCTAGGCAGGAGAGAGAAATAGGTGGGGCTGAAATGCAGAAAGAATAAATAGAAGGAGAAATCTAGGGAGGAGAACAAGGAGTGAGAAAAGGAGAAGGAAAGGAGGATGTCAGGGGCCAGCCACACAGCTAGCCAGGGAGTAAGAAGGAAAGAAATATATATAGAATAAAGAAAGGTAAAAGGCCCAGAGGAAAAATATACTTAAAATGGAATGGGAAAATTTAAGTTAGAAAAGCTGGCTAGAAACAAGCCAAGCTATGACCGGACATTCCTAAGTTTGTTTTGGTTTTGTTTTTTAAGACAGGGTTTCTTTGTGTAACCATTCTGGCTGTCCTAGAACTTGTTTTGTGACCAGGCTGGCCTCAAACTCACTGAGATCTGCCTGCCTCTGTCTCCCAAGTGCTGGAATTAAAGGCATACACCACCACCACCACCCAGCTTTGGACATCCATAAGTAAGAATAAGTTTCCATATATTTATTTGGGAGCTGGGTGACAGGGTCCCAAGAGTTAAAACAACAACAACAAGCAACAAACAAACAACAACATGGTGATAATATAGAAACTCAGTATACTCTCTCTCTCTCTCTCTCTCTCTCTCTCTCACACACACACACACACACACACACACACACAGATATAATATGTGTTTTCAAGCATGAGGTCTGTTGTATATGTGTGTTCAATGAGAGTTATAAAAAGTAGCGGCTGACATGACAGGATATTCCTATTAGATTTTTTGTTATGAGTTCAAGATTGCCAATGAACCTTCATTATTTTATAATTATAATGAAGGCCAGTGGAGAAAGGTTGACTTGGAAAATGCAAGGTGAAGATGCTTTTCTCTCAGTGTGTGCATATATATATGTATGTATAAAAACTTATCTATAAATAAGTATATATTATATATGGGGCATAGACCCCAGAGAGGTCTTGCCAGTGAGTTAAGGGAAGGTACAGTGTGACAAGAGGCAACACTAGCCCTTAACTTCTAAATAAAATATAACAGGCTGGGCGGTGGTGACGCATGCCTTTAATCCCAGCACTCCGGAGGCAGAGGCAGGCGGATCTCTGTGAGTTCGAGACCAGCCTGGTCTACAAGAGCTAGTTGCAAGACAGGCTCCAAAACCACAGAGAAACCCTGTCTCGAAAAACCAAAAATAAAATAAAATAAAATAAAAAAATAAAAAAATCAAAAACAATAACAATAAAATATAACAGGTTTTCATCTACAACAGTCTGTAGCCATTCACCGTGTTCTGTTTGTGTATCAGTAAATATATTGATCAATAAATATTGGCTGACGAAATAAATCAGTAGAAAAGAATTGCTTTATGCCAAACCATGTGTAGTCCCCAACACATAAAACAAAACTGCAAGTTTTAGTTAATCCCTCTATCTGCCTCCTCTTCTACCTTTAATAGAGGGGCATTTGGCGCATGGAGGGGCATTTGGCGCATGGAGGGGCATTTGGCGCATGGAGGGGCATTTGGCGCATGGAGGGGCATTTGGCGCATGGAGGGGCGTTTGACAGGTGAGACTTTGAGGCTGGTGGGTCACGCAACAAAGAGCAAACAGAATTATTTTTTAAGACAAAAGAATCCAACTCTGAGGTTTTGTTCTTGGCTCCAAACTAGCCCCAGAAGTGAAGGCAGCCATGAAGGCTGTCTGCCTTCTTGCATTGTGCCAGTTCTCCTGGTGGCTTGCTTTTCCTCTACAGACCTGAACGTGTAGCCTCTTTCACACATAGCTGACTGAAGCTGATGGAAATTACATGTCTTATCACTTCTTAAAGGGGAAAAGAATACATAAAATGTAGATCTAAAAGAAACGGGCAATTTTCTTGTACCACTTTTTACTTTTGTGGAAGTTACCGAGTGCCAATCACCCTATTTCTTAAAATTCAGATGTGTCAGGCAGGCGCGTAAGCTTTCTGTGTTGTACCAGGAAAGATGGTGATCGTGTGGAACCGTCACTTAGGGTGCAGCTGTGGAAGCGCCTACCTGGAGAGAGTTGATCAGACTGCTGGTTTTGTAGAAATATCAACGACCTCATTACACACGCGCTCTGCTCTGGGGTCACCACGGAGTCTTCTGAAGGGAAATAGAGAAGGTATTACAGTTCTTATCGACGCTGCCCTCACCACTCTCATTGTGGTGTGTGTTTTAGCTGGACTAGTAAGGCGAATGCCTAAGAATTATTAAAATGAAAGCCCTGTTAAATTTTGTGTAGAAGTTAGCGGCTAGTATAGCTTCTTACCCCATTGGGCCTTTACTTCAGTCGCTGGAGACCTCACTGGGGGTAAACTTCTCAAATAAAAAGGCAGGAGTCCGTTAATGTTTTCATGTCAAAGGTCCCCAGAGAGGTGTATGTTGAGAGGGACATCTGTGCCCTGACAACAATAGGGAACTAATTGGGTGGGGAGGCGAAAAGACCAAACAAAATGGTGAAGGGAGCCTGTCCTGTTTGAATAACCATCGATACTATTTACAGTGAGAGGCGCTAAGCTCCGGCACAGAAGGGGGTGGGAAAACATAGCCTACAGAGCCCAGGTCCCATCTGTGGTCGCCTCTGATGGCAGCAGTGTCTGGTAGATAACTCTAAGGTGATGGAAGGGGAAAAGCTGTCCGCCACGAAGCTTTTTAAGATAGTAAGATCCTAGATGAGCGCCGGATTTGAGCGTTACATATCATCTGGAAGCAGTGGCACCTGTGGAATCCTCCAGAAAGGAATGGAATTTAATAGTTTGGTGGTTACAGTAACCACTAGCCTGCAAGAAAAATCAATATCTACACAGTGTTAGACTCACACCAAGGGCTCCTGGAGCTGAGCCATTTCAGCGAAGAATAAGCCCAGATTCATTAGAGTAGAAAGTCAGAATGTGGTCGGAGGTCAGCATAAATACACCCTGGGCGCCATTGTCCAGAAACTGAAGATGTTCTCTTTGCAGGAGCTGAGCAGTTTTTAAAAGCATAGAATTTACAGAGCTGGAAGTGACCTTAGCAATCACTGAGTCCAGCCCCTGCTTTTTACAGATGAGGAAATACCGGCCCTGGAAGATTGCTTGGCTTGCTACAGTCCACACAACTGATCGAGGAGATTTTTTTTTCTCCCACCACACTCTCGTCGAATCTATGAATCAAATCACAGCTCTCTCCTGAAAACACCCCTGTGGAAGGAGCCACGTGAAGACTTTGAGGAATGCAAGGTCAAATCAACCTCTCTCTCTCTCTCTCTCTCTCTCTAAGAGAAAACTATGTAATGTGCTTGCAATATTAATGATTAAGTTGCAATGTAAGACAACAATGGAAGAGCTGGTCCCAAACAGACCAAAATCACCTGGAGGTTCTGGTTGTTTTCTGCCTTAAAAACAAAGCCCCTACTCCTATCTAAACAGCACAGGGCTATCCCTCCTCCATTCGATATTGCTTCTCCTCAGCATCCTAACCAGTTCATAGGCCACCTTCAAAACACAAAGAATAGGCGTCCGGGCAGACATATAGATCATTCACGTTTTAACTGTGATGGCACATGCCTGTAATTTCAAGAGGCTGGAGGCAGGAGGATCGTGAGTTTAAAGCCACCCTGGGCTATTTAATTCATTTAAAGGCAGCCTAGGTTACATAGAAAGACTGTCTCCAAGAGAGAAGACAAATAAAAATAACTGGAAGACAAAAGTTGCCCTACTCAATCCCTGGACAACTCGGGATCCATTTTTGCTTCTCGAATGCAACCTGCATGAAGAGCTGCACATGCCATCTCTGCATCCTTTAAAGAGGAAACCCCTGTGAGTGTCCACACAAACATAGCTTCTGAGAACCATGGAGAGCCCGGCCGCCAAGCATGTATGCGCACGCGCACGCACACACGCACACCCCCACACACCCACACCCCCCACACACACTCCCCCCCACACACGCACACACCCACACACACGCGCACGCACACACCCACACGCACACCCACGCGCGCACACACACACACACCCCACACGCACACACCCACACACACCCCACACACGCACACGCCCACACCCACACGCACACACCCACACACACGCACGCACACGCGCGCGCGCACACACACACTCCTACACACACGCGCACACACACTCCCACACACGCACATGCACACCCACACACCCACACACCCCCACATACATGCACACACACGCACACACACGCGCGCACACCCACACCCACACACACCCCACACCCACACACACACACTGCCTCATTCTAGCTTTGTCGAAACACCAAAACTAATATTCCCTTTAAATAGATGAGTACTGTTTTGTCACCCACACAAAAGCTATCCCATGAAATAAAGAAATAAGAGCATGAGGTAGCCCACCCTTCAGCCTTCAGGATTGGAGGAAGAAAGTGGCTGTACTTGGCTTAGAGACCAATAACTAAAGACTAAGCCTGGCTGCTGAAAACCAAGAATAGCTTTACAGTAAGAGAGCAGTTCTTTTTTTTTTTTTTTTTTTTTTTTTGGTTTTTCGAGACAGGGTTTCTCTGTGGCTTTGGAGCCTGTCCTGGAACTAGCTCTTGTAGACCAGGCTGGTCTCGAACTCACAGAGATCCGCCTACCTCTGCCTCCACCACCCGGCAAGAGAGCAGTTCTTATCTCAGCCCCAGCTCCCTGGATGTTTTCACAGTCACAGCCCCCAGAGAAACCCTGAGATGTGTTTTCTCAAAAGTCTTCATTAACCATTTGTTTGCCAGTTTGCCTCTTGCTATTTTCATGCACGTGTTGGGAATGGGCGAGAAAGCGAGTTCACATCTCAGAGCAGAAATCCATTGTGTTTGTAATAGCTGCCCTTCTAGAAGCTTCTAGGAACCGGGTACCAGCACAGAAAAAGAATTTCGTTTTATAAAATGGTGGGAAATTCTATTAGTCATTTTTGTGGCATATTTTAAGTGGGTTATTATTAGATGGAGCTGACATTTCACGTGCAGAAATAGTCTCTACTTGAGAGTCAAGTGTCATTCAAAAGAGGGAAAAATTATTTAGGATTTAGAAAAAAAAAAAGAAAAAAACATCAAAGAAACCCCTTGAAAGCTTATCCTTCGAAACGCCTCCATCTGTGGAGGAGTCATGGCTAGAGCTGATGTCTTTGATTTCTCTTTGATGCAAACACTAAGGCCATGATGGAATGACCTTGGGATATGTTCATAAGCACTGATCAGCAAAGCGAATTCGTCACTGTGTCCGCAGCTAGACCCCAGCACTGATGGACGAAAGCCCAGCTGAAGGTCGGCATTAGTCATTCCCAAAGCATAGCACGGAGAGCTCCCCCCTCACCATCCTAGTAAAGACTCATCTTCCTGCTGTATGTCTGGATATTACAGCAGTACCCAGGATGCTTGAAGAGTTTTTCACTGCGTTTGCCTTTGCAAGTACATATTTGGCTCAGCAGAAACTAAACATTTTAAGAGCACAGTAAGAAATAGGCCAGAAAACATCAAAGCTTTATAGGTTTTTTTTTGAGAGAGTTTGATGGTCTTGCTGGTACAACTCCCTATGATACGGTTCAGTTGTGATAACAATGGAAACTGTATCAGTGCAAACTGCTGATGAGACCATCAGAAAAAAATGTAGCCAAGGGTCTTTTAAACACATTTAAGAACTGTTCTTTTGAACTGTGCCTCTTAGCCTTGAAAAACCTCTTCGAGATTTTAAACAGGGCTTTGGCTGAACTGCCGAGCAAGAACCTGAAATTATCTTGTGCGCTGGAATCAATATCGAGCAATATTTTCTCTTTGAGAGAAATTCAATCTGACAGAAAAGAATAGGAGCAATAAGGAAACTGGGACCCTGGTGAAAATGCTTGCCTTCCAAAGATGCCGTAAAGCAGGACAAATGAGGTGATGTCACCAGAGGCAGAAAACCATAGTGACAGAATAAAATGTATCTGCGCATCAGAATACTTCATTATCACTACCACAGGTCACTAAGCTTTGCAGAGTGCATCCATCAGCCTTGATGGCCATTTGTGAGCCACGGCTGGAAGCTAGAGGGCGCAGCGCAGCGAGGAAATGCACCGCCCACCCTTATCGCAAGGACAGCCGAGTCCAAAGGAGGCCTGGGCACACAGCCCAGACTTTGTTAGTCTCAAAGTGCTCTCTAGTGGCCGGACGAACACAGAATGATCGTGGGTACAAGAGTCACTTCAGGAGAGGATTCAGAATTCTAGCATCCTGGAGAGACAAGGGAGAGACAATTCCCTGTCTCTTCGTCTCCCGGATCCATGGGAACCGCCGTCAAGTAAACTCGGGGGTTTCTGAGGATGATATTAAACTCAGCTGTTCTGCGCAGCATCCTAGGGACGTATCAAATCAGTGGGCGAGGGTCTGGGTTCGAAGGGACGCCTGAACACTGCCAGGAGGCTCGTTAGTGCAAGGCAGTCCTTGGTAGAACATAAAGTCCCTTTAGTGGTGCCATCTCTTTGTGCTGTGCTCCAAGACCGTTTAAGGAAAAGAGATTACGTTCAAGACGGGTGCATTCCAGACAGAGCCCCACACTCTGGTGCTCCTTCAATCCTCACAAGCACCGTGTTGTAGGAATCGTCTCCAGCACCTGCAACTTCCACGTTTAGGCAAGAGGTGGAGGGCCTGGGAGGAGTCGCAGGAAGTGACAGGTGCTAGGGCCATATAAATGTCAGGTGTGTCCTAAGGCCTACTGGTGTCCTGTAAAAGCTGTGAAGGTGAAAAAAAAAGACAGTGGTGTGTCCAGGAGAACTTGGATACTGAAATGTGAATTCCGTACGATGTTACACCCCCCCCCCGTGTGTGTGTGTTTGTGTGTGTCTGCAGGTGACTGCCGGGGGCAAGTACACGCAGTGGCCATAGCAGGATATGAAATATCTTTCTCTTTTGCTCTCAACCTTATTGCTTGGATACAGCATCTTGACAGCAGCTAGAAGCTGGGCATTTTTGCTAGGATACCTTGCCAGTGAGTTCTCAGGATCCACCTGACTCCTCGCAGTGCGGAGGTTACAGGTACACAAGACCACGCTCAGCTTTCTACACGGTGGATGAGGATTCAGGTTCAGGTCCTCATGTTGGCAGAGCAAGTTCTCTTACCCACTGAGTTGTCTTCCCGGGCCCTCATTTTATTCATTTTATATTTATTTATTTTGTTTTTTAAGACAGGGTTCCTTTGTGCGGCCTTGGCTGTCCTGGAACTTTCTCTATAGACCAGGATCACTTCAGACTCACAGATATCCTCCTGCCTCTGCCTCCCGAGTGCTGGGATTAAAGATGTGCACCACCACCACCACCCAGCTGATCATTTTAGAAGGTTAAAAAAAAAAAAGCACGCTGGGCTCAAGGACCTCATGAAATCAGTAATGGGGTAACCCACAAACCCAGTGGGCCTTGCTGGCTGTAAGCCATAGTTTGCTGCAGGCCAGTGACAAGCAAATCAAATCTGGACACCACACCGGGAAGTGGTGGCCTCAGCAACTGCTTTGGTCTGGGTATTTGTTCCCTCTGAAATGAATATTGAACTGTAATCCCCAAACAAGGCCTGGTGGCATAGCTCTGTAAGCTCAGCTATTGAGAAAGTTGACTCAGGAGGATCTCAAGTTTGAGGACCGCCTGGACAACTTAGAGAAACCTTGCCTTAGAATGAGAAGTAAAGAGAGGAGTGGGGGTGTAGTTCAGCAACAGAGCACCGACCTAGTATGCATGAAACCCAGATTCAACCCCCCAGCCCTAAAAATGAAGGGATAAAAAGAAATTAGGTTTAATCTACCAAGTTCTGGCAATGGTGTTTGGAGGTGAAGTTTTGGGAAGTAGTTAAATCTCTGTTATATGAGACCGTGACTGTGGGGTACTAGGGACCTTATGAAAGGGGGAGGAGACCCAAGTTTGTCATCTTCCTGTCATAACATTCCCTGGGCTCCCTTGGGGTTCTGTAGAGGTCCCACTAATGAGAATGGCCTTGCCACATGCACCCATCCCGTCTTGAACTTCCCAGCTTTCACGATCATGAGCCGAATGGACTTTGATTTATCAGAAATGACACAGCCTGACCGTTGTATGACAGTAGCGTATGGACAGACAGACCAGCCAGTCCGCCTGTGGCCGATGTTCCACTGGGCATCATGGGTGCAACAGATCTGCTCCTGCCAGACATGCTAATTATTTTTTTGTAAACAGAAAAAGAAAACCAAACCTAATAATATCTGTAGTCCTGGAGTGGCTAAGACAGCTCAGCAGGTTAGAAGTGTTTGTCACGCAAGCTTGACAAGGTGAGTTGGATGCCTGAGACTCCTATAAAGGTGGAAGGGAAAAAATGACTTTATAAAGTTGTTTCCTGATCTCCACACATGCACTGTGGCCATGCATGCCCTGCCCCACACATCGTATACATGTATGTACAATACAATAATAAATGATATAAAGTCATAATACCTATGACATTAGCACTTGAGAGGTGGTTGAAGAAGAAGCAGGGGTTCAAGGTTACCCAGCGCTATATATATATATATATATATATATATATATATATATATATATATAGAGTTTGAGACTACCTTGATTACGTGAGACTCTGTCTCTGAAAACAAGAAAGAAAAGAAAGGAAAAAGAGAACTTCTATAGGGAAAGCTAGTCAACGGCAGGAATGAAAGAGAAGAGCCATTGCAGACTATGTCCAGTGGTCCTGGGAAAAGCACTCCGTGAGACTGCAGCATTTCTGAAGCAGATGGAAGACTTGATGCCATATGGTGGACGTATTAGAAATTCATGGAAACACATATACAAAAGCCCTCACAGGTGTCCGTCCAATCACCTTTAGCAGCAGGGAAATCCACATAGCAGGAGTTACTTGTCAGAGCTGGACCTCCAGGAAGCTGGGGCTTCTGCTTTCAGGGGTGTCAGACACTCGTTCATCTACAGTCTGAGCCACACTTGGAAGCCACAAAGCCCAGGCGAGCAGACGAATGTCCGTTTTCTGACTTCTCTAGAGCTAACAGCAACTTCTCTTTAGAGTTCTGACGCAATCTAGAAAAATAATGTGCAAATTGTCATTTCGGGTTTTGGTAAAGCACTGTCTTCCCCACCTCTTTCTAGCCAGGAAGAGAAATGCACGCACATGTGTGCACACACGCAAGCAAGCATACACAGTGGAAGCCAATATTGTATTTTCAGGGAGAAGGAGTTTGGTCCTCAGGGTACACATACACAGGTACATGGCCTCTTTGTCTCTCCAGCTGGGGACATCAAGACCTACTAAGATGGAATGGGTGCCTTAAGGATCAGGAACTTCCCTCCTTTCAACCTACCGGATGTCCCTTTTGTCTGGTCCTGCTGGTCAGTGGCTCAAGCCCTTGTACAGCTATAGTTGGCATCTCCCACACTCTTTCTCTGTAACACCCCCCACACACACACACACACTGGCTCAAGGGACAACAATCTGGGTCCCTGTTCCCACTTCTTGTTCCCAACAGGAAGCAAACAGCAGCACCCATGCTTGCAGAGTAATTGCTACCTGCCCCTCAATCTCATGACATAAATTTTTTGCTCCCTTGAATTTTTTGTTTGTTTTGGACAGAGAATAGCTTTACTTCAGTGTTTTCTTCCCTATTTCTTGTTCAAGCCAAGATCTGGACTTTTAACACTTCAGCCCTGCTTTCTATGGAAATTTCTAGCCTTTCCCCCGATTGTCCAAAGTCCCAGATCTAGATTTAACTGTGGAAAGAGACTGTGACTTTCCCGCGATCCAGAGATGTGGTTTGTACATGAGTAGGAGCCAGGGGCTGTTGGAGGAATTCAAAACATTTTCTCTATAACATTCTAAAGGTACCTAGTAGCAATCTAATACCTACACAGCATCTGGCATGCATTGGTGAATAAAATAGATTGGGTAGATTGCCTTCAGCAGGTCTGGTAGCTTGAATGAGAATAGCCCCCATTGACTCATCTATTTGAATGCTTGGTCCTAAGTTGGTGGAACTTGTTGACCAAGGCTTCTGTCCCACCCAGTCCTGCAGTCATTCAGTCCCAAGGAAACACACAGAAGTCTACATTAATTATAAACTGATTGGCCTATTAGCTCAGGTTTCTTAGTAACTCTTATAACTTATATTAGCCCATAATTCTTGTCTGTGTTAGCCAGGTGGCTTGGTACCTTCAGCGAGGCAGTCACATCTTGCTTGCTCTGTGTCTGGCTTCCTCTGTGTCAGGGTGACAGCTGCGGACTGAAACGTCCCTCTTCCCAGAATTCTCATTGCCCCACCTCTACTTCCTGCCTGGTCGCCTTGCCTATACTTTCTGCCTAGCTACTGGCCAATCCGCATTTATTTAAAATACAAGTGGCAGGGTACAAACCATTGTCCCACAGCAGGAACTGTTTGGGAAGGGTTAGGAGGTGTGGCCTTTTGGAGGAGGTGTGTCAGTGGGGACAAGGTTGGAGGTTTCTTTTGTTTGTTTATTTATTATGTATACAATATTCTTTCTGCGTATATGCCTGAAGGCCAGAAGAGGGCATCAGACCTCATTACAGATGGTTGTGAGCCACCATGTGGTTGCTGGGAATTGAACTCAGGACCTTTGGAAGAGCAGGCAATGCTCTTAACCACTGAGCCATCTCTCCAGCCCAAGGTTGGAGGTTTCTAAAGTGTATGCCATTCCCAGTTAGCTTTCTCTAACTGGTACTTGTAGACTGAAATTCGAGCTTTCCCCCAGCACCATGCCTGTCCGCTTGCAGTCATGGTCCCTGCCATGAATGTCATGGATTCTAATCATCTAAAACTGTAAGTCCCCAATAAACTCTTTCTTCTATAAGTTGCCTTGATCATGATCTATAATTACAGATGTAGGCAAGTAACTACAAGAGCAGGGGAGAGATATCCTTATCAGGAAAACAGTTCATACAGCACTGTGACTTATAGAAAGAGACGTGAAGTAGGGAAGAGTTCCTTCTGGGATGTGGAGGCTGAAGAGAACATGATTTCTTCCAGGCACAAAGTAGAATATCCAGAAAGATATGTCATAATTAGGGTTTCAGTTGCTTTGAAGAGACACCATGACCACAACCTTACAGTTCAGAGGTTTAGTTCATTATCATGGCAGGGCAAGGTGGCATGCAGGCACACATGGCGCTGAAGATGAAGATGAGAGTCCTGCATCTTGATCCACAGGTAACAGGAAGTGAACTGAACTGTGTGTAGCTTGAGCATAGAAGATCTCAAAGCTCACCCCCACAGTGACATACTTCCTCCAACCAGGCACACCTACTTCAACAAGGCCACACCTAATAGTACCACTATTTATAGATCTGTGGGGGCCAGTTGCATTCAAACTACCACAGGGTGTAACAACAATCCAGAAGGAAGACAAGGCAATGGAATTAAAGAGGGGTAGGACTCAGACCATTGCATTGAGGTTTGAGTATTCTGATCATAATAGGGAGCCCACTGAAGGAAGGAATGGAACTATGAGAGGGCTGCATAGTGTACAGTTCTGAGAGAGAATCCAGCCACTGTAGAAAAACAGGAGAGAAGAGGACCAGACAGAAGACTGCTACAGATGTCTACAAGACAGGATGTGCTGATTCGGACAATTCTAAATGAGAATTCAGCCACTGTAGGAAGACAAGAGAGAAGAGGACCAGATAGAAGATTGCTACAGATGTCCAGCAAGACAGGATGTGCTGGTTCAGATCAGGTAGAGAGAGAAGAGATGGACAGAATGGCTCCCACATCACTGGCTTAAGCAACAGATTTTCTCTTTCCTCTTCTGGTTTTGTTTTTATTGTCATTTTTTTGTTCTTAAACACAAGCTCTCAATCTTTAGCCTGAGCTGGCCTGGTCCTTACTCCATTGCTTAGGCTATGCTAAAACACAAAGCAGCCCTCCTGCCTAAGACTCTCCAGTCTTAGAGTTACAGGTGTGAACCACCATGACAGACAACAGTTTATCTTATTTTATTTTATTACTTATTGAAACAAGTTCTCACATATTGGTTTCCACCTCAAGACCTCAAGCTTCTGATCTTCCTGCCTCTCCTTCCAAGTGTTGGAATTAGAGGTGTAGGCCACCGTACGTGGCTTACAAAGTGCTGGGGCTTACGCTTAGGGTTCCAAGAATACCAGACAAGTACTCTACCCACTGAGCTATAACCCCCAGCCCTGCAAGATTCCATTTTCTCAGACAGGAAGAAAAATGCCTGGTCTACGGATGAAAGTCTATAGAGACCCCAAAACTCTGTTTACAAAGGAGACTCTTTCAGATGCCACCAAGATACCTGAGTACAGACCCCAAGTCAGCCTTTTCTCCATCCACATTTTCCATAGCCATCAACTCATAGCCACTGAAGTAGGTGTGAGAGCTTTGGGCATTGGATATAAAGGGAACTCTTGAAACAGCCCAGTATGTAAGGAGATGGGTGAGTGGGATGCTCAAAGAGAAAGAAAGGATGGCAAGGGGTGGTCCCAGCAAAGGATGACTTGTAGAGCTACTGCCGTTTGGGGGATTTTATTATTGACATATGTCAATAGGTTTGGAAACAATTAATAAATTATAGGACATGTTACCAAGAGTTTTTCTGGAAGAAGCCAGCATTGATAAGACTCAAAGAAGACAGTCAACCAGGAGGGGAAGAAGAGGTTACAGGGTGAATTGCTATAAGAAAACATTTCTAATTATCTATCTTGGTCCTTTAACTCACAGAGACAGTGCTTCAAGAAATTCTATTCCTCTCTCCACAAAGCATTACTTTTCTCATCTTTCAAAGGAGGGATTTACAAAAATGCTTAACTTGGGGTCATAGATCCATCCCATGAGACCATAGCTGCAGGGTTAGCTTTAAGAGAGCAGGAGTCCTCACCTGGACCAATCATCTTTAAAAATGTTGGTCTAGGGCTGGAGAGAGAACTCAGATGTTGAGAGCACGTGCTATTCTTGCAGAAAACCTGGATTCAAGGCCCAGCCTCCATATGATAGCTCACACCCGTCTGTAGCTCCAGTTCCAGGGGATCTTATGCCCTCTTCTAACCCCTTCGGGGACCATTCACATGCACGCTGCACACACATACGTGCAAGTAAAACCTCAAACATATAAAGATATCTAAAAATAAAATTTTAAAAAGACTATTGATTCATATTTGACATTTGTAACTGGGTGGTTTTGTGTGTCAACTTGACACAAGCTAGAGTCATCAGAGGAAGGAGCCTCAGTTGAGGAAATGCTTTCCTTAAAATCCAGCTGTAAGGCATTTTCTCATTTAGTGATCAATGGGGGAGGGAGGGTGCAGACCATTGTGGGTGGTGCCATCCCTGGGATGGTGGTCCTGGGTTCTATAAGAAAGATAGATAGAGCAAGCCATGGGAAGCAAGCCAGTAAGAAACACCCCTCCATGGCTTCTGCAACAGCTCCTGCCTCCGGGATTCTGCCCTGTTTGAGTTCTGAACTGAATTTTTTCAGTGATGAATAGCAATATGTAAGCCAAATAAACCCTTTCCTCCCCAACTTACCTTCTGGTCATGGTGTTTCGTAACAGCAATAGAAACCCTAACTAAGATACTATTTTTATTAAGAAATTCCAATGTTAGCTGGCTAATGGTGACACACACCAGCACTGGGGAGACACAGGCAGGCAGATCTCTGAGTTTGAGGTCACCCTGGTCTACAAAGCAAGTTACAGGACAGCCAAGGCTACCTAGAGAAACCCTGTCTCAGAAGAAAAGGGAGGGAGGGAGGGAGAGAGAGAGAAAGAGAGAGAGGGAGGGAGGGAGAAAGGAAGGGAGAAAAGGAGGGAAGGAGGGGGGAATTCTAATGTTAAAAGTTTTTCAGGGGCCTGAAAAGGTGACTTGATGGATAAAAATGCTGTGAGGATCTGAGTTCAAATCCTCTACATCCATGTAAAAATGCCAGGTGGGACTGTGCTCCCCATAATCTCACTGCTGGGAAGGAAGGGGGATGCCTGAGGTTAGCTGGTCAGACAGTCCAGCAAAGTTGTGAGCCTCAAGTTCAATGGGAGACCTTGTCTCTAAACTTAAGGTGGAGGGACTGGAGATTGCTCAACTGTTGAGAGCACTTGCTGCTCTTGCCCAGGACCCAAGTTCTATTCTCAGCACCTACCTGGCAGTCCGCCACTGCCCACAACTCCAGCTCCAGGGGATCCACACCTTCTTCTGGCCTCCTCCAGCACCAGGTACACACCCTGTACATATACATCTATGCAGGTAAAACACTCAGATGTATAAAATAAAATAAACAATCTTTTTAAAAAGACAATTGAGGTGGAGAGAAACTGAGGACACCGCCTAATGTTGACCTGTGTCTTCTACGTGTACATATACATACATGAGTATACATGTGTACATACAATATGCATACAGAAGCATTTTTCAAAACAAACTTGTTAAAATGACAGACTGTGATTAGGTATGTGGAAACATCACCATTGTAAATTATTAAAATTAATGTTTTAGGGGCTGGAGAGATGGCTCAGAGGCTGTTCTTCCAAAGGTCCTGAGTTCAATTCCCAGCAACCACATGGTGGCTCACAATCATCTATAATGAGATCTGGTGCACTCTGTGGCATGCAGACAGAACACTGTATACATAATAAATAAATTTATTTTAAAAAATTAATGTTCTAGAAATGTTGGAAATAAAAGCAATTTATAAAAATAATATGAATTTCTTATAAAACTGGTTTAAATACCCAAAAAGTTCATAAAGCTACTATGTAAAATAAATAACAAGAAATCAAATGCCAGATATGTAGGTAGGTATATAGACAGACAGAAGATAGATATATAAATAATAGATAGATGATAGCTAGATAGATAATAGATAGGTAGATGATAGATAACAGATAGATGATTACTAGGTAGATAATATATGATAGATATATAGATTGTAGATGGTAGATTTAAATAAATAGATAATAGATGATAACTAGATAGATGACAGATAGATAGATAGATAGATAGATAGATAGATAGATAGATAGATAATAGATGATAGATAGATAGATAGATAGATAGATAGATAGATAGATAGATAGATGGAAGGATGGATGAATATATAGAAAACCAAAACCATTACAAGGTAGATTAAAAGGGTTTGAAATAAATGAAGGAATTTACGCCATATTCATGGGCTGGAAGGTTCTGTAATGTAAAGATATAAGTTCTTCCTCAGTTGAAGTTTAGAATCAATGCAATGCCAATCAGAAGCCCAATATAACTTTCACCAATCTTGACAGACAGACAGTTCTTTTTTTCCCCTTCTCTTCCTCCTTTCTGCCCTTCTTTTTGCATAATTACCTAAAGACAATGGTTTCCCACTGACAGAGAAGAGGAATATATGCAGAACTGGATGTTGATGTGAACTTGTTTTCAATACACATAAGCTGACAGATATTAACTCTACTAAAATCCAGGATGTGGCAGATATCGCTATTAATCTCCATTCCCAGATCTTTCCAGGTGACAAACCTTGAGAATACAGCATCCACATTTACATATCTATTTCTATTCTCATCAGATGTAGGTCAATTTAAACAGCAAAAGTCGCCTGGGGAGAGAGAGCTCAGTCTGTAAGTTGCTTCCTGCATAAGCATGATCACTTAGGTTAGATCTCCAGGACCCATGCACGAAAGCAGACATGGCGGCACAGGCCTGTAATCCCAGCACAGGGAAGCGGAGACAAAGGAACGCTGGAGTTGCCTGACCAGCCAGCCTAGCTGGACTGGAGAGGCCAAGGGTCCCACTGAGAGACCTTCTCTCAAGAGCGAGAGGGATGGTACCTGAGGGAAGACACCCGAGATTGGTTTCTGGGCTACAGGTCCACCTGTGCACACACAGTCGCACAAACACACACCCCCAATCACAAAGCTCAAAATAAGTAACAATAGTAATTGAATACGCTCCACTGAGTAAAACAGGAAAGTAAAATAGACACCGTTATAACTTGAAAGCATATCAAAGACAGAGGGAATCTGCTTCATTCCAAAGCATGACCCCAGGGCCACCTAATAATCAGTGGATCTCAACCTTCTTAATGCTGCAACCCTTTAATAGAGTTCCTCATGGTGTGGTGACCCCCAACCAATAAAATTATTTTTATTTTGTTGCCACTTTATAATGGTAATTTACTGTTAAATTATATAAAATGCTGTTATGAATTGTATGACTTGTAATAAGTTTCTGACATGCCGGACAGCTGATATGAGACCCCTGTGGGCGTCGTGACCCACAGGTTGAGAACAGCTGAGAAGCCAGTGGTGGACTTCACAGTTAGAAGTCTGACAGACACTACGTGAATCAACTTGTCGATGTTGTTACGACTGTCTGTGGCAAACACTGAAACCCCGGCCTGTGGAGAGGATGCAGGAGCTGACACTGGTTCTGTGATGTTTCTACCAAGAACGGACAACCCGAATCTAGACACGATCCAACAAGGACGGATCGATGTCGCTGGCAGTTGACGGAGCGGCTGGACTGTAGTCTTCATGTGCAGTCAAGAGCACAGCATTCAGGGAACAGCTGAGGAAGCTGTTCTTGACTGATGAGGAACAAAGGCACAAAAGCCCTCAGCTGAGTCCTTGGGACAACTGGTGAGGCTGGCTGACAATCAAATCCCAGAGCTGAATTCCTGATTTGGCTGGCTGTGGGTTATACAAGAGTGTCCTTGGTAGAAATACATTGAAGTGTCCAAGAGTGACGGTACAACCTACTCCAAAATGGCTCGGAAAACAGTTGTTTCTGTTCCATACTTGAAACTTTTCTTTGTGTTTGAAATTGCTTGAACATTAAAAGAATTAAATTAAATTAAAATACCTATGGCGGTGTAAACGCCCAAGAAGAGCCAAGGTGCAGTCAAAGGAGAACGAGTCGGATTAGTTGTGAACATCAGGAGGTATTATGGATGCTAACAAGGACCATGTGGTACTTAATGGCACGCGGGTAGAGGAATGAACTAACGGAGCAGGAGAGAGCACACGTAAACAGGCCCACTTTAAATGGAAACTTCCTAAATTACTAGTTAGTGCTGCCGAACGGTGGGGAAGAAGAGCACAGAGTGCTGGGTTAATTAGAAGACCATATGGGAAGAGTTAAACCCTGGGTACTACCAAGCATGGGCACAAAAATTAAATCCAGGTGGGTTGCGGAGCCAAGGCGAAAAGTGAGCAAAAAAGAACTTTCTGAAGTGGCAGAAATGTTCTCAGATTAGTTCTACACTACCTAATGCACTTAGACACTCATTGTATATGGCTCATGGATTTACTGTCAACCGAAATCATCCGGTATGGGCGGCGGCTCTGCATTGGACAGCACAGGTTTTCAAAGTCATCGGAGAAAATGACTTCATGATTTGGTCTTAGGAAAATATTTTTGAAAATAAGAGATATTTAAGGGAACATGATACATTGTACTTCATTAAAATGAAGAATGTTCTGGGACCAACAAAATGACTCAGCAAATAAAGGTGCTTGCCATGGAAACCTGGCTGCCTACATCTAATCCCCAGAAGCCAGAGAAAGGCATAAGGGGAGTAGTGATCCACAAAGCTGTTCCCTAACCTCCACAAAAGAATTTCGTTTTTTTTTTTTTTTATTAAAAGAATGGAGGGCACAACAGAGCAAAGAAAAAGCATATTATGTAATTGATACAGGACTTCATTCAGATCTACAAAGAAGTCTCCCAAATCGATCAGAAAAGATAGTCTGGTGAAACCAAACCAAACCCACTCGGGATGTTTGAGTAGCAACCTTACAAAGGGCGATATGAAATGGTATAGAATATATACTATAGTCAGTATTCTCATCAAGGAAATGAGAATTAGAAATCCAATCACATGATGCTGTCCTGATAGGTTGACTAAGATGAGAAGAGTGACGGTAGGGAGGGTGGACTTGAATGTGCAGAAGCTGGCCTCTCTCGTGTGTCAGAGGTGCGAGTGCCCCCTTGGGGCTATTGTGGACAACTGTTTGGCCTTACCTGATACATTGAATGTGTAGTGTCCCCTATGACCCAGAAATTTCATTTCTAGCCATATCCACATAAGCATATGCACACACATGCCAAGAAACATGTTTAAGAAGAGCTCTTCTCAGAGCAAATGGATGGAACTAGAAAACATCACATTGAGTGAGGTAACCCAGACCCAGAAAGACAATTATCACATGGACTCACTCATAAGTGGTTTTTTTTTTTTTTTGCATGTTTCCTTTTTTAATTACTATTAATTTTGAAACTACACTTACATCATTTACCTCTTCCCTTTCCTTCCTCCAAACACTTCCATATATATTTCTTTTTTTTTTATTCTTTTTTACTTAAAATTTCCAACTGCTCCCCGTTTCCCATTTCCCTCCCCCTCCTCCCACATATTGCCCCCTCCCCCTGTTCCCCTCCCCCTATCTCCACTCCACTTCTCCTCCCCCTAGTCCACTCCCCCTCCCTCTCGATACTGAAGAGCAGTCCAAATTCCCTGCTCTACATGAAGACCAAGGTCCTCCCACTTCTATCTAGGTCCAGGAAGGTGAGCATCCAAACAGGCTACGCTCCCACAAAGCCAGTTCATGTATTAGGATCGAAACCTAGTGCCATTGTCCTTGGCTTCTCATCAGCCTTCATTGTCCGCCTTGTTCAGAGAGTCCAGTTTCAACCCATGCTTATTCAGTCCCAGTCCAGCTGGCCTTGGAGAGCTCCCAATAGATCAGTTCCACTGTCACAGTGGGTGGGTGCACCCCTCGTGGTCCTGATTTCCTTGCTCATGTTCTCCCTCCTTCTGCTCCTCATTTGGACCTTAAGAGCTCAGACGGTTGATCCCAATTGGGTCTCTGTCTCTCTCTCGATCCATCGCCAGATGAAAGTTCCTGTGCCATTCTCCTTGGCCTCTCGTCAGCTCTCATTGTCCACCACATTAAGAGAGTCCGGTTTTATCCCATGTTTTTTTCAGTAGCAGTCCAGCTGGCCTTGGTGAGCTCCCAATAGATCGGCCTCATAAGTGGTTTTTAAACATAACAATCCCAGAGAACCCGGGCAACAATGAGGACCCTAATCTACATGGAAAGTAGAAAAAGACAAGATCTCCTAAGTAAATTGGGAGCATGGGAACCTTGGGAGAGGGTTGAAAGGGAAGGGAGAGATAGGGAGGGGAGCAGAGAAAAATGTAGAGCTCAATAAAAACAAAAAGAATAGCTCTTCTCATTATTATTTATAATTGTGTGGAATAGAAAATAACCCACAAGTATCTATCAACAATAAAATGGTATTGGGTTGGGGAGACGACTTAGAAGTCAAGAGTGCATACTGCCCTCACAGAGGACCTGAATTTGGTGCCCAGCACCCATGGTGGGTGGCTCACAACCATCTGCAATTCTAGCCCCAGGGGATTCGACACCTGTTTTTTCTTTTGGTCTCTATGGGCATTGCACTCATATGTAGAGACCTTCCCCTTTATGTACACACACAACTAAATATAAAATCTTTTAAAAGCTAAACAAAAGATTGCTATATTAATGCAGTACAGTATTATATAGCAATAAAGATTAATGAATTACTGACTCATCGGGCAGCATGGTTAAGCATTATGTAGAGCAGAGAAAACTGACCCAGATAGATAGTAGATTCTGCATCTTTAAGTCCACCTTTCCCTTCTGTGCTCTGCCTTTTTCTGCCTCCCCACAACTCTCTCTCTCTCTCTCTCTCTCTCTCTCTCTCTCTCTCTCTCTCTCTTTCTTGACTGCAAGTGAGGAAGAGGAAGGACCACACTTTCTCATAGCATCAGTTGTGACTGGTTCTCAGTTTCTCCTCCATCACTGCATCTTGTTAGCGGTCCGAGTTTCACCTCCACAGTGTCTCTCCCTTTTGTCTTTTAAATGTTAACAATTCCAGCTTCTTTCCTAGGTTTCATCATCCCTGGAGGCGATGATCGTGTCCTAAACTTGGTGTCTTCATGGATCTCTTTTTATCTCCACAGTTCTTCAACCCAATTAGAAAACATTATATTAACTTATTTTTGAAGTTCAGGGTTTAGCTCAGTTGGTATAGTGCTTGCCTGGCACACACGAGCCCCTGAAATCAACCCTCAGCATGGGGAAAAAAATCTACTAAACTAACTGGTATGACATCTACAAATTGACTCTAAATCTCAAAATAATAGCATGATTCCGTATATATAAAATTCAAAAGCAGACAAAACTAGCGGGATCTTTAGGGAGAAGCATGGGGGCTCTGCATTGGAAAGATATGGAGTGAGCTGTCTCCCGGGAAGCTGGCTGAGTCCTTTTTGCTGACTTCGATGCTGATGACACAGTGTGCCCCTACATGATTAATTCATCGAGAGGCTTGTTCATGCTGGGCAGTTTTCAGTGTGTAGTTTCTTTTTTAAACTTTAATAATAACATTTTAAAATTACGCGTCTGCTAGTTTTAGAAAGAAGAGGGACTCCTAAAATGGAAAAATAGCATCTTGTACATGTGTTATCTCCTAGTAAAGACTTCTGGCCAGTATCAGGAGCCATGTCACTTACATGATAAAGAGTCCCAAGCTCAGAGATCCCAAGTTGACCTAGATGTGACATGAACTGGAAGCTTTTGTGAACTATCCATGAGTTTCTCATACACATTGAGGCCTAAGAGCCATCCACATTGACTGTGTATGTGTGTGTCCATTGAACATTCACTACAGGCATGACATAGGTTATAGAAATGAACATTCATCAGATGTTATGGAACAAATATAAGGCTGAATCCACATGCAAGGAGAATATAAAGCCTGTCACATCCCTATGAAAACATGCATTGGATTTATCACATTCTCATAGGTGAGGGTTGTCTTGTAACAACATTTTACCAACTACTAACAGAGCTGAAATAGCGTGGGATTTCATGATCAGCTTCCATCCCTTATTGAAGTAAACACTAGAGATCTGGAAAGTGATTTGGACTACATGACAGTTATTGACAGAGACCCTGGTGGTAACTCTGAAAACTATGGGCATATGCGAAGACATGGTTTCCATATGATTTCTAGACAGTTCTCTGTCTGGTGTGGGAAGTCCTTCTGTATATGTGTTGCTTTCATTGATTAATGAATAAAGAAGCTGCCTTGACCTGTGATAGGGCAGAATAGAGCTAGGCAAGGAAAACTAAACTGAATGCTGGAAGAAAGAAGGTAGAGTTGAGAGAAATCATGTAGCCATCACCGGGGGCAGGCGTGCCAGAACTTTACCCAATAAGCCACAGCCACGTGATGATACACAGGTTAATAAAAAATGGGTTAATTTATATAAAAACTAGCCAATAAGAGCCTAGAGCTAATAGACCAAGCAGTGATTTAAATAATCACTGTTTCTGGGTGATAATTTCATGGTCTAGGCAGCTGGAAACAAACAAGCACCCTCCTACTTGACTATATCCATGTAAAATAAAAGTTTAACACAGCTTCTTGATCTATTTGCTAGAAACAAGCAGAGGCATGATTCCTTTAAGAGAGGTCTTCCTGACTCAGCAGTAGAAGAAAAACATGTGGTTTTGAAGCAGCTGCTATCTCCACCGTGCTGCTAGCAGAAACTCTGACTCTTTCAGGAGGTCCAGCTAGGGAGCATCTAAATGGGGTTTATGAACAGACTGCTACAATTTGCTTAATGGCAGCTTAGACTGGCTGTGACCCAACCCTGGATCTGGGGCAGAGAAAATAGCTCTCAGAGGCAATGAATGGACCTCTGCCATGTTGGACTGGGTGGAGCCAAAAGGCATAGCAGTCTTAGTCCTAATAACGCTGCTTCACATCTTAAAAAGCGCTCCTGGACAGAAAAGGATTTCAGATACAAGATAGGACATATCCAGAAATAAAAGACCTCTAAATGAGACACTGTGTGTTTAAAAAATGTACGTAGGCTTGGGAGAAAGAAGAAAAAGGGTAAAGAGACAGTAAGTATAATATAAAAGAGTACAGACAGTCATAGATTAAAGGAGTAAAGATAATAAAATAAATATTAAACTTGTAAAAAAATTAATAGAGTAAGAAAAATAAGCCATGTAAAGATGGATATACACAGAGAATCTAAATTATATATAGATTCTCTGTGTATATCCATCTATATATCCATATATCCATATATATATGTGTGTGTTATATATATATAACACACACATATATATATATAATTGTGTTTTCTTTAACTTTTTGACTATTAATGAGTTAAATACAGAGAGACATTTCATTGTACAGGCTGCTAAACTAAACCAACATATATATTTTAGAGGTATTTTGACTTCAGAATTTGGGTCTAAAGATTGTTGATTTGGAAAAGAGGTTCTGCTTTTATTTCCACAGAAGATGAGAACCTATGGATTTCATTCAGACTATTGTGGTTTGATAAACTAAGACTACCTGAAATGTCTCTGTGAAAACCCCCCAAAATGCTTCAACCAACAAAAAGCAGGAAGCAGTTTGGAGAGGATTATGCCCAAATTCTCAAATATTATTTATAAATGTTTGTTTATATTTAAAGGGGTTATACTAGGGATATGAATGATTTGCATTGGTATGGATCTTGCTCTATTGATTCAAATTGTAGGTCAATCTTAATATATTTCTGCTTTTGATTAAGGTATTGTATTCGTGCAGCTCATTTAAAAATGTAATGTATAGCTAAGAAATACAGGTTAATAGAGTCATCTATAATAGCCCAGTTTGTGGTCATGTTAGTTATACTTTCTAGATATATAGAGATATATTTCAGTTAGATAAAGATTCTTCAAATCTTTCAAAGACCTTCAGAATATGGGATTTAAAATGTTTAAGAGCTTAGGACTTTTCGTGACGATGAGATACATCTGTTCTTGACAGTACCAGTCTACTTCAAGAGGATGATGGGCACTGAAGAGGCTCCTTATGGAGTGTGTAGCCATTTGGCAAGAAACTGCTCTTGCCTGGACTGCTTGATGTTATACTGTGTAAACTGGACTTACAGGACCCACATAAAAATGACTGCTGAAGCTGCCTAAAGAAGGTGAGACAGTCGTTTGGGGTTCCTGCTTCATGAAAGAGACTGCCTGACATTCTACAGGACACAGAAGAAAGTGACTGACAAACTGCCAATACAGGTGAAACTGCCTTTGAAATTTCCTGTTTCATGGCAAAGTCTGAAAGATACTATGGGCCCGTGGGCTAAATATGGATTCTCCAATATTACAGAAGAACTTTGGGTGACTGTGAAGACAGCAAAATGTCTCTGTCAATTCTAGAGTTTTG
The DNA here is from genome assembly GCF_950005125.1 of Chionomys nivalis. NCBI lineage: Eukaryota > Metazoa > Chordata > Mammalia > Rodentia > Cricetidae > Chionomys > Chionomys nivalis. The sequence continues at coordinate 29,853,446 of NC_080105.1, forward strand.
GAAGTTGCTTACAATGTACTTCCTGTTTACTTAGGTGATATTCTTTCCTTCTGGAGTCTTTGATGGAGTTGAAGAATAGATAGTTAGAGTTACAGTTTTCCTCAGTTATGATAAAAGATAAAGTAGATATAAATATTGTAACTATAATTCTTGCTTGATAACTGCTTTGTTATATATAATTTTACTATGTTAAATGTTTTATTTAAACAGAAAAGGGGAAATGATGTGGAAAGTCCTTCTATATATGTGTTGCTTTTATTGGTTAATTAATAAAGAAGCTGCCTTGGCCTCTGATAGGGCAGAGTAGAGCTAGGTGGGGGGAGGGGGAAACTAAACTGAATGCTGGGAGAAAGAAGGCGGAGTCAAGAGAAGTCATGTAGCTGTCACCAGGGACAGATGTGGCAGAAATTTACCTGGTAAGCCACCTCCATGTGGCAATACACAGATTAACAGAAATGGGTTAATTTAAGATTTAAGAACTAGCCCACAAAAAAAAAAAAAAAAAAGCTAATAGGACAAGCAGTGATTTAAATAATAGAGTTTCTGAGTGATTATTTGTGGTCTGGGCAGCCAGAAACAAAGAAGCAGCCTCCTACTACACTCTGTAGATTCTTGTAATCAGGATTTGTCCTGCAGAATTTCTATGCTTGGTAGAAATCTTAACTCCCTAAGCAGTAGGGTCTTCGAGGTTTACTGGCTGCCTTGCTTTGGATGCCTCAGAAATGAGGAGACACCACCAAAAGAGCAGTCGGAGTCTCCCATTCTAGTTCTATTCCTAGCCATAATAGTAACCTGACTCCTTTATAGCATTATCTTCCCAATATAGACTTCTGACTTCTATATAATATTATAAAGTATATTATTACTATAACCGTTTTTATCGTGGGGCAAGAGGTAAACTGAAGAAATTTGGATTGCATTTCAAAACTGAGACTTGTGTCATCAACTGTGATAATCGCTGAAAATCTACCAGGATTTTCTCTGACAATAATACACATTGTGTTGAATTCTTTGTTATTTCAGCCATCACACAGAGGATTATGTCTGAGGGAAATAATGAGTTTAGTAATCACATGAAAACCAGTATGACACCTGCTAAGTTCTACTTCAGTACTAAGGTCTGACGCCAACAAAAATTAATGATTGAGTGTGTGCTTTACGTTATTGTAAACTGACATGTGGCATGCTCACCTCTGAAGCTTCCTGTACCTGGCAGAGAGTAAACAGCATAGGTGTGGCTTGGAGATCATAAAGTTGATGGTGGCAGAGTCTGTTTATGCAGCAAGTTACATGGACTTTTCAAGGAAGTGGTTCACCCTTTACATGACTTAATAGTCTTACCCCCCACCGAGAGAAAGAGAGAGAGAGAGAGAGAGAGAGAGAGAGAGAGAGAGAGGCCCTAGTTTCATTCTGTTGCTGTGATAAATATCACGACCAACAGAAACTTAGGATTTTTATTCAGACTTCACAGTCCATCGCTCAGAGAAGTTGGGGCAGCAACTAAAACAGAAACTGTGGAGGAACGCCGCTTACTGACTCACTCCCTGGCTCATGCTCAGTTAGCCTTTACATACAGCCTAGACTCACCCGCCTAGGGATGGTGCTGCCCACAGGAGGTTGCACCCTCCTACTGTCCAATCAGGACAGTCTTCCACAGACATGGCTACAGGTCACTCCAATGAAGGCAATTCTTCAGTTGAATCTTCCCAAGTGAATCTAGTCTGTGTCAAGTGGATGCTAAAAGTTCACCAGAATGCAAATTGATTCAAAAACTCTTATATTACTTGTGCTTTTCAGCCTGTGTCTTAAAGCACCTTTGTCTATTGACCAATCAGACTCGCTCCCACCTTCCTGGTAAACTATCCTTGTAGATAACCTCCCTCCCCGGAATCTGCAAAACTAACGTGCTATAGCAGACACATATCAGAAACACTTAAATGACTTGTGAACGTCATCATTGTCACTAACTTGGCTGAGCACTTTATGTGAGGTAGCAATTGCTTATCACAAAACTCAGTAGGGATGTCGTTAGTCACACTTTTCAGAATAGAAAATTGAGGTTAGAGAAGTTAAGATATGCAGCCCAGACCACATAAATAGGTAGCAGAACCAGAAGCCCTTCTGCTTCCATGGGGATTGGACGGATCTAGGCCACGTATGGTCGTGAATGCTTTTAATCCCAGCACTTGGGAGGCAGAAGCAAGCAGATCTCTCAGAGTTCCAGGCCAGCCAATACCACATAATGAAATTAGGTCTCAGACAGGGTATGGAAATGGCGGATGGAGCTCCATAGAGAAGGGATAGCGCCACGTTCCAGGCCTCTCCCTTGAGCCACGCAGCATCCATCGGTACCACTTTCTCCTCCTCCTGCTCTCTGCACTAACCCTCAGGCCCCTCACACCCAGCCTCAGCCTGTGTCTTGACAGCTGCATTATCTACACAAATGATGCATACCCAGCACTCCAGCTAATCAGTGACTTGGCTCCCCTTGGAGCTACGGGTTAACCCTTTCTTTTCCCCCTACTTTACTATCGCCAACCCTTTATATAACTGTACACAGATGACTCTTAGCCACAAACTCTTGGGGTCAACGCCACTTGGTCAGGGACTTCCACCACTTCCTACGTTTACTGTGCAGAGACTGCTTCATCTCTGAGCCTCCTCTGGCCTGTCCCTTTCTCCGCATTTCTTCCTTAGATTAGAATCTGTGTGCCATCATTTTAGCACTGCAGTCTCTGCCTCCCTCCATCACAGTCACCTGGAGATGAACAGATGCCCACCAGCCCCATTGTCTGCACCCAGAACTGCGCCAGAATCATGCAACTGATTGCCTTGGCCCTCGCTTTAAAATTCATGATTCCACACCACGAATGGGCGTCTGTCCTAACACAACAACCCGACGAGATAGGTGGCAGACAGGGTGAAGATGATTATCTGAGCAAATGATGGAAAATTGAGAGTACTGGCCACTCTCCTTGGCTTTGGCCAGACTCTCAGCATGCCAGCCCATAAAGATTATTGTCTTTCAATCTTTGTTTACTACTGGACAAAAAAAACTAAGTGTACTGTTTGAACAGTCCCTTTCGCCAGAGAAGATTTATTCTAGCAAATGGTGTAGATCTTGATCTTGTGTCTTTGCCACTGTCCACGAGGTGATTTCATTCCAGGAATCGCCGCCAATCTCACTGCTCTCCCGTTTTCCACTACAGAGTGAAGAAGCCAGAACAGGGTTATTGCAGCTTAATTTCTCATACCGCTGGATTGACTGCCTCTGTACAAACTGATGTGAAGGAAACAAGAGAAGCTACAGAAAACAGAAAGGGGGCCAGAGTCAAATATTATGGACTGTCAGTCCCAGCGAGGGTCATCTCTCTGGTGGGTGCTTATCTTAGCAGAATCTGAAAAGTGGGATCCTGTACTTACATGGTCCTCGGGTGTTCCTAAGACACCCCCAAGAATCACTCACTTTGCCATGGTCTTGACTGCGCAGGAGAAAACCACAAAGATGAACTCTATCGGGAGGGCAAAGGGACAGAATACAGAGAGAGGAAGTCTCCGAGAAGAGTGACAGACCCTGAATGACATCATGAGAACCTTTTTCAAGACAGGGTTTCTCAGTGTAGCATTGGAGCCTGTACGGGAACTCCCTCTGTAAATCAGGCTGGCCTCGAACTCACATAGATTAGCCTGCCTCTGCTCCAGAGTGCTGGGATTAAAGGCGTGTGCCACCACTGCCTGACTCCATGTCCTTTGATACAGGCTGCCACCCAAAGGTGTGGCCCAGATTCAGGATGGGTCTTCTGATCTCAAGTGATTCCAATTTACAGTGGGCTTTTGCCTTCGTTGGGGTTTCTGTTGCTGTGAAAGAGACACCAGGACTGAGGCAACTCTTATAAAAGAAAGCATTTAATTGGAGGCTCGCTTACAGCTTCAAAAGGTTAGTCCAGAACCAGAGTGGTGAGAAAAACGGCAGCATACAGACAGGCATAGTGCTGGAGCAGTAGCGGAAAGCATAACATTCTGATCCACAGGTAGCAACAGGCAGAGAGAGAGAGGGAAAGAGAGAGACAGACAGACAGAGACAGAGAAAGACAGAGAGCACCTGGGCCTAGAGAGAGCTTTTGAAACCTCAAAGCCCACCCCTAGTAATATACCTCCTCCAACAAGGCCACGCCTCCTCCAACAAGGCCACGCCTCCTCCAACAAGGCCACACCTCCTCATCCTTCCCTGACAGCTCATCAATTTAGGACTAAGCATGCTAATATATAAGCCCATGGAGCCAATCTCATTTAAACCCCCAGTTTTCCCACCTCAAATGACCCAGTCCAGAAAGACCCCTCACAGGTGTCCTAGCTACTTAGGTTTTAGTTGATTCTAGATGTAGTCATGTTGACAAGGAAGATTGGCCGTCACAGGCTCCCCTGAACCCGTGCTTCTAAGACAGCTTCCAAACAAGGACTACGGCTCGAATCCTCACCTTAGCTGTGTTCTCATGACTGCTTACCAGTGATGAAGGAAATCTGACAGGCACCGGCTTAGCCGGTTAGTTGGCGAATCCTCATTATCAACTGGAATCACCCGGTTCTGACATGCCTGTCAGAACATTTCCTGAGAGGTTAAACCAAAGAGACAAAACCCATTCTTAATATGGTGCAGTTCCATCCAATGGGTTGGGGTTTGAGACTGAATTAAAAGGGGGAAAGAAGGAAGCCAACTGAATGCCAGTACCTCCCTGTCATGCCTTTCCTGCTGTGATGGACTATGCCCTCAAGCTGTAAGCCAAAATAGCTCTTTCTCCCTTAGGTAGCATTTTGTCAGATATTTAATCAGGCGAGCAAAGTGTACATCACCAATCATGTGCCAAGCAAGCAATGGGAAGTACACAGTACCACCTAGGAGGTTCTATTCCCCTAAATCTTCATGTAGACTGATAAAGCAAATGTGACCAAATACACAAAATGATGGCTCTAGGTTAAAATTGTGCACCCACCAGTATAAAATAGTTAGTTTTCTGTTGCTTCACCAAGACAACTTACAGAAGAAAGCATTCATTTAGGCTCATGACTCCCGAGGTTTAGAGTCCATAAGTGGTGGGAACAGCATAGCAACAGGCAGGCGTGGTAACTGAGACAGGAAGCGGGGAACTGACACCCTCAACTATGAGCATTAAGCCAAGAGAGCGAACTGGGAATGGCATGAGGCCTTTAATCTCAAAGTCCACCCCCAGTGACAGTCTTTCTCTAACAGGGCCGTACCATTTAAGTTCCCAAAGAGTGCCACCAACCGAGGACCTAGTGCTCAAATCCCCAAGTCTACAAGGGACACTTCTTATTCAAAATACTACATGCATCTCACATTTTTTGTTTTTCTGATTATTTTTCTTAAAACAACAAGGTGGGGGAAACCCTCCCATTGCTTGTGAATGGTGGTCTATGGAAGCCAGCTTCCTCTCCCCGTGTTTGACGCCTGTACTTATTTTCTAGTACATTAACTGTGAATAAATTGGCTGACTTTCACTCAATTAAAATCATGGTTAATATAGCTATATATTAAATAACAAAATTATCTATTATAAAATTTGGATCTCTTAGCGAAGGAGATCTATGCACCATCTTGCTTCTGGGGCAGTCTGAACTCTAAATACAGCATTGACCCAATGTCTACACACACCTATGCACATCACACCAAAGACAGAAGTTTCCAAGTTTCAACTGACTTTCCTTTTTCTTTTTTTCTTTTCTTTCTTTCTTTCTTTTTTTTTTTTTAGCACTTTTAGTATCTGAGATTTAGCTTCTCCATCCTTTTTGAGGTTATTATAAAATGTTGTGGACTTAATGCATGGAACAAACCTTTTAAATGTATTTTCTCGCTCAATTATTTAGACTTAATGTTTATGCGACAGTGTTGAGACTCTGAATAGGTTTCCATCATATTTAAAGTATTGCTACTCTCCGGACACCTCGGGGCAATTTCTGACATTATGACAAATATAAAAACTGAATGGCTGAACTTGTGGGTATAAAGTAGTTATATTATAGCATTATAAATTATCTCTCAAAAGAACCTGTTCAGTCACCTATTAGAGTTCATTTCTCTAACATAAAATTTCATGTCTACACAGGGAAATCTCAGGAACAGTTACTTTATATGGTTCTGGGCTTTCCTTCCAGTGTGACTAGAAAGAATGCTTTTGGCATTACCATAGAATACAAAAAGAACAATATACCTTACATGGCCATAATTGCTAGGAATAGCTATAAAATGTAGCTATGTATCTATTTAAGCATGTATTTTAGATTTAATAGCTATTATATGTAAAATAAAGCAAAATTTTAATTGGTAAAGTGACATTGGAGTAGACACAGACTCTGTCTTTCTCCTCACTGTAGGCTGTGTTCAGTGTTCCAGACTAATGCTCTAATGCTGTACCAGCTCCCATGATACCCTGGTATGGTTTTCTTCTGAGAGCTCTGACTCCCTAGCTTTATTCACCTTTCAAATTTTCCTTTTTTTGTGTGTGTGTGTGTTTTTGTTTTTTTGTTTTTTGTTTTTCGAGACAGGGTTTCTCTGTAGCTTTGGTGCCTGTCCTGGAACTAGCTCTTGTAGACCAGGCTGGCCTTGAACTCCCAGAGATCCGCCTGCCTCTGCCTCCCGAGTGCTGGGATTAAAGGCGTGCGCCACCACCGCCCGGCTTCCTTTTTTTTTTTAACTACTATTCAAATATCTTCCCCTAGAGCGTTTGCCGGCTCTAGCCTTGCTCTACACTCTCTTTGAGGGTCTTCTCCTCGGCATCAGCTACCATTGAAGATTCTCAGACATGAACCTTGAACCAAAGTTTATCCTCAGAGCTCCGAAACCAGCTACACATTTCCCTACTGGACATCTCTGCTTGAAAGACCCACTGTTGCTCAGAGTGCACGTCCACTCCTCACAAAGCTTCCAGTCTTCTTCCTGTGTTCCCTTGATCATCAGGTCATTCCTTCATCTCGGCACCAAGCTCACCTTGTTTTTAAGAAACGGTCTCTCACTGAACCTGGAGCTTGCATTTCACGTAGACTAATCAGCAGTGCCCCAGGATCGGGGTTATAGATGAATGTAGTCAATCTCCAGCTTCCTAACACTCTCTCTCTCTCTCTCTCTCTCTCTCTCTCTCTCTCTCTCTCTCTCTCTCTCACACACACACACACACACACACACACACACACACACACCCCTCTGGGATTCTCTGAGACAACAACTTTATTGTTGTTGCAACTATTCTCTGCCCTCCCTCTTCCCCCAAAGTTGATCGATAAGTGCCTTGATTCTATAAGCTAAATAGCTTTCAAATCTTTCTCGTCTCTCCATCTTTGCTTTTAATGATTTTGTTGATAGCTCAATCGTTTCGGTAATTTTCCAAAAATATCTCCCTCTTCGGGAGACTGTGAATCTACTCTATACGTTGCTGTTAGAATGATGTTCTTAATATGCAAATGATGCTCTCCCCTTCCCATGTTTAGCTCTCTCCATAGCTCCCCGTTACTCTTAAGGGAAACCCAAATCCCCTGAAATATGCTACGTGGCCCTTTTCCTATCACACCCTTCACACCACGTTAACAAATCGCCCTGGATCGCTAGGTCTTGCTCCACTGCCTCGCACCTCACTGCCTTTGCACATAGGGCTTTTCTTCCCTAGAACGCCTGTCTACCACCGGCTTGCTTACCTAATGCCTGCTACCCTTGGAGGCAGCTCAGCCCCATCTTATCTGGGAAGCCTGCCCTCCCTAGTATGCCGGCTCAGGTATTTCTCCATGTGCTGACACGATGCTAAATTTATACATCAATTGCACTCTACAATATGATAATATTGGCTTATCTTCCTCTCTCTACCTTGCACTGATTGGGAAATTCTTAGGCGTCAGAACTCCTTTATCTCTATGGCCACAGGACCTGGCACAGAATATTTGCTCATTAAATATTTACGAAATGGAATTCTATATTAAAACTTAAATTGAAGAAAACTTTTAGCATATCATTTATACATCAAATTTAACAATGGTGCCGATAGCCACAATCAGACGGTTCATTTTTCAGGGTACCAGATAATCCAAGATATACTGCTTTAGAAAGGAAAAAGAAAGTTTTTAAATGGTCTCCAGAGGTCGTAACCAGAGATCAGGAGTAAAGAGCTTAAAGAGACATTAGTCAAAAGAAAAAAAAAGTTATGCAGTGGAATAAGTCCAAGAGTTCTATTACAACCAAGTTTGAAGGTAAATACCTGAATGCCCAGTACCTGAGAGGGTGAAGCAGGAAAATTGCAAGTTTGAGGGTAAGATCCTGCCTTAAAAATAAAATTGAGCTGGAGAGATGGCTCAGTCAATAAAGTACTTGTCTTACATGCATAAAGACTTAAGTTTGGTTCCCAGAAACCACATTAAAAATTAAAAGTCACTGGGCAGTAGTATCACATGCCTTTAATCCTAGCACTTGGGAGGCAGAGGCAGGTGGATCTCTGTGAGTTCGAGACCAGCCTGGTCTACAGAGTGAGTTCCAGGAAAGGCAGGGCTACACAGAGAAACCCTGTCTCGAAAACCAAAAATATATAAAGAAAGGGAGAGAAGGAGGGAGGGAGGGAGGGAGGGAGGGAGGGAGGGAGGGAGGGGAAAGGAAGGACGGAGGTCAGGTATGGGTAGTTTATAAACCACTATTGGGAAGGTGTAGACAGCCAGTCCTGTGGCTCACTGCCAAGCCTTTCTATGTAATCCAGTGAGTTCCAGGCCAAAAAGAGATCTTATATTAAAAAATATGGATAGCATCTGAGGACTGATACCCAAGGCTGTTCTCTGGCCTCCACATGTATGTGCACACACATGGCCCTGCAAACACACATGAACACAGACATATACCTAATATGTTTTACAGTTAATATCTGTGTATTATAAACATAAAATATGTATGTATTCACACACTTACACAAACATGACAAACATATGAGGCAATGCATAGTAAATATTTAGTTATTTCATAACATACACATATCAAAACAAATAGTACATACACAATTCTACCCGTTGATTAAAAAGAACAAAATAATCGTTGAAATTAAAACAACGAAATGGTCTACAGAAAGTTGCTGTGCTGCCTTAAGCTTTCTAATGGCTTTATGGTCGAACTGTCAATAGCAGATGTTGCTCTACGTTATCAGTGAGTTTTTTTTTTCCTTGTCTGAAAAATGGAACCACTTTTCAAAAGTCCTGACACCGCACTGGCTTTCCGGGCTGCGTTCGTTTGAAATGTAGCTGACTGGAGACTTAAAGAGAACACCCTCTTTTATCATTTATGGAACAAGTACTGCAGGCTCGATCATCTTTATGGGAGTCTTCCGGACCAATGATTTGTGACAGCATCAGCCGATGTTTTGCAGACTCTCCACATCTCCCTCCAGGGGGAACTGTATGCCCTCATAGCCCACCGCCAACAGTTGCCGAAGGAGCCATGCATCTGCTAACGTCAGTTCCTGGAGGCTCACAACTCCATTGTATGATGCTCTTTGACAGAAATCCCTCCTCCTGTTTTCAATCATTTTTGGCTATGAAGTTATCAAATTATGAAAACAGGAGGATTAGAATCTTTTCAAAAACACTTTCCTGTCTGGGTTTTTTCTTCAACAGCCAAATGAGATTGTTTTTATGAAAAGAAGACTTGCTGCAATCTCCCACTCCTTTGTATTTCCAGTCTGCTTTCCGTGGAGAGGAAACTCATTCCTTCGGCATGGAAAAGTGGGAATATTTAGCTTAGTCCTGTGAAATATCGTTTAAGGGCTAGGATAATCGATGATGCTCAATCTCTTTTCTTTTTATTCTATATACACGGGGAAAGTTAGACAAGAGTCCTGAGTACTCAAAGATTAGAAGACAGTACTACAAAGGAGTGTTCAACAATGGTTCAGCACCATGGACTATGGGACAGTGATCCGCTGCCCCCTGTGGCTGGATTTTATAGCATTTCTTCATATTCTATGTATACATCATTACCTAAAATAATTGTATTAAATAATTATTTAGACTATAAAATGAAAAATGTTTCAGCTTCTGTTTGTAACTATTTTATCAAAAAATAAGCTGTGCTAAAATAAAATATATGCAAGACAGAGTATTGACTTATTCTATTTTCTGTTGTATGAAACACTTGAGGCAGACAACCTGTAAGGAAAGACTTACTTGGACTCCTGGCTGCAGAGGTATGGTCCACAGTCACTTGACCCTGTTGTCTTTGAGCCAATAGCAAGGCAGCATAATATAGCATTGTGTGGTCAAGAGCGTGTTCGCTTTGTGGCATCCAAGAAGTAAAAGAGAGGAAGAGGGGAGAGGCCCAATGCATGCCCAATGGTCTGGTCCCATTCCACTAGGCTCTGCCTCCTAAAGGTTCCACCACCCCTGAAGAGCATACCAGGTTTTCAGGGACAGTCAAGATCCACACTTTACCAGAAGCTTTACAATGACTGTCTTCTAGGGGTTGGAGCTGAGAGAATACGGAACGGGGCTCCACGGTATCACTGGGAATGACAGCACCCAACTAGCAGGGATCACTTGGCAGAACCTAACAGCAAAAGGCAAAGTGGATGCAATTAGCATTAGTTACAGCGAGATTGGAATGGCAGCCAGAAAGATCTAACGCGTAGAGGTCCAAGGCTATGCCTTGTGGACAATAGCATTCCCAGAAGCCTGAAGGTGTTGCCTGATCTAGTGGATCAAAGGGGATCAAGAATGGATGAGCAGAAGGCAGAGATCAGCTGAGCAAAAGCCACAAAGCATCATCATGTCACCAAGTTATAGGAAAGGCCATGCAACGTTAAGCTGAGGAAAAAACAAAAACAAAAAACAAAAGCAGAGCTCTTCCTGAGATCCATCTCAGGAGGGAAAACATAGACTCCACTCACAGCCGTTTCCTGGGTTCAGGACTCAGAGGCAGGGTGGCCCATACTCAGTACTTGGCAGCAGGTACACGCTTCTGCAGTTTGTGAACTAACAGCTACAATAAAGGAAAAGGGTAAATCACAAATACTATGAAAACTTGCATATGAATGGTTGTAGATGTGAGTAAAGTCTTCTGTATTGTTAATTGTGTAAATCAGATCTGATTCCTTTAGTCAAAGGCTGTGTTAGGAGGAACACAGGTTTCAGGCCAACTTAGATTATCACTTTCAGATAGTGAGTCTCTGTCTGGAAGAAGAAGACAAAGAAGGAGAAGGAGAGGAAGAGGAGGAGGAGGAAAGAGAATAATGAAGAGGAAGAAGAGGGGATGAACAAGAGGAGGAAGAGAAGGAGGAAATACCCTTGAGCAAAGAGCAGTCTTTTGGCACAAGTGGGGTCTGCAGAAGGAGTTTGTTCTATCAGCCTCCTCTTTCCAGAACATTCATCTTCGGATATCTATACCCTTGGCCAACTCCTTCTAGTCCTGAACACACCTTTTTTCTCACTAAACCAACTGCAGTCAAGTTTATCTGAGTTTATCTTGAGGCTTCAGCTGACCCTGTGTGCATGGACAGCAGTTGTAGCTGACGGAGTTAGCTGGCAGTTATAACTAGGAAGTACATCTACATCCCTTGTAGCAAACTGTTTAGTCTAAGGATGGGGGCCACTAACTCTAGCACCGTAGTCCTTTCTCATCTCATCAGCATTCAAAGCTCGGGTTTCTTCAGACGATATTAATCTTTTACTAAATAAGTATTTATTTTATTTATGTTAGCTTTTTCATTCTCAAATTTTAAAAGAAAGACACCCAAATTGCACCAGCTTTGGGCTCCATAAAATCTTGCTGTCTAGCCCAACTGTTTCTTTTTAATACTGTGACCCACAACATGTCACCAAAACTGGCCACTCCTAATCTCACTTAAACGGCCTTGTTTCCAACATCCTAGACATTTATCTCTACTTCTTTCTCACTGTCTAATCCCCTTCGCTAAATTGTAGGAAAGATTCCATGTGTTTCATCTAGTGCCTTGCACATTGTGGGTACTCCAGAAGTATTCCCGAATGAGGAGAAGGAAGGTGGGCACTCTGGTTTGGATGGTAAAGATCCCGTAAAACCTCATATGCCAAAGACTTGATCTCCATGATAGCAGGGCACAAAGGTAGGGACTTTGGAAAGTAATTGGATTGTGAGGGCTCAGTCCCTTGGAAGGATTCTTCTTTTGATAAATTCATAGTTTAAGATGATTTTAGAAACTTTCAGTGGCGGGGCCTAGTTAGAGTAAGCAGGCCATTGGGGATGAGTCCCTGGAAGCACTCTATCTATCTATCTATCTATCTATCTATCTATCTATCTATCTATCTATCTCTATCTCTCTCTCTCTCCACACACACACACACACATCACACTCATACACACACACACACGTGAAGTGAAGGGTTTTGTACCATCCCACGATATTCTGCCTAACTATAGCCTCAGAAACAATAAAACCAAATGACAAAGACTGAACTTCTAAGCCGGAACAAATCTTTCATTCTTTTAAATTGTTTGCTCGGTTATTTGGTCATAGCCAAGGAGCGCTGGCTAATCTAAAAGAGAAATAGGAGGAGGGGCTAAAGAAGGAAAGAGAAGGCTAGAGAAAGCCAGGGCGTCTAGAAGGGGGCTGGGAACACACCACCTCGACACACAACTGCAGAAATGAGAAGGTACCCTGCAGAGTAGGCCTCTTTGGTACGTTAATTGTTTCGAGCTGGCTATCTTGAGATGCTTCTGACTAGGTTGTAGCTCTGAAAAGCTATTGCACCTATAAAGGGAATTGTCATTTGTGGGGTGATCACTCCCTCTGTGCCAGGAAGAAAATGATAACAAGACCTCCAGAGACCGAAGGAAAGCTTGACTGAACTATGTGTAGCAAACCTTATCTTTGTTTAAGGTGCCTGCCTGCCCATTTCTTAACCATTTCAAAAAAGAAAGACCTTTCCACACACGTCTTCCTTTGTTTTTGGCAAGGAAGCTATTTAAACCTGAGGCTTAAATCCTTTCTTTGCAATCTACTCTAGAGATTTATTTATTTTTCTGTACTTTTCTCTCGTGTGTACATGACGTTTATATGTTAACAAACTTCTATTTGTTTTGCTCTTGTTCACCTGTTTTTGTCTCCGGGAATCCCAGTTAACACTTAAGAAGGGTAGTGTGAAAAAGGTAACTCCTCCTCCTTCTCCCCAAAGAGAAAACCAAAGACACAGTGTTGCCTGTAAGGATAAATCAGCGAAATGGTACCTGCGGCAGGCGCTGGCGAGGTACACAGCTGAGAGAATATGCTGCACGCAACAGATCTAGAGTAACTGGGTGACCGGGGTTTTTAAGTGTGTGTGTGAACAGGGACATGAGAGAGGCAGACAGAGACACAGAGAGAACAGGCAAGAGAAGAGCAAGAGGCGCCACTGGGAGAACCTTAACGGACACTTTTAAGGGGTGTCTGAGTGGTCGCATAGGGAAGTACACAGCTGGTAGCTGAAGGGGAAATGCCCCACATCTGGCACCATCTGACTCTGTAATTGCCTCTGCTGCCACCGAGGCAGACTGGCGAGAAACTAACATTGCCCCCGGCTGAGAGCCAAGTTCAGGGGCATCTCTGAAGAGGGGGGGAGGCTGGTTTTTGTGTCCCAAAACAAAGAACTAGACAGAGACGGTAGATAGCAAGCGAAGGGAGCGCCGTTGCTAAGAAAGATCTCACTTCCAGGAGAGGAAGAGAGCTGGAGTAGGGACTAGGACCCCATTGTGTGAGTCTGCGTTTTTATGCTGCTTTGACATAAGTTTTCTGGCTTATCTGCATAGTGCAGGTTACGCCACGTTTGCTCTAACCAGTACACGTGTTGCATGCCGTAAGGCATATTAACACTCTACCCAGCGTGTGAGGTCCATGCTCAGGGGTCATGAAAGGAGGGTTCTCAGAGACCCAGAGGTTGGAGAGAGTTCAGGAACCATGGGCGGGCATACTTTATTCCCAGCCCCACGGGCTGGTTGGTGGACACAGACACACACACAGAGCCGCGCACAGGCCACACGGAGGTAAGCACACGACTAGGATGGCTAAGGCCCAGGCAAGGGTTCTGACTAAGGCGCCTGATCCCAAGAGGACTTTAGAGGAAATTCCCCAACAGATTACATCACTGCTTACTTTGGGGTGCAAACGTCCGGTGTCAGCCATTTTGTGCCGACTCGTAGTCCCCAGATGTTCCGCATCAACCATGTTTTAGCTGACTCCTTTCAGATATCCAAATCTGCATCTTCTTTAAGCATCAGCTGGCCCTTCTGGTCTTCTGTTCCCAATACGGATGTAGTAATTTAGAATTCTAAAGCACCTTAGGGCATTCTCGGACTCTCTGGAGTCACTGGCTGAGCCGGCACTGGTTGTAGCTGGCCTGGGAAAGTGTGGAAACAGAGAAGCCCTATCCTTCCTCTTTGTCAATATGTTTTTTTCACGTGCTGATTTTATAAGGATCCCTGTAAGGACCTTGCTTGCCACAATTTTCTTCGGCTTCCACAGTTGTCTGTTGTGGGAGAGCTGAGGCAGACCAAGGATATCTAGCCAGTCCTGGCCAGCAAGAGAGTAAAGAAGTCCAGAAGTCATGATGTCAGCAGTGTATGCCAGCAGATTATGGGGCGCAGATAGCTAGCATGATCAACAGTGGGCCGGCAAAGGCTCCATCATCAACAGTGGACCGGCAAAGGCTCCATCATCCATCAACAGTGGACCGGCAAAGGCTCCATCATCCATCAACAGTGGACCGGCAAAGGCTCCATCATCCATCAACAGTGGACTGGCAAAGGCTCCATCATCAACAGTGGACCGGCAAAGGCTCCATCATCAATAGTGAGCCGGCAAAGGCTCCATCATCAATAGTGAGCCGGCAAAGGCTCCATCATCAACAGTAGACCAGCAAAGACTCCATCATCAGTTGACCAGCAAAGAGAAGGCAACACAAAGAGCTGAACTTAAGGGCTCAACCCGTCTCTGATCACCCTGGAGAGACTCTCATTAAGTTAACTGAAGGGGCTCTAATAGACCGGAGCATGGCAAATACAGGCCCAAGCAGGGCAAACACTGCAGACAGGTTTTGCCCTTTATCCCTTTTCTTCTTCTTGACTAAACACATTCCTAAAGCTAGCCCCCAAGGTCTGCCGAGTCTCTTATTTGGCTACTGACTCATTCCTGAAACAAAACACCAAGGCCCACCAATCAAAATTCATTATCTAACTAACACGTCCAACCAGGATTTACCAACTCATCCTAGCACAGACTCAACATCCCTGCTTTCCGCTTAACCCACCCCTGCAGAAGCACCCTCTCTTGCTCTCTTGCTCCCTTCTTTGCTGCTGCTGCTGCCGCCTTTGCCACCCCCCCCCACCTTTCCAGGGTAATAAAAATTTCCTTTGTTGAGAATTTGGTGTCTGGGGTGTGCCCTGTCCTGATTCTGGGGGGTGGGAGCGACCCCCCTTCACTAACGTCTGCAAGATTCCATGCCCTCGGGACAGATTTTTCCTTTCTCTGATTCCACTCACCTATAACCAACCACGACCTGAAAATTTCATACAGAGAACTTGGAAATGAATAATTCATAAGTGTTAAATCTCACATCCTTCTGAGCGCTGTGTTGAAATCTCACCTATCCATCCTGGAGTGCTCGGGTTCGAGGACCCTAATGACCGTACCACATACTTCATCTCCTCCAAAGCCATACATGTCTTCTCATACTGTTATCAGAGTCCCAGGCCATGGACCTGGTTCTTCAGGTTCCCACAGACCAGATTGGGCCATCCACTGCCTCAAGAAGAGAGACAAGCAAGTCTTGATGAAGTAGGAAAAGAATTTATTCAGTGTGACCATACTGATTAGGAACAGGGTGACCACTGTCCTAAGTCCTGTCTTTGTTTGGTATTAATAGTCCCGGGACTAAATAGGGGAAGGTCAAAACGACAGAGGGTTAAGAAGGATACATAATCAAGCAGTCTTGATGGCTTGGTTGATCATTAGCTAAAGCAGGGGGTCAGCTGAATCCAGAAAATTATTTTTGCTTGAAGGGGCAATTTGGTTCCCATCCTGAGATGATTGCTCATACTTGGGTGATTAGAGGTCTTGTTCCATCTCAGGGTGTAAGCCTGCAGGACTTAGCCTACCTGGAATTTGAATGAGATAAGCCTAGAAGAACCAGATTGAGGGGGGTCCAGTCTACACAGTGACTGGGATCTCCTGGGGTGGGAGGGCAGCAGGGCTCATTTCAAGGGAAGCCCTTCTATGTCTTCAGGAAAAAGAGTAGTAGATGAAATACGTGATGTTTTGAAAGTCAAAAACAAACACTGCATCCACGTAACTTTTATTATAACATACTATTACAATTATCCTAATATATTATTGTAGTTATTTCCATGCTGTGCCTAATTTAAAAATTAAACTCTACCAGTGATCTGTATGTTTGGGGAATACTGTACATAGAGTTAAAGTCTGTACAGCTTCTGGTCCTTCAGTCTTTTGGGATTAAAAAAAAAACAGGCTACAGCTACAGGTTGAGGGATGAGGTCTTGGGACTCACTCACTGGGGTCTTGGTACTACCATCTACAGATAAGGGGGTTGGGACTCGCTCGCTGGGGTCTTGGTACTACCATCTACAGATAAGGGGGTTGGGACTTGCTCGCTGGGGTCTTGATACCACCATCCTCAGATAAGAGAGGCTAGTGTACAAATAAGTATCTTAGAAGAAAGGAAGGGGAGGAGACTCTCAAGAATTGGATATTTAACTAGGAAACAGCATTTAAACCAGAAGGGAGTATAACCAGCCTTCCTGGTGGGAATGGATATATTCTAAAGACAACTCTACCTCTCTCTCTCTCTGGCTATCAGACTATTGGTAGAAGTGACAAACTTCAAGAAATAGTAGTAAGATTCCCCAGGAATTTTCTGCTGATGGAAGTAAAGGTTGAAGCCCTGAAGCAGTCACAGGAGAAACCTGTCTCTGGAGACTTAGAATGGAGACAGTCATGGGTCGAGGACTCACATCTTAACTGGACTACTTAGGGGTGCCTACCTCTTGTCTTCTACTCATGTAGACTGGGGGAGGTTGTCTCCACATCTCTTTGTTCCTCTTGCCAGTGTAGCCACACTGAACAAACCTTCTTTTTCTGCTTCTCACTATCAGTGTGTCTCTTTTCATTGGTTTATTGAGGACAGGTAGCCAAACACGGTGCTGAAGCACAGACTGTGACCCCAAGTCCCATAACAGCTCAATTTGACAGGCTCTTTTTTCCCCTTCGTGGGCATACTAGCTAGATACATAGACTGGAAGTCTGAGAATAACATTGTATCAATAATTAAAAAGAAAAGAACAAATTAAAGTGTAAAAAGAAAAAAAAGGAAAAAAAAACAGCCGGGCAGTGGTGGCACACGCCTCTAATCCCAGCACTTGGGAGGCAGAGGCTGGTGGATCTCTGTGAGTTCGAGGCCAGCCTGGTCTACAAAAGCTAGTTCCAGGACAGGTTCCAAAGCTACAGAGAAACCCTGTCTCGAAAAAAATGAATAACAAATTGTGTTCTTTGCATGCCTGCATAGTAGTATATATCCTTTAAGTTTCTTTAGCTTGACTATTATTTAATTATGTGTGTGAGTAATTATGGTGTATCTGTGGGCAGTGCAAGCACCCGTGGAGACCAGCGGTGGGTGGCAGCTCCCTTAGAGCTGGAATTGTACATGGTTGTGAACTGTCCAATGTGGATGTTGGGAACCAAATTCAGATCCTCTGGATCTTAACTGTTCTTAACTGCTGAGCTGTGTCTCCAGCGCCATGTAAAGCCTTTTAAAGATGAAATAAATTGGGCTGGAGAGATGGCTCAGTGGTTAAGAGCATTGCCTGCTCTTCCAAAGGTCCTGAGTTCAATTCCCGGCAACCACATGGTGGCTCACAACCATCTGGAATGAGGTCTGGTGCCCTCTTCTGGCCTGCAGAGATACACACAGACAGAATATTGTATACATAATAAATAAATAAATATTTTAAAAAAAAGATGAAATAAATTGAGCAGTAGTGTGCAACAACAAAATTAAATATTTAATAATGTTTAATAGAACATATTAAGGCATACTATATTCAAAATACCGAGACAAGCACAGGGAGCACATGTCTGGAGTCTTGCAGTCAAATAGAAGGGAGCTCATCTTCAAATAGAGGCAAGAGGGAATTTATAGCCACGTGGTACATTGGGGGCTTGGTGAGTGGGAAATTACTGTGAGAAACCATCAGAGACACAAGCACGATCCTGCACACCATGTACACCAATACATGTGTTTGTGCACACGCATACACACACACGCACACACACACAAATAAACTCTTCAAAAAAATCAGATGAGGGGCTGGAGAGATGGCTCAGAGGTTAAGAGCATTGCCTGCTCTTCCAAAGGTCCTGAGTTCAATTCCCAGCAACCACATGGTGGCTCACAACCATCTGTAATGGGGTCTGGTGCCCTCTTCTGGCCTGAAGACATAAACACAGACAGAATATTGTATACATAATAAATAAATAAATATTTAAAAAAAATCAGATGAAACAAATTAGATTTTAAAATATTTTATAAATCAAATTAACGATAAACCAAATTAGTGATTCTGGAGAACCCAAGCTGTCTTAGTTAGGGTTTTTATTGCTGTGAAGAGACACCATGAGCACAGCAACTCTCTTAAAGAAAACATTAAATTGTGGTGGCTCACTTACAGTTTCAGAGGTTCAGTCCATTGCCATCATAATGGGGAGCATGGAGGCATGCAGGCAGACACGGTGCTGGAGTAGGAGCTCAGAATCCTACATCTTGCAGGCAACAGGAAGTCAGCAGAGACACTGAGAGGTATCCTAAGCATAAGAAACCTCAAAGCCTGCCTGCCCCCACAGTGACACATTTTTTCCAACAAGGTTATAGACACTCCAACACAGCTACACATCCTAATAGTGCCACTCCCTGTAAGATTTTGCACGCCAATTACATCTATTCTACCACACAAACTAACAGGATGCTGTGGGAGCACTTTCCGCTCCTTCAGCCAATAGCATTTAAGATACCAGCCCACTTGGGCATGGTTTCTTATACTGTAAATGCAGCTGTAAAGCTTGCTCTCATTGTCTTGCTGTGGCTCTCCCTTTCAGCTGCTAGACTCTGTTCCTGTTTGTGCAGAGGACTGTTATCTAGGACAGTGATCTGGAAGTTTCCCTTAAATAAATAGCCCTTTATTATTCATAATTCTGAACTGGTGTGGGATTATTTTGTGACTTCTGCCTTCAACAAGATTCTTGTTAGAGATGGGTTTGGGAGTATGAACTTCATCTAGGAGATGATGGCAGATGAAGGACTGCTGAGATATTGGGAGTGACCATGTATCAACAATAAGGACTCACTGACTTAGGATTCTCTTGCTAAAACTGGGTCTTACAAGAGATTCAGTCAGCAGAAGAATCTTTATTGGTCGAGGTGTACAGAATAACTGAGGTGTTTCAAAATGCTGCATCCTGAAGGGTCTGAGAACATCCACAAAGAGAACTGTGCCATCAATATTTTGGCCTGTTCTATAAAACAAACAAGTCTCTCTCGCCTTCATCATTTTTACCTTGCATGTGTGCTTACCCTATACTATGACATTTTCCAAAATAGGAGACACCTGGTGATTTTTATTGTGCTTGTGAATTATGCTATATTTATAGACTCATGCTTACCGTGAGTTATGTATGCTACTTAGAGTATTTTGTCAAGTAATCTTACACCATGGAACTTTCATGCACTAAAAATTAGATAAAAACAAGTGGCTGGAAAGTGGGCTGAGTGGTTAAGAGCACTTGCTCTGAAGTAAGGAGGACCAAAGTTTTGATCCTAGCATTCACATGACACACTGATATAATGCTCTGAGGCAGTCAGAGCCAGGAGTATTAGTGAGGCTTGCAGTCTTCCAGCTCAGACAGACCCTGCCTCAGAGGAATAGGCAGAGTCATGGAGGAGGACACCTGATGCCCTCTTCTGGTGAGGGCATGCAGATGCTCACACCACCATGCACATCAATGCACACCAATGTGTGTGTGCACACGCGCACCCACACGTACACTCACAGACACGCAAACATAACTAAAATCTTCAGAAAAGTTAGATGAAATGAATTGGATTGTTAAACCTTTTATAAATCAAATCAATCAAGATTAATAAACATTTCAAGCTCATTTTGTTCATCTTCATGTTTGTACTGGAGCTCCAGGATCACAGTGCATACAGAGACACGCACGCCCTTGCCACTCAGGTGGCAGAGACTCGGTCTTACGTGTGCAGAATCATTCTGTTTGGCAACGGGACACCGTATGAAATTTAAAGAAGCTGGAAATGCAAAATATTTGTTTTTCTGGAAAAACTAAAAACCCACGTTTCCTCATTTCCCCAGGACATGGTGAGAAACCCTTGCAGTCAGGCAGGGGCTGATTGCTCGATGGGAAACACCCGCGCGGCTCACCGTTCTGGGACTCCATCCATGCGCAATTCTCATTCCCAGAACCCAGTCCTTTCATCCGTTCCAAAATTTCAGTACCTTTGTTGGTAAAGAGTACAGATTGTCATTTCATTTTTGAGAGTCATTCAGAAAGAAAGAATCATACTACAAGCTTGGGACCAGGAACAGATTGAATTCATTAAAAAAAGAGGAGAGAGAGAAAAGTACAAGCCAAACTGTTCATCTCTGGTACATGAAAAATTATCACTGTTGTTGTTAAAACCATATGCTCTAGGTAAGAGGACAGGTTTTGTGTTCACTGTGACATTTGTTCTGAGGAATGCTAATGCATTTAATGCTAGTATGTGCTTAGCAGCAATTTGCAAATTTGAAAAGCAACTCAGAGTTCAAAACTGAGGAAGGAAAATACAAATCTTAGCCTGAGGTGTCTTTGCGATTGTGTCTAGATGTTAGATCATCAGTAAAGACCTACTATGATATTTGACAATGTTTTATAGTTTAAGGTATGCGGATTTAACTTTTTTTTTTTGGATTTAACTTTTTTAAAGTTTATTTTTTGTTAATGTGTCTCTATGTGTGTGTGTCTGTGTGTATGTGTGTGCGTATGTGTGTACCATATGTGTGCAAGTACTCTAGGAGGCCAGAAGAGTGTGTAACTGCTGAGCCATCTCTCCAACCTCCAGATTTAGCATTCTTTTTTTAGAAAACATTTATTTTAATTTTTGTCTGTGAGAGTGTCTGCTCTCACATGTGTGTGCCCTGTGTGTGTAGGCACCTGAGAGGGCCAGAAAAGAGACTGGATCCCTTGGTTCTGCAGAAAAGAAAATAATAAAAAGATATTCCAGTAAAATTTACAAGAAACAATGGGAACCGTGAAGGAGTGGAATGATATATTCGAAGAGTTTACAGGGGAAAAAGTGAGCAACAATCCTGCATCAATCAAAAATTTCAACAATAAAACTAAAGTCACTTTTAGATAAACAAAATGGTTACAATATGTGTGGTGATATTTTATTTTAACAAATAAAGCTTGCCTGAAGATCAGAGTGTAGAACTGTGCCGCTAGAGGCCAGGCAGTGGTGGCACACACCTTTAATCCCAGGGCTCTGGAGATAGAGGCAGACGAATCTCTGTTAGTTCAAGGCCACCCTGGGCTACACGGTATTGATCCAGACTAAAAGAGAAACAGAGCTCACACAGAGGTGATCCTAGCACTTGGGATCACATGCCTTTAATGAGAACTAGGGAGGTGGAGACAGGAGTGATATGGCTGGGCAGAGAGAGGAATATAAGGCGAGAAGAGACAGGAGCTCAGTGAAGTCTGAGGCAGCTGTCTGAGGCATTCAGTCTGAGGACTTGTAGAGACAGGATATCCCATTCAGTCTGAGAATTTCGCAGAGGTAAGAATTAGTGGCTAGCTGCTCTGCTTCTCTGATCTTTCAGTGTTCATCCACTAATATCTGATTCCACGTCTTTATTATTAAGAAAAATTAGAATTCTCACTACAAATTTGTTGCGAGCCAGCTCAGCAGACATGAAGGCTACCCAAGCGATCCATGACACCATTGTCTCATAAGAACATTAGATATAATCCAGTTCCCTTTCTCAATGGAACCTGTCAACTGCAACCCTACTCCTAGAAGAAGTAAGTAGATCCATTCATAAACTGGAATAAGAGTGTTGATCAGTTTTACTCATAATAGTAAAAACTTTAAAGCAATTAAAATGTCTGTTAATTAATGTGTGTTAGAAGCAATATGCAGTAAGTCCATACAATGAGATATTATGCATAGTAGGGCAGTGATGGCACACAACTTTAATCCCAGCACCCGGGAGGCAGAGGCAGGTGGGTCTCTGTGAGTTCAAGGCCGACTTGGTCCACAGAGCAAGCTATTACTCATCAATAAGAAGAAACGATACCCTAATGCATGCTATACCACGAATGAATCTTGAAATATACTAGATGGGAGATATAGCTCAATGGTACAGTGCTTGTCTGCCATGCATTGAGACTCCTGGTTCAGTCTGCAGCATGACTGAAATCTCAGTTCATATGAAAGCTCAAAAACAAGGAGATCTCTGGACACAGGAAGTATACTAGTGGTCACCTAGGACTAGAGAGGACCAAGGATTGGAAGGTGACGGCTAAAGGCAGAAGGGTTTCTTTATGGGCATATTAGTCAGTCTTACATTACTGTATTGGTTACTTTGTCATACTATGACCAAAACAACATAAGGAAAAAAAGAGTTTCTGTTGGCTTGCAATTCCAGAGGACTAGAGTGCTGTTTCCTCCCGTTTTATAATCCTCCCTCGGGCTGGGATTAAAGGTGTGCACCGCCTTGTATCTATGACAACTAGTGTGGCTACTGGGATTAAAGATTTGTGTCATTGTGCAACTGGGATAAAAGGTGTGTGTTACCACTACCTGGTCTAATGCAGACCAGTGGGGCTGTTTTACTCTCAGATCTTCAGGTAGTCTTTATTTATTAAAATACAATTGAAATAGCACTACAATGCTTTAATGTTAACTTCCACAGACACATACATGTATCACACATGCACATGCACACACCACACAAACACATAGATACACACCCCTGCATATGTATGTTGAGAATATGACCATGGTGAGAAGCCACTCCAGACGGTTTCACGGGTGCTGCGACACTGTCCCTTCCTGATGGTTCAGCATATAAAACTTTGTTTCATGCATAAAATTATTTCCTAATGTATAAAATTACCTCCAGGCTCTCTGAATCAACAAGTTATAAAAGATCAACTAGCTTCATGTTTAGATTTCATTCCCATTCCAAGTTTTTTCTGTGTTTGTGTGAGATCCCAAAGTCCAAGACAACAAACAACAAAAAAAACCAACAACCAAAACCAAACAAACAGGTCTGAACTCTAAAGTACTTCCAAGCACTCTCAAAGACACGTCTCTGTCCAACAAAGAAAACGCACACGTCATGGCCTAGTCTCCAGGTTACTGCCTTTCTTTACTATTTAACATTACTGACTTCTGTATATCTATACACAGACTTGGTCTGTGGGCACAAGGCTGACTGAACTAATCCCAAAGGGTCCAGAGCCCTCGCTAACTTTCCACCAAGAAACTCTAGTGGAACCTTTTCAATCACCAGAGAGTGGATGAACCTGAGGCATCCCGGCTAGCATGTGGCAAGCGTCCAGAAGTGTTCTGAAACCAGCCGGTATTCTCATGGAGTATTTTCAAGGAACCAGAAGAAGGGCGGGCACCTTGAATATGCATTCTCATGTCTACAAAGACTCTAGGACTCCTGGCTTAGCTAGCCAGAATCAAACATAAAGCCACATGCAACTGCATTTGCAGGTATTAATATTCTGTGAAATAAGGTGACATCAGAGAGGGATTAGCTCCCACCGATGCATGGTTTTACATAAATGAATGCCTGATCCTATGGCTTCTCAGCAGAGCTTCGTGGCCGCAAATCACAATCACAGCATCCGATGCTCTTGCCTCTCGCACCGCGCGCCCTAAACAAACAGCAGCCTTGAATCATGATTTCATTATCGTAGAATTCCATCAACTATCCAGGGCACCAAGAACGTCAAAGTTATGAAGGAAAATCTAAGCCCAAATTCTCGGTTTACCCATTTCGGGCAATAATCTACAAATCCTGCTCCCGAATAGCCAAAAAGTCATAAATATTCAGAGCCTTGGAGTCTTTTCTAATGTGCAGACGAGAAGGCACAGCTTGCTTTTTAGACTAAGTTTTGAACTGCAACTCGTAAATAATGAGGTGTGTCACCGAAGGCCAAATAGTCATCTTTCCTTTAGTCTAAACAAAACGTCCTGGGAATGGGCCTCAGAAGAAAGATTCTTGGCGTCATGTGGAGGAGCTCAAGGATGTATATCTGCTCTTCTCTATAAATACACTTCTATCTACAGTAGCTATTGCATAAGCTGTACATTATATCACACTCGAGGCTTTTTAGCTGGTGATTCTTCACATGCATATAAGTTGAAAACAAGACATTTTCTGTATGCAATAAGTTACTAGCTTCTGAGACCTGTAAGGGAAATTTTGATTTGACAATTTTCTTCAGAAAAGTTGTGAATGAAGAAGCTTGGCCAGGAATAACAAATAATATTCTCTTCTCTGCATCCATTCAATAAATCCAGTTTGTTTCCCTCTAACTAGGATGGAGATGCAATAAAGGCAAGTAACAGTGCACCCCCCAGACATAGTTTACATATACTCTGGCAAAACTCCAGGTACCATCTAATTTCCACAATAAGTGAATTGGTAAAGTCGTGAATCTTAAAGTTTAATTGACTTTTACTTTAAGATCTTAAAGAATATTTGCATAACAGACATTTTTTTAAAAAAAAATAGAATCCTGCTGTATAGTCCAGACTGGCCTCAACCATCCTCCCCTCCTACCTTAACCTTCTGAGTGTTGAGATTACGGCTATGTGTAGCCATGTCTGGCAAGAGATTTGTAAGGTTTATAAAAGTTAAAATTGTCCGTTGAAAGGATCTGGCATGTGGTGGAAGGCAGATTCATAAGAAAATGTAGAAGTACTACAATGTATGTGTTTTGGAGTGATTGGCTCCAATAATTAAATGGATGATTAATATTGAAAAGATAACTATAAAAATAAATAAACATAAAACTCTTAGAGACCAAAATAAGACATGCTAAGTCAGAAGAATTTTTAAATATTGATTTGTTCTATTTTATGCATATGTTTTGTTTGCACGCATGTAATGTACACTATATACTCACTTAGTGCTTAGGGAGACCAAATGTGTTGGATGCCCTTGAACTAGAGTTATCGATGATTTTGAGTCATCATGGGGATGCTGGGAACTGAACTCAGATCCTCTGAAAGAGCAGAAAGTACTTTGAATCAAGAAGTCACCTCTTCAGCCTCCTGAAGAATTTTTTTTAACTGAAGTTGCTCTCCCATTCAAAACTCAAGATTCCCAGAAGGACCATCTCGGCCGATGACTGTAGAAGAATGTACCAGCCATGTTCTAGAACTGGAGATTTGATGAAATTTACAAAATCTGGCTGAGAATGAACACATACATACGAGCAACACCAAATGAACTTAGCAGGTCATGTATATGTGCACACACATATACTCCGACATATGTAACAACAGGAATTAAGAGATCATGAATTGGAGAGAGTGTTATAGAATATTATTTTAAGATGTGTTACATTTGTTTATGCTGTGGAATATTTGTTTAACGATGCAAAGATGTGCTGCTTTCTTTTATTTTGCATTTTTTTTAACTCTCTGAAGCTGTGTTATTTTGCCTGTCTAAAACACCTGATTGATCTAATAAAGAGCTGAACAGCCAATAGCAAGGCAGGAGAAAGGATAGGCAGGGTTGGCAGGCAGAGAGAATAAATAGGAAGGGAATATAAAGAGAAAGGAGGATCAAGGAACAAGAAAAGAAGGGGCCAGCCACCCGGCTATACAGTCACACATGGAAAAGCGGGGCGGTGGTGGTGCAAACTTTTAATGCCAGCACTTGGAAAGCAGAGTCAGGCGGATCTCTGTGAGTTCAAGGCCAGCCTGGTCTACAAGAGCTAGTTCCAGGACAGCTAGGGCTGTTACACAGAGAACCCCAATCTCGGAAAGAAAAAAAAAGAAAAAGAAAGAAAGAAAGAAGGAAGGAAGGAAAGAAGGAAGGAAGGAAGGAAGGAAGGAAGGAAGGAAAGAAAGAAAGAAAGAAAGAAAGAAAGAAAGAAAGAAAGAAAGAAAGAAAGAAAGGATAGACAGAAATAGAGAAAGGTAAAAGACCAGAGGCAAAAGGTAGATGGGATAATTTAAGTTAAGAAAACCTGGCAAGCTGGGCGGTGGTGGCGCACACCTTTAATCCCAGCACTTGGGAGGCAGAGGCAGGTGGATCTCTGTGAGTTTGAGGTCAGCCTGGTCTACAAGAGCTAGCTCCAGGACAGGCTCCAAAACTACAGAGAAACCCTGTCTCGAAAAACAAAAAACAAA
Source organism: Chionomys nivalis (assembly GCF_950005125.1). Classification (NCBI taxonomy): domain Eukaryota; kingdom Metazoa; phylum Chordata; class Mammalia; order Rodentia; family Cricetidae; genus Chionomys; species Chionomys nivalis. The sequence continues at coordinate 29,879,939 of NC_080105.1, forward strand.
AAAGAAAAGAAAAGAAAAAGAAAACCTGGCAAGAAACAAGCCAAGCTAAGGTCGGCATTCATAAGTAAGAATAGCCTCCGTGTGATTTATTTGGGAGCTGGATGGCAGGCCACCAAAAGAGCAAAGAACAAAGAGCCAGAAGAGTAAAGAACAACCAATTCCAAGAGGAAGTTGTGGGGGTTGGGGAGACACAGGAAGCGTTGGAGGGGGAAAGGAGCAGGCAGAAATGATGAAAATACAGTATCCATGTATAAAATTCTCAAAATATGTTTTTCTTTTAAGGAATGCCATCCCCTCACTTTGAAATAAGAGCTTGGAGCACTTTCTTTTGTATGTGTGCATTCTGAGGATAGGATCTAAATGTTCGCACATGCTGGACAAGAACCCTACTGCTCAGCTACATCCCTAGCACGTTTTTGTTTTTTTGTGGACGGGTCTCAGTAAATTTCCTGGACGGGTCTTGAACTCACGTTGCATGCAGGGCAAACACTCAGCCTGTGATCCTCTTTCGTCAACCTTCCCAGCAATTGGCATCACAGACCTGCACCGCCAGTCTGCACTATCAGCCTGTATGTTCCTGACTCTGAAGAGTGTTCACGCAAGTCTGTCAACTTCCTGTTCCTCCAGGCTGAAAATCCTGCAGTAAGTGATGTGATTCCACTTGATCTCTCCCCTCCTCTCCTCTCCTTTCTCCCTCTTCTCTCCTTCCTGTTCCCTCCTCTCCCCCTCCTCTCTCCTTTCTGTTCCCTCCTCTCCCCTCCTCTCTCCTTCCTGTTCCTCTCCTTTCCCCCTCCTCTTTCCTCCTCCCACTCCTCTCTCTTCTTCTCCCCTGCTCCTTCTCTTCTCTCTTCTTCTCTCCTCTTCCCTCCTCTCCCTCTCTTCCTCTCCCCTTCTTTTCCCTTCCTCTCCCCTCTTCTCTCCTCTCCCCCTCCTCTCTCCTTCCTGTTCCTCTCCTCTCCCCCTCCTCTCCCCTCCTTTCCCCCTCTTCTCCCCCTCCTCTCCCCTCCTTTCCCCCTCTTCTCCCCCTCCTCTCCCCTCCTCTCCCCCTCCTCTCCCCTCCTTTCTCCTTCCTGTTCCCCTCCTCTCCCCTCCTTTCTCCTTCCTGTTTCCCTCCTCTCTCCTTCCTGTTCCTCTCCTCTCCCCCCTCCTCTCTCCTTCCTGTTCCCCTCCTCTCCCCTCTTCTCCCTGTCTTCTCTCCTCCCCTCCCCTCTGCTCCCCTCCACCCCTTCTCTTCTCTCTTCCCCTCTCGTTCATATTTCACTTCTCCTCCTTTTCTCTCTCCTCCCAGTCTCCCTCTCTTCTCCTTCCTCTCCCCTCCTTTCTTCCCTCCCCCTCCCTTTATCTTTCCTCTTCTTTCTTTCTTCTCTTTCCCTCCCCACCCCTCAATCCTTCACTCTTTAATCTTCCATCCTATCAACAGCTCTCTGAAATGAGAAACATCATTATCTTTCCTTTGTGTATTGGTAACACAAAACTCTACTGGAAAGGGCTGAAGTCAGCACACAGAGCCATCGGACACACTTGTTATGTCCTATCTTACATTTGGTTAACAGATATTGAGACATTTGTCTTTAAATCATACATAACTGGTTTTTTATTGTGTTTCCTACAGCAGGCACGTGGAGGTCAAAGGACAACTTGCAAAACTTAGGTCTTTCCTTCCACCATGTAGGTTCTGGGAAAGCAAACTCAGGTAATCAGGAGTAAGTGCCTTTACCCTCTGAGCCATCTTGCTGGCCCACGTCTGTCATGTCCCCCTTAACAGGGTTCACTCTCTAATTATATAGTCCTGTTACTGCTTCCCTAACACTGGGCACTCACGGATCGGCTGGCTTTCTCGGTCACAGCAGAGGTGAAGCTGCTAGGTGTTAAACCTCTCATCACGTAAAATTAAGTAACATTTGAAACAGAACACATATATGTGCCAACCACTTTAACAAAGCAACCCATGGCAGAACCGAAGACCCAGATGTCACACTCAAGGCTTTGCAGGATCAGCCCCCTCCACTCTAATCCTGGCCATGATTTTAACTAATCAGAAAGTGCACTTTAACCCAAGAGTTGTTATTCTTTCTTGCAAATCCACAGCTTTCGTCAGCAGGTTTTCCCAATGGCCCTCAGACACTCTGGCCAACCTTCGAGCACTATTATATCATGAATTATAATAAGCAACTAGTTTGAACTTGGAACTCCAGGCCCAGTATTCAAATTACTTTTTCATAACAACTTGGAAAAATCGTATTTATGTCGTGGTAGCTTTTGAGGGGACAGTAACCTGTGACTCTATGCAAATAAATTGCGTGTGCGCAGAAATCTTATTTTCCACCCTTAATTTAATTTTAACTGCAGGAAAACTGCATCTGCCTAGAGGCTACTGTAGACACACTCTGAGTCCACCCCACTTTAGGAGTTCCCCAGAATCCTCTCTGTCGATGCTTTTTTGACTCCATAATGGTTAGACAGCTATTACCACAAAAAAATTCACATCACCTGGGCCAGTGGGCAGAGCCACAGAGAGCCAGGGCTGCTAGAATAGAAATTCTATCATTAACTGGGAAGTTTCCAGTGACTAGAGGGGGAAAAAAGGAAAAGAAAAAAAAAAAGAAAAGAAAAAAAAAAGTAAGGCACCATTACAGATTTCTTGAGAGTGACTGGAGCCAGAACCAGGAGTCATGGATGTGTGACGACCACATGACCTTAAAGTAGCTGTTAGGTCACAGAACCGTGAAGCTCAAACCTAACTTAGAAAAGATTTAACTCAAATATCCTTAGGGAGTTCAGGCTCTGGGAGGCTAAAGGGCTCTCTCAAGGTCATTCAGTAAGCCTTGGAGGAGATCACAATTGGAGTCTTTCACATTTTCCTGAGCTCTCTGCTCCAGAGACTCAGGACATTGGATGGTAAGGAGTAAAGTCGGGAGTCTCAGTCTGTCGTGTGAATGCAAATCCCAGTTTTATTCTGGTTAGTGGATGCTCACGATGGTGGCTTCTACTCTCCATCTGGTTTTGGCTAACACTGAAAGCTCCACACATTTTTCTCCCTGAAATAGTGTCCACTGGGTATATCTTACCTGCTGCTGCTTAGAGTCAAGAACTGGCACTCAAGCCAGATGGTGGTGGCACACACCGTTAGTCCCAGCACTCAGAAGGCAGAGGCAGGGGAATCTCTGAGTTTGAGACCAGCCTGGCCTGCAGAGTGAGTTCTGGGACAGCCAGGGCTACACAGAGAAACCCTGTCGCAAAAAAACAAAAACAAACAAACAAACGAAAAAACCCAAAGAATTAGCAATCAGCGCCATTGTAGGCAGTATAATTAATTTCATAATATCTGTAAATAGAATAACTTAGCTTGTAGAAAACATTTTCAGGAATGAAGATAGAGATGAGTTGGTAGGGTGCTACCTTTGCATGCTTGAATCTTGGGGCTCGCATCCTAGCACCAAAGTGGGAAAGATGTAACGCCCAATCAGAAAGCAGCATACATCTCACCACTAACAAGGCTGAGACTGGAGGATTACCCTGAGTCGTGTAGCCAATCTTAGTTACATTGTGAGTTCCGGGCCAGCCTGGGCTACAAAAAGAGACCCTGTCTCCAAAACTGAATGAACAAAAGAAGGAAGAGTCTGTGCATACATATACACACCAGTGAGGTGAACCATTTAGTAACTCCTTTAAATTGAAACCTAAAACTAGCATAGGATCCAACAATTCCATGTTTCCAATGCAAATTTCTCCTTAATCAACTGGGCACTATCATAATACTTCTGAACATAAACCCCAAAGAACTGGTATCTGGGATTTCTATAGGTGTGCATACACAACTGTGCACACCAATGCTATTCACAATTGTCAAAAGGTGGAAGCGCTGTGTCCATCAAATGACTTGGTAGACACACACACACACACACAATGTGATTGTTACTCCCTTTTGAAAAGCAGTGAGAGAGAAGATGGCAAAGAAGAAAGTCTCTAGGAATGTGACTCCTCTCCTAGACAACAGCTGCACAATGGCAGCTGGAACATCACCACTTTGGAACTCGAGAGTCTGTCGAAGACCTGTGGTTTCCAGGGTAAAGCTTTAGTGGTTCTTCACTCTAACCAATTTTGGCCAATGTCTCTCACCTCTTAGCATGGTAGCAGCTACCAATCTCTCGCATCCAGGCCTGAGGCAGGCAGCTGAACAATGTGTAGGCACCGAGGGACGCAAAAGAACCAGTTCCCCAACTGTCCAGAATCTAGGCTGTGACCGGTGGTTGCCCATCCTGATCACAAAGGTGCATCGGGAAAGACATGGCCACTGCTGTCCTGTCCCATATTGCTGCAAGTCCCTCCGCTTCTGATGGGAGTGACTTCAGGGCATCTAAGGAACCATCACATTAGCCTGTGGCCCCCATCACTTCTCCCTTTCCTCTTTCAGAGTCCTGATATTAAATGCAGTAGTACATACAAAAACAACTGAAGTTGTGGGAGAAATACAGAATGACCATGCATGCCCAAGAAAGGGCATGCCCAAGACCAACCTTTGTCACAGAGGTAGACCACAATAATAACAAAATACAAATCCTGCTGGGCATGGTGGCACAGGCATTTAGATTAGGCAGAATAGAAGCAAGCAGATCTCTATGGGTTTGAGGACACCCTGTTCTACATAGCAGTTCCAGACACAGCTACATAGTAAGCGCCTGTCTCATTAAAGAACACAAAATACAAATAATTTTTTAAAAACAAAATCTTGGTAAAAGCAAGAATATGATTTTTTAAATTAATTACCTGGTGGCTCAGCAGTTAAGAATGCTTACTGCTCTTCCAGGGGACCTGGGTTCAATTCCCAGCACCCACAGGGCAGCTCCCAACTGTCTGTTCCAGTTCCAGGGAATCTGAAGCCTTCTTCTGATATTTGTGAGCTCCTGCACATATGTGTACTTACATACTCTCTCTCTCTCTCTCTCTCTCTCTCTCTCTCTCTCTCTCTCTCTCTCTCTCTCACACACACACACACACACACAAAGTTAATTAAATATTTTTCAAAGAAGAATCGCCTTATTGTTAGGTTCAAGTACACAGTTTTCAGTTAAAAACAAAAGTACAAAGCAAACAAAGAACTAGGAAAGTATGGCCCTTTCTTGGGGTTGGTATCAACAGACGCTGCCCCTTAAAAAATCTGATGAAGTACGAGCCAGTGCTGAAGCACACTTCAACTGCAGAATTGAGAAAAACCAATCCCAGTGTGACTGGGAAGCTCCTCTAGGCTGACTAGTTTTTCACAGAGCTGGAAAGTGCTTTGTAGTCTGCTGGGGGAGAAAAGACATCAGTGGGCTTAGTCACAGAAGCTGCAGGCTGCATTGTGGGGCCGGCTATGCCTACTGGTGAAATAGCGGCATGACTATTATGGGGTAGCTATTTCCTACAAGAGGGAATGTCGAACTCAGTACTACTGTAATCCTGGTGATCAAGCCATCAAGCCCATGGCTGGGGAGTTGAACTGCTTTTTTTTTTTAATTTTGCTAAGTGGTCATACTTATACACACATGTATAAGTGTGTATAAGTATGCATACAAGTGCTTACCAGGACTTCTATATTAACCCCACTGCTACCAAGACTCAGGGAACATTTTGGAAGAGGAGGCAGAAAAAAATTCAGGAACCTGAAAGATAGGAAGTACCATAAAATACTGTCTTCTAGACACGCCTGGCTAACTTACTTACAGACTCACAATCGCTGGGTTGCCTGCATAAGAGCTGCATAAGATCAAGCCAACCCAAGTTCTAACATACATGGAGCAATGATCTCCAGAACCCAACCATTCCTGAGGAGCTGTTGGAAGTGGATAGGTGCTCAGGGAGAGAGAATTGTTCCTTTCTGAGGATGTGACCACTGGTAGATTTTCCAGACTCTAATGGATGACCCTACATCTACACACTATATGGCTGATACTAACTGGACTTAGTAGGTTATCAAAAAAAAAGTTGGAGGGGATAAGGTGACATAGGGAGAGTTAGAGGTAGGAAATGTAGACTAGATATGATCAAGTTTCATTGCGTACATGTAGGAAATTCTCAAAACAAAATAAATAAATATAAATAATAAAATAAGTTCTTTATAAAGAAATTAAAAACTCCATGAGAGCCAGAAAGTTGGTCAACAGGTAAAGACACTTGCCACCAAGCCTAACGAGTTGAATTTGATCCCCAGAACCCACTTGGTGGAAGTACAGCAATGACTCTTGACCTTTGGACTCCACGCACACAGCATGGCATGAATGAGCAAACACATCACACACAGATACACAGACAGATGCAAAGTAAACACATGGAAAAGGCTAAAATTGACAGTATCCTCTCTTCACAATGAACAACATCATATACATATAGATAGATAGATAGATAGATAGATAGATAGATAGATAGATAGATATTGAGTGCTTGCATTAGCACTAGCTCTAACCCAGAAGTACTGAGAGAGAACACAGAGAGGACCCAAAGCCACATGAAGGAATAAAGGTCTCAGTAGATGAAAATCCATGGACAAGTATAGAATGTAATATAATTACAACTTTACAGTCTTTACTGTCTGATCCACCAATTTTTTTTTTTTTTTATTTTCAAGACAGGGTTTCTCTGTAGCTTTTGGTTCCTGTCCTGTAGAGCAGGCTGGCCTCGAACTCACAGAGATCCGCCTGCCTCTGCCTCCCGAGTGTTGGGATTAAAGGCGTGTGCCACCGCCGCCCGGCCTGATCCAACAATTTAAAGGGGGATCTCAAAGAGCCATTTGTTCATCTGTGTCTGCGACAACATTATTCAGAGCAGTTAAAGGCTGAGAGTAGCCCCAGTGTCCACCGAGAAATGGAAAAGAAAAACACAATATGATAGGAAAGCAAGCAGTCTTTCAAATGAATGGAATTCTTGGGTGGAGAAATGACTTAGTGGTTAGCAACAGTTGTTGCTCTCCTGATGCTCACCCACATTGGACAGCTCACAAGAGCCTGTAGCTCCAGTTTGAAGGGATCTCATGCCTCTGGCTTCTCAGACGCCTGTACTCATATGCGCATACCCATACTCAGGCACATGCAGGGTACTCCAAGGTTTACAAATGAAAATAGCTGGGGCTGGAGAGATAACTCAGTGGTTAAGAGCACTGACTGTTCTTCCAGAGGTCCTGAGTTCAATTCCCAGCAACCACATGGTGGCTCACAGCCATCTATAATGAGACCTGGTGCCCCCTTCTGGAAATGCAGGCACACATGGGAGGAATGCTGTACACACAATAAATAAATAATTTTTTTTAAAAAAAGAAAATAGCTATCTTTAAAAAGGAATGGAATTTTGGAATTTGCTATACTGTGAGTGAACCCTTGAAAAAAGAATACTAAGTGACAGAAGTTAGTCACAAACATATAAATATTGTGTGGTCCCACTAAAAGAAGAACCTGGAGTTTAGGCATGAAGACAGGGAGGAGAGCATTTATTGGAAGGGGCTGAGACAAGGACAAATGAGGAGATATTTAAGGCTCAGAGAGTTTCCATTTTACAACATAGAAATGGTTGGTGGTAATGATTGTGGAAGAGTATATAGCAACAGTATTTAAAATCACTTAAAATGGTTAAGATTGTATTTATATTTTAACACAACAAATAGCAGAAACAAATAGAAAAAGAAATCCTGATGAATACTGCAACACAAATGAATATTGAAGACCTTGTGGCAATGGAATTAAGCCAAACACAAAAGAACAAACACATGTTTTCATTCTCTTAAGGCACCTGGAGATAGTCAACTTCATGGGATATAAGCGGAACAATAGTTCCCAGGAATGGAGGAGTAAGGGAGAAATTAGAATCTAATATTTCTGGTGGGGATGATAAAGGTTCAGGAAACGAATGGTGGAGATGGTGTCACAACTAAGTGTGTATACCTTATGTTCTGTAGGTTGGCCTTGAACTCACAGCAACACTCCTGTCTCTTAACTGGCCAGATTACAGCCATGTACCACCGAGCCTGACTTCTAAGTAAATATCTTTAATGTCATCAAACAGTGTGCTTAAATATCTTTAAAGTGGTGGTTCTCTATATATTCGACCATAAGGGAAAAGAGATTTCACTATAGAGTTTAGAGTTGGTATGTAGAAGGCGTGAGAGAATTGTTAGGCTACAGAGAAAAACTTCCTTCTAAAGAGACAGGTTTATCAGTAAATTATGTTGCTCCTTCCTAAAAGCCAGAAAGGGGTTGATGTTGGGATATGAAACAGTCCTACCGGCATCATGGGATATTGCAAGGAAGTCCCTGTTATCTTCATCCCGCCAACAAGCCCCCCATGGCTGTGTAAATTTCTCCTCCTGCCCCCGACCCTGGGGGTGACCCAGCATGCTAGTGACTCCTAACTGAGGTACATGATATGGTCTGGTAACAATGGCAACTGTTAGATCTTTCCTTTTTCTCTACCTCCTTCCCCTGTGAAGGGTTTCTCCCTAACTCCCTCCTACCAGGTATCAAAACCCCAGATGCAGAAGAAAGGAGCTACCTGAAGCATTGTGTGCCCACTGTAAGAAATCCAATTATATATGGCCACAGGAGCCATTTTTTTCCAAGCCCGTTTGTGAATGACCTAAATGTAGTTTTCTTCCCAGTTTAAAAGTTTTCTTCCTTTCTTCTGCATTTACAGACTTAACAATCCCTTTACTCCTTCAAGACAAAGCCATTGAGTTTATGACGATAATGTTGAACCTGGTTACAGTGCAGGGAAGGCTCAGGACTCCAGACCTCTCTTGCTTAGGATTTGCTTCTTTTATTATTTATTTACTAGTTCCTAGGACTCTAGCTGATGCAATGTTTTTTTTTTCAATTTGAAGATATTTTTATTAGTAATCTTAAGTCAAGTCCTTTCTATCTCTTTGTCTAATGTATTTAACTCTATTTTTATTAATAGATTTTATTGAGCTATACATTTTTCTCTGCTCCCTCCCTGCCTCTCTCCTCTGCTTCAACCCTCTTCCATGGTCCCCATGCTCCCAATTTACTCAGGAGATCTTGTCTTTTTCTACTTCCCATGTAGATTAGCTTCTTGTCTGTCTCTTTTAGGGTCCTCATTGCTGTCTAGGGTATCTAGGATTGTGATTTGGAAGCTGTTTTTTTTTCTTTATGTCCAAAAGCCACTTGTGAGTGAGTAAATATGATATTTGTCTTTCTGGGTCTGAGTTAGCTCACTCAATATGTTTTCTAGATTCATCCATTTGCCTGCAAACTTCAAGATCTCATTATCTTTTTCTGTTGTGTAGTACTCCATTGTGTAAATGTACCACATTTTCCTTATCCATTCTTTGGTCGAGAGACATTTAGGTTGTTTCCAGGTTCAGGATATGACAAACAAAGCTGCTATGAACATAGTTGAGCACATGTCCTTGTGGCACGATTGAGCATCCTTTGAATATATACCCAAAAGTGGTATTGTTGGGTCTTGAGGAAGGTTGTTTCCTAATTTTCTGAGAAATTGCCATACTGACATCCAAATGGGCTGTACCAGCTTGCATTCCCACCAGCAATGCAGAAGTGTCCCCTTTTCCCCACAACCTCTCAATCATAAGTTGTCATCAGTGTTTTTTTATCATTATCATTTTTACAGGTGGCTAAATTCAGGGCCTGTTCACACTTTCTCAAGGCCCAGTACACTCAGCTATAGGATGGGAACCATTCCTCTCTTCGGGATTGTGGTGACATGTATAGTATAGCAACATGCACTCGTCCCTCCAAAATATGCTTCCATCTGAAATGCAAAGTTCTGAGCCTAGGGATGTAGTTGGGAGAGTGCTTGCCTAGTGTGCACGAAGCCCTGCATTTGATCCCCTACATCACACAGAACTAGATATGGTGGTGAACACATATGGTTCCAGCCACTGAAGAGGAGGAGGCAGGAGGACCAGACGAGGTCAGCTCCAGCTGCAAAGCAAGTCCAAAGCCAGTCTCGGTTCCATGTGACTCTAGAAGAAAGTGAGGGAGGAAGAGGGAAAGGAGGGTGGTGGAGGAGCAGAAAATAAAACACTCTGCTTTATGAGATTTGCTTCATATTCTTAACTCCATTTATTTCTTTCCCTAGAAGCGCACTGGATTGAAATCTAATTTACAAATGAACGTAATGGTGTGAAGTGTTACATGCCATGAGCTATCAAACAGAATCATGCATCAGGGCAAAATAAAAAGTTACACACATGCTCAGACTTTACAACTCACTGCATTTCCTTTGCGCTTGAGGAAATCTGGGGACATTAATCACTCTGTTCTTTGTACTTCCCTTCTGTGATCAAGTTTTATTATTCTTTATTTACAGTTTCACCGTTAGGATACCAATGAGATTTTCTTTTTCTGAGAGAAGCCTGCATCAGGCTCCACTCAAAAGAGGTTTAAACCAACTTACCCTCCTGGGTGAAATTTCAAAGACTCTGGTCCATCCACCTATATGTTACTATCTACTCAAAGTCAGGGTTTAGTTTTCTTTATAATTTGGCCTCTTGATGGTGATAGTGTAAAGCATGGGAAACATGGGTGTGTTTGGAAAGGTCTAAGCTGGGAAGAGAAGGACTTCAAGGAGACTTTACCTAGGAGATAGATACAGATATAGATATAGATGTAGATATAGATATGTATGTATACCTAGGATATATAGATATATATGTATATATTTTATAAATATATATGTATACCTAGGATATATATATATATATACATATATATATATATATCTTCAAAGCAATGTTTTTCCAAAATACTCATCTTCCTTCCATGGAGCATAAAATGTATTTTCATGCATGCTTAAAATGAAGAAAATCAGAGTCATTTTGTGCAAGTAAATAGTCAAGATTGGATGGCACTAAATATGAAGTTGAGCTGCTAGCATCACAGCCTGTACTTCCTCCACACGTGTGGGTGATGAATGACAGGTGTTCCCGAATTGGGCTATTATGAGGCTTTAAACCGTGTGTGTTGTCGGTCACCCCTGGGAACAGGGAATGGTGAGTCGGATCTGGTCCCTCATGGAGAACATAGCCCCCCACCCCGAGAGAAAGTGCACAGTCTACTGTGTCCCTTTGCGTTCACTAGGGCCGTGATGTGTGTTGATTTGTGGGTTTGCTCTTGCCCTGGACAAGGACAAGCAGTCTTTGGTGTGCGCGGTGTACAGACGCAATGACGGACACTAGAGGATGATCTAAGTCTCGGTTCCAGTTCACACAGAGTCCAGTAGGGGCCCAGTGCCTACCCAAGTCTTCCTTGTCATTAAGCAAGGTTGCTTACAGTGACTGCTGCAGCCGGTCCCACCTGTGACTTCAGTTCTGCCTAGAACCAGTCACTGCCCCAGGGGCGGGAGGGGGGTGGCTGGGTGTACAAGGGAGTGCTTCCAGAACTGCCCAAAGGTGGGTTCTTCCTCACAGGCCTGGGGGAGGGGCTAAAAATTGCAGTCCTTTAGTAAGGGTCTAGAGTCCGTTTCTCCTCAAATGGATAGATGTAAAAGTATTTGTGCCCTGTCTGCTTTTGAGGATAAACTCTGTGCCATTGGCTATAGCAGCAGGAACTATGAGTGTAGAAAGCCTTGGCTTTAGCTGATGGCTCTAAGCTGGCTCCTATTTAAGGGATAAATTTTAAGCTTAAGAGGCCAATCCATATTGCTTGATATAACAAATACTCATAGCTGACCATCTTATCTACAAATGACTACTACTTTTTTTTTTTCCCAAGGTATTTCTGGAATCAAACAGGATTTTGTCTCCCAGAACCGTGTTGCTTTGGTAAGGGCTAATATCGAAACCCAAGATTATCTGGAACATCCAGGCACCTGGAACCACAGATAGTGACAAATGGGACTGTCCCCATCAGCACAGATGGCTGGTAAGCTTGTGGTAAGCAAGGACTCATTTTCAGGTATGTGATCCGCCATGATGGAGCCAAGTTATTTTCTTTTATGAACTTTTAATGTTTTTGGCATACTTGGAAAGTGCAATAAAAACGAAACAGCATTCATCAATATTAGCAGACCTCAGTAATCCTACGGTTGCCGAGCAACGTCATCAATTATGAGCGGCTCCCCCAGGGCAGTGGGTTTTAAGGGAGGAAGACTAAGGACAAAGACTTCTTGCTTTCTCTCCAGCTCCTGTCATTAGTCCCCCAGAATGCCCCAGTCCCATCCCTGCCCACTCCCTGCAATCTGCTTGCAAGCCAAGGTGCTAGACCTTGAAGGACTAGGTGGTCTTCACTCCAGTCCCTGGCGAGTGAAGCCTGGCTTCTTAAGAAGTGACTTGGTATAAAATAGCCAATCGTTCTTCGGCACAAGAAGCCCAATTTTGCTTCGAGTGTATGTGCATTTGGCCGTTCCCCTCTTTATTCTGATATAACAGCTTGACGTTTTGGTTGCAATCACACACACACATACACACACACACATGCACGCACGCACGCACGCACATACACACGCGCGCGCACACACACACAGTGTAGAGACAGAATGAGAGAGCAATCCAGGAGATAATATGTACTTTTGCGTGTGAGCTACTCCTCAACAGCTGGGCTCCGGTCTTGACATGTTCCTGGTTAATTCATGCCCTGCAGGACTGGACTGGGATGAACACAAAGAGGTAAAGACTGATGCTGGTAGAACAAGGCAGAACGGAGAGAAAGAATGCCGGGACCTCTTGTCCGTTGTTCACAGGATGGATAGCCCTAGCATGCACGTGGCTGGTGGGTTCCCACATCACCGAGCCTGCTCCCAAGTAGGCAAGGAGCACTGGGACTTAGTCACCCCTCTTCCCCACCATCACCACCAACGCATTCCTTTCAGACATTTTGCTTTTGGGTTTTGGTTCCTTCTCCTTTGGAGGAGAGCATCTCAGGCTCCCAGTGGTGGATGTACGTGTGTGAGAGACAGGACTAAGAATTAGAGAGCCCAGCCTGAAGATGGGCAGAGATAACACACCCCTAAGGACCTGCTGCCCAGTGCCCTACTTCCTTCAGCTAGTTCAACCCTTCCAAAGTTCCGTGGACTCCCAAAACGGCACCAGCCACGGAGGACAAGTCACGTAAGGCGTGAGCTTGTGGGACCTTTCAGATTCTTCTACCTAAGCGTCTTTTCATCATCTGGAACACATCCCCAGACAGCTGCAATGGCATGATGCAGTGTGGAGGATGGGAACCCAGGTCAGACTGACTTCAGCTGTGGCTGAGAGCAGCCACGTTGGGAAGGACTCTGCAGCAAGGTCTGCCTGACCCACAACCAAACTTCAATAGCTGGTAAAGTCAGTCAAGGACTAAACCTTGTCTTACAAGACCACAGTCTGTTATGACAGTCCCTAGACACTGGTAGAAACTTTATAGGAATAATAATAATAAACATTTAAATTTCCCAGGACACTTAGAGCACTGGTTTGTGCATTCAGAGTGACGACTCTGTGCATGATTTAGGGACTTTGGTTTCTGCAAATGGAAATCTTACAAGTTGCCCTCATTATTCAATGTTATTTTGCTATTTTGTTATAAATAATCAACCAGAACAAATCCTTGTAAGAAGAAGTTGTGAGAGACGTGACACCAGGCAGGATTCTTACCAGCCGGTCACACAGCAGAGGGCCCCATGCGAGGCAGACCAAGTTAAATTAATACAATAATGTCATTGATGGAGTCTCCTGTGAAGACACTGAGCTTCTCTGAGAGCCATTAGCCCTGCTGACTGCTGTCTCTGCTGCATTCTCTGGTCTCTACTTTTTTTTTCCTGTGGTTCTCTGGACAAAGCTGGCTGTGTTAGGATGGATTTGGCCTTCACACACCCAGCAGTTTCAAAAGTTTCCATTAGGTGGTGACATTCAAATAGTGCGAGACCTCGCATTAAAAAACAAACAAACAAACAAAAAAAAAAAAAAAAACGCAAAATCGAGATTTCCATTTTCTCATTTAGAAAAATCAGGTATGGGGGCGCACACCTATAGTCCCAGCACTAGGGAAGCAGAGGAAGGAAGATTGTGAGTTAGAGGCCAGCATGAGCTGCACATAGTCAGACTCTATCTCAAAACAAAACAAACGGAAAGCCAGAAGCTATAATATCAACGTTCGGCATGAAGGACTGCATGCAACACTGAGCACACAGAAAGTGACGGACTCCTTGGCAGTTTGGGTATAGTAATAGTCAGTTATATAATCACAGCCCTTATGGAATGCTTAGCATAGTCAATTTCCACCCCATCCCTAGGAGGAAAGGTTGAGGTTCGTAGTATCACCCTGTGAAGGCTTCCGCTTTGACTCTTCCCGAAGGAAAGATAGCAGAGTGATAAAGACAGCTGCAGTAGAAGGTTTGTTTTACAGAGCAAAGCAAGGTGGAGAGAAGAGAGCGTGTAAAGTGCACTATCCTGAAAACAGGTGAGTAGCTCAACGGTGCTAGGCTGTGGGGTTTTGGGGGTGAATATTTATGAGCTGAGTTACACATTCTTTGAGTAAGATTACCATTTCCCTTCTCAAATCCCAGTGAACCGAATCTCCCTTTTAAGATATTTCTTCCCATGATCCGCTTGAAAAGTGTTTAAAAAGAGGGAAGGTGAAAAACCATGTGCAAATGATATTGCAATAAACTTGGGGCTGTTTGAGGATGAGGACCTTTGATTAGTTCACACCTGTGTAATTGGGAAGGCGCCCTGATGTCCTAGGAAGAGCCAAAGTGAGCTTCAGGGATATTTATCCCACGAAAGGGTGTTTTGAACCTCAGAAGACACAGCTACCAAGATACAGCTGCAGCTGCCTTGGTCCCGTCACATCTACCTCCCTGCCTAACCGGAACACACAGCTCCCAAGGTTTGCCTGCAATTGTCCTTGATGACCTCGTGTCCAGCTGTTTGCCTACTCAGTCTCAGTATGGCAAATACCTCCAACTTCTGGGTGTGGCAAAAGCACACTGCCTTCAATGGCAGAGCCAAGATTTGAACCAAGCAGAACCAAGTGGTAAGTACTAGTGGGTAAATGTGATTTCCCACGTGATGCTGAGTAAGAAGAAATGACTGTTGGCATGTGGGATATTGAGGCACCTGTGCCTCTGTGATTACCCCACCAAGTCGTAAGGAGTCTGCACTCAGACCTATGAATGTTTCTCTTTTTCGTTTTGATTTTTTGGTTTTGGTTTTGGTTTTTCGAGACAGGGTTTCTCTGTAGCTTTGGAGCCTGTCCTGGAACTAGCTCTTGTAGACCAGGCTGACCTCAAACTCACAGAGTTCTGTCTGCCTCTCTCTCCCGAGTGCTGGGATTAAAGCCGTACGCCACCACTGCCCAGCCCTTTGAATGTTTCCAAGCCTTCTACAAAGGAGAAAAAATGACTCTTGTCCCCCCAGATATTCAGACTCTACCCAGCTAAGTGAGGTAGTAACATCTTGTCCACAGGAATGTCCAGCTGGGGCTGGAGAGATGGCTGGCCCTGCACTTAAGAGCGTGTGTTTCTTTTGCAGGGAGCCTGAGTTTGGGTCCCAGCACCCACATCAGATGACTCACAGCTACATGTAACTACAACTCTAAGGGGATGTCCTGTTTGGCCTCCAGTGACACTTTCTTTAGTTCGCATACTCTCATACACACACACACACACATGCACACACATGCACACACGCACAATTAAATAATAATAATAAAATTTTCACAAAGGAGATGCTTGATGCCATTCACTGTTATCCTATCAGGCTTACTCAGATCTGATTGTGAGAAGTCTTAAACTGGTGCAGTACACTTACTTTCCAGAATGTTTACCACTTTTTAATTTAAAATAGACACCGTACAGTTCTTGGCCTTGTTAATGGTCCTCAGCAAAGACTGCTTAACTGTACAGCAGCATTATATACAATCAAGCTACGCTTTCGTTTGATTTCCGTCCTTCAGCAGACATCTACTGAGCATCTGTTAGGGCATATCCATCATGGTAGCTACTGCCTTCAGCTGGTGCGATGAAAGAGGGGGGTGCCTTCTGTTGGCAAGAAGTCGGAAAGAACACAGCCTGAAAATCAGTTCCAGTAGAGTCAGCAAACCAAGGCTCACTGAAGATGTTTTCCTTGTTAAAATCGGAGCGCATCGACGCTAATGAAAGCAGGATGCAGACCACGTCTGACATATTCTACGCCACTTAAAGACAAGCGTGTGTACGCTGCAAGCCACCAATGCGTTGATGCTCCAATGAGGACTTTATAAGCCATCTGCTTGTTGCCTAATGAGGCTAGTAACTACCTTGTTTACAGTGAGGCACCAGGGGTCGTGAGTATTTGTTTGTAATGGAAGCTTCAATGCATCATTGTAGACGCTAACAAAGTCCTCCTTCACCGAGGCTAATTACAGATATAGGAAAACGTTTTTAAAAATCTCTTGGAGTCCAGAGAAGAACCTGCATTGGCACAAGTACAAACCACAGTACCCACTCTGTTCTCATCTAGTGAGTCCTAATTATGAAAGCCATCCATATTTAACCGCTAACAGTCCCAGGCTACCGATGGGTCCTTGGCTCCAAATCACTTAATCACAAGATGCTTTGTGAGCCATCTGGATCCAAGGATGTTTGCTGGGAAGATCTATGTGTGGAGGATGCACACTCTTAGCGAGGCCCGCAGGAGGCTTTTTGAGCATGCTTTGTTTTGTTCTGTTAAATAAAGAGGCTACTTGAAAGTTCTGCCCTCCTGGTACCCAGGCTGAAGCTTCTGGCTTAGTTAATTCAGGGAGGAAAAAAAAAGTGGCGTATGAGAAACACTTTGACCTAGAACCATGGAAACAAAGGGAACTGAAGTTTACTTTTCAACCAACAACATTAAAGACCTAAAGATGAAATCCAAATTGCTTTGGCTTTGGTCTTCCGATAATGGCAGTATCTCCACGGTCCATTTGGAGGAAAATTGTGGCCTGTTGCTTTAATGGATGGCAGTCTCCTCAATGCGGCATCATAAAGAGGAAGACTTAGTCACAATATGTTCTTACAAGGTTCCCTACTGGTAACGCTGCCAAAGCCTGAGGTGTCAGAGATGAGAAAAGGCTTTCTGCTTTGTTATACCTGCCTGGGGCTGGAGCTATGGTCCGCAGGTAGAGCCCTCACCTCACATGCATAAGTACCCAGGTCTGATCCCCAATACTATGGGGAGTGAGGGGGGAGGGAGAGAGAGAGAGAGAGGGAGAGAGAGAGAAAGAGAGAGAGAGAGAGAGAGAGAGAGAGAGAGAGAGAGAGAGAATATACAGCTATTACATGATGTGTTTCTCACTTACTCCAAAACTTTGAGTGTCAAAGCTAGCTCACATATATAACCATGTCTTGGCCAAGGATGGTCAGTTTGAAACTCTGGAAATGGAGGCACAACTAGAGATGACATAATCCAGTGCTTATTTTAAGAATTCTTCAAAAATGTACTGTAGACACAGAAGATCGTGTGCTTGAGAAAGCTGATGTTCAGATAAATGAAGAAATTCAAATTATTCAAAAAGAATGCTAATTATAGTCATTTGGGGGGGAAGTGATATCTTTGAATAGTATGTTAAAATAAAATATAGAAAATGTAATCACTAAAGAAAAAACTTCTAAAAATTCTAGACAAATATTTATATAATTGGAGTACTATTTATAGAACTTATACGATCTGAATAATAGAAGAAGTTCAGAATGGGGATATTTTTTGGATTTGGGAACATTGGCATATCTAATGAGATTTTTGCAGAATGAAAACAAAGTACAAAACCCAAATTAATTTATGTTTCATTTTCACCTCTTGGACACAGCCTGAGGATAATTTTACACAGTGTTTTTAACCATTGAATATAGGGAACTTTCTTTCAGTAGGATTTTCCACCTGGAGCATCATTATGTTGGAGCTCAAAGTATTTCAGATTTTGGAACATGTCCAATTTTTAATCTTTGAATTAAAGGTACTCAACCTTGATATCTTCTGGAGGTGACAGAAACCACAGGATGGTCTGTAATTCAGAGCAGGAGTCACTTCAGAAGTCTACCAGGCTGCAGGCAACTTCAGCAGGTATCTATAAACTTGCTAACCTGTCTGCAAAACATAAAGTTAAAAAGAAAAGAAAAGCTGCCATTTTCAGAGAAATGCCTAAAATTGATTAGGTTTCGAGATTGCATGTACCTGTAAACTCTGTTGATCATTTGATGGATGTTAATATTCAATAAATACGATATACTATTTTGGTGTAGGAGAATTGTCCGTAATCTGTCAATCATGTTTTAAATAAACGCTGGCCGAGTGGTGGTGGCCCACACCTTTAATCCCAGCACTCGGGAGGCAGAGGCAGGCGGATCTCTGTGAGTTCGAGACCAGCCTGGTCCACAAGAGCTAGTTCCAGGACAGGCTCCAAAAAGCACAGAGAAACCCTGTCTCGAAAAACCAAAAAAAAAAAAAAATAATAATAATAATATAAATAAATAAATAAATAAACGCTGATTGGCCAGGCAGGAAGTATAGGCGGGAAAACCAGACAGGAAGTAGAAATGATGTAATGAGAACAGGAGAATTCTGGGAAGGAGGGAGTTGATCCCTCCCACTCCTGCCCAGATCACCGAAGCAGCAGGATGTGATCTGCCCCACTGAAAAAGGTGCTGAGCCACATGGCTAGCATAGATTTAAAAAAAAAAAAATGGGTTAATCAAGATATGAGAGTTAACCAGTGAGAAGCTAGAGCTAATGGGCCAATCAATTATAATTTATGGAGACCTATGTGTGATTTTCTTTGGGGCTAAACAGTTGTGGGGTACCGGGTGGGACAAAAACCCCAACAACAAACAGAGACCCTCCATGTTACACTATTTTTTGGCTCACATACTTTCAATTAGTGCACATGATAATATTTATTACATATACTTTTTATTTTTCTTCTTGCCTTACACTTTTTATTGTTTTTTATTGCACTACACATTTTTTTTTCTGCTCCCCTCCTTGCCTTACGTTTTACCTTCATTTCGCAAAAGTAAGTTGGGGCCCCAAAATGGTCTATTGGAGCATAAAAAGCAGAAATGAAAGCATCCCATCCATATTGCAGTTCAGAATAGCACCCTCCATGCAGGTGATCAACAAGACTCTCGCACACGCACAGGATGTGGATTCTTGCATGCCGGGGCAAGTGCATCTGTGGTGGTGCACGTACACCGCGAAGGCCAGTGAGGAGAGGCTGTGGGAAAATGACTCTCTGAAAATTAGATTTCATTCAAGTGGTCCTGTCACTTATTTTTTCTTCAGTGTATTATCTGGATCAAAATGTTGTCACATCCCCAAGTGTCTGCATCGTGTTCATACAAACTAGGTGGCCTTTCTGACACCCAGAGGAAGTCTTCAAAGGTAAAACCCAAGCGTTGTTTTCCACGTAGAAAAATAATCAATTGTCCTGAGGAAAGGAAGGAAGAAGAAATACCGGTCACAGGGTCAGGGTAATGACAATTAAAAATCAGGGTTAGAGAGATAGCTCAGTGGTTAAAGCATTTGCTCTTCCGAAGGACCCAGGTTGGAGCCCAGCACATCTGTGGAGCCTTACAAAGGCCTGGAACTCCAGTTCCAGGGCATCCAGCACCTTCTCCTGGCCTCCAAGGGTAACAGGAATGCACTCAGTGTGCATGCATTCATGCAGGGGAAAAATCCAACTTTTTAAGAAATGAATGAATTTCTTTAAAGACAGTATGAGTTCACAGGAATATTACTTAAACAAACAATAACCAAAAAACCAAAATAAACAAAATCAAGCATAAAACCAGGATCTGTGAGCTAGGTAAGAAGGTAAAATTACTTCCTGTGAAAGCCTGGTGCCTTGGGTTAGTGTTTTTGAACAGAACCCACAGGAAGATGGAAGAGGAGAATTGACTCCATAAGGTTGCTCTCTAATTCCCACATATGTACTGTGGTGTGAGAGCCCACATATGCTCATCATACACACACACACACACAACAACAACAACACTAATAAATACAATTTATTTTAAATGAAGCATGAAGCCAGCCCTGAAGTTCATGATTGACATTACATGCTAGAAGCAGAGAGAGAACAATTTTTTGGGAAAACATCTGTATCAGAGGCCACTGGGTGACCGACACACTGGATGGGTGATGCAGAAGAGTAACCATGTTCTGCCACGGCAGACCTTTCTCTTCTCTGTGGGAGAAAAGGAGAACTAAGGCATTCCTTGTGTATGTGCAGTACATCTCAAGAAAACAACTGTGTAAGTTTTAGGTTTTAAATTCATTTATACCTAAAGAGCCACGTTATATAATGCAGCCATTTTCTTGTTTCATTAAGGATCATTTGGGAAGCTGAGTGGTCTTATGACCATGGGTTGCAAAGCTGATACAACACCAGATGTGTTTGAACCAGAGGACAGACATACTAGGATTCCAAAGGGGTGTACCCAGGACTAGGGCTGTGGCTCAGTGATAGAACGCCTGCCTGCCTGGCAGGAGAACTTGGATGTGATCCCTAACCCTGCTAATAAATAGGAAATAAAAGGTGCACGCCAAAGCTAATGCATCCACCATCCTAGTTATGGGGCAAGTGGTGGACAGTATTGGCAGGAAGTCCCTGCCAGTCGCAGAAGGGTGGTTATGGATGACAGTGACTTCATCAAAGTTGTCTAAAGACTGAAATTTTGTGTGGCCATTTCTTCTCTAAGTTACCAGCGTTCCTCAGCTTAGAAAAGCAGGCTCTGATCACTGTCCTTTTCCTCGTACAGGGAACGTGTCGTGTGGCAGCTCGGTTCTGTTGACATATTCCATTACTTCGTTCAGCTCTCACTGAGACTTCTCCCAAATAGTTGAGAAATTGTCATTCTTGTTAAAACTTTTTTTTAAAACGTGTCTAGCATTTTTGTTGCCTTGAGAGCTGATTCAAATCCAATCTGAATTTGGAAAATCATATCCAATCTGTGGTGATATTTAAGACAGGTTTCCAAAGGAGAATAGCAATTGTCTAGTAGTCAATCTGGAGGCTACACAGAAAGAGAGCTAGGAACCAGAGAGGTGTGTCTCCACCTGTGAGGGGCCTCCTGCGGAGTTACTCATTGTAAAATTGAAACCTTAGTGAGGATTAAGAAAGTAATCATTACCTTCTTAAACATTTCATATATTAATGTTAAAAATGAGATAATGACTTAGGCAGTAACATTTATAGGTATTATTATTCTATACATTTAATCTTAGTATTACTTTTAATAATTGTTATTAATTGGTGGAACCCCACTTAAAATATATATGTATATATATACATATATATATATAATGTGAGATGTGTGTGTGTGTATGTGTGTGTGTGTATTATGAGGTCAATGTTGGAGACTTAGAGCAAAATTTGAGACTTGAAAACTGCACATCAAACGTAACAAAGAATACGATTCTAGAATGATTTTATGACCTCTGTAAGGTTTAGTGGTACACACCTATAATATAAGCACTCAGAAGGCTGAGACAGGTAGACTGAAGGTTTAAGGCCAGCCTGGGGCTACATGGTAAGTTCCAGGTCTGAACTACATGGTACAACTTTGTCACTTATCTAAACCTAACATGGAAGGCTTGCTGTGTGTAGTAGTACCTGTCTATTACCTACCTACTCCAGCTCAGAAGAATGAGGCCAGAAGGCTGAGTTTGAGCCCCAACCTAGGCAAACAGTGAGACTCTGTTTTGGTTTGAATGAGATAACCCCACAGTGTTGGTTATTTGGATAGTAGATCCCCAGTTGATGGCACTCTTTGGGGAGTCTTGGGAGATGAGGTCTTATTGGGGGATGTATATCACTGGAGGCACGCTTTGAAAGTTAAGAGGCACACCGTTTTGAGTTCATTCTCTCTTCGTGCTTGCTGCTCAAGATGTGAGCCCTGGCTGCTCCAGCAACCCTGTCTACTGTCACACTTCCTGCTAAGATGGACTCTAGCCTTCTGGAAACTTTAGCCCAAATAAACTCTTCCTCCTATAAGGTGCCTCGGTCATACATTTTATTGCAACAATAGAAAAGGAATTAATACAGGCCCCGTTCAAAAAAAAAATTAAATAAGAGACAAATGGAAAAGTTATTAACAAGAACTTATTAACTGTTCCCGATCATCAAGCTGACAATCAGAGCTACATCTTCACAGTATATGTTCATAAACTTTAATTACCGCTACTAAAAGGGAGTACCACATATGGTTAGACGATCCTAAAATGTAAAGTGACAGATGTCTATAAATATTAAAATCCTGTGATTATCAGTACAGTTCATTAATTATCTGTCATGTAGATCTTACTTAAAAATAGGACTGATATTTATTCCCAAACATCCAGCCATTTAATGAATAGGCCCTGGGTTAGGGAAATCGGACATAACAAGCTGCGGCCTCTTTCAGGTGCTGTTTTACTCAACAATCACCCAGTCAGAAGCATTGTGTTGATTCTGAAGGCACTTTCCTAGTTTGAATACCGCAAACCAGAATTTAGTTTGAGCAGACGTGCGCTTAACTTCCTTTTTCTGTAAGGCTGTCCGACGAGATCCAAACTGCCCTGGGTTTGTCTCAGTTTCTCGCTTACCTTCTCTTCGTTCTCTCTCTTTCCCCACTCTTCTTCCTTGTGAGCTTTCCTCTTTTCTTTTTTCATTTCTAAGGCTTTGAACTGTTTATTGCCCAAACCATCTCTAATTGTGAGGGCATCGGGAGTCTTTTCCCCATATTTTATTCCCCACCCACCCACAGGGTTAGGGATGTAGAATAAATGAAATAAACCGTATTAACTGGTATTGTCTCCGCTGGTGGTGAACTTGGCACATTCCTCCATGTTCTGAACAAGTCATTAGGAAAATGGGGTTAATTTCAGAGCCACCCTATCAAAGTTAGATAAAGATTTGCAGTTGATATCTTGACAGCTGTCTGTTGATGGTCTCACCATAGTCAAATTACGTTTTAAAAGTTTGATTTCTAAAACATTGCCAAGTTTAAGTATCAAAGGGGGGGGGTGTCCAAATGCACTAACGTGAATGGCAAGTTATTTCCTTTAAAATTTCATCATTGGGGCCAGTGAGATGATTCAGCAGCTAAAGGTGCTTGCTGCCAAACCTGATGATCTGAGTTCAATCCCCACTGCCTACTGAAAACAATGGACCTTCAGAGCACTGTAGTATATGTACACACACACACACACTAAATTAATGTAAAAGAAAAGCTTTAAATAAAATCCCAGTATTTGATAAATCTATTTACATTTTTAAATCAAATTTTTAGTTTCTGCATACATACTAAATTTCTGATGAGGTGTGATGGTAAAGGCCTTTATTCTGCCCTTAGGAGGCAGAAGCAGGAGGATCTCTGTGAGTTCAAGACAAGCCTGATGTATATAGTATATAGTAAGTTTCAGGCTAGCCACAACTACACAGAGAGATCCTATTTTTGTTTTGGAAATCAGTATGACAGTTTCTTAGAAAATTAGGAGTCAACCTACCTCAGGACCCAGCAATACCACTTTTAGGCATATACCTAAAAGATGCTCAATCATACTACAAACACATTTGTTCAACTATGTTCGTGGCAGCATTATTTGTAATAGCCAGAACCTGAAAACAACTTGCCTTGGCCTGTAGTCAGACTGATGAATATCTTAAATATCAACATAGAACCTTCATCCAGCAACGGATGGAAACAGAGGCAGAGACCAGCATCAGAGCACTGGACTGAGCTCCAAAAGTTCAGTTGAAGAGTGGGAAGAGTGAGAATATGAGCAAAGAGGTTAAGACCATGATGGCTACACCCACTGAACAACTAAGACAATGGGGTTTACGGAACGTCAATCAGCATCCTGACCCTGTTCCTGGCTATGGCCAGGATGCCAGAATGTGTTTTAAAGTCCCATAGCAGTAATAACTCATGTCCCCCTTTCTAGTCATGTGGTCATAACATTGTCTTCATATTTTCGAGTATTATTATTATTATGGAGAGTCCTTTTCACATTTACCCAATCATTGTGCATTTCTTGGCTTCCCTTTTGTTTTCATAACTTGATCTTTCCAAGTAAGTACATTTTCTTCTTTCTCCACCAATTTCTCTCCCCTGCCTCACTATTGTCTGTTCAGTTCTTTATTAGACCAATCAAGTGTTTTAGACAGGCAAAGTTACACAGCTTCACAGAGTTAAAAAAAAATGCAACATAAAAAGTGCAAAACATCTTTACATCATTAAACAAGTACTCCACAGCATAAATGGATGGGACACACCTTAAACAAACATTCCACAACACTACAGTGTGATTCACAAAATCTTCCTTTTCTAGACAAGGATCACTTATTACTTTTTTTTTTTTTTTCGAGACAAGGTTTCTCTGTGGCTTTGGAGCTTGTCCTGGAACTAGCTCTTGTAGACTAGGCTGGCCTCGAACTCACAGAGATCTGCCTGCTTCTGCTTCCCAAGTGCTGGGATTAATGGCGTGGGCCACCACCACCCAGCGATTCCTTTAATATAAATGGTTACAGAGTCTCCAAAGGATCCAATTTTATACAGCATACACACATCATTGGGATGCTGTTACTGTGGTTTTAATAGAGGTATCTTGTACAAGTAAACTTCGGGGACTACCCCCAGGGGCCATGGAACAATAGTGGTAGAGGATCTAAACACCAGAAAGAGAAGCACACACCCCCACCCCGTAAAGGACCCTAAAGGGATGGAGAGAAAGGAAAGCAGCTATGAAAACCAGCGTCCTAGAGTGACCCTCCACTCTGCAGGAACATCGGTCACCACAGCAAGATGAGTGTGACCCCTCTCCTTTCGTGCTTCCCGCCTCGGGTGCAGTAGCCATGCGCACTGTGACCCCTCTCCTCTTCCCTCTTCCCGCCTTGGGTGGAGTAGATGCGCAGTGTGAGCCCGCTCCTTTTCCCGCCTCCCGCCTTGTGTGGGGTAGCCATGCGCAGTGTGACCCCTCTCCTCTTCCCTCTTCCCCGCCACGTGCAAGGCTGCTCCTCTGTGCTTTTTGTTCTTGCTTGGAACAATAAACAGACACTTCAACCTAGAAGTTAACAATGAGCTTTGAAGCAAGTACGTGAGCATGAACCACATCAAGACCTCACGGAGCAACAGCCTGGCACACATCCTTCCTCAGAGCTCTTGCTTCCCTCTCTGCCCGGGGACCGCATCTCTCCTGATGGGTGAGTAATGACTTCTACACTCTTATTTCCCACTTGTGTACTCTAGAAACAACAGAAAATCATTGTGACGATTTGGAAACTTGACATCAAACTTCAAATAAACACAACATTTATGTCCCGTAGGGACCCGCTTTCCCCTTAGCATTGGCTCTTCCGACTGTAACTGACCCCTTGGGGTGGCTATGTAGCAATCAGACTGTGATGTATTCATTGCTTTCTCCTTGCTGGGCCAAATATTTGGCCATTTAAAGAAGGAGAGATATATCTCGGCTTGTAGTCTGAGGGGATACACTGGAGGGAAAGACACGGCAGCAGCGGGTGACTCCACCGCCATGAAAATTCTCAGAGGGACTCCTCAACAGGAAGCAGAAATGGAACAGGAAGTCCACCACGAGAAGTAGTGAGCTACTTCCTCCAGCTAGACCTTATCCCCTACAACTCCACAACGACCCAAGACAGCACCACTAGCTGGGGTTCAATTGTAGAAATAGAAGCACGCTATGACTCTTGTCATATTTTATAACAATAATCGGCCCCAAATTCTCCGTATTTACCTCTACCCCTTGAGAGTGGACATGTAACTGTTTAAATACTTTGGCCGGGTTGTGCTTTTTGTTCTGTTTTGTTTGGTTTGTTTTCTCTTTGGCATTCAGGAGAACTGAGAGCTGTTTACACTCTATTTAGATTTCTTGGAATGTAGTTACTCGGTTAACTGGTGAATTTCGTAAAGAATTTTTCCCCTCCTGCCGTCCCAGCGCTCACCCCAGATAAGCATCAGGACAGTGGCCGGCGAACTCTGGCTGATAATCCTCAATTTCCTCTCCAGAACCAGAAGCGTTGGAGAAAGACTTCTCTGTTTGATATATTTGCCACACATCTTTCTTTCCTTCAGTGTACTGATTACTGAAAATAAATAGGCCAGCGGTCGTGGTGCACGCCTTTAATCCCAGTGCTCAGAAGGCAGAGGCAGGTGGGTCTCTGTGAGTTTGAGGTCAGTCTGGTCTACAGACTGAGTTCCAGGACAACTAGGACTACCCAGAGAAACCCTGTCTCAAACCACTCCCCCCAAAAATAAATTTATTAAAATAAATATCCAGATGTAGCCATAGGTGTAGCTCAGTGGCAGAGCACTTGCCTAGCCTATGCAAGGCCCTAAGTTCAATCCTCAGCACTATAGAGAAAAAAAGGAAGGGAGGAAGGAAAGAAAGGAGGGGAAAAAAAAAGAAAGGAGGGAGAGAGGTAGGGAGGGAAAGAAAAAAAGAAAGAAAAGAAGGAAGGAAGAAAGAAAAGAAAGGAGAAATTAATTTGATCTTTCTTTTATTATGGTAAAATATGCATATCACTTTAACAGTTTCTTAGACATACAAATCTAAGACATTTCCTAGACTTTAAAAACCTTCAGGTCTTTCCACAACCATCCCCCATTTACCCAGCCTTTCTGTCACCCCACACGGAAATGGTACCCACCAAGCGCTCACTTTCTATCCTGTGTCCCAGCTCCTGACACCATCTGTCCACTTCCTGTCCCCAGGGACCCAACAAACACTGAAGCTCATGGACCCGAGATGATACAGTATTTGTCCTGCTGTGTCTGGCTTAGTTCACCCCTTAGTGCTCTTAACAGCTGAAGAATTGTGAATGAAGCCTCAGGACAAGGTGTGAGGTGGCAGACAGCCCATCCACTTCACAAACCAGTCTGCATGACACCCTCAGCTCTTCCCACAGTGAGAGTCCAACCTTCAGCGATGCTGCAGAAATAATCCCGTGGCTAAGAAACCTTTAGCTGAGCTGCAATGTAGCCAGCAAGCTGTTCATTGCTCTTGCTGTAGTGTAGCTTTTAATTTTATTTGAAAATATAGAAATATTAAATCCAGAAGATATTCAAATACATGTACATTACAGTGAAGGAGTAGCCTAAACCAAGGGACCTGACTCTTCCTTCAGCAAGCACCAGGCACTCCTGCAGTGCACAGACATACACGCACATCCATGCACATAAAGTAAATAAATTAATTTAAATGTTTTTAAAGAAAGAAAACTAGCTAGTTAGGTGTGGTGGTGCACACTTTTAATTCTATCCCTAGGGAGGTGGAGACAGTGAGAGACCCTGTCAAAAAAAATCTGGGTGGGCCCAGAGGAATGAATGACACCCAAGGTGGTCCTGTGGCCTCTGAGCATGTTCACAAACATGCAAGTCTGCCTGCACACATGAGCATTGACTAAGTAAACTAATAATGATGATATCTTTGAGTGTTAAAAACTAAATGATAGGGGGGAAAACTAAACCACAAAAATACAATTGATATGTCCATGATGGTGCACACTCAGGAGGCAGATGCAGGTGGATCTCTGTGAGTTCAAAGTCAGACTGGCATCCAGGGAATCCAGGACTTTGAGGGCTACATAGAGTAACCCTGTCCAAAATTAAAAAAGAAAAGAAGAAAATGAAAGGAGCCAGGCAGTGGTAGCACGTGCCCTTAATCCCAGCACTTGGAAGTCAGAGGCAGCAGGTAGAACTCTGTGAGTTCAAGGCCAGCCTTGTCTACAGAGAGAGTTCCAGGGCGGCTAGGGCTGTTACACAGAGAAACTTAGTCTCGAAAAACTACGAGAGAGAGAGAGAGAGAGAGAGAGAGAGAGAGAGAGAGAGAGAGAGAGAGAGAGAGAGAGAGAGGAAGAAAGGAGAGGAAGATAACTGCCCTGTTCTCTAGAGGGGAGAATTTGAGTGTCCATCAAAATCACAACTATCCGTACCTTTTGATTTGGCAATCCCGTCAAAAACCCTAGACATTTCTTGGAAGATAATGTATCCCAACCTTGGTTTGTCTTGACTAGTTTATTTTATTTTACTCTATTTTATTTTTTGCTTACAAGTAAGGATATTTTGTATGATTGCATCCTTGGAGCAAACGGTTCTGAAACGGTGTAGATCCTCAGAATTCTCTGAGAGTTCGTTGGCTGTGCTTGGTGGCATCTTTGGGGTTTCATGAAAACCACTGCTTGAAAATGCTCTACACTCGCCGGGCGATGGTGGCGCACGCCTTTAATCCTAGCACTCGGGAGGCAGAGGCAGGCGGATCTCTGTGAGTTCGAGACCAGCCTGGTCTACAGAGCTAGTTCCAGGACAGGCTCCAAAGCCACAGAGAAACCCTGTCTCGAAAAACCAAAAAAAAAAAAAAAAAAAAAAAGAAAATGCTCTACACTCTAACACTCTAATCCCAGTTTAAATGCATTGGGGAAAAAAATCAC
The DNA here is from genome assembly GCF_950005125.1 of Chionomys nivalis. Classification (NCBI taxonomy): domain Eukaryota; kingdom Metazoa; phylum Chordata; class Mammalia; order Rodentia; family Cricetidae; genus Chionomys; species Chionomys nivalis. The sequence continues at coordinate 29,908,309 of NC_080105.1, forward strand.
ATTATTTAGAGTGCATGATAAATTACTCTGGGAAGTGGCAAATATTTTTCGATTATAAACAAAATAGCCACTGATTTATCTGTTTTTCGGTTGCAGAAAATGGCCTCGGTGAAGTAGACTACATTTTCAAAGCTTTTAAGCTATTTGTTCAAATTCAGAATAAATTCTTCCCCAAGCAGTTTTATTACTAACGATTATATTCGCAAACACCCTTAAGAAGGCTGATTTAATCCACAGTGAGTTGAAATGATTTGAATATTTATGATAAAAATAGTAAAAAGCAACATTTATTATCTTTAGAAAATTGAAAATGGAAGAGACGAGTCGATCTTTTTTCCTTCTGTGTCAGTGTCTCGTAAAAAGTGTGTGAAAGAGACGCAAAAAGCACAGCAAGTTGCAAAGGCGGAAAGAGATTTCTGGAGACTTTTAAAGCCTTCCGAGGTACTTAGAAGTTAGTGGGAAATAACCTCACAAAGTTTAGGATTATCATTTGTCTGGGGACAATGTCTAACAGCGTTAACACTTGTGGTTTAAAGTTGTGGGTAGTGTCACTTATGTCACAAAAAAAAGAAAAAAGAAATTTCGGAAGGGCGGCAACAAACTGGAGAGCTAAGCGGGGAATTGAGAAGGAAGCGTGATGGGAGGAGGGTTAAAGAGAATGCGAGTCCCAAGAGCGAAACTGTGTGGGGATAAACTTGATTGCATATAGTAAAACAAAGAAAAGGTGGAGACATATCTGTTCCCTGACTAACTGTCACATTGCCTCCTAGAAGTTAGTTCAGCAAGAGTTCTTTAAGCAGAGCAGAACCCGCTCTATTTAAGTAGGATGCTCCTGAGAGGTTTGGGGGCAGATGTTAGTTACCCATAGCGACCACCAGGTGGCAGCAGCAACTCATGGCCCCTCGACTGTCCCAGATAAAACCTGGGCATGCTGAAGTCAGCCTACAAATGGTTCTTAATTTAGGAAGGATTCCTATGGTTTTTCTCTCATCGGGGGAAGTACAGCTAAAGCAATCTGATTAGTAGAATTTTGTTCCCAATGCAGTTCCACATATCCCTCAAATATGTCTGCATCTTTAATTATTAATGTCAAGCCAAACCCACATGGATTCAGCCAATGAGATGGCTCAGGGGCAAAGGTGTCATCTAACCTGGTGACCTGAATTTTATCCCCCAGACCTACATGATGGAAGGAACCAATTCCAGAAAGCTTTCCTGTCCTCCACAGGTGGTCCGTGGTACATGGGCACACACACACACACACAGAGATATGTTAAAAAAATTGTAATTAAAAAGCACACGAAATGAGGGAGGTGCCAACAGCTTTGAAGGTCAATGTTCAGAAAGAATGGTTGCTACACCATGAGGCCTTCTAATTGCAGCCATGAATTGACCTATTTCCCCCAAATACAATTACTCGATGTTTGATTACTTGAGGCTTAGTCACATATGAATATTCCTCTGGGTATTACAAAAATAAAAAGAGTAAACCAAATTAAAAGCTATATTTACTAGCCCCCAAAGGAGCCCTTTTTTTAAAAAAAAAACCTTTCTCCCAGTTGAGACTGAAGGATGACTCCAAAATTTTGTTTGAAAGTTGAAGCAAGTAAAACAAATTAGAAAGCAAAATAAATCATCCTAAGGGCATGTTGGCTGAGATTGGCAGAAGACATTGGGAAAACAAGACGCACAACCTAAGAAATATGTTGCGGTTTTTCTCTTTGTGTTGTGCTGGGGATCAAACAGCCTAGGTCATTTCTCCACCACTGAACTGCACCGGAGCCCTGTGCGTGTGGCTTTTGTCTCTGATTTAGCTTAGGTTAGCTGCTGTGAGCTTGTTCTGTGTGGTCGCCATCACTTTCCCCTTACCCCTTTCTCGATGTTCAAAGACTCCCTTTCTGCTCTCCGTGGCCAACCGTGCCCTCATCAGCAGGTTCTTTCTATCTCTTGAACATGCCAAGCTCTGAGTGCACAGCCCACACCAATCTCTCCTTTGCCAGCTCAGACCTCTGTCTACTGAACATCTGTCGTGGCAAATATATGAACCACAGGGCTCCTAAATCTACATGCATGAGGTTAGGGATGCCACACGAGACTGCTAACAATTCAGACACTGGTTATTGCCCTCATCATCCATGCATATGATCTCAATGAATTAGTTCTTGTGCTTCTGACCGCTTCGCGAGTGACCCTTGACATGGACCATTGGAAAGAGTGAAGATCAGGCCTGGCAGCCTTGAAGTTCTAAGCCAAGGAGCATAAGGATTGAAGATGCACAAGCCAATGTCCTCAACAGTCATGTGTCAAGGTGATTGGAATGAACGGAGGCCAAAGCAGCATCTCTGTTCAGGCCATGCTGATACACGCTTTTAATCCCAGCACTCGGGAGACAGAAGCAGGCAGATCGCTGTGAGCTCAAGACCATCCTGGTCTGTATAGTCACGTCCAGGTTATCCAGGGCTACAAGGAGAGACCTTGCCTCAAAAAACAAAAACAAGGGCTGGAGAGATGACTCAGAGGTTAAGAGCATTGCCTGCTCTTCCTAAGGTCCTGAGTTCAATTCCCAGCAACCACATGGTGGCTCACAACCATCTCTAATGGGGTCTGGTGCCCTCTTCTGGCCTGTACGCATACAAACAGACAGAATATTGTGTACATAATAAATAAATATTTTTTTAAAAAACAAAAAACAAAACAAACAAAAAAAACCCTATATTAGGGTTTTATTGCTGCAATGAGACACCATGACCACAACAACTCTTTTTTTTTAATATTTATTTATTTAGCATACAATATATGCCTTCAAGTCAGAAGAGGGCACCCAACCTCATTACAAACGGTTGTGAGCCACCATGTGGTTGCTGGGAATTGAACTCAGGACCTTTGGAACAGCAGGCAATGCTCTTAACCGCTGAGCCATCTCTCCAGCCCACCACAACAACTCTTATGAAGGAAAACATTTAATTGAGGGCTGGCTTACAGTTCAGAGGTTTAGTCCATTATCGTCAAGGCAAAAAGCATGACAGCATGCAGGCAGACATGGTGCTGGGAGGTAGCTGAGAGTTCTACATCTGGATTAGCAGGCAGCAGGAAGAGAGAGTAAGGCACTGGGCCTGGCTTGAGCTTCTGAAACTTCGAAGCCCACCCCCAGAGATATACTTCCTCCTATAAGACCATAGCTACTCCAACAAAGTCGCATATCTTAATATTTTCAAATTATGCCACTCCCTTTGAGCCTATGGAGCGCATTTTCATTTAAACCACCACAAGAGCATTTGTTTAGAAACTCAGAATCTATTTTATTTACCATATGGATATAGTTTGGAGGGACATCTTGTCATTTGCGAAAAACAAGGACAATAAGTACAGTCGTGGAAAAATGATGGCTGTTTGCAGGGTCAGCCACCCCAATGGTTTCAGAAAGTCTTTCATGGAAGCAACGTAAAGTACCTGGGTGATTTCATAAAACCAGAGTGGTTTTTGTTGTTGCTTTAGTGAGTGTGTGTGTGTGTTTGTGTAAATGTGTGTTTTGCCTGAATGCATGTATGATGCTCTTGGAAACTGGGAGAGGGTATCAGATCCCCTAAAGTTGGTTATGAACCATCATGTAGGTCCTGCGAACTGAACCCAAGTCCTCTGCAAGAGCAGCAAGGGCTCCTAAGAGCTGAGCCATCTCTCCATGCCCATTGTTTTGCTATTTTGTTTTGTTTTTTTCATGGCCTGTGAAGCTGGAAAGGAAGGACATTTAACAGGACATAGGAAACCATGAGCGCCAATGGAAGTAATTCCAGCCCTTGCTTGTTAAATTAGGCAAGGAGTTTCACCAAAGTTCAGAGAACAAAATAATATGATTTGTGCTTTAGGGGACCATTTCTGAAGGGTGTAGATTTAACACCAAAGAGAAAACAGGACATAATTACAAGAATATTGGCCAAGAGGTGCTGAGTGTTAGATTCATGTAGTAACTGGGGAAAGCTCGAAATCGAGGAGAACGACAACAAAAAAAAGGTTATATATAGTATTTAGGGACAAGAGCTGATGAGGGAGGTGTTATTCTTTTTTAAAGATATAAGTGGGGGGGGGGGGGGAGAAGGCCAGTCCATGAGGAGTAGCAGCCGGTGACCTGAGGCCTTGGTGGGTGCGAGACACGGAGGGCGAGATACAGACAGATACATCATGCAGAGAGGCAAGTTTATTTAGTGGAAATGGAAAGGGGAGAAGGGAGAAGGAGAGAGAGAGAGAGAGAGAGAGAGAGAGAGAGAGAGAGAGAGAGAGAGAGAGAGAGAGAGAGGGAGGGAGGGAGGGAGGGAGAGAAAGAGGGGGGCAGAAAGGGGAGCGCTGATTGGCTGAATCCTGTTCAGTCTCGCATCCCTAGCTAAATTCACATCCCTCCCTGCTGAATTCCTTCTCCACTTCCTCAAGACTCCAATGTAGTCTTATCCCAAGCTTAGGAACCAGGGAAACAGCTTAAATATTGGGAGGAAAAAAGATGTTCGTTATAATTTTCATCACTTCCTAGCCAGAGAGGTCGGAGATGCCTGGAGGTGAGCAGGGCCAGTGGGATCCACTAAGCGGGGACCGTCGGACTCACAGACTTCAGCGGCTATCATGGAGTCTGCATGGGTCTGCACTAGGTCCTCTGTGTGCATGGCATGGTTGTTAGCTTGGTGTTTGGGAGAGACTCCCAACAGCAAGAGTGGGCGTGTCTCTGACTCTTTGCCTGCTCTTGGGACCATTTTCCTCCTTCTGGGTTGTTTCACCCAGGCCTTGATGTGAGGGTGTGTGCCTGCTCTTATCATATCTTGTCCCTGGAAGGCTTGCTCTTTTCTTGGGGGGTGCGTGCAGAGGAAGAGGATCTGGGGGAACCAGGAGGTGGGGGGGGACTGAAGGTGTGGAGGGAGGGGAAGCTCCATTAGGGAAGTATTGTATGAGAGAGGAATAAATAAAAAAAAAATTAAAGAAAAGAAATGTTGAGAAATTCTCTGTCATGAGATTTCTGAATTTAAAAAATTAAGGTAAAAAAAATTTTTTTAAATATGTTGCCGTGGATAAGGGTGCCTGCCCTGAAAGCTTGGTGATCTGGGTTCAACCTCCAGAACCCAGGTAAGGTTGGAAGGAGAGAACCGACCCCACAGTCACCAGCGGATCTCACCTCCACACGTGTGCGCAAGCGCAAGGTGGCATGCCTGCTTCCCCCCTCCCCCCACCGCCATCCTGCACACAGAGTAACAAATGAGATTTTAAAACATTTTAAAACATACTTTTCTACAGAAGCGGTTGTAAATTTCATGTTAGGGTAAGGAGATAAACAGAGATGTAGCAAAGAGAGACAAAGCTGTTAGCGAGTGGACGATGAGGGGGAAGGAAGATGGAGGGAGCGAACCAATTCCAAATGGCGCCTTCCATCAGACACACCCAGACACCTGATTCCAACACCTCCGTAGTTCCCAGGTAGGTGGTAAATGAAAAGCTGCAAAGTACGGTGACTGCAAGGCTGCCCCGCTAGTCTAGTGCAACCAGGAGCTAAACAAAGATCTCTGTGACCCTAGACCCAGGATATTCCCTGAGCGCCAACCCCAGGGGCATTCATTGTGTCACATCAACGAAGCGAAGGAGTATGTCGGAACTGTGGACAATTTAGCAATATTTAAGTAAAAACCGTGTAACAAAGCTGAGACGTTTTCTAGTAGGGCTTGCACACGTTGCACGGCATGACTTCACTGGAGCCTTGAGTCTGGACTGCGCGTGGGAAAAGTGCACTGCGCATGAGTCAGTAGAATTGCCGAGAACCGCTGCACGAAACGGTTCGGCTCAGATTGGACTGTCGAATGTCGTTGGCTGCAGCGTTTTACTGTGCAGGGAAAGTGTTTTGTTTATAGGGCGAACATAAATGATCTGATTACAGACAACAGCATCGTTCCTCTCCACATCACTTCTTTGCATGTAACAAGCTAGGGTATTTGGGGATTGCATTGTGTTAATAAAAGGTTCTATTTTAAAACTTGATCTTGGAGTTGCTAATTTGAGTTTCATCTTAAAAATTACGAAATAAATTTTCTCTTGAGACTAGGACATATTTTCCAACAATTTCTAAATGGTTCTAAACATCCTCCTGGGGTTTTGTGCTATGAATTTATGCAAAGTGGCTCACGAAGCATTGCCAACTATAGCATCAGACAACTATGAGGAATATTGGTGGTTCTCTGCCCTGCAGAATCAAATGCTCAGCTGAAACTTAGCTTTTGCTTTAAAGCTAAATTAACATCTCATTAGTGTACAGATTCCCCTCAATCATGAACAAATGGTAAAATTATACGTATGCCAACAAATTCTTAAAAAATAAATTTTGCATGAGTTATTATCACTGTTTATTTTGTATACCTATAGACCAAGGGTTATGTAAAAATCCCTCAGCTACAAAGAGGTAATCAATATCCTCTTTGAAAAAAATTATTGGGCACGTGTGCAGAGAAAGAAATACAACCAGGAAAAGAGTAAAGAGGGAAAATACACAAATACCCATTTCTATGTATTCCAAATGTATGTGTGTGCATTTGTCACCTTTGTGCCATTAATAGAAAAAGAGGAAAGGAAGGGACATGGCAGGTTTTGAAATAATTAATGTTCAGGCACTCCAGCTGGTCTCTGAGCAGGGCTTTGAGAATCCGGATGTCAGCCCTTCCTGTGGCTGGTCAACTTTACCCAGCTCTCAGCTGCATGCCTGCGGGTGGGAGGTGGGGGGAGCTGCACACCAACAGAGACTCACAGGCAAGGTGTGAAGCCCGAGTGGCAAGGTGTGAAGTCGAGGGGTAAGGTGTGAAGCCCAGCGTGGCAACATGTGAGGTCAGAGCGGCAAGGTGTGAAGTCAGAGCGGCAAGGGGCTTCACCGTTCAGGAGCCATAGGGTCGAAGATTGGATTTAACTGATAGGTAGGAGGTTGTCTCTTCCCTCTGTGGCGAGAGTGTCTAGCTTGCACCTTGGACTTTTCAAAAGAGGCCAAGAGCTCTTCCTGCCAAGAAGGAAAATGTTGTTGTGCCTCCCATACCTCTTGTCGATTCTTTATCCCCCCCACCCCACTGAGTAGCTAAAACAAAACACAGCAATGAATATTGTAGCCATCTTACTCCAACAATCAATCGGGTTGTCAAGAAACTGGCAGTGATTGGAGGCTCTCTCTGTGTGTACATAGATGTTCGTGGCCATTCAAAAACACACACGTACACGGATTTGGAGACCAGAGGACAACCTCGGACATCATTCCTCAGAACCAATCTGAATCCTCTCCGCGGTCCTGGATAGCTACGGTTGGTTTCTAACTGCACGTTTGCAAACGTTCTTATGCACCGTCTTATATAAACTGGTATGCAAAATGGTTTTGCTATGGCGCCCATTCTACAGTTAAGTGCAAATTAGTCCTAATACTACGGCATGTGTGTCTGCCTTCTCTCAGTTAGCCAGAAACCCAAGAAGCACAGTTGATAGGTGGCTCTAGTGGACCAATTTAGTCACAAACATCCCAGACTTAGGCTACTCTGGTCATTGAGCCCAAATCAGTTCTGTGCTACTCAACCTCTTATGTCTGTTTTATTGAATGCTCTATAAATTCTTACTATATTGTCCATGATACTTCAACAACTCAAACTATAAGAAGGGGTATATGGGAGGCTGAGGCAGGAGGATCAGGAGTTCAAGGTTATCTTTGGTTATTCGGTGAATTTGAGGCTGTCCTGGTCTGCATGAGATGCTGTCTCAAACAAAACAAAATGTACTTTTTTCATTATATGTGTGTGTATGTCGTAAGGTTTATACATTATATTTCTATCTCTCTATTTATCTATCTATCATCTATCTAAAGTATAATATTATACAGTTTACAACCACAATAGTAGAAGAAATGACTTTTTATTAGTTACAATATAAGAACCAAAATAGACGGGAGAATTTTCTGGCCTCTATGGCAGGTCAGCGACCATCTGCTTCCTCTGTATTTAGCTGTCTGAACCGTTGGACTTTATTTCCTCTGCATAATGCTTGACTTTTAAGACCAAAAAGTTCTGTCTAAGGCTGGTGCACAGATGTGTTGCGTTGCAAATTTAAATAGGTATTTATATGCGCCTCAGTTTTATATCTGAGATAGCTGATGGAATTTGGTCTAGAATTATATTTATGGATCATTTAACTCATGATTGTCCCCGCCTTGATTAAGATATTGTATAATCTTGCACAAAAGAGACATTTAAGAATACTGGATTTTTAAAAGAAAATGTCAGCTCATACAAACTGTAAAAGCAAAACAAAATTATTAAGAATTAGTACTGTGGGGAAGGAAATGGGAGGAGGGGAGGAGGTGGAAATTTTTAATAAAAAATAAATAAAAAAGAATTAGTACTGTTAGAATTTTTTTTTTTTTCTGAGCCAGGCTGTGACGGCGCACGCCTTTAATCCCAGCTCTAGAGAGGCAGAGGCAGGCGGATCTTTATGAGTTTGAGATCAGCTTGGTCCTCAGAGTGAGTTCCAGGACAGACTTGAAAGATACACAGAGAAATTCCATCTCAAAAAAAAAAAAAAAAAAAGAATTTTTTTCTGGACGTGGGATGTGCTCCAGCGTCAGAACCCTAACCGAGTGTGGCCTTGCGGCTGACTCTCAGCACACTACAAAGAAGAAAATAACATTGTCTATGGCCGGGCGGTGGTGGCGCACGCCTTTAATCCCAGCACTCAGGAGGCAGAGGCAGGCGGATCTCTGTGAGTTCGAGACCAGCCTGGTCTACAAGAGCTAGTTCCAGGACAGGCTCTAAACCCTGTCTCGAAAAACCAAAACAAACAAACAAACAAACACAAAACATTGTCTCTGTGTATTCTGAAACCCTAATAACTATTGTTTTACCAAAAAAATGTTATTTCATGAGATCTGTATACAATACAATAAAGATTATTGTTGCAGACTAAGTAAATACATGGTGCTTCAAATAGCCCGCGAGCCCTGTATTTCTTGGCCTCTGTGGTGGTTGGAATGAGAATACCCTCCACAGGCTCCTATGTTTGAGCTCGGGTCCCAGCTGGTGAACTGTTCAGGAAGGACTAGAAGTTGTGGCTTTGCTGGAAGAAGTGTGGCCCATGCCAGGCCCAGTCTGCATTTCTCTGCCTGCTTCTCGTGGATAAGATGCGAGCTGTCAGTCCCTGCTCCAGTACCTGCCTGCCTGCTACCGTGTTCCCTGCCGTGAGGATCATGGGCTCACCCTTTGGAACTATCAAGCCCCCAATTAAATGCTTCCTTTTGTAAGATGCCCCAGTCAAGATGTCTCCCTGCAGAAATAAAAAAGTAACTAAAGACATTACCGGAGTTGTACAAATTGAACTAAATTGAATGCCTATCAAAGTGGAATCACAGGCCTTGAAGCTACAAAGGCCAGCTTCATCACGGGAAAAGAATTACACTTCTCCTGAAAAAAAAAAAAAAGATTATTTATCTTCATACATTTAGAAATGCCTTTCAACAAAGAGAGCTCACTGCATCTTTCTTAGGCTGATTTGATGTTTGCTCTTTTGAAGAAGCTGTCTTTATGCTCCTAAGTTATTTTCCTCTAGTGAAGCCTGTATTTGGACTAATTTTGCATCTGTGGTTTATGGTGTGGAATGCTCACACACAAGCTGCACCCAATCCCCCGTAGTGCTAAAAGCCTTCAAAACCATTTGTCCCAGGAAGAAAGCTAGTGCTTTGCCGTCCACTGACTTCCGGTCCAGGGAACATTTTGTCATCACACCACTGGGTCTACTCCAGCCTTGCCAGCTCCTCAATCTTCTCTGTTCTTTCCTGACTTGTAGACTCAGTCTGGGTTTAACTGAAGTCTTCCCATGATTAGATGGAGTTAGGGGCTCAGGGGGAAAAACACTTGATGGGACGGACTTCCCTTCTTAGCACCGTATATCAGGGAGCCACACTAGTCATGTGACCTATCGCTAATCATGGTAACCTTTAGGTTTAGGTAGTGTTTGCCACTGTGAAGTTACTCCACTTTAACCATGGTGTCACTACCTCCAGGTCATACTCATTCTGCTCCTACTCATTCATTCATTTATTCAACCAAACTATCAATCATTATTTCGTATTTGTACTCATGTATAATTTTATTTTGTGTTATAATCGAATACGTTTGGGTTTTTTTTTGTTTTGTTTTTGTTTTGTTTGCTCAGACAGGGTTTCACGCGGTAATCTGAGATACCCTTGCGCTCCATACGTCATCAAAAATGACCTTACAATCTTGCTTCTCCTGTCTCCTCCTCTCAAGTACTGGGACTATAGCATCATACCTTGCCTGGTTTATAATCCAATTCCATGTTGCTTATTCTTCTGGTCAAAATATTCCAATAGTGAGATGAGCTAGTGGGCAAAGTGCTTGATGTAAAGGTATGAGGTGAATCGGGAGCCCTGGATCCCATGTAAAATCCAGGTACGGAGGTATACATCTACAAGCCCCGTACTGGGAGCTGGAAACAGGCCGTCTCTAGAGCTCACCGGCTAGCCAGGGTAGCAGAAATGGCGCACTCCAGGTTCAATGAGAGACCTGCCTCACTAAGTAAAAAAATAATACGACAAAGAGTGATAGATAAGGATAGCCAATATAACTGCTGGCCGGCACACGTGTACACACAGGTGCCTATACCTAGACACACATGTGCACACACGCGCACACACACACAATCATGAGCTTCATTATGGCATTTTTTGCGCCTGTACCCAACATGCTTCTAGCATATCTAACTCAATTACTGTGAAGCCCTGCAACAAACTACGTGCTGCTGCCCTCCTCCCTGCCGTTCAGCAGCAGTGGAGAGCTCGGACACAGACATCGGGGCCGGTCCCTGGCTTGAGTCCTGGCTTCGTGATTTGCCGGCTGGATTATTTGGCTCAACAAGTTCAACCACCTGTGCTTCAGTGTCTTTGCTTTACGAAACAGGTTATACTCAGGAAGCCGAGGCAGGTGGATAGCTACAGGTACAAGACCAGGTTATACAGTGAGTTCCAGAGCAGTCTGGACTGGGGAATGAGATGCTCTTGTCTCAAAAAAAGAAAAGAAAAGAAAAGAAAAAGAAAAAAGAAAAGAAAGAGAAAGCAAGAAGACTGAACCTAGCACGGACTAAATGAGTTTACACAGGAAAAACACATACGGTGGTGCCCTGCTGGCAGTAAAGTGTAAATAATTAACTTTTTAGAAAGGCTCAGTCAAATTTATTTGACAAATTAGTCAATAGTCAACAGGAGCCTGGTGACTGAGTTTTAAAAGTGTTTGTAAACATTCAAAAATCATTATACCACATAAAGTAAAATCATCCCAGTATGGAAAAAATTTATTCATGTAATATTTTTTCTCCAAGGGTCAGTGTGTGCCCCTGCGGGAAGCCTTTTAACGGCAGCTCCTCCATGCTGCACCCCTGTCCTCTAGGGGCCGCTTCTGCTTCCTCTTACCATCACTACTGTCTTCTGCTACACCCATCTTCTTTATGCTCAAAACCTGAAATTTTTTTAGTGTCAAGTCAGATCTTCTCTCGGGTGTGAAGTTTTTATTTCACTATGTAGCTTTCCGTCATTTTAATATCCCCAGTGAGAAAGCAGGGCAACAGGGTTGGCATGCAGCTTTGGCATCTTAGGAATATTTGAGATCTTTGAAGTGACACTTCCTTTAAAAATGGAAAAATATCTGAAATATTTAGGCTTGACAAAGACGCCAGCGATGTGTTCTGAACCCATAGTTTATACTTTTTCAGCAGGACAGCACATTGCAAGTTCTGTAGGCAGCCTGTGCTAGTTCCTTTGAGATGTGTGCCTATTGATCCACTATTAAATGAGGTCCTACATGGTTAGGAAAAATTAAAATATTACAGATCCGGAGAGAACATTTAGATGATCCTCTTCATCAAGGAAAGAACATAGAATGTCTTAGTTTTGTTTCTTTTGCTGTGATAAAACTCCATGATCAAAATCAACTTGGGGAGGGAAAACTTTGTTCAGCTTACAGTTTATAGTCTATCTTGAATGGAAGTTGGGGCAGGACCTTAAGGCATAAACCTGGAGGCAGGAACCAAAGCAGAGACCCTGACGGGTGTGTATATGGAGACATACTGCTTGCTGGCTTGCCCTCCATGGCTCAGCCTGCTTATACCACCCAGCAATGCCGGCTCATGGGTGCCACTACCCACAGTGGGTTGGGCCTTCCCACATCAATTATCAAATAAGAAAAAGCCCCCACAGACCTCCCTACTGGGCAGTCTTACGGAGGCATTTTCTCAAGTGGGGTCCCCTCTTCCAAGATGACTCTCTCTACCTTGTGATAAGCTGACGAAACAGCCACCCAGCACGTGGCTCTTATTCTAGAAAAGCTAAAGGTCATGCCTAACCGTACGGATTCTGACTCTCTTTCCCCAGAACGTCCAATGCAATAACGTAAGCCTGTGAGGAGGTATTTTAAACAATGATTCCACCTGACTCCTCGCCAGGCAAACGTGGATGAAGACCTGATTCTATATGAGGAAACTAAAGCCCAGGGGGAAGATGGTCCACCCAGTCCATACGCATTGAGCACCTAACTTTCTAGAGCACTGGGGAAGCACAATAGGAAAGTATCAGAGAAACTAGGATGATGGCGCTCCTGTGCATTGCTGGAGGGATTATAATTGGTACAGCTGTTCTGGCAGATACCTAGGCAAGGCATGTCATAATACTAACTGTGCTTATTATTCATTCAGTAACTTAAAATGGAAAAGGTATTTATTCTTTAAAAAGCTTTTTAACATTTATTTGTTTGTGTGTGTGAGAGAGAGCATGCAAGATCAGAGAATCATGCCTATGGAGGTCAGAGAACAACTCAACGAAGTTGCTTCTCTCCTTGTACCATCAAACTCAAGTCATCAAGTCTGCCACTAAGTGTCTGTACCTGTCCAGCCCACAAGAGATACTTCTCCAATGGTCACATTGATCACTTGCATCAGAAGTACCTGGGGATGCTGTGGAGGACGCTGACCTTGAGGTCCCACTCAGAACAATGGGACCAGACTCTGGGCCTGGGAGTTGGCATTGCGCATTTGTAGAAGCTCGCTGTAAAACGTCAATGTTCACTAAGGGTTAGAAGATGCTGTCCTACTAGGAGAGCTGAACCTCCAGAGACCAGAAGGGCAAGAACATAGAGGGGCACCCTGGAGTTGCTATCAGAGACCAGGGGGCACAAAAAAGTCCACTTGTGTGGGGAATGAGATAAACAGGGTAAAGATGGGTTTCCTGGAGAAAGGCTTTGGGTACCACATCAGAGCCCAAGAAGATGAACGGATGAAGGAACAGGATGCCCTGGTGTGGGAACTTGGAGCTTGGGGAGTGAAGGGGACCCCTATGCATGTGTAAGGAAGGTTTTGATAAGGGAGTTGGCCAGTCATAAGGTATGGAGGCTTGAGTAAGGAGGTCATCTGGGTGAATGAAGGGAAGAGACAGTTCTGGGAGATGGCTCTACCCAGAGGCCCAGAGACGTTGATGCAATGCATCTGTGTGTTAGGGTGAAGAGGGTCGGGTTACCCACTGTTGGAGAAGGGTGCTCCAAACATGGGGAGGAAGCAGAAGTGCCCTGGTGCTGACGATAGTGCTTAAAGTAAAAGAACGGTGTGAATTAGACAGGCGTGCAAACATGTCTAAACACAGCACCAGTGAGACCACCTAGCTGCCCAACTCTGCTGTCTAAATACTTCTTCCCCTCTCAGAGGAACCAGAGTCCTTAGAGAAACAGGTGACGCCAGCTTTGGGATGGCGAACTTAAGAGGAGTGAGTTTGTCATTTTTCTAGTTGCTGTGACACAGTGTCAGGAAGGTGGCAGGGGTGGGGCGTGCTCTGACTTACAGTTTGAGGGGATACAGGCCATCTTGGGAGAGATGGCAAGGTAGCAGGAATGTGAGATGGAAGGCCATGAGGCGGGTTACAAACCCTAGACAGAGTAACCCGTCGAGGCGGTCTACAAGAGAGGAAACAGAAAGTGCCACCCCACCCCCACCCTTCCCCCACAAGCCCTGCTTCTTCCAGTAAGGCTCTACTTGCTGCATAGTCTAAAATCTTTTGAAACAGTTCCACAAAGTAGGGGTCTAAGTCTGTAGGGGATGTTTCACATTCAAACTACGAGGAGCCTGAACCCCTTCTCACTATTTGAAGCAGGAAGGTTCTTACCCCCAAATGTGAGTGATGCCTTCTGGTAGAAGCCCAGATAAATGGACATGGAGGGAGGGAACTTCCTTTGGCTTGCTTGTCTTCACTCTCGCTGGCAAGTTCATCTTTCATCTATCCTATTTTTGAAGCATTCCTTCTCTTACATTAGAACCTACTTCCAGATAGTTGTGGAATCTCAGCACTCAGGAGGCAGAGGCAGGAGGATCTCTGTGAGTTTGAGGCCAGCCTGGTCTACATATAGAGTTCCAGACCAGCGAGGGATACACGGCATAGTGAGATCTGAGACCTTGGAAGGAGAGAGGAGAGAGAGAGAGAGAGAGAGAGAGAGAGAGAGAGAGAGAGAGAGAGAGAAAGAGAGAGAGAGAGCAAGTTCTTAAGATTTTATTGTAGGCTGGGTGGTGGTGGCACAAGCCTTTAATGCCAGCACTCGGGAGGCAGAGGCAGGCGGATCTCTGGGAGTTCGAGGCCAGCCTGGTCTACAAGAGCTAGTTCCGGGACAGGCACCAACCCTGTCTCAAAAAAGAAAAAAAAAAAAAAAAAGATTTTATTGTAGACTGAAGACCAGCAAACCGTACTTCAGGAATCCCCCAGGCCTCCAGGCGAGACTGTGGCTGTTGAATCACCCAGCCTCATGGGCTGAACAGCAACAGGATTCCTGGCCTCTCTCTGTGTGAGACAGTCACTGTGGGACTACCCAGACTGCACCCTGTCAACCAATCTAATCAATCTCCTTTCCAATGTGGGGTGCGCACATCTGTGTATGTATGTGTGTGTTGTATGAGGCTGCTTGTTTGTTTCCCAACCGTCCAGCAGCTCAGACCCAAAATAACCACACAGAAACTGTATTATTTGCAATACTGTTTGGCCGATTGCTTAAGCGTATTTCTGGCTAACTCATATATCCTAAACTAACCCAGTGTATCATCACTGTTAGGAATATTGAGAGCTCTCTGCCGACACAAAAATCCATTCAAGCCAAATCATGACAAGTTGAATTAAAGGATATCCAGGTTTAATGGGATTCTTGCACTCTAGGGTGCTCCCCCAAGGGGAACCTGGAAGCCGGTAACATGACCACCTGGGCTGCCTTGACCCTTCTGGGAGAGGGGTCAAGGTTTGGCAGCCACAGGGGACAGGGCCTCCGAAGATAGAGGCCAGCGAGGTTCTGGCGTGTCTGTCTCTGGCCACAGCTCCATGGCTCTCTCTCCTCTCCACTGCCTTCTTCCTCCCAGCATTCAGTTTAGTTCCCCCGCCCCAGCTCTACTCTGCCCTATTAGTCAAGCCAGTTTATGTATTAGCCAGTGGTATTCACAGCATACAGAGGGGAATCCCACATTTGTGTGTGTGTGCATGTGTTTGTGTCTGTCTGTCTGACACCTTTGAATGTCTTGTGTGGATGCTTGTAAGTGGAAGCGGGGGATGGTGTTAGATATTCTCCTCTATCGCTCTCTTAGGTCTCTGCTTCCCTCACTGCTGCTCAGTGTTGGGGTTAAAGGCATGCGACCACACCTAGCTTCTTTACGTGATGGCTAGGAATTGAACACTGGTCCCTTACGCTTGTGAAGAAGTTGCCAGCACTACAGGATGCCTATGGGACTGTTAAGGCCATTTGTAAACTAAGGTTATTTAGTAACTAGATAAAGTTCATTTATTAATTTATTTATTTTTGGTGATCCTAAGATTTAGGAGTCTTGAGAAAAAGGATTGCCATGAGTTCAAGGTCAGACTAGGCAACATAGCGAGTTCTAGGATAGCTGGGCTACAGAGTGAGACCCTGTAGCTCTGGCATAGGCTAATGGTTTGGAGAGACATAGCTTTACTATAAGCTCATCTTATTTGTCTACATATACCTGTCAACTAGCAAGGGAACTACTGAATTCTTTTTAGAAGAAACATCTTGAACAAAGTATTTGCCTCTACACTAAATGTGTTCATGGCTGGCACATTGTCACTGGGTAAAGCTTCCCAGTGTTGGAATAGGTGTTGAGCAATCTTCACATTTGAAGACAATTCTGTAGCGTTTGTGTGGGTGGGGGTGCAGCTTAAGGCAGGAGCCTGGAATCAAGAACTACGGAGGAACACTGCTTGCTCTCTGGTTCCCTAACATCTTAGCTAGCATCTTTATATAGCCCAGGTCCATCTGCAAAGGGGTGGTGCACCCACAGTGAGCTGGGCTCTCCTTTATTGGCATCAATTACCAGTCAAGAAAACACCCCAGTCATGTCCACAGATCAGTCTGATTCAGGCACTTCCTCAGTGGAGGTTTTCCTCTCAGATGGCCCCAGCCTCAAACTGACAACGAATGACGACTAGGAGACCACTTTTCCATTAAATATTTTTCTCTTTATTTAATTTGACTATCTCTCAAATCAAAATAAATTTGGCAGATTATACTATAGATAGGTTTCTTTTAGTTCTGTTATTGTTGGTTTTTTTTTCTATGTGGTGATGGTGTAGACAGTGTTTTTTTTGTTTATTTGTTTGTTTTGTTTTCTTTTTTCAGGCTGGTCTTGAACTTGTTATCTACAGGAGGATAAATCTCCTACTCTCTCCCAAGAGTCTGGATCAAGGGTGTTTGTGATGTTTTTGAGACAAGTGTCTCTTCATCTTAGGTTGGCTTCAAATATCAGGGTTTTTTTTTTTTTCCTTTCACCTCCCATTACCTCCTTGCTGGGTTTACAGACCTAGGCCACACTCTTCTCAGAGATAGGTTCACACTATTAAATCAACATTACAAGACAAGAACTGAAGGAGAGGGAGATGTAGGGGGGTCCTCTTTGCAGTTCCCAGTATCACATTTGTAAAGAGTTACTCAAAGGGTTTTGTGTAGCTGTACTTCAATTGTTTACTGCTACATTGTATCCCATTGACAGAAAGATGAACTTAAACAGAGTAAAGGTATTTATTATTACATTTATTTAGTTACCGTGTGTAGGGGTTGGGGAGTGAGGGGTATCAGAAGATAGTGAGCTGGAATCTGGAATCTTCTCTCCTTCCACCACGTAGTTCTTAGGAATCTAACGCTAAGGCTTGGTAGCAAGCTTGACATGCTGAGTTAGCTCACTGGCTCCAAGATAAACATTTTAATGAGAAATTCAGAGGGAGGAGGAAGAACAGAAATAGTTTTAAAAGACTGAGATGAGGATACACAATGAGAGAGAGAGAGAGAGAGAGAGAGAGAGAGAGAGAGAGAGAGAGAGAGAGAGAGAGAGCGCACCACAGTGCCCACGGGGAGGCCAGAAGACTTCTGGTTCTGGTGTGGACACCTGTCTTCCCATCTTGTCTCTGGCTGGCCATGATAGCTCATGCCTTTAATCCCAGGAGGAAAATCTCTGTGATTTCAAAGCTAGCCTGGTCTACATAGAGAACTCCAGGACGGCAAGGGCTACAACAAGAAACCCTGTCTCAAAAGGAAAAGACAGGACATGAGATAGTCTCTTTGTTGTTCATAGCTGCATAGGTCAGGATGGCTGACCTGTGAGCTCTAGGGCAGTCTCCTGCCTCTGCCTCCCACCTGCTAGGAAGACTGTGTCTGAGTACAGACAGGTGCTACAATGCCTAGCTTTGTGTAGGACCTGAGGATTCAAACTTACCCAGTGAACCATGTCTGTAGCTTCTGCAATCACATTTTTTTTTTTTAAAAAAAAAGAGGTTGCTTTTCCTTACAGCGTAAGGTTGGGATGGAGGAAAAGCTGCGAATTAAACATGGCAAAAATGAAAAGAAAATGCTGTTATTATGTCTATCCCGGAGTATGCCAGTGGGTCGTCTAATAGCCTTACACAAGATCAAGACAGCTGAGCATCTTTTCTTTGTAAGATGAGTCGGTTTTGGCTTTTGATGGAGGTGAGGGACCAAACCTAGGTTCTCTGGGTGCTAGGCAAGTACTTTACCACTGAACCACAGTCTTCAGCTGAGATGAGGCTCTTGGTGGTGTTCACTATCTTCTTGGTAATCCCACAGTCTGCTCACTGGGGTCTCCTAGGTAAAGCCCTATCTGGCTGGTGTCTCATACTTTTGAGTCTAAATGACTGTTTTGGCCTAAGGTGTTGGTACAATAATTAACTGAACAGAAGTGGTTATGGTAATGAGAGATTCCAGTTTGGCCCAGCACTGGGGATTTTTAAAGATCAGCCTGCTTAGCTCCTGAAAAACTTTTTAGATGATAAAGCTTAGGAAATGTGAACTAGGTTACCTATTTATAATAACTAAACACACTATTTAACTAGTTTGGTTGCATAAGAGCCAAAGAAAACAACAACAACAACAAAAACTCATAAGTTTGATTCAGAAATCAAAAATAAAAAGGAAGAGTGTGTCCTCTTTACTTATTATTTCCATTTATATAATCCTTGATCTCCTTGAGAAAACAAGGAATATTAAAATATTGAAACCGGTTCATCTTGCCTTACACAGAACCAGTTCCCTAGCAGAACAGTAAAGGCTGTGGACAATGGTTCATTCGAAGTCGATTTCCGCACTGGCGACTAATTCTTACACACCTCACTGGAAGCGGAGGCCATAAAGAAATAAACAAAATGGTATCATCTTACCGAAGAGGTGCAAGCCAAGAATAGGATTATAGACAGGCTACTTAATTCCGTTCCACTTGCCTTACCTCCTCCTCAAGACTCAATCCTGTAGCTTCAGCAACCTACAGACTTCCAGCCGGTATTCGGACGTCCTGGCCTTTCCAGTGAGCTGCACCCCTTTGCCAAGTATCTCTAATTTCTGCACTCAAATCCTATATCAGATTCCTCCGTGGACTTCCTCATCTCTCCTCATTTCCCCTCATTTCCCCCCTCCCCCAGTTCTGAGTTTCTAACAGCCTAAAAACTTGGACACAGCCCAGATTCCTCCTTCTGGTCTGTTCACCTCTCCCTTCTTAATCTAATCAGTTGCAAATTCCTGCCAGGTCATTCCTTTTCAACCCCCAAGGCCTGACTTCTAATCCTTGCTCTCCTCTATCTCAAAGGCATGCTATCACGGTGACCTCTTTAACTGGACAGGCTCCAGCCCGTCTTGGGTTCCTTCACCCCAGGCGCAGTTTTGAACTTGACTTGTTCATTTATTTCTATAAACATGTCCCTGTCCATTCTGGTATCACATCCAGGCCCTCACCCTTCTCATAGCCATTTATCTCCTGTCTAGTTCTTTGATGGGATTTCCCTGGCAGCTCCTCTCTTGTTGCAGCCTCCCTCCATTAAGGGCTGTGCTCTTCTTTTGACGTGGAACTAGTGTTAGGGAAGCTGTGTGGGTCTTTACATCCGTCCTCTCCCCCCAAAGTGCATTATAATACCTCTGAAGTTACCTAGCAAGTGTCTTTTTGCCTCTTGAGTTTTCTCTGCTTAATATAACTGGGTCCCCTTTCCTCTTAGATAAGAACATACGGTGTGCTTACCTGATGCTTTAAAAATATTTTCTGTATATAGATAGCTAAACTTTATTTTATTTTATATTTTGGTGTTTTGGAGACAGGGTTTCTCTGTAGCTTTGGAACCTGTCCTGGAACTCAGTCTATAGACCAGATTTGCCTCGAACTCCCAGAGATCCTCCTGTCTCTGCCTCCCCAGTGCTAGGATTAAAGGCATGTGCTACCACTGCCCGGCCTAGAGTTTCATTTAATCAGCCCTTATTAATAGCCTCCAGTGAACTTTTCTGGTTTTATTAGCGTCAAATAATTTCCAGTACACATCCTTACACATCTTTGGGAACTTTAGACTCCATAGGTATCACGCACTAGGATTGCTGGATTCAAATTATGCCTGTTTCAAATTCAGATGTAATGACAATATTTGAAGTATTATAATAGTTATTTATGTGCTTCCTTATTTGTGTGTGTATGTATGTGTGTATACACACATGTGTGCATATGTATGTGTATGTACATATATACATATTATATAATATAAAATATATAATATGTAATATATACATTATTAAATATATATTTATAAATATTATAAAATATATAATATGTAATATATGTACATATATACATATTATATAATATAAAATATATAATATGTAATATATACATTCCTGTGTGTGAAAATGGGCACGTGTGTGGAGGTCAGAGGACAACCTCGGGTGTAGGTCTGTTTTTCACCTTATTTGAGACAGTCTTTTTGCTGTTTTTTCTTCTATGTAGGCCAGGCTAACTGATCCAAGGGCCTCCCCTCCGCTCTCCTCTTAGGAGTGCTGGGATTACAGATGTTCCACCCAGTTTAGGATTTGGCTTTTAAGAAGATCCCGAGTATCCAAACTCTCTTCACATTTGTGCGCAACTTTTACCCACTGAACCATCTCCCCAGCCCTCTTTTAAAAAGTGTGCCACCACGTCAGATTTTATACCATGCTGGAGACTGAGCAGAGGGCTTGCTGGCTTAGCACTTCACCACTGGGGCTATATCCCTTTGTGTCTGTGGTTTTTTATTTGTTTGTTTTTTTGTTTTGTTTTGGAGACAGTCTCCTGTAGTCCAAGGTAGTCTTGACTTACTATGTAGTCAAAGCTGGCTTTCAGCTCTGGCCCCTTCTGTCTCCGCCCCCTAGCTGCTGAGGTTACAGTTATACATTGCCCCTTTCTAGTTTGTGTATTGTAATGCATCCCAACAGACTATCAGCACTGGTGGATATATAGAACCAGGAAAAAGCACGTTTGAGGGCCAGCGAATAGATTCCTTGGTGGTCAGTCGTGGTAATCTGGCATCCCCAATGCTGTCTGCTCACCTTTCCTGGTCCAGGATCATCTGAAGCTCACAGCAAGTCGAAGTGTGCCGTTCCTAGAAGCAGACGATCTGTACATTTCGCAGATATGAATGTAAATGAAGTTTCATTGCTTAACCCTTAGGGAGTCTCCAAAGGGATTACATGAACTCAGAACTTGATTCAAACAGAAAAGGCCCGCAAGCCGCAGCCCTGTCATTCGAGCTGTTTTTGTCCAATGCTTCCTGTGCCAATCATCAGAAGTGAGCCTGTTTCTTCTTGCTTCGAAGTTTTGTCTATTTAGAGGTTCTTCTTGAAGTCTGACGACTAATGGGACAGTAACTGCCACCGAACGCTGTGAGCCACTTGGCGTCCTCACTGACTCTTTAGAAACTGAGTAATATTTAGCCGAGAGCTTCCCAAACCTAGTTATATGGAGGACTCCTGTGTGGAATTCATCCCAGTAAGCATTTGCATTCTAAAGTGTTGACACGCTAGGCCCATAAATATTTTCAAATTCTTCAGGGGAAGGGAGAAACTCACTAAGCAAGACTCAAAGTAGGACGTTGGTTTTAGTTGCTGATTACATTTCGGCTTGTGAACGGGCCAATCAGTGTAGACCCTCACACATCACTAGGGTAAGAGTTGATTTTAGACCAGCAAAGCGCCCTTGCTACCCACCAGGATGCGTCAGGCCCCTGAGGACTAGGACTTTGACCGGTCATCTCCGGATTAACTGGCTGAGGCAGAATACAGGTTAGGGAGTGGATACTTCCCTGACAAAGACACAAAGCCCAGTTTCCAGAGGCCTTGGCCTTATTGGGGAAGACCTAGAAAGATGAACTGAGCAGTTTCTCTTGGGGACCTCTGTTTCTCTCTGGTTCTCCTTCCCCCTAGTACTCCTGGCTTTCTAGTTTCTGGGGGATTTCAGATTTCTGCTTGTGCACAAACTGCTTCTTCCTGATTCCTAAGATTCCCCCCCCTCCTGTTGAAGCTTGTTTCAAGTCTAGGCCCTTAGTGTCTAGTTCTATGCACAACTTCTTCAGCAAATGCCGCGACACAGAAAATGTCCTGGCTGACGCCAGGTCCTGACAAAATGAGATGTTACATTAGCAGGTTATTACATTGTTGTTATATTTAGCAGGTAGGGTTAAGGGAATTCACACTAAGTGACGGAATGACTGGGTTCTGGGGCCTTTCTTTCTAAGGTACTGCCATTCCAAAAGAATCTGCTCAGAGACCCGGAAGAATAATAACAAGGGTGGCTGTGCACAGCAGGCTTTAAAGGTTTGGGGGCAGAAAGCCTCTCTCCCAGACAGAAGGACAAGGGATATTGCAAGCTCAGTGTCTTGACTTTGCCAGGGCTTTGTCTCCTTAGGAGTCTGATGTCCGGTTCCCACTCAGCGCTGAACAGCGCTTGATAGCTAAATAAATAAATGTTTGTGAGAGAATATCTACATCTCATACCAGGTAGACCCTTAATGAAGGCAAGTGTGGCCTCTGAATCCTGCCTTGGGCTTCCTGCGGGGTGATCGTCAACACCTCCTAGGCCCCGTCTGGGATTGCGGTGGGGAACTTCCCAGGACATACAGCTGGAAGAAGGGACTAGAATATTGGACGCGGCCATGTCCCTTGGACTTAGAGCCAGTTAGGAACGCCAGATGCAGAGGGCCCTGACCCTGCTGGTGCAGCGCCCCGACACGGCGGGGAGGCGCGCGTGATTCGGATCCCCAGGGCCCGCGCGTGGCGAGCGGCTGCGACTGCGGCCGGGGTGGCCCTGTCGCTTCTTAGGATCAGGCCGGAGTTTCCCCGTGGGCCATTAGGGCGGACGTGTCGCGGCGCTCACGGATCGGGGACCCGCCTTTACTTTGCTCCCCGGGGCCCGCGAGGTCCCTGGTGAGGTCATCGAGGGCCAGACTCCCAGCAGAGGGCTCGGAGGGCGCCGCGGGCCCCGGACACGCCCCGGACACACTCTCAGGGCTTTTTGCACACTTCCCCACCGCCGGGAACCGCCAAGGCACGGGGCGCGGCGTGGGGGGTAGTTTCTGTGCCCTCGCTGTTTGTTGGGACTTCTTCCCAGGACAGCATTCCCCACCCTTTCCTCTCGAAAGTCTTGCGGTTTCCCTAGAAGACGGAAGGAGGTCAAGAAGCTTGCAGACTTTTCTTTTGCCATCTTTCTCGTCCCGAAACTCGAAATCCCCAAAGGGTCTGGCCGAAAGGAGAGATAACTCGGGGTGGAGAGGAGGGAGAGAGCAGTGCATTCCTTCGCCCTCCCGCCTCCCACCTGGTCTCGCCGCTCTCCTCCCCTCCCCTCCCCCAAGCGCCCTGCAGCCCCGCGTCCCGCCGCGGCCACCCCGGCAGCTGCAGGGTTAAGCTCAGGAATGTGGCGGCGAGGAATGTGCATGCAGATGAGGCGAGCGCGGGGCGGACCGGAGGCGGGGCGTATGCTAATCGCACGCAAATGAGGAGGCCAGTCGCCGCCGGGCCGTTGCACCGCGGAGCTTCCCGGATCCGAGCCCAGACGGCGTCGGCCGGGGCAGCCTGGGCGCCGCGACCCTCGGCGGACACAGGGGGACGGGGAGGAGGAGGAGGAAGAGGCGGAGGCAGCGGCGGCAAGGAGGAGGAGGGCTCGCTCGCCTGTTCCGAAGCAGACATGGTGGACTGATCCCCGGCAGGACTGAGAGCAGGGATTCCCGAGGCTTCCCCGCGCGTGGCCCGCTGCGCGTCCCGCGCCCTGCACGCCCCTCTCCGGTGCCCGCCTTCCCGCCGCGCCCAGCGCCCTGTCCCTATGGAGGCTCCGCTCGCCAGCGAGGCCGCCGACCATGCCTAGGAGGGCCGGGAGCGGGCAGCTGCCGCTACCCCGGGGCTGGGAGGAGGCCAGGGACTACGACGGCAAGGTTTTCTACATCGACCACAACACCAGGAGGACCAGCTGGATCGACCCCCGGGACAGGTGGGAAGCCGGGCCCCGGCCGGGCGCGGGGACCCGCCTCGGAAGTGCGGCGGCGGCTGTTGTCTGGGAGACCTGGCGGGCGCGGGGGGCGTGGGGCGTCGCCGGCCTTGCACCCCTGAGGTCCCTGGGGTAGGCGCGGGACTGCCGGCCTAAGCGTGGCTGTGCCTATCTGTCCGCCAGGCGCCCCTTCTTGGGCCCCATTGCCCACTGCCTTCCCCACGCCCCTCCGGGACTTGTAGACACTCCCTGCCCCCAAGGGAAGGGCTGGATTGGTGCTCTGGGCTGACACCCGGAGTCCAGTTAACCGGCTCAGGGTGGGGGATACTTGAGTCCTCTTTAGACCTCCCGTGCGCTTTAAAGTTGGTCAGAGGGAGGCAGAGGGCACCTTTCGACCTCTGCAAGGCACTCTGGGCTCGGGGCCTCCCGGAGGCCTAAGTGCACAGTGAGCAACTAGCCATCTGGGCCACCTGTGGCATCTCTCCAGCCATCCTTGGCTCCTGAGCTTTGACTGCAAGCTTTTGCGAGGGCTCACCCCCATCCATGCCCTAGGTCCGGAACATGAAGAGGGGCCCCACTCCTGGCAAAACCTTCGTAGCTTTGCCCCTCGGATTTTAAGCACATTGTTTGGGAGTTTTGCTTTTTACTGTTATTCCTCACCCGATAGCTTGCTCAGATTTTCTTGTTGAAGTGGAATGAGCACTGGTACAGAACTGGGCTAAGGGGAGCCCAGACTTGAGCTGAGCTTGAGTTCGCACAGGTCTCTCAATTTACAAGCGTTTTGCTCCTACCTGGAGATCTGAAGCAGACAGACTCATGATGTTTTGTGGGACCTCCCAAAATGTTGTCCCCCAACTTACATTTTACTCTGAGGAGGAGCATTTCTTAGAATTAAAGGTGTTAGAAGGCCACTAGGAGGGCGCAGTATGGTGTCACACATCTGTATAAACTCAGCACGTGTGAGGTAGGAGGAGGATCCTGAGTTCAAGACCAGGCTGAGTTATGGGAGACCCTATCTCAGAAAAAGAAAAAAAAAATTACTAAGGAACACTATTACTTGTAAATTTGAAAACTCTATTCCTTTTTTATTTATTTTATATTTTTAGACCCTCATACTGCATGTAGCTCAGGCTGGCTGACTTGGAACTCATTGTGTAACAGGCTGCTTCCAAACTCACAGCGATCCCCCTGCCTCAGCCTCCTAGTTGCCGGAATTACAGGCGCCGGCCACCATGCCAGGTTAGTTCCTCGTTGTAAATTTATTATATCCTTAAGGATGCCCCTGTCATTTGAAGTTTTATCATTTCTGAAAAGTGTTACTGATTTTTTATGCATTGTGGTCCAAGGGGGGGGGTTATAAAGCCTTTTCGGGTGCTTTTCTGTTACACAGCCCTCCCGGCTTAGTTTGAACCGGAAATGTTTTTCTACTTGATGCTCCCAATTGCTCTTTTCCGAGGACTATTGTATTTGAAAGCTATTAAAGAGCCGTTATAAGAAAGTCCCGGACAGCATAAGTTTGTGGAATAATCCTTGTTAAATTATCCATGAAGATATGGGTTTAGGTTTCCCTCCTGCTGGGAAAGACACCTGTGCCCAGGCCCCACCTCCTCACAGCCCCATGGGCCATTGCTGGCCCGATGAAAGTTGAGGTCCTTCACTCCCTGCATAGGAGTTGCCGTAAACCTCAGGCCCCAAGCCTGCTACTTCTCTGTTGCACTTTGAAACTACTTAACAGATAGTTAATGTCGGTGCCGATGCTGTGCACACAGCAGCGGTTTGTGAGGCAGCTGTATAAATATTTGACTTTTACAGTTGTGCGTGCGGCCGCTCTCTCCGCTCTCGGATACTCGGAGTTTCAGGTTAACTGCAGCCGAAGCTGCAGCACGTGCTTGTACTTTCTAGGCATTTTACACCCGCTGCTGCCTCAGCTCACAAATGTCTCGTCACTGCCTCTCGTCTCCTAAAGAGGATTCTAAGAATGTGCAGCGGCTGGGTGAAGAGAGTGGAAAGCGAAGTTTTATGGCTGGGCTTCTTTCACAGGCCCGGCACGCTGCTTGCGTTCAGCTGGAAAGGGGGACCCAAGTACTATGCTGGCGACAAACAGTTTTGACTAAGTTGACTTCTCTTTTCCTGTTTTCCTCGCAGCTGTTAGACCTTTAATTACTTGGGGATACACATTTGAATTACTTGGGATTTTGGTATGAGAACTTTAAAAGACGTTCTGTGAATTGAGCCACTGTGACATGTTCTGTTTTCATGTAACTGAATAGGAAGCAGCGAGCCTTCCTACTTAGTGTTAGAACTGCTTAGAGTAGATACTTGGAGTCATCACTAACTCTTGTTAATTTTGCTACACAGCAAACATGGACAGAGAGATGTTACCCTGGCCAGTAGGGAATTCATGGATTCTTCTGCATGATCAGATTGCAAATCCTGAAAGAAAAAAGAAAAATGACTTGAGATACAGGATTCTTGGCGGTTTGGGATCTTTAAAGTCACTGAATTAAAGTGGTTGGAATGAGTTTGTCATCGTTATTGTTATTTTTATTCCGTTAAGAGTGAGGATTTTGCTCCTGATAGTTCATCAGAATTCATCTAGTATTTCTGGTTGGACAGAGAATTATGCTGAGTGCATGGGAGGAGGCTGGGATTTCACAGCAACTTAAGTTCATTCAAGGAATACTGGAGCTAAAAAACATGGGACCCTGTTTTTGGGTGCTTTAAGGCTTTGGAGCTTGGTCACATGATGCAGACATGCATCCCACATGATCTTGGGATAGACTAGACCTTTTACCACTCTGTCATGTACTAAGTTGAGCTGAGGTTCTGCATTGACTCTAAAATGTGAATGTCACATCCTCCTAGGGATCTTCCCCAGCTCATGATTAGGACCTAGCCAGATAGTATTATTATTTGTTCCATGAGTGTGTAGTACCCTTGGAGGCCAGAAGAGGGCACTGGGGTCTCCTGGGGTTGGAGTTGCGGATACTTGAGAGCTGCTGAGTGAGTGCTGGGCATTGACCCCTGCCTGGGCTCCCTCGACGAGCAGCCAGTGCACTTAACTGTTGAGCCATCTCTCCAGCCCTCTGCTAACAACTTAACTCAGGGGAACCCTGATAACCGTAGAGGCCACAGCACATTTACGAGGCTCTGTGGAGGTGATGTCATTTTATTCTCCCTTCACTTCTCTGAGGTAGGGTTTTCTTACCTCACAATGATCAAGAGGAACCAGAATCAGAGAAGCTACTGGTCAAGTGTGGAGTCAGGATCTGGTACTAGACAATGTCACTCCCTAGAGCAGGGGTTCTCAACCTTCCTAATGCTATGACCCTTTAATACAGGGTCTCATGTTGTGGTGACTCCCAACCATAGAATTATTTTCATTGCTTTTCATAACTTTAAATTTTCTACTCTTACGAATTGTAATGTAAATGCTTGTATTTTCAGATGGTCTTAGGTGACCCCTGTGAAAGGGGTCAACCCTCAAGGGGGTCGAGACCCACAGGTTGAGAACCACTGCTGTCAAGCTTTTACCCAGTTAGTTGGCTTCTTGGAGGCTTTGCTTCCTAAGGATGTTATTTTGTGAGTTCTCTCTCCTGTTCCCCTCTTATTTGTTCACCATGAACAGTCTTTGACCACACCAGTTGGTATTTATGGTGGACCATAGATCACGGCCAAATGGGCCGGTATCTTAAAGCACTGCCTTCAACACAGGAGAAACGATGGGAAGGGCTCGTGGCCTCTTGAGTAGAGGGCCAAGCGAGCAGGCATCAGGGGTTTGCATTACTTCTTGTCCTTGTGCTGGATGCTAGCCAGAAATACAATAATTTTGTCCAGCGAAGCTTACAGGTTGCCACACAGAGCAATTTTATGTTAAGACCGATGGACCCTACCCTGTAACTTTTTGCCTAGGGTTAGATTTAGAGCAATTTGTAGTTTCCAAGTGAAGAGAGGCTTGCGTGGTGGTTGGAACATGAATGGAGGAGGAAGGAGCGGGCTGAACGCATCGCTGACGTCAGAGCAGCCTGCGTCTTTCCAGTCTCAGGTGGCACATGCTTAGGATCCCAGAACTCTGAATCTCCGTTCCTTTCAAATCAGAGCAAGTAAATGGACTGACCCATGGCTAACTTGTAAATTTAATTCCGTGTTACTGCCTTGTGTGTCCTTTGTGTGTGGTAGATGTGAACTGCATGTTGCTCGGGTCAGATAACTGAAGGCTAAGATCAATGAAAGAATGTAATTCGAGACTCTCCTATTTTAGTTTCTTATCAGGCTTTCAAAAAAAAAAATAATAATAATACCCTGAGCTACCAACAACCAGAGACAATCAATTTTCCAGTTGGATTAGAACTAATGAGAGAAGTGAGCTGCTGCATTTCGAAGGATAATATAAATATGTGAATTACTTATGAGAGCAGAAAACCCACCGTCAGCTCCAGCACTCTTAATCGTACTGCCGCGGTCATGAGTTGCTGCATATTGTCCCTTCCCAGCAGCCTCAGTGCCTGCATGCCAAGTGATGCTGGGAGTTAGCCGAGTGATTATGGTGTTTGAAGTTGTGGCGGGGTTGTGAAAAGCCTTTGGTTTTTAATCACTTGAGGAAGTGTTAAACCAAACTATGATGTCTCCTAGAATCCCCATAGAAGTGTTTCTAGTTCTCAGCAGTTCGCTACTGTGCTTGCCAGAGTGAGCGGTAGTTGCTTGGCATATTTGAATGACTAAGGTTTCTTGTGTGACTTTAATGGTCTGCAGTTTACAGTTTAATTCTGCTGTAAGATTCAGGACAATAGTTGGTTTTTCAAGAAAGACTGGTATTTATAAACACGTTATTTGTTTTGAGCTGCAAATTGCTAAGTTGTCAGCTACAGCCAGCCATGGTGACATGTGGTATTTAAAGTTAATGAGAGGAAGCCTGGTACACTGGGAAGGGTGGGAGCTGCCTGCAGGCCCTGCTCTGCCTTGCAAGTGGCGCTTTCTTCCTTTTCTTGGTAAAATCCTATAGAAAAGGAGGCTTTTTGCCTAGGGGTGTGACCACTTCATCTTGCTGATGTGGGAGTTGGTGATCCTGTGTGTCTGTCACCTCGTATGTTGGCTTGAAACCAACATTTGTCCTGGAAGCCTGAAGTAGAGATTATTTTTATGGTATGCAGGTAGCTCAACCAAGGTTTAGTTTGGTAAGTTAACAAATACTAGACACCTATCAGATATATTTTATTATTATTACCACTGCTATTACTGTATTTATTTTGGAAACAGTCTCTAGCCTAGGTTGGCATTCGGCTTTCTGTGTGGTTCTGAAGGTTCTGCTTCCACTTCCAAGTCAGAAGAAGATGGTGACGATGTTGTGTGTGTATGTATGTGGGTGTGGTGTGCATGTATGTATGTGTTAGTTGTATGTGCACTTGTATATTTATCTGCATGTGTGTGAAGAGCTCAAGTTGATGTTGAATATCTGCCTTCCTTGCTTTTTGCTTTACATATTGAGGCAGGGTCTCTGAACCCAGAATTTAGCAACTTCAGGTAGCCTAGCTAGCAACTCAACCCTTGGGAATCCTAAAGAGGTAGGCTCTAATGCCAGTGAAGGAATGAACTTGTCAGGAAGAATGAGGGCAAGCAGGTCAAGAATGGGCATGTCTGTATATAGGCTGCCATCAAAAGATGTGGGTCCAGATTTAAGGGGAACGTTCCACTTGAAAAGATATGGGTTTAGGGTGGGACTTCTCATCTCAAATGATTCAATCAAGAAAAAAAAAATCCTTCACTGGTGAATCCGGCTGCATTGGGTTTTAGTTAATTCCAGATGTAATCAAGTTGACAACCAAGAATAGCCATTATACCCTGTCTCCGCTTCCCCGAGCCCTAGGATTCTGGGTGGTCTCCATGTCTACCTGCTTTCATGTGGGTACTGGAAATCCAACCTCTGGTCCTCACATCTGCACAAATGCTTTTCACCCTCTGAGCTATCTCCCAAGGCCCTTTTATTTTCAAAAAAACTTTGAATTGTAATCTGTAACACACCACACACATGCACACACACTCACAGGCATGTGCACACAGTCTTAGATACCACTGTCCCAGTGTGGAAGTCGGAGGACAATGTTTGTAAGTTGGTTCTCTTCTTCCATTGTGGGAATGTACTATGATCATCAGGCTTGATTCTCTAGCATCTCATTGGTCCATTGGATTTTATTTGTGAGATGGAACCTTTGTAGCTCATGGCTGCTTTGACCTCTGGGTTTTGCTGCTTCACCTTCCCTAGTGCTGATAGTGCAGGTCCGCACCACCTTGCCCAGCCTTAGAAAACTTGTAAAAAGAATTGTGCGTAGTGATATGGGGAAAAAAAAGTAGCGCGAATTGTAATTGGTCTTAACAATAAAAACCCGGAACCAGGTATGGGGTAAATGCTGAAAGATCAGAGAGACAAAGGAACGAGCCATAGCCAACTCTTATATTGGTTACTTCTCAACCAAAAAAGGGCCAAGTCCAAAAGGTTGTGCCTAATTCACTTTCTATTCTAACTTAAATTACCAAAACTATCTTTTTTTTTTTTTTTTTTTGGTTTTTCGAGACAGGGTTTCTCTGTGGCTTTGGAGCCTGTCCTGGAACTAGCTCTGTAGACCAGGCTGGTCTCGAACTCACAGAGATCCGCCTGCCTCTGCCTCCCGAGTGCTGGGATTAAAGGCGTGTGCCACCATCGCCCGGCTTTTTTTTTTTTTTTTTGAGACAGGGTTTCTCTGTAGCTACGGAGCCTGTCCTGGAACTAGCTCTTGTAGACCAGGCTGGCCTCGAACTCACAAGGATCCGCCTGTCTCTGCCTCCCAAGTGCTGGGATTAAAGGCGTGCGCCACCACTGCCCGGCACCAAAACTATCTTTTAATCTCTCTCAACCTTATATACTTTATACCTCTTTAGTGACTTTTCTGAATTTGGTAACAAGGTAAACTATAACTCTAACTACAATTCCATCAGAGACCTGAGAAGGAAATAATACTACCTGAGTAAGCAGGGAGTGCAAGGAAGCAACTTCCAAAAAATGTGAGATATGACAGAAACAACTGGCTGGCTGCCTGGACAATCACCCAAAGTTCCCCTGCAACATTGGAGCATCCGTCTTTTGCCTACAGGCCTAACTATCTGACAGTTTTTTCTGTGAAGCAGGATATTCTGAAGGACTGTCCTACCTTGTTCTGGAAAAATTTGGCAATCACTTTCTTTTGTGCCCTGCTCCTCCAATTTGGACAGCATACTGTCCATAGTTGAGGAAAGGACACTTTTTGCCACACTGAAAGTAAATTCCCTATGGAGTTTCTTCGATGCCCATCATCTTCCCTGAAGTATGGTGCTGCCAGGAACAGACATGTCTCATTGTCATAAAAAAAAGAAAAGAACCTATGTTATTAAAGCATCTTAAATGCCATCTTCTATAGATCTCTGAAGCGTTTGAAGACAATCTATCTAAAATATATCTGTTTGATTTCAGAAACATACTAATATGACTACCAGTTTGATTGGAATGGCTAACTACTAACTTGCATTTCTTTATATTCTAATTAGTTGATAATAGTAACTTTCAAGGACTAGAAATGTGCATTGCATTGTTAAATGAGCTGTATAGGTACAACACTTTGAACAAGATTAGAAAATATATGTACAGTATGTTAACAAAATTAATCTCAAATTTGCATCAATATACAAAGATCCATAT
Organism: Chionomys nivalis; assembly: GCF_950005125.1. Taxonomy (NCBI): domain Eukaryota; kingdom Metazoa; phylum Chordata; class Mammalia; order Rodentia; family Cricetidae; genus Chionomys; species Chionomys nivalis. The sequence continues at coordinate 29,939,867 of NC_080105.1, forward strand.
CAATGTGAAATATTTAAAACAGTTGCCTTTTAAAAGTAATAGAATAATCTATACTTTATAATCCTGCCATATCTATATGCTCCCTTTTTTCTTTTCAAAACAAGAACTCTGAATCTAATCTCTTTTGCTCAACTTTTTCCCTGACCATTACAACAACTTATAACCAACCACTCTAAACAATGACACATACTTATAACCCATTGAATGACCAAAAACCACTCACCCACCTCTTGGGAATGTGAGCATTGTGTAATTAAATTTATTTTCTATTATCTGGGGCGATGACATCTTTGGGGGGCCCTGTTGTCCAGTCTCTGTGCAATGGGAAAATGCAGAGTGTCTCAGGTCCTGGCTGGAGGAGTCTGTGAGGCTGGACCATCTCAGCTAGCCACCTCAAATTTGTCCTGAGTAGTTTTTACTCCAAAGCCCGTCTTTAGATGATGTTTGTCAACTTAGTGGTGTTATCATAGTCCTGGTGGAATTGTAGTTGTGGGGACCCATCCTCCTTTTGGAGACTTCAAAGGTCACTGTTAGGCATAGTCTTGGTTCACTGCAGAAAACTTAAACATTCTAAATGTCATATGCAACAGATCTCAAAGAGGTTAAAAAAATACTCTGTTATGTACTGCAGAGTAACGAAAACTAAACTCCTAGTTACGTGATAGAGATTTAAACCTGAAGTCATGTATAGGAAGATAATGAAGCCTTTTTCTAGAATTAGTTAGTATTCTATGTGACCATTAATATCATAACAAAAAATTTAATATATATTATTACATATTATAAATATGTTAATCTTATAAATTTGAGATGTTTATACCTTAAGAAAAGCCGTGAAAGAACCAAAATAAAAACAGAATTATAAGATTAGTGGCAATAAAATAGTCCCTTATTTTTGGTTTTTATCCTATCCCATATCAGGTGGCTCTTCTGACATGAAACGGAAATTCTGGATTTTACTTTAACAAGCATGCTTAGATTTAGAGATGGAGAGAGCCACACTCCAACTCCAAAGGCAACTTTAAGTTTTAACTGAATTGGGACTACAAAAAGACCATTTGCATTATATGTCTGTAGAGAAAAGTAGAAACAAACATTTGGGAAGATTTATGCAATTTTATCCTGTTGAAATGTGATATACTCATAGGTCAATTTACTTTTCCTTGGGGCATTTTTTTCTGGATGATTTGTTTTTTTTCTTCAGATGCCTCATTTGTCCAGTGGATACCTTTATTCTCCTGAAAAGACAAAAAGAAAACCCCCGCCCCAACCCTAACTTTGGGGAGGTTCCCTTTTGGGAAGTTATATCTGATCAAATGAGAAGCATTTTTTTTTTTTGGTTTTTCAAGACAGGGTTTCTTTGTAGCTTTGGAGCCTGTCCTGGAACTAGCTCCTGTAGACCAGGCTCACGAAGATCCGCCTGCCTCTGCCTCTTGAGTGCTGGGATTAAAGGTGGGCGACACTACTGCCCAGCTAGAGAAGCATTTGATAATCATATAAGTTAGTTTAGATTGTTCAAATCTAACCTTTATCAGTTTCAATGGTTTCTCCTAAAATTTTTGTTTTATTTTCTATAGCTGTTCTATCATCCAAAACAGTATGATTTCTTACAGTTGACATTAGGTTCTTTAATTGCTCTGGGAAGGAGTTTTCTCCAGAATGACAGGAAACAACTGAACTGAATTTGGCCTGGGGGGGGCCCTGTGAGCTTCAAGGTATTTCTCCTTCCATGGCAAAGGGTCACCTTGACTGTCCCTTGTTGATCTACATTCATTAGTCCAATGCCTGCCTTTGCCACACCTTCTATATAATCCAAAAGGGAGGGGTGTTGTTTGGATTATGCTTAGAAAAAGTGTTGTTTCTAGTTACGCACTGTTTACAGTCCCTTTTTAGGTGACCCTGTTTACAGTAATTGAAACACTTGACCTTTTGATTTTCCTTCAAACCCCTGGAAATCACCTCTCCCATCCAAGCATCAATCATGGTTATGAGAATTGGTATTGATTATCTCAGATCCAAGGGTGCTGATCTTGTCTTTAACAACCTAATTAATTACCTTTTTGCATTGTGCATTAGAATTTTCAGAAGTGAGAGATTCAATTACTATTATCTAACTTCTGAATTTGGTATCATTCTATTTACTGCTGAAGTCAATCTTTGTAAGAAATCAGTGAAGGTTTCCTTTGATCCCTCTATAACATTAGTAAATGACTCGATTTTCCTTCCTACTTCTTCAGTTCTGTCTCAAGCATTCAAAGCTGCTACACAGCATAAAGTCAGGGTGTGTTTATCATATAGATTACATCTGTACATTAGCATAATCTCCCTCTCTAAGAAGTTGTTCTTGGGAGATTTTCATACCTCTAGCCCTACTTCATCGTTCAATGTCTTAGTCTCTCTTTCTCTCTCTCTCTCTCTTCCTCCCTCCCTCCCTCCCTCCCTCCCTCCCTCCCTCCCTCCCTCCCTCCCTCCCTCCCTCCCTCTCTTTCTCTCAGTCTCCTCTTTCTGCCAGGTCTTCCATTGTAATTGAGGACCAGACTCCAAGACCCCTGTAACTAAGTCTCTTCAGTTTGAGAGACAGTTCTATTACAAGTTGACCATGAGTTTAACATCTGCTTCATAAAGGTGAATGCATGCCTCATGAGACTATCACTTCCTTGAGTCTCCTTAAATCTTAACATTTCCACAGGAGTCCATTCAGCTCTTGTGCAGCCTTGGGATATTTATAATATGGCATTTCCTATGAGGTTACTGGGTAAATTAAAGTTGGTTGTTTGAAAACCTTAGGCTGATTCACTCTAACCTTATAATGCAATGCTGAGATTGGTTTCCCTTTAAACTCCTCTGTCTGGTTCTGAGTATTTCTAGGATCTATTTTAATAAGTTTTTCTAAGCCCTGTACCTTGGCACTTTTATCAACCAGCTTTTTAAAGGATAAACCAAGAGTTATCAAACCAACAATAAAGATTGTCAAAATGATAATTAATGTTAGGTCAATTCCAGTTAAGTTGATTATCCCTTCATTTAATTGGTTCCAAATTTAAACTATGCATTGTGTAATCATGCAAAGACCAACTCTCTTCATTACAATAGTGTTTCCCATTTTTTAACATGGGAAAAAACCGCTCTCTTTTGACTAATTTCTCCCTTTAAGAATTCTCAGTTTGCCGGGCGATGGTGGCGCACGCCTTTAATCCCAGCACTCGGGAGGCAGAGGCAGGCGGATCTCTGTGAGTTCGAGACCAGCCTGGTCTACAGAGCTAGTTCCAGGACAGGCTCCAAAGCTACAGAGAAACCCTGTCTCGAAAAACCAAAAAAAAAAAAAAAAAAAAAGAATTCTCAGTTTTCTCACAAAATCTGCCGATAATGACGGTGAAATGTGAGGCTGTAGTGTGTCTGAGCAGAGGACACAGGCAATGAACAGCTCTAGGTATTAGCATGTAGCTGTGAGCTGAGTGTGTGGTGGTTTCATTAACAGCAGAAGCCTGAGTGGGTATCAAGGGGGCTGCTAGTGTGGCGGCAGCTGCTTAGTGTGGCGGCAGCTCAAGGAGGGATTTTGGGGGATGCACACAACCCTCAGGGGAGAGGGGGCTGTCTGTGCAGAAGAAGCAGGTGTAGCAAGAGTGTGTGGCAGGAGTTACCTGAAGGCAGAGCCAGCCAGTCTGGGGAGGGTAAGTCTGGCTGTGGCATTTGGAACCCAGGTACCTCTGGAGTTTGGGGCCTGTGGAGTCTACTGCAAAGAGGCTGTAAGAAAAAAAAAATCCCAAACTCTCTCAGAGGCTTAGGGGAAAAGAGAGAAAAACCTAGCCAACAAGGTGGTGACTCCAGTGGGGCCCGGGAGAGACTTCAGTGTGAGCCAGTGACTGCAAAGCCACAGGCAAGTGGCTTTTTGTGAATTCATGCCTTGAAGTTGGGTGCCACATGTTTGCAAATTCTAAATCGTCTTAATAACAAAAACCCGGAACCAGATATCAGGGTAAATACTGAAAGATTAGAGAGACAAAGGAGCAAGCCCCAGTCAGCTCTTAACTTGATTACTCCTCAGCCAAAAAAGATCTGAGCCCCTGTCTCCTCCTGCCTTATATTCCTCTCTTCGCTAGCCATATTACTTCCTGTCTGTCTGTACAGACCTCCGTACCTCTATGGCTAACTAGTGGCTAGCTCCATCCTCTGATCTTCAGGCAAACTTTATTTGTCAGAGTACAAACAAGATAGCACCACAGAAAACCATTCAACAAAAAATAGCAAATTTTAAAGGCACAATTGCAGTTCATTGTAGGAGGCATAAATGTAGTATTAGGTCTTGATATATGGAAATACTAGATTTTTAAGTATGTGTGTGTGTGATGCATGCATGTGTGTTTGTATAGATAGATGTGCCATGAACGTGTGTGTGTGTGTCTTTAGCTAGAGGGCGGCTTTGGCTGTCACCCCAGAAATACCATCTATCTCCTTTGAGGCAGGATCTCTCAGCTGGCCTGAAGCTCTGAGTTCCTGGGACCTTCCTGTCTCTGCTTCCTTAGGGCTGAGATTACAAGTGTGTAACACATACAGTGTTTCACCTGGTGTGCTGGAGAGTTTTATGTCATCTTGACACCAACTGCTGCCATCTGAGGGGCGGGAACCTCAATTAGGAAAATGGCAGCATGAGATGGAACTGTAGGCAGGCCTGAAAGGCGTTTTCTTAATTGGCAATTGATGCTGGAGGACCCAGCCCATTGTGAGTGGTGATATCCCTGGGCTGTTGGTCCTGGTTACTGTAAGGAAGCAGGCTGAGCAAACCATGGGAAGCAAACCAGTAAGCAGCACCCCTCCATGGTCCCTGCACCAGCTCCTGCCTCTGGGATTCTGCCTTGTTTGAGTTTCTGTCCTGACTTCCTTTAGTGATAACAGCAATGCTAAAGTGTAAGCTGAATAAACCCTTTCCTTCCCGAGTCTCTTTGGCCGCGGTGTTTCCTTCCAGCAGTAGTACCCTAAACAAGACATATGAGTTGTGGCTATTGAACTCAGGATCTCCTACTTGCAAGGGTATTCCTCTTGCTCTGGAGATACTAACTTTACTATAGCACTATTTACTATTGGTATTATTTATATGATTACAAGCTGATGACGATGACCAGACAGAAAATAATCCCATGTATCAACCTTACTCTGCAGAGAGCTGAAACTTGCTATAGTCAATGACGTCCCCTGATATACTATATTTACTTTTGTGTTGTTAGCCCGACTTTTAGTAAATAACTCATAGTTCCAAAAGTATAATAGTGAGAATATTTGGGGGTTGAAGTGATGGCACTGGCCAGTCTTCCAGAGGTCCTGGGTTCAAGTCCCAGCCCTCATAGGGCAGCTCATAACTGTCTGTAACTCTTGCCCTAGGGCATCTAATGCCCCCTTCTGGCCCTTGAGGGCACTGCATGCATGTGGTACACAGACTGCAGGCAAAACACTCATTAAAAAAAAGTGAGTGTTTGGAAGTAGAACTTCCTGGGCCTTTATAGGTTAGCAGACCAGTCTCTGGGGACTGGTTCTCCCCCATAGCTTCTGAGGAGTTACAGAAGTGTAGTCTTCACTGCTTCCGTGTGAGCAGAGGCCTGTGGTGGTTAAGAGTTCTGAATGCTGAGCTATAGAGAGTTGTGCTGTGGATTCCTGATTGAAATGCTGCCCAGCTAATAGACCATGGAATGTGGTTTTTGTTTGTTTTGTTTTTGTATTTTATTGATGTTTCTATGTCCTATAAGCAGGCTGTTTTATTAAGTGGCAGTGACCCTCAATAAAATTTTAAGCACGGTAGGCAACTTTTGCTGCAGATTTGAAGGCCACACAATTTTATTTAGTGTAAAGCTTTAACCCTGCGGTTTCCTCTGCATGTGGATAAGAGTTTGGTTTTTTTTTTTTTTTGAACCTGTGAGGAGAATGGTTGTGCGAACTCTGTTGTCCCCTCCTGCCCCAGGTGAGGTTTTGGGTGGTCAGTAATCCTGGCCCAATTGCATGTTTTCCTGTGTCCCGATTATCAGGGAATTTGAATTTGGTTGAAACAGATCTTATGGTCACTTTCCTCTTCGCTCCCTTCATTTCTGCTGAGTGGTGGAATTTATAATATTTCTCTTAAGACAGTAAAAATGTGAACTGGAGTTTGACTTGGCAGACTGTTCAGTGCCCGGGTTTGCTATGGATACCCAGCGCCAGTGTGGGTGTCTGCGCTCTGACGGGTGCCTGTTGGATGCACGCAGATGCATTCTTGATGGATTTCCTCGTGTCGCGTATGTAACGAGCACACCTGCATGTCTGCATCACTAATGATTTCGTAAAATTTATTTGTGCCCATGAAGACAGAGACCTGCTTTGTGTGTGTACCCTCCCCCCCCTTTCTGCTCCTGCTTCGATGACCTGTCCCCACAGGGTACAGCACTGCGGAGCTCTGTCCCCACAGGGTACAGCACTGCGGAGCTCTGAACCCATAACAATGAGACATAAGCATTTCAAGGACCTTTTCCTAAATTTTTTCAAGGTGCAACCATTTGCCCCTTGTTAGTACAGCTGGCATGACCCCATAGTCAGTCATGCACATATGCATGAACTAACTCATCAAACATATTGAAACCGCCAAGCAGATACATCGATCACGAGGACACAGCACTGAACAAAATAAGTAAGGTCTTATTTTCATAGATTTTTATATTCTAGTTTGGGGAGGGCAAAGAAAATAATTTTCTTCATTCTTCACCTTGGACACGGTGAAGTGACAGTGGCGTCATTAGACGCTGCGTTGAGTTGGGAAGTCCTTTGTTTTTTGAGTGTCTACATTTAAGATCCTCCATCCACTTGGAGATTTTGGGAGAGACTAAATGGTGAAGGCCTGAGAAAAGGCCAGGGAGCTCCCAGGCCAGGGCTTCAGGGCATGAGAGCCTCTAGGCGAGTGTGACTGTTTACCCAGAACTCATGGAAATGAAACTGAACAACTCATGCTGGGGTTTCCCTAGCCACAGTTTAAGGTGCAGTAGCCCAGTGTGCAGATAGAGAACATTTCCTCTGGTTTAGGAGGCCCTACTATGCTGCTGCCTTCTCTCAAACAGATGTAGCAGTTGCTGTATTAGAGAAGCTGGAGGCCTGGAGGCATGTTCTAGTGTCTTTGTGTTTGGAACTGTTCTAGGCAAGATGGCTTAATGTTTTTCATCGTCACCCGTCTTATCCTCACTGACAAGGATGAACTGTGCTTTCCACATGCAGGCACTATGTCTTGTTCGCTGTTGATTTTAGTGTCCCCTGCCAGCAAACTCGTCATTTACTGGACACATGCAACCTTTCATAGGCTCATTACCACCCGCTTCTATGGTTTGAATGAGCTTTGAATTTGTCCTCTATAGATTCAGGGGATGTCTTAGGTCTTTGGGGGCTTATCTGCAGAAAGGGTCAAAGGTCTCTTATGAGGGACCCACTTAAGAGGGAACCAGCTTGGCCACACTCCTGTCCGTCTGGCTTCCTGCACTGTGATGCCACCCACCACGAGGTCTTCACCGGAGCTAAGTAGAAGGTGCCTTGACTTTGAACCTCAAGACCTTTTTAAAAATAAAGTTAGAGCCAGTTTTGAGTATTTTCATGTTATAAAAGTGAGTTAAAGCCCGGCGGTGGTGACACATGCCTTTAATCCCAGCACTTGGGAGGCAGAGGCAGGTGGATCTCTTTGAGTTTCAGGTCAACTTGGTCTACAAAACGAGTTCCAGGACAGCCAGGATACAGAGAAGCCACATCTGGAAAAAGATTTAAAAAGAAAAAAAAAAAAAAAAAAACAAGTTAATACACCCTCTGGTTTAGGAACTTGATTTACAAGATTAAGTGCTTGAGCCTGGCGGTGGTGGCGCACGCCTTTAATCCCAGCACTCGGGAGGCAGAGATCTCTGTGAGTTCGAGGCCAGCCTGGTCTACAAAGGGAGTTCCAGGACAGGCTCCAAAGCTACAGAGAAACCCTGTCTCGAAACCCCCCTCCCCCCCCAAAAAAAAGATTAAGTGCTTGTCCTGAAGACACAAAGCTCTGAAAGCCTGGCGGAACTAGGTTTGTGTGTTCGACTTCAAGGCCACATGCTGTCTACAAGTTACTCCTTGTATGGCCTTTGCCCTCCTGTCTGGGACTTGGGAATCATAGCTACTTTATAGGACTTAATCTAAATTTCATTGTGTGAAACATCTCCCAGCATAGCTGTCCATAGCTCGCAGGACTTTAATTGCTCCACTTGATTCTAGCTTCCGTCATGTGTGCGTGTTTGCCTCCTCCGGCTGGACCACTGCCATCTGAGTTTGCTCTGTAATCTTCCCAGGTGAGTGGGTAGGTACCACTTAGTGAAATCCTGCACAGCGTTATCTGTTTATCCCCCCTCAGGACACAGCAAGAGACCCTGCGCAAAAGCAGCTTCATTTAAGTCTGTCGCATCTGCCTGTTGCAGTGTTTTAGCTTCTTGCAGAGGCTGAGATAAATCCTCTTTATCTCTGTCAAAAGGGTTCTAAAACCCTTTTGCCCTTGGATGGCGGCCTCATCCTGCCTAGGCTCAGGAACCACTTCCCACCACCCGCACCCTCCAAGCTGTGCCCTCCCTGCCTCTGTGAGGGAGCCGACCTTTTTCTGATAAAGCCGAGGCTGCTTCCAGGTCCTTCCTTTCCTGTGCAGCTCTCTTCATTAGTGGCAAACCTGACGTGATCCCCGGTGTGAGCCAGCCTGAGTCCCACTCCAGATGGTGAATTACAGACCTTGATTGGGATTCCTCTACCCTGACACTTATAATTGGTCCTAAATCTTGGGTGGGGTGGGGAGGGTCATGCCAGTATATTGTTATGTCAGCCATGTTAGTGTGTACTTTAATTGTCTTAGATTTGGATCCGCAGCAAAAGCCCTTATAGATTACAGATGGAGGAAGCTGAGGGTGTCCGGTGTTTCGCTTATTTGCATAGCCTGTGAGCCTCACCTGGCGGGACCCTCTTAGAAGGGTGATTGAAGAGAAAGCGCACTTCTCTTCCTGCTACAAACTGTACTTTCTCGGTGTTGTGATAACTGAGCATCATCCCACGTGTTTGCTTCTCTTGGGGCATCCAGTATTCCTCGCGCTTCTACCATCTCCTTCCTCAGAGAGCCAAGTTTGTGAACTCTAATGAAACGCTTTGATTATGCATGCAAAAATCTTTTGTCCCTGTGTTGCTATGAGCAACAGTTGGAAAAGTTAACCTTCCCTCTCAAAAGGAGTTGGAGACAAATATGGATTTGAGCAGGTTCTTCAGATAGTCCTCCTTCAGAGTTGTGTGTGTTACCTATGACATAAACTACCAGTTGACCATAATTGTGGTGAAGGAAGAAGGACGCAAACAGTCCCGGACTCAGCGCCGGAACATTCCTAAAATACTATTCAAATGAGGCGAGGCTTGCTGGCTTCTGTCAGGGTAGCTGAGCTTTGAGTATTTTAGCCACTGGTCTGACTGGATTTGCTGTTGTGATCTAAAAGAAGCCTGCCTAGTGGTTTGCCTGGAGAAGCCACGACTGACCTGAAATTTCCTGACTTGTTAAATAGTCTTTTTCTTTCTTTCTTTCTTTCCTTCCCGTACAACGCTATCTCCTCTCTCCCTGCTGTGGTTTTCAGTTCTTCCACCATCTGGTCCAAAGTTGATCAAACTCCTTCCTGATGACCGTTCAGAATTGTTATTTGATTCTGTTGTATGATTTTTTGATTATATTTCTTTGTGATTTTTGCACTCAGCAGTGTTTACCTAAGTTAGTGGTGGTAGTGGAGAACACAGACGGGCCCATTTGGATGAGAGTCCAGACGCTTGCCTTAAGCCCTGCCTTGGGACACGGATAGGTGTGTGTGTGTTGTCTCCTCAGAAGCACCGGGAAGTAGGCTGGACTGAGGAAGCCAGGGCCACAGTGCTGAGGAGTGGCTTATGTCTCCCTCCTGGGACCCAGCACTCCCTGAAGAGGAGCACTTTGTCCTCTCCCTGCAGCTCTCCTCTGCCCTAGCTCTGTTGAGCAGACCCTGAGGTGATAGTGTGACATCATTCGTGAGGGATTCTGGAAGGGCCAGCGGAGTGTCCATCTTCAGGAGGAGCGTGCTCACGTACATGTTGGTCAATGGAGCTGTACATTTTGCCCATGTGTGTCCCAGTGATTTTAAAAAGTCATATTTTTAAGGTCAAATATTTAAATTACATTTTGAATACCTTAATTAGATGGTAGCCCTCCCCCCTTTTTTTGAAATGGGATTTTGCTGTGTCACCGTGGCGGTCCTGAAACTCACTTTGTAGGCCAGGCTGGCCTTGAACTCACAGAGATCTGCCTGTCCCTGCCTCCCTCCCGAGTACTGGACTTAAAGGTGTGTGACACCACACCCGGCCAAGATGGTAGTTTTTAAACTCTAAGGATAATCTAGTTGTCAGTTGTAAAAGGCCCTGGATTATGCTTGATTGGGAAATAAGTGATCCATGCGCTGGCTTTTGATGCCGGCTTTGAAGGGAAGAAGACTGCAGTGGAAAGGGAGACATCGAGGTCATTGCTTCCGCTAGAGGTGGTAACCGGCTGTGTGGAGAAACACCATTTTCACAAGTAAAGAAAGGAAGTCTCACAACTTCATGATTAAATCATTCTAAGCTAACCAGTAATTTGGAGATTAAAAAAACAGGAAAACTGGTTTTCCTTTTCTGGTCTTAGGACAATGAGGACTCAGTTGGAAAACCAGTTATCTTGAGAATTTTAGGGTCAGCTACCTGAAAGGCTGTTTATTTATGCATTTTATTGAAAAGCTCCTGTATTCGTGTTCATGAAATCGTGGCATAAAGGATGACATGCTATGAATTGATAGTGAAAAGATGTTTAATTCTGAGATACAAAGAGCTCCACCGCAGTTTCATCTGAGTTGAAACAAATGCATGCAGCCTTACCCTCTGACGTCTGTAAATACTCTTTTTGAACGAGGACTCTTTATTAATGGCCCTTCTGGGAGGAAACAGAAGCAGATTGCGGGAAGTTGAAGTTTATTCAATAGTTTTTGTGGCCACTTGAAATGATTCTATACATAAATTCATAAAACTTTGCCTTTACAGACAGGAAAGAAAAAGTTCAAATATTTCAGGTTTGTAATTGAGTACAAAAATATTAAAATTATTTAACTTTACTGTGCCTTTATCTTTATAAAAATTGTCTAAGCTCTTCTGGTACAAGACAGACCTGGATATATAAAATACATTAGTATTATCTCTTGTAGCATTGGAGACTGAGCTAGGCCACATGTGGCAGGCAGGAACTGCCCCACAGTTCCCAAATCATGGTTTAAAGAATGACATTGCAAGAGGATGTGATGAAGTCCTCGATGTGTTGATCTCTTGTGATGATTGTCACCCCAATGTAGAGGTACAAAGTTGCTTATGGGTGCAGGACTGCCAATGGAGAGAATGTCTTTAGTTTCTATTTTTCCTGTTTTGCTGGGTTAAAATAGCACCACTTGATTCCCTGATTGAGTTAAACATTAGTCCAGGTTAAAAAGTTGAATGTTTCTGCAGTTGAAGATCATCTAAACTGAAAATACCTTGCTTCTTTTTCCCCCCAGTGACTTGAACATGCTATAAAGTTCAAATCTGAGTGTTCATAAGTGAGGTTTTGTCGTAACACAGCCCGCTTGCTCACAGCTTGCCTGTGTTCCTACTCTGATGGCAGGGCTGAAGGGGGACAGAGAAAGCTTGGCCCACAAAAGCTAAATGAGTCCTCTGGTTCTTTTCAAAGAAGGAGGGCTCATGGTTTGCAGGGTTATAGTTCATCGTGATGGGGAAAGCAGGGTAGAGTTCATGGCTCTGTGTGTGTGTGTGTGTCCCCGTCCTCGTGTGTGTGTTCTCAGACAGCATCACTGGGACCAAGTGTTCAAACACGGTGGAGGATATTTTAGAGCCAAAGCCATTGCAGTGAAATCCTTTTGAGGAACTGCTTCTCCTAATTACCTGGCCCGCCTCTAAGAAGAGCATCCCATTGTGTGGCCTTGGAGGCTTTTTCTAGGCACCTGTCTGTTCTGCTCCACTGGTCAGTATGTCTGACTTCATATATTAGCAGGTTCTCAGACAAGCATCGTCCCTGTCAATGGAAAAACTGATTTGTTTGGGTTAAGGGCAGTGTATGAGTGTGTTCTGTGTCTACTGGCTAAGTTGTAACTTAAGCAAAAGTGAGGATGGATTTCTTTCTGTTTTTCCAGACCTGTCACTTAAGGGGCAGCTAGGAGTTGGTGTACATTATGAGTGTAACCTCTATCTTCTAACATTTGCAATATGTTGTAATTCATAGAAATGTAAACAATCCATCTTATCCTTAGTACTTTTTTTTTTAATTTTTATGGTTTATTTAACTTTATTTTATGTGCACTGGTGTGAAGGTGTCAGATCCCCTGGAACTGGATTTTCAGACAGTTGTGAGCTGCCATGTGGGTGCTGGGAATTGAACCCAGGTCCTTGAGAAGAGCAGTCAGTGCTCCTAACCGCCGAGCCATCTCTCCAGCCCCTATCCTTAGTACTTTTATAAGCCATGCTTACTTTAAACTTTCACATTCTTTTAAATTAATATTTTTATTTTATTTGTGTGTGTGTGTGCTCCTAGGTTTACTCCAGCTGTCTTCTTCATTGGCTCTCCACCTTAGCTTTGGAGACAGAGTCTTTCACTGGACCTGGAGCTCACTGATTTGGTTAGGCTGGCAGGCCAGCGGGCCTCAGAGATCCTCCTGCCTCTGCAGTGCCCAGGCTACAGGCGTGTATTACTGCAACTAAATTTTTATGTGGGTACTGGGAATTCAAACTCAGATTCTCACGCTTGTGTGGCTGGCACGTGACTGACTGAGCCACCTTCCCGCCTCATCTCACTTCACTCTTACCACATCTGGAGGTGAATTTGTTCAGTAGCCCTAGGGTTAGACTCCTAATTTCATTTGTTGTTGTATTCATTAAAAAAAAAAAAATCTGTTGCTTTGTCCTCCCACTGACTCTGCTGAGCTCTGAAGCTTTCTTCTTACCATGGTACTGTCTTCAGGGCACCGGGAAATGCGCCTTTTCTCACCCCCTCTGGAGTGAGGACAGGTTCTCCCAGCCACCCTCTTCCCTTTGAATGAGTTTAAATGTATTACTTCTGTACAGGGCACACAGTTCAGATGAATGAGGGGGTGCTGCTGTGACTTGGCCCTGGCCTTAGTGAGCCTCCCCAGGGTTCAGTACTGTGGCCTTGGTCCCCACTGTGGCTGTGCTCTGGGGTAGTGGGGCTGTTGAAAGGTTCGAGTCCTGGGAGGTCCTTAGGTCAGGGGATGCTGCCATCTGAAGGGAATAACGTAGTTCTTTTAGGACCTAGTAGTTCTTGGCAGACCGAGTGGCTGCAGAGGCTGGCGCTCACACCCATCTTTCAGTGGCTTCCTGTCTGGCCCTCCTCTCACAGACTCCTGCCCTTGTGATTTTGTTCCCATGAGCTCCTCATCAGGATCCAGCTGGTGATAATGGCCTGGAACTTCCAGAACCCCAGTGTCTAAACCACTTTTCTCTATAAATTTTTCCAGGCTCAGATATTTTATTAAAGTAATAAGAATTGCTCTAATAGATATAGTCAATGAAAAGAAATCTTCCATTGCTCTTGGAACCCCATTTCTCTTCCCAAAGGAGCCCCCTGTGGTGGCTTTCTTGTTGTGTTCTTCCAAAGGTAATTTCTGCATGTACAGATTACACATATGTATGTACGTGCATGCTTCTATAAGCAACTTATCTATAAAAGATTTTTTTAAACACAATTGTAACATTATTTTACACTGACTTTCTTTCTCCTGGTAGGTCTTAGAGATTATGTGATCCCTCTGTACTTAGGTTTCCCTATAGTGCTCTTGTTTTGTGAGTATTGAACTTTTTAAAGAATATTCTCTCATTTATGAACACGTCCTCTTCCTTTTTTTTTTTTTTTTTTTTTTTTTTTTTTTGGTTTTTCGAGACAGGGTTTCTCTGTGGTTTTGGAGCCTGTCCTGGAACTAGCTCTTGTAGACCAGGCTGGTCTCGAACTCCCAGAGATCCGCCTGCCTCTGCCTCCCGAGTGCTGGGATTAAAGGCGTGCGCCACCACCGCCCGGCCCTCTTCCTTTTTTTTTTCACTTGTTTATTTGTTTTGCAGCCCTGGGGATTAACTCAGGCCTTTATACATACTAGGCAACTGTGAGGCACATCCCCCTGACCTAAGGACCTCCCAGGACACGAACCTTTCAACAGCCCCACTACCCCAGAGCACAGCCACAGTGGGGACCAACGCCACAGTACTGAACCCTGGGGAGGCTCACTAAGGCCAGGGCCAAGTCACATCAGCACGCCCTCATTCATTTGAACTGTGTCACCTGCACAGCTGTTACCCTTTCAGAGAGAATAGAGAAACTGAAACTGTCTCCAGCCCTCCAGTTTTTATTTCTTCTGTTCTAAAATGCATGTTATCGACACTGCCATGTGCCTCTGAACTGCAGCCGTTTCTAGGCTTGGAAAGGCTGTCAAAGATACGTACATTTTAAATTTCGATGCATCACTTGCTTGCAGTTGCTTTACCGGGAGGCTGTATCGATTTATAGTCCTAGTAACTTGTGAATTAGTCCTCGTTTCCCGCACTTTCTTCCAGCATCGTGTTTGGAAAGAGTTGATGGTTGTACCCGATGTGAGAAATGCAGCTGATAGCACAGTGAAACAGCATTTTCATATCGTGTTGAAAATGAGTGAGGTCGAGCTATCCCCCACTTGTTAAAAGCCATTGACTGGGAAACAGAGGAGGCAGAAACTTGAGGTCAAGAAGCAGCTGGGTGGGTACCCAGGGTGGGTCACCGCCACCCGCCTGTTAGTGCAGGACCCAGACTCTGCCTCTGAAAGGTGAGTGGGACACCTCCAGTGTGAAGCGGGGAGAAAGGAAACAGGCTCAGGGTGAGGTGGTCTCCTTGAACTGTAGGATCCATCTGGTTAAAGAGCAGCTGGACTCTTCTGGTTCACCTTGCCCTGTCCTGGAAAGCTGGAAGAAGCAGGAAAAGCTGCCACCGCCAGTGGGAGAGGTACGAAGGTCACTGAAAACTTGGCTCTAAAAGATGCGGGATGAAACTCCAGGCAGCCGAATTCTGAGAAACTGAGCTCAGTGCAGAAAAGGTGGTTTGAAAGTTGGTAGTTAGGACTGTTGAAGGAGACTTGGAATCCATGGGAAGGGTAAGATAAGCTGGCAGTTCTGCCATGGCGAGCTGGGTGAACGGTTCACACTGATGGGCAGGACCATCTGGGCACTGCCGGAGAAGAGGAAGAGTTAAAAGATTCATACTGACAAACTCAAGGAGGCAGACTCCTGAAGAGCTGGCTGAGGCAGTGGCAGCCAAACTGGAAAAGATGACTGATGGTTTGGAAGATAAACTCTGAAGGGATAAATTCTGCTGGACCAGGTTCTGCTGCTCCATCCAACCAGCATCCCTGAGGCCAGACTGCTGGGAACTGACTTTAGAACTGAGTTAATCTCATTCAGGAAGGATGCTGGACCAAGCTCTGCTTCTCTGTCTGACCAGGGTCCCTGAGTTGATCTTTAACTTTGCTTTCTCCTTTACCTTTCTGCCCTCCACCTCTCTTGTCTTTCTGCCCAGCCTCTCTCTGCCTTTTTTTAAAGAACCCACTGGGCTGGAAGCTGAGCACATTTGGGAACAAACTTCAGAGACTGCGGGCAGCTTGTCAAGTGTCTGCAAAGCATGCCGTGATGTACACGACTTGTAATTACTTTTGTTGCTGTTGTAGCAGCTGTTTGCAGGAGCCTCCAAGTAATTGTATGGCTCTTGGAAGCAGCAGTCTACTTCCTTTCTGCTACGGGAAGGTATTTTAGCCTAATGCCAAGTGTTTCTGCGGAGTGGAGGAAACTCGGGTGATGGAGCTGCCTTGCTCAGTTCCAAATAGAGCCCAGGCAGAGACTTCACCAAGGGAAACTCTTTAAACTGTACCCAAGTACCAGTCAAGTCTGAAGGGGAGTTTAGGAGGAGTCAACATCCTCAGAATAGTAGTAAAATATTGCTGTGAAAAAACTGTCAAGGTTTTCAGCTGTAGGTATCTTTAAACGACTTTATCATGTGATTGATTGATTGCAGGGGGACGGGCAAAAAGTGCTTTGTCTAAAAGGTCTCTATAAGTTTTCATGTTTCCAAATCTAAAAGTAAAAGTAAATTTTGGTATCATAGACACAGATTTTCATTTGTCTTTACTTTTTTTTTTTAATTTTCGAGACAGGATTTCTTCGTAGCTTTTGGTTCCTGTCTTGGAACTAGCTCTTGTAGACCAGGCTGTCCTCAAACTCACAGAGATCCGCCTGCCTCTGCCTCCCGAGTGCTGGGATTAAAGGTGTGCGCCACCACTGCCCAGCCTTGTCTTTACTTTTAAATGAATATTAAGCATGTGTTTTGACTATTTCTGCATGCTTCTCCCTATGTAGAGATAGTTTGTGATTTAAGGCATCACTATGATAAATTTTACTAATAATAGATTTCCTAACTTTGAATTTTGATCCAAAATGTATATGACTACATTCTGTTAATTCTAGTGCTAATATTTTATGACCCCTGCCACCCCACCCCACCCCAGTGCCGAGGACCAAATGTAGGGCCTTGCGCTTGCAAGGCCCCTGCTTTACCACCAGGCTAAGTCCCCAAGCACCTATTGGTAATGGGTGTTGGTAACCCTGCCACGCCTTCCCGTGCTCTGTCTACCAGCTCATGGTTCTGATTCTATAATTTGGATTTTTCCATCCTTCTCTTGTTCTGGAGTAGTTCCGCTTCCTAGAGTTAGGTGTTCCTTGCAGTGTGGTGTTCCTTGCAGCAGGGTGTTCCTTGCAGCGAGGTGTTGTGGTTGGTGTCTAGAGTGTGTTTGGTCTTGAACTTGTTTAGGGTTGGGGGTTATTCTTGCCCTTTTTCTACATGGGGCAGTTTTCCTGTTCTCATTTAAATGCAGTTCATCACTGGCTTTTCCTTTCCCCCTTGCCTTACTTAGGTTACATAATTGTTTATTTGTGTCATCTTTTCTTAAAGTAACTCCCTTCCCTCAGATATTTTGGTAATAATAGCTTAATTTCTTTTTATCACAGAGTCAATGCTTTTTACTTTTTGCCTTTATTCCTTCTTTCGGCTTTTATTTTTATTTTTTATTTTTTTGAGACAGGGTTTCTCTGTGTAGCACTGACGGTTCTGGAACTTGCTCTGTAGACCAGGCTGGCCTCGAACTCATAGACATCCACTTACTTCTGCCTCCCAAGTGCTGGGATTAAAGCCGTGCACCACTACCACCCGGCCTTCTACACTGACTTTCAGTTTTTGAAAACTTAATTAATGGTAATTTGAGATTTTGTTTTTGTTGTTATGTTTTATTCATTTTAATTTTAATTAATAAGGATGATTTACTTGTTTAATATGAGAGAAGATAATATTATTGTACTTCAAGAAAAGCTTTATTTGTTATTATTATTTCATGTGTATGGGTGTTTTGCCTGCTTGTATGTCTGTGCAACATGTGTGTGGCTGGTGCTGGCAGAGGCTCGAGACAGTTGTGGATTCCCTGGAACTGGACGTCTGTGAGCTGCCATCTAGGTGCTGGGAACTGAGCCCAGTTTTCTTATTTATTTATTTATTTATTTATTTATTTATTTATTTTGGTTTTTCGAGACAGGGTTTCTCTGTAGCTTTGGTGCCCGTCCCGGAACTAGCTCTTGTAGACCAGGCTGGTCTCGAACTCACAGAGATCCGCCTGCCTCTGTCTCCCGAGTGCTGGGATTAAAGGCGTACGCTGCCACCACCCGGCTTAATGTACTTTTTAAAAGACTTATTTTATTTTCAGTTGTGTATATCTGTAAACCAAAGAGCTCTAGTTGACCAGTGCATTGTTTAGTGCT
Source organism: Chionomys nivalis (assembly GCF_950005125.1). NCBI lineage: Eukaryota > Metazoa > Chordata > Mammalia > Rodentia > Cricetidae > Chionomys > Chionomys nivalis. The sequence goes on from NC_080105.1 coordinate 29,957,777, forward strand.
CAGTGTAAAACTTGTATGTCGGGTTTTCAGTGCTTCCTTTGTGCCCTCAGACAGCATCACGTCTGTTGAAATATCTGACGCTCAACTTAGCGTGTCATTTTAGGGATTGTTTTATTTTCAAAATAGTGACCTGTGCCATCTTTGTAGGTGTTTTATGTATCTTCAGTGTCCCAGGAGAATTCACTCTTATTCTCCTGGTCCTTCATTAGATTGGGAAGGAGTACACCGCCTCTGTTCCTAAGGGCACAGCATGGGTGTGCTGACTCTTGGGAGTGCACACTGCTGGTGAGATAGAAATGCTGGCCTTCCCAGGGCTGGTCTAGAGACCACACACCACACTGAACCACTCCTGCAGAGACAAGGGCAGCACTGCCTGACTCTTAGAATGGGGTTCCCTGTAATTTTGGTAGCCCAGGGTCCAGGTTTACCTGATGCAAGTCAACATCGGGTGTGGTTCCTCAGGAGCCTCATTCCTTGTCTTTTGAGATAGGGGTCTTCCTCTGTGACCTGGAGCTCCCATGTTAAGCTGGGGTGGGTGCCGTGATCCCAAGTTTCTGCCAGCCTGTCTTCCCAGAACCAGGACTATAAGCACGTGACACTGCTCCATTTTTAAGTGGCTTGTAGGGATTGAACTCAGTCCCAAAGGTGCTTTACTGTTGAGCCTTCTCCTCAGCCCCTTGTTGCGTTTGGCATTAGGCCCAAGACTGCGTGGATGTGTATGTGTATGTGGTCTGTCTGCGAGTGATTGCTACATGACAGCTAGCTGTACACTGTGGCTTCTGTAACGGCTTCTTTACAGTCTGGCCACATTCACTTCAGGTTGGAAGTTCTTCAGAGCCACATGTGTCTAGTCAGAGTGGCGTTCGCAGTGTCTGTGGGACGAGCACCCTCCACACTTTCAGGCTCTCCACTCTCCCCACCTGCAGCCCACCCCCTCCTGTGGCTCCATCCAGATGACTCTCTTCTCCACTTTCTCTTACCTCAACTTTGTTTCCTTCCCTGGGGCACCCATCATCCGCTTCTGTCTTTCATGATGCTCACTGACAATTCTGATGAGCTGGATTAGCGTGTTCCTCAATTGGGGTTTGTCTGATGCCACTGTATGGTTTGATATTTGGTCATGTGTCTCAGCACAGCACTAAATAAATAAATTATGTCCTCATGTGCCACCTCTGGGGCACATCCTCTGCTCTTTCCTGGATGATGTGTGTTCTGATTGCCCGTGAAAGATGTTCCCTTGTTTTGCACTGTACAGTTATTGTTTGTGAATCCAGTGCTGGGGGCAGTCAGATAGTGCAGTGGTACACGCCTAAGTCCTGTCCCCCGGCACCTATGTGGAAGACAGGTGGCGCACAGCTGCAGTCCTGTGCGAGAATCCATAGAGACCCCACCTCAACAAGGTTTTGGAAGGAGAACTGACTGCCAAATGTTGTCCGTGACTTCTCTGCGTGTGTGTGCCACAGCATGTGTGTGCTCATACGCACACACACCATACACAGTACACATACACAATAATAAATTATAGAAAAATAACAACTCAGTATCAGGGATATTTGATAAATTGCATTTATCGAATGAATTGGTGAATAAACTGGTAAGTGCATTTTCAGTTCCGTTCAGTCCTTTCGGTTACTGTCAGGATATTCTGTATTGGCTTACAGGTGCCATCGTCAAACAGCATGTTTCTAAATAATCTCACGCAGTGGACATAGTTCACAAAATTTGAACATCTTCAGCGTCTTTGTCAGCCATATTAGTGACTGACCTAATTGTCTAAGTGCATGAATGGAAGCGGAAGTGCAGGGAAAAAGATAGTAGAGCTTGGATTACAACTCGGACTCCACTTGGGTAAGATGTGACATGGTTTCTGCTTAGGTGACCTTCTGTGACCAGAGGAATGGAATACATTCTGCATTTTCTTGTGACCCTAAACTTGGAAGATCACTTTTAGGTTAGGGACCCCAGTTGATTGGAACTCATTCAGAGCAAGGGCTTAGAGGGTTGGTGTGAGGCAGAGAAATCTGTAGCAGGAGGCGTGGCTGGTTTGATGCAGAGAAGACTGTTTCAAGGGAGGATGTCTTGTAACTAGATGATCACGTATGTATTTCTTCTTGCTTTCAAGACAGGGTTTCTCTGAGTAACCCTGGTTGTCCCGGAACTCACTCTGTAGACCAGGCTGGCCTCAAACTCGGAGATCCTGCATCACCACCGTCTGGCGATGATTTTATATTTCACCATCTGGACCAAGACCCTTTAGGAGTCCTGGATAAAGCCATGTTGACAATTATGTTGAGATCATATGCATAGACTAACATTAGCCTGGGTTTTTGGAAGTCTGTCATGTGAACAAAATACTAGATTTCATCTGCGGGAGAAACAGAACTAGAGGATCCAGAGAAGGAGCACGCACTTCCTTATAGTCTTCCAGTTGTTGAAGAATGGATTGATCCTCCTGACAGGGTGAATTACTTTTCATCCTGTGGCTGCCAAGACCTTACATAGCGCCCAAGGCTTGGTACTGTGCAGGGTGGGTGAGCCGACCAGTCCCGGTCCAGCAGACTGCATGTACTCAGTCTTTCCATGTGTTATATAGATGTCTGTTTTCTGGCTCTGTGTATTCCTGGCCTTCTCCTAGCGAAGGTTAGCATTCACTTCTTTGATGGCTTTTATGAAAGGCCTATCTCTCAGTCATCTGATCTCTGTACCAGGCAGCATCTGTCCTTTCTCTATTATGCATAAGCCCTCCCTCCTCATTCACTTGAGTGCAGAGCTGGCTTTTTTTTTTTTTAACCCTTTCAGCACTTCTGTGTTCTCTTCTTGTCTGGACACTTCTAAATGCAGTCGTTACACCTTCTGCTGCTGTGTGGTTTGGTCTTAGCATTCTCTGTTTTTATTTTAGTGTGTGTCGCTTCTGCGAAACAAAAGGTGTTTTGCTTTTCATGGCAGAACGATCTTTTACATCAGAAGGGATATAAACTTCGGGTCCGTCCACTTGTTGCTGTAGGTACCGTGGCCATTTCCTTGGCTTCTCCTGGGCACTAATGATCCATTTCATTCTTGGGTACTTCGTTTAGGTCTTTGCAGAACTCCAAGAGGCAGCTATGACTGTTTCCATTTAATGAGGAGGTGTAAGAAGGTTAAATGACCTGTCTGAGGTGACCCAGTCAGTAGGTGTCGAAGCTGGCTCTAAGCCCAGGTCTGTCTTTGTGTGTGTGCTCATTCAGCTGATGTCTGGATGCTGGCAGCCGGCCAGACATTGTGCCAGTTCCCGTCTGCTTCTCCAGATCATGAGACATTACCTTCACCTTTCCCCACAAATACGTACTCCAGTTATTGCGGACAGTCTTCTGTTCTCATTGGTGCTGTGAGATACTGACTGGGCTACTTCCCGAGTGGAGTCAGGAGTCTAGTTGGACAAGAAAACACAGAGTAGTGGTTCTGCCTTAAGCTTCATGAGTATCCAAAGATATCTCAATTAATAAATATATATCAAAGGTCTCTAAATAAAGCATCTAATGACAATGTCTTAGGTGGCCCTTGAGTTACACTTGGAGTCAGAGAAGCCCTCCTGGAGTTCAACAAGTACCATTTACAGGGTGTGGAGAGATGGCTCGGTGGTTAAAAGTATACTGTCCTAGTAAAAGACCCATGTTTTGTTTCCAGCACCCATATCAGGAGGCTCACAACCACCTATAATTCCAACTTCAGGAGATCTGGCATCGTCTTCTGGGGCACTGCACTCATGCGTATATACACACACACACACACACACACACGCACGCACGCACGCACAGCTTAAAAACAAACATTAGGTCCTAAGAATAAAGATGAACTGTTCACATGGAAACTTGAGGATGGTAGGAGGGAGCTAAAAGTGGTTTGCACAGACCGTTTTCAGGACCAGAGGGAATGAGCCCTGCAAAGTCTGAACAGGAAAAACTTCATGTCTTGAAAGTTAAGAAAGGGGTGGAGGTAGACAGGCAACTTAAACTTGCTCTTAGATTGGACACGTGGGTAAAGTTAGCTCAAGGTCTTGATGGTTTATCATTGCAACAAGATATATGTTTCTTTGCTTTTGATTTTGTTTATTTTTGACTAGGTTCTAATTTCATTCTGTTGCTGTGATAAAACACGAACCAAAAGCGACTTGGGGAAAGAAAGGGTTTATTTCAGCTTATAGCTTTAGGTTCTCGTTCGTCATTGAGGTAAGCCAGGGCAGGAACTCCAGCAGGAACTTGAAGGTGGAAACCATGGAAGAATGTTGTCTGCTGGCTCATGCACAGGTGCATGCATAGCTAGCTTCTGAAATGACCCTGGACTAAATGCCTAGGGGTGGTGCTGCCCACAGTGGATTGGGCCCTCCAATATCAATTTACCGTCAAGATAGTCTACCAGAGGCATGCCCACAGGCCAGTCTGATCTAAGGCTTCTCCTCTCAGATGACTGGAGGATGTGTATAGTTGACAAACAAGAGTATCCAGGACACTAGGTAACATAATTATATAACTTGATATTCAAAAGTGTTGCAGCTATATTGTGTCTCCTCTTCAAGTTCCTTTGCCTTGAGGTAACGATGCTACCATTTTTTGTGTGGCCTTCCATTTTGATTTTATACACTGAGACACATAGGTATATATTTTTTCTCACCTTTAAAAAATCTCAATACAGGGGCTGGAGAGATGGCTCAGTGGTTAAGAGCACTGGCTGCTCTACCAGAGGATCTGAGTTCAATTCCCAGCAACCACATGGTGGCTCACAACCATCTGTAATGAGATCTGGCGCCCTCTTCTGGCGTGCGGGCATACATGGAGGCAGAATGTTGTATACATAAGAAATAAATAAATCTTTAAAAAAAAAAAGAGAGATCTTTTGGGGCTGGAGAGATGGCTCAGAGGTTAAGAGCATTGCCTGCTCTACCAAAGGTCCTGAGTTCAATTCCCAGCAACCACATGGTGGCTCACAACCATCTGCAATGGGGTCTGGTGCCCTCTTCTGGCCTACAGAATATTGCATACATAATAAATAAATATAAAAAAAAAATCTTAAAAAAAAATCTCAATACAAAATGTTAAATAGATAGTTTTTCTTCATTTTTTTTGACTTAACATATTTTAGATAACATTTCATGTAAGTATAAGAAGATTTATTTCATTCCTTTCTATGGCGGTATTATGTTTTATAAATATGAATTTTATCTAATCAGCTTATGGCAAGTAGAAATGAGTTGATGAGGGAGGTAGACTGCAGAGGGAGGTAACAAGCTAGGCAGCAGCTCAGGCAGCGAGCGGTTAGACTTAAACCAGATAGTAGCCTAGAGATGGGTAGGACGTGGCTGTTTATAAAGAGGGATTTAACATTAAGACACAAAGGGACTGCTGGGATATTAGGAGTAGACGTGAGAGTTGATGCTTAGACTTCCTGGTTTTAGTATTTGGGAAGGCTGGGATGTCATTTGGCAATATGGGTTTAGCTCTTAGATATGTTGAGTTTAAGGTGTTTCTGAGTCTTGTGGGTGGAGGCGTAGAGAGGTCATTTAACTTGCTGTCCCGAGCTCAGGAGACAGGATACAAAGTTGAGAAGTACCATGGCACAGTTAACATACATTTATAATAATAGTAATTGAAATTTTGGCTCAACTGGGGATGTGGTAAAATGTGCCAAGAAGCATGCCCCCACTTCTTTTTAATCTTAGAGAAAATGATGTATAATATAGAGTAGTTATGAAATTCTACCAGAGCACTTTGTAGAGGTTGCTATTTGATAACAAAACTTAACATATTCATTTGTTCAATATTCTCCCAAGGTGTTGGCTGCTCTACAGCCTAGCCAGTGTCTTTGTTACACACACGCACACACGCACCAGACTGTGGGGTTCTGCTGGTGTCCCCCAGTCCTGCATTTGACTGTGCACCACGCGCTGCCGTCCACCTTCTCCAGGGCGGTGCTCAGCGTGGATGTTCATGTCTGGAGTCGTCTTTGCGGTTCCTCCGCTTGCCCGTGGAGTATTGATTTCAGTTACCTGTCGTTTAGTTCTGTGCTGCTCTCTTAACGGTGTTGTGTGGCACACACACATTTACAACAGTGTTTTTAATTCATACTTTTCCAACAATAACACTTTATTCCTTGGAATTGTGGTTAAAATGTGAGAAACTGCATGCCTTTAATCCCAGCATTCAGGAGGCAGAGAGAGATGGAACTCTGAGTTCCAGGCCAGTCAGGACTACATAGGGATTCTCTATTTAAAAAAAAATCTGTGTATGCTTATTAATTAAAATATTTACTTGTATACATACATATCTATTGATCTGTGTTTTTATATATGTATGCACACACACACACACACACACACACACCTCCCCTTCCCTATGCACTTCTAAAGCATAGCTGTACTTCTCTGTTAGTACTGATTTCTTATACCACAGAGGAGTAGAAATGGTGAGGGCCCATGGGCTGTGAGGCATTTAGCTCATTAAGGAGGAATCAGTCAAAGAATTTTTGACCCAAGCATAGCTTAAAAATGTTTGCCCCCTCCCCCCCACCATATACTTGTTGAGGAAACACTATGGTAACCCTGGAAACTCTGAATGCTAGCCGGACATACTGGGAAGCCTATCAGAAAGACTGTGTGGTGGACGCGAAGCTTAGTAGATGGATTCCTTCCACTCAGATTCCTAATTTAATAATTTACTTCATTTTAGCCTCATTCAAACCGAATTCTTTTCCACAATTCAATCTAAAAAAAATCCGTAAAAAGCAGGCACAACATTCAGATTGATTCTTGACCCAGGGTGAGCCACTGGTGGGGAGTAAATGCACGGTAGGTGTTCAGCATCCATGGCTACCACTGTCCTATTGGATGTGACCAAAGCTGAGCTCTGATGATGCAGGTCCTCCCCTAGACAGGGAGGACCTGGAAGTCCCCAAAAGTGTGACATAACCATGTCAGTAGATGACATAGTACACCTTTAACACACAGGCCAGCGTTCCACTCCAGAACTTTCTTTTAAAGAAATTGCGGCATAACCCCTTCACTTACTGAATAAATGAGCTGACATTTCCACAGCAAAAATACTGCTCTGTAGGAGAAAGGAGCTAACTACTGATGCATGCAGCAGTGAGGACGGATCTCTACATTCTGCTAAGTGCTTATAACTGCCCGGCTCTCTCAGATACTCCTCCCCACTGCCCGCTCCTCCCCATGGAATTTTAGCACTGCTGATACATAGCTCCTTATGTACAGTGGTCTCTTGGAGGACCCACTCTGATGCAGTATCTCAGGCTTTGTCAACTCTGTGAACTAGCCCTTCTTCCTGGAAGGAATATCATGCTCCTTCCCCTATTTAGGACGCCTGTCCTAAGTGAAGGGCCACATTCAGGTGACTCCATAGGGTATAATTCAGTACATATGGCAGTCTTTAAAAGCTCTCAGACAGATTTGCCACATAGAAGGATGCAGGGACTTCTGGGGGTGTTGGAGACGGTCTTAGTTAGGGTTTCTATTGCTGTAAAGAGACACCATGACCACAGCAACTCTCATAATGACAATATTTAATTGTAATGGCTTGCTTACAGTTTCAGAGGTTCAGTCCATTATCATGCAGCCAGATGTAATACTGGCTACATCTTGGTATACAGGCAACAGGAAGTCAGCTGAGACACTGGGTGGTATCCTGAGCATAGGAAACCTCAAAGCCCGCCCCCACAGTAACACACTGCCTTCAACAAGGCCATACCCAGTCCAACAAAGCCACACCTCCTAATAGTGCCACTCCCTATGAGATTATGGGGGCCCATTACTTTCAAACTACCCCCAGAGATCTTCTGTATCACAGTTAGTAGTTGTACAACAGTGTGCATCCACTCATTATACCTCAGAAGTATGTCTGTGTTGGCTAATCTTGGTTATTGACTTAACATTCCTGGGAGCGAGGAACCTCATTTGAGGAATTGCCTTTCTTAGACTGGCCTGTGAGCATGTCTGTGGGACATTGGTGATTGATGTGGGAGGGCTCAGCCCCCTGTGGGTGGGACACCCCTGGTCTTGGGTGATCTGAGACAGGTAGCTGAATGTGAGCTTGGGAGCAAGGCAGGAAGCAGCGTTCCTTCATGATTTCTGCATCAGTTCCTGCCTCTAGGTTTCTTCCTTGAGTTCCCGCCCTGACTTCCCTCAGTGATGGACTGTAACCCATAAGTCAAATAAACACTTTCTAAGCTCCTTTCGTCAAGGTGTTTATCACAGCAGCAGAAACCAGACCAGGACAATAAATTTTGTGATATTTCATTATACCCAAATTAGCCTGACTTTCCCATAGATAGTTTCCTAAATCTAGAAGGATGGTTATGGGGACCACAAACCATAGCATGACGGTAATCAGCTCGACTCAAAATCTGCTCAGTTAAATGTTGACACATTAGGATCTGATGATATAAAGTCTGCATATTACATGTCAACTAGCCAAACCTTAATGTGTGTCTGGCAGGGTATGAGACCTGAGGTAATGTGGATAGGGATTATCCTGGAAGTTCTGGGGTCCCCATGGCCCTGCGCCCCAGATCAGGCTAATCTACATCAGCCAGGATGGAAGCCCTGTGTTTTCCTTGGACTTGACTAACAGCAGCTTGGGACTGAATCTGTAGAGAGAGGCCGAACACTGGAGAGCTGCCTCTGTCTCTCTGGGGTTTGACGTGTGTGTCATTCCGAGTTTTATGCCAACATTGCATCCCTGTGGCTAAGGCTGACTGCAGGCTCTAACTGAAGCATGTCATCTTGTGTGGAGAGCGGTTGGAGAAATACAGGCTCTGCTTCTAGAATTGCCGTCTCGGGTAGTTAAAAGGTAAATGGTGCCTAGAAGTGGAGGCCCCTTCCCTTTAAAAATTATTTTTCTTTTCTTTTTTTCTTTCTTTCCTTCTTTCTTGCTTTTTTGTTTGTTTGAGTTTTTTGTTTGTTTGTTTGTTTTTGATTCTAGAGAGAGGGTTGCTTTGGAGCTTTGGAGCTTGTCTTGGAAGTAGCCCTTGTAGACCAGGATGACTTGAACTCACAGAGATCTGCCTGCTTCTGCCTCCCATGTTCTGGGATTAAAGGCGTGCGCCACTACTGCCAGACCTAAAAGTTGCGATGTGGCATCTGATTCTGGGCCGAAACGCTATGTTTCTGCTCCATAAGAAACAAAGGAGCTCCTGTACCTCAGAATCATAAGGAGGCCAGGATGGCTGCGGCCACAGGCCTCTGGTCAGTCCCTGGGATGATGCTTACAGTATGCTTTTGGGGGGTTCAAGAGCATTTTCTAGGTACAGAGGGAACATATGGAACTATTCAAGTGTATGTCAAGCCTAACTAGACTAACGACACGCGACTGGCTCCCTCCTTCGTCACCTGCCACCCTGGACACAGTCGGTGCTGACTGGCGTTTGGATGAGGGTCCTGTCTGTCAGCTTCCCCTATTGAAAACTTCCTCTTCCTTTTCACTTTCTGTACCAGACTCTGGAAGAAAGCCACTCAAGGGCTCTTCTTCCACCTGGGTGGAGTAAGGGCATTGAATCAAAACAGGAGACAATGGCAAGTGAGAACTGTAAGCGCTTCAGAGGCTGAAATCAATTTCAATATGCGCAGATGCTGTGTTCTGAAAACGCCAAAATACTAATCAAAACAAAACAAGGAAAATGTGAAGAAGTGCGATGGGGTCTTGGCTCTAGGGATGCAGTCAAGTGGTAAACTGCTTGTCTAGCACGTGCAAAGCCCTGGGCTTCGTCCTCAGCACCGAGTAAAGCAGGCATGGGAGCACACTTGGGCTGTCCCAACTCTCGGAAGGATCATCAGTTCAGGGTCGTTCTCAGCTACTTGGCAAGTTTGAGGCCAGAACAGGATACCAGGGAGATAGGTAGACAGACATACAGACATACAGAGAGATAGGGAAAGAGAGTCAGGAACTAGAATAATAAGCATGTTAAGAACATCATAATGAGTGAGGTAACCCTGACCCAGAAAGACAAATACCATATGTACTCACTCATAAGTGGCTTTAGACATAAAACAAAGAAAACCAGCCTACAATTCACAATCCCAGAGAACCTAGACACCAAAGAGGACTCTAAGAGAGACATACATGGGTCTAATCTACATGGGAAATAGAAAAAGATATGATCCGCTGGGTACATTGGGAGCATGGGGACCATGGGAGCAGGTAGAAGGGGAATGGAGGGAAACGGAGACAATATATAGCTCAATAAAAATAACTTTAAAAAATGTTACTTCTTACCTTGTCCCTCCTTGGCTGTCTGAAGGCAGGATGGGTCACCAAGAGATCTACTGGATCACCCTCAAAATTCAGCTAGATTTCATGCTGTGAACTGATTGGTGTGCTGGCAAGGACGGGCTGAACACGGGCCAGCCGTGTTGCTGCAGGTACAAAGGGCGTGGACATCATTATGTTGGACTGAGCAACTTCTCTTGAATGGATTATTTAGATTATCAGCCTAATGAAAAACATCTTGCTAATCTTTGTACATAATAATAAAGAATTCCTTCCAAAAATGTCATTTTTTTTCTCAAAGTGATTTATTTCAACTCCGATAAAAATGTCAACACAGCTCCAAGGGTGAAGCCCCGTGGAGGGTGCTTTCCAGGCTTTGGAGAGGCCTGAGTTTGCCCCAGCACTCCAAAAACTAAAGACAGTAGAGACTATCATGAAGGAAGGGTGAAGCTGGCAGGGTTGTTCTCTCCGTTCCAGAAACTGTCGCAGCCAGGCTTCTCCAGGAAAGTACCATGCACACACACATGGACATGTGCGGTTCTGAACTTGGACCACACAACTGTGGAGTCTGCCGTGTGCAGATTGACACTTAAAAACAGTCGGGACAGTTGAACAGAGGCATCTGAAAACATGTTCACATTGCGCCTAGAAATTAAAACAAGATGACTCCTAGCCCAAAACACAAAATTATAAAAAAAAACTGAAAATATTTATGGCCTCCTATTGTGAAAAGAGTTCTCAGATATGCCACCAAATGCCTGGTTCACTTAAAACACAGATTTCGGCCAACGCATGTTCTTTCAGAGGGATTCTGTGGAGAGAAGGAGGCTGAACCCACTTTTCTGTTTGTAGCCATTGGTTTTCCTTTGCACTTCCTGGTTGATTGTTGTTCGCTCTTCCAATTATTGGCCACACTTTTATTGATTCTTAGAAGTTCCTTATATAGTTGAGATAATTTCCTGTGGGTTCTTTGTGCTCCAAGTACCCACCTAGTTTCAGGCTCACCCTTTCCCCTCCCTCCCTCCTTCCCTCCCTCCCTCCCTCCCTCCCTCCCTCCCTTCCTCCGCCTTCCATCTTTATGGAGCTCCCTTTTAGTCTTTAGAATTATTTATTTGATGTGTGTGAGTGTTTTGCCTGCATTATGTCTGTGTACTGTGTGTGTGCCTGGTGCTCACAGAGGTTAGAAGAGGGTGTTGGGTCCCCTAGAACTAAGGTTAGGGAAGGTTTTGATTTCCCCTGTGGGTGCCAGGAACTGAACTGGGGTCCTGGAGAGCAGCGAGTGCTCTAAGGTCCTGAGCCATCTCTCCTGCCCTGAGGTGATTTTGTTTTGTTTTTAAATCCATAGCGGTTCTTAATACAGTTGGATTTATCAAACCTCTAATTTGTGATCGTGCTTTCTTTTTCCTTGCTCAAGAATCTTGTGTTTTGTATCTCTTTGCAAAGTTTTGAAGATTTATCTTTCACATTTGGGTCACTAGCTCCTGAGGTTTTGAGTGTTATCTTCTGGACATAGTGACTTTCTTTCCCTGCTCTGTGGCTCTTATTGCAGTACCGGGTACTGAAACGCCCAGCGTTGTCACTAGGCGAAATGGTGCCATTCAGCACCAGCTTTTACAAGTGTTCATGTTTGTGTGTGTGTGTGTGTTTTGTTGTTATAACTTCCATTAGTCTGTTGAATTCAGTCTTTTACTAATGTCATGTTTTCTTCAGTATTTCAGTATAGAAAGTCTTGACATTTGGTAGAGAAAGTCCCTCAGATTATTTATGTGATGACAATAATACCATTTAAGAACAATGACTCTTTGTTGTTCCTTGCTTTCCCTTAATCCTTTTATTCCTTTTCGTGACCATACAGTTCTAGCTCAGAGTTGGAGTACAGGGTTGAACTGAAACAGTAATAATGGTCGTCTTTGTTTGGTCCAAATCCCACAGGGAAGGCCATCAGCCCACACAGGTATTTTGTAGGCACCGTTATCAGGCCAGGGAAGTTTGCTTCTGGATGCTGGGATGAACTGTGAAGGGTTGATTCAGCTGACGCATCATCGGCACATGTGTCTGTCCCAAGCCTTTCTTGGGAGAGGAGGGGGCGCCCCTGCCCCAGCTCAAGCAAGCTGTCATGACTGCCATTCCCTTCTGTTTGCAGTGCACCATGGACATTGTTTTTAAATAAAATAAATGGTTGCTGAATTTTATATTGATTTTTTCTATTTCTCTTGATATACTCACATGGTATGCATATGTATGTGGAGGGAGGGAAGGAGACCCAAGTCATATCATATTCCCATGTTCCAATGTTAAGCTGGCCTTGCATTCTTTGGACAAACTTGAATTGGTCTTGAATCGCCAGTTTTTGTTGCATTTGCTAGGTTTCAGTTCATTAGTGCCTTATTTTTCCACACTTAAAATGCCACTGAAGTGAGTGGCATTTCAGGGACACAGACACTTTAAAGTGGCTAATTACAGGGTGTCACAGGTTATTAAGGTGAATTCTGTTTTCAGAGCTGATAAAACACATGTATTTCTTAATGCCAATCAGGAGTTTTATTGTTTTGCATTTTTAATGAACATTTGCTTCTTGTCATGTTTTGTCATTTATTTACTTATATGTGTTTGTGTGTCTTTGTGTATATGTGAGTGTGGTGGTTTGAAAAAAAAATGGTTCTCAAAGGGAGTGGCTCTGATGGGAGTTGTGACCCTGTTGGAGGAAGTGTGTCACTGCGGGCGGGGGGGGGGGGGGTCTCCTATGCTCAAGCTACACCCATGAGACAGTTCACTTCCTGTTGCCTAAGGACTCTCAGCTCCAGTACCATGTCTGCCTACAGGTTGATTTGCTTCCCACATACATATAATGGACTCAACCCCTAATGAAATGTTGTGGCCATGGTGTCTCTTCACAGCAAAGGAAACCCTAACTAAGACAGTGGTGTGAATGCTGTGTGTGGAGATGAGGAATCAACCTTGGGTGTCGTTCTTCAGGAGCCCCACCCCTCACCCCCACCAAGTGTCACTGGGACCAGGGGCACACTAACTGGATGGCCTGTCTCCACTTTTTCAGTTCTGTGATTACAGGCACATGCCACCATGCCTAGCTTTTTACCTGTATGCTGGGGATTGAACTTGGGTCCTCAGGCTTGCAAGGCAAAACTTTACCAGGTGAGTTAACTCACCTCCTAACCTCCAACTCTTTGATCCTCCTGCCTCATCCTTCTGAGTGTTTGGGCTAGAAGTGTATCCACTGTGCCAGGCTCTGCTGTTCGTCTTCAGTGAGACTTTGTGCATTTTAATCTTTTGAGGCTCTCTCAGAAAAGATTTCTGGAATCAAATTCTGTAGTTAGGGGTTTTGTCATCATTGTTGGTTTTTTGCCACTATAGAAAATAATACCAAGTATAAAACCTGTCTGAAAACTGTACTGTACTAATTATGGGGGGTTAAGCCCTGCAACTTAGCGCTCGAGTTTGGGATAGTCTATTCCCTGGCTGTCTAGGTAGAGTCACTGTCAATTTTTTTTGTTTGTTTGTTTGTTTTTTTTTTTTTTTTTTTTTTTTTTTTTTATGGTTTTGGAGCCTGTCCTGGAACTAGCTCTTGTAGACCAGGCTGGTCTCGAACTCACAAAGATCCACCTGCCTCTGCCTCCCGAGTGCTGGGATTAAAGGCGTGGGCCACCAGCCTGGTCTCCGGCATCCAAACTTAGTGGCAGGGTTTACTGTTAGATTCTTCACCTTGGTCATACTCCAAGTGGCGGACTAGACTCACGTTGGTCACACTCTGAGTGGAGGACTAGACTCACCTTGGTCACACTCTGAGTGAACTCATCAGGAAAACTCATGCTTGCTTCAGGGTTTAGCAGAGTGGGCTCCAGACCAAATTTGACCTAGGGCCTTTATTTTGTAAATGGCATTTTCGCGGAACACAGGAGTGCCTGATGTTTAATGTACTACCTGCGACTGCTTTGTTCTTCAGCTACAACACTGGATAGTTGCGACAGCACTCCACAGGGAAAGCGAAGGCATTTGTGTGGTGAAATTTGTTGACTTCGAACTCACCAATTTTCTGCTACCCTGTTTACGTGAAAATCTGTTTTCAGATCCTTCAGTTCTCAGCCCAAATCTTTCTTCTTGCTAGCTCAGAGACAAAGGTTTTCATGTGGTCAGACATGGTCTCTGTGTGTGAATTTTCTACTGTAACCGCCGGACATTTCCCAGCAGGTACTACAGTAGTGGCTGGCGCATGAGTTGGCTCAATGGTACCTCATGTTCCTTGTATTGTGACTTAGCCATGGGATGGGGAGTGTGGCAGCTTACCGTAGTTGGGGCTCATCACAGCAGTGTAGGGGTCTAACTGAGCGTGAGCAGCTGCAGGAGGCTGCATCTAAGTTTTATGATCCAAGTCATGACTACCTTTCTTTAATGAAGTTTCACTCTTAGGAGTGGTTCAGAGTTCAGAATCCCCGTTATTCCCATATGATCAGGGGAAGCAGGGTGAAAACAGAGACGTCCCTTGGTGGCTTAGCTACCTGGAGGTTCACATTTCATCGCTGTCTAAAGAATCTGCAGCTGACATCATTGGGAGTGGGAACATTAGGACTGCAGCCCGAATCTCACTCAGTGCTTTCCTTCATCTGAAAGCAAAGCTTGGACGGCAGCAACCTTCAGATTGGGTGCCGTGCGGCCAGCCCAGAGTCGGTATTGGTTTGGAGACGGCCCCTTTGTACAGCAGCTCTCATCCTGACCGTGTCCAGGACTGAACTCCACATCTCTCTCCCACTCCTAGCTGCTTATTTTTCCTCTTGGTAAATACCAACTCCATTTCACCAGTAGGCTAGAAAATATTTCTGCTTCTTTATTTTGTGTTTCCTGGGCCTAAACCCGAGCCGTGACAAAGTACAAGGCTCTGTGCACAGGCTGTGGGGCATGGGGAGTAAGAAGGGACTTGGTCAGTCTTAGCTGTAGAGATTTTATACTTGCTTCTGATCTTGAAATAATCTACCTTGCCCTAACCAGGGTAGTTTATGATGCCACATGCACACACACATAGCCATTCACATATCTGTGTCCCCACATGCCAGCCTGAAAACATGACCTGTTTTGTGTGTCCTGCACTCCCGGTGTGCATAGATACTCAGTAAGTTTGCATGCGTGGGTTGTAGGTGTTGGTATACAGCAAGGAGGCCCAACCTGCCTCAGAACCATCTGGATTCCTGTCAAAGAGTGGGCTTTCTGTGCCTGGACCAAGACCCACAAAACCAAGATTTCTAAATGTAGCATTGGGAATCTTCTTTTCAAGCAGTTATTGCACAGTCTGTCTGTCTGTCTGTCTGTCTGTCTGTCTCGTTCCCTAAGAGAGAGAGTAGGAGAGGGGTCCTCGACTGCAGGCTGAGAGAGATGCACAGGGCAGGATTCCTTCTTACTTGAAGGAAGATACAGACTCCCACAGAAGGCGTAAAGTATTGTGGTAGGCTGCTTCTGTTGCTGGAACAAAATACAGGAGGCCCTGTGAGCCCTGCTGTACCCAGTCCTGCTCAGCCAGGGACCCCTGGCCTCCTTTAAGAACCTGTTTGCAAACAGAGTCCCATTGAGAGTTCCAGCTTCCAGAATGAGTACACAGTGCAGGCCATAACATCCTGCCGCCGCCAGAGACAACGGGGACAGCAAAGCGTAATAAAGTGTAGGAGGTTCTTCAGGATCTCTAGTTAGTTCAGCTTATTGATCTAGTCTGATTATTGATTTATTTCAAGCTTTAAATATTTATTGATTTGTGTGTGTCTGTGTGTGCATGCGTGTACCACATTGCACATATGGAAGTCCGTTCTCTCCTTCTACCTGAGTGTCCTGGGAATTGACAACTCAGTTTGTCAGGGTCGGTGGCAAGGGCCTTGGCCAGCCGAGCCATCTCACCAGCTCAGAGTCAAGTTTTTTTTTTTTTTCATAAAATTTGTCACTAAGAGTCAGGTTCATATTTGTATTGATCTTGTTTTAAGGTTCTTGGTTCTTCTACATGTGGCAGTATACTCTGGAGTACACCTTTCTGTGGACTGTGAGATGTTTATCATGGAGGGGGTACAGTTTTGATATCTTTATGAATTATACATGATGTCCTTATGTTAGACCTTTCTAAAGAAATAGATAGCATGTAGCAGTCTTTCCTTTACCAGGTCTTATTTATCCTACTACATGCCAGGCATTGCCAGTAGACTTGTAGACTGTAGTCCATCAGAGGGAGCCCTGGGCACCTAGACTGTGAACCGCAGTGGAGGGACGCCTGTTTAATGCCTACTTAACAAGCCCAGGCGCAGCCCAGGCGGTGCTATGAAGAGAACTACAGAAAAGGCAGGATGGCGGAGGGTCTGCTAGGTGGGGCGGAAGGGCCTCCTGCGGGATGTTCTTGGTAAGGAGCATAGAGTGGCCCTTACTGTTGGAAGTGCTCAATAAATGTTTGACATTACTCTTACGCATTTGAATAAGCAGCACAGATTTAGTTACAATAAGCAAAATTATGTGCCCCACATACACTTTTTGTTGTTGGACATCCCCTTCTCACGCTCTTGTCTTACTCTGCCTGTGAATGGGTCGATGTCGTCATTTCACCGAGTTTTCGTGTGTGTGTGTGTGTGTCTGTGTGTCTGTGTGTGTGTGTGTCTGTGTTCAGGTCCTTTCAGATAAATAAACTTTTTCATATTCTGTCTTCCTGCTATTCTAAAGATTTGCTTCAGTTTTGTCTTCCTTTAAGTAATACATGTGTGCATTTTGTGATACCAAAATGATGTTTCAGTGGTGACTTGGGGAGTAAGCCCTGCCTGCTCTGTGGATGCATCGCTTGCCCTGG
Organism: Chionomys nivalis; assembly: GCF_950005125.1. NCBI lineage: Eukaryota > Metazoa > Chordata > Mammalia > Rodentia > Cricetidae > Chionomys > Chionomys nivalis. Next base: position 29,974,850 of record NC_080105.1, read on the forward strand.
ACACACTCCTAGTCTGCCTCAGTACGAGGAGCCCTGGAATGGAGCCATGTGGCATGTGTTCTGGCTCAACATTCAGCAACAGGCTGATGTTACCCAAGGGGACTAGGGTGTGGGCTGGGTGGTTTCACTGTTCAGTATCCTGTGAGGCGAACACAGAAATGTTCAGCTTCCTTCCATAAATTATATGTGAAGTCAAAACCAAGAAAGTGCCATTTTTTCCCAGAATGAGCAATATCAAGAGTAGCATAGGAAAATCCAGTGTCCAGGCCAGAATGAGCAGTGAAATCCATCCTGTCATCACCAGCTGGGAAGTATAGTAATAATCATTTCTTCAAGTCACACTTGTGTTTCATTTTGAAGTTCTTTAACAGACTGATTTTTGTTGTCAACTGTGTCTCGTTGGATTAACATTCCATCAACCTGACAGCCTCTGACTTCCATTAAGAATTCATGAATAGTGAGTGGGTGACTCGGGCGTGGCATTTGGGCTCAGAAGAGTCATCCTCATCACATTAGCAGAATGCACTGCCGTGGATGGCAGAGATCCGCAGCCCATTCCTCTGCTCTTCACTTGCCTTCTGCTGTGTCTGCCTGTCAGAATCCTGCCCTGCAGTTCTCTAAGAAGCCATTATTAATTTATTAGAGTTGCCTGGAGATGGAGCGTGTTTGGTAACTCTAGCCTGCTAAGCAGAGATGCACTTCATTTGGATAATTGGGAACTGTGTAGAGTAGTGAGTTCTGTCCTTCTTGGAGGTTTATGTATTTTTAATAATATACATTTTTAGGCAAGTGTTGTGCCACTTTCTTTCTAGATTATTAAATGAAATACATTTCAAGTTTTTACTAAAATTGAAAGTGATGTATATTTTGAGTTAAGTGACGATTTTACACCATTTGGTGTTCCTAGCTTGAACTATTTTTTAACAGCAATTCCAGGCAGCAAGGGAACATGCGATCAAGACTGGCCCTGGAGAAAGGAGGAAGGAAACTCTAGTGGGCTCTTCTGCACCTTCAGGCGTGGCAACAGTTAGCAGGCCACTGGCATCTTCAGAGCCAACCCCAGTGCTTGCTCCTCTGTTTAAATGACCTTACATCCGAAAAGGGGCAAAGATGAATTCTTTTTAGACAGTAGGTGAGTTGGTTCGTCAGTATCCCATTAGCTGGATCAGTTTCCTCTGCTGTTCACACAGACACGGAAAGGAAGTGGCTGTAGCAGCAACGTGAGGTGGAAATTTGGGGAACCGTGGCTTTCAGTGGGATCTTTGGAGATCGCTGATGAGGAAACCTCACTGTTGTGTCTAAAGTTCTGTTTTGGAATTTCAGCTGCCAACTGGAAAGAAGTTACAGAACTGAGAGCATCTTGATGAAGATTGATACTAAGATGTACATTCTAGGGTCAAGAAAACTGCTTGACATTAATTTCAAATCATGGAGCGTTCAGTCATTCATTTGAAGGATAAAATTAATATCTGAAAGCAATAATTAAGTCCATGACTGCCAGGATTAATTGGAGAGAGAAAATGTGTGATCCCAGATGTCATTACTTATTCCCGATATGTCTCACTAATAAGAGGCTCTGGTTTCTGTTGTTTCCGTACTAATTGTTTGTAACAGGACAAGGTCTGTTTAAGAAGCTCATTGTACATGGAACACTGTTCATTGTAATTAGACGATAACAACCAAACAAACATGATTATCTTTAGCAATCGGAAACAAGGGTTGTCTCAATAACATCATTTTGAAGCCACCGTGTTTCCCCTTTCTTTTCCAATACTGGCTAGATTTGGTTTTGCTTAAGTGACAAGATCTACCAAGAGTAAAACCCAAGGACATATGACAACAGGAGATGCTGTGCCCCTCCAGTTTCCCAGTGGCTTAGGGCTCTGCAGATGAAGATAAGGGTTAGTTGTTGCAGACATGCAGTAGCATGATGTAGTGGTCCAGGGCAGGGTTTTAAGCTTGGCACTCTGTGTTACCACTGTGCGGCTCTGTGGCAAGGTGTCTCTTGTTCTCCCTCAGTTGTACATACTTGAAAAGCATTGAAAATCGTAACTGCCTCATAGTGAGAGACTGTAAATGGCTTATAAAAAATCTTACCAATATTGATTTTCAAATTATTTGTAAATAAATCAGACAGCCTTTTGTTTTGTTTTTCCTGTTAAAATGTGTGTGTGTGTGCACATGCACACATGTGTGCATGTGTGTGTGTGTATAATTTGTACAAGTGTGAGTACAGGTTTTACAGTATATGTGTGAAGATCAAAGAACCACTTTGGGAGTCAGTTCTTGCCTTCCACAGTGTTGAAGCGGGGTCTGGCATTGGTCGGGGTTACACTGTACCCAACGCTCTTCCTACCCAGGCCATCTTAACATTACTGGAAAGCAAACAGATGGGACTCTGTGAACCTACAGGCACCGGCTGGCTTCTCGTGAGTGGCTAAAATAGAGTGTTTCTGCCAGGCTGTTGAGATTCAGACGGGCCTCCTGAGCTTCAAGGCTGTTATAGCTGACTTTGCTTGTTTGTGGGATTCTTCCTTCCTTCATCTACACAGCAGAATGAGCTCCTGGTAGCGGAGGGCCCTTCACACAGCTAGACCGCTTTATTTATCACTCAGTGCTACTATAGACTTAAATGTATCTCGAATCTGAAGCCTGGCACCTGAGTGCTCTCTTGCCCCGGTTCTTTCTTAGCTTTTGCTCACCGTTAGCATGAGAGTGTGACTTCAGAGGTTCCTTGATCTCGCAGTATAGACCGCACTGCCACACTCAGTGCGGCAGAGGTACAAACTGGGAGCAGAAGTTGGGCGTGAATATGGATAATCACTTTATTGCTAAGAGTGACAGCAAAGATGTTTCTAAAGAAGCAAGTGTGTCCACCTTCTGAAAGGCAGAAACAACTTAAGCAAGGAACAAAACCAAGATGGGCATATCAGCACACACTTATTATTCCAGCAGGGCAGAGGTGGATGACCAGGGCAGACTGGGCTACATACCATCCAAGAAGAACTAATCTCAAAAAGAAAAACAAGCCGGGCGGTGGTGGCGCACGCCTTTAATCCCAGCACTTGGGAGGCAGAGGCAGGTGGATCTCTGTGAGTTCGAGACCAGCCTGGTCTACAAGAGCTAGTTCCAGGACAGGCTCCAAAACCACAGAGAAACCCTGTTTCGAAAAACTTAAAAAAAAAAAAAAGAAAAGAAAAACAAGCCAAGCACATGCCTTTAATCCCAGCACTTGGGAGGCAGAGGAAGGCAGATTGCTGTGAGTTTGAGACCAGCCTGGTCTACAAGAGTTAGTTTCAGGACAGGCTCCAAAGCTACAGAGAAACCCTGTCTTGAACCCTACCCCACCCCTGTAGAAAGAAAGAAAGAAAGAAAGAAAGAAAGAAAGAAAGAAAGAAAGAAAGAAAGAAAGAAAGAAAGAGAAAGAAAAAATAGCCACCTTTGGTACATGCAGAAACACACCACACATACAGAGTCTAGTGAACACTCAGCCAGCTTAACCAAGGGAATCAGAGATGGACCTCAAAATTCTCTATGCAGTGTCTTCTATAATATTAAATGGGAAACAATGCATTCAGTCATGGCTAAGATCTGATCTAAGTTAAAGACATTAAACATGTTTCTTACTCTACGTTTATTAAAATTCAAGATTCATTGGGAGCGATATGAAAGTGGGGTAATACTACCAGATCAATCCTTGGGTAACTTAAACAGTTTTCTTCCCTAGTATTTTATCTTCCTAAAACCCATTATTTGGTAATAGCACTAAAACGGGCATTTATAGATGCCGCGCTGAGTGTGGCAGTGCGGTCCTAGCACTCAGGAGGCTGAGGCTGCAGGCTTAACCGTGTGAGGCTAGCCTGGCCTACACAGTGAGTACCAAGGTAGCCTGAGCTGCATGGTGAGACTGTATCAGTTTTCTTTGTTGCTGTGCGAAAAGACCATAACTAAGATGACTTATAGCTCCCCTGGAGTTGGAGTTACAGATGGCCGTGAGCTGCCTGGCCCACGTGAACTGAACTCTGGTCCTTCTGAAGAGCAGCAGGTTCCCTTAACTGTGAGCCATTTCTCTAGCTCCTGGCCCTCGTCTTCTGCCATGTGGGTTATGATTACACTCAGGCTGTCAAACTCAGCAGCACACACTTTTACTCAGCGCCATCTCTGGCATTGGAATCTGTGTGGTCAGAGTGAATAAGTAAGTACATAACCAAGAGAGTTGTTCAGTACCCTTTAAATTAGACTACACCCCCATATTAATCTGGATATCTGTAATTAAAATACTTTATTTGGGGCTTATGTTTAGAGTTCCTAATTTATTTGTCCTATTTAGGAATGCATTTGTTGTGTGTAGTGCTTTGTGGTATAGACTGTAACAAACTCCTGCTGTGGACCTCCAGGTTGGCCTTTCTCATACAGAGGGAGCACCTCATGCCAAGGCTTATTCAGGGTCACTGATTTGATACCCACTCAAAATACAATAGCAATTGCTGACTGCATTGAATCGGGAAAATTGTATTTAAGCTCTATGCCATTCTTGAGAATCGCGGCTCCTAGGGAATGTCTTTTGGATGGAATTACGGAGGAAGGAAGAACTGGGCACAACCTCCAGACTCCCCTACAGGATTTCAGTGTTCATGATGTGCTCATTTTATAATGGCTGCATCTCCCAGAAAGGTTCTTCTTTTTCCGGACTTTGGATCTATCTAACGATCATTCCATTTATTGATTGATTTGTGGTTTTTCAAGACAGGGTTTCACTGTAGCTTTGGAGTCTGTCCTGGAACTAGCTCTTGTAGACCAGGCTGGCCTCGAACTCAGAGATCCACCTGCCTCTGCCTCCTGAGTGCTGTGCGCCACCACTGCCTGGTTCCAATGATCATTTTTAAATAATTTGTATTATTTAATTAGGATGGAGCGCAGTCTTTTGTCTGTGGTGGTGCTATCTGCTCATCACTTGTCTTTCCCAGTCCACCTCTTCTGCTTATAGACTCTAGAGAAACAGTAGATATTTTGCCAGCGGCAGTATGTCAGAACCACAGCCCTTCAGTGGGCAGTGCACCCAGAATTGCTCTGGTTCCTTGGTCTCTCGTGCACGCTGTAGTCACCAGGCTTCTAAGTACTGGTGTCGCTTTTACAACTTCCCCCAAACTTCCCTTCCTTTGATACCTTTTTCCTCACAACTGCTGTACCCCATTGCATTGTCATAAGCATCTGCATAGATGCCTGCAAAACACAGTAATAAGAAGAATGAAAGGACAGAGGAAAGTAAATGACTAGAAGATGTCATATGTGTATGTCATATGTGTTATAATATATGTTAATGACACAGTAGTTAAATAGAAAGGGAAATATTAGGACTTAGTGGGACAGCCATTCTGTCCATCTACCCATCCATTCATATCCACCCATCCATTCATCTATCCACTAATCTACTCATGCATCCACCAATCCATCCATCCACCCATCTATCCATCCATCCATCCATCCATCCATCCATCCATCCATCCATCTCTTCATCCATCTACCGATCCATCCATCTCTTCATCCATCCATCTCTTCATCCATCCATCCATCCATCCATCCATCCATCCATCCATCCATCTCTTCATCCATCCACCGATCCATCCATCTATCCACCCTCCCCCATCCATCCATCCATCTCTCCATCCATCCATCCATCCATCCATCCATCCATCCATCCATCTCTTCATCCATCCATCCTCCTACCCATCCACCCACCCGCCCATCCATCCACCCATCCATCCATCTATCCACCCTCCCCCATCCATCCATCTCTTCATCCATCCATCCATCCATCCATCCATCCATCCATCCATCCACCCGCCCATCCATCCATCCTCCCACCCACCCATCCATCCATCCATCCATCCACCCATCTGTCTGTCTCATCTATCTACCATGGATCAAGAGATACTTGAGCAAGTGAGAACAGGCTTTGTGAGTTAGTGGGTTTGGGATCATTAGGGAAGAGCTGTGGTGGGTGTAGTCATGGTAGCTAGATTTAGCATAAATGAGATCTGAGGACCAATAGAGGATCTCGGATATTGTAGGAAGATGTCTGATCCTAATTTTTTTATGTTATAAATACCTATAAAATGCTTTTGATGAAGGTATGGGAGCATAAACGGGAGGTTGGCTGGAGGGAAGCAGACCAGCTTGGACAGTAAAAGTGTGACCTATGGTGGTGACAGAGGCTGTGTAGAATGCGGTCATGCAGATAGAATTGTCTTGAAGAGTTCCTATGTTGTTTTCCTGTCAGCAGTGTGCTCTTGAGAGTAACAAGATGGACTTTTAAAAATGGCGTGTACTGTCACCCCTTCCTTTGGTGCTTCTTGGGGTGTTGGGGACCTGTTTCCAGTCACTGGCATAAGCATGTCTTGTGAGGGTGAGCTAAAATAGCCTTTCCTTCAGCTAGCTGAAAGAGTTGGTGATATAAATCACCAGTGTTCAACCTACACTCTGGAGCCAAATTCCTTATATGTTTGTCACTCCTGTCTGGGTTCAGATTTAAAATGGTGCAGTGATGTTATTTATGAGCATACAATTCTCCGTGTCATCTGTTACCTAGAGTCTCTTCAAATCTTAAACTGACAGATACAGTTTTATTAATCCAGCCAGTGATCCAAGAAGTTATTTCGGCTTTTAAAGCTTCTTGTCTCAGTGGCCTTTCAGACAGGTGATTGAAAACGTGCATTTCTGTGGCTGAGCTTTGGAAGAAATACAACATTTTTCATACATTAGAAAATATTCAGGCATCCTAGTGGGAAGAAACTATGTGATATACGCAGTGTGGCAGAAACTTTGGCCATGCAAGCTGTTCAAGTAACCCTGCCAGATTTGAGACGAGCGTCTCCAGAATTGGAGAAGAAGCATTTGACTATAGGAGTGCTATGTCGTCACCGGTCCAGACTCAAAGCCACAAGAACTTAAGGAAGGCGAACTTTTCAGCATAAAACAGCGTCTCAAAGGCAGTGAGACAACCGAGTAAGTTCCTTTAAACAGGCGCCTTGGACCTGAGCTCATCCCTGAAAGCACCCGGATGGAGCGTCCTTCCAGACTAAAAGGGAGGGCTGTGACTCCCCAGGGGTGGGATGCGGTGGGGAGGGGGCGCTGCTGTCCTCACCCTACAACAGGAGGAAGCAAACCTGCCTTCACTTGTCCTTTCTTAAAGGCGGAAACACTACTTCTCAATGCTTCCAATGTTTTAAGCTGTAATGTGCCCTGTTGATACCTTGCTGGTTTTTTTCTTGCTTAATAAATTTATAGAGAGTTTTGAACGCATCTTTTGTTGAAGATTCCCAAGGGTCACTGAACAGTTTTAGTGTCTTCTCATTAATTATTAAGATCACTCTGGATAGCCTCGGCTTGCACATTCATCTGTGCGGTGCTACCGCGTAAGACGAGACTTGCCGTTACTAACTGCCACCGCTGTCCTCCGGCAGTCATTAGCCACTGTTCTGTTGTCTCTGTGTGGCTCTGTTCCTGGGCCTTCAGCGCCAGGACCGCACCGACACCCATATGTCCTGTGCAGTTCTGAGTTGTGTCGCCGGCCAGACTCCAGCATCTGCTTACGGCTGTGCCTGACTCCTGCACGCACAGGATTTTGCGCCTTCCCCAGGTGTCCTTCTTTCTGGCGTGGCCTCTGTTTCCTCAGGTGTGGTTCCAAGTGACAAACCTGACAGCTGGTGTAACGGCAGGAGTTTAAGTTGTCAGGCTGCGGAGCGAGAACACAGTCTGACCTGTGTTCTCCCACCCCCAACTTCCACCCACACAGGCCTCTACTCTTCCTAAGCATCACGAGCTGTACCCCCCCCCACACACACACACAATTACTATAGGTCGGTGCTAGGTTTCTGGAGCCCTGTGCATTGCATCTTCTCTGCAGATCCAGGGTCTGGTTGAAAGTCATCTCTTTTCAAATGTAATCATCTGTCTCTTGTGTCCCAAGAAACCCTTAGTATTTTCTGTGTTCTTTTTTTTTTTTTTTTTTTTTTTTATGTTTTGATTGATGTTCTTTTCTAGTGTGCTCCGGTGGGTTGGGATGGACTCAAAGGAGCGAGCTCTTTGTGCCAGTTTCCCAGTCCTAATTCTCAAGTACCATGTGGTTGTGTAGGCATAGAAAGCGGGGCGAGCGCTGTTGGAGGCTGTTTCCTCGGGGGTTCCTTCCAGGAGAACATCGCTGAGAAAGTGAGGAGTGAGCAGGAGAGCAGCAGGCAGACCCGTGGGAAGGTCAGGAAATCAGTGCCTGGGGAGCGGGACCGCAGTGCCCACTGTGAGCAGAGGGTGCTGGTGACGGCTGGCCAGGCGCTCCTTCTGCAGCAGCTCTTGAAGTCCCTGGACTTGCTCCTGCCCGAGCCGCAAGGCTTCCCACCCTTCTGTGCCCTGGAAGGGGCGGGGGAAGGAGGCCTGGAGCAACAGCTACAGGAGCTGGCTGTGGAGTGGTGCTTGCGCCAGTCAAAGCCAAACTAAGCATACCTTGTGACAGGGAGGATACAGGACTGTCTCTGTGGTTTGGCTTGGGGCCAATCTAACAAAGAAGCTGAAGGCTAAGCTAGTGTTTTGGGAGCACAGCTCTGTCCGTTAGGGTATGTCCGCTTTTTCTCTATTGTTTTTCATTTTGATTGTTTGACTTAACCCAAGGAGGAGCCATTGCTACATTACTTTGGAAGTACCCCTTGTCTTACGTTATTCAATGTGGATGGTACTCAAAGTTATTAAAAATCAATTTAGATATTATCCATTTTATGAAGAGATGGTCTTTTCTAGGTCATAGAACAAAAGTGGTTTGTGATCTCACTTTTGGGTGCCTTATAATTTTATAGCTTAATTAGAATTGAATCATCAAATAAGTTGGCAGGTGGGAGTGGCTTACTTTAAATGTTCTAGGATGTATTAATTTTAGATAAAATGAAATTAGTATTCCTATGGACAATTGAAGTTTCTGAATTACTTTATTCAGTTGGGATTGACTCAATTTAACAAAACAGTACTTTTAGAGTTTTTGCAGCTAATGAGAAAATGGAGCTGAAATTAAAATTCTCACAGTGTGAGCAAAACGATGTCTGTGAGCTGCAATTAAGAAGGTCCACGCAGAGTCACATAGTGCTCTGATTTCCTTTTGTCAGATTGCATGGTTTTGAATCCTCCTCTCTCTCTATTTGGGAATATGTGACTTTGTAAAGTCAGGTGTTCCACAGCACATGATTTTATACTATTTTTTTAAAAAATTATTTAAAAGCTCAAAAGACAGAAAATAAAACAAAATCAGTGATTTCTCTCATTTTTTAAAATTTACTTTTTATATTTTTGGTTTGTCAAACATGGTTTCTTTGGTAGCCTTGGTTATCCTAGAACTTGCTCTGTAGACCAGGCTGGCCTCAAACTTGCAGAGATCCACTTGCCTCTGCCTCCCAAGCGCTGGAATTAAAGGTGTGCCACCACTGTCAGGTTGTTGTTGTTTGTTTGATTGATTGATTGATTGATTGATTGATTGATTGATTGCTTTTGTTTTAAATCAAGAACAGTTTGAGAAAACGTTTAAACCAAGTCTACACTGGGTGAGAAACCCTTTGATGATATGCCTGTCTTTGGAACCAGCAGAGACAGCCCTTTTGGTGGGCGAGGGTCTCAGAATGGGTCATAGGCCAGCTTGACTCACTGTTTTGAAAAGACTCTATGGTGGAACCAGGAGCGGAATTTCTGGACATGGATTGGCTTCTGCAAGCATGGGCACATGTTTTCAAATGCAGAGGCTGATCTCCGCTGTCTGTGTGTCAGTTCTGTGTGACAGCCTCCAGCTGATGTACCCATGGCACGGTGGCCATAGAATTCTGTAGAAAAGGCATTTTTTGGCATTTAATAGAGAAAGACCCTGCCATCTGTTCCTAGTGCTGGAACTGGGGTACTAATAATCAAGAGGTGCTTAGCTCCTTGAATACTGTCCAGTCTTCACCTCTGACACACTTCGGACATTCCTGGACCGATTCTGTACATTGTGTTTGTTTCAGCCTTATATTGTCGGGGCAAATGCCGATGGGAGTTCAAACCGTGGCTGGGCAAAGTTGATTTGGGAGTAGGTCAGAGTGGGGGGCTGGGCTGGTGGAAAGGGGTGAAAGGGCCTCTTCTGACTCGAGTGTTCCCCAACATTCATGTCAGATGCTGGAAGGGCCCCTTGATCGGGGTTTGGTATGTGGAGAATGGGAAGCTGAGCTGGTGAGCTTTCTTTCCTCCTAAATTCCACCCTGATGACCCCAGAAGAGCTTATTTGACCTGCGTGGCTTTAAACTATTTGAGCACCGAGGGTCAGGTGCTGGGCCCGAGAAGCTGCCTGAGCCCTAAATACAGCTGCGGGGCTGACGCGGTCTCTAACGTAACTGAGGAATAACTGAGGGATAACTGAGGAATAGGTATGTTGGTTTTTACTAGTAACTGAAGTTAGCTGTTGGAAGCATACAGCAGGCCCTTTGAGCAGTTTAAGGCCTGGGTGTGGAAGGGGGTGTGGGGGAAGGAAAGCTCAGCAGAATGCTTTTAGATATTTCCTGTTATATAAACGCCACATACTTCTCGTGCCTTCAGACGTCTCGCAAATGGGAACAGAGCCCACTGAGGCTTAAGTTTAATTACTGTTACAAAGGACGTAGAAGCCGACAGGTAGTTATAGAACCTTAAAAACTGGCCCAGAATGTAAGTTTTCATTTTTCCCTACATCTTTGTCTTTGAATATCGTCTAATGAAGCACATTTGGGCCCAAAATAAGCCTTTGAGTTTTGAATTGTGCTTTTGTTTAGTTCACAACTTTTAGTAAAAGCCATATATGTTTGACACATTCCAGACGTTAACGTGCCTCGGTGATAATGTCTCCAAAACACCTTGATGGTTGCAGCATTTTAACGTGCCAGCTTTTTTATTATTATTAAATGTCACACTGTCACATAGCTCTCAGAGTCTGCGTTGAATCTAGTAAGTGGATTCTGTGTTAGAAGTTTTCTACTTCTAACTTCCCAGGATGCTAAACTCTGCCCCTCCTGCCCCTGAAGAACAGAGGCTCGGAAAAGTTTTCTTTTAGATCTCTCTCGGTTTCAATAAAGTAATAGAAGTTGGAAATACATTTGGTACATTTATTGTAAATATTTTATTTTCTTTCCTTTTTTGTGGGGGGGAGTGGTAGTGGTTTTGAGGCAGGGTTTTTCTGTGCAGTCCTGACTGTTGGAACTCAGACCAGGCTGGCCTCGAACTCAGAGATCCATCTACTTCTGCCTCCCAAGCACTGGGATTAAAGGCATGTGCACCACTACAGTCCAGTGTAATTTTTTTTTCTTTAGGTAAATGTCACACCTGTATTGCTGGGTGGGTCAAGACTGAGCTGGCTGTTTGGGTTTCAGAACTGGCTGCCCCTTAATAACTCACTATGGACAGTGATTTCCATTTCTGTGACCTGTAGTGTTTTGTAAAATGGAAACTCATTATCTCCACCTCATAGAGTTTTGCATATTGAGGAGTTGGAGTAAATAATGAAGCTGGGGCAAGGTGGCATCTATTCAAGTGTGCTTCAGCTTGGCCAGCAGAACTCTCAGTTCAGTCAAGGCCCAAGCTCACAACATTTGCTTACCGATTGCAAAATTAACTCTGTGTTTATTCATTTAATATTTCTGGTGTTTGTTTTTCTGTGCGCTCTGCAGGATACAAAGATGAATGCAAACAGATCTGGATCCCCAAGTGCTGTCTCAAGTACATAACAAAAAGTGAATACAGATTAAATACCTTGGGACCCAGGGTAACCAAAACTGTGTTGAATCCCTGGCCTTCTGTCCAGAGAGCTAGTGTTCTCTGAAGTTCTGCTAAGACAGAGCAATGATTTTCATGACATACCTCATGGAAGCCCAGAGTCCAGTTTTTCTTGTATCAGAACTTAATGTATTGTCATCACGGCTCCAAGGGGCTGGGTGATACCTTTGTGTGCTAATTTAACATCATTATATGTACATTTGTTGGGGACTCCAAAGAAGTGTGTCAGTACAGTGAACAGAGGGCATCACCAAAGGGAGACAGGTCCTTGATGCAGCCAAGAAATATGGTTTCTTTTTTTTCCTTTCCATGTATCTGTGTGCGTATGGTCGTATACATGCATGTAGACATGTGTCGGCACATGTGTGTGCAGGTGCCTGTGGAGGCTGGAGGTGGATGTCAGAAGTCTTCCTCAGTTCCTCTTCCACCTCATTCACTGAAGCAGGATCTCCCCATCAAACCCCGGGGTAGCCATTAGGCTAGTATCCCTAGCCAGCTTGCTCTGGGCTGTAATCTCAAGTGGGCCACCACGCTCACCTGACAGCTGTGGGTTCCGGAGATCCGAACTCCAGTTTTTGTTCTTGTGCAGGAAGTGCTTTAACCACCAAACCATTTCTTCAACCTCTTGGTTCCTCTCTGTGGGAACTATGTTGGTTTCCAGAAGACAAGTCTTAACCTTCTGAAGTTAGACATACTTAGGAAATCATCCAACCTACTATGTACTAAGCATTGAGAGGAGTGTAATGTTGAATCATGGCGTGACTCAGACTGGGTTAGGCAAAAAAAACTTTTATACACATAGCTCAACTATGTGGCAGAAATAATAATAAATAAAACGAAATACAAATGTAACCGAAGGTCAGATGAATGAGAGCTTTCTTTTTTCTTTCTTTTCTGTGAAGTGTGAATTTGATGGATTTTCTGGGAACTATTGCGTTCCCTCTCTGGCAGCTCCCTTCTGATCTTGTTATCTCATCCCATAGACATTCCCTCTCAGAGTCAGAATTGTGCCAGTTTGGAGGATAAATTATGCGGTCTTCTAAGAATTAGGAGGACCTGAAGAGTTAATGTGGACAGAACAGTCTAGCTAATGATAAGTGCTATACATTAAACACAGGGGCTCAGGAAAACACTTTTCCACAGGACTGTGGCTCCAGGAACAGTAAAGGGATCACTGGAGACACTGGAAGGCAAGTTAAGGTCGAACTGTTAGTGCCCTGAAGGCCAGACACGATATCTAACATTTTATCTAGTTGGCCATGAGTGATATTTTTTTTTTTTTTTTTTTTTTTTAAACATTATTTATTATGTATACAATATTCTGTCTGTATGACTGAAGGCCAGAAGAGGGCGCCAGACCTCTTTACAGATGGTTGTGAGCCACCATGTGGTTGCTGGGAATTGAACTCAGGACCTTTGGAAGAGCAGGCAATGCTCTTAACCACTGAGCCATCTCTCCAGCCCTGAGTGATATTTTTTTAAAAAAAAAATATTTTAAAAGATACATGTATTTCCTGCCAGATAATACTAAAGGGTTCATTTGGGGCACAGAGGTTTAAAACAAAATTGTCAGAGCCTACCGCCAACTAAGAGTCGTTTAGACTTCTGTTTGAGTCAGTGAGAGAACACAACGTGAATTACTACAACCTGAAGTGAACCCAAGAAACCATTAAGTCTTCAAGCATGAATTAACCCTGGGCATTTGACCCCAGTTCTATTGTTTCACAGATGAAAACGCTGACAACAAGCGTTGTTAAATGGCAGAACCTCCGGAAGCGGCAGAGAGACAGTGTTGGGCCTTTGACTTCACTGCAGAGCTGTATTTTGGGAGCTCTAGGATTCACTTTGGTTCTCTGAATCTTGGCTTTGTGATGAAGATATCTGTTCTACTTAAAGGATGATGAAGCTTAGAAATTCTGAGGACAGCAGACATGAAGGGAGTCTGTTATGCAAGACTCCTCTTGTGTGCCCTTGAGTGCCCCAGTGCATGCTGGGGAGGAAGAAGCCATTAAGGAGAAGAATGGGCGCCTTTAATCCCAGCACTTGGGAGGCAGAGGCAGGCGGATCTCTGTGAGTTCGAGACCAGCCTGGTCTACAAGAGCTAGTTCCAGGACAGGCTCCAAAACCACAGAGAAACCCTGTCTCAAAAAAACCAAAAAAAAAAAAAAAAAAAAAAAAAAAAACCAAGGAGAAGAATGGGAAACAAAGGCAATAGATATTATTCTTCTACACTGGGAAGAGCTTTACATTTTGGCCTGTGTTAAATCTGCCAAATATTAATATTTCAAGATAAAAACTATCTTTAAGTATGAAATCATATTTTATGATGTGAAAAAGAAAGCCTATTAAAAATGGAAATAATGACTGTAACAAAATGATTAAGCTTATAAATTAGCATGTGAGGAATTTATTTTACTTTGCTTATGAAATATGCGTCACTATAAAAGTGTTAAGGTTTGAGGAAGACATAATTTATATGTTTTTATACTTTCATGGATAATATTTTACCATTTTTTAAAAGGTGGCCATTGGAGAGACATAGCATGACCATGGACCGCCCATGGGTGGGATGAAAACATCACAGCTTGTGTATGTGACACAGTGTGTGCTAAAGCAGCAGGTAATTTCGGGGATTCAAGACCGTGAAGAAGTGTCACGCAAAGTGTCCACCTTCCCCGTCTCCAACCAGCCATTGCTGTGTTTATTGACTGTATTTAAAAGAAACAAAAAACAATGTTTAAGAGAATTTGTTCTGGCCCAGCAGCCTTTTTCAAGCCTAATCCCATGTTACTTAATGTAGCAGGGAGGGAGACATTCACCTAAGGTGACAAGTTCCTATAAATCAACACTTTCTCCTGGACACAAATTTGTGCTTCAAAACAGGGTCATTATTTAGAGAATAGTAGGTTTGTTGGGCCAATTGAACACAAAGCTGCTGCAGAAATAGCGCCAAGAGGATTAGCGTTCCAAATGCTCATTAACCCAAAAGGACAGGAATGGTAGATGAAGTCGCTGTGCCCTTGGTCGGATTCCTTCTAGAAAAGACCCGTGATCTGTCGACTGGCTTAAAACAGCTTTAGGAGCTGATGCCTGACAACTCAACAGGGGACCACCTCCCAGGCCAGACCAGCCTCAGGCAGCTCAGCAGAAGGAGCCCTCAGTCTACCCCCTGTGATGGGCAAGACTGGAGAGGAGGGCTGGTTTGGGGTTTGTGGATTGCTGTAAGGTCGGAGGGCGCCAGAGCGGGCACACTCCTGCTCTCCTATGGCTGCTTCCCCTGTTTACCCAGAGCAGGCCTGGGAACTGCACAGAGAAGTGCTCTCCATGGACGGTCACAGAACAGCATTTGGAAGGAGTGGTTGGCTTAAGTTAGTGTGTTTTTGCTGCTTTCTAAAATAAGGGGAAGTGACTGAGAGTTTTGTGGGCCAGCCATTTCAAATACAGCCACAGGGACACCAGCCACCCCCATTTCTTCTCTGCTGCCTTCAAGGTGCCCAGCACCCACGCTTGCCTTACAAACAGTTTTGGGTATGCTTTATCTTCCCAGTGGGCTCTAACCTCCTTGAGGGTGCAGGGCATGGATCTTTTAATTGGACACTGAATGAAAAAAGCGTCTAAGTAAAAGCCAAACATGCTGTGGAGGCTAAGGCAGGAGGCAGGTTGATGAGTTTGCGGTCAGATTGGGGACACATAGTGTCCTGCTGCAAAACAAAGACCTAAATAAACAAATAAAAAAATAAAGCCAGAATGGGGAGATGGCATGGGGGTAGGAGTTTTTGAGGGTCTGTGTTCAAGTGTCCAACACTCGTGTAAAAGCGGGCGTGGTCATATACACCTGTAACCCCAGAGAGAAAAGGTCACTGAGGCTTCCTGGCCACCCAACCAGTGGGAAAACCACAAGCTCCAGGTTCAGTGAGAGACCCTGTCTCGGGGGAGTAAGGCAGAGACATAGAGTGAGAGGGAGGCAGTAACTCGGGGATGGAGACCCGTGTTCTCTTTTGCGCCCACCCACATGCATACAACACACATACAAGGACCAAAACACAGAAGAGCAGCCAAAGAGCAAGGCATGCCTTTTATATTCACCATTTGCCCACACTCGCTAGAACGGGCTGTATCCCCAAAGGCTGCTGTGTAGCTGACATCCTGATGCTTCATGTTTCTGGAAACTGTATTTACATCTAGGAAATTTTTAACTTTCAAACTTTATATGAGATTTCTTTAGGGACGAGTTTACAACCAATGAATAGAGACAGCAGGAAGTTTTATGACTTTGAAGATGAGAGTTGGGGAATTATTTTTAACGATTTTACAGCTTCCTGTTAGTTGGCTGTATCTGGACATGATAAATGAGCACACAGTGGGTTCCCACCTCAAGGCCCCTACCCTACTATTGACCCCTCCACGAGTCTTCCTCCACAGGGCGAACCACAGAACATGTAGAAGTTTCTCTCAGTGTTTATCTTTGTTTTACAATAATATTTATAGATTCATTTCCCAGTGTTAGGGGTTTTAAAAACATTTTATTTTTTCCTACTTGTATGTGTGGGGGGTAGTGTATGAGTGTGTACAGAGGTCAGAGGTATGGGGGTGGGGAGTGCTTGAGTGTATGTGGAGGTCAGAGGTTAGCGTGTATTTCCCAAAAACAGATGCATTCTTGTAAAGAACATATCATCACACAGGCAGAAACTTAAAAATGGCCCTGTAGTGTCATCCGACACCTGTGTGCAAACCAGTTGAGTCTTTAAGAACTTTTATTGTCACATTTTATTTTTTTCCTTCACAGCTCAATTAAAGGATATGGTGGCACACACTTTTAATCCCAGAGGCAGAGGCAGGTGGACCTCTGAGTTTGAGGCCAGCTTGGTCTATAGAACAAGGTCCAGGACAGCCAAGGGTCCACAGAGAGACCCTGGCTTGGAGAAAAGAAGAGTTGAGTTGAGATAAACACACCTCAGTTGACATTCGCTTTTTGAATAGAGCAAATCCTTCAATCTCCTGTTTCATTTTGTTTTGATTTTGGTTCTATTTAATCTTGAGCACACTTGCACCTATAGAATTGGCTAAATTACTAGAGATGTGGCCCTGATCAGGAGGGGTTGGTGAAAGCATGTGGGGGCAGAACACGTTTTATTGTACAGCAACCAGAGTGGCTTTTTCCCTAACCCCTGCACTACTTATCTAACGCTCAATGAAGCTCTGGTCTGTATGGTTCGTTAGCTTTTAGAATAAAGAAACAGAATTTATGTTAGCAGTGACGGAGACTTACATTTAGAGCTTTCCCAGTCTAGCCCATGTCACCTTGTCCCCTTTGCCAGCATTCAGCCTCATGACTTTTGTTTGCCTCAAATTGAATCTGAGGCTAAGCTCAAAGGGCATGCATTTCTGTGTATGACTAGGCCTGATCTCCGAAGTTATCAGACATTCCTCGCATTCCATATGTCTAATTTTTAGTGCTTGACGGATCTGGTGCTCTGCCAGAAGAAAACAGGCTAGAGAGGAGGAGGAAACACCACCAAAAAGTCTCCACAGAAGTAGAAAAACCCAGCCATATGTGTAAGGAGCAAAGCAGGCTCGTGGTATGGGATTGATTTGTAGCATGTTAATGCCATTCCTTAGTCTGCTTAGGCGCATTGCTCAGTTTTCTGATATTTGATTCTTGAAATTCCAATCTAGGCGCTTTAGAGAATCTGTGATTCTTTCCATCTGTACGCAGGGCCAGTACACGGCGCTTTAGTAACTTACAAAAGCTAGCAAGTATTGTGGGAACGACTTAGTGTGACCTATGGAAGCCACCAGTAGAGAGCGGTGGGCACGGGGAGGGTACCAACCGCTGATGTCTTCCCAGGACTGCAGGAGTCACGGGGGTGTACCGGGAGGAAGATGGTATCAGTCAGGCATGAAGGGGTCTGTGGCAGACAGCACACTCGTATTGGTCTGCTCTGCTAAGGAAACAAGCAACTTGTAAATTCCAGTGACCCCTCGCCCATCCAGCAAGTCCATTGGCGATTCAAATAGGAAATAAACCATGAGTCAGGTGGGATCAGACACAGTCGATCAGTCACGAAAATGTGTGTTCAAAACCCAAATCTGTCTTGGTCAAATATTACATCCTCTACAAAGACGTCAAATTAGATTCTCATGTTGATAACACATACAGATTTTGTAAGTTTAATAGGAAATAATTTCAGACCCAGACGTTGTGGGATCCCAGCCAGAAACTTTAAATGCCTGTTGTCTCCTTTGGCGTCCATCAGGATTCAGGAAATGTAAATAAGGGGACTGTCCCCTCATCTTAGGTAAAGCATCCTATATAAAAAATGTATACAGACATTCTGTGACGTATGCAGATGTATAATCTGTCTGGGTATGCATTTTGTCCAGTGTGAGAGCGGCAGGTGTACAGAAGTTGTCTGACTCATTTACCTTCTCAAAACTTTCTTTGGAAGATTCGGGCTGGATTTGATTGGCTAGGAATCTGGTCTGATGCCACAGTGGCCTTCAGTCCTGGAGTGCCTGTGCGTAGCTGAGCGGTCTCTACCTCAGGCCGATCTCTGACCTGGAAGTGTATTCATAAGTCTGACAGGCATGCGCTGCTATTGTGGCCAGGCTGATGGGTTCATTTACACCAGCAAGGTTGACGGAGTTGAGATTTGCTAAAACTTTAGCTTTACATTGTGGACAGTGAATTACAATTCACTGTGAGATTCTTTTGCATTGTCTCTGAATGCATCAGTCGCTGTGAGAATAAGAAAAGGAAAAAAACCAGAGTGGAATCGAAAGCTCAGACACTTCCCCAGGGGCATCAGGCCTTAACTCTTCTGGAGCTTTCTATGCCTTTGGACTAGAGGCCCTGACTAACTAACTAGACCTCTGATACATAGTTGAACACTCTTTTCAGAAAGAGAGACTCTGGGACTGTGGCAACCCAGAACTTTCCAAAGTCCAGCACCTTGCTCCAGTCACTGGCCCACATACTTTGTGTGTGTGTGTGTGTGCGCGCGCGTGCGCAGCTGGGAGGCAGGTGCCACTCTTCCGAGGTCACCTTGATAAACCTGCATTGGACAACATGCTAGTCAGTATCTAACCTAGAGCTTATCCAAGGGTACTTGATATGGTGTTGTTTGGGTACAATTAAAATCCCAACAACACCAGGTTGTGCTGGAACTACCAAAGCGTCTGCGGTCTCAACAGTGAAGGTGTTAGCTACCAACATGAGACGTCCAAAGCACAGCATCGGGTGGAGAGTTAAACCAAAGCATATTATTACTCTAAAAAGCTTGCCTTCTATTTTCCTGGCTCCTTGTAAAGACCAGAGAGACGGGTACTTGTTGTAGATGGTACTGTCTAGGAGAACTGGGGAACCTGGGTATTAGCTCAACACTGCAGTGATCTGCAGAGGTGTATTCTTTAGATTTCCTACTCATAGTTTGAGTTTTGTTTGTTTTTTGTTTGTTTTTGGAGATAGTGTTTCGCTCTGTAGCTCTGGTTGTTCTGGAACTCACTCAGTAGACCAGGCTGGCTTCTAGAACTCACAGAGATCTGCCTACTTCTGCCTCCCAAGTGCTGGGAGCAAGGGTCATGAGCGGATCCTCCCAACGTTTTTCATGACTCGATTTTAAAAGTTGTTCTCAAAAGACTGCTGCTGCTGTGTGGAGAAGTGAGTGCAGAGAGCGGCTGTGCTGAGCTTGGGTGGTAGTTCCGGCAGCACACGCTAGTAGCTTTGATTAAGAGAGGCGGTGGCGGAGAGCTGTGTCTGTTCTGTGGATCAGCCTGTAGGACTGAACTCAGTAAAGGGATGCTGGGTGAGGAAGCGCCTGGAAGGAAGGGTGTGACTTCAGCATTCCTGCCATCTTCTAAGACTGGATTGTTTGGAGAGAGAGAGAGAGGTGCAACCTTGAAAAGGTTTGGGAGGAAATATCAAGTACTGTACCTTATTCTAGTTACAGTAGTCCTGTGGGGTTGGCAGGTAGAAACAGCTGGCTGCAAACCACACACTCATTGTTTTTCCTGAAGGGATGTCTGTCGCTTGGCATACAAAGATGAAAAACCAGTAGGTCTTCTGTGGGCTGCACAAACCAAGAAATGCAAACACTGTGGAATATCGGAATGGGAAAGTGTTTTTCAAAGCTTCTAAAATGTCATTAATTAGTGTCATCCTAAAGATGGTGACAGCTTCCTCAGCAAGGTATTTGAACTAATTTTAAGAATATTGAGTCTTCAAGGACAAACATGGTGAGAAAGAGGAAAGGGCTGACGATGGGCGAGCAGGAGCGGGGTGCTGGTGTGGGGGCCTCCTTAGCTGAGTGTGCTTTCCCTGCCCATGTCTTCAGTTCACCGGGTTTGCTCGGCCTCTTCTGGTCTCCTTATTGGTAGACTTTTCAGTAGTTGGAGTCACAGGGCTCTGCTTCAACCTGTTCCTGAGCTGTGAAATACTGGAGTCTTCCTGTTCTTTCTATCTTATCTCATGTTTTTCGGAACTAGAGTTTTTTGTTTCTTCCCTGACGTTGGGTATTTGTAAAACTCTAAATCAATAATTTTTGGCAACCATATTAAATGCAGCGTTAGAATTATTATATTGTAGCATGACTAGCAATGGGCCAGACCAGGAGATTTTCTTGTCGGCAGAGCAGTCAGGTGAACTTTGAGTGAGGAAGGTTCCTGGGAAGGTGGACCCCAGCAGGCCAATTTCCTTACCTCTGAACATCACCCCTTTAACAACTGCGGAGTCTTCAGATAGGTAAGAGAAAAGCCAGTGGTTTATCTCTTAAATACCGTTCTGTTCTCAAAGGAGCGCAGGTTGGTAGCTCACTGTCCTCGGGAGTGTCTGCACGTGGCTCGCGGGCTGTTGGCTTTAGGATGGTGGTGATGCAGGAATAGCTGGGTGAACAGCCTGTTACACGTCAGGGCTCACTTTGTGGCAGCCGGGGAGCAGAGATAAGGTAAAATGCTTGGTTTTCTTCAGGACTCTAACACTGACACACCGCGCCTGTGTTATGAGGATTGTGTTGTGTTCAACTGAATTCCCTACCTACTCCACTCTCCCCATCACTGCCTCATGGGCATTACTTGAATTTTATGATAGTGTGATAATAAAATGCAACAAAACATAATTTGTTTCCCAAGTAAGTGTGTAGACGCCACTGTGGACCGCTGTCCGCCACAAGATGGTGACTACCGGAGGCCGCCGTTGTGTACAGGATAAACTGCCAGAGGGTAGAACTGAACTCTGGGTCTGACATCTTGGTATCATGGCAGAGGGAGCCAGCCTTCAGCTTCTGTAATGGAGTAGCAGTCTCCTTGGAGAGAGCATCGTTGCCGAAGGACTCGGAATGTGTGGAGAGCTTGTTAATGAGCTGACACGCCGGCTTTTTGGGAAAGGAGCTGGATATTTTGCATCGCTAAAAAGTCCAACACAGAGAGCACTGTTAGACTCAGGTTCCTCAGTTAATGGTTGCCAGGTTTTGCCATTCCCTGCTGCAGACCGAAAGAAAGAGAGAGAGAGAGAGAGAGAGAGAGAGAGAGAGAGAGAGAGAGAGAGAGAGATCAAATTAAATGTTTGTTCTTGGTCAAGTAAGTTTTATTAAGAGAGAGAGAGAGAGAGAGAGAGAGAGAGAGAGAGAGAGAAAGATCAAATTAAATGTTTGTTCTTGGTCAAGTAAGTTTTATTTACCCTCACAACCATCTGTAAATTTTGTTTTGGAAGGGGTCTTAAAATTGCATTTATCTGTTTAGTGTGTGCGTGCGTGCGTGCATGTGTGTGTGCTCGCGCGTGCGCATGATGTGGAGGTCAGAGGACAACTTGCAGTAGTCAGTAGGCAGGCGGATCTCTGTGAGTTCGAGACCAGCCTGGTCTACAAGAGCTAGTTCCAGGACAGGCTCCAAAACCACAGAGAAACCCTGTCTCGAAAAACCAAAAAAAAAAAAAAAAAAAAAAAAAAAAAAAGTTCTATCCTTCTACCATGTAAACCCTGGGAACTGAACTCATATCATAGGGCATGGTGTCTAGAGCCTTTATCACTTGCACCACCTCACCAACTCTGTAGTCTTCTAGTGAGCTAAGACCTTGTTCCAAGCATGGAAATAGTGAAACAAGGTTGCAATATAAAATAACTTATAGTCATACTTTTTCCCTATATTTCATTTTTATATCCCTTCTGATAAGCCCAAGGAGAAAATATGTTCAGCTCACAATACCTTTCTACTTATTAGTAGGCAGCAACAAAGAGAGCGATGCCATAAGCTCAAGGCCCTACAGAATTCTACCGTATGGTTTTGTCTACCTGGGGTTTACCTTCTGTGCCATGTGCCGTTAGAGGACCATAGGGGAAACGCCAAGTTAAGGGACAGGCCCAGAATCTTTCAAGGGCCCTCACACAGACTTTCTCCTTGTAGGTTTGCACACTTGCCTTTTTTCTTCAGTCACCTTCGTTTTCCACACGTAACTTGGCTCATCTGGAATTAATTCTGGTGTAAGGAAGCGCTAGGGTTTAACTTTTACTCCCACTAACTGGCTAATTAGCCTTCCCAGAATTTTAAAATAACCATCCCAGCTGGGCGGCAGTTGTGCACGCCTTTAGTCCCAGCACTCTGGAAGCAGAGACAGGCAGATCTCTGTGAGTTCTAGGCCAGTCTGATTTACAGAGCGAGTTCTAGGACAGCCAGGGCTACACAGAGAAACCCTATCTCAAAAAACCAGTAAATAAGTAAGCAAGTAGATAAATAAAGCATCCCTTCACTCATCAACAAAGTTAGGAGATAAGTAGTATCTTCATGAAATACTTGCGACATCAAAAGATTAATAAATATCTGTTTTATTTATTGAGAGCTGCTGTAGATCACAAAGGCCAACTGATGCAACTTTAAGAAGAAGAAAATCAAGCACCTAAGGATCTGGCTGATGGAGGAAGTTACAAAATAATCCCACACTAGTTCAGAATTATGTATAATAAAGGATTACTTATTTAGGGGAGACTTACAGATCTCTGTCCTAGATCACAGTCCTCTGCACAAACAGGGAACAGGAACACAGTCTAGGAGCCAGAAGTGAGAGCCGGAAGCAAGAGAGAGAATGCATGCTTTACAGCTGCATTTATAGTATAAGAGACCATGCCCAAGTGGGCTGGTATCTAAAGGCTATTGGCCGGAGGAGCGGAAGGAGCTCCCACAGCACCTCCCCCTTTTGTTTAAATAAGAGAATTCCAAACCCAATACAAAACTATATACACTAGGAACAGATATCAAGTATAAGATTAGAATTATAGCCAGCATAAACAATATTAAGCAAGGAACATATATGAAATGTTTTTAATAAACATTGTATCCTAAGGAATCTGAGTCTTATATTGGAAATGGCATAGCTAGATCATAAGAGGACAGTAACTATGACTATCTAATCTTCAACCCCATCAAAAGCCTGAGAAGGAAAAGAATATTACTTGAGTAGGCAGGAAGTGCAATCAAGTAGCTTCCAAAATGTGCAGTAGATGACAGAGACAACTGACTACCTGGACAATAACCCAAAGTCTCATTTGTAATGTTGAAGCAACCAACTTTGGCTAAGGCCTAGAGTAACTGACAGACCATTTTCAGAGACAGGAAAATTTTCAAACCCATCTTACCCTGTCTTGGCAAGATTTGACAGTCTTTTTTCTTGTATCCTGCTTGTCGAGTCTGGATGTCATGCACTTTGTCAGTGGTCAAGGCATGGGTAGTTACTTGGCCAAAAGCCAGTGTGCCAAGAAGAAGACACACTTCAAGTAGAGTGTCTTTGGTGCTCAACACTCTCTCAGGAATAGATCAGTGCTGCCAGGAGCAATCATATCTCACATCAACAGAATCCTAAGTTATTTAAATGCCATGTTCTACAGATCTTTGAAGTGGCTGAAGGTTACCTATCTATGTAGAATACAATCTCTTTGTATCTAAAGAACCTAATTAGTCTGACTAAAGTATAACAAACATGAATGACTATTGACCTATAATACTTAATACCTGTATAACTTAAGGATTAAGACTTCATGTCAGAATATTAAACAATCTGTAAACAACTGTGCAGTAAAGGAGGACAATGACATCAAAATGTAAACAATGTATAAATATCTTAATCAGATAGAAATATATAATGCAATATAATAAATATATCCTAAAATTGTATCAATATACAAAATGTCTTAAGCTGAGGTAGAAACATGCATGTGTACAATATGACAAAATAACTTTGCATAGGTATACAAATATTGTAAACAGAAATAACAAATATAATTTGAGCTTGTATCAATACGCAAGAAACTATACCAATGTAAATTGTCCATAAATAATAGCTCACAAGTATTCACTCTATTACTTACTATTATTATTATTAGTGTGAATAAGTTCACACTAAATTACCTATTATCCCATTCAATCTTCCCTTTTTTTTCTTTTGAGATCTCTAGGCCTACATAATTTCCACCCCAACCCTATGTGGTTAATAATCAACCCCTAAATGGTGTCTCTAACCGTGAGGACAAACTTTGTTGGGGAGAGGATGTCGCTTTCTAGAATTGCTTCCTGCTGTTACCTCCCCACAGGTGGTACAGCCACAGTTCAAGTCGGACCTTGCTGCAGAATGCCACAGCTCCAAAATGCTGCAGAATCCAAACTCTGGTGAGCCTGGAACATAGCACCACATGGGAAAAATTCCACACCATGAAATCTTACTTCATGCACAAAAGTATTAAAAGTATTGTATAAAATTACCTTTAGGCTATGTGTGTATGTCACATATGAAGCATAAGTGAATTTCATGTTTAGACTCAGGTCCCATATCCAGACTATCTCATGTATTTTTAATATTAAAAAAACCCACACACCAGAAGCAGATCTGGTCTGAAGTGTTTCAGATAAGGTATCCTCCTCTGAGTAGTAATTAGATTACCCCAACCCTAGATTATCTCCGGCTGGTGTGATGTGGGTACACATAAGTTCTCTTCTGTTGGAGGAGCGAGTAGTGGGTATGGATGAGCCAAGCCCATGCAAGAGAACATCTGTGAGAATTATGTTTTTATTTTGTTCTGTAATGTATGTGTCTGTATGTTTGTGTTTGTTTCTATGTGCGTTTGTAGGTGCATATGTACGTGCGTGCACATGTAGTTCAGAGGATGGTCTCAGGTACCATCCGAGTTCCTTTGAGATGAGTCTCTTGTTGGCCTGGAGCCTGCCAACTAGGCTGGGCTGACTGAGGAGGCTTGGGGACCCTTCAACTCCCCGATGCCTTGATTCTAAATGCAAACCACCAACCATTCGCAGCTGCCTTTTTTTATTTGAAAGGTAGGTTCTTGGAATTGAACTCAGGTCGTCATGCTCACCAGGCAAGCGCTTACCTACTAAGCTATCCCCTCAGCCCGAGGAGTACAGTGTCTTACTACCAGTAAATCTTTAAAAGCATGTTTAACACACGTTGGGGTTATGCAACTTAATTTTTTTTGACATTTTATAACTTGAAAAATGTGCATATTCTTTGTCCAACTACTAGGAATTTAATAGTAAATTCCAGAGTAAAAATACAGGGAAGCTGTAATTATTTGTGAGTATGCTCACTGAAACAAAGATTTCTCTAGAAGAAAGTATATAGTAGAAACAGGCCGCAGCCACACAATGGGCGCAGATAGCAATGCAATGGGCTGAGGGTAACTTCTATTGAACTACTAACCTAGAAATAATGTGGATAGTGGCCCTGTTTTCATTTTCTAAAAGCATATAAATTTATGAACTGGAAAGTACCAAGCTATTGGCAATAGCTGCCACTCTGTGGTAATGGAGGTGCTTTAATAATAGCATGTGCTATTGGTTTATGGCGTCGTCAGAGTGAAAATATAAAAAAGGCATTCTTTTTTTTTCTTGTAAAAATGTGTACGAATATTTTACCTGCATGTGTGTCTTTGCATCTCGTGCATGCCTAGTGTCCTCAGAAGCTAGCAAACACTGTCCGATCCCCTGGAATTGGAATTTCAGACAATTATGAGTCATCATGTGGGTTCTGGGAATTGAACCTGGGTCGTCTGGAAGAGCCATCTTCACCATGTAGCCATCTCTCCAGCCCCTAAAGGGTGCATTTGTAAAGTCGAGGCTCACAACTGTGCTGGGTGTATAGTTTATTTAGTATGATCTCAACTTTGTAAAACCTATGTATTTTTAATATTTATACACATGTATATGATTAGTTATTCAACAAACACAGCCTGAGGAAATGTCATCTTGTTAACTGAGATTATTCCTCTATATTAAGAATAAAGGGATTTTTAAAAATCCTCCTAGCTCAGCCATTTTGATAAAAGGCATACAAGTCCGTTTCAGTCATTTCTGTCTCTCTAAAGGAGGCGTAGCAGGAACGTCTCCAGATGGACAGTGGGTTTGTGTTGTCCCGACAAATCCCCTGCGTGAGCGCTCAAGCTTCTCCACTCTTCCTCCCTGGATGGGCTCCATCCTGTGGTGTCGAGCTCCAGGTTGGGGGAGGAGGCCGTCTTGTGCACTCCTGTTTGTTTGGAGAATAACTTAAGAAGTCCTCTTTTTCTTGCCGACATTCCTGCCTTCTTGGCGGGCACGGCCACTTGCATTCTCAAACCATCTTTCAAAACCAAATAATCTGACAAGCAAATATTCTTGGCTCTTAGCAGAGAGAAGAGGTCAGGTTAAAGTGTTTGCTTGACTAGTCTGCTCTCTTCCTCCTGTGCAGTAAAGGCACTAAAAGAGAAGAGAAACACTTGCCAAAGTGCTGGAACCCCAAGATACACGCTGTTACGTCTTCGCTTTCTGTCTGCTTTTCATTCTGGTTCATAATGCAGCTATAGTATATAAAATAAATCACAAATTTTGATGCGGTACCGGGAGACTTCCTCTCTCTGTCCCAATCCAGGCAGTATGTCAAGTGTCGCCTTGACGCCAGCCTTCATATCATGGTTATTTGCTCAAACACTTACTGTTAATGTAATCAGATGGACCATTTTTAAAAACAAGCAAAAAGAAAAGAGAGGGAGAACCAAACAAGCAAACAAAAAACCCAGGATCTTTCTTTGTAGCCCTGGCTGACCTGGAACTTGCTATGCGGATCAGGCTGGCCTCACACTCACAGAGGTTCTCCTGCCTTTGCTTCCTTCCCAAGTGCTGGGGTTACATCCCCAGCCACATGATAATTTTCGGAAAGGATAACTTACCATCCCACAGCCTTCTCTTCTAATTGTCGTTTATTTAACCAACATTTATTATATCCTATCTATGCTATGAGGCAGGCAGCCCTTGTACTTAAGGACACCAGGCTAGAGCAAAGCTGAGGGAGGCTTAGAGCACAGAACATGCGTGGGTGGTGACTTCTGTGCGGGTGAACAGGTAGCTGAGGATTCCTGGACAGCGGAATAGCATGATGGGGAATCAACATTTAGAAAAAATAGTTTACTTTGTTATTATGAGATGCATGCAGAAAAAGAGGGAGGGAGGGAAGAAGAAGAGGAGGAGGAGGAGAGGGGAGAGAGAGAGGGAGAGAGAGAGCGAGTGTATCTAAGGAACTCAGGTGGAAATACAGAGGACTGAGCGCAACCTTTGGGAGTGGTTCTCTCTCCTTCCACAGTGGGCTCTGAAACTGAACTAAGTCAGCAGTCATGGACCTGCTAAGCTGCCTCACTGACCAACATTCTTTTATTTGCCTTGTTTGTTTGTTTTTAATACTGCCAGATTGTTTCATAAGAGCCCTTGAATGAAGGTACCTGGTTTCTTCCCCATATTATCACAGAGCTGAGTTTCCTCGTGCAGATAAAGCAAAACCAAGCCAAACCTTGATAGCTTAATAGGATTAAAACCTTGATAGCTTAATAGGATTAAAATGCAGCCTCATTGGTGTTGCCCTTGGCATTTCTTTTTATTATTAGGGATGTTGAACGTTTCCTGGTTTTTAATTATTTATTGTCTCCTGTGAAAGGACTTTATTCACCAGGAGTCTTGGCTTTGTTACATACCTGTTACTACCCTTTAAAACAGCTTTCTGAGGCAGCATTTATGGAACGGGGATTAACAGTTATTATGTGAACAGTACAGTGACATTTAATGCAGCCACAGCTCCGGGCAACCCCAGACCTACCTGTGTTCAGTTTGAAAGATTCCCACTTCTCCACGGAGCCCATCAAGAGTCTGTCTGTCCCACGCTCTCCCCGTCCACCTGCTGGTCTTATGGATTTATGGATTGCACATTAACTGTATGCGATGGAATCATGTTTTCCTTTCACTTAGTCTAGTGGATGGGGGGGACTTGGACTATTGTAAGCACTGAAACTATTGTCAGGAGTGTATCTGGTCCCCAGACAACAGCATGAATGATGTGCTGCTTCAAAAACCAATCGCTTGCAAGTGTTGCTTTTGCAGAGCGTGCTCATGAGATATCTACAGAGCCAGGTGCCAAGGGCGACTGAACCCTCCAGGTTGTCGTTTCCAGGCTGCAATCAGCTAGTGGTTAGGATGCCATCAGCTAGTGGTTAGGATGCCATCAGCGAGCGGTTAGGAAGCAGCTGTCCGAAGTAGAGGTGGGCGGGGGTTGGGGATTTTGTGTGTTGGTGCCTGGGGACAGTGTTCTAATCTGATGGTCAGTCTTTAAATTTGGACGTCTATAATCTGTGCTTAGTGGTGTTCCTTATGGGTGGAGTACTCAGAAATTACGCTGTCCAGATGAAGAAAATAAATCATGAAGTCTAATTTTGAAGGAACTCTGTAAAGAAGACTTTGCGTTAGCGTTTTCATGAATGAGAACTTCTGAAGGACTGGTTCCCTGAGCTCCCAGTCAAATTTCTACCTGCCAAGTGCAATCTGCTCTTCCAACAGTGACGGGCTAATGAACGCTCACTAACCAGTTCAGAGGGACAAGCAGAACTGTTCATAATGTTAACAAGGCCGTCACACCTGTGATCATTGCCACGGCCCGAAGCTTTTGAACTTTTTCTGGTAGTGACTGTGCAAGCCACACTCAGGTTTCCGTGTGTCGATTTGGCAGCTTTCAGGTATACGGCCTTTCTCTTGTCATTTAACCTTGCCCTTCCGTCTCCTCACTCCTCTTTCTTCAGGCTGTATGCCATTTGACAGCCTCCTTCGACAGCAGGGAAATGAGAATCCTCAAATCTAGCTGGGCAACGCACGCAGGTGCTTCTAGACAGGAGGTCAAGAGGCATTCCTTGGGTGGCGGAGGTAGACAAGGTCACTTTATTTGGCGTGAGAACTTTTGATATGGCATATAATTCCTTTATCAAAAGAAAAATGTTGTTTTCCTGGACAGCTTATGACATAGGTAGATTTTGAGTACAATTCTAACAGCATGATTTTTTTTTTAAAACTCAAATTGAGGCCTACTCCACAATTGCTCAGCAAACTGGGCAAATTGTTGCGTTTGAGCATAGTGCTTTCTACAGCTTCAGGTTCATTTAACTCTTTCAGCACATTTTGAAGTTTCTTCTTCACCAGGCCCTACCTTGTCTAGCTGTCTTAGTGTGCTGTTGCTGTAATTAAAAACACCAAGAGAAAAAAAAAAGCTGGAGAGGAAAGGGTCACTGTCCTCCATGAAGGAAGCCAGGGCCGGAACCCGGAACAAGGGCTGATGCAGAGGCCGTGGGGGAGTGTCACTTGATGGCTTCCTTCTCATGGCTGGCTCAGTTTGCTGTCTTCCAGCTCCCAGGGCTGGGCCTTCCCATATCAATCATCACTTAAGAAAATGTTCAAAAGGCTTCCTGCAAACCAACCTGTCCTGTACATTTTCTCAACTGAGGCTGCCTCTTCCCAAATGACTCCACCTTGTGTCAAGTTGGCATAAAACTAACTAGCCCCCATTTCAATCCCCCCTCAACTGTCCTTTTCCATGGACTGGACTCTTGCAGTGAATAACTTCCCCTAGGTGGTATAGTGGGTATGTTTCAGGACAAGGGTTTGAACCCAGATCTCTTTGGTGCCATATTTTAAGCTCTTAAACTTATAAGTTAGAGGCTCTTAAGCCTTCTCGCGCAGTAGAAATACCTGGAGAGAGATACCTAGAAAGTTGCTAGGACCAGAGTTTGTAGATCTACCCTAGAACCCAAGATGTGTGCTCCTGTTGATGGTGTGGATCTTGAGGGAGCTCTGTTCAGTAGCACAGTGACATGGAACAGGCCTCAGTGCCACTTAGGAGCCAACGGGAGAACTCATGCCAGGTTGTGCTGATATCCACTTACAGTAGCATAGAAACCATTCCTGTATGATCCCTTTCTGTTCTGATAGGAGTCTTAGGCGAGGAGTTGCAGGAAGGGCACGTGGAGACAGGGCGATTGCCACCTTTAGAGAGAAATCAAGGAGAAAGAGATGCCCAGTTAGTAAAACTCACATCCTGGCTGTGTTAGAGCTGCTTGCCCTCAGTGTGGATTTTGTGGGCTTCAGAGGCCAGTGCTCTGAAAGTCATTTCCAGACTATGAAGGTGTCAGGGTCTTGTGTCCTCGACGGGCCGTTGGGAATTCTCATGCCATTTTCTGATAGATGAAGTGATTTGGAAAGTAATCTATATGAGATTTTTGCTTTGCCTCAGCACTGGCAGAAGGGACGCGGGTGATTTCGTATGGAAGAGCAATGCCAGTGTGGTGAAGTCATAGTCAATCAGAAGACGTGCTGACTGATGGCGACTTCCTTGTGACAGGGCATTCCCAACCTGCAGCAACAACCTGCCATGACTGCTTCAGCAGCCAAGGGACATCCCTGAACCTAAAGGAGGCATGTGAAGGGAAAGACAATCTGGAATTATGTCTAGACCGTATTCTGCTGAAGGAAGACCGCGTAGTCCCTACCCCCATCAGCTTTAAAGAGAGAGGTGGTAAAGTGGAGTTAGTCTTTTTTTACAAAAAAAACTTTTTTTATTGAGCTCTACATTTTTTTTCTGCTCCCCTTCCTGCCTCTCCCTTTCCCTTCAACTCTCCCGAGGTTCCCATGCTCCCAATTTACTCAGAGCTTGTCTTTTTCTACTTCCCGTGTAGATTAGATCTATGTAAGTCTCTCTTAGGGTCCTCATTGTTGTCTAGGTTCTCTGGGATCGTGATTTGTGGGCTGGTTTTCTTTGCTTTTATGTTTAAAAACCACCTATGAGTGAGTACATGTGATAATTGTCTTTCTGGGTCTGGGTTACCTCATTCAAAATGATGTTTTCTAGCTCCATCCATTAGCCTGCAAAATTAAAGATGTCATTTTCGGTTGTTTTTTCTGCTGTGTAGTACTCCATTGTGTAAATGTACCACATTTTCCTTATCCATTCTTTGGTTGAGGGGCATTTAGGTTGTTTCCAGGTTCTGGCTATGACAAACAATGCTGCTATGAACATAGTTGAGCATATGTCCTTGTGGCACAGTTGAGCATCCTTTGGATATATTCCCAAAGGTGGTATTACTGGGTCTTGAGGAAGGTTGTTTCCTAATTTTCTGAGAAATCGCCACACTGATATCCAAAGGGGCTGTACCAGTTTGCACTCCCACCAGCAATGCAGGAGTGTTCCCTTTACCCCACAATGCGGAGTTAGTCTTTTTGTTTGTTTGTTTGTTTGTTTTGTTTTTGTTTTTCGAGACAGGGTTTCTCTGTAGCTTTGGTGCCTGTCCTGGAACTAGCTCTTGTAGACCAGGCTGGCCTCGAACTCCCAGAGATCCGCCTGCCTCTGCCTCCCCAGTGCTGGGATTAAAGGTGTGCGCCACCACTGCCCGGCTGCGGAGTTAGTCTTAAAGAGAATATGTCTCCAGAAAGTTCTCCTGAGAGAAAAAGCCTAAGGCAGTTTTGAAAGGCGAGACTATGTTGATATATGTACAAATACTGGATGCACATGGTTCCAGCAGATGTGTGTCCTTCCTCTCAGGGAGACCTTAGAGCAGGTGCTATAGTTAGACTTTTAAATCAGCCAGACTACCCACAGCTGAAACTGGACTAGCCTGAGATGTATGTTTAAAGAGAGTAGTCACCACACACACACACACACATACACAAACACACAAACACACACACACACTGTGGTGTGAGTGCGCGTTTGCATGCTTGGATGTGTGTGAGGTGTGCTTGTACTTAAGTGCACATGTGTGTAGAGGCCAGAGGTCTTTCTTAATTGTTTTTCACCTAATTTACTGAGCAAGGTCTCTCATTTAGTCTTGAACTTGTCTCCTCTATTGGTCCAGCTAGCCAGCTCTCCTGGGGAATCCCCCTCTCCCACGTTCTGAGGCCAGGTGGACTTTAGCGCTACTCAGTTCTGTGTGGGGACTTGGGGTCTGAACCCCACAAGTGCTTTGTCGACGGAGCCCTCCCCCCAGCCCCTTGATGCGTATTTTTGTCTCAGAAGTCCCTATATCAGTTCTAGAATGATGGAGTTTGAATCCTGGGGCAGCTTTTACTCCTCCTGGGACTCTGCATTGCTCCACCATTCCAGCCGGGTCCCAGCTCTCCTCACTGTCAGTCTGGGGTTCTGAGACTGAAGATGGCCTGCCTCGTTAGTAGAGTTTCATCTTCTGGTTTTAGGAGTGATCTCTTCTACATTTTTAGATATTTGCTTCTGTTATTTTGTCCTTGAAAAGAAACAGACAGTTCTGAGGTTCAGAGCACTTCAGCCTTCCAGAGAACCAGAGTTTGGTTCCCAGCACCCATGCCGTTTGGTTCACAACTATCTGTAACTCAGGGCATCTTTCCCCCACACTCACTTGAGTGCTCATGCGCATACACATACACAAATGAAATTTGAAAATAAATCTCAGGTGCGATAATGCAAATTCTAGGAACAGTTGAGAGCGAGAAGAAAATGTAACCTGGGTGCCTAATTCACAGTTAGAATTAACCTGCGCTTTGACCCGTCTGATTTGATGGACATGTGACAGTGTGTTTCTTCTGGTTTGTTGTAGGTTAACGAAGCCCTTGTCCTTCGCTGACTGTGTCGGGGATGAGCTGCCATGGGGATGGGAAGCAGGGTTTGACCCTCAGATTGGTGCCTACTACATCGATCACATCAACAGTAAGTGTTCATTTTGGTGAAATACAGTGTATCAGAAATCGAACCTCCAAAAACCTGTAGTCACTCATACAAAAGGATGGACATTTTATAAAGGAAGTTGCCTTATTTTAAATTCTTGGGTTCTTAAAATTTAATTCGCATTTTTAAAACTTATTTTATATGCTGACCACAGTTCCATGTTGGTGACTCCCCTCCTATCTACACCCCCCCACACTCCTCCTCCATCTCTGTTCAGAAAGGGGCAGACCTTCCACAGGAGTCAACAAAGCATAGCACAAGTTGAGAAAGAGCCAAGCTCCTCCCTCTGTGTTAAGGCTGGGCGAGGTAATCCAGCATGGAACCGGTTCCCAAAAGCCAGCTAAGCACCAGGACAGGTCCTGATCTTATAGACAAGCTGCACAGCTATCACACAAATGCAGAGAGTCTAGGGGGATGGCTCAGCCATCAAAGCTAGGCTCACAACCAAAATTTTTTGGTTTTTTAATGACTAATATTCAACTTGAGTGCCCACTTAAGTACTTGGGGCAAAGTAAAAGCGTTGTCATCTTGCACTTGTATCTGTCTGCATTTCTTGATTCCTCACCGTCTCACGAGACTCTTGGAGGCAGTGACCGCGGCATGTGTGTTTATCCTTGGGCTCCTGATGGTAAACTCCCAAAGGGAGAGCTGTGCTGTGGAACTCGCAGAGGAAAAGCTGTGGATTTTACTGCATTTCAAGCATATGTCATACTTCAAAAAGCAACATTCTGAATATATAAAACCTTAACTATCAGGACATGAATTTTTAAGCCCACCACTTTGCTTTATTTATTTTATTTACTTATTTATTAAGTGTGCACTGTGCCCCAGTGTCCTGACGCATTCACTATGCCCTGAAGGACCCGAGGTAGCAACAAGTAACCCCCGCCCCAGCTGCCAAACTCATTAATCTTTGAGACATTCCTGCAAAGTAGTTTATCGGGAGCAAATGGTATTATCTCTTCTCAGCAGCTGCTGCACACAGATGCTGTGTCTTGACATTGTATAGTTTCAGCATTATTTCCTCTTTATTGAGATAAAAAAAATGCAACAATGAATGTTTGGTTGCTCATTAGTATTGCAGCAAAACACTCTGAAACGGCGGCACTGAAGGATTTGACCTTGACAGTGAATGTAGCCTCAGGCCATGTTTCCTGTTTGCCTGCTACCTTCACAGTGTGTGTGCACGTGGCCCCAAGACAGGGCAGCCTGTTTGCGCCCACCTAGAAGATACTATTACTATAACCAGTAGGAGTCACTCTCAAAAGATTTATTTGTGTGTATATGTGTGAGCCTGCAGGAGTCTACATGCAGCATGAGTGTGCAGGAGCCGGGGAGTCCAGAAGAGGGCATGGCATCCCCTGGAACTGGAGTTGCAGGAGGCTTGAGCTTCTGTGCTGGGACCATCGTGGGTCCTCTGCAAGCACAGAGTTAGCACTGCTCCCTGGGACGGCTCCTCCTCAGCCACGGGACAGTGGCCTTTTGAAAGTTCAGCACTGCCGTGGTTTTTCCTTTAGTGATGGGAGTGTTGACACACAACTGCACAGACACTGCAGTTTCTCAATGAACTTTGGCCAGCATGTAGCCCTTACTCCTTTATAGCTTTCCCTCATCAAGACACAGACGATTTCTGTTGTTAGCCCTTCCTCACCATTGCTGTGTTGTTCAGATTTCCATCTCCATAGCTTAAATTTGCCTTTTGTAGAGCTCACTGTAAAAGGTTGAGGAGGAGAGCTTTTTCTTTTTCTTTATTTCTTCATTCATTCATTCATTCATTATGTATGCAATGGGACCAGATCTTATTACAGGTGGTCGTGAGACACCATGTGGTTGCTGGGAATTGAATTCATGACTGAAAAGTCTCTGTGCCCCAATAAGCTTCTCTGCCAATGAAATAATCCAAATCAGACCAAATCAAACTGAATTAGGAAAAGCCCAGGTTTAGTAGATACCATGTTCCCTGATGGCTTTCCAACCCACCCCCCAAAAATGAGGAGATAGGAAAGGAAGACCGAAAAGCCACATGTTTGTTTTCTGGGGGGCAGTTTAAATACCCTGTGGGAGTGGTCTTGAGCATCCTGGGGAGGGGTCATCATTTGGCATGCTTTCTCAGAGGCAGAGTCTAGATTGAGGCAATGCCAGAGGAGGGGGATTGGGATGGAACCTCCATCCGAATAGCCCAGAGTCTTTGTATTTATGGATGCAAGGGCCGGAATGATGCTGCCACCCAAACAGGGACCTCTGATGGAACAGTCAGCCCTCTTAAGTGCTGAGCCATCTCTCCAACCCACCTTTTTTTTTATGTAATTTTTTTTATTAAAAATTTTTGCCTCCTCCCCACCTCCCTTTTCCCTCTCCCTCCCTCCACTCCCCACGTCCCGCTCCCCTCCCCCTCCGTCTCCAGTCCGAAAAGCAGTCAGGATTCCCTGCTCCCTTTGCTGGAGAGGATGTGGAGTAAGAGGTACACTCATCCATTGCTGGTGGGAATGCAAACTTATGCAACCGCTGTGGAAAGCAGTGTGGCGGTTTCTCAGGAAATTCGGGATCAACCTACCCCTGGACCCAGCAATACCACTCTTGGGAATATACCCAAGAGATGCCCTATCATACTACAAAAGTATTTGTTCAACTGTGTTTATAGCAGCATTATTTGTAATAGCCAGAACCTGGAAACAACCTAGATGCTCTTCCATGGAAGAATGGATGAAGAAAGTGTGGAATATATACATATTAGTACTACTCAGCGCTAAAAAACAATGACTTCTTGATTTTTTATTTTTTTAAAGAAAAAAAGGAAAAGAAAGATAGTGTCTCACTATGTAGCCCTGGCTGTCCTGAAACTTGCTATGCAGATCAGGCTGGCCTCACACTCACAGAGCTCCTCCTTCCTCTGCCTCCTCGTGCCTGACTAGAAATAGATTCTTTTATTTGGCATGTTTTTAAAAACAAACACAAAACCTTGTGCTCTAGGGCTGAAGCGATGGTGCAGCAGGTTAGATAGAGTACTTGCTGCGCTTTTACAGGACCAGGCTCGGTTCTGAGCAGCCACAAGGGAGGCTCACAACCTTGCAACTCCAGTTTCAGAAGACCCAGCACCCTCTTCTGGCCTCCCATGACACATGTATGATGTACAAACATGCACTCAGGCACATATACATCAAGTCAAATAAAATAAACCGTCCTATTGAATCGAACAATGGCATGATAGAGTATGCTTTATAAGTATATTTGACAAGAAACTGGTATTCAAAACATGCGAACAGTTTGCCAATAGGGAATGTTAATGAGAAAAACTAATTTTAAAATAAACAACAAACCTAGACACTTCATGGACATACCAGTGGACTCCTTCATTTCTTTTATGATGTCATTTGTATTATATTTCTTTTTATTGCTTAATAGTATTCCATTTAAGAATCTATTTTGAAATTGAAATTGTTCCTGGTGGGGCTATCATAAAAAAGGCTGTTGTGAGCATTGTTTTTAAAGCTTTTTTTTAAAAGACTAACAAAAAATGTAAACTTTTTATCTTAAGCTGTATGATGGAGTGCAAGGGCATGCCAGGATGTCTGTAACTGAATGCCATGCCCCGGCAGCCAGGCAGAATGTTCCACCACCGAGCTACGCTGCAGTTCATCAACAGTTTCTGAGTGGACAGTATGCTAGTGTTAACTCTGTGCCCACTGCTGTGAGGGCAGCAGATTTCTAGAAGACTCCTGGGGACCAATAGCATGGCGTCTCCTCGCCCATTAGTTGCCCATGGCGGCCATCATTCTCAAAGGTGTAAGCGGCTCACTCCTTTAAGAGCCCTCATCTGTTTGTCGAAGTAAGAACGTGTGATGAAATTTCCTCCGTGTCATCTGTAGCACAGGGCAGGATGCCCTTATTTTGCAAGCTTGGTCATAGTCGAGGGTGGGTTTACATTGCATTTGTATTGCTCATGCGTCAGGGGATGGGCATTTAGGTTGCTTCCAGCTTTGAGTTACTGTGAATTGTGTTGCAGTCAACATGGGTGTGAAAACAATCTTTTGAGATCCTACTTTGGATAAATACCCAGGAGTAGGATGGCTGGGTCACAGCTCTGGCTTTAGCCGGGGAATTTCACCGCTTCCCCATCCGGCTCCCAGCCTTCTTTTACGCATCTGCCTCCTGCTGATGTGACTTAGTGATGGTGGCATCCTAGGGGGCCTGAGAGACACCATCGCTTTCATGTGCCTTTCCTCGGAGTATCAGTGATGTCAGACATCCTTTCCTGTGTTTATTGGTCACTCGAATATTTAATTTGAGGAAATGTCTAGTTGAAGCCATGCCTATTTTTTAACTGAGATCTTTTTAGTTGTAGGGATTCTTATAGGCGTATTCGGTACATGAGTCCTTTATCAAATATATGCATTGCTAGTGTTTGTTTTCAAGTCTTGGATGTACTTACTTTGAGAAGCAGAATTTTGATTTCCTTTTTAAATGTTAAAAATGTATCTGTTTATTTTCATTTTTTGAAGAGAGACTTATCTGTAGCCAGACTGGCCTTGGATTCCTGCCCAACCTGCCGGGTGAGCTTCCAGAGTGCCGGCCATAGACTTGGGCATCTGCCCTCACACTGTCTGTACGCCAGCTCCAAGGGTTAGGACACTTGTGGTCTCTGCAGACACCCACACTCACCTACACAGACACCCACCACACACATTTTAATAATGGTAACTACAAACCTTCACCTTTAAAAGATTATTTATTTATTTATTTATTTATTTATTTATTTTTGATGAAACTTATTACACCACCATTTTTCTCCTTTATGGGTGGTGGTTTGTGTTCTGGCTGAAAAATCGCCATAGGCGATAAGGGCTCCCTTGACTGTTTCTAGGCTTGCAGGGTTTTGTTTGGTTGGTTGGTGATTTGTTTGTTTGTTTTTGCCGAGACGGGATTTCTCTGTCTGTTCTGGAACTCACTCTGTAGACCAGGCCGGCCTTGAACTCCCAATTCTCCTTGCCTCTGCCTGGCTCTAGATTTAAGTTTTTATGGCTCACTATTCACGTGTGATCCATCTTTATTTTCCTCACTGAACTGGTTTAGAGCCTAGGTCAGAAGTGGTCCCTCCCGGTGTGACTCTACTTATTCCATTCAGCTGTGTGTTTCTCTGTTCTCCAAGTTCTGTTGAGTGTTTGACGAATCATGGTGTAAGAGGCTCCTGCTCACTTTCCAGTGTATATTGGTGATTTTAGACCATGTAGATAGGTGTATTTGCTATAGAGTCAATTTGTTAGTTCTCCCAAGGAGCCTGTTGAAAGCTCGGTACCATCTACAGGGAATTTGGAAGTGATTATTATAATGATACCGTGAACATGATTTAACTTGCCGCCAGCTGGCCGGGGTCTGAAAAAGCATGGGACAAAACCGGTATCGCTGAACATAACGGACAATGAGGACTACTGAGAACTGAAGAACAATGGCAATGGGTTCTTGATCCTATTGCACATACTGGCTTTGTGGGAGCCCAGGTAGTTTGGATGCTCACCTTAATAGACCTGGATGGAGGTGGGTGGTCCTTGGACCTCCCACAGGGCAGGGAAACCTGCTTGCTCTTTGGGCTGAGGAGGGAGGAAGACTTGATTGGGGGAGGGGGGGAATGGGAGGTGGTGGCGGGGAAGAGGCAGAAATCTTTAATAATTAAATTAATAAATTAATTAAAAAAATAAAATAAAGTTTTCAAGTTCTTGAGGTTTTCAGGATGGGAGTTTTTGCTTGTTGCTATTGTCATTTCCAGTGAATTCATGTAGAAGTTTATTTTCTGGATACAATTGCAGTAGTCAGAGAAACAGCTTTTTATTTATACATAATTTACATACAAAATGTGTACATTTTTAGTCATGGGGAGGTCTGTCTCAGTCCTTGGCAATCAGCCTTTGCACAATACGATGGGAACTGAACTTTGTCCCCAAAGATGAATGTTATCTTTTTCTAAAACTCCTAGGAATGGCGCTTTAGATCCATTCACACCGCTGTGTGTAGGGGTTTGGCTTTTGTTCCCTGGAAGTATATGGCTGTGTGGATACATCTGTGAATGGGTGTCACCTACAGTGAGCTGCCCTTTGTGGACAGACAGCACCGTGTGTAGTATAAAGACCCAAGACACGCGTGAGGCTTTAATTTTGTCACTCTTAGTCTTGGAAAGTTCTAGCCGTTGTCTGTTCTTGTTCTGCTGTCATCCTAAACTTCAGCTGCTTCGGGTGTGTGTGAAATCGTCCCTTGTGTGGTTGTGATATGCATCCTTCTGCTGGCCAGGGATGATGAATGTCTCTAAATGTATTCATCGCTGTTGCTGTGTGAATGTATGTGTATACATTCCTGTGTATGCCATTCCTGTGTGAATGTTTGTGTATACATTCCTGTTTATGCCGTCGCTGTGAATGTATGTGTGTACATTTCTGTGTATGCCTCTGCTGTGTGAATATGTGTATATATTTCTGTGTATGCCATTGCTGTGTGAATGTGTGTGTATACATTTCTGTGTATGCCTCTGCTGTGTGAATATGTGTATACATTTCTGTGTATGCCATTGCCGTAATGTATGTGTATACTTTTCTGTGTATGAGGATTCGTTCATATGTTTTGCCCATGTTTTTAGTCATTCAAGAATGAGTTGTTAGAACTCTGTGTTTTCTACATTAAAGTCTTGAGAACCTTTTTCTTCCATTCTATGGCTTCTCTTTTTGTTTTCTTACAGCAATTTTGAGGAGCTAAAGATTTTTAAAGTCCAATTAATTTTTAAAAATGTATTCTGCCTTTTGAGTTCTAAGAAATCTTTTTTTCCTTTGAGAAGTTGCTAAGTGTTCTGCTTTTTTAAAAAATATTTATTTATTTATTATGTATACAATATTCTGTCTGTGTGCATGTCTGTAGGCCAGAAGGGGGCACCAGACCTCTTTACAGATGGTTGTGAACCACCATGTGGTTGCGG
This sequence comes from Chionomys nivalis, assembly GCF_950005125.1. NCBI lineage: Eukaryota > Metazoa > Chordata > Mammalia > Rodentia > Cricetidae > Chionomys > Chionomys nivalis. The sequence goes on from NC_080105.1 coordinate 30,014,635, forward strand.
GGAATTGAACTCAGGACCTTTGGAAGAGCAGGCAATGTGCTTAACCACTGAGCCATCTCTCCAGCCCCCGTGTTCTGCTTTTTATCATATATTTTTTTAATGAAACATTTACAGTTTAGATTGCTGCTCCACACCAAATTATTTTCTGAGTTTTGTGTGAAGGAATTGGGGTTCTCTCTCTCCTCCGTAGATATTCTATCATTCCTGAACCGTCCTTTCCTTTCTCTAGTGTGCATGTCTGGTTGCATGCATCTGTGTGCATGTGTGGTGCATGCATCTTTGCATGCATGTTAGAGGCCAGGGGTTGGTGTCATGTGTCTTTTTTTATTGCTGTTCATGTTATTTTTAAAAACAGGCTTGTGAAACCTGGAGCCCGCTGATTTGACTGCCCCACGGTGAGCCCCTGGGATCTGCCTCACTCCCTCGCAGAGGGGCTTTAGAAGCACAGGGTTCCTGGCCTCTTGTGTTGGTGCTGAGGATTCGAACCAGTCCCGCATGCTTTCCCAGCAAGCTCTTTACCCGCTGGGCCATTGTCCCAGTCCCTCCAGAACCAGTTCTTGTGTGGATATTCTTCACCTACCGAGTCGTTGAAAATACATTGGTGTTCGTTTCAGTCACTGCTCTTGTTCTGTGAAGAGACACCATGACCAAGGCAACCTATTTTAAAAACAGCAGGAAAAATTTCAAAACCATCTAAACTCTGTCTTGGCAAGATTTGACAGTCTTTTTTCTTGTTATCCTGCTTGTCCTGTCCAGACACTGTGCATTTTGTCAGTGGTCGATGCCTGGGCAGTTCCTTGCCCAAAGGCCAGTTTTGCCAAGAAGAAAGCAAGCTCCAAGTGGGATGTCTTCAGTGCTCAACATTCTCTCAGGAATAGATCGGTGCTGCCAGGAGCAATCCTGTCTCACATCAACAGAACCCTAAGTTATTTAAATACCATATTCTACAGCTCTTTGAAGTCATTGAAGATTACCTATCTTTGTAAAATACAATCTCTGTGTATCTAAAAGAACCTGATTAGTCTAACTATAAGTATGAGAAACATGGACCTTTATTATTGACCTATATTAATACCTATATTACTTAAGACTAAGACTTCATTTTAGAATATTAAACAATCTTTAAACAACTGTGCAGTGAATGAGGACAATGACCTCAAAATGTAAATAATGTATAAGTATCTTGATCAGAGGTAGAAATGTATAATGAAATATGATAACTATATTATAAAATTATATCATTATTCAAAATGTCTTAATCAGAGGTAGAAGCATGCATGCATACAATATGACAAAATAACTTTGCCTAGGTATAAAAATATTGTAGATGAAAATAGGAACATATTCAATATAATTTAAGTTTGTATCAATATACAAAAATCTATACCAATGTAAATTGCCTATAAATAATAGCTCACAAGTATTCACTCTATTATTCACTATTAGTAGTAGTGTGAGTAAGCTCACACTAATCTATTATCCCATCCAATTTCCCCTTTTTTTCCCAAAGAGATCCCTGACCTTACATAATTTCCTCCCAACCCCCAACCCTATAGCAGTTATAATCAACCCCTAAATGATGTCCCTAACCCGGAGGACAAACTTTGTTGGGAGAGAGGACATTGTCTTCTAGAATTACTTCCAGCTGTCATGGGGGCAATGTTCTTTCTATGGGATCCTGTGAAAGTAAAATGATGGTTAAGTTTCAAGATTACTGTTGGTATAATTGCAAATAGTCTCCGAGTATTTGGTAGGGTTTTTCTGAGGTTCCTATTTGGAGTTCTGGCCAGAATGTTGTAAAAAAAAAAAAAAAAAAAAGTGCACCATTTGTGCTAACCAAGTCGCAACCATCTTGAGTAGGTGGTACCCAAAACAGGTCTTATAGTAGCACTATCAGCATCATGACATCATATCAATCAAGTGGAGTTGTTGTTGTGGGGCCCCATCTTCTTCCTGGAAACTTCAAAGATTACTGCAGGATAATTTATTGTTCATTGTGGAAAACTTAAAACATTATTTATACCGACATATATTCAATGAAAGGTACGATAGAGACAAAAATAGGTAAGAAGAAAAATAAATTTTTTTCTAAATTCTTTCTTCTTTCTGTTCCATACCAGATGGCTCCTGGCATGAGACAGAAACTGAGTTTTTCTTTTAACAACATGCTTAGATTTAGAGAAGGACAGAGCCATTGTCCAACTTCAAAGCCAGCTTTGATTTTTAAGTGAGTCATGACTTATTCTAATTAATATTCATGGATTCTTACCCTCGAATGACCTGTCCTCCTAAGTCATAATTGTCTTTGCTTGGGGATCCTATCTGGATAATTATCTTTTCCTCCTTAGGCGTCTAAATGTCCAAGGTCTCTTGACTTTTTGAAGAAGAGTATTTTCCTGCAAAGACAAGAACAGAACCCTGCCCCAACCCTTATGAGGTTTCCTTACCACCTGATTGGTCTTCACCTCTGTGGATGAGACATCATTTCTCTTTCTTAAGAGATTTCTCTTTTTCAAACAGAATCTTTATTAATTTTGATGGCATCCATAACTTTTCTTCTCCTGTTGAAACAGAGCAAAACCCCTTCCCCAACACAGAACATCTTCTTGCTTCCATTGTGATGTCAACACATCTTTGAAATACACCAAGCTGATTTAATTCAGAAGACTTTTCTATTATCCAATGGCTCTCTGTTGCCATCGTTCCTTTCTCATTAGCGTTAAGAAAATTCAAGGTTAATAAAGCATTATGTAATCTATTTCTGGGAGTATTTTCCATCCCTTTCTGTTTGTTTAACATATCCTTTATAGTTAGATTTGATCTTTCTATAACTGCCTGACCTGTAGGATTGTATACCTGTAATATGCTTTATATTATAATAAGCAAAAAACTGTTTCATTTTCTAAGAGACATATGCTGGACCATTATCTGTCTTTATTCATGCAGGTATGCCCCTGATGGCCATAACTTCTAATAAATGTGATTACTGAATCAGCCTTTTCTGAGCTCAAAGCAGTTGCCCATTGAAAACCTGAATAACTGTCAATGGTGTGGTGTGCATATTTTAATTTTCCAAATTCTCTAAAGTAGAAGACATTCATCTGCCAGATTTTATTCCTTTGAGTTCCCTTTGGGTTAGTCCCTGCAGTTAGTGGTGTTTGGTTATAGAAAGAGCAAGTAGGACACCTCTTTATAATCTCCTTAGCTTGTTGCCATGTAATAGAAAACTCTTTCTTTAAGCCTTTGCTATTGACATGGTGTTTCTTGTGAAATTCTAGGACTTCAACACACTTCCAATCAATAATCAATTTCTGCATTACCTTGTGCTGAGGACCTGGCAGACCTGTATGGGATCGGATGTATGTTATGCATATGGGACAGAGCCTATTCCTGATTGTATCTTTTTTTTATTTTATTTTTATTATTTTTATTTTTATATATATTTTTATTTTTCCATTCAAAAATTTCCACTTCCTCCCCTCCTCCCATACCCCTCACGCTCCCCCACTCACCCTCCTCCCTCACCCTCCATCCAGGCCTAGGAAGGTGTGCATCCAAATAGACTAGGCTTTTTGCCAGCACATGCAGTAGAAACAAATCCCGGTTATCAATGGCTTCTCAGTCATCCCCCATTGTCAACCACATTCAGAGAGTCCGGTTTGATCACATGCTTGTTCAGTCCGAGTCCAGCTGGGTTTGGTGAGCTCCCATTAGATCAGGCACACTGTCTCAGTGGGTGGACCAACCCCTTGCAGTCCTGACTTCCTTGCTCGTCTTCTCCCTCCCTCTGCTCTTCAACTGGACCTTGGGGGCTCAGTGCAATGCTCTGATGTGGGTCTCTGTCTCTATCTCCATCCATTGCCGGACAAATGTTCTATGGTTCCTGATTATATCTTTAACCTGTATGAATAATGAAGTCAATTCTGTATCATCTGGTATAAATTCAGCAGTTTCAATATGCAATACAACTCTTTCTGCATATTGTGAATCAGTAACTATATTAAGAGGTTCTTTAAAATCCCTTAGATCGTGAGAATAACATATAATTCTGCCTTTTGGACAGAATTATAAGGGCTTTGTTCCACCTTACTTGAACCTTCTGATTTGTAACCTGCCTTTTCTGATTTATTTGCATCAGTATAGAATGTATGGGGTCTAGTTATTGGTGTGTTCCGTACAATGTGGGAAAGGATACAAAAGGTTCTCTTTATGAGGTTAATTTTATCACTTTTGGGATAATTGCTATTAATCTCTCCTAAAAATTAGCACAAGTTCTTTGTCAAGGTTCATTGTCTTTTCATAGTTTTTTTTAAATTCATCTGTAGTAAAAGGCACAATAATATCTGTTGGGTCTCTACCTGCTAGTTGACAAAGTCTCAATTTTCCTTTTATAATTAATTCAGAAACTTTTTCCACATAAGTTTTTATTTTACTTTGTTTATGTGGTAAAACGATCCATTCTAAGATAATATCTTCCCTTTGCATTAAAATTCCTATGGAAATTCTGGAAGGCAATATGACTAGAATGCAATTAAGATTTGGACTCACCCTATCCACATGTGTCTCCTATAATTTTTCTTCAACGACAATCAGTTCCTTTTCCTCTTCTGCTATTAATTCTCTGGGACTATCTAAGGTTTTGTTTAAATGAAGTATTTGATCAGGTGTTATCCCAACAGACTGGAAATGTCTCCTAACTATCTTTGAAAGTCATTAAAAGCCAGTAGTTGGTCTCTCCTAACTTGTGCTTTTTTTGTGTTCTAATTTTCTGTCAACCTATTTTATAACCTAGGTAATTGACAGAATCTCCTCTCTGAGTTTTTTCAGGAGCAATTTATAATCCCCATTTTGACAAAACTTTATTTCTTCAAACATTCTTTCTAAAGTATCTATGTTTGAATCAGATAGCAAAATGTAATCCATGTAATGGTAAATTATAGATTTAGAAAAAATTTTTTGCGTATTTTTTTCAATGGCTGACTTACATAGTATTGGCACAGGGTGGGGCTATTGAGCATTCCTGTGGAAGGACGATCCACTGGCATCTCCCAGTAGGCTGAGAATTATTAAAGTAGGCACTGTGAAGGCAAATATTTCTCTGTCCTTTTCTTGTAAAGGTATAGTGAAGAAACAATCTTTTAAATCTTTTGAATTAAATAAGAGACCATCCTTTTGGTAATAAAGAAGGTAGAGGAATTCCAGATTATAGAGGACCCATAGGTTGAATTACCTTGTTGATACCTCATAGATCTGTCACCATTCCCCATTTACCCGATTTCTTTTTAACAACAAATATAGGAGAATTCCAAGGGCTGGTTGATTCTTCAGTCTGGTAAGCATCTAGTTGCTCCTGTACCAGCTGTTCTGAAGTTTACAGTTTCTCTTCTGTTAAAGACCACTATCTAACTCATCTTGGTTTTTCAGTTAACCATTTTAAAGATAGGGCTAATGGTATCTCTAAAGGTTTGATAGTTTCTTTGTGTTCTTGTACAACCTGAATGGCTGGTGACCTTTGTGTATAGTACCTTAAAATATCCTTCCCAGAAATATGAGTTTCTGGTACTGCAGGAATGCTAATCTGGGTATTACATTGCTGCAGCAGGTCATGACCCCATAAATTCACTGCAATATTAGATACAAGGCCTCAGCCTTCCTCTTTGTCCTCCTGGCCCTATGCATTTTGTGCTTTGTTTCACTTGAGATAGGGTTCCATTTCCTAGGAAATGAACATCTGCCTCTTGAAGAGGCCAATTTAGATGCCAAGATTCTGGAGTAATGGTACTCACATTCATACCCATGTCTATCAAACCTACACTTATTATAGCATTTATATACACTCTTATCTTTGGTCTTTGATCATTTATAGAAGTCTTCCAGAATATATGTTTCCTATTTCCTATTGAAATTTTTGATTCATCCTCTATGTTTATTCCATCATCCAGAACAGTTTGATTTTTTTTTTTTTTATAGAAGGCTCTGGATTTTCCTGGTGAGACATGCCCTCCACAGTGACTTGGAGTGACTGGACCACTTTTGACTTGGGGAACTGTGAGAGCCCCCCCTCCCAAAAGAAGTTTCCAGATGGTATCAGGTTTCCTTGTCTGTCTTTTGTTGATCTGCATTAATTGATCCAATGTCGGCCTTTGCCACACCTACATAATCCAGAAGATTGATAACTTTTAGTTTTGCCATTCCCAGAGGAGACATTATTCCTAGGAATTCCTTGTCTACAATCCCTTCTCAGATGTCCTATTCTACCACAATTAAAACATTTGGAATTTGATGTCTCCTCCTTCCTTTGGAAATTGCTTCTCCTACCCAAGATTCAGTATTATACTCAAATGTCTCAATATTCATTGTATGCAGGATCCATTCATCCATTGGCATTGATATAACCTTTAAAGGCCCAAGTATCTTTTTGCATTAAGCTAGAGATTCAATAAGTACTCGTCTGTCATCTGGGTCTGTTACTCCTATTATAACCTTAGTTAATCTTTGTAATAAGTTACTAAAGGGTTCTCTCTGGCCCTATTTAACCCAGGTATATGCTTCAATTTATTTTCTTGGTTCTTGAATTCTGTCCCAAGCACTTAAGGCTTATTTGTGGCATAGGGACAAGATTTGTTCATCAGAAAGAGCTTAAACCTGTGGGTCAGCATAAGTGCCCTTACCAAGAATTTGATCTTGGGAAGTCTCAAGTCCTTTTGCTTCCCTGTCATTCTAAAAATTTTGCCTCTTCTCTGAAATAGCATATCCATATCAATTAAGGCCCATCATTTAGGACTCCTGAAACTAAATGAAGCCAGTCTTGTGACTAGTTTTAATGCTAGAAGCCCATGTCTTTACCATCTCCCTAACAAATGTGAAATGCAAGCCATAAGTTACTACTGCTTGATTAATTTCTTTTAGATCATTCATTTCTATAGGTATCCATCTATCTTCATTAGATCTTTTTGGGCCTTTAGAACTTGATGCTTTGTCAGAGTAGATTACAGTGTAGGAAGCTAAAACCCTGAGTAAGTCATCTCTGACAACTATTGGCGATATTAAGTCCTATCCTTGTGCCTTCTTTCCCTGCTCATCAGCTCCAATAATTTCCTCAATCATTTCAAATCTTTTTACTACTGTTGTTTGTAGAGCCTGAATCTCCTGGCCTGTATGTATTTCTAGTGATTTCATTGAGGCACCTGGTTTCTGGTCCTCATTCTGCACATGTGATTCCAAGGTCTGAAGTTTTTCGTTTAAAGATAACATCTCATCCTCGAACATTATTTGGATATCTTGCAGATTGCCATCCTGGAGAGATACTCTATCTGCTGACCTATCATAACTTTTTAACAAATTTTGATTGTCAAATTCAACAGTATGAATTCTTTCAGATAATTTCTCAGTACCCTTTGACATGGATTCAATTTTGTCTGTCAAAGTAATGTTACCCTTTTTAATAGTATCAATTTTTTCAGGTAACTTTTGATTTTCAATGGTAGTGATCCTGTCAGCTAGCTGTTCATTATTAGTCTGTAAATACTGTATCGTTTCTGAAAATGCCTCATTCTTGGCTCTGTTATCAAGTCATTTTCTTAAGGATATAATATGAAGAAAACTGAGTCCCATATCCAATAAATGGATGTATCACAATAACCAAATAAACCTTGCAGAATACAATTCATAGTATTAGCAAAAAAAGTTAGTAAAATACTCAATGGTAATGTTGTCTGCCATTATATAACTTTCAAGTTATTGATTTATTAATTAATAAAATACTTACCTGTTATAAGGTCCGGTAAATTGTTTTAGGTGTAATAATCTTTATTGTCCAGCAGGTATCGTGGTTGCAGAATCGTCACTAGTGGTGGCACAACCAGTGGAGCCAGGCACAGTCCAGCACCGCTTTGGTTTCCTGCTTTGGTGCTGGTTAAATACTGAGAAATATGCTTTGTTTGACAAATTAAAAGCAATTAAATCAAGTCTGTACTTGGAGCAAGAAGCCTAGAACTCACGAGCTGGGAGCACAAACTGGAAGCTGCACAAGTCGCCATGTGGCAGGGAACACAGCAGTGTTCTAGCTTGGGAAATTTCCAAATTGCTGCAAGCACTTAGCTCTGATGTGGCAGGGGTTTACAAAAAACTGTTTTTCGTAGGTAAAAGCAAGCCAAGTGTGTGGGAGTGTGAGACTTTCTGGGCTGTGAACTGGTTAGGCCTTTAAGCCGGTCCACCTGGTAGGTGTGGAGTCAGATCCACATGGGCGCCAGATGAAGACGGCTCAGATTTGAGTATAATAAAGGGTTGTTTACTTAGGGGTAGACTCGCAGATCACAGTCCTCTGCTCAAATGGGGAACAGCAACTGAATCCTGTAGCCTGAAGAGAGGCCAGAGGCATTTTACATGGGCGTTTATAGTATAAGAGGCCACGCCCAAGTAGGTGGGTAACTTAAAGGCTACTGGCAGTAGGAATTCCTGCAGCACCATGGTTCCTGGACCTCAAGCAGGGCAGTGATATGGATGTCCCATTGACGGCTGAGCTCTCCGCAGACTGGTATTCTCTGCATGATCTTTGTGAGTGCTGCATTAACTGCTATGCACTGTAGAGAATATGGAGATAAAGATCGGGATAGAGAACAGTTCGATACTTTGTACATCCAGCAGAGTGATGGTCGTAGTAGGTTAGGCCCCTGAGCTCCCCAGTCTTGGGTTCTTGGCCAGATCTGCAACAGAACCAGGCACGGTCCCTGTAGTGGAGGCCTTAAATCCTACCAGAGAGTGTTTGGTTACTTCCGAAACCTGAGTGGTCTTTTTGATTGCTTTTGCTCGTAAGTGGAAGCTGCACAGGCAGCAGGGCATCCGTGACAGCGGCAGCAAGAGTGGTGAGGGCAGCCAGCGCACGACGCAAGAGTGGTGGGGGCAGCCAGCGCACGACGCAAGAGTGGTGGGGGCAGCCAGCGCACGACGCAAACATGGGGGAAATGACGGGGGCTGTCGTCACTGGAGACAGAAAGCAGTATAGAGGCTCTGAAGGATCAAGGGCCTTCATAGCATAGCACCCAAAGATGTAATTGCTAGCCTTTGTGTGAGCTGAAGGTCTTAATACCCAAGACCCGTTCAGCAAATGGACCCGCTGCTGGGCAGGGATATTAGTAGTTCAAACCTAGAGCACTGAGCCTACTACTCAGTACCTAGAGTCTTTAGTCTCTGCTTCTGAAGCCTGGAACACTTGGCCCCCAGCTCTCCGGGCATGGGAGCTGTCAGCTTCTGGCTCTGCCAGCACACTCCTGTGTTAGTTACTTTTCCACTGCTGTGATAAAACCCCACGGCAAAGTCACCTTATAGAAGAGTTTATTTGGGGCTTACAGTTCTAGGGTTGAGAGTCCACGAGGGTAGAGCAGAGGCAGTAGGTACAGACACATGACTGAAATGGGAGCTGAGTACTGAGGTGTCACATCTCAAGCTGCAAACAGAAAGAGAGCTACCTGGGAGTGTTGTGGCTTTGAAACCTCAGAGCCTGCCCTTAGTGACACACTTCCTCCTACAAGGCCATACTTCCTAAACCTCTCCAAGCAGCAGCAGTGGGGGGGGGGCAAATATTTAAATACCAGAGACTATGGGAGACATATTCAAACCACCACAAGCCCCCAGGTCCTGACTGCTCTGGGATCCATCAGTTGAAAATGCCTCTCACTCATTTGTGGCTCAGGTTCAGGTATAACAGACAGACCCAATAGCTGACTGGGAGCGTGGGAGGAGATGCTAAATTGAAAATATGATAATTTATATATTCCACATTTTTCTCCCACCTAGATGTAGATTTGACATAGATTCTTCCACCTTCTAAACTTTCAGATTTTTTTCTTCAACTTTGTATTCTTTCTCTCCTCATTTGTTTGACGTATATACCATTTGAATATTTGTAAACTGTCCTTCCCAAAGTTGTGACCTTCTCCCCTTTCCCCTTATTGTGTTCCCTTTTACCCATCATAATGTTTTCCTTTGCAATTACTGTCAAACATTCCTCTTGTCTGTTTCCTCCTGATTGTCTTCATTGGTTAGATTTTACCTGTGAGAAACTTGTAACCAGTGTTGTCTTCAAGGTCTTTTAAAAGTATTTTTTTACCCTCTTGTATTATCACACACATTTGGGCCCTTATGAAAACTAAATGGAAAATAATCCAGAATCCTCCCATCAGTCTTCACGATGCTTTTTCTCACTCGTGCCTTTGCTTTCTTCCCTTCTCTGTTTGCCTGGCTCATCCATGGCAGCCTTATTATAGATTCTGTAAAAGTAGTAGTACAGAAATATAGAAATGGGGATAAGGGAAAGACACGTGTTCAGAAGACCTAGGCTAACTGATTTCCTGATTCTCAGATGTGCATCTCCTCAATTCTTTTCCTATTGAGGCAAAACATGTTCATACTTGGGGTTTTAAAATAATTATGTTATTATGTTATGCTTTGCTTTTAAGTACAATTATTGTGTTTCCTAAATTTCTTTCTTTCTTTTTTGGTTTTTCAAGACCAGGTTTCTCTGCAACAGTCTTAGCTATCCTGGCACTAACTCTTGTAGATCAGGCTGGGCTTGAACTCATACAGATCCGCCTGCCTCTGCCTCACGAGTACTGGGATTAAGGCGTGCGTCACCACTGCCCGGCACACTTTCTAAATTTCTTTCTTTCATGTAATATGAAAATTTCACTACAAAAGGTTTCAATGCTGTCATATCAAAGGGGTTGCCCTTTGGCAGTAGAACCTCGCATTTCTGTCAAGTGGTCTACAGTATAGTTAAGATCCTTGCACGAGTTTGCACAGATTCTTTTGTGGCTCACTGTGGCTTAGGAGGTGTGAGGAAAGGAAGGGTGGAGGTCGCCCTGAGAGCAGAGGTCAGGTGGGAGTCCCTCCCTGCTGAAGTGTCCCTGTGCCACCTGCAGAAAGCGCCGGCTCATCCTCTAGGGTTGGTCGCCTCAACTGGAAAGAGATAGCCTGTGGTGGAGTTTAGGTAGGGGAGGGAAGGGGGAAGAAGAAGCTGGAGATCGCTTGGTGAGATAATGAAGGAACTCTCTGGGCCATTGTCATTACCGGAGAAGAGTAATGACATCCACCGGGGCTAGGTAGATGGCTGGGATGTCTTGGTGTCTTATTTAATTATAGCTGGATTCCCTGGCATCAGATCTTCAATCAGAAGCCTGAATGCTCTAAATTGCTGTATTCTCAACCATCCTTCTTTAAAGACAGTTATTCTAAATTTGTGGGGTTTTGTTTACTTTGTGCACTGTGATTTCCTCCAACATCTTATTCTGTCTAATGAATCCAGTAGGTGCTTAATAATCGTATGTGGAAGAGATGGGCAACAAGAAAATTGTGCAGATACTGTGTAAAAAGGCCAATGAGAAAAGTTGTTCATATTTATTTCATTCATTCCTCTGAGCACAGCAGGAAGAATGGAAATCTGCATTATAGGCAGAAACGCGATTCTCTGAAGTGCGATGTCGCCTTCCATGATAAGCTTTTGTGTTCCCTGTCTGTAAAGTCCCACATCGATGAAACTGATGGGATGTGAATTCTCTTGAGATATGTAATGTTTAAAGTGTGTAATAGATTACTTCTTTAATATAGCAGACAGCATGCAAATTACACTGCGTTATGATATAGTGGTCTCCCAAGGCCAGAAGGTCTTAATAAAAAAAGAAAATACCACATTTGTGAAACACTCTTCTTGTGTGTTTACATTTAATAAATATTCTTTTCAAATCTACTCAGCAAATATAACAGATGGAGATGAGCCTAGCCCTGCTTTATGAAACCTTCAAAGATGCCTTTGGGAGTTCTCTTTGTGGTTCATGTTTGAATTGTGCAATATTTCGGAAATATAAATGTTTCCTGCTTCTGTTGTAACAAATCCCAGTCAGTCTTCTTGAGTGTTTCTTCAGCCTCATCCAAAACACAGTTATTATCTTCATTTTTAGTGTTGTTTTAATTCACTAATTTGAGTGTTAATGCTGTAGCAGATTTTGCCTTTTAGCTATTGACAAATATGTGCTTACGTGTGCCCGTTCCCAAACATGAGGACACATGTGACTGGCTGGGCCTGAGGGCTGCCTGCTTACGTTTCTAACTAAAAGCATCCAGGTCTTTGCCTCTCTTCACTTGATTGGTTTAATGGTTACTTAGCTCATCATGACAAATCACTAATAGTCGTTACTGTACAGTTTCTGTGGATCTTGAAGCATGTAAGGCTTAGCTGTCCTGGCTACAGCTTTTATAAACTCATAGCCAGGGTGTCAGGCTGCACTTATCCCAGGCTCTGATGGAGAAGACTCTGCTCGAAATTCAGGCTGTGGGTATTGGCAGTATTCCTTTCTGCTGCTGGCCACAGGCCTTCTCACCCTTTCAGACTGAGCTTCTCACTGGGCACCCATGCCATGGCAGCTGACTCACTTGTGGTGGAAGGGGTGGGGTGGAGAAAGAAAGGGAGCCCAGTGCTGTCCCCTCTCCAGCCTGATGGAAACATTAGGACCGTAAATTCCTATTTGTGACATGATGCTTTCTGTACTCTGAGGCAGAGTACAATCCTATGTGTGCGAATACTGGAAATTAATCTAAACACCATTAGGATATTAGAGGCCGTGTTACAGCCAGTGTATAAATATCCAGCTGACACGTTAGGCTCTTCTTCAGTGATCTCTGTGCATCTGCCATATTCCCCAGACGGCTGCTCCACGTTGTCTTGTCCTTGAAGATTCTGATATGGAGGGTCTGCCCGTTCAGGGCATCTGTCGAGACAGTGGCTGTAACATGTATTTACTCCCAATAATTACATGAGATGTTCGCCTTTTGTGTATTAAAATATTCATAGTTTTGAAATGAGTATTTCCGAAATCGTGCCTTGGAGAAAGCTCGGCTTTTATAAGCCAGTGACTGTAAAGCCAGGACTGTAGGTGTGAGGCAGTGGTTGCAGTGTCCTACCAAACTAGACACTTTTGTGAGTCACTCAGGGCCTCGCCTAGCCCCAAGAGGACCCAGCCTTCCCTGCACATGTGTATATGTCTTTGTTCATGAATCACGTGTGTATCTATCTGTGCACGTGTGTATATGTCTGCACGTGTACCACGTGTGTATATGTCTGTGTACTGCACCACATGTGTATATGTCTGTGCACATGCACCACGTGTGTATATGTCTGTATGAATCACGTGTGTATATGTCTGTGCACTGCACCACGTGTGTATATGTCTGTGCACATGCACCACGTGTGTATGTCTCTGCACATGTACCACGTGTGTATATGTCTGTGCACGTGCATCACGTGTGTATATGTCTACACGTGCATCACGTGTGTATATGTCTGTGCACTGCACCACGTGTGTATATGTCTGTGCACTGCACCACGTGTGTATATGTCTGTGCATGTGCATCACGTCTGTATATGTCTCTGCACGTGCATCACGTGTGTATATGTCTACACGTGCATCACGTGTATATGTCTGTGCACTGCACCATGTGTGTATATGTCTGCACTGCACCATGTGTGTATATGTCTGTGCACTGCACCACGTGTGTATATGTCTGTGCACGTGCACCACGTGTGTATATGTCTGTGCACGTGCATCACATGTGTATATGTCTACACGTGCATCATGTGTGTATATGTCTGTGCACTGCACCACATGTGTATATGTCTGTGCACTGCACCACGTGTGTATATGTCTGTGCACGTGCATCACGTGTGTATATGTCTACACGTGCATCACGTGTGTATATGTCTGTGCACTGCACCATGTGTGTATATGTCTGCACTGCACCATGTGTGTATATGTCTGTGCACTGCACCACGTGTGTATATGTCTGTGCACGTGCACCACGTGTGTATATGTCTGTGCACTGCACCACGTGTGTATATGTCTCTGCACGTGCACCACGTGTGTATATGTCTGCACATGCACCACGTGTGTAAATGTCTGTGCACATGCACCACATGTGTATACGTCTGTGCACGTGCACCACGTGTGTATATGTCTGCACTGCACCATGTGTGTTTATGTCTGTGCACATGCACCACGTGTGTATATGCCTGTGCACATGCACCATGTGTGTATATGTTTGTGCACATGCACCATGTGTGTATATGTCTGTGCACTGCACCACGTGTGTATATGTCTGTGCACTGCACCATGTGTGTATATGTCTAACCGTGCACCACGTGTGTATATGTCTTGCATGTACACCATGTACATTCCTGATACTCAAATCAAAAGAGGGTGTCAGATCTGCAGAACTGGAGTTACAGATGGTTGTGAGCTACCAAGAGGGTGCTGGGAATTGAACCTAAGTCCTTTGCAGATGCAACAAGTGTTCTAAACCACTGGGCCATTTTTCTAGCCCCGCATTTCTGTAATGTGCTAGTCATTCATCTGAGTTCTTAAAAGTATATGTAATCAACTTTAAATTTTATTTGCTTAAAGTAGCTTTTTCTTTTGCACTACTGGGGGAGGAGGGGTTGTGTGTGTGTATGTTAGGCATTCTACCAGTGAGCTACATTCCAAACTCCTTAGACCGACTCTGTGCAGGTGTACCATACAATGAGTTGCATCCGTTTTACATTCATGAGTTTTGACAGATATATGCCACGTAACCTTTGTAATAACCAAGATATGGAGTGTTTCTGTCCCCTCAGAAAGGACATTTGGCCTCCACTGTAGCAAGTACTTCTCAGGTAGTCATTGATCCCTTTTCTGTCATTGGATTTGATTTGCCTTTGACCAGGATTTCGTATAAATGGGTTATGCAACAACTGTTGGCTGGGGTCTGATACACACATGTATATTGTCTGTATCTCTTTTTATTTCTGAGTAGTGTTTACTGTACGGATAAACCACAATTTACATACTGTAATGTAAAGGGGCGGCCTTTGTGTGCTGTGAATAGAGCTGCTAATGAGTGTCTGCGGGCAGGTATTCCCGAGTGAGTAAATACTGAGCTCTGGCCGAAAGTGTGCATTCTTTTGTGACTTTGCACAAGTGTCTCTTTGCCAACTGCACTAGTGTCCTTGCAGAGTCACAGACCCTGCACTTTGCTTGTAACCGCCGTTTACCCCAAGTAAGACACCAGTGTGTGGCAGATGCATCTATTATAAAATAAAATGGTTAGGGTGAGCCATCCCAGGGCCCATATCTCTCACTGGCAGAGGTTATCATTGGTTTGGAGAGTTTTCAGTCACTAAGGGACTTTCTCCTTAAAGCAAGAGCAAGGTGGCTTTGGCTTTTAATTGTTTTAAACTTGCTAATCTACCACAGGGTGATTGGTATTTTTGATAAAATAATGAATTTTTATTGATAAAAAATAGAAAAATAAAATGCCCATAAAGAAATATAAACTCCAATATTTATAGATTCAACAGACGTATAATAACTGAATAAAGTGGCTATTAAAACTTCAATGTTCTCTTGATTTTTGTGGGTGTGAACATGAATTTGAGAGACAGTGATGGTGCATGGACCAGGCCAGGGTAGCGCTGATGTGCTGGGTGAGAGGGCAGGAGGCCTGGTTAGGTCAGTGGAAGTCTAGCCCTTCAAAAGTCCATTTGGCTCACATATCCAAGGCCTTGGATACTGATGATAATTTAGCTCTTGTTTTCTGGGTATTGGGCACACAGAGAATTCTCAAAAGGATGATTGATAGGTGTTATCTGTATGAGGGGCGTATAGTTAGGATGCACTTCTGTCGAGGACTGCAGTTGGAGGACCAAGGGTGGTTTGGGGTTAATAGAAGAAAACAACTCCATTTCCAAGTTTTAGACAATTTATAGATGTGTCTGGTAGACACTTTAGAGGATATAAGAATTTAAACTAGCTACTTCCTCGGTGAATAGTCTCACAAACATAATTAAATCTCAACACAGACTCCACCTACTATCTTTTCAGAAACCACACAGATTGAAGATCCGAGAAAACAGTGGCGGGGCGAGCAGGAGAGGATGCTCAAGGACTATCTCTCTGTGGCCCAGGATGCACTCAGGACGCAGAAGGAGCTGTACCACGTGAAGGAACAGAGGCTGGCGCTGGCCCTCGACGAGTACGTCCGCTTAAATGACGCCTACAAGGAAAAGTCAAGTTCTCGCACAAGCCGTGAGTACTGTGTGGTTGGTCACCTCCAGATCCGAAGATGAGACTGTAGAGGAATGAAAGCCACTCACACTTCTGGAGATAAATTCTGAGCCCCTTTCCCTCCTCAGCAAAAATCCTCCAGGCCATGAGAGATGAGGGTTCCCAACAGATTGCTCAGGGAAATGCCCATCCGCACTTGAGGTACAAATCTCCCCGTTTAGGCATCGGCTTCTGCCGGGTTGCCTTTTGTTTGCGTAAATTTCTCTTGTCAGAACAAGGAAAGGAGGCCAGAGGCATCTGAACCCCTAGAACTAGAGTCAGAGAGTTGCAAGCTGCCCAACATGGGTGCTCAGAACTGAACTCAGGTCCTCTGCAGGTGCAGCAGGCGCTCTTTGCAGCCCAAATTTGAGTCTTTCAAAGATGATGTTTGCTCCTAGAGAGGGACTGGGACTTGCAACTCAGTCCCCTCCCTCTCCTGTGTTCACCTGTCAGTCATCTGGAGCTGGCCTGAATTAAAGGGGCAGCTAGGATAGGCTCAGAACTGTTACGTCGTTAGACACCCAGGGAGCTGCACTGCAGATCTCTTGAAGGAATCAGGACAAGTTCCTCTCGGTATTTTTGTATCCCGAGGCTTTTTTTTTGTTTTTTAATATGACAGAGACTTGAAGAGCCAGGCCTGGTCGTTCATGCCTTGGAAGGCAGCACTTGGAAGGCTGAGGCAGGAGAATCACTACAACTTTGAGGCTGGCCTGGACTACATAGTAAGACCCTGTTTCAGAAAAAGAAAATAGGCTTGAAATAAGTGTGTGAGACTATCTCCTAAAAGAAAAGGACAAGCTGTTTGTACAAAAGAACACACATCTTGGCCTGTGTGTTACAGGGATCAGGAAAGGCCTCGTACATCCTAGGTGTGTTCTAGACCACTCCCTGAGCAATGTCTGCAAGCCTCTTTTGACTTTGAGATAGGCTCTCACTAAGTTGTGTAAGCTGTCCTTGAACTTGCCCTTTGGCCCAGGAACACTTGCTTTTGCCATCTTTCTGCTATAGCCTCCTATCTAAGGGATATCAGGTCTCGTCCATAAACTTTACTTTTAAAATCAGTAGATTCCAAGCTTTCGATTATTGCAATTAATAAATGATATTTTTTTCTCTCTTAAAAGTCTTCTCAGGGTCTTCATCCAGCACTAAATATGATCCTGATATTTTAAAAGCTGAGATCTCCACCACGCGACTAAGGGTAAGATTGTTCTCATTGTGGTTCTTGATTGAACAAGTGCTTAGAAGCTCAGGCCATGGAGAAATCATAAGAAATCACCTCCCATCTTTGCCTCTGAAAGAAACATCTCCATTCTGCCCTGTTGGGTGGCCTTTCTCCTTTGTTTGAAGGATGGCTGGGATGACTTTTGTCTCCCGTCGGGCCTGACCCTGCTTAGCTTCAGAAATCAAATGAGATCGGGTACCTTCAGGTTGTGTGGCCATAGCCTGGGGTTCCTTTATTTCCATTGCGGACTTTTTTATTAGCAGTTAGTATATGCAAGGGAAACCTGCATCCTGATAATTTACTTTCCCTCCCTGTCTTCTGAGACGTTTTGCTCTTTCATCAGGTGCCCTGGCATTTAAAAGGTGTCTGCAGTTTCCACTAACTACCTTGTCAGTCTGTCATTCCTTCTCTGATAGGATTATTTCCTGATGATCATTGCTCTAATTATTTTGATCAAACTGCTAAATACCGATCTTGTTTATCGTTGATTGGGGGATCACATGGGCTGTTCATATGTAATAATTACATGGTCCTGCAGCAGATTATCACTACAGCAATTAATAACATCTTTATGTATACATCCTACATACTTTTGGTGCATACATGTACACATTTTTTTTGCTTGTTTGTTTTTCAAGACAGGAGTTCTCTGTGTAGCAACCCTAGCTATTCTGGAACTCACTCTGTAGACCAGGCTGGCCTCAAATTCACAGAGATATGCCTGCCTCTACCTCCTGAGTGCTGAGATTAAAGGTATGCGCCACCGTCGCCTGGCTACACTTCTTTTGATACAATAGTGGAATTGGTATGTCAAAGAATGAACACATTTTTTGGTAGGGCTAGCTTATTTGGCCAAGTGCTTGCCTAGCAAGTGGCTCAAAACAAACAAACAAACCCACCTCCTGTTTTTCGGTGGGTATTGCCAGAGCTTTAACCATTCTTGCTTCCAAATATTTGCATTAAGGCTCAAAGTTACTTAATACCCATGACTTTTGTTTACATTCCATAGGTTTGGAATTTTGAATTTTTTCTATCATGTGCTTCAAATCATTCCCTGCCTCTCTGAGAAATCACAGAGTACATTGCTTCATTTTCAAACACCTGAAGAGTTTTATCATTATCACTTATTTCAGCCAATTCTAATTCTGATTTCAATGGTTTTATTTATTTATTTGGTTTCTAGTTCCTTGCCCACATTCTGCACGCTGTACACACACACACACACACACACACACACACACATATACATATATATGTGTGTATATATGTGTGTGTGTGTGTGTGTGTGTGTGTGTGTGTGTGTGTATGTATATATATATATATTACCAAAATAGCAGTAGTACTTTACATTTCCATGCCTTGATTAATCCAGAATCTGGTTCTCTTGTCTTCTGGGTCCTTGGGTCTAGTCTGCTGTTTTGTTGGGTTTTTTTTGTCAGTTCTTGATCCTTACAGATGCTTACTTCTTAAGAACCATATACTACATGTGCAGTCACAAAAATAATTTTAAGCTTTGGACAATCTTGCATTTTTCAGAGCACTCATCTTTGCTTCTTGTGGCATTTGGGTTGGGAGCAGATGGTTTAAATCCAGAATTGGAAATGACCGGAATCCAGTCTTCACTCCCTTTCTCGGTGGGCTCTATCTCCAGTTTATCCCATCTCTTAGGGCAAAGCTCTCAGAGCTGCCCATGAGCTCATGGACACCCCTTTTCCTGCCAACCCCGTCAGCTTCATTGAGACCGAACTCCCAGCCTCTCCCCTGAGCTGTGTGGGCTTGACTACCCGTCATTCTCTGTATCCAGAACCCGACTGTGTATTCTTCCAGCTGCTCTGCTTATTGCACAGCCAGGTCCCCAGGAAAGAACTCCATGTGTGGGTCATTGCTGCGCTCCCGTTACCGTGGGGCCTTTAGCATAGTCCTGTGGGCTTAGTGGTTCTCCAGTATCTTCAGGTGGCTGGTCTGGCTTGGTTTATTACAGTTTACTCAGTGATTCTCAGAAAAAGAGCATAAAGAAAGTTCACATGTGGGTTTGCGTGTAGGCTGAGGATGTGGCTCAGCAGTAGAGCAAGGACCTTAATTCAGGCTCTGGGACAACACAGAAACAAAATCCCCAAAGCACAAACTCAGATTCCATCTACTGGAAGTCTGGGTTCTCTTCATTTATTTTATGAAATCGTGTGTAGAAGCGATCTGTGTCACCTTGTAGTAAATAGTCTTCAGGGTGCCATGCACCCTCTAGTCTGTCAGTCTGCCTATATTTCTCAAGACTGCTGTGCAGTGGGCTCATATGCTTTGGGCTGTGTCTCTGTGCCATGTCTGCACGTTACTGTGATTTATTTCTCGTTATTAGATAGCTTATTTTTGAGGAAGTGGGAATGAAGGTATTTTTTGTTAAAGCTCTCTGCCCAAACTTTGCTACTACTTAATTGTGACTTTACGGAAAGTCACTCCTGTCCTTTGAAATATTAGCCATTTCTCATAATCATCATATGACATAGCCACAGCACCTCTGTGGTCTGTGCATTCAAGGAAGAAAATATTGAAACTTTGGGATGGGGTTCAAAACAAAAACAATCTAAGGTCCCTCATACAGATAACCATAAAGAGGGTCCTGTCAATCAGGGATGTCAGGACACCCCCATGTGGTCACATCCCCAGACCTGTTTCCTAGTGAGTCTTTGACACAGCTTATGTTGTGCCGGGATGTCTGGTCCTAATTAAGGGCATTATATATTTTACCTGTTCTGTTTCCTTGTGACTACAAGGTAAACCAGAGAGAGCTGCCCGCCTTGGGAAGGTGTGTCTGTGAAGAAGAAGATGTGAGACATTTTTCCTTCTTGCCCTTATCTCTGTCGTTAGATAGATGGACAGTAGAAAATGCTTTTCGGAAGCAGTCAGGCCCCTGACTCTGCTGCTGTTGTAATTTTGGAGCCTGCTTTGAGCACTGTGGCTGGTGTGGCTGGCTTCGCTAGCTCTTCTAATTCTGGTCGGGTAGCACTTGGGGAAGAAGCGATTGGCTGGGTAGCACTTGGGGAAGGGGTGGGTATTATTATAGAGTCTCTGGGGTCGCACAGTCTCCTTTCATAGGTTGTTGTCTGAAGGTGGTAGTTGATGAAGGAACTAACTGCACCACTCCATCACTTACCTGCATTTTAAATCACGCTGACAGTTTTTAAGTATAAACAAACATTAGTTTCATAGTTCATTGCTTTGATGGAGCAATATTACCAAGTTACTGTATGGCTTTTCCTGGGAAGATCTACAGGTGCCAATTCACCCCAGATAGAACATCAATAAGTTAAAGAAACTACCCTTACTTGGAGGGAGGGAGGGGAGGAAGAGAGGGGAACGGAAGAAAATATATAGCTGTTCAATGAAAGCAATTTAAAAAAGAAAAACCAAAAAAGAGAGACTATCCTTACTTGGTCCATCCTGGTGATCTAGGAGGGCTATTGGGGTCACATAGTAGGAACATGGGTGAGGGGTAGCTTACCAAAGTGTGATACCTCTTAGATGTATCACCAAAAAGCCCCCCCAGTGTGACTGAGGACTCATGACAACTGTATCTCTGGAGTCTCCTGTTGAGATAATTAACACAAAATACCACGCTTTAAGCAGTGTTGTAAATAATGTAATAGAAGTCCTATCAATGTGCTTGAATACAGATATGCCATGTAACATGAATCGCTACAAGCAACAATTGACTTTTCACTACAGATGAAAGATCTTTGTATTTGTATGAATTCTAGCCAGCCTGCTTGGGCTCCGCTGCCAGCCTGGGAAATCCTATTAGATCATCGTGTAAACACACGTGCACAGGCGCGCGCGCACACATATACACACACACACACACACACAGCCTTTGACTTACTTCTGAGTTTCCGATGTTGCTGACCTTACTTCTGAGATATAATGACCAGTGCTAATTTGTAAGCCCAGCATTTACATTAGATGTTTTATTCTTAGAATGTTTAGACCAATTTATTTATTAATAGATGATATTTGGCTGAAGAATACAGTACAACTTTCCTAGTGGTTTTGAATGAAACTATGAATTATATAGCTAAGAAAAAGAGGAAGAGAAAATTGAGAAAAGACTGTCCAGTACCAGAGTTATCCTCATGCCCTGCTAGGAACTTCAAGGTAATTTCAAAGCACATTTGTGCCCTTCTTTTCCCCTCAAAAAATCAGTGTCAGGCCTTGAAAAGAAATAACAACCATTTCATGGATTTAATGATATTTTATTTCTGTATTTCTCTAATGGTTTTGACCTCTTTGCCTAATTTTAAGGGCTCTGTACCGCAGGCTAAGTAATATATGCAAATGAATTCCTTCCTCGACATTGTGTTGTTGAGCGATTTGGAGATTCTTCTTACTCATGTAAGTCACTAGTCTCTCCTCTCTGACTCTCAAACACACTCATTCTGCTGTGCTTGCAGCCTTTTACAAAATTAAATGCAGTTCACTTCTCTAGGAAAGGATATAGTGTCTTTCTGTATTAGACTATATGTATGTATGTATATGTGTATGTATGTATATGTGTGTGTGTGTGTATGTATGTATATCAGACAGTATTGACCGGGAACAAATGATCGGTTTAGATGACCATCCAGAACAGGAAAAGAAAATTTAAAGCATACTAAAGAGAATTATCTTAGATTAAAAACAGTTTATTGGGATTAGAGAGGGAATATGCTGGAAATACATTATATGTTTATTTAAATTCTCAGAGAATAAATAGAAGCACACTAAAAGCTTTCTTTCTTTTTCCTTCTTTTCTTTTTCTTTCTTTCTCTCTTTTTTTTTTGAAACAGAGTCTTACTGTGCAGCGCTATGTCCTGGACCTCACTGTGTAGACCAGGCTGGCCTGGAGCTACTAGAGACCCAGCTGCTTCTGCTCCTATCCTAGGACTAAAGGTGTGCTGCACCACAGCGAGATTTAAATACTTTGTATAGGAAAGAGTAGGCTCCTTTTTTTGGATAAGGGAGAACAGTCTCATTATCTTTTATATTTCTGTCACGTGTCCTAACATTTTTATTCCTTTTTTATTTTAAATTAAATACTATTTTTAATTAGCAAAGCATTGGGTTTTGTTATGGCACTTTGAAACATAATTTGTTTCTGTTTCCTGTCCCTCCCTCCTTTCCTCTCTCCCTCCTTTATTTTCTTCTCCCTTCCCTGAACCATTTGATCCATCTGTCTGGTTTCGTATCATATATATTCTATTATCTTTTTTCTCTCATGGTTCCCTTTCTAGTATCATGGCAGATAGCCCCACACCTATGTACACATTCAAAGCTGGTTCTATATAGGAGAGAGAACATGCAGTGTGTGTCTTTATGAACCCCAGGAAAAGAAGCCTGACCCCATTAGCAGTGACTCATTCCACACACTTCCCTTTTCCAGGCACCCGAGTCCCAGACTCTAGCCACTGGTTTACCTAGCCTCCCCAGACATGTGTGTTGTGACCATTTCACACAGATGTCACTGCTTGGTGACTTAAGTAAGAATGGCCCCCATAGGCTCATATTTGAATGCTTAGGGAGTGGTGCTGTTTGAGAAGGATTAGGAGATGTGGCCTTGTTGAGGGAAGTGTGTCATGGCGGTGGCCTTTGAAGTTTCAAAAGCCCATGCCAAGCCCCCCCACCCCGTGTGTGTGTGTCTGCTGCCTATGGATCAAAATGTAGAACTTTCAGCAAAATCCAGCACCTCACCTTCCTTCATGCCACTGTGCCCCCATCATGATGATAATGGACTGAGCCTCTGAAACTGTTAGCAAGCCCCCAGTCTGAATGTCTTCCTCTGTAAGAGTTGCTGTGGTCATGGTGTCTTCTCACAGCGATAACATCTGTAACGTTCTGTCCACTTTAGTTGTCTTTGTTTCCATAATGTCTCAAAGGTCCCTGCGGGTAGTGGCAGCATCCATCAGTAGTGTTGGGGAGCATACTGTATGTGCCCTCCATCAGCCAGTGACTATACATGCATGCATGTTTGTGCAGATACATTTTCATTTCTCTGGTTATTTGCTTGGAGTGGAATTGTTGGGTTATCTAATAACTTGCTGGTTAATTTTACGTGTTTGTAGAGAAATTTTACATTATTCGCTATTATTTTTATTTTCAGACAGTATATTTCATAGATGTTAATATATTTTTTCTCAATAAAAACTTTTATTGGGGCTTAAAAAACATTTCATTCATTCATCCCATTTCTTATGGCAAAAATCCATTAATTGGCCCTCACAAATGGTCCAGACAGCATCTGGAGCTCCGTTGTCCTTGTTTTTAAGTTTAGAAGTGATGACTTTGGTCTTCTGACCATCTGGAGTTGATGAGCTGGGTAGTACAGTCTTGGCTCAGGCTAGGAGCAGTAGTCAAGAGAGATTTCCAGAAGGGGCAGGTTGACAGTTGCCCTTTCTTGTCTTATAGAGGAGCTCCTCGCAAGACAATGGAGAGACCACGAAAGGGGAAGGTACTCATTAGTAAAATACCATTTTGCTCATTATAGCTTTAATGCTGCCAGGTTCACCTCGGGGGCAGCCTGGGAAACCTGCCTGTCTCCTGATCTTTCAGAGGCTTACATTACAGGTTTCGGGTTTACCTTATTCCTGTCACCCTCTTCAGTCACCTGCTCTTGAAAGAGAGCAGTGCACTAGGACTGCACAGCGGGAAGAAGCGCAGTGCTTGACCACAGCGTCTTCCCAGTTTTCAGAAATAACTTTGAAGTCAATTTAAAAATGTCAGTGGCTTTAGCTTAGCAGTAGACAATGCAGGGAATGTACCAAAGCCCTGGGCCTCTTGCCTCTCACTGCAGACTCCGGGTTTGATCCGAGGAAACTGGTGCATAAGATTAGATGGTCATTCAGGCTAAGAGGAAGCCCCGACTCCGGGCGTGTGGGCTGACCCTGTCTTCCGTTCTGGGCCAGGGAAGATCGATGACTCTCCCGTGGGAGAAAGGGTCACAGGTGCCACTCTAACGGGAGCTTTAACACTTCCCCTGGGCTCCAGCCTGGTCTCTGCTAGACTGCCCACTGTTTCCTCTGCAGGTCCCATACTGCTCACCTCTATGGTAAGAACGGGAACAATGTCGATATCACACATCGTTGTGAGACTTGAATACTGGTGTGATTAGCATCATGCCTGGATAATAGAACTACCCGTCGTCACCTCTGTGGAGAGCGGGCTAGGTGTGCAGGTCCCTGCCGGCATAGCCCTCCAGCGGGGCTTCAGGCTCACGTTTTTACATTTGGGACCCTGCATCTGAGGGTGGCTTGGAGTGGAGCACAGAAGCAAACACGTGACCTTTCCATAGCGAGTGAAGAAATGTGGGTGAATTCTTACTTAATTCCATATTCACAAAACCAAAGAACAATAAGAAAGAATGGCTGGCTGGAAATCAGATCTCTTCTCGTTTGTCAATACAATGGGAGTGAATTGTTTCATAATTAAGAAATAAAGTCCATTTTATTTTCAAATTGATATTTGGGAAATAAGAATCATCCAGGTAATGTACCAGACACCCTAAAACAGAAAGGTTTGTGCTAATGTTAGACCAACTAGATGATGTGCCTGTAGAGACAGCTCAGGCTAGCAGTGTGTGTCGTCACCATCCAGTACACAATGAAATCCAGAGGCCCGAGATTATTTCTAGAGTTTAAAGTCTCAGTTTTTATTACATGTGGTAGGAATGTTTGACACGAGCCCCAGCAGCGTTGAGTGTGCAGCGCTGGATTGTTGGTGTAGGTGCCCCGTTACACAGTGCGAGTGACAAATGATTACCCACTGAGCAGCAGCTCCCCGCCCGTCCCTCTAGTCCCTAGAAGCCATTCTCCCTCCCGTGAGTCTGACTAATTTGAGTACTTCATGTAAGGAGAACCGTGTGCTAGTTATTCTTCTCTGAGTGGCCTCTTTTATTTAACGTAAAGTCCTCAAGGCCCATCCATGTTAACACATACTGTAGAATCTTTTGACTTTGTGAGCCTGAGTACTATTTCAGTGTGAGTGTCTAGCGCATTTCCTCTACTCTTTGTTGATGGACACTTAGTATTTTCACGTCTGTGGTGAATGTGAGGAGTGCTAATGCCCCTGAGATACGGAATAGTTGAAACACTTAAATTGATCTGCGCTCTCTTCCAAATGACTCTAAGTACGATACTCCGTTTTCAGTGTGCAATACTGATTGGTTTAATTCCGCAGCTCTACATGGTCTCAATAACAGTGCTTACCAACTCTCTTTTCAAGGGTAAGAGCTTTCAGTCCATCTCTCTGAGTTGCTATTGACTGTTTGATATACTCTTCTTTGTTGTTTTAAGTAGAAGGGTTATTGTCTTTTTAACAAAAAGCATGAGAACGCTGTCAGGTACACAAGCACACAGGGAATGAGCTACTGATTACTCATGGCTCGTTTGACATGCTAATAGTGAATGCCTTTCCAATGCACCAGGAATGCTCCACCACTCTTCCTTGCCACCTCCATCTCCCTCAGGCAGCCCCGCCTCACCCCAAGTCATTCCCAAGTCATTTCTTTCTTCTGGATCCTAATAGCATTGCTCTTACTTCTCTTTGTAGTTATAAATTGAGTCTCTCTCTCTCTCTCTCTTTGACTTTTTCAAGACAGGGTTTCTCTGTAGCTTTGGAGCCTGTCCTAGAACTGGCTCTTGTAGACCAGATTGGCCTCGAACTCACAGAGATCCGCCTGCCTCTGCCTCCCGAGTGCTGGGATTAAAAGCGTGCACCACCACCGCCCGGCACAAATTGAGTCTTGAAATATAATTGCTTGTATTATTTCCCCTGATAAAATATGAGTGGACACAAAGTGAAACGTTGGCTTGAGCTCTGACAGAAAATACTGGGTATCTTCTTTAACCCGGGTACTGTGTTTACACCCATGCTCAACTCACCACGGCTCCTGCCTTGTCTGCCGACCTCTCTCACATCCACTGTGCGTGTCCCCTCCTACTTTGCTCCCCACTCTTTCAGTTCATTTTGTCTTTTCCCTGGGGTTTCTGAATACACTATGAACTGAACAAGTTCAGAAACACACTAAAGCATGGTATAACAGAGGCTTAATACTTAAAGCTGTAGCCTGATATGTGAGAATGAGTGTCCCCTGCTCTTATGAAGACTGACAGTACATTGTCACTCAACACCAGGCACGTGCTACCTTTCTGAGCTGTCGTATTGTCCTGTCACTGTTAACAAGGAATATCACAGGAAAAGTATTTCTGTCAGTGCAATAACAAGTATTTATTAATCATGTGTTTTCTTAGCCCCATGTGGACTTTGGGGATACCTGTGGTTTTCTGCAGCTTGCTGTCCCCAGGGCAGACAGTGCCCTCTTGCAGCTAGTTTTTGAATAATTCTCTGAGATAAATAACGCAGAGCAGCGACATAGGGAGGGTGGCCTGCGAAGTCAGGTGACAGTGGACTAACTCGAAGAGATGCGGGGGAGGAGTCAGCCTTGAGAGGCTTGGGCAGAGCATAGGGCAAAGGGGTCGTTAGCATGAGTGCGTGGTCCCTGAGGCATGTGTCAGTGGGCATATGTGAGAAACCAGGGCATGGCTGGCCATGCAGAGCCCAGTAAAGGAAGCAAAGAAGTCCAGGGTACAGAGTTAGTTGTATGTGGCTACAAGCTCTACTGTGACCCTGACTGGCTGTACCACACAAAGTCAAGGCCAGGATGATGTCCAGCTCGTCACAATGTTGAGTAAGTGAGGGTGAGTAGTGGTGCTTGTACATCACTGATAATTTATATATAACTCATAAACCTCCCATAGAATTTATGTGATGGAGAAGTATTAAAATCTTTCTTAGCTTACTCACGTATGATCTTTTGAAATAATGTGCTAATACTAATTATTTATAAACACTAATGGCCACTGATTTCTCACGAAGGTTAAAAAGCTGAAGAGAGAACTCTCCCAGATGAAGCAAGAACTTCTCTACAAAGAGCAAGGCTTTGAAACACTGCAGCAGTGAGTATTAAAATGCTAACATCGACGTTACAACAATTCAAAGCTCCCTAATAAAAAACAGATACAGCAATTCCATGGGAGATTTCTCAGAGACACATAGAAAGTAAAAGGCTTAAAGCACTGTGCCAAAAGCAATCAACTTAAAAAAAAAAAAAACCTTGAAAAAAATCCATACACTTTGAAAAGGGCTGAACTTAGTCATTGAAGATGAACCAAACAAACCAAAGTGAAAATGTTAACTTTTTGTCCTAGAGTCCTGGCCCACTGCGGCTTCCCTCAGACTGTGGTCTACATCAGCCTTGATGGCTAGACTGGAGAGCTTGGCTTGAGAGTCTGCGCTCTCCCTGGGATTCTGTCCATCTTTCTGTCAGTCCCAGTGACTGTATGGATTCTAGCCTGACACCCCTAAGGGCAAGTCAGGCTACGAAAGGAACCCAGTCTTCGTCATTTGCCGCATTCCCTCTGGTTTTTGCCTTCCAGTTCTAAATGAAGGTGGGCCACTGGGGTAGCGTTTAGATGGGCCAGGTTAAATGGAAATGCAGATACAAAAAGGTGGCCAATTCTAAAAGAAGCCCCTGCTCTCTACTGAGTGGGCTCATGCTAACCCAACAATGCGGGGCTCACCCGAGACACTGCCTCCTGCGGTCCCTGGTTCGCAGAAGAAGCCTGTGGTTTCCATAACTGTATGACCACAGAAAGTGCCAAAGCTCTCCTTTAATAGCCTTCAGCTGCTTTGTGTGCCAGCAGCAGCAGGGCAGTGTTCCTAGGGATCCTCCTGGCTGGTGTCATGCTCGGATAGGTTTCTCAGCTTCCTCAGCAGTGTGTTAGCAATGCCAGGCCCACACAGGAGCCACCTCTCTGGGAAGTACCCAGCTTCGCTCCTTTTGCCTAGTCTGCCTTCTGTTCTTAGAAAATCTGCTGCCATCCAAGGCATTATTCCCATTAAGTAAGGCTCGTGACTGTCACTGGCCTAACATGAGCTGATTGTTCTTCAAGCTGAATGGTGACTTGTGCTTCTGACGCCCACCCACCCACTACTCTTGACCAAGTCAGGCACATGACTGTAATCTCAGGCCTTTGTTGCTCTGATTCGGCCTTCTTGCCTCACAGAATCGGGGCACTGACACCCTTGTAGGTCCACTCACCCTAGTGCTCCCCAAACCTGCTGCTAGAATAACTGAGGAAGTCTGGAGACATCTGCTGCAGGTCTCCAATGCCAGGTGTATTTGGTGGTCTCTCGGTAAGTCTCCAGTTTAGACTTGCAGCAGCCTCGGCTGACTGCAGACTAGAATGACCTAGATGCATTATTTAGTAATCGTGTGTCCACATACAGCAGGGCTTTGCGGCAAGAGGAGATCAAACAAAGAGTGCCACAAAATAGTTAGACATTTTAAGATACATGAAATTATAACTCAGGGTTAAAGGTTAGCCAAACTCTCTGGGTTATGTTGTGTTGGTGTGACAATACTCTATTGTTTGAAAGCAGTTTTCCTGCAACACTTCCCGTGGCCATCTGAGGCATCTGTAAGACTGTCGTAGCATTCCGTGAGAAAACAATAGACATCTGTGTGGAAAGCCGGCTTTCTCTCGGAATGAACCGAGAACAGAAGGGTACAGTATCTAAGGACAGAGACCTCCCCTGTTGCTCTCAGGTATAGACAAAGCAAAGCCTTATCCTCCAGCTGCTGCCTCTGTACCACTAAAACACTGACCAATAACTGGTAGACCAGAGACCAGACTTTAAAACAAACCTCCGTGCTAACGCCACGGAAGATTTGTTTATTTGTTGTGTCTGCGACAGTTTTCTGTAGCATTTTACTTCTTCAGCACAGACAGGAATCCTGTCAATGAATCTTGAATTATAATGTGATTTATCCTTGATTTCCTTTTGCTTGGCACAACAGTTTTATGCTGGGTTAATAAATAACTTTCTGTGTTTCTCGGTTTATGCCCACAAATTTGACGGCAGCCTAACAGTAGTGTGGCTTGTGTCTAGGAGGACCCTGGGAACACCCTGTGCCTCCCCAGATGGGAAATGATAGCAACACTTAGCAAATCAAAAGCAAGTGTGGTCCCCATGAAAACCCGGCTCCGAAGCAAGTCTTCCAGAGGAGGCATACCAGTGAAAATCTCTTTCCAATATAGAGTAAACATTTTAAAGTTTAAAAAAAAAAAATAGGGAAAAATTAAGATTCATTTCATTCAAACACAGAGAAATAAAAGCATGGAACTTCATTTTAAAGGCAAAAGGTGGCTAAGCCTATGGATCTGTATAGCAAGAGCCACCAAAAAGGTTAATAAGCCATTAAACTACTTCATATTTTCCTAGTCAGGTCAAAAGAGGGAGGAACGTGAGAAAGAGAACGCGGAGGAAGAGTGAGAGAGCAGGAAACGCGAGGTAGAAACGAACATTAAAGGAGGGAGGTTTGAGGGAGGGTTCCAAATACAGTAAGGTAGCCGAGAAGTTTCCATCAAAATGAAAAACTCTCAGAAAATTAACCCAGTAGTCTAGCTGGACTCTGGGTTTTAATTTTTAAATGGCAAAGTGTGTTTCTGAGCTAAGGGCATGTTTTACCATTACATACGGAGGGTTTCACGTGTGGAAGAAATCAGTCTTGCTCTGAAAGTCACTTTGACATAGTTTCTGTGTCATGTAAACTTTTTATGAAATCCCAGTTTGTCTCCAGTTTTTGTTTGCTTGCTTTTAATTTATTAAGTGCCTTGCTTGAAAATGCAAACATCATCTGGAAACAGTTTTGCTTTCAGTTAGTGAGCCTTCACCTGTGTTAGGTTGGCGGGCATAATTCTTTGAGGAGCCAAAGATTGCATTGATAAATCTCTTCCCAAATAAGTGGAATTAAGCAATATTCGCAATGTTGTTTTCATGAAATATTCTAGCTTATTGGTCATAAGAGCCCTCAGCCAGGGTCTGAACTTTAGGATAGTGGCCCTGCTAGCTGTTCTGTGTGGTTTAAGAGTTAAATTTGCATAAGCTTTCCAGCACACACACACACACACACACACACACACACACACAGCCTCGTTCTTCATTTGGAAAAAATGACAATGGGATCACCAAGGCCCACTTCCTACGCTAAACTGTGTGTGTGTCTATGTGTGTGGAATTCTGTGACTCTGTTGCTGTTCTTCATTATCAAATGACCTTATAATCAACCTTATTTTGCTAGGCTTTTAAAAGCTTAATTGCTTGTTCAGTAGCATAAAATATTCACTAAAATGGTACTCGGGGAGATGCATTATCTACAGACTGCACTTGTTTGAGTTAACTTTGTTTGGCAACGTGATTGAGACGGTGTCGTGTTTTATTCAGATGCACCGCTCACATTGGAGGTGCATATTAATTATTAAATGGCTTAAACCAGATGAGCTCTGGGTCCGTTTCTTCTGATTCAGTGTCTGCCATTTCTCTGGAGGGCCCATGATAAGCAAGCCCCAAAGCAGGTCTGAGAAACTGTGTAGAGCTGCAGGCTGCTGGGGCAGAGGCATTATCTGTAAGTAAAACCCAAGGTGTATCCAGAAGGAACCCTGGAGAGGCCTTAACTGAAGAGAACAGGATGCTGATCATGACCGGAAGATCCAACAACTTCTTAAACAGAAGTAGGAGATTTGGTTGAGCCCTTCCCAAACAGTGAGTCTCCAGGTCCTCTAGCCTACAGTAATAACGATGTACATCCATGGGGACCCGGGACAGATTGGCTCACTGAAGAGCTGCTTACTCAATACACACTGGCGGAGGGGCACAGCTGCCATCTGTCTTGTTCCTAAATTCGAACTCATTCAGCAAGGCAAGAAGTCTCATCTCAATTCATAGCTTTAGCAGATACTTTTTAGATGTTTGACAGAAACAAGAAGCTGCACAATCCAAATATCACCAGAGACTCACTAGTACAAATAAGACCTGCCAGGCACTTACTAGAGACTCACCATGCCGCCGCCGCTCTGCCAGGTGTTGCTCGGGCCTCACGCCTGGGAACGTCAGTGGCCGCTGCTGCGTCTGCTGCTGCAGTGTGGCTGGTCCCTGCCAGTTTTCTTTCTTGGCTGACAGATAAGGCTGAGTGTGGTAAAGACCGGCTCAGCCAGCCTCGGGAGCAGCCAAGAATATGCGTGTGCCTGAAAGTGGGTAGGAGGGCTAAGATACGATGCAGTGGGTGGAGAAGTCGAGTATGAGGGGAAGGAGGTGGCACTCGGTCTGTGCGGTGTCCTGTGAGAGCAATGGTGCAAGGTTGTCTGCTAATGAAGGGACCAAAGCCAGCGGTTCCTCTGCACTTACCTTTTTATATAAAACTTTTCCTTCACCTCCTCCTCGCTTAACAGAATTGATGAAAAGATGTCCGGGGGCCAGAGCGGGTATGAACTTGGTGAAGCCAAAGCCATCCTGACGGAACTGAAGTCTATCAGAAAAGCCATCAGCTCAGGAGAGAAGGAAAAGCAAGATCTGATGCAGGTATATTGTGGGCGTCCGTGTCTGTCCACTCGGGCCCGGGACGCTCTCCCTACTCCTGCTGATTGTGCCCACCCTGGATAGTTACAGGCTCTGAGGAACACATGGAGAATGAGTTGGTTTCCAACTTGTGTCCCTTGTGAAGGCAGGGCTCAGATGTCCTTCTAGACTGAGTAGAGTCGGGGGAGATGGAGCCTGGAATCCATAGGGAGAGCTTGTGTCTTGGCACACCCCTAAACCCATGGAAGCTTTGTGTGGGATCTAGATTGTCAGGGTTCTCCCTACGAGTGACCCTCACCTAGGGCACACGGGAGTGTGTCACCATCATCAGTAGGTAATGGATATGTCTCTTGGGCTGGGGGACGTTGGCCCAGCCAGGAGCAGCCACTGTTACCTCCAGGAGAGCTGCTAGTTGATCCCTTTGTTTCTCTGTACAGTCTCCAGCCTGCAGATCTTAGCTCCTCAGATCCATCCTCACACAGGGAAACACAGAGCGACAGCTGGCAATGATCAGTCTGAATATCTGTGCCTGTCAGAGCCCTGTCCTTGTCTTGAGGACATCTCCCTTCTGTCCCTTTCCCTCTACCTCATAATTTAAAAAAAGAAGAAGACATTAGGGGTTCATCACATCTAGCCAGGCTTCAGTCTGTGTCTCCGTCCAGTGTTAGCGCCAGTAGTGATACTTGGACCTGAGTCCCATGTCTAGCACCATATCAAGCAGTTCTCAGCCATCTGTAGCTCCAGCTCCAGATCGGACACCCTCTTCTGGCCTCTATGGGCACCTGCACACATGTGGCTCTCACACACAGAGACATACACAAAATACATGTATAACAAATCAATACAAAGCTAGATTCTAGTACCCACAGGAGAAGGGAGGCCACCTGCTGAATATGCCCTCACACACTTCCAGAATCATACACCTGTGCAAAATACACAGAGAAGTCACAACTCACCAGCAGAGCCCTTCCCTTCAGTGGTACTATGGAAGAGGACTGCCCTCCTGCGTGGTAGTCTTAGGAGGTGCTGTGTGCTTCTTGACAGAGTCTTGCTAAGCTGCAGGAACGCTTCCATGTGGACCAGAACATGGGCAGCTCGGAGCCAGACCTGAGATCTAGTCCTGTGAACTCCCATCTCTCTCTGTCCCGACAGACCCTGGATGCTGGGTCACAGACAAGCATTTCTGGAGATGTAAGTAGCCAGAGGACATCAGCTGCCCCAATGCTGTCTTCCCTAGGGGAGGGGGAGTTGAGGGGCACAGGGGAGGGGGTGGGGAGGGACTCTAACCAGAGCTGGAGAGTAGGTACTCAGTGTCTCGCCCTCCAGATTCAGCCTCGTCTTCTGCATCAAAGTGCCAAGTGCGCACAGCCGGAACATCCCCGGCTGCATCTCTTTACAGATGCTACTGAGGAGGTAGACATTACCACCCAGTTTAATCCCCTCCCAACTCGGTTTACAGGCATGTGAACCGGAGTCACTTCTTATAAACACTAAGGGGAATGGAAACCATAGAGGTGCTTTCAAAGCTGACGCGAAGGGGCTGGAGAACGGCTCCGCCTCTGCGAGTGTCTCTTGCTCTGCCAGAGCCTCCCTGCACCCACATCAGGCAGCTCATAACCTGTGACTCCAGCTCCAGGGGATCTGACAGCCAGATGTGGCTCCCCCAAACACCTCCTCACGCCATAGACTCTCTCTCACACACACGTCCATGTGCATGAGTTCTTGTTTTTGAAAAAGAAATTGTTTTTATAAATTTGAAGTTGAGTATTTGTGAATTATAGCTTATGTTTGAAAATATTCCCTATGATCTGTATATTATTATGTCCCCCTCTTCCCCGAGAAAAGCCGCCCACAAGTGTTTAGGTTTGTTAGGTCCCCGCTTATATTTATGCCTCTTGGATGCCTGTGCTCTGAAAATGAAGCAGATCGTGCTGACAGTAGGTCTCACCTGTTTGGAAATTAACTCCTGAGGTTATTTAATTTACATTGCATGTAGTTATGAGTTAAATAATGGAAATTTTGGCAAAGAAATCAGTTCCATTTCGTAAATTTCATTGACCTACACACCCTTCATAAACTCGCAGACACCAGACACAATTGCCTGGTGTCTTTGTCTTGGATTTAATCTGTGTTGAAAGCAGTGCGAAACTCTTTGCGAAACAGATGAGCCCGGGTGAGGACGCCTTTCCCCTGCTGAGTGAGTGAGGTTTAACTGGAGCTTCCCCGTCTCACAGCCATTTTCTCCAGCTTTTCAATTACTCGGGCTTCCTAGAAACAAAAGCCGTTTACTTCATTCATTAGCAGAGTTAATTGACTTTCTTCCTTCTGTTTTTACTAGATTGGAGTGCGGAGCCGATCAAATTTAGCTGAGAAGGTCAGGCTGAGTCTCCAGTATGAAGAAGCCAAAAGAAGGTGAGGGCCAGGTACTGGCTCACCGTGGTCGGTGGGCTCCAAGGACGGTCTCTTTTTCAGGATTAATCTTTGCGGCTGTGGTGACCAGTGTGGCCCGCTCCCTGCTGCTGTCGCCAAGCCTGCCCTTGGGGCTTTAGCCTGTGAGGGCCGCTTCCTGTCTTCAGCTCTCTCTCCACCCCCTGCAAAGTTCAAAACTAAAGAGAATTTCAATTTCTTTTTATTTATTTTTTTTTGAGGCAGCGTTTCTCCATGTAACTCTAGCTGTCCTGGAACTCAAACTGTAGACCGGGCTGGCTTCAAACTCAGAGATCCACCTGCCTCTGCCTCCCAAG
The DNA here is from genome assembly GCF_950005125.1 of Chionomys nivalis. Lineage (NCBI taxonomy): Eukaryota > Metazoa > Chordata > Mammalia > Rodentia > Cricetidae > Chionomys > Chionomys nivalis. The sequence goes on from NC_080105.1 coordinate 30,049,170, forward strand.
TGCTGGATTAAAGACGTGCGCTGGATACCCAGCTTGAATAAGGAGAATTTAGTGAGAAGTACGGGGATGAAGGTTTCCCCTTCCCTTTTGGGAACAAAGTCTGGAGCTTGTATCATGCATCCAATTGAAAGTAAGATGGTTGTTTCCTAGGCCAAAGCCCTGTGCAGTGGCCCAGCCCTGCCCCTTTGCTGGGACTTACCTTTGAGTTGCCCTTTATCCTGACGGCTCTCTACTGCTACCTAGGAGGTGTTGCGTGTCTGCTCCAGCTGACAGTCAGGGAAGGAGGCGGGAATCTCCGTTATCTCATAAGCTCTTGGGTTCTCATCTTTTTAATTCCTTGACTCTGCTGGGGTTCAGCACAAGAAACCACAAGGTCCTGAAGTGGCAGGTAGATCCTCTTTTTTTTTTTTTTTTTTTTTGGTTTTTCGAGACAGGGTTTCTCTGTGGTTTTGGAGCCTGTCCTGGAACTAGCTCTGTAGACCAGGCTGGTCTCGAACTCACAGAGATCCGCCTGCCTCTGCCTCGGCGCGCGCCACCACCGCCCGGCCAGGTGGATCCTCTCATTCTTACTCTTAGCCCCATTCAGGAGTTAATTTCCAAACAGGTCAGACCTACTGTCAGCTTCGTTTTCAGAGCACAGGCATCCAAGAGGCATAAATATAAGCGGGGACCTAACAAAACTAAACACTTGTGGGCGGCTTTTCTCGGGGAAGAGGGGGACATAATTACAGATCATAGGGAATATTTTCAAACATAAGCTATAATTCACAAGTACTCAACTTCAAATTTATAAAATCAGAATGACGGTGAAGGTCATTCTGCTACCGATGATTTCATTATTTGTCTTTTAAGAGCTTAAACACGCCACTGATTGTCACCATTCAGGAGACTTTAGGAGAAACTGCATCGTCACCTTACAAGAATCTAAGGAATGTATTTTGTTTCTCCTCAGACCAGGGGGCCCTCCCAGAGTGTTGAGGCTCCTACCATAAAGAGGACCCTCCTGACCCTCAGACATTCGCATGTGTCCGTTATTACTAGAGACGATAAAATTTTAAAGCAGTTGACCACAGGTCTTAGAGGTTATTTGGCTTTAACAAAGTGAAATGAATATTACTGTATTACAGTATTTGCCTCTGTGTTAGCCAGTCTTTCAGATAATACCTGGGTCTTCAGTTTACTGAACAGAAATCCAAGTTTCGTTCCAGAAATGATTAACCACATGACCTTGAACAAGTTCCTTGGTCATTCTGAGTGACATTTAAGTCAGCTAATTTTAATGTCTCTAACTTCCCCTGGTAGATTTTAAATGTCTTGAGGCTAGGAAAGCCTTTTTAATTATATTATCTCCTTTCCAGGAACAGAACTGGGAGCTTGCCCTCAGTAGCTTTGGAGGGTTGGTCTTTGGTATGGAGGCCCAGGCTATGACAGCTCCTCAGGGTGGCGTGGTCAAGGGTCCTCTCGCTGTGAGCAGGCCAACCCTGTAACAGCCGGAACTCCTTGGTTCTGCCATGGACAGAGCCCAAGATTTATGTCCTGTTTTCTGAAGGCTCGTGGCCGTAACTCAGAATTAAAGAGCCCTGGGCTTGCAGCAAGTCTTCTTAAGGACTTAGGTGCCTTGGGTCACCGTGAGCTTTCCCTCCATGGTGATCACCTCTAACAGTTAGTGACCTCTAGCGCTTGTGTGACACTCCCCTGCCTAGTTCCCGGAAGTCCCCTCCACATCCTCCCCGCCACATCTGTGTGCCCGTTCCAAAATAAAATCCAATGTCTGCCTAATCGTGTGCCCTCAAGTAATAAATAGATACCTTTCTTCCCTGTGCCTCGCTGTTACTCCCAGCTCAATTAGCTGCTTTGGGCACATCAAAACTTAGGCCATTGTTTCTTCGCCATTTGGCTGTTGTGGTATGTTATTTGGAGCTGGTTTTAGGGTTTCAGAGATGCTGACTCTCAAGGGAATTTGCATGTGTTGAAAACACGTTTTTCCTCCTCAGTTCTTAACAAGGGAAGACATAGTAATTCTTCCCTGAGCCTGTCTTCTCCTCCAGCTTTTGTTTTATGTGCTCAACGAAGCTAATAATATCATGCTTATTTAGCGATTTGATGATTAATTCCAGTACGCGGAGACAGTTGTTTCTGGTTTTGTGTTTAAAGCTGAAGAATAGCCGATGTTACACCTGTCGTGAGTGCAGCGGAGGTGGAAAGAGAAGCACACTGCATATGTACCAATCCAGGATAACTTTTGCTTTTTAAAAAAACCACAGTAAGAAACTTAAGGCACAGGGGTCCAGACCTGCTTTGTTTATATCTTTGTTTTGAGCTTTTTCTCATAATAGTTTCTTCCTTTCCTTTATAGTTTCTTCCTTCAGAACAGGGGAACTCATCCCTTTTTCTGTCTGTTCCTCTTGTCTGGTGTCGCCGCCACAGCAGCCAAAGCTTTCGTCCACTGGTTTATGTATTATGTAGGGATATGGGTTTCAGTGGTGTTTGTCTGGATCTTGCCCTATGGCCGATGAGACATCAACTTTCAGTCCATGGGAAGTCGTGATTGGCTTCGTAGTGCTGCAGGGCGGGTCCGTTTCATTCCGGAGACTCGGCGTTTGTGCTGAATTTGGAGTTATGTGAATCTGACCATCTCTAACTGGACTCGAGACATCGGGAGGTCCTGGGTCAGCCAAGACTGTGATGCCAGAGGCTTTACAGCGGTGCTTTTCCCCTTCACTCTATGGTTGCCACGCTAGCCGCCTTTGCCTTGTGGGTTAAGGTCCACCATACCTGCCCCTGTGCAGCCCAATAACCAGATAGGAACATAGGTCAGAAGCAGTAACGCCTGAGATGGCCCAATATTACTCAATAATTAATGCTTACCATGCAAAGGTCCCACTGAGGGGAGATTTCCCAGTGTGAAGTTTGAGAAAAGTGGGGTGGGAGGAAATGGGGCCCTGCCCATCATCTTTGGTGATACGAATCCTTAATGAGTTGATTTTGCCTTCATATGGGTTGACCAAGGCTCCTCTCCTGTCTTTCTCATTTCTTCCTTCTGTGATCTGCTGCTACCTCGGTTTCTACACAGCTTTGGAAGTACCATCTGACTGGGGTACAGAAGCTTTACCCCAAGTACTCTAACCTACAACCTGGCATTTTGGGGCACCCTGACATGTTTGTTTGTTTCTTAATGGAAGCTTCTAGCTAGCCCTCCCATTACCCTGCACACATTAGGAATGCCTGCCTGTGGTACTCTACTTTAGATGCTCCGTTCACGTGACCTGGAGTGTGTGACCGCTCCTTGCTCTCTGGGAAGATGTAGATTGCAATTGCACCAGGACATAACCTGGGCTGATTTCCCTTTTCCCAGGAGTCCTAAACACTTGTGTCTTCTATGTCTTTTAGCATGGCTAACTTGAAAATTGAACTGTCAAAGTTGGAGAGCGAGGCCTGGCCCGGGGCCCTGGATGTCGAGAAGGAGAAGCTGATGCTGATCAAGGAAAAAGAAGAGCTTTTGAAAGAGCTGCAGTTCATCACCCCGCAGAAACGCACGCAGGACGAGCTGGACCGCCTGGAAGCAGAGCGCCAGCGACTGGAGGAGGAGCTGATGTCCGCACAGGGCTTGCCGAGCAGGGCTCTGGCCGAGAGGTGTGTGTGTGTGTGTTTCTGGGAACAGGGTGACTTGAACCTGTGGTTGTGTCTTAAGGTGACGTTTCCCCAGGTTTGGAAATCTTATATATAACTTCTGCTGTTCATGGACTCAGAAGCAGCACAAAACAATTTCATTTTGGCAGAGCAATAAAGCTCACCCTCCCATGCCCTGGAGTATCAGTTCCTCTGTGTCTATTAGGAATGGGAAAGTGCTCATGACAGATGTCGAATAACTAAGGAATGTTGACATAAAATCAGGAGTGCAGTCCATCACTGAGCGAGCCTGATAACAATAGCTGTAAACTGTTGCTCTCTGGGGAAGACGCTCTAGACTTCATGAAGCAGGGCAGCCTTCCTAGGCTCGTTTTCAATACTGACAAGAAGCCCTATGTTTATTGCTTTTAATTTCAGAAGGAAAGGAAGTGACAGCTTGCTCTCTTTGACACCTTACTCAGTCACAGGATGTTCCTCGCATGTGGCTTGTTCTTGCTTCTGAAGCAGAGGCAAACATTCTGAGCGTTTTCTGATTTGTCTGTGGGAAGGCGCGGGTTATTTATTCAAAAGTACCCAGTGCTGCAAGCAGAGTGGCAGGACTGTTGATCAGAGGACACACGTGTCCCTCGGGTGTGAGCACACCAGCCGAGCCCGGTGCCTGGACAGATCTGTGTTGCTGGCTGCTGTAGCAGGGTACCTGTTTGGTGGCAATCTGTGGCCCTTCAGAACCAGTGCGCATCCTAGACCGGCACAGGAGAAGTGTCTGCCCCAGCGACCTGGAAATGAGTGCACGCATCCATCCAGAACCCAGTTCCTTTTCCTTCTTCATCCTTTGCCGCTTGCCTTCTAATCCCTATTTCTCAATGACTGTCCAGAGTTTTAAACATTAAAATATTTTAAACTATGGGAATGGTGGGGCAGGGAGGGAGAAATCTGCGGTTCCTGATTAGGTCTTAGCATGTGCAGGTTCTGAGTTTAGCCATTGGGGAGTCCTGCTGATGCTCCACGTGGCTGCAGCGCCCTCGTTTTAGGGAACATGAGCGGGTAGTCCGAGGCAGATCTCTACAGACTGCAGGAATTCGACCAAGTTCTCGCTGTTGCCTTGTTTCCCCTTCTCATCCACCTTCCTCTGCTTTCTCTGCCTCGTGGTGAATGAAGAATTAGTTCTGGGTGTGAGGAAGGACCCAGACAGCAAGCACCCACAGGCACAAGAGTAAGGAGACGGGAAGGGTGAGTTACTCGGCTCTGCATTTGTATATTTTAACTTTCCAGCGAAGAGTCACTAGTGGATAGAAAGAGCGGGTGGCCTTTGTGTCTCCTCTGTACAACACCAGTGCATTTTACATTGTACAGCACTTTCTAAATCCTGTGGATTGTTCCCTTCATGTCCCGGGGATTGGTTCCAAAACCTCTCCCTGATACCCAAGCCATAATTCCCCTTTACAAATTGTGTAGTGTTAACAGAAAACATACACATGTCCTCTCAGAAGCTTTGAACACTTTCTAGATTACATAGAATTCCTAACACAAAATAAATGTTATGGAAATAGTTGTCATGCTGTATAGCTTAGGGAACAGTGACAAGAAAAAGGCCCATAGGTGGTCAGTACAAACTCAGTTTTCCTTAGTTGGTTGAATCCTTGATTATGTGACCAGGGTTGTGGAGACTCCCAGTCTCCATGCTCCTCTAACGTGCTCAGTGGACGTCTCTCTTCGCCTTTGCAGCAGGTGAGGGAGTCTGGAAAGGCGCTGGTCCTCCTTTAGCTTTGTTCCAGGGCGACGGGGCGTGTTCATCTTATCCACATTTACAAGCAAGCCGGCATCCTGCTTGTCTTTTTCCATCAGGGATGGTCCGTCCTGGAGTGACTGTTACACTTTGTTTGCACACACATAAAGACTGTCAAACTTCTAGTGGCAGGTTGGGACCCAGCAGGAGCAGGAGCTACATAGTATGTATATACAATAATGATAATATTTAGTGAGAAGCAGCATGGGGTTGGGCCATGTGGGGAATAGACAGTGTGCTTAGCTGACTTCACCTGCACAGCCTGTCTGCCACTGACCCAATAGAAATGAGGAGGCATGTCTGTCTTTTGTTCGTATATCACAGGTTTTCTGAGCCCTCTGGAAGTCCGGCCACTTGGCATAACAAGTGCATGCAAGTTTCCTTTTAGTGTCCGTGGTCAAGGGCAGATCCCATCGCTTTGCTGCAGTGCAAGGGAGGGGGCACTCAGATGTCCCTGTTGATCAGCTGAGCTCCCCCATCATTGCTCACGGTTCCCTTCCACATGTCCTAGGAGCAGAGCCTTCCGCTGCAGTGTGCGCCGGGTCCTCTGCTCCCCAAGCAGACACAGCACAGCAGGGCCTGGCTGTTCTTACGCTTTTGTTTTCTGGACGCTTATCACCTATTCTTTACCTTGCATTCTACTATATAGTCTTATTTTCGCTAGTTGCTTCGATTCAGCTGTCCTTGAACCTGGGTAAGTAAGAGCCTACCCCTGTAAACCATGCCTCCTCCTCCTCTGTGGTAGAGCAGGTGGTGGCCAGCAACACCCTAGGAAGGAGAATTCACCGGGTAACATCGAGCACATTGTCAGCATCAGACCCTCAGTTTCTTGGTGCTGACGCACCAAAGCAAGCTTCCTGCTGCCTTGCTTTAAGCTTTCCTGTTTCCCATCCCATTGTGGGTTTCACATCCTTTCAGGGATGAACTCAAATTGTGGTCTCCAAAGACACTAAACTCACATGATCTCACAGGCATCCTTTGTATCCTGACCCCCGTTTCTGCTGCCGCTGTATAGCACAGCAGTGAGCCCTACAGCAGTGGCAGACAGCTCCCTCTAGCGGTAATAAAGCTTATCTGCACCGAGCTGGACCAAAGAGAAATTGCTCTCCAGTCCTGTACCCCTTTATACTTTGGCCCACAGCACTGGCGCTCTGTAAACTGTGGTTTCCTATAGCTGACAGATCTTTGCTGCTTCACACAAATTCCAAGGGCTCACCCCAAAATCATCAGTGCACCTGGATTACTTAAAAGTTTTTTTGCTAAGGCATCTGAAGATTATTTGAAGCAAATGGGCCAGGCACGTGAGTGCCATCTACTTTTACTTTTTAATGGAAAGGAGACTGCTTTACTATATCGATGACATGAACGCTTCCCAGGTGGAAAGTTGTGAGTTCGGGAGAGGCAGCACCTCCCTCCCTTGGAGTGCTGAGGTAGGCACAGAAAGAGATGGTGGCCTGCTACATTGCCAAGGGCAACCTGAAGGGCAATGAAGAGAATCAGGACGGATACAGGGTGGAGGGGTACCCTTAATGAGCCCCTTTCTCTCTGAGGAAACTGGATGGGCAGGACTGGGAAGGAGCATAGAGAGCCAAGCTCAGGAAGAGGGCCATATTTATAATTCCCTGGGTGTGCAAGACCTTGTCACCTAGCCTGAGGAAGACTTCCAGCTGCCCTCAACTGACAGCTTGATGAGTCCATTAAGGGCAGTAGCTGATGCCCTGCTCCAAGATCTCTGTGGCTTTTCACAGCGCCCTTACCGCCCTTCCGCCCTTCTAGTGGCACCAGCAAGAAGTTTGTATAGAGGAGAGAGGAAGAGCCAATGCCTACCCTCTGGGACCTTAGCGTCATCTGGGGGAGGGAGCATGTGAGCAAGAACACTCAAGTAGAGGCTTTGGGGATGGCTTAGTCAGTAAAGTGTCTGCTTTGTATGCACAAGGGCCTGACTTTCCATCCATAGACCTGCATTCAAAAACTAAAAAAGCCAAACATGGCTACAAGTGTATATTCTTAGTGCAAGGGTGGATCCCGGGGATTAGCTGAACAGGCAGTCTAGCCAGTCCATAAGGGCCAGGTTCAGTGAACCCAACAGTTCAAAAGATAAGATGGGGCTGGAGAGACCACTCGCTGTTCTTGTAGGACATTGTTTCAGTTCCCAGCACCCACATGGTGACTCACAGCTGGCTGTAACTCCAGTCCCGAGGGATCTGACACCCTCTTCTGACCTCCACGGGCAATGCATGCATGTGGTGTACAGACAGAAACACAGGCAAAACAGCCACACATATAAAATAAAAGGAAAAATAAAACATCAACCTCTGATGTACGTGCGCGCGCGTGCACACACACACACACACACACACACGAGAATACACATGAGCACAAAAGCGAGCCAGCCTGCAGGAGCTGGCCCAGCAGCCCCTGAGTGTCATTATGACCTTGAGAACAAAAGACACTATCCTCCGCAATGTTTCCCTTAGGACATGAGAAAATGCCTTTGTATTAATAAAATTGATATTTGATTTTTAAATGTTACTTATTTCTGAAGTATGTCTCCTGTTGCCAGAGGCCCATGTTTTGGCAGTGTTTGGGCTGTCTCCAGACCTTTGTGCCTTCCCAATCAGTTCATCTTTGCGTTAATATCTCTTCCTGATTGAGTTGATTTGTTTAGGAGATTTTAAAAAATAGGCTGCTCTTCTTAAAAATGAAGTTATAAAAGTTATGAAAGAATTAGCCATGTCGGTATTCCAGAAAATGGCAAGAATTACTTTTTAATTGTAACATATAATGGAAATTGTGTTGTCGACACATCAAAGGGATAGGTGCCTATAAATAAAACGTGCCCATCTCCTCACTACCCAAGATGTGTGTAAAATTTCAAAGGGTTGGAAACTGGGAAGATTTTCTTTTCCTCCAAAGCCATGTGTCTTATTGTGTGTATCGCCACCTCGCAGGGCTATGAACAAATGGCGCTGTTCTGTGGCCTGTTGAGCCCTTTCCCAGGCCTTACTCCCCTTGATCCCTTTAACCGCCTTATCAGGTAGACACAGAAGGATCATAAGCATCGTTCACAGCCAAGAAAGGTGAGCCCTGCTAGCCGGTGGCTTTGCCAAAGGATCCCGGGCTCCCAAACAGCAAATCCCAGGCTGGGCACCTAGCTCTGCCTTCCCCGGATGACGCGTCAGGACCCCGGTTGATGGGATTTGTGCAGGCACTAAGCTTTTCCTTGGATGTGTGACCTATTTTGAACTGAATTTGTTTCGAGATAAAATTCTCCAGTACTCTAACTGTATGATAATCTGCTCCAGGTGAGGCAGGATGGAGCTAGGGAGGCGGCTCTCTTGGACTTCCTGGTGAGACTGTAACTCGGCAGGTTAGCCACAGCAGCCTCTTGGATCCATCTCTCTCAGTGCTAAACCTCCCGGGAAATTAGTGTTGGAGTTTTGGTAGTTAAGTGCGATTTCACAGCAATGTCTGCTAAATTCAGTGCTTCCAGTGGCCTTTTACACTCCGCTACCTAATGGTATCCAAATGTTTAGGTTTTTGCTGTGGTCAACGTTGTCATTGTTTTTCCCATGTCTGGGGCCAAATCATTTACCAACTTGAGAAAAGTTTACACTGCCAGCACTTAAAAGTCTTCCTGGCTTTGGGACTGGACATACCCCTCCAGCTCCATTTACCGTGGCTGTGAAGCTCCGCCCCTTGCTGTGGGTGTCCTCTATCAGGTTCGTCCAGATGCCCCTCTTACACATCATTCTGGGATACTGAGTTTTTCTTTTGCTTAGTTTGGGTTTCTAAGTTATCATTTGAAAATTAATTTCTTTGTTTTTTTTTTTTTTTTCTAGATTGAAATTAGAAGAGAAAAGAAAAGAGCTGCTCGGGAAGCTTGAGGAGACTACTAAATTAACTACTTCCTTGTACTCACAGCTCAGAAGGTGAGCATGGCGGGCCTTTGAAGGGAGCGTCTTTCCCAGCACCCAGGCAGGCCCTGGTTCCTCTTTGGTTGGTTTTTGCTGCTTAAAAGTAAACAAATAAGTTATGCCCGCTCCACTAATGTTTAAATCACCAAATTTAGAAACAGATTTCCCTCAAACCCCCCTCCCCCCATAAACTCCATATTTAAGTTTGGAGTGCATTCAGAACTCTCCTGCCGAAGGTGAGGCTCGCCTTGTCTGTCAGTGAGAATGTTGGAAATAGTGTGTTTCTGCCATTACCCCACCTTCATTCACCAAGGGAGACAGAAGAAATCCACTGTGAAATAGCTGCCCGTGACTTTCTTACACGGATTAGAATATTCATTCTTACATGAGGGGGCTCGTGGGTCCGCCGCCCTGTCTTCCTAGCCACGGCTGCGATGCTGACACTTGCTGTCAGCCTTTTCCAGTCTTGTTGAAGTGTGAGGTTGCGAGGATGGCTCTGCAAGTTGACTTACAAGCATGCGTTTGATTTGATTTAAAATTTTAAGGTGTTTCACTGTGGTTGGGTTCAATGATCTCACCATGTCGCCCTAGCTGTCCTGAAACTCACTCGTAGACCAGACTGGACTTGAGCTCACAGAGATCCACTTTACTCGCCTTTATCATTGTCAAATTTTTATATATATAATGGTTATTTACTTTCTCATTTATTTACTGATTTTGGAGACAGGGTCTCTCTGTGTAGCCCTGGCTGTCCAGGAGCTGTCTTTGTAGACTAGGCTGGCCTTGAACTCACAGAGACCCTTCTGCTTCTGCCTCTAAAGTCCTAGAATTGAAGGTGTGCACCGCCAGCACTCCTGGCCAGATGCTGTGTATTGTTTAAAGAGACCAGAATTACTGGGGTGTATGAGGACAGGAAGGTTGCTAATATTCATGAGTGAGTAGGGAAGTCATGGTTCAAACAGCGAGCTCCTATGCCCAGGTTGTAGATGTAACTCCCGGGCATCGCCGTTGCCATTCTCTTCCTGTCTGAAGGAGTCAGTGTGCACTGTGCTGTGCTTTCTTCCCCAGCCTCTCCTCCAGCACACTGTCCATGTCGTCTGGCAGCAGTCTGGGGTCCCTGACGTCCAGCCGCGGTTCTCTGAACACCTCCAGCCGGGGATCTCTCAACTCCCTCAGTTCCAGTGAGCTCTACTACAGCAGCCAGGGCGATCAGATGGACGCAGACTACCAGTATAAACTGGACTTCCTTCTTCAAGAGAAGGGTGGCTACATTCCTTCTGGGCCCATCACCACCATCCACGAGAACGAGGTGGTCAAGTCTCCCAGCCAGCCTGGCCAGAGCGGACTGTGTACCGTGGCAGCTGCAGCCCCCAGCCACACACCCCCACTGACGGAAGCCTCCAAGTCAGTGACGTCCCTCTCCTCCAGGTCTTCTCTGTCATCCTTGTCCCCTCCCGGCTCCCCTCTGGTCTCGGACAGCACATTTCCAGTGTCCCCTCACGACCCCTCCGTGCACCAGTTCTCCGTTGACTTTGAGGACTGCGGCTTGAGCAGCCACTTTGCCGACATCGGCCTTGGTGAAAATCAGGTCTTGCTGGATTCAGACTCAGGAGCATCCCAGTCTCTCTTAGAGGATAAAGACCTTGACGAATGTGCGGGGGAGCTGCTGTATGAAGGAGCAACAGGTAAGTGTTGAGCTTTGCTTTCCCACACAGCCCTGCACCATTTCAGGAAGGACTGGATCACTCATTCCATATAAGGAAAGGGTATGGCTCCCTTCTCATCCTCCAGGGTGTTCATTTGAAGAGCATTCATTCCATACCTAGACTTTCCTTCTCTGTCAAATTAAATTGCCATTCTAGAGAGGGGACATATTTATAGCTCAGTGGTGGTCTTGCCTAGGATGTGCAAGACTCTGGGTTCAGTTCCCCAGAATCACAAAATAAAAACTGGGACTGAAGAGATGGTGAAATCTGTCAGGTGCTTGCTGTGCTAGTATGAAGGTCGGAAAAGCCACTATGGCCACTCACACCTGTAATCCCAGGGTTCGGGAGGCAGAGAGGGGTGGAGTCCTGGGGCTTCCTGCCAGACGACAGAACTTGCTCTGCTGAGCTGCAGGCTCAGTGAGAGACTCTGTCCCAAAAAGTAAGGCGAAGAGTTGCCGAGGAAGACACCAGTGTCAGCCGCTGACCGAGACACACACGCACACCTTTATACACACCTACGTACACAAACATACATGCACATACGAAAACATATTGCCCTCCTGTTGAATAGACTCGACCGTGGGTGCCTGTTCTGTACTCCGGGCCCTCTGTGGGTGGTAGGTGCCTAGGATGTGTTTTATGAGCAGTTCACACTTCCACCTGGACCCTGGTTCAGAAATAGCAAAAAAATAAGGACTTTCTTTTTTAAATTGTCCAAAGCAGAAGAAATCAAAGTCATTAGCATGCCGGCTAATTAGCACAAAGATTTAGTGTTTAGCTTGCTTGGGGAGTTCTATATAAACAGTTTTTGGTTTGTGCCAAACTCCCCTTCTGCCCCAGTTACTTGGTGGCTATAGTCCAGTGTCCAGAGCCACTCTGCCATCTGCTGGCTGCTCTCGCAGCTGCAGGTCCAGGAAGATGGGCCGAGTGGCCCTTGGGATGAGTACCTGTTTATTAATGTTGCTCTCCTGCGAACTGGGGAAGCTTCCAGTGTGTGCCATGGGTTGTAAAGAGCAGAGGGTACCATTGCTGTGTAGTGCTGTCCTGGGTTCTGAGGACAGCCCACTCTCTAGCCAGCATGAAGCTAGGTGAAAGCAAACTCTCGGCTCGTGCTGGGAAGCCCTGTTCAGTCAGCATGTGTCAGCATGTCCCACCATGCAGAGAGGGCAGCCCATGCAGAACCCTGTCCTTGCTGTTTTAAGGAGTGGTTTCTATTGGTGTGCACATGTGTAGGAATTCTAAGTATTAATCAATTGGCCAATCGAGATGCAAGTTGATTTAGGGGTTTCTGATACTGAATGAAGTTTTGTGTTCTTGTTAGTGGCTGGGGCAGAACTGGAGTGGATGAGACCTTCCTACGGTTCGTATGCCTTCTTTCAGGGATGTGCCAATGAATTATAGGTTATTCTATTAAAATAGTGCCCCACACACAAATCCACATGGGAGATGTGTCCATAATGGCTTCCCACAATGGAGAGCCACTGTGGGACCTCACAGGGTCCCGTGGGAAGCAGTACAGTGGAGCAGCCGTGCCTGCATCCTCTCCACCTGCCTCTCTGGTTGTTTTAGGTGAGCATCCATTCTCTCCATTGTTCAGACCCATTCCTCGTCTGTACAGTTACCTCATAGAATTCAAGACCATGCATGGCATCCAAACCTGCCTGGCGCACACGCGCAGTTTGTGTGGTAACTGTTGCCCTGTGTGGTGAGAGGTCATGAACACTGGTGTGCCCCTTTCTCCACACCACGCTGCGGGTTGGGGGGTGAGAGAAGGCCGCATACGTTGTGGTTGCACCGTTCTTATGTGCTTTTGTGCCTTTCAGGGCGTGACACTTCATGACTCTGCCCTTTATGTATTTGGAATATTCTCTAGCGAGTATTTCTCAACATCCCATCAAATGGTGAACCCAGTACATAAAGGCAGATGCTCAAAAAGCAGGAGGGTCCCAAAACCTTCGGCGCAAGGGCCATCACGATGATCCTGAGCCGCCCCCTCCCCCTGCCGCCCTCCAGTTACATGGCTCCCCAGTTCCTAATGCCTGCATTTGGCTAGCACCTGTGTTGATGACGTTGTGGCTGGAGACAGGTGCTGAAGGAAATTCCCACGAAACCATTTTTTAACCTTTTAAGTGTCACACAGCACTGCTGTTAAAGGTGGCCGAGTGCTCGCCTAGTACCTCTGAAGCCTTGGGTTCCATCTCCAGCACCTCAAGGCAGTCACTTGGAAAAACGCACACAAGGGCTTTGTTTGCAGTTAGCTTTCAGTTTCCTGTCTGAAAACAGCAGAAGGTGCGTGTCAGGCCACCGCAACGTCTCCAACCTCGTAAAGGGAGGGGCACTCTTGGAAGGACACTGCTCGTGTTCACAGGTGAAGCCCAGTCCGTTCTATAGACCACCTGCTCTCCCTGGCATCAGTCCCTGCCGGATGACAGAAACCAAGGTGGAATAACTCTGACGTCTTCCCACAGTCAGTCTCTGTCATTGTCAAAGTCAGTTTTCAGACTGCTACGGTTATTCCTGGGGGTGATCAATAAATCATGTCATCACCTTCACCCCTCGCAAAAGGGGGTGGGCAAAGAGAAGGCCCTTCATCATCAAGAAAACAGCATTCCCACTGCCAGAAATGAAAGAGAAAATGCAGCAATCAATCCTGTAATCTGAAGCCTTAAAACTGAAACATCTTAACTGGATGTCAAGTCACGGCTCAGAGGGGCCCAAATGCATACCAATACCGCTCCGCGGGCTCACTCGGGCTCACTAGCGGGAGGATGAAAGAGACTCACGGGCTCGCAGCTTACCGCAGTACAGAGGACAGCTTTAAGTGACTGCGCCTCGCTCCCTGCAGGATGCTGGCGGAGGAATATGAGTTAGAGATAAAAGTGAAGTGGCAGCTGGTGCTAAAGATTCAGTAACATGCAAAAAAGTTTTTCGGTTTCTGTTGTTGCTGTTGTTTTAGTGGTAGTAGCTGGTGAGCATTCATATAAATCAAAGATGTGTTCTCTTTCATTCCTGTTAGGAGAACAGCACAGGAGAAGGAGAAGCGGCATGTAGAGAGAAACGGGGAGCAAGTGCCACCCAAGTAGAAAGAGTGGCAGTGTTTGATGGGGGCACATGGTTGCTTAGCCAGAGTTTGTAGTGGCTCATGGATGCGTAAGACAAGAAGCTGGGGATAATGGGAAGTTGTGTGTCCCTTGCCTGAAAATATTTTACAGCAAGGACCTGTGAAATGGGCCAGTGGGTTCCATCCGAGACTGACAACCTGAATTCCATCCCACACGATGGAAGGAGAGAGCTGTCTCCTGCAAGCTGTCCTCTGACCTCCACACATCCATCACACACACACACACACACATACACCATAAACGTCTGTATTTTTTTTATTGTTTTTAATGGCGGGGGGGGGAACGGTAGAGCACTTGATGCAGAGAACTGGAGTCAGTTCCCAGGTGGCTCACAACTGCAGACCTGGGGATCCAACGCCATCTTCTGCCTTCCATGAGTACTGCATACACATGGTGTCTTTATATAAATGTAGGCAAAACATTCTATACACTTAAAAAAGCTTAAAATAATTTTTTTTAGGCAGAAGCAGAAACAGTTTTTCCCAAGTAACCAAGTCCCAGACAGTGTGAATCCCAGCATCCAGTCTCACCCCATCTAGTAATATGGGGAGCAGCATTCCCTTTAAGAAGAAAGTTGTACTTTGGGCTTCTATGGTGCATTTTATGCTTTTCCCCATAAGAAACTAATGGTGCTGTCGCTTTCTCCACCTTAGATGTGGAAAAGTCATTTCCCAAGAGAGGAGGACTCCATCTGCGTGGAGACAAAACTGCGCGTGTGTCAGCCGCTGCCTCTGACGAGTCCGTGGCTGGAGACAGTGGTGTCTACGAAGCCTCCATGAAACAGTAAGGCCCTTGATGCCTGCCAGGCAGGCTCGTACCCTGTAAGGTGTGGTCCCCTACAAGAAGCGTCCTGCCAGCTGTGAAAATGACAAGCAGATTGCTGTACTCAGAGGCAGCTGACCTGAGGTTTCAGACACTGCTTTTTCTGAGGATCTTGGTGATTGGCCAATGCTGTTTTACACATGGAATGCCTGTTTAGACACATATCTGGAAGCCCCTGAGATAGTGGGATAGCCTCCCGGGACTCAGGAAAGCCAGGCATCGCAAAATTTGTTCCCTAAGCTCAAAGTCAGTTTTTTTTTTTTTTTTTTTTGGTTTTTTTGAGACAAGGTTTCTCTGTAGCTTTGGTGCCTGTCCTGGAACTAGCTCTTGTAGACGAGGCTGGCCTCAAACTCACAGAGATCCGCCTGCCTCTGCCTCCCGAGTGCTGGGATTAAAGGCATGTACCACCACCGCCTGGCTCAAAGTCAGATTTTTGATGGAGCTGAGGAAGCCTGAATCAGTAGCTTCCACGGGAATCAGTTCCATGGAAGTGGGATGGGAGGGCCGCTAATGTCGCCCTTGAAAATGAGAGAAGGCAAAATCCACTTTACTGACTGTCCGCCTGCTCCTGCCTAGGCCTGGTGAAGTGGAGGACATGCCCTACAGTGAAGAGGACGTCACCATTGTGGAGACTGCCCAGGTGCAGATAGGACTCAGGTGAGCCGGGGAGGGTGGGGGAGGGGCCTGGCCAGTGGCTGTGGTTACTCTGCTTGACTCTTTGTCTCTTTTGACAGATACGACACAAAAAGCTCAAGTTTCATGGTGTTTATAGCACAGCTCCGAAATCTCCACGCCTTCCTTATACCTCATTCTTCAAAAGTGTAAGTTAAGTCAGAAAAAAACAGCAACAACAAAACAAACTGAGGAGCTTAAAACTTTCTCCTCACAATAATTCCGCATTTGAGCAAACAGTTCATCAAAATGAGGATATGGCGGGAGGGCGGGCGACTCGAGAGATGGCGTAGCGGGTAAGCGTTCCTGCTGCTCTTCCAGGGGACCCACATTAGACAGCGTCCAACCACCCATAACTACAGTTCCGGGGCACCAGCGCCCTCTTGGGCCTCTGCAGATACCAACAGATGGATATACACAGATACACATAGTTAAAAACAAAACAAAAAACGAAGGCTATGGGGAGAAATAGCCAGGCTGATTGCATCTGAAGCAACCGTAGGAAAAGATGAGGAGGGAAATGTGGGCAAAGGGAACTAGGATTAGCTCTTCTCCCGATGGCTATGGCTAAGATTAGGAATCAAAACTTTATATACAGTTTCTTTCCTTGACAGAGGCTGTGTTGGGACCCGATTGCTGGAAATATGATTTCAGTTTTTATTATGGCATAGTCGTGGCTACTGTCAGTTTGGAGAGATTTTTTTCTGATGTCATCATGGCTGTGTAGTGATTACATCAAGCCCGCCACAGAAAACAGTCTGTGTTGCATGAAGGAGCGTGTCTTCACCACCCGTGGTCACTTCCAGTGACCAGTGATTGCTCAGCTGCAGTCCCATTACCGTGTTAGACCAAGAACTCCAACAAAGTGCTGATATAATTCTCCACCACCCATTGCCTCGGGGGCTACTTCCTGAGAGAGCTGTTTTCTCAGCTGCACCCCGCCAGTCTCCTAGAGCCGGGGTCTCAGTGACTCTAAGAAGAGCACATGGAGGTGTGACACAGAGTACCACATCTGCATGTCTACCTCCTTTCTGAACACGGCAGGACAGAGACAGAGATAGAACAGCAGCGGAGTGATCCCCATGACTCCATATCCTGCCAGGCGGCTGTCTCCTTAATGACTGTGTCTTCCTCAGAGGCCAGGACTCTGACGGGGTACGTGTAAGAATCCTAGGTGTTTACTAACAGGTTACTGTTAAGTTCACTTCCCTACAGATTGGGGGGAAGTGCAGAGGCGGAGCTAGATGGAGATTGTTCGGTGCTAACAGAAAGGTGGTTGAGTATGGACAGTCATTGAAGCATCACAGGATCCAGGAGGAGAGCAGGCTCAGAGGACTTCCTGAAGTAGAGCATGGGGACCCACTTCATCATGATTAGCAAGGGAGTAGGCGTGAGGTGGCCCCGGCTGCGTCAACAGAGCACATTTGGGGAAGACAGGCTCATTTCCAGTCTCTGTGATAGCAGAGAATAAGGTCTTTAATAAGCCAGGTCAGAGTTAGCAGGACTGGGGGACGGAACAGTGAGAACCAACTACTGTGTGCCTACACTCGTGTCCTACATATATGTCTGTGTACCATGTGTGTTCCCGGTGTCCAAGGAGATCAGAAGAGGGCATCAGATCCCCTGGAACTGGAGTTACAGATGGTTGTGAGCCACTGTGTGAGTGTTGGAAACCAAACCCAGGTCCTCTGCAAGGGCAGTAAATGCTCTTAACTGTGGAACCATCTCTCCTGCCCATGTCCTTTCTTTATTTTATTTAAAACATTATTTTATGTGTATGGACCTTTGCCTGCACAAATGTTTGTGTACCATGCGCAGTCTGTGTTGCCCATGGAGGCCAGAAGAGGGCATCAGATCTTCCAGAAGTGATGCTGTAAGCAGCCATGTGGGTGTGGGACCCTAACCTGAATCCTCTGGTAGAGCAGCGAATACTTGAACCACTGAGCTATCTCTCCCAGACGCTATGCCTTTTTCTCACATATGAGTGTTCTATCTTGCCAGGCAGTGGTGGTGCACACCTTTAATCCCAGCACTCGGGAGGCAGAGGCAAGTGGATCTCTATGAGTTCGAGGCCAGCCTAGTCTATAAGAGCTAATTCCAGGGCAGGCTCCAAAGCCACAGAGAAACCTTGTATCGAAAAACAAAACAAAAAAACAAACAAAAAAAAAATGTTCTATCTTGTTTATACCAGCCATCCTTTAGGACCTTCATGAGGCATGGTGGCCCCAGGGTAAGGCAGGAGCCAGCTGGCCGTGTAGCATAGACTTCTGCTCCCCAGTCACTTCACTTGTCTACTTGGTCTGAACTTCCTGAGATGTAGCAGCGTTTTCTTAAAGTCATATGTAAGCCTGAATAATGACACCACCAAAAGTATCACCACACACCATATTCTGAAGTGTTCCTTAGTTCCGAGTATTTGAGGACTTTGTTGTCCTTTCTTTAACTTTAATTTTCTTTCTTTCTTTCTTTTTCTTCCTTCCTTTCTTTTTGTTTCTTTTAATTTAAACTTCATTATTTAAAAAGTTACAAATAAAAAACATCACCAATCAAAGTTTGCCAGATCCAGAGACCGTATAACTCAATGAACTTCTATGCAGTTAGAGAAGCCATACAGAACAGGAGCCGTGGAGCCTTCATACTGGATTTTATACTTTCCGTATTGAAGATAAATTTATGTTCTTAGCCACCAACAAAAATGAAAAATCTATAACGGAGTTGGAATTTACACGTCCTCTCTCATGAGCCATGTTCCTTGCCCACATCCGGTCCTTCCTCTCCCCTTACTGCTGAGCCTTTCTTGTGCACTTTTCTACCTGGTAACCTATGCCCACAGGTACATTCGTTTGTGTATGTACATGTATTACTGGTTAGATTCCACGTGACTGAGAGCCTGTGGGATTTTCTTTCTTTCTGAGATTGTGGGACCTTGCTTAATACTGTATTTCTAAGTCCATCCATTTTCCTGAAATTTTTGTGATTTCATTTTTCTTTAGAGCTGAATAGTTAGTCCTAGTTGTTCATCAACACAAGAATGGATAATGTGTGTGTGTGTGTGTATGCGCGCACGCATGCACTATTCATCTCTAAAGGAAAACAGTTTTGGGTTTTTGAGAGATCTCATATATTCCGAGGTAGCCTCAAACACCTGATCCTCCTGCCTCCACCTCTCAGGTGCTGGATCAAGGCTATGGGCTACCATGCCTGGCTCTAAAACTATTTTTTGACACTAATTATAACAAATTAAAGCTGGTGTTCAGGTAGTTGGTGACAGCTTGACTGGCTCTGGTCGGAGAGGTCTCTCTTGTAGCAGAGTGGGTAGCAAAGTGCCCTTATCTGTAGTTCCTTTGCTTTCTCTCCTCCTCTTCCTTCTCCTCCATCTCCTCCTCTTCCTTCCCCTTCTCTTCCTCCTCTCCCCTTCCCTCCTCTTCCTGTTCCTCCTCCTCTCCCTCCTTCTTCCCTTTCCTCTTCCTCCTCCTCTCCCTCCTCCTCTTCCTCTTCTTCCCTTTCCTCTTCCTCCTCCTTGCCCTCCTCCTCTTTCTTCTTAATATTTATTCATTTTGATTTTATGTATAGGGGTATTTTGCCTGCACGTATGTCTGTGTACCACATGCATACCTGGTACACACAGAAGCCAGAAGAGGGCTTTGAGTTCCTGGAACTGCAGTCACAGATGATTGTGAGCTGCCATGTGGGAGCTAGGAACTGAAGCCAGGTCCTCTGGAAAGCAGTCCCTGCTCTTAGTCCCTGAGGCATCCCTCCAGCCCCTGCCTCCGCTTCTAGACCTCGTCAGCTCAGCCCTGTCGCTGTGGAAGCATCTTGAGATGCGCCAGACACTTAGATGGTAGGTGTAGAGTAGCTGAGACCTGAAGGCGGAAGGCACGGACACCACCACTTCCTTCCATTGCCCTCTCTAGCATGAAGGCAAAAGGAAGAAAGATTCGTTTCTCCTGAGCTTGCAGCCCTGGGAGGAGCCTTTCATCATCTGCCACTGGAGTTTAGTGCTGAATCTTTGTCATCAGTGTTGACATAAAATTAAAAATAACGAGAACTAAAAGTTTTGGGTCTGAATTTACAGATTTCTCTAACTAGAAAAAAGGGGCATATTTTAGACTATCAATTAGACGGGAATGGGAAGCAGAGAGATTTAGTGGATTTCTCTCTCTGAATTAGGAGGAAACTCCCTCAGGCTGCTTCCCGATCTGTGAGTCTTTATAGATTGTCAGAGAACTCCCGGAGGAGCAGGGGGCACGGTGCCGCTGTGCTTCACAGTCTTGCCTTTGCATTCGCACAGCATGCGGTCCTTCTGCGCCTTTCGCACTGCTCCCCTCCGGAGATGCTAGACAATGGTATTTTGGAGCTGCGGCTTCATCTGTTTTCCATCCTGTTAACAATATGCTCCTTAGCCTCTCTTTGTCTCTGGTAGGGTAATATATTCCGCTCCTCAGCTTGTTCCTCAACAATCTCTTATTTGATGATCAGGATGAGGGTTCTTGGAGAGAAACCCACCAGTGCCTGCATTAGCGTGTTCCCACCTCCTCACCTCAGAAACAACTTACTTATAAGTTGATGTGTGTGTGGGATGAGGGGTGTCAGCCCTGAGACTCTTCCCCCTGGCTCCCCACCACGCCTTTGCTGTAATCTCATGGTGATGACAGGCTGGATCTTTGGTGTTTCAGGGCCCAGCGGGCACGGGTGAATAAGAACAGAATGTCTGCAGCTGCGCATGGGCGCACTATGGCCGGGCACTTTGATCTGATAATGCTCGCCGTGTTTCCTCGTTTTCTCTCTCTGATGGCTAATTGCGGATGACAGCTGCGGACCCACGGTAACCGAAGCACCCAGGAGATTCATTCCGTTCTTGTTCTTCGCAGGTATTTTAGGGTTGCTGTGCTTCCCTCCTCGGCAGATGTGAGCTGCCTATTTCGAACAAAAGTCCATCCACCCACGGAATCCGTGCTGTACAATGATGTGTTCAGGGTGGCCATCTCTCAGGCGGCCCTGCAGCAGAAGACCCTGAGAGTGGATCTTTGCTCTGTCAGTAAACATCGCAGGGAAGAATGCCTGGTAGGCGCCTTCCCATCGCTCTCAGAGAACAGTGTCTTATTATGGCTCTGCCAGCAACAGCTACTGCGGTTTTCCTTTTAACATTTATTTATTTATCTGAATACGGCTGTGTTCACGTGCCAAGGCACGCACGTGAAGGTGAAAGGGTAACTCGGGGACTTAGTTCTCTCCTGTCACCATGGAGGTTAAAACACAAGTCACCCGGCTTGGTAGCAAGCATCTTTACCCACTCAATCATCTCACCAGCCCTGGTTTTCTTTTTTTCTAAAATGTTTTTCTCCCATTCCAGATCTTTAAAATCTGCTTATAAGTCATAAGGTTCCGTAAAGCTTGACTTTCCAGTCCTGTTGTTTGACTATGGAAGAACTTTGCCTCTGCCACGTCTGTCTCTATGGACGGGGCTTGCACCTCCCGATGCTAACCGCGGATGTGGAGTGCTTCCTATATAAAGCTCCTTGAAGGCTTAAAACCTGGAACAGTATCATGGAAGTCCGATGGTAGAAAATGTGATTCCTTGGCTGGAGAGATGGCTCGGAGGTTAAGAGGATTGACCGCTCTTCCTGAGGTCCCGAGTTCAATTCCCAGCAACCACATGGTAGCTCACAATCATCTATGATGAGGTCTGATGCCCTCTTCTGGCATGCAGGCAAAACACACAGACAGCACACTGTATAAATAATAAAGGTTTTTAAAAAAGAAAAGAAACTTGATTCCCTCCATTTGGGGATGAACAGCTACCAAAGTGGGGTGCTCCTAGTAAATGATGGAGCTGGGGATCCACAATCATCCCATCGCATTCACTGACTCAAACTGAATTAAGCAAGACCCTGAGTGTATGGTTTCTGTGCTCAGCCCATTTGCCTCTCCACCGCATTAGGTCATCCACGGGATTACTACTGGTTGAAGCATGTGACTAAAAGGGATCAGGGACAGAAACTGTGTGTTTAGCATGCTGTCCTGCACCGTTGGGTTTCCGTCTCCCCCTAGATGGCCTGCTCAGGTGCAGGCAACCAGACAGGAGCCCTGTGGTCAGAGCAGCCGTGTCTTTCTGGTCCAGTAGGAGACAGACTCATATTTAACGATGACCACAGGGAAAGGATGATATTTTCCCTTTTCTTCCGTATTTTGAAGAAAAGAGAGAAATACTGTCTCATAATCAAATTAGAATGGCACCAAGATCGTCCTGTTGGCCTCAGACAGGCGTCAGTACCGTGGCCACCATGCTTGCTTGCTACGTGTCAAAGGCTCCGGTAAGATTACTAAATATGTAATGTGTTCCTTGGTACCTTTTGGAAGCAGCGGAGCTGAGATTAGACTCTCACTGTGGCTGTGAGGCTCTGAAGTTGCTTTTATCGTTCCTTTTTTTTTTTTGCCTTCTGGTAACTGACGGATTAAAAAAAGCTCTTGCTACATACTCATTCAAGAGCAAAGCAGTCTCAGTTTCTCAATAATGAATGTGTTGTCATAATCAAGTCCCTCTTCTGACATATTAAAAGAAGCACTTTGGTTTCTACTTAGTCATTTATTCATTTATTTTTTTTAATTCCATTTAAATATAATTCTACATTTAGAAAGAGTTATGTGCTTACTCATTGAGGAAATTAGTTGAGAAAGTTTAGCATTACAGAATAATCCCAGGATTGCTAGTTTGATTGGGCATTATTTTTTAACTGAGTCATAGCTAAAGATATCGATATGCCCAGATTTTTAAAAACCCACTGGTCCTGCACAGGGCAGATGGCCAGCCCCATGGGCCGAGAGCCTGAGGATCCAGGTCCAGAGCACAGCACATGCGTGGTGCATGCCTTCAGCCCCACACTGGCGGGTAAAGGCGGGTGGATCCTAGGACCGTGACCCCAGGTTCAGCGAGAGACCCTGTCTATTGCAAATAAATTAACAATAGTAGAGAAGAAATTGAGGGAACTATCCTGCGTCTACTGCACATAGGTGTGTACAGACACGAAAGTGCACGCACACACACTCAAGCACTCACAGGCGCACATGAGCACAAACACAGGTGCATGTGTGCATGTACACGTGCACACACACACATACATGCACCCAGACATACACATATGCACAGCCCGTGCTTTATGTCACCAGTCGTGTGTCGAATCTGCTTTAAGGCAAGCTCGCCCGGTCATACTTTGCCTTACCAGAGAGCACAAAGACGAATTGACACGTTTCATTTCTCTCCCTTTATTTCTTCCATTTTTCCATAGGCTGGGACTCAGATCAGCCTGGCAGATCTACCATTTTCCAAGGAGATCTTCATGCTGTGGTATAATTTACTTCCTTCCAAGCAAATGCCTAGCGAAAAGAATGAAGAAGAAAAGGAGGCGCCTGTCGTCCACTCAGAGGAGCCGGGCCTGGGTCCTATAGACCTGGTGAGTCACCTGGAAGGCAGCGCAGCACGGTGGAGAGGCAGAAGTGCAATGTGGGAGCCGGCTGTGGAGGCCAGCGGGCCTGCTGTCACTCATGAGGTTTTCTTCCTCCTTTCTCTGCCCCTCTCTGCTCCCAGCAGCCTTTCCAGGGTAGATTCAAATGGGACCTGCATCATACCTCCACAAATAAAGAGTATTTGAGGCTTTGGGTTTTGGTTTTGCAGGACAGGGTTTCATTATGTAACAGCCTTGACTGTCCTGGAGCTGGCTTTGTAGACCAGGCTGGCCTCGAACTCATATAGATCCACCTGCCTCTGCCTCCTGAGTGCTGGGATTAAAGATGGACTCCGCCCCCCTCCCAGAGGCTTGAGTAAAGTAGTATTGTCATGGTCCCAGGAGAAGCCCCCTTACCTGTGGCGTCTCTGTCACTTCTCCCTGCTCTGGAAGTTTGCTCATTCTTGGCATTTCGTATAACTGAAGAAATGCGAGGTTTGCTCTCCTCCGACCCACTGCTTGCACTCAGCCGAGTAGTGTTGAGGCCAGGGGCAGTGTTAGTGAACCGCTCTAGTGCAGGCGTCCCAGTTTGCTTCCCCCTCCTCCACCGATGTGCACTGAGGGCTTCCTACATCTGGATTCCTGTGAATGGGGCTGCCATGAAAACTGGTCCCCCGGTGTTCGTGGGGACATGTGTAGACTGCACTTGCCGGGGCACAGAGTAATTATCCTCAAAATATATAGAGTAGTTGCTTTTTACTATTGAATTATAAAATGTGTATGTGTGCAGAAAGTGTGCATGTGTGTGTGTGTGTGTGTGTGAGAGAGAGAGAGAGAGAGAGAGAGAGAGAGAGAGAGAGAGAGAGAGAGAGAGAGAATATATGTGTGTCAGGGTCTCAGCCACAGGCTGGCCTCTAACTCTGCTATCCTTCTACCTCAGCTTTTCTGTGTGCTGGTTCATAGGTGTGTGCCCCCACATCCAGATTTCTGTCTTGGTACAAGTCCCTTTTCAGGTAATTTTATTGCAGAGATTTTTTTTTTCTCATTTTGCAAGGTGTCTTCATTCTCTTGTTAGCAGTACGAAGGCTTATTATGACTTGGATGAAATGCACCTTGTCTTTTTCCCATCCCGTCTTCTCTCCTTTTGTTCTGTTTGTGTCGTAGCTAAGACTAGCATCGTGGCATAAAGATTTATCCAATGTCGTCCTTATAAAGTCTTTCATATAGACATCTGATCCATTTGGGTTATTTACCAGCCTGTGGGGGGGGGGGGGGCGGGACGTGTTTCATCCATTTGTGTGCGAATGTATAATTGTGTCTCCCGGAGCTTCCCACTGGTGGGATCCCATGCAAACTCAGGTCTTGTTTTCAGGGCAGCACTGGCCCGACAGAGCCCTTCCCAGCCCTCTTGCGGTATTGTAGTGTATGTTGTGGCCAAGGCACAGAGGCAAGAAATCCAGGTCACAGAAAGGAAGTAGTAACCTGTGGTCCCGACAGGGCTGAGACGACAGATCCTGGGGTTCCCTAGCCAGACAGCCTCACCTGCTTGGCGAGCCATCCATGAGCACTTGAACACATGTGCAAATGCACACACACAAGGAGTGGCAAAAGCAGACATCTTTATCTTATTCCTGATTTTGTGTGTTTGTGCCACATCACGCATGCATGAGTGCACAGTGCCTGTGGAGGCCAGAAGAGGGCATCAGATCCCCTGGAGCTGTGAGCAGCTTGATAGGGATTCTAGGGACTCGGGTCCACCTGATCTGGAAAAGCAGCAAGCGCTCTCAGCCACGGAGCATGGCTCCAGCTCCGGCTCCTAATTTTACAGGGAAGTTTTCACCATGGAATGATGAAGGGTTTTTCAGACATACCTTTTATCAGATTGAGAAAGACTTTTTTTCTTAGGTACTTGAATGTTTTTAATCATTAAAGACTTCTTGAATTTGCCAGATACTTTTTTTTTTAATCTGCTTGGATTTCCATATAATTCTCCATCCTTCATTCAATTGTTGTTGTTTTATTTTAGGTGTTAAATTAATCTTGCATTCTTGGGGTAAATCTTACTTGATTTAAAAACAAAACAAAACAAAAACAAAAAAGCCCTAGTATGTGTTGTCTTTTGTGTGTTTGTTTCTTTGAAATAAGCTTGCTAATACTTTGATGATGATTGCTTTCTTGTGTCTATTTCCTATTATGTCTTTGTGGTTCTGTGTGTGTGTGTGTGTGTGTGTGTGTGTGTGTGTGTGTGTATGTATCCACTATGTGTGCATGTGTATTGAGGCCAGAGGACAACCTCAGGTGTCAGTCATTTTAGGCATGATCCATCCTGGTTTGTTTTTGTTTTTAAACAATTCTCTCACTGGAACTGGGGTTCACCAACTTGGCGAGGCTGGCTGAGCAGCTAGCCAGGAGATCCAGCTGTCTTTGCTTCCCCAGTGCTGGGATTACAAGTGGGCATGGACTTTGAATGGTGTTGGGGGTCAAACAAAGGTCCTCATATTTGTACCGCAAGCACTTTACCTACTGAGCCATCTCCTCTGCCCTCAGAGAACGCGCACTGAAGCAATCCCTCCTCGTCTCCATTTAGGAGGAATTTGGGAGAATATTGCTACTAATTTTTTAAAAGTCTGATGGGTCCAGCAGCCACATGGGCCTTGGCTGTGAGAAGTCTGGTTCAAAATTCAAGGTCTTATTTGTTCTGACTCTCAGAGTGTTGGTCTTGAATTCGTTTGGTGTCTTTGCCTTTTTAGGAACGTTCTTATTTCACAAGACCATCTTAATCTGTTCATATATAACAGCTCATATTTTCTCATAATCGACTTCCTTGCTGAAAGGTTCTAAGAGGTTGAGCTGTTAAAAGCTAGGCCCATAACCGAAACACCAAGAGACCCTACCTCGTTCATGCCAAAACTCAGTGTTGCAAACCTCCCGCTGTTTTTCCTGATCAGGCCAGCTACAGGTTTGCTAATGTTTGGGGCATTTCTGAAGAACCAACTTAGATTTTACTTGCTGTGAGTTTCCTCCTTGGTCTGCTGTTCCCTTCTACTTGCTCTAGGATGTGTTCTTCAGGTGGGAAGTTGGGCTCTTGTTAAGGTAAATGCTTACAGCCCTAAGTACCCTGACAGCGCCGCTTGAGCCTCCCAGGCGTCTCTCTCCTCTCATCTCAGGTTTCTCAACTAACTGCCTTAGGCTTCTGCCTGCTTGGGAAGGTTACTTTCTGCATATTCCTTAGTTTCTCATATTCCCTTCTGTTGCTGGTCTTTAATTTTATCCCGGTGTGACCAAAAAGCCACACTTAGCATGACTCAAGTCCTTTTGAATTTATTGAAGCCACTTTTATGGCCTCGTATATACTAGAGAATGTCTTGTGTACACTTGAGAAAGATTCTTGTTGAGAATTTTCTACGGACGTTTGTTAGTCCTGCCTAGTTTATAGTGCAGTTACATGAATTTTACTTCACTTTTTACCGTCTTCTAACCTCTATCTCTGGTGTTTATTTTACGGGAAAGGAGGGTGGAAAGATTTGTAACAAAGTGCACAAACCTTACCCAAACAGTCAGAATTTATGGCAAAGCAATGACACCTGTGTAACTCTGGCTCACATTGAATCACAGTGCGTTTCTGTCGCCTCAGAATCTTCGCTTGTCCCCCATCCTGCTATTACCACAGTCTCCCAAAGAAAACTTCCCCCATTCCTTTGTCTGTCCTACGTGACTTTGAGTTTGTTGTGATTGGAGTCTGCTCCTGTGTCTGTCATCTTTTGAAACTTGCTTGTTACTCTATGTAGTTTATAGCTCCTGTACTCTCATTGCTCGGCGATGTTTTGCTGTATCTCAGCTTATCTGTTCTATTGCTGCTGAGCATCCCAGTTGTTCCTAATTTGGGCTTGTTGCGGTGTTGCTATTAATTTGTGTACATATAGTCGACGAAACTCCTGCTGTCCTCTTTGACTGTTCTGGTGTGTGCGCAGCACTAGCTTGGGTCTTTCATTGTCACTTCCCTGAGTATAAAATGCACACCGCTAAATGGGGGTTACCTTTTGCAAAGCGTATATTCTAGTTTTTAACTCATTTTCTTTTGTATTTTGTTGTATTTTGATCTGAGTCCATACGTCTGGAAATGAGTATTGGAAAATAAATCTCTCACGCGTGTCTGTTACTTTCTATGACTTACCTTTCCAATTTCATAATGTCATCTTTGGGTGAATGGAAACACTCGGTTCTAATGAAACTGCCTGACAATTTTTCCCATTAGGCTCCATCCTTTCCTTTTTAAGAACTACTTGCCTGCAGGGTGTGAGGATTTTTGTTTGTTTGTTTGTTTTTGGTTTTGTTGTGGGATTTCAAGATAGTATTTCTCTGTGTAGCTTTGGAGCCTGAACTCACTCTGTAGATCAGATTGACTGTGAACTCACTAAGATCCACCTGTCTCTGCCTCCCGAGTGCTGGGATCAAAGGCATGCGCCACCACCGCCACCCAGCTCGGATTTTTTTTTCTTTCGGATTTAGTGTGTAATCCTTCTGAAAATAATCTCTGCATAGGATGTGAGGTGACCGGTCCTGATAGCTGACTCATCTGGCATCATGGGAGCTTGGGTCATAGTCATTGAAGGGTTTTCTTCCTGTGTGTCTGTATGTACTGTCTGGACCTTGCCGTCCATCCCTGCAATGTGTTCTTGCTTCACCTAGTTTCCTGATGCTGCTCCCATCTCTCTTGGCTGTTTAATTGATTGGTTTTTAATTTACATAATTATGTTTGGTTCTCTCTCAGTGTCTCCGTTTCCTCCGTGCTGTTCACGTCACTGACCATTCCACCACGTGGGTGACTTCCTTGTCTGGATCCTGAGCTGATTTCTTTTCTTTACGGATCTGCTGATTTGAACCCTCTAGATGAACGCTGTTTCTTTTCAGAAGGACCCTGGGGTCTTTTTCTGGCATGTCAGCTAACTCACCCTGTGTTTCCGGTGCTGGCGTGTCTTGGTGGATGGAGTGCTGCCATACTGGCGGCTGGCTTGTGCCAAGACATATTGTACCGTGCCTTCTGTTTCACACATCCGATGGTAGGCACCACGTCCTCCGCTCTTTTGTTTTTCCCTCCTTTCCCCACTGCTTTGTTTCATCTTCATAACTCCTGGTGAGTTGCTCTTGCTCAGATACTGCTTTGAGCGGTGGGAGGAGCTGACCGAGGTACCAGGTGGGGTGGGGTGCCAGTTCCCCATCACCAGCGGGGGACACTTGAGCACCTTACTGTGTCCCCCGTAGGGCCTTATGATGCTGGCTGGGAGAAATACAGTTTATAGTCTTTTTAGGCTAAGAGTATCCACATTTAAGTAGTGAGGTGAGAGGTAGGGGGAGCAGAGAGTAAAAGTGAAAGGAAAGTGTGTGGCTACTAGGTTAAAACCCAGCAGAAAATGCTGTGTATTATGTTTGGAAAAAGGAAGGACAGACATAAAACCTTTTCCGTGGTTGTACCAACTACAACTAAAGTACAAAAACATTCACAATAAAAATTTAAATATAGTTAAGATTTAAAGCAACCTTTCTAAATCTGCAATCATTTAATACAGTTCTTCATGTTGTGGTGACCCCCCAGCCATAAAATTATTTTTATTTCTGCTTCATAACTATATTTTTCTACTGTTATGAATTGTAATGTAAACATCTGTTCTCTGATGGTCTTAGGAGACACCATGAAAGGGTTGACCCCCAAAGGGTCGTGACCCACGGGTTGAAACTGCTTTTTTTCTTTCTCTTTCTTTTTTTCTTGCTTTTTTTTTTTTTTTTTTTTTTTTGACAAGGTTTCTCTGTAACAGCCCTGGCTGTCCTGGAAGGAGTACTATCTTTAAAATAAAAATAAGAAGGCAGTAAAATGAACTAGAAAGTACTGTGCCCTTTGTGTGTTTCCCTGTTGGAGAAGCGTGGGTTTTTTCCCCTTTGCTTGTTTTTCTAATCAGACCCTGCAGGTTGTGACAAGGAGAGCTGCTAGTCCCAGCAGTTCAGCAAAATTAAGCCGCTGTGTCCTCCGGAGGAGGTTTGTGGCCAGACTGTTTTCTGCCAGGCTCCCTCAGTCTGATTTCCTCGGAGTGAGCGTTACCACCCTGTGCCTGGTGTTTGGGTGCTCAGTGGGTGTGCAAACCCCATAGAGCCCACCCACCTGTGTCACCTTTGTTCAGTTCAGCAGGATGCTGCCTCAACTTCTGCCACCAGCTTCTTGTGGCCCTGGTCTGAGGGTCCCTGTCTAGCTTGTCCTTGTCCTGGCAGTGGCCATGGTATCAGAGGGTGGAGAGCATCAAGGCTCAGCCGACTTCAGACCCCTTTATCAAACTGGGTCTCCACAGCCTGTGCTGATCCGCGGGGTACTGTTCTGTGGTGTGGACCTATGGCCCTCAGACTTCCATAATGTGCTCCCGCTTTTCCTCACGGCGCTCTCAGCTCAGCCTCTGGTGTCAGGTTCCAAGGGTGCAGACTGCTCCCCGTTTTTCTGTCCCCTCAACTCTCAGGGTGATCAGTGCCCAAAGTCCTTGAACACCGTGTGTGTGTGTGTGTGTGTGTGTGTGTGTGTGTGTGTGTGTGTGAGAGAGAGAGAGAGAGAGAGAGAGAGAGAGAGAGAGAGAGAGAGAGAGAGAGAGAGAGAGAGAGAAGAGAGAGAGGAGAGAGAGAGAGAGAGGAGAGAGAGAGAGAGAGAGAGAGAGAGAGAGAGAGAGAGAGAGAGAGAGAGAGAGAGAGAGAGAGTGACTGGGGCCCCGGTCATCTCGGCAGAGTTGTCATCCCCATTGGTGGCTGTTTGTCATGACTTCTCTCCCATCCTTTCTCATGATCTCATAGACGTGGCCCTATAATGTCATATTATCCCTGGCCCAGGCTACAGTGTAAGGGTTCCTACACTGTGACGCCCCCTTTCTCTGTCCTCTGCTGGCAAGGGGTCTCTTTTCCGTAACTGGCAGCGGCTTCATTCCAGGGCACCAATGGGCTTCTCTTTGTGTTCATCCTAGAAGAATGGTTCATAATTTCATCAGTTTTTCTTTATACGGTTTGTAAAAGCCTGATTGCTGTCTCTGAAAAGCTGCTGTGTCTGGATCACTTGTGGGTCTGCCTCTGTTGTCGGTTGTTTCTTTTGGCTTCTCACCACCAGCAGTTAGCGGAATGCTGGCTGTTTGGATGAGGGATTGGAAAGCTCCAGCTGAAGCACTCTTCTGGAGATGAGCTGAGGTTCTTCTGAAGGCAGACGACCACACGGGAAAGTGCCTGCTACCTGGGGATTGTGAATCCAAGTTTTCTCCCTCCAGAACCCTGCGAGGCATAAAATAGCTGCTACTATCCAGGCGGCTAGCAGCTGGTTTTGGCTTTATTTCTGTCTTGATCTGTACAGATGCAGCTTAGGAAAGGCAGAAGCCTGACTAGACACACCCTGGGTGACGTCCAGCCCAGCCCTACTGCGTGGACTGTCGTAGTAGCTCTGCATTCCATGGCAGTCTTTTTATGCCTGTGGGGCCCAGAATCCAGGCACCCCATCTCTTTAGCCTGCGGGCCTCACGTCGATGTTGCTAATGCCTTAGACTGGCAGTGATGGTCACCTCTCTTGCATCTTTGCTTTCTCAGGGACCTCAGTCCCCCAGCCCCGATGGCCCCTGTCAAGTCTTCTTGCTTTCGAACATCAGGGAGTTTGTGTTTGTTTTTTATTTCCTTGTGTTGGGCTTTCATGCTTGTTTGCAGTGGGAGAACCGGGTCTGGCACCAGCTGGCTCTTCACAGCTGGAAGTGTAAGCCTGCAACCAAGGAGTTTCTGAACCGCAGTCGGCATGTCTGGTGTTAACTGCCATACGGTTTCTGTTCTGCAGGATGCCGTGTCAGCCTTGCTTGCAAGAACTTCAGCAGAGCTGTTGGCTGTGGAACAAGAACTGGCCCAAGAGGAGGAGGAGGAGGGAGAGCCGAGGCCTGACGAACAGCGGGTCCCAGGGGGAGACTGGTAAATGGCCACAGTTTTTCTCGCTCAGACCAGGGCAGGGCATCCTTAGTTTCTCAGAGGCTTTGGGGCCTTTACAGGTTCCTAGTTCAGTTTATGGCAAACAACGTGACAGCAGGGAGCGCTGGCTGTAGACTCTCCCTGGTCACTAGAGTGTTAGAGGAAGAAACAGCAAGATAGTCGCAAAATCAGCAAAGCAACCATGCTTTTTTTTCTTGCTTCCAGTAATGATGTTTACTGTTTTCCTAGGCTTTTGTTTTTATCTACGCTATCCATTTAGAAAGCTGCGATACAGTGTTAGAGAGCAGTGGGTCAGGATGCCTCTGGGGGCCCAGCAACCCTTTCATAGGGATCACATATCAGATGCCCTGCATATCTGATATTTACATTACGATTCACAACAGTACAAAAATTACACTTAAGAATTATCAGTGAAATAATGTTATGGCTGGGGTCAACACAACATGAGGAACTGTATTAAAGGGTCACAGCATTCGGAAGGTGGAGAACCATTGTTACAGAGTCATAGATAGTTTAATAAAAGTGGCCTTTTTCCTTTCCTTTCTCTCTTGACTGGCCATGTCATTTAGGCAGAGTTGCTGTTTAGAAAAGAGTGTCCGAGTGACCATTTCAGTATTGTCCCTCCCTGATCCTTTCAGTCTCCTCCTCGGTGTCAGTGACCCGTCCTTTAAGGATGGCCCTGTCCTGTATCATCTGTCTCTGCATGGGAAGGCTGTCTTCCCAGGTTTTCACTCTTCTCCAAAAATAAATATTAGTGATACGCAAAACAGAAGCATTTATTATCTTCCATATATAAGCACATTGGGATCAGATCTGCGTGCAGTCGTTGTACTAGGTGTGATTGGACTACTGTCGGTGTGTTTGTGTACGTACTTGTATGAGTGTGTGTTCATGCAGAGGCGACACATGCTAGAGATTCGGGGTGGCCAAGGACACAAATGTTGCTGTCAAGGACATTTGGAAGGAAGGGCTCCAGCAGTGAAGTACAAAGGCGTGGAGACACTCAGTGGGTGCCGTCTGCACCCGGCCAGGGATGCAAAGGGTTATCACAGCGTCTTAAGCACGGAGCTTTCCACAGGCTCTAAAGAACGACTCACCTCGCATTTCAAGGACTGTACTTAGCAGGCTGGGAAGGGGGCTGGGGACTCTCAGTTCACTGTAGTCATCGCTTGCTCTCCCTCGTGCTCATTTCATGGCTAGACATTTAATAACTAGTCTGTGTCAATCTGCCAATATGTCACCAATTGCAATTAAGGCTTGACATTTAGAAGTCAGTGAAAAGGCTTCTTTCTATTCTTAGGACATGAAACTCAGCACAGCCTGCCACGTTGCGTAGCCTTCAAAATACTCGTATACACGCTGTATAAATTCTGGTCGTGTTCTTCTAAAATATTTTCTGAAATTTTTATTTTATGCATATGGTCTGCGTAATACATGTGCACCACACGCATGCAGTACCCTCAGAGGCCGGAAGAGGGAGTCTGCCCCTCTGGATCCGGAGTTACAGAGGCTTGTAAGTCACTACCTGGGTGCTGGAAAACAAACCTGGAACCTCTGGAAGATCAGCTAATGCTTTTCACTGCTGGGCTGTCTCCCAGCCGCGTGGTCACATTCTTGTCACCACCCAAATCCACCCCACAGCTCTAGTTAATGGGCATGTGAGGCAGTGATTCGTCATCCGACAGCTCAGTCACAACCCTTTACACAGGTCTGTGCCTGCCTGATGATGAACGTGATCCTCGTGTCTTAGCTAAGAATAGCCAATTGTTACATGATTAATTCTGTAACCAACCAAGTAATGCCAAGTTAGTGAATGTCATGTTTTTACATGCTGAAATTAAAATTTGTATGTGGTCCTTGAATATTTCTGTTGAAAATCTGGAGACCTGATCAAATTTCATAACTTTTAACTTAACATTGAGATGAACATTTTTGTGCCATACTTTGGTGATTTTACTCTGGATTCCTGGTACTTATAATGAGAACTTACTTTCCTTGATCTACTCAGTTAAGAACTTTGAGCTGTTACAGCACGTCTTGAATGACGTGTATGAGTCTGTTACTTCTCAGATTAGCATGCCCAGGCTCACTGCATGGAGTATGCCTGCCGGACCAGAAATGGCTTTTCATTTTTCTTTTGTTTTGCTTCACCATAGCTTAACAATGCTCAGAGAGGCCTCTGATGAAACTGTGGCCACAAAGGAGGCTGAAGTTCACTTGGCGAAGGACAGTCACACAGAAGACCCAAATTCCTGCACTACTGGGCCCGAGACAAGTGAAGACCAGTGTAGGAAAGACAGCGAGCCTGCTGCAGACCCTGCTCAGCCACCAACTGGAATTCCCACCCTGGTAAATGTTCTGCTACACCCTCCTAAAGCAAAACCCCTGTAGACGCCATGTACTCAAGGGGTGCTTGGCTTCTCTTTCGAGTACATCCTAAACCAGGATTTGGGCCCCAAAGCTGACTATGGAAGGCTTTTATGAGAATATCACAGAGAGCATTGAAAACACTTCACAGTTTTCACATGGGCTCAGAATATTAATTTTCCTTTGTATCTGGCAGAAGCAATGCTCACTACTTTATATCTCTTAAATGTGAGTGCTTGTTAAAACAGCTGGATTGGTCCAATGTGTACATCCCTGGATGTGATCCCCAGCGTAGCTGTACCCCTGGAGCTCAGAAGAGGGATAGGCAGAAAGAGCCCAGCTGTGTAGCGAGTTCAGGGCCAACTGAGATATACAAGGCTCCGTCTCAAAACAAACAATGGCAGAAACAAGCAAAGCAAGTATTTTCTGGCCAGGTGTGGTGGTTCCTGTGATCCCAACCCTCATGAGTGTCAGCCCAGCCTGGACTCCATGGCAAAACTCTGTCTCAAACAAGTATTTTTCTATTTTAGAGGCATCAGAGGACAGGGACTACTTAATGGTATCAAGTTTCAAAATCTTACTTCAGTGTTAAACATGAAGAATTTGAAGTTCATCTTGGCTGGCTGGAGTCCCAGCTGAAACCTCTGAACGATCATGCTGACTTGGGCAGGCACAGGTGTGATGAGTCTTTCTCTGGCCTGCCAGCCAGCTCCCAAATAATGAGATTTCTTGTTAATTATGAAAGCTCAGCCTATAGCTTAGACTTGTTCCTAGATAGCTCTTATAACTTAAATTAGCCATATTTTTATTACTCTACGTTCTACCACGTGACTTTTACCTCTGTCCCATTCTATGTATCTGACTCATTTGTAAATGGCCCTCTTTCTTCTTCCCAGAGTCCGCTCTGTTTCCAGAAGTATCCCCATAACATCTTCCTGCCTAGTTATTGGCTGTTTAGCTTTTCATTTGCACCAATCACAACAATACACTTTTATACCATGTACAAATATACAAATATCCATAACATTCCCCCCCCCCTTTTTTTTTTTTTTGGTGTTTTTGAGAAAAGGTTTCTCTGTGGCTTTGGAGCCTGTCCTGGAACTAGCTCTTGTAGACCAGGCTGGTCTCGAACTCACAGAGATCCACCTGCCTCTGCCTCCTGAATGCTGGGATTAAAGGTATGCACCACCATCACTCAGATCCATTTCCCCATTTTATTTAAATTAAAAGGAAAAGTTTTAACTCTAACATAATAAAACTATAGACAATAAGAACAATTATCAGTTAAATTACTTTTATAATGTCCAGTTTATTTGTATTTGGCATATTTGGAGAAAATACTATATTATCTATCTTATCTTGCTGAATTTAAAGTTTTGTACCAAACCATTTTTATCATAACTTATATTACCATTCTAAAACTATCTTTTTAGACCTCAAAACATTTTCACAGATAAACAATTTAAGCTTTTATGTCTCTCAGCCTTATACACTTTATATCTTTTGTGAATTCGGTAGCAAGGAAAACTATAACTATAACTACCTCATTTTCAACTCCATCAGAGACCCAAGAAGGGCGTAATATTACCTGAATAATCAGGAAGCAAACAACTTCCAAAACTTTAGAAATGACAGAAGCAGCTGCTGCCTGGACAGTCACCCAGGGTTCCTCTGCAACACTGCGGCTACATCTTCAACCTACAGGTCTGGCATATCTGACAGAATTTTCTATAAAGCTGGAATTTTGGAGGACCATCCTACCTTGTCTTGGCAAAATTTGGCAGTCACTTTCTTTTGTGTCCTGCTTGTCCAGTTTGCACAGTATACTGTCAGTAGTCAAGACAAGGGCAGTTTCTTGCCCAAATGGCTAGCTTTGCCACATTGAAAGCAAACTCTATATGACGGCTCTTTGATCCTCATCATCCTTTTTTGAAGTAAATTGACGCTGCCAGAAGCAGACATGTCTCACTGTCATGAGAAGCCTTATGTTATGAAAATGTTCTAAATGCCATATTCTGTAGGTCTTTGAAGTGTTTGAAGACCATCTATCTATCTAAAATATATTTCTGTATGACCTTGAAAGCATACCTAATATGGCCACAAATTTGACTGTTATAGATGACTAACCTGGATTTCTCAATTATCCTAAATGATTTATAATAATAACTTTTAAGGAATAGAACTTTACATTACATTTTTAAATGAACTGCATAGGTAAAATACCTTAAATGAGAATAGAAATATATATATATACACAGTATAACAAAAATAACCTTAAACTTGAATCAATATATAAAAATTCATACCAATGTAAAATATTTGAGACCAGTGGTTATTCAAAAGTAGACTCAACAGTCCACCCTTTTATCCCATCATTCTGTATCTCCCTCTTTTCCCTTCAGAAAGAGATCCCTGAATCTAATCTCCTTTCTCTGGCTTTTTTTCTGACCATGATCAACAACTTGTAACCAGCCCCCCTAAATGATGACAAACATCCATAATGCATTGAATGACTAAAAACCACCCATCCCACCTCATGGGAATATGGGAGTTGTATTCTCTAGAATGCTTCCTGTTGTCTGGGGTTGGAGGGAGGGGGCAGCATCTCTAGGGAACCCTGAGAAAATTGAGGTGACGGTCAAGTCCTGGGAAAGATAGCTGCATCATTTGTTGTCCAGGTTCTGTGTAATAAGAAAAGTGCAGAGACTTTCCTGCAGTCCTAGCTGGAGTGGTCTGTGAGGCTGGACCATCTCAGCTAGCAGGTTTGGAGTTGTTCTGGATGCCAAATTTTGAGGAAACTGCAACAGAGGCATTCTGAGGCTGGAACACCTGGACTGCTTGTTTTTGTTGGTGTCTGGTCCTTTTTTTTTTTCCTGAAAACAGACTTTTAAAGGCAACATATTTCTGCATCAACACAAGTATGGCATGTGTGGGTGGTGTGCACAAGTCAGGTAAAATGTATCTATCTGAAAGGATGGCTGTACTGATCAGTCAGGAGGATTCTGTAGCCAGATTTATCAGGGCTCACCCAGTCTCAGAGCTGCTCCCATAGGAGGGGGATCTGCATATACGACACCTGTCCTGTAGTCTTTCTTGGGTTCTCTCTTCATGTTGGTAGCCAAGATTTTCAGGAGGTCTCCTCCATCCAAATATGATCTTCATTAATGTTGAAGAGAACCGTAACTTTTTGTTTCCTGTGGAAGCAAAGGCATAGCCTCTCCCCAAATGCAACACATTTCCTGACTTCCATTATGAAACCAGCGTATTTTTAAAGTATATAGGCTGGTTTAATTCAGCATCCCCGTCCATAATCCAACATTTCTCAGCAGCTGCCGTTCGCTCATCTGAATCCAACAGGATCCAGAAGCCATGTGCATTTTCCATCTTTACCTGACTTATTCTTTTTATATTACTTTACTTTTCTTTAAAGACTTTATTATTTTTAAACTATTTATAAATGTCTATACCCATTTTCTTTATTTTTTTTAAAGCACCTAAACCTATTAAACACACTGTACCTGACTTTTTGTGCCTCTGCAGCTTCTCAAGCCAAATCTTAAACTGCTAGGCTCCCACCGCCTGACTCTGCTTAGCATATGGCTTGCTAGCAGCTGGCTCCACCCCCTTTATTCCGTGAGAGCCTGGCCTCATGCCAGCAGTACCAGCCAGCAATCACATTTACCTGCCCCAACACTGGAATGTTGTGTCCGCCTGAGGCAGGCATTTGTACCAGGTGCCAACTGCTCAAATGCTCAGCTATACAGCAGGGCCTTTAAAAAGAGCCACACCTTTGTACACTGAGCCTACCTGAGAGTTCCAGGGGACCTTTTCTTTTCTTTCTTTCTTCTATTTATTTATTTTTTTGGATCCATGATTATGAAACAGGCAACTTGATCCCTTGGGTAAGAAATATATCAAGTGCCGTCATTACCAGGACAATCCCCCAACAAGATGCAGAGCCTGCGTGTCAGCAAAAGGCGTGGAGATAAATCTCTCTGGAGCCGGTTTCAGGGAACAGCATCTGCTGTATTTGCATGGGCGACCACTTAGATAGTGGAGCCTGTTGATTGTGTTTTGTTAGCACGTTGAGCGCTCAAACAACCAGGGCCTCTACGCAGAAGTCGCATATTAAAGGAGACATGGAGAGTGCAGACTTGTCACATGTTAGCTACAGGCTACTCAAGTGCAGTGTGCCAGGTAGGCTGACTGGTGGGTACGCCTGCATTTTCTGCTACAATCCAGACGTCCAGAATGGGGATCTGTCATGTCCAAGACTCAAGAGTGAAGACTCACTAAAAATAAAAGACAGATAGCTGCTTGTTCATGGAGTTGGTGTTGGGAGACATTTCCACTTTTTCTTCTGTTGTGGTTTTCTTGGATTTCCAAAGACCCACTGAAACCACAACAGTGGTTATTCATTTAGTATGACTGCAAATTCCACAGGTCTGCAATTTTATGTTACTGTTGTTTTCATCTATTTTTTACTTTATTATTTTATGTTTATGGGTGCATTGCCTGCATCTGTCTGTGCACCGTGTGCATGCAGTGCCCACAAAGGCCGGAAGAGGGACTAGGACAGGAACTGGAGTTGCAGACAGTTGTGAGCTGCTATGTGGATGCTGGAGAGTGAACCTTGAACCTACAAGAGCGGCCAGCGCTCTTAACTGTGGAGCCATCTCTCCAGCCACTGTATTGGATTTTTAATCATTTTTTATCATTATACCTTGTTCTGACAAAGAGAACCAGTGTTTAAAGATGATACATCTCTCCTACTTTCCAAGAAGGAGTCTTCACATTTCCGTTAGGAAAGTCTCCCTCTCCTCTCTCCTTTCTGAAACACGGTGCTCTGGAGGGCCAGCCTTGCTCTCAGTGCTCGAAGAGTCTCTGCTTAACTTGAACTATTTGCTCAACTCCCCAGAACAGTGGTTCTCAGCCTATGGGCCATGACCCCCACCACAGGGGTCGCATATTCCAGAGCCTGCAGGTATCACAGATTTACATTACGATTCCTAAGAGTAGCAAAATTGTAGTTATGAAGTAGCAATGGAATAATTTTATGGTTGGGGTCCCCACAACACGAGGAACTGTATGAAAGGGTGGCAGCACCAGGAAGGCTGACAACCGCTGCCCTAGCAGAGCGGCACACGCAGGACACGCACCTGCCCGCTCCTGCTGAATCTCCAGCTTTCATTGCAGGTCGATAAGGAGACGAATACCGAAGAAGCAGTGGATAGCAATATGGCGGTCCGCCCCAAGGACCGCAGCAGCCTGAGCTCCCGACAGCATCCCTTCGTGAGAAGCAGCGTGATAGTGCGCTCACAAACCTTCTCCCCAGGCGAGCGGAACCAGTACATCTGCAGGGTAAGGGGCAGTGCTGCCTGAAGACACTAAGGGCCACAAACAGCAGGTGTAGAACATCATACCCTGGGGGTCCTTTTCAGTGGGTTTGTTTCCCCCCATACACACAATGTCTTGCTGGCTCTAATGTAATTTACTTGGCAAAGAAGTAAAGTGTAAGGATTTAGATGCTAAAAACTGTTGATCTTCTATGTTTAGAAACATAAAATGATTTAAGAAAAGTGTTTTAAGCCGGGCGGTGGTGGCGCACGCCTTTAATCCCAGCACTCGGGAGGCAGAGGCAGGCGGATCTCTAGGAGTTCGAGGCCAGCCTGGTCTACAAGAGCTAGTTCCAGGACAGGCACCAAAGCTACAGAGAAACCCTGTCTCGAAAAAATAAAAAAATAAAAAAAATAACTTCATTTGGGCTGGAGAGATGGCTCAGAGGTTAAGAGCATTGCCTGATCTTCCAAAGGTCCTGAGTTCAATTCCCGGCAACCACATGGTGGCTCACAACCATCTGTAAAGAGGTCTGGTGCCCTCTTCTGGCCTGTAGAGATGCACACAGACAGAATATAGTATACATAATAAATAAATAAATATTTTAAAAAATGTTTTATATATTTCATATGCATTTCTAACTACGCTAATCATGCTGAAGAGAAAATGTGAGTTGGATTTTACAACACGGATTATATTCTAAGACCTTGCGTCCCTGAATCAGACTCATAGTCCCTGGATGAAAATCGTGAGGTTGATGTCAGTTTCCCCAAAGTCTACTTGATAAATTACTGTGAACTGTAGTAAATGGCTTTAGTATCACATACAGCTAGGCAGATACTTTTAAAATTTTGAACTTATCCAGGCAATAAGATCTTTACTGAGCACTTTCCTAGAAGCAAAGACTTCGCCCCTTTTCGTCTGCACAACTCTGGTTCTTGTCTGTGACTCAGAGCATAAATACTAAGCAGCTGAAGAAGCCGTGAGCTGCTATTGGTGGAATCAATGCCGTGGGAAAGAGAAGAGCAGTGGGGGCTGGAGTGGACACAGGGCTCCGGGTGGCCTTTCTTGATAAGGTGACCTTCAGCAGAGCCTGAGCCCCGGGAGGAGCGAGCGTGTGTTCCAACAGCACAGGCTCTTTAGAGAAACAAACCACGGTTAGCTACAAGTACAGAACTCGCTGCCTCGTAAAACCTTTACATCCAGACTTTGATACACTGCTACCAAGAGGCAGCTCTTGGGGATATTTAAGAAAATTAAGTTCAGAAAACCAAAGAATAGGGAAGAAATTATTTATGAAAGATTTTTTTAAAAAATACAGCTCCTGGGCTGCGGCCGTGGCTCTGTGGTTGACCAGTTCCCTAGAGTGGCCCTGGGCTTGATCCCCAGGACAGAAGTGAAGGGGAAAGAAGGTGTCGTTCGCATTGTCTCTCGCTCCCTGCTTTGTTCTGTAACCCCTCTCTTCTGACTGCCACTAGCCGTTGGTTATTTTGTAATTATCGTCTTTCCTTTTTATCTCTGGTTTCCAGTTAAATCGGAGTGACAGTGACAGCTCAACCTTGGCCAAAAAGTCTTTGTTTGTGAGAAACTCCACGGAACGGCGCAGTTTGCGGGTTAAAAGGGTGAGTATTCCGTGAGGCAGACTTGGAGACCATAACTTCCAGAAGGGTTGAGTGTCCGCACTCCTGGCTCTCAGGCTGGTGACGGAAGCCCTGCATCTCATGGAGCTGCAGCTGGGAGTCACTTACTGAGCCGGGGAGGACGTGTTTGTCCCTGGTTTGGAAACTGGTTTGCAGTGTCTTAAGAGAAGGTGGTTGCTAAGCCCCCAGTGTCAGTGAATTGAACCACCATTTCTAATGGGGACTTCAGCGTCTCCACCATGCCCATTCTTGAATGATTGTGGGAGAATGTAAAACCTGGCACCTTCCCTGATGGAGCAGATATTCCACAAAGGAGTAGCATACGGGTGCTTTGTGCAGGGTTTGGGGAGACAAGGGGTGTTGTGGGATATTTTGTTCACATTCTGACAATTAAGTTTGCTTTGAGTCAGAGGGCAGAGCTAGCCACTAGCTGACCAGAGTTAACCATAGAGGTTTTGGAGGACTGAGGACAGATAGGAGACAGGAAGTAGTAAGACGGGGCTGAGAGAGGATCTCAGCCCTTTTGGATGGAGGAGCAGAAGACATTTTATAACTTGCAAAAATAATTATTTTTAGGGATTGCAAGTTAATATGGTTAGGACAATTCTCAGTTCTTTCCGAAGCAGCTCTTGCTTTTAGGGGATGGCAGCGTTGGGGCGTTTTAACCGGAAGTGTTGAGGACCTGAGTAGAGCTGGGTTACTCATAAACTTAAGAACCCCTCGATCTAGACAAAGTCACGTTCTGAAATGTTGCTTATGTTGGGGTTTAGCTGGCTTTTACACTGCAAGGGTAGCGTTCTGACTTAGGGATCCCAGCAGGGAAGCTGTAGAGGGCTTGAGCGTACAAAGCACTGCAGAGATTTGCCAGTGTGGCTGTCACAGTGTGAGGACCCTCGGCAGTGCTGTCCTGAGCCCTCCTCACACTGCCTCTGAGGAGCCAGCTGCGGCGTGCTGCAGCTGTGTTGAGAATAAGTGAGAGCTCACTGCTGAGCACCGATCACCTACACACCACTGTACACTAGTCCTCATGGAGGCTTCATGCACCTTTGCTGACGTGTGTGTGTGTGTGTGTGTGTGTGTGTGTGTGTGTGTGTGTAGCAGGCATATGCATACCACAGTATATATGAAAGTCAGGACGACTTTTGGGAGTTGGCTTCTGTCTTCCACCTCGCTGAGACAAGGTCCCTCTTGTTCCCACCACTTCACTGTGCTCTAGCCTAGCTGGCCTGTGAGCGTCCGAGCAATTCTGTCTGTGTCTTGTATAAATGAGACGTATGCTCATTGATGATCCAGCTTGTTTGCTTGGGTCATCTATCCTATGTGCCAGCATGTTTACCCATGAGCCATCATGGGGGGAGGCGGATCTGACTGAAAGCAAGTCATGTGTTCAAGGCGCTCACACATCTTGCGGTTTCTTCTTTTGCTGGCATGTGTGGAAAAGGTAGGGGTTGGGTACAGGAAACCTAGTGACAATGTTACGGAAGCCAGGATATTTAGTCATGAGATCCCAAGCTGTGCCAGGTGGTGCAGGCCTGTTATGTGACACTGTCCCTGGGAGGTGTGAATACATGTCTACTCATCCCTCACAGGGAACCCACAGACCCAGTGTGAATACCAACAAAGCCCAACCCTTTAATCTTGGAGGGACCCACTGCAGAAAAAGGCCCTTATATAATCCAGGCCCTTGGGAGGCCAACTAGGAAGATCACAGTTCAAAGACAGCATACAAAGTGAGTCTGGGACCAACATGAAACTTAGTAAAACTGCCTTGAAATAGAAAGAGGACTGGGGGTGTAGCTCTCTGGTAGGATGTCTAGACTTACAAGGTCCCAAGTTCAATTCACAGGGTGACTAAAGGAAAAACAAGTATTCTAGTTTGGGTGAGGACTCAGTCCAAGAGGTACAAAAGGTCCCCTCCATCCTGTGTCATGACCACCATGGTGACTCCCATCTCCAGACCAGAGCACTTGTGCCACGTGGTCCCCGTTCTTCCAAATCTCAGCTCCCATCCCCACCGTGTGAATCCATGCAGAAATTCTCCTGTGGCCCTGCTTCCATTACCCTCTTCAGCCTATCTTCAGCCTAGTTTAAGTTCTCTTCCTTGGGCGGGTCTGACTCATCCCCGAGTCCTCCGCCTCACAGTTCACCGCTGCCTGCAGCCTCATCAAGGCCAGAGACGCCAGCCTTTCCCTCATACTATCCCCGAACTCACCCGCCAGCAGGCATTTACTCCTGTCTACTGGGAATGATTTCTTGATAAACGGATAGACTGGCTCTAGGGAAGACAGTAGTGAGAGCCGACCGCACAGTAGGAAGTCAGGGAAGGAGCTGGAGTGTAAACGTCTGGACTGTAGGACAGAGGCCATCTCCACCGCGTTCTGACCAACACTCACAGCCTTGGTAGCTCGGGAACGAGCCGCAGGGGTGTCCTGACCTAGAGGCTATATAACCATCTTGTGATGCATTTGCTTTTCATTCACCATGAACTGTGCTATCCACTTAAAATCACTTTAATTATGTTTGTTTGTTTGTTTGTTTGTAAGGTTACCACCTAATGTATGTGGGGAAAAGGGGCAACTTTGAGGAGCTGGTTTTCTCTGCCCACCATGTGGATTCCAGGGATAGAACCCGGGCCATCAGACTACCTAGCACCCACTTTTGAGATCTCTGTAGTTTACAATGGCTCAGCTTCATTGCATGCTCAGCTACTAAAGTGGCAGGCTGGCCAGATAGCAGCCCCTGCTGCTCTCATGGGACCCAGGCTGAAGGAGCTTCCACCTCTGGTCACTGCTGTGTCCCCAGCGGGAGGCAGAAATGACAGATCTCGCAGCACGTTGGCAAGTGTCTCCCCGAGGGGATACCTGGCCAAAGCAAGCCACATGACCAGTTCTGCGTCCTGTCACATGAGGAAGTACAGAGGTAGGAAAGGGGCATCTGCTGTGTCTCCCTCCACAGGCCGTCTGCCAACCCTCCCTCAGGAGGACTGCTCAGGAATGCCCTGTGCGCACATCTCTAGACCTGGAGCTGGACCTGCAGGCCTCGCTGACCCGCCAGAGCCGCCTCAACGACGAGCTGCAGGCCCTGAGGGACTTACGGCAGAAGCTGGAGGAACTGAAAGCTCAGGGAGAGACTGACCTTCCCCCAGGCGTGCTGGAGGATGAGAGATTCCAGAAGCTTCTGAAGCAAGCAGAGAAGCAGGTATGGAGTTCTGGGTCACCCCAGCAGGGGCTGGTGCAGATGTATCCTTAGGGGCAGGCACCTTGGAGGAGGGTCCCAACATGGGCATCTTCCCATCCTTTTCCTAGGATTTGGGGCACGGCCACCCCACCATTGTAGTGTCCTTCCTGCCCAAACACTGCTGTGGTGGTGGTTGCCCACCCGACCCCAAGGCAGCTCTGTAGTTTCCTGACAGGAAGGGAGCGTGTGGCATTTGGGCGTTTCCGCAAATGGTACCCAGTTTACATTTCAGCGCTCGGGAGAGTCCACTCAGCCACAGGAGGTATAAATACGCTGCTAATTTTAATGTTTCTAAATTTTCCCTTTCCTTCCTGGAAAAAAGATTGCATTTCACTTTAATAGTACACATGCATTTGCCTTTCACCCTAAAACCATGTCTAGAAGATAAGGTGACTGAATAAAGAAATGGGGCATCTCAGTAGGTAGCCCTGACTGGAACTTGCTGTGTAGACCAGGCTGGCCTCAAATAGATTCAGCTGCCTCTATCGCGAGGCGATGGGATTAAAGGTGTATTGTTGTTATTGTGGAGATTTGTTTCTGTTTTTTGGGGTTTTGTTTTGAGACAGCTCCTCACTGAATTCAGAGACAGGTGGATGTCTGTGAGTGCTGGTCTACATAATAAGTTCCAATGTAGGGACATAGCCCCACCCATTGGGGGCGTGTTCGCCTCGGGCTAATGTTTACGGATAAATCTGCCGGGTGTGAGCCCAGCAGCCCTTTTTTCTTTTGCTCCGCTTTTCCAGTGCTCCGCGGGAACCTGTTTGTTCTTGAAACACAGTCTCTATGTACGCCAGGCTTTTCTGGAACCCTCTGTGTAGCTCAGGCTATCCCAAATTTACAGTCTTCCTAGGTAGCTTTCCAAGCCACTGTGCCTCGCTCTTAAAATGTTTTTTAATGTTAAGTTGAAAAAAAAAAGTTAACCCAAGAAAACATTAACATTGTTTTTAATTTTTATCATTAATACACTCTACTCTTTTTTCTCATTCATTGAACTATATCTGTTTTGTTCACAACCCTCCCCTCCCCTCTAATAGACTGTAGCCTACAACGGGAGTGACTCACACTGAGACGGGAGGCTTACTGGTGCTGACTCAGACACTGAGTGATTTCTGCGGGTTAGCTCCTTTAAACTCCTAACCCTTTGGAGTACTTACCCCCAAAGAAACTATGGCCTAAGGACTAGCCAAGCCCCTGCCTCAGACTCAGAGCTA
Organism: Chionomys nivalis; assembly: GCF_950005125.1. Taxonomy (NCBI): domain Eukaryota; kingdom Metazoa; phylum Chordata; class Mammalia; order Rodentia; family Cricetidae; genus Chionomys; species Chionomys nivalis. Next base: position 30,094,042 of record NC_080105.1, read on the forward strand.
GGAAGTGCTCAAAAGGGAATTCGAAATCAGTCAGCCACAGGGTCCGCCATCTTCAGCACTGCCAACACAGAATATCCCTACCAAAGGCGACCATACGCATTTGCTTATTAGGTGACCACATGGAGGAAATGGGGAAGCAGCCATCAGTGAACAATATTATTGGTCTATTTGTATTAAAATATATGTGTGTGAGTGTCTAATACAACAGTAACACAGAGTGAATTGTAGTAAAGCCTTGGGGGGCAGTGAAAACTTGGTGCCAGAAGGGACTAAGGGGATGTGAGAATGGATGGATGGTGGTCCATCTGTCCCTTAGCCTGCAGCAGGTCACGCGGTGTGTCCCTGTGTGTGGGACTTGGAGCCCCGTACTTATATGCACCATTGCTTAGTAGGTGCACTTAGGAAGCTCTTTAGCTGCCTGACAGGGAAACGGGGCTGGGGAGGAAAGAGTTTGTGAGTGTATTTACTGAAATATTACCGATTCAACGCTAGTGGTTCTCAGTTTTAGGTTTTTGTTGTTTGACGTTTTCATTGTTGTTTGTTTTGTTTTTTGATTTTGTGAGTCCTCAGGTTTGCCTGATGTAAAAATTTTAAGCGTGGTTATTGCGTCACCTAGATTAGCAGGAGCCTAGCATGTGACTGTTGTCCCCTACTGCCCAACAAAAGCCACCCTTGGCTGCGCGCCTTGGCCTCCAGCTGAGCCTTGCAACACGTCTCCAGGTTTCTAATCAAGACTCTTATCTGTTGCCCCATTGTTATTTCCTCTGCCAGGCTGAGCAGACGAAAGAAGAGCAGAAGCAAGACCTGAACGCAGAGAAACTGATGAGGCAGGCGTCCAAGGATGTGTGCCGGCTGCGAGAGCAGAGCCGGAAGGTGCCCCGGCAGGTGCAGTCCTTCAGGTAAGTGGTTTCCGGGCACCAGCTCCTTCTGTGGCGGCCCCCTCCTGTGCCGTGATTGCAAAAGAATTCACCTCAGGACTAAGTGACCCTTACCACTGTGTCTGTCCCTGGTATGAATATTGTTGTACATGCGCTCCACGCTGAGGTAACACCCACTGATCCTGTCTCCCCAGCAGCCCAGAACCTCTGATTGTCATGAGTTCATCTCATTGAGAAAGCTTCACCCAGGATACAGAAAAATACACAAAAGCCACGGATCTTTTGGGGGATTTTGTTCGCTCATTTTCTGGCCATTCCTTGGGTACCATTCTCTCTCTTTCTTTCTCTCTCTTTCTCTCTCTCTCTCTCTCTCTCTCTCTCTCTCTCTCTCTCTCTCTCTCACACACACACACACACACACACACACACCTTGCACTGTGCTGACCCCCACAGTACTGCAACGGAACACATGCTTCCTGCTCCTACGGGGACCCCAGTCTGACAGGACCGAGGTCCACAGCCCCTGCAGGGCCATGCAGAGCAGTTTCATGTCATGCAGATGAATCTGGACCGTGAGAGCATCTGGGGAGAACTCCAGTCTGTGTAGGCCAGATATGCAGGCTCTACAGGTCAGCTCAAGGAGGGCACCATTGGAGTCCACTGTGGAAGGATTCCACCAGGTCTTGAGGCACTGGCTGTGGTGGCTATGAGGAACAACACAGACAGAGCTGTCCCAGGCGAGCTTGTCAGACTCCACAGGGCCTGAACACCACATGGAAGGATTTCAGGTGTGGTTTTGAGTACTGAGGAAGCCAGGTCTCTGAGAACAAAAGTCACGGTGGGGATCCTGCTGGGGCAGGCATTGGAGGCATGGAGGGGAGACTGAGGCAGAGAGCAGGGGAGAGGAGAGTGTTCACAGTGAGGACTTCCTGCATCCTGCTTTTGCATAGCCTGGGTGAACCATGCTGTCAGCCAGCCAGGTAACTCCACCCAGTGGACAGTCAGAAATCAAGCTCTGGAAGGGTTAAGGGTCACATGAGGAGAGTTCCCACGGTAGAAACAGGCGACACATCCCAGAAAGCAGGGGAAAGGTGACAGGAGAGGACACCCGCTGGGCACTGCAGAGGCGAAAAGGACTGTTCAAGAGCTGGAAGGGGCTCAGAGTGTGGTCCTGGGGCTGAAGGACCGGAAAGGACAGACTGTTGAACACTGAGATGTAAGAGAAGAGAATTAAAATGTCCCCAGATCATGTGACATGGGGACCTCAGAGACCGTGCCGCTTGGTCAAGTATAGGAGGGTCCACAGGAAAAGCTTTCTCTACTTGTTTTATGTTCATCTTAGTTTTGACTTAGATTTCATATAGAGAGATCCTCACAGAGCTTCTAAGCTTGGGCCAGCAAGATGGTTCAGTGGGTTCAGTGGGCAAAGGGTGCTTGCAGCCAAGCCTGATGACCTGAGTTCAATGCCTGCCTAGAATCCACATGGTGGAAGGAGAGAGCCAGTTCCCATGAGTGTCCTCTGACCTCCATATGTGTACTGTGACGTGCTCACCTATACACAGACTCTCCTTCCCTCCTCTCTCTTTCTCTCTTCCCCTCTCCCTCATATGTGTGCACACACACAAATAAATGTAAAAGGAGAGAAAAAGAAAACCAGTTAGCTTTTAGGTCATGGAGAGGGATTGGGAGAGAGGCTGTTTGGGAGCAAGAAAGGAAGGACTCATGGTGGATGGGGAGCTTTGAAGGGCAGGAGCTGGCATCAGGCACATGAGACTTCAGAGGCGGGGGCATGTTGACAGAGGTGTCTGTCCCACCAATTCCCAAAGAAACACACAGAAGCCTGCATTAATTAATTATAAACTGGTCGGCCTATTAGCTCAGGCTTTCTTATTAACTAACTCTTATATTAACCCATAATTCTTGTCTTGTTAGCCACATGGCTTGGTACCTTTATCAGTGACACATTCTCATCTTGCTTCCTCTGCATCAGTGACTGCAGGCTGACATTGAGCCTTTCTGCTTCCCAGAATTCTCCTATGCCGCGCTCCGCGACCCCCGACTGCACTCTGTGTGCTGACACCCAGTTCGCGAGCTTCGGGCAAGGGGGCTGGAGGTTAAAATACAGAGACACACACAGACAGCGACCCGGGTCATCCTTGAATTCCCCAAGAATGCCCCCTTTATTGTGTTCAGGGGCAGATTATATAGAGATAGCCATGCCCCAGCCAAACCCACCAGAAACCACTCTCCTGCCATCAGGAACTCCTGAAGGTCTCGTGCCCAGAGCAGCTATAGGCACTCAGATCGGGGGATTACAAGAAATTCAGGATCCGGGGTCTCACTGCTCCCAACACTCCTAGTTTGGTTGCTCCATTTATACCTCCTGCCTGGGTACTGGCCAATCAGCATTTTATTAAACCAATACAGGGTTCAAGAGCATTGTCCCACAGTAGGGGCAGGAAGCTGAGGTGCTGAAGGTCCTCTATGTACAGGTAAAGGACTGGGCTTTCCTACCCAGCATGCTGCCGCCTTCCACAGAAAGTAGCCCTGCCAACCATGGACAATCTTTAACATCTTCCCGTTGTTAAAATCCAAAGTAAAGAATGCATAACCATCCCTGTTTCCCATAAGAAACCCCCCTGCCTGTCCTGGTATGATGGCACGCGCCCAACAGGTCAAAGGCAGAGGCAGGCAGATCTTTATGAGCTCAGGGCCAGCCGGTCTACACAGTGAGTTCCAGGGCAGCCAGAGCAGCTGGGGCTACACAGTGAGACCCTCTCTTCAGGGGGAGGGAGAGGGGCCAACCCATTGATATCACGAAGCTCGTGATGAGAATGCACATGTTGGACTGAGGGAAGACACACCGTGTAGGGACTGTGACATCTGTGATAGCTGAATGTGCTCCTTGGTGCCTAGGGCAGTGAGAGGGAGGAGCAGCAGCTGGTGGGTCAGTAGTGGGCCTGCTGCGGAGCCCTGAGCCCAGTGGCCCTGAGGGCCACGTTGCTCAGTCCAGTCAGCAAGGAAGGCAGGCGCTGTACCTGACCGTGTAGTTAAATCCTCGCAGGGTTCAGCGGGGTCCTGTGGCCTCCCAGGAATCATGACGACAGTCTCTGGCCTTTTTAACACCATTACTTGTCTTTTAGGGAACTAGCCAATTGTAGAGGAAGCTGTGTCATAAAATAACTCTGTCCCGTGTCCGCCTTTCACTCTCTTCACTCCATCGGCACCGTTTCTTGTGTGTTGGGGGGAGGGGGCACCTTAGTCCTTCCTCCCAGCTGCCAAGCACGGCTATGTATGTGAGGTCTTGTAAAAAGATAAGCTGCCATCACCATTGGTCACCGTACAGTCCTGAAATCTTATTTTCCCTATCCTTCTCCTAACGTGATTACCACCCTGTCAGTCTCCCCTTGGCGTGCAGGTGACCCCTCCTGAGATGGTCAGGTGGGGGCTGGGAGCGTGGCTCAGTGAGTGACACTTGCTCTTCAGCATGGAGGCCTGAGATAGGTCCCCCGCCACCCGCCTACGGAAGTGAGACGGCCCGTAACTGCTGCTGCGGGCGCTGAGACAGGAGGATTCCTAGAGCTTGCTGGCTAGCCAGTCTCACTGAATCAGCAAGCTCCAAGTTCAGTAAGAGACCCTGTCTCAAACACAGAGGTGAAGGGCTGACGAGGTGGCTCAGTGGTAAGGACACCTGTCCCCAGGGCAGGCAACACGAGTTTGATCCCTAGGACCTACATAATAGAAGGCGATAACCAACTCCAACCTCCACACACGCGTAAATATAAGTAATGAACAAATTAAAATAATAATAATGTGGAGAGCAATTGAGAAAAACATGAACAGTGCCTCATGTGTCTCTCCCAGTGTCCCCGTCCCTGCCTTCTTTCACATGAGTTTGTTCTGACAAACTTCCTGGTATCACGGATTCTGTAAGGACTCTGGAAATTTCAGTTCAGCATTTTGACCCTTTTGAAGCTTCTCTAACCTTAGAAATATCCAAACACAGCCCCACACCCCTGATGGATTACAGATGCTCTTCAGTTGGGAACCCTTGGGGAACACAGTGACTTAGTGTGTAGGGGGCTTAGAGCCAGAAGGACTGAATGTGCCACCCACCCTTAAAGCAAGGAAGATACAGCCTGGGACGATGGCTCAGTGGGGAGAGGCACTTGTCACCACGCTTGGTGGTCTGAGTTCAACCCCCAGGGCCCACGGAGAAGGAGGGGACTGACTCCCACAAGTGGTAGGAGTTTCCTCTGACTTAACACCAACACCATGGCATTGCGCCCCTTACACAAACACTAAATAAAAATAGCTATAAACAATGATTAAAACTGAAGGCTCTCAGGATTTTAAGTGTAGTTTCTGGGATTGTGGAGACCGCCCTGGGGCTCTCAGAATTCCCAGGATGATGCTGAGTGGTTCTCTTCCTCTCTCTCTCTAGGGAGAAGATAGCCTACTTCACGCGAGCGAAGATCAGCATTCCGTCCCTGCCAGCTGACGACGTGTGACCCTGTGGCTTGATGTTACTCCCCACCTGCTCTCTTTTCGCGGGAGGGTCAAAGGCTGAACATTTGCTGTTTGTTGTTTTTATTTTTTGTTGGGGGGCGGGGCTTTTGTTGCCTGTAACCTAACTGTCAACTCTTGAAGAACTTGGTTTCTCACCAGTTTCATCAGGTTAATCTCTAAGCTCCTTTGAATGTAACTCTTACATGCTTCGCGAAGGAAAAAGAATTCAACGGACGGAAACGGGGTGATCTGGTCCCCACGTGTGGCACAGTGTGTATGTGAGACCCCTGGGTTTCACTGTGCAAAGTGTAACAGAGGCCGCAGGTGCCCAGTGCATGCCTGCTGAGCCCACTGCAGGGGGCAGCTGCGCAGGAGACTGAGAAGCTGCTCACACCAAACCAGAGTCCTGAGCTAGAAAGCACACTTCCCCACTGAAGGTGCTCGCAAGCAAGCATCGCCCTGTGTCCACCCGAAACAGGCGCGTCCCTTCCGTCAGCTGGGTCTGGCCCTCTCATTTCCACAAGACATTTCTTTCTGCCCTCCTAAACTTGTCTGGAGCAAACAAAACGTGTGAAATGCTGAATACAAGAACATGAAAAGTCAAGGTATAGTCCTACTGTAGAGAGCTGTGGTTAGGACAGAAAGGGAAGGGGGCACCAGCTCCCGAAAAACACACCAAGGATGCTTATGTGGCCTCTGCTTCTAACGCAATCTGAACCTGCAGGGCTGTCTTTCTGGCCTGCACCAGTCCTAGGGATAAAGGCAATGCCACAGAGAAGCATGAGGTGGCCCTGGGCTCTAATGACAGTGCAGACCCAGCAGAAAGGACACACCCACAGCGCATGGGGCGTGGAGGGGACACACCCATGTTCAGTAGGTGAGGTCGGAGGACAGGGCGCATCTTGCTGAGATCAAGCTGGCCAAAGAGAACCTTCGTCCACAGGTTTCTAGGCTTACTAGGAACTATGTTGCTGCTGTCATCTTTAGGGGAGTCTCTCAGTGATTCATAGCAGTCGGACGCAAAAACGGTGTGCCTGAGGGTACTGAGAGTGTGGACTGGGTCACTTATATATATTTTGGGGGAACAAACGAGATAGAAATTGGTCAAAGTATCCTATTCTCCGGGTTAGGTTTTAACCAGAACAGGACACTTCTTTTTTTTAAAAAAAAAAAAAAGAAGAAGAAAGGAAGGGAGAGGAAAGAAAAAGACTCAGCATAAAAGTGTTAAAATACATAGGTTTTAGTTAATTTAAACCATACTTACTTAGTCTGTCATACTGGAAGAAGCTGTGTTTTGGTGAGCCATCTTATATAGCAAGCTAAATTATTTTTATTTTTTTAATGCAAAAAAATTTTATAGGAATTTTAAAAAGAAAGTTAGGCAAGAAAAAGAATCTGTTTTAAGAAGAGTTATGTTCTGCTGGAATCCCCATTAGTAAGAACTTTTATTTTCCTGAATCTATGCAGATTTTAGAAAGTTCGTCCTATCAGAATCAAAATGTATACTCGGCCAGAACTTCAGTTATCAGTTACCGCACCGAAAACTCCAGTCGTCTCTCCCCTAAATGTTCCGCAGCTTACACCCAACTTCTTAGAAGATGTAACTGGACGTGGCAGCACTTGGGACAGAAAACAGCCTAGTGGCAGACTGAGCCCGGTCTGCCCTGGAGGTGACTGGAGGGAGCTGGAGTGCCCCCATCCAGGTCAACTGTGAACAGCAGAGGTTTATTTAATACAGTGCTAAATAAAGGTCAGCTGTCTTCAGCAGCAGAGTTTGGCCCACGGACCTGTCCGTAGAATTTTGTGTAGTTTGTACCGTACGATTTTATTTTCATTTATTTATTTACGGTCTTATTTATGTTCTGTTTAATATATAGTTTGGTTCTGGCCATCTTAAATGTTGGGCTTACAAGAGGCTATATTGGAGTGTTACAGCTTTATGATCTTCATCAGTTTTATTGCTAACTTTTTGTATTACAAAATGTCTCAGACGAGTACTAAAGAATAAAGTGTGTCTCAGGCTGGTAGCTCACAGTTGTGACTGGGGGCTTTGGTTTGATTTCACAGAACATGCTCATTTCTACCACGAGAGAGGAACTTATTCCAGTAGAATCCTTTCCCCGCACGCAGCTTGACGTGGGCCGCCGCATTTGTATTGACCCACGATTCAAAATCATCTTACTAACTCAATCACAAAACCATATGGGAAAATAAAAATTTTAATGTTATTAAAAATATTTTTAAAGGTAGAATTTATTCTGGACAGGACAAAAAGAATTTAATATTTAGCTCTCAAGTTTGGATTATCAGTATATTATTACAATTCTATATATCAGACTTTTAAGTGTTACAGATACAAAAAGAGTATTACTTGCCAAATGAACAAAGTTTAGCTGAGTCTCTGTAGCATACAAATTAAATACTTTTTTAAAAATTGCTATGAATTTATGTTATATTAAGTGTGAGAAGCTCAGGACTGAACGAAATGTTTAATCAGGTTGAACCCTGCATATGTTTCTGTTCTCATCTGCACTGTGTGTGAAAGTGTTCAAATACCGCACATGGACTGTCTTCCCCTGCTGCACTTTCCATTTGTTTATGAAAACACACCCAGTAATTTTTAAAAAAAAAAACAAGGATACATATTTCCTAATACTGTATTTTAGTGTTGCTTACTGTTCAGCTGATTTCCCTGATTGGCACAAATACAAGAATCTACTTGAACCATGTACCAAGCAAATATAAAATGTTCCATGAAGCATTCCTCAGGCCAAAAATTTGTCATGAACAGTTCTTGATTAGACTGTAGATCTCAAGGATAAACGAGATGGGATATTTTCGTTTCTCCAGGGAAACAAGGACTGATAAGTCTGTGGCCCCCGGCTACCCTACCCCAGCTGGCAGCGTTCTTCCAAAGGAGGCACTGTGCCCACCCACACACGCCAGTCACGACCTCTGCCACAGAGCCAACCCCACCACACAGGGACAGAAGGAGATGCACTTTTGCATGACAGATTCTACCTGAGTTCCCAGAACCCACAAGAACCGCTCTGTTCAGAGGCAGGCATGGATGTTTCTGATGTGGAAAGAACTCTCTAGAGAGAGGTCTCTGAAAAGGGGGTGTCCCATTGAGTCCTTTCAGGACCAAGCAAGTGTTTTGTTCTTGTTGTTGTTGTTGCTTTTACTGTCCTCGGTTGTCATGTGTTTTAAATAAGTATCCACTGAGATCTTAGTTTCATGAGATACTTTAGATACATGGTCAACACCACGTCTGTTTCCCACATGACTCCTCTCCACGTGAACGATCCTTTCAGAGCCACAAAAGCGCTCGTATAATGTTTGGTTTACCCACTCCCTGTGTGTGTGCAATCACAGCCTATTTTAAAGGCTGACAGAGTTCGCAAGCTCACTAATGGCCGATTACATCAAAAGGTCCTGATTCGTCTGGCTCCAAATAGAAAAGACGCAACTGTAGAAAGAAATTGTATTTAGAAGTTAATAGTCACAGAAAGGAAGTATGCATTTCAGAAACTCAAAGTCACACTGAGTAGGGGTGATTTTAGCAGGAGATCCTACCAAGTCCGGTGGAGCGAGCACCTGCTGAAGAGTAGAAAGGCCACTGATCCCTCTGGCTTAGGTTTCTGGGCTGGCGTGTTTCAGCTCCAGCTGCTGACAGTGGTCTTGCAATCCTGCCACTGCATAGTGGCCCGAGGCGGGGGCAGCCGGGCTCCAGCAGGCTGCACAGTGGAGCAGGCATCCTCCCAGCACCAGGCAGAAGCCCGCAAACCAGCCAAGGAAAAGGGCCTCCCCAAACTCCCACCTGGGCACAATCTCAGGCAGGGTCTCATCCCAGAACTCCTGAACCGTCACGTGGGCCACCCAGGAGACAGGAACCAGGACCATCACGCCCGAAGTCCAGAGCAGGAGCCCTCCCAAGATGAGCAGCCGCCTCTTCAGACCCTTCTGGCTCTCTCCGAGCCGCCAGCAGTCCAGGCCACAGCCAGAGCCCAGCAGCCCCAGCAGCCCCAGCCCATTCGACAGAGACATCAGGATCCTGGAGATCTGGAGTTCAGCTGGCAAGGCCAGGAAGGAGTCAAAGTCCTTGCATTGCCTTCCCACTTCCTCCTGGATGACGCAGGCTTTCCAGAGCCCCATGGTCCAGTTTTCCATCTCGTTCAGGTCCAGGTTGAGGTTCTTCCAGTGGGGCAAGTAGTTGGTGAGGCAGGCTAAAACCCATCCCAGCAGGGCTAGCAGAAGTGCAGCGGACTGCGTGGCTTTCCGGAAAACCAAGCCCATTAGAACGTCCCGCGAGCCTGAGCCAGCCCGACTCCTGCCCCGCGCTTGCTGTAAAAAAGTGTGGCACTTAGCTCTTGCAGAGCTTAGACATAGTTTTGCATTGTGTGTATAGGAGGACGCTTGCCAGATCTACTATTGTTTGAGTCCATGTTGAAAAGGTTTCAGAAGAGGACAGGGAAACACTGCTAGGAACCAGCAATGCTAAGGTGTGGCCCGGGGCTGTGTTTGTGTCCTGTGGGCTGAAGTTTGTGCAGAGCACTTTGTCAGGGAGCCTCTGAGGTCAAGTTGTGCTAATCCTTTCATTGTGAAGGTTTACCTGGCTTTCACATTCCCAACGCTCCTAACAAGTCGGAGAATTAAGTCTAAATGTAAAAAAAAAAAAAAACTCGTAATTGAAGGTTCGGGTTCAACTCCTCCTGCTTTGTGCTCTGCTAATTACACCTGTCAGATTTTCATCTGTTAGAGTTTCTGTGCATGTGTTATGATAATACTGGGTGTTACCATCTTTGCAAAAAAAAAAAAAAAAGGTTCAGAGAGAAATATTTCTTAACCAAATAAATCAATCTTATCAGGAATCCCTCTAGACTTTAAATCAGGCCTGTTTTGAAAATTCTTTGGCTACACAGTGCAGAGTGCAGGAAGCCATGTCGGCCCTCACTTATCTGCACGCCTTTGTGTTAGTCACATGCATAAGCCATAAATAGCTGTCGGGCTCTGAGAATTTGGAGGAATTTTCTTCTTTCTGTTTTTTGTTTCTTTGCTGAAATTAGCTTTTTAGGCTGTAGGGAAGAGAAGCAACAGGGCCTTTGGGTCCAAGTCAACATGGTTGCTCCCATTTCACTACATCTGTCCACGTCTGTCGTCTGGAACTGAACACACAAGTTTTCATTCTGACAAATGAACTGAGAGACTCTAGATAGTAAGAACAAACTCCTGCTGGAAATATTTTTTTTTCCTTTTTAAGCTTGAAGTTTTGGAGTAAAGAGATGAGGACTGAGATTGGCTACGACGTAAAAATAGTAAAAACCCACAGTGTTCTGGAGGTCCAACCAGAACATCCAGGAACTCCAGCTTCCTAAAGTCCTCAGAGTTCAGAAGGCTCCTGGGAACATCTAAGCAAGAGTAGAATCACCTTGGAGGTGGCATTTGGTGACTGACTTAGCCCGTGGCTCTGCTAATAAACTGGACTGCAGATTGTTAGTTCTTTCTTTAGGAAGGAGAAGGAAATTATGGTTTCCATGTGCAAACAGCAACACAGCTTACCCACAAACGAATACCTCAAAGCACTGGACTGACTGTATTGGGAAGCACACACTGCTTTAAATAACCAAATCAACGACATTTTTCCTCCACACATAGCTTCATAATGTTTGCCATCATGATCTCCTTATAGATAAACTTCCTTTCATTCTTCAGATTTGAGAGGCAAACCTCTAGTATAGACTAAGAGAAAAAGGTTATGAATTTATTTTTTTAAAAAGCGAGAACAATTAAGTTACATAACAGAGACGTTTTGTCATCGTTGACAAAAGACATGACTAGTCCCCGCCTGTGGCTTACACTTGAGGCTGTGCAGTTCCGTTTTCCAGACACGAACCGTGGTCTTGCAATCCTGCCACTGCATAGTGGCCCGAGGCGGGGGCAGCCGGGCTCCAGCAGGCTGCACAGTGGAGCAGGCATCCTCCCAGCACCAGGCAGAAGCCAGCAAACCAGCCAAGGAAAAGGGCCTCCCCAAACTCCCACCTGGGCACAATCTCAGGCAGGGTCTCATCCCAGAACTCCTGAACCGTCACGTGGGCCACCCAGGAGACAGGAACCAGGACCATCACGCCCGAAGTCCAGAGCAGGAGCCCTCCCAAGATGAGCATCTGCCTCTTCAGACCCTTCTGGCTCTCTCCGAGCCTCCAGCAGTCCAGGCCACAGCCAGAGCCCAGCAGCCCCAGCAGCCCCAGCCCATTCGACAGAGACATCAGGATCCTGGAGATCTGGAGTTCAGCTGGCAAGGCCAGGAAGGAGTCAAAGCCCTTGCATTGCCTCCCCGCTTCCTCCTGGATGACGCAGGCTTTCCAGAGCCCCATGGTCCAGTTTTCCATCTCGTTCAGGTCCAGGTTGAGGTTCTTCCAGTGGGGCAGATACGTTGTAATAATGGCCAGGACCCATCCTAGCAGGGAGAGCGAAAGCCCTGCAGATTGCATGGCCGTTCTGAAGATGAAAGCCATTGGGGCAGAGAGTGCAGCTCGGCCACTCTATAGAATCTGCTGCCCTTGGTGGTTGACAGTGGTGTGACGGTCTTGATCCTATGCCACCCGGAATATAAGCTTTGGTCATTCACTCTCTGGGCGCTCTGAAATACGTTTTTGTTCCTCTTGAATATAGTGTTTCATGTAAAGGGTAAAGGAATCTGTTAAAAACTGTGAGTTAGGCTTTCTGATAAGGATTTGATCTGCTACTTTCCAATTTGCTTGGTAACATTCTATCCCCAACGCTTGACAGGTATAAGTCTGAAGATGAACAAAGAGGCCTCTATGACCCCTCACCCTAACGTACAACAGAAATCTTTGTGCTTCGGTATGGATTAATTAGATTTTAAGTGGTGATAAAAGGTCAGCTCTTTCTGCAACAGGCCCTCATTGTAACGGCTGCATCTGAGATTTCAGGGATGCAGCAAAACAAGGACCTTGTAAAGAAAGGTAGACTGTTTCCCTATAATCTATTCTCAGCGTTCCTTAACCTACACAGGCCCGTGTTCCTGAGTGTCACGGCGATTCCCTCAGGACTTGGCAGGAAGATTTCCTCAGATTCCTTTGAAAGTCAGAGCCTGGTTCACCACATTAATTAAAATGAAAAGGACCTGGGTTGATGCCCAGAGAAACTCAGAGAGGAAAGAGGCATTATGGGAAACTCCAGCTCTTCTTTACTCTTTGGTCCATCCTTGTCCATTAGGCACTGGGTAAAGCCTGGTGTCTCCCGGTGCTGTTTATTGCCCAGAGCTGAGCATCCCTTCCTCTTTCACTTGCAAATGCAGAGGAGCAAAAGTCTGCTATGAGAATAGTCACGATGGGGCTGACCTTTGAGGCATTATCTCGTTGTTTTGCTTCAGGCCACACCTTGCAAGCATACCTCAGACAAGCATGACCCCTCAAAGAACATTGGGTCCCAGGCCAGCACAAAAGGCCGCGTGCCCCAGATTCCCAGCGCTGTTGAATGTCTGGCAGGGGCCAGCCCCTCTCTCAGAGCCGCCGCCTGAATGAGTGTAACTCAGAGAAGGAAGACCACTGTGCTTTGTGGAGCATAAAGCAAGGCCAGTTCAGGACCAGAGAAAGACATTCATGACATGGACACAGGCTCCGAAGCCCAGGAGCCTTAGAATTTGAGGGAATGCTATTCTATTTTTTTTCTTTGTCTGCATTCAGCTGATTTTTTAAGGCCGTCACACTGAAGGTGTAGCTCAAGGGCAGAGTCCTTGACTAAGAGCAGAAGGCCCTGGGTTCCATTTCCAGCACTTCAAAATAGGTTTGCCAACACGTGACTTTTTTTTTCTTTCCTCAGTGCTAGGCTCAGTCCCAGGGCAAAACATACACTAGGCAAGCACGCTACCATTAAGCTAGCCCAAGCACTTCCATGTGCAGATTTTCAGAATCCCTTGGACTAGGTCAATGTCCTCAGGGTGATGAAGCAAGCCATGAGTTTGGATAGAGACACACGATCCAGAAAAAGCTGGCATTGGGCCTCGGGCCTGCCAAGAGATGGATAAGATGGAGCTCAAACTTCTTTGCGGAGACTGGCAGGTTGGAAGTGGTCCTAGCAGCAACCACTGATGGGGAGAGCACTGATATCGTATGGAAACATCCTTCCTAAAAGTGTAATGAGCACAGGCCGTTTGTGAGATAGTGAGTTCTCTGTCCCAGATGGGTTTAAACCAAGGATGCCCTGCCTCAGGAAGGCTCCACGAGGAGGTCAGCTGGACCTGTTTGGTCTCTCTGCACCTTCCACACTCACTTCTTACAGCTTTGAAAGCAGTGTTTGATGAATGTGGTTTGGCCTAGAATTAAGTCCCTAAAAGGCAACCAAGAAGAGTCGCGCAGTCCCACTATGGCCCAGTGGGGTCCTCATTTGAGGGGGAAAAGATCCTTGGCAAACAACTAAATTGGGGGCCAGAGAAAAATGAAGAGCTTTGAAGAAGGTCACGTGACTCAGTGGGTAAAGGCCCCTGCTCCCAAGTCTGAGGTCCTGAGTTCCCTCCCAGGTCCCATAGGGTGGAAGGAGAGAACCAACTCCCGGAAGTCATCCTCTGTTCACCACAAGTCCACAGTGATGTGTACACACATGCACGCACATTTAATAAATATGCAGTGGTGTGTCCACTCCACACACATGTAAATAAATAAATATATTTTAATTGCTTTATGTTTATTTTATCTTATTTTTATGCATATGGGTATTTTGCCTACGTGTGCGTCTGTGCACCACATACGTGAGGTAGAAGAAGGTGTTGGATCCCTGGGAACTGGAGTTGCAGATGGTTGTGAGCCACCATGAGGGTGTTGGGAGATCAAACCTGGGTCCTGGGTCCTCTAGAAGAACAGCCACTGAACCTTCTCTCCAGATCCTAAAAAAATAAATGAAATAAAATAAAAATTAAGAGCTGGGGGCTTAAAGGCAGATACCTGAACCACAAGGCAGAAAAATCTGCCCGGGAAAGCAGCCAGCAAGTGGACAGGAACCCCAGATACAGATCTAGAAGGCCCCCACCTCTAGAGTAGGGATGGAGGGGGCACTCAGGCAGAGAACAGATGTTTTTACCCACCCACTATTCCATGTGTGTTCCTTCTGTCTCGGGGGAGAGACAGACAGAGACAGAGAGACAGACCCAGAGACAGACAGACCCAGAGACAGAGAGACAGACCCAGAGACAGAAGAGACAGACCCAGAGACACAGAGACAGACCCAGAGACTCAGGAGAAGCAGAGGTCATGAAGTCAGCTCGCACTGAAAGAGAACCTGAGCCTGCATCCCAGTAGACCAGGGCCTGTCACAATTTTAGCACTGAGGATCGCACATCAGGACAAAGCATTTGGTCCAGGGCATAGATAAACACACCACAGCAAACCATTATTATTTCAGACAATCATCTCCGTGTATTTTGTGATTCTGCCATTTGCGTGACACTTGAAGACACAAAGGTGCTGAAAGAGGCTGGGCGTGGTGGCGCACACCTTTGATCCCATGGCTTGCTAGACAGATCAGGCTGAGTTCAGTGAGTCCCAGGACAGCCTGGTCTAAGCAGTGAATTCCAGATCAGTCAAGGCTACATAACATCTCAAACAAAAAGAAAATCGAAAGATTGTGTTGCTCATGCCTGACATAGGTCGGTATGTTAAAATATGAGAAAATGCCAGGGGCAAGTTTGAAAGAGGGAGGGAGCATTTGGTGGAACAGCCTGCAATCCCAGCACCGCTAAGGCAGAAGGAGGAGGAGCCAGTCTATGTCCACATAGTAAGTGCCTGGCAAAAAACAAAAAGAGAAAAAATTATTTTAACTTAGGACTTAGTTCTGATCTCTTGGCCCATTACTCTGGGGCCTTCAGTGAAGCAGCCCCTTGTAGTGAGAGCAGCTGGAACTCAGAAGAGCAAGGATGCCCTGGGAACGAGAGGCTGCAGTGGGCAGCGGAGTGTTTAATACCAAGCGCCAGGATTTCAATACAAAGATAATAAAGATAATGAAGGACCTGGGAAGGTCATAAGCAAGCGTGTGGCGTGATCACATCTGCATTTTATAAACTAATCAGTGAAGTCCAGAGCCCTTCTTTGTATCACCTGAGACCCAAAAGCCACACCCAAACTGTCTACAGACAAACAGTGGCCAGACTGCTGCTCAAAGAGCCTGGGGGCCTTGGGCAGGGCCGGCTCTGCCTG
Organism: Chionomys nivalis; assembly: GCF_950005125.1. Taxonomy (NCBI): domain Eukaryota; kingdom Metazoa; phylum Chordata; class Mammalia; order Rodentia; family Cricetidae; genus Chionomys; species Chionomys nivalis. Next base: position 30,109,640 of record NC_080105.1, read on the forward strand.
CTCATTCCTACAGCCGGCAGCAGAGGTCCTCCTGCGGGAACGGGGCACTGGGAGAGCAAGACTACAGAACCATGGGCTGAAGCACAAGACAGCATCGGGGGGCTGTAGAGCCTCAGGTCAAAAGGAAGACGAGACCTGCTGTTGCCAGAATAATCCTTTAAAAAAGAAATCCCTCCATGGTGGATGAAATGCCTCAGCGAGTAAAGGCACTTGCCATGAAGACTGAGAACCTGAGTTTGATCCTCAGAACCCATATGGGAGAAGGAGAGATTGGCTCCTGCAAGTTGTTCTCTGGCCTCTACATATATGCTGTGGTATGTTCACACACATATACATACATGTAGAGATAGACAAGCAGACAGATGATAGATAAGTAGGTAAATAAACAGATGATAGATAGATAGATAGATAGATAGATAGATAGATAGATAGATAGATAGATAGATGATAGGTAAGTAAATAGATTATAGGTAGATAGATAGATAGATAGATAGATAGATAGATGGATGACAGATGATAAGTAGGTAAATATACAGATTATAGATAGGTAGACAGATGATAGATAGGTAGGTAAAAAATAGATGATAGATAGATAGATAGATAGATAGATAGATAGATAGATAGATAGATGACAGATAAGTAGGTAAATATACAGATTATAGATAGGTAGACAGATGATAGATAGGTAGGTAAAAAATAGATGATAGATAGATAGATAGATAGATAGATAGATAGATAGATAGATAGATAGATAGATGATAGGTAGAGATAGATAGATAGATAGATAGATAGATAGATAGATAGATAGATGATAGGTAGAGATAGATAGATAGATAGATAGATAGATAGATAGATAGATAGGATGAGAGAGATAGATACATGCATACATACATACACACATACATACATAGGTAGATGATAGGTAGGTAGGTAAATAGATTATAGGTAAGTAAGTAGATAGACAGGCAGATGGACAGATATAAAAATAAAAAACAATTAAAATAATCTCTCCTCCTCTAGAGACCAAGCCTACCATTCCATGGTGTGTGCTCCAGTACAGGGCCAGGATACAGGTCAAATGTGAGTCACGAAATAAGCCTCTGTCACAGTTGGAGACCTTGCAATAAGGATGTCCACAGTGAAGCCAGCTATGGGAAAGGCCATTTTCCGCCTCTGTGGCCAGCACCTTGGGTGTGCACACTCACTGCAGGGTCTGCCCTTTCTCCCAGTCACTTTGACATGTCAGAAAAGACAAAGGAATTCTTCCTGCCAAACACAACTCCATTTGATTCAAGAAACCTGTAGTTCCAGAGACCGAAGCAGAACACCTGATCCCAGACATTCTGGGCCAGCCTAGTCCAGACAGCAATACCCTGTCAACAAAAAGGAAAAGGAAAAGAAAAGCTATAGTTTATTTTGTTTTTAATATATTCTAATCCTAGTAAACAGCAATTCTTAGCTCATTCAAAAGGTCTAGGCTCCTCAGTACCCTCTACCCAACAGTGCCCACACCTTGTATTTTATCAAAATGTCTATGCAGTGGATGGATTTGATGGCTCCCATGGATGCTGTGCCCGATGACTTACTGATGTTGACACCAGTTGTCCCTGCACATCTGACAATACCAGCTGCAGTGGGGTAGGATACACTGCTGAGGCCTCTTGGGTTGCATATAAGAGCATCCTGTTTCAGGATTGGTGGGCATGGACATTCTTGCAGTCTAGGAAAAAGACTAGAAAGTACAACAACACTGGAGTGTTCATAGGTGTCTTTGAAAGGTTTTGCAAAGGATACACAGGAGTGCAAAACTAAATTGTCTGCAGCATGCAAGGCGAAAAAATAAATGTGGGGAAAAAGATAATCTGCTGGGCTGAATGAACTCCCTTCTGTCAATCACCGCTATGGGTAGCGGTGGTGAAGCTCTTTTGTGCACCAGACATTGCCCAGAGACCTTTAGTGCCAGTTGTCCAGAGCATAGAAGGGCCAAGACACTTACAGGTGGTGCCAGAGGTGTGTCGTGACCTTTGAAGCCCAAGCATGAATTGTTGGAACCCAACGGTGACCTAGGATATCCCTCACGTCTCTGTTAGAATGTCATCTCTCCCAAGAAGCTTATTCCAAGTGCACTTTGGGTTCCGCCCCATCGTTGGGGGTTGAGAAGCCTGGGTGGTGGGTTCTGCCACAACCTGCAGTTCGAGCATCCTCACTGTGGTCCATCTCAGCTGGCCAATTGGGAGCTAGGGACAGGGGCGCGGCAGCCATCACGAGAGTTCTTTGTCACATGGAGACCATGGATATGAATAACTCCCAGACACACACTGCGATAAAATGAAGCAAAATAATTAAGAAGTGTTAAGAAGTTTTGTGTGTGTGTGTGTGTGTGTGTGTGTGTGTGTGTGTGTGTGTGAAGTAAAGGCTGTCCTCAGGCATCATGCTCACAACCACCTACCTCCTTTAAGGCAGGTCCTCTCATTAGCTGGAGACTAGCAACTAGGCTAGACAGGTTGGCCGACTGAGTCAGAGGCATCCTCCTGTCCCTACACCCCAGCACTGAAGTGACCAGGGCACATCATCACTCCCAGCATTTTCACATGGATTCTAGGGATTGAACTCAGGTCCTTTATGCTTAAAAAGCAAGAACTTTATTGACTAAACCTGACTCCCCAGTCCAAGAAGTGATGTTTTGAGAATAAAAAATATCTTTGCTTTTAATGTAGCTTATACAAGTATGCATAATTCAGTATTTAATGATGGTTGCATCCAACAGCCATCTCCCGTATCCCCAAGACCTTTAGGAGCTGCTCAAGATGAGACACATCCAAAACATCGCTGCAGTGGACCCATGTGTTCCAAATCGGTGTCAGCAGGAGACTGGGGATAAATTCTGCAGGTTAGAAAACCGCTCTACTGAATCTCAATCAAGCACACCAAACTTGACCTTGGGAATTCCATGGCCCTTAGGCTCACTGCCTGGAGCTTAGGTCTGAGAACCCTAGGGAATCTAACATCCAGCATGCCCACTGATGCTAGCCTCAGCAGCAAGCCAAGGGCAGAACTGGCTCATGGGTGGCAAGGGCAACTTTGGCTAGTGGGACTCTGTCAGCTCCCAGCCTGTAACACATCCTACTTGATTTGTACTGTTTCTTTCTAGGGTTACCTGAAAACTGATGAGGCTCCTGATAGTCTGTCCCAGGCTTCCAAAACGTGCCAGCTTGCCTCCACAGCTGAGGACGTCAGTGGTTAGGAGGAAAAACCCCACATATATGGTGGGGGACAATTCTGTATTCTGTCAGTTACATTTTAAATAAACGCTGATTGGCCATAGCCAGGCAGGAAGTATAGGTGGGACAACCCGACAGGAACTAGAGGTGTGGCAATGAGAACAGGAGAATTCTGGGAAGAAGGAAGTTCACTCCCCAGTCCTGCCCAGATCACCAAAGAAGCAGGATGTGACCTGCCCCACTGAAAAAGGTACTAAGCCATGTGGCTAACATAGATAAGAATAATGGGTTAATATAAGCTACAAGAGCTAGTACGAAGCCTGAGCTAATGGGCCAATCAGTTTATAACCTAATATAGACCTCTCTGTATAATTTCTTTGGGACTTGCTGGCTGTGGGAACCAGGCAGGACAGAAACCCCGACAAGCAGCCCCTCCTGTTATACATATACTACCTTTAAAGTCTTCTACATTCTACTTGCTTTGATTAGTTCGATTTTATAGCTAGTCTGTGTATTAGTTCAGTATTGAGACAGATGGATGGAGATAGATAGATAGATAGATAGATAGATAGATAGATAGATTATAAAAAGATAGTAGATAAATAAATAGGTGACAGGTAGATCGATAGATGATAGATAAAATGATAGTTGGATAGATAACAGAGATAGATAGATAGATAGATAGATAGATAGATAGATAGATAGATGAATGGAGAGAGAGAGAGAGAGAGAGAGAGAGAGAGAGAGAGAGAGAGTATATATACATGATGAAATTTTTTTTGGCTCAAAAGAATAAAATTCCAGAGCTGAGTAGATAGTCCAGTGAGTCAGAGAGATTGCTGTTCAAACCTGAGGCCCTGAGTTCAAATCTCCAGTATCCACATAAAAGGCAAGCCATAGCTGCTTGAACTTGTAAGTACACACTGGAGGTTGCTTTATCCCATGATTGTCACCTCCATTTGACAGATAAAGAATTGGAGATTTAAAGAAGGCAACCCATTGGTTTGGGAACAACATAACAAAGAGACAAGTTCAGGCCTGCTCATGTCTAGCCTTAATCTTTTACATCATTGGTCACTGTCACAATAGCTTCTCCATTTTGTCTTAAAGCTTGTTTGCTGCCTATTGGCGCTTATTTTCTATGGTGATTTCTTAGACCAGAGTCTGAACCCCAAGTGTGTCCTCCAGCAACGGACACTGACATTGTGAGAAGCATCTCCTGACTTTGTAGAAGTAAAGTTAGTGACTGCGATGGAAAGGGGGCTTAGGAGGATTATGGGAATTGTCCTAACTTGGAACACAGTCTCCACCCACTCCACAAATAGAAAAGACCTCCTGATTGGGATTAACTGGGTTCTTTACCTTGTAAATCCTTTCTAAATATTAACCTACACTCTCAGTTCTCTGGCTAAGCTCATTTCCAGTTAACAGACGGAGAAGTCATCACAAACCAGGGTAGAGAAACAGCCGTTGGCACCTACTGTCATCGAGGTGGGTGTCTAGCAACTCACGGGATCCCAGAGGCAGCAGTGAGCCAGAGAGACCTGCCATAGGAAACCTGCAGTGTCACCAGCCAGCCATCCAACATGTGTTTCTGTGCACATAAGGGGTGCACTGCGTGCTCAGGAGAAGAGTGCATGTGTGCGCATGAACATACATGGTCATCTCTCCTTTCACTTCGTGAGCCGGGGTCTCTCACTGAACCTAGTTCATCCCCTCAGGCCGACAGGCCAGGAGATGCAGGGATCTGCCTGCCTCTGCATCCGCTCCACCACGACCCCAGCTTTTACATGGGTGCTAAGGCTCTGAACTCGGTCCTCACGCTTGCTTGGCAAACACTTCATTGACTGAGCCACCTCCCCAGTTCCTTCAACAAGTGTTACCTGAGTTGCTACAGGTAAGGCGCTGGGCATAAGGGGGTAAACAGATCTTTTACATCGCTGCTGTGTGTCACATGGAAATAGGATCAGTTTGGGGGAATGCATATTTGATGGCTAAAGCAGGCCATCCATGGGAAGGAATTTAAATGAACCCCCACATCTGTCCTACTCGACTGTAACCCCCAGGATGACACATCCTAGAGTCACCTGAGAATCTCTCTACTGAAAGAATCCCCAGATCAGAGATGGGCCTGTGCCTACCTAGTGGGGGATTGTCTTGATTGTTGATTGATGTCATAGGGCCCAGCCCACTGTGGGTGGCGCCATTCCCTGGGCTGGTGGTCCTAGAATGTATGGGAAAATTAGCTAAGCAGGAGCCTGCAAGGAAGAACAGCAAGCAGCATCCCTCCATAACGTTTGTGTGTTTGCCTTTTGTTTTCATGTGTATGTGCTTGTGTGAGTTTAAGTGCCCTGCATGAGTACAGCAGGATCCCAAGGAGCAGAAAAGGGCATCCGATCCTCTAGAATTGGAGTTTCAGATGGAGAGGAGCCATCGTGTGGTGCTGGGACTTGAACCTGGGACTTGAACTTCAGAGGAAAGAACAACTAGTGCTCTTAACCAGTCAGCCATCTTTCCAGCCTCATCCTCCATGGTTTCTGCTTCCAGTTTCTGCTTGATCTTGCCCTGATCTTTCTCAATGGTGGACTGTAACCTGGAACTGTAAGGCAAATAAACCCGTTTCTCCTCTAAGTTGCTTTCGGTCAAAATGTTTTTATCACAGCAATAGAAAGGAAGTTATGACCAGTACCCACGTTGGGTTCTTCAGACCCAGCACCCTAGCCTGTCGAGCATTGATAGGCACTCTTGGAGGCGGAGGAGAAACGCTGTTTTAATTGTTCCCTGACTCACCAAGCCTCAAAGATCCTGGGACATACTGGAGGAATTCAGATTACATGCCCTTCAGACCTCTCTAGAGACTTCAGGCGGAAATCCCCTGAAGCAGCACACCGCTCCCGTGCCAGCCAGGGGCTCTGGCAGATGCGCAGTTCCGCGCAAAGTCATGCAGAGCAACGAAGCCGCGTGCAGCGGGGTTAGGGGTGGGAGGGGAGCACGGGTCTCCCAGCCGTCCAGGTTCACTCGCGGCTGCACGAACACCTGTGTCCGCAGACACAGCGCTCTTTGTTCTCACCGTGGGTGGCTCCGTGTCGGTTTCCTGAAGACAGGTCACTAAGGAAGGTTGAAGTCGCTCTTCCATTTCAATGCGAAAGAAAATCAGGCACTGCGGGGTGTTTTCTGTGGTAGCCTTCTCCTTCAAAAACGCACTGCGTGTAACACACCTGCTTCCTATTTATTCAGAAACAGCATTCCAGAGCAACAGACTCCGCCAGCTATGGGGTGGGGTTGGGGGTCATTAGGACTCAAACCTACCAGCCACAGGGCCCAAAAGAGCACTAGTCCATCCAGGCTATGTTAGCTACTTTTCCCATCGCTGTGACCAAACACCCCAAAAAGATCAAGTTTGAAGAAGGAAGGTTTACTTACTCTGGCTAGCAGTTTGAAAGGATGTGGCCCATTATAATCAAGGCAGGGTAGTGCTGAGGCAGGGGGCCAGGGAGTGAGGCAGCTTGATTATGTCTCAGTGGACTAGGTAGCGAAGAGCTCAGGCAGGAACCCAACCAAGATATGACCGACGACCCCTGCATCTATGGCCCTATGTCTGCCAGCTAGACCCCATGTGCAAGGGAATCCCAGCTTCACAAAACAGCACCCTCAGCTAGGGACCCAGTATTAAAAACCCATGAAACTGTGTTGAAAGACATCTCACATCCAAAACATTACCTCTAAAAATTCACCTTAATATTTGCATTTAAATGGTATTCTTCAGAAGGATTACAAAGATTTCCACAAAACCCTCCAAGCAGAACAGACTCTTTATCTATCACAAGCCGATGTAAGGATAACATAAGAAGATGGGCTTAAGAATCAGAAAGACCCTGGTTCGAAGCTTAACTCTGCCACTTAAAAGTATGCAACCTTGGGCGGCTTAGCATCCTGTCTCCTGATCTATGATAGATAGTAGAACATCAGGATTCCCAAGGTGACTGAGGACACTGGTGGCAATGTGTGGAATCCCATGACACACAATGGCCTCTGGACAAATGAGCTGCTCTTGTCTTCCCCACCAACCTATAGAGAAGTGAAGCTTCAATGCTTCTGTGTGTGAGTTCTTTCTTACTGTGCATGACCTGAACCAGACGCCCTTGTCCAAAGTTTTTACAGCTTGAGTCTTCTAAAATTGGGGGTTGTACCATGGAAAGGGCTTGGCAGGCAAGCTTGACTGGACAGCCTGCCTGTGAAACCCATTGTTTCTCCCCAACATAGCTGAATGACTCTGTCTCCCACACGCCTCTCTCCGTACCATCACATGTTGCTGACCTGCTGGCCTGTAGCTAAGAGGAACGCAGGCTCTGGTCACTGAGCATGGTTCCTGCAGATGCTGGCTCGCCAGCTCAGCTACAGCTGTGGCTCAGAGGCAGGATGCAGAAGCAATGCTTTTTGGCAGGTTTACCCAGCTCCTGTTGTGGGAGGAGAAAGGCTCAGGCTCTTTCCAGCACAGATTTCTGACAGCATATGCAGGAAGGAAAACTTCACTTTTAAGAGGAGACAAATTCATGAAAGATACTACTAACATGAAATATTTTATACCCGTTTCTGACTGCTTTCATGCACCGTCCCATCCGTCCATCCATCTACCTACCTATCCATCCATCTACCTACCTATCCATCCCTTCCTCTCTCTCTCTCTCTCTCTCTCTCTCTCTCTCTCTCTCTCTCTCTCTATTTTATTTTATTTATTTATTGGGAGGGTGTTTCAAGACAGGGTCTCACTATGTATCTCTGACTTTCCTGGAACTCATTATGTAGATCAGGCTGGCTTTGAACTCACAGAGATCTGCCTGCCTCTGCCTCCCGAGTGCAGGAATCAAAGGTGTGCATCCCAACACCCAGCTAACATTCACATTTTCTGATCATTGACTCGTGATGTCTGCTTTACACAACATGTCTGCCTTGTGCATGAAACTCAGACAGAAAACCCTGGGCCCTTTTCTTTGAGCTGCAGGCCAGTGTGACGCAGGAGAGGCAGCTAGCCTCCTTTCTGCTGTATGCGGTACTCAGCAAGAACAGACAAGATTTGTACTGCAGAAGGCCGTCTCCTCTGTCTCTGCTGGACTGGCATTCACTGCAAAAGTGAACGAGCAGCCAGGCGGTGGTGGCGCATGCCTTTAATCCCAGCATCTGGGAGGCAGAGGCAGGCGGATCTCTGTGAGTTCGAGATCAGCCTGGTCTACAAGAGCTAGTTCCAGGACAGGCTCCAAAACCACAGAGAAACCCTGTCTCGAAAAACCAAAAAAAAAAAAAAAAAGTGAACGAGCAGCGGCCCGATTACTAGTTAGCTAGAAGACATTCACAACCACTCCTGGGCAGACAAGAGACAGGCCCCACTCACGCTTTTCCACGGTAGAGTCCAGCCCAGAGGAATAGCAGCTTTGCTGAGCTGTATCCATGCACCATTAACTCATCTATTAAAGGTGTGAAATGCAGTGGCTTTCACATATTTCAGCTGAGCCATCACCCCCATAGTCAACTTCAGGGCGCCTGTATGGCCCTGAAAAGAAAGTTCCCAGCCTCAGCCACTGTCTATGCAACCACCATTCTGTCTCTGAAAGACTCTAAATGCATTTGTAAGCCCCCTCAACCCTAAGAAAATGTAAAACTTTAAGAAAAATCTAAAGTCATTTCTGATGACTCTCAGTACTTCCCCACCTCCCCTGGGAACCAAGGACATAACAGCTATGCATGCACGTACTGAGATGTTGGAAACTTTCCATCTCCCTGAATAGGGGCATGATAACCCTTAGGTGTTGACTCAGTTACTGATGTTTTGACTTAGTCCCTGGGAAGGGGCAAAGTGACCTTCAGAAGTTTCCCTTTACCTCATCTGATCTGGTAATCACTCTCCAGCTAATTATTGGTAATAGCCTTTTTGAATAAGCCAATCCAATAAGTTAAAAAACAACCTACAGGTCCCCCCCCCCCCGTCTCTGTGGCTTTTTGCTTTAAAAGATGGGCTGTAACAGCTGTGGATGTCCTTCATATCCCGAACCTGAGGGACCCTGTCATGACAGAATAAAAAATCCTTTTGCTGTTTGCATCCGCACGAGTGGTCTCGACTGGTCCTTGGGTAGGGGGTCTCTCCAGAAGAAAGACATCCTTCGGGGGGTCTTTCATCTCCATGAATTCACCTATGCTGGTTGTCACGTCACGGGATCATATGTGTTCGATATCTTCCATTTAGCATCACGTTTTCAAATTTAATCCCTGTTGGAGCAGGCACCTCACTCATTTTGTTATCTATTATCCTATTATAGAGGTGTGTTGACAGAAGCTGCTTGCTCATTCCGGGCTGCCCAGACCACGAAATAATCACTCAGAAACTATATTGTTTATAACACTGCTTGGCCAATAGCTTTAAGCATTGCTAGCTAGCTCTTATATCTTGAATTAACCCATTTCTATTAATCTGTGTATCACCATGTGGCTGTGGCTTACCAGCAAGGTTCACGTCTGTCCCTGGCGGCAGCTACATGGTGTCTCCTTGACTCCGCCTACTCTCTATATATATCTCTTCCAGCCTGGCTATGTTCTGTTAAGCCATTGGCCTAAAGCAGCTTCTTTATTAACCAATAAAAGCAACACATATACAGAAGGACTTCCCACCCCATAGGTGTCTGTTCATTCGTGGCTTGAGAGACATCCTGGTCAGTTCTTCATCTTGGCTACCCTAGATATTGCTATTGGACTATTCTTTGTTGTTCTTTCTTACTCCAGGATTGGCTGTTGCTAACCTCATCCAGGCCTGTTCTTTAACACTCTGAAGCCCTGACTGGTGTCGAACTAGTGATATAGACCAGGCTGGCCTCAAACTCACAAAGGTGTGCCTGCCTCTCTGCCTCTTCCTTTCCCTTCCTTTCTCTCTCTCTCTCTCTTGTTTCCTCCTCCATACCCCACCCTGTCTAATATACCCCCAACCGCCATCTTTCATTTACGTTCTATGGCTCCCTTCCCTACCCACCCCATTTACCCTCTCCAGTCTCAGGAGTGGAAGGGCACCTCTGGTCCTGACATGGTCTCTCTGAAGCTTCATGGGTTGAAAACTGGATCTCTAAAGCGGTGCTGTTGGGAAATGGGTCCTAGTGAGAGATCTGTAGGTCACTGGGGCCTTTTCTCAGAAGAGATGATGGGACTCACAAGTGTTTCTTCTCTGGGTCACATTGTAACACCTTGTTCTAGCGTCAGCTGTTGACTTTCTTACCACGAAATGCTGCAGCCCAGGAGGCCCTTGCTATACAGCCAGGCTGTGCAATTAGAACTTCAAACTGCCCAACACAAGCTAAATCAGCCTCTTTCCCCCATGAGTAGCCTGCGTCTAGTACAGTGGCGAGGGAGAGGGCAGGGGGAGCCAATTAATAAAGCACTGTCCCTCCTTGAACAAACCAAACACTGCGACATTTCTTCACTGAATCCTGCTTCCCACATCCTGATGTGAGCCAGGTCTCTGGTCACACCTCACCGTACTCAAATAATACCTTCCCATCCTGGTTGACATACACGGTCGTGTTGTAACCCCACAACCTCAGATCGTCACAAAAATCTACTCTGAGGCTGACAACCACAGGAGGAAGTGGACGAGAAGGAAAGGTGGGAAGAATAGAGACTGGCTGCAGATTAGGTGATCTCCTCTTGAAGTTTTACAAAATGATGGTGGTCCCTGTCTGGGTTTACATTGACTTCATGCAAATGACCCTCTTCCTCACGAGAGCCCTTGGGCCATGTCTTCTTTGAGGTGAAAGTTCACTCTGAACATTGGAAAGAAAGGATTTGGATATAAGGGTTCCCCCTTTCTCAGGATTATACCAGGATTCATGCATGTGTCAGGGTGGTGACTTCACATGCCATAATAGCACTGGTGGCAGGTCCGTCCATCTATGGAGAGAAATCTGAAGATGAGAACACCATCCTAAACCACACAGGTCCTGACATCTTGTCCACGGCAAATGATGAACCAAACAATAGTGCTTCCCAGGTCTCTTCTCTGCACCACCAAGACTAAGTGGCTGGATGGCAAACATGGGGTCTTGGGAAGATGAAAGAAGGCATGAGTATCAATGGAAGCCATGGAGTCTTCTGGTCCAGGATGGCAAGACAAGCAAGATCATCATTGCCGACTGTGGACAACTCTAATTCTTTTGGGCTATAGGTATCTTTACCCACCAGACCATTCCTTCTGTAGCTCAGGAGAAGATTCCCGTCCCATCTGCTCACAGTACCCTATAATCTCTGCTCTCACTGAAGATTTTGGGATTCCATATTTTTCTCATTCCCTTCCAAGTCTAGACAGATTGAAGAATTAAGTTATGGTTATGAATAAAAACTAAATAAGAAAAAAATATAAGAATTTAGACATGTAATTGGGCATGATGGTGCACACCTTTAATTCCAGCACTTGGGAGGCAGAGACAGGCAGGTCCATGAATTTGAGATCTACAGAGCTAGATCCAGGACAGCCAGGGCTATACAGAAAAACCCTATCTTGGGAGAGAGTGGGGGAGGGAGCGAGAGAGAGAGAGTTTAGAAGCAAACTTCACTCAAAATGAAGCTCAAAGACCTCTTTTAGAGTTTAAGAGAAAAAAATAGCACAGGTTAGGTGCCAGTCCCAGCAGTTATCAAACGGAGAGAAAGTGACCCTTTTTAAGTTAGGCACAGACTAAAAATAGACAGATTATTAAGGAAGAAAAAACAAGAGAGATGGCTTAGTGGTTTAAGAGTACTTGCTGCTCTTCCAGAAACCTGGTTCCATTCCCAGCACCTACATGGCAGCTCTCAACCCTCTGTTACTCCAGTTCCAGGGGTACCTGACACCCATTTCCATGATGCCAGGCACCCACGGGGTGCCATAGACATACATACAAGCAAAATTCCCATAAACCTAAAATAAAATAGGTTTTTGTAAACGAGGAAAAGCACTCTCAAGAATGACGGTGGTATAGGGAGAACCCAAAAGCACTGGGCCATGTGGTATATGATATGATCTTGTCTAGTTCTCCTCTATTTCTCTCTCTCCCTCTCCATCTCCCCCTCCCCTCTGTTTTGCATGGACTGTGTTCTGCACACGCTCTGTTCCTTGGATGACAATAGGATCGGTAAGGGCTTCCTGCCTTCATCTGCAAATAGGCTGCTTTTACAGGTTAATCTTGAGGTAGCTCTGTCATGCCCGCTCTCCTGTCACATTCTGGGATGTTTCATGAATCAAGAGCTACTGATCTTTGCAGTGTCTGAAACCCTAGGGACCCACCATTACACACCAACTCCCCCAGCAACACGGGCCAGAAGAGGAAAGCCCAGCTACTAGATGAATGACCTCAGAGGAGAAGCACTGGAAACAGAGTAAACAGGTGTGAACCATGCCGAACCACAAACACCTTGTCTTAGTAAAAGGCCTCTCCTGTTTGAAACATCTTTCATCATCAACACATGCCACGATAAATGCAGCCTCTTTCTTTTTTTTATGGAATTTGTGTAATGTGGGATTTATCCATTTCAAATCACTCGCAATGCTCCAGGCAGAAAAGAGACGAATGGTTTTATGCCTCTGAAGCACTACACTAAACTAAGTCTTGGGCTGACTGTCACATCCCCTGCCCTGATGATGTCCGGTACCTCCTACAAAATCGCAGGGACACAGTGAAATAACCCAAGGACACAAGCGTTCCCCAAGGCGAGACAGTGCACACAAGCTAGGGAACTGTGTTTCGGCGGAATGCTATTTGATTTCATGCCTGTGCAGATTGAGGTCACAGAACAATCTAAAGTGCAGGGTGAACTGCTCATGAGGATGTCTCAATATTACATTTCTTGTCTTAAAGTAAATTCTAAAGTTGTGCCTGTTTCAGGTCCCACAAACCTGACTCTGTCTCTGCTTGGTACTTGGGTCTCCAGCCAAAGTGGGGGGAAAAAACAAAGATAAATGAGGAGGGGACGCATTTTTCTACCAATGAAACAAAGCAAAATAGGAAAACATGTATTTATATTTATAAATTCCAAATGCAGTCCTATACATTTAAAGCGTGTCTGGATGGGTGGTTCTCACTTCAGGCATTCGTGTTATCTGCCTGACCCCTGGGAGCACGTAAGTCTGAAGTCTGAATATCACAAACTGTGGGTTTGAGTCCGAGGCCCGCGGTGGAAAAGAACAGCTAGAAGGAGCATGCGCGAGCCTACAGCAACTGCGAGGTCGCACAGATTCCCGTGTAAACTGGAGACCGGGGATGAAAACGTTGCAGAGCGGAGCAGCCGCCCACATTACACAGCATCAGGCTGGTAGTTAGTCATGTAACCAGCTTCTTCCTTCGGGGAGTGATAAAAAATGATCTATGTTTACCTTGATCATACTGTTTCACTCTCAAAGACATAAATACCCATTCACCCACTAATGCCTGGCTTAGGATGCGTCCTCCAGGTGCAGCATGCTCTCTGGCTTTCGTATAATAGCCTCATGTGTGCCCCCGCTTATTTAGTTGGGGCTTCCCCCAGCCCTCCATTCCAAGGTTCCCTCCCCTGGGAGTTGCCTCAGTCCAAACTCCACCTCCAAGAAAGCCCGCCAAACAGTGACCCCTCCCCAGCGAGGGTAAAGATCACTCCCACAGGCTGTTTAAACTGCACCCCCAGAAAATAAACACGTGGTCTCCCCTTTTTCCTCTCCAGTGGTCGGTCCGGTCCGCCCGCCCCCCGCGCCGGGTTTTCTCGGGGCCACCCAGGAGTGCTGGCACCCATTACATCTGTGTGTCTTTTAATTCGATCTGATTTGGTCTGATTGGAATTATTTGCGTTGGCAGAGAGGTTAGTTGGCCAGGAAATACTTAACACCGCTCCTGTCACTTGCCCTCCTGAGCTAAAGGTGGAAGACAGACTATGGCATTCCATTCCAGCAACCCAGGAGCAGAGTGTGCCAATCTTCTTTAATACATTTATGTATACACACAGGCGCGTGCGCACGCGCACACACACACACACACATATAGTTGTGCCTAGTACCCCACCACTTCCCCCTGAAAATAAATATTAGCTTTCTTTTTATTCATGTGTATGTGTGCTGTGTGTGTCTCTGTGTGTATATGCTTGTATGAATGGGTGCCTACAGAAGCTTTAAGAGGGCATGGGATTCCATGGGGCTGGACTTACAGGCAGCTGCCTAACATGGGTACCAGTGACTGAACTCAGGTCCTGTGAAAGCAAAGCAAGTGCTTCTAAGCCCTGAGCCATTTCTCTAGTCCCATTTGTGATTTCTATTACAGTTGCTTCACCAACACCTGAAAGGAGAGCAGTTTCAGGTGATTGCTCTAGTTCCTCTTATGCCATCGAAGGAATCTTCTTCAAAATAGCTCTACCCTAATTGTCAGAGAACCTTCATCCAGGAACTGATGGAAGCAGATGCAGAAATCCACTGCCAAGCACTGGACCGAGCTCCGGGAGTCCGGTCGAAGAGAGGGAGGAGGGGGCGTATGAGCAAGGAGTATCAAGATCATGACCAGGAAGCCCACAGAGACAGCTCACCTGAGCTAGTGGGAGCCTGCACAGGACTGACCTTGGCCCTCTGCACGTGAGCGACAGTTGTGTTGCTTGGTCTGTTTGTTGGCCCCTATCGGTGGGGCCCGGACTATCCCTGACTCATGAGCTGGGTCTTTGGAACCTGTTCCCTATGGTGGGAAGCCTTCCCCAGTCTTGATGCAAGGGGGAGGAGCTTGGTGCTGCCTGTTGAAGTGCCGTGCTTTGTTGACTCCCATCTGAGGGCTTAGCCCTCCTGAATGGAGACTACGAAGGAATGGGGGGGGGGAGGGGTAAATGAGAGGGAACAGGAAGAGAAACTGTGGTTGGTATGTAAAATAAACAAAAACAAGAATCACTCTTTAGTTCTACTCCTATGTGATCAGTGAATGTGATATTTAACGGAACTACACTCTGCCAAAGATGCATGGGATATGTGGATGCAGAAGCAAGCAGCCCTGTCCTGGATGGGTGCATGCCATTACTTCAGAGCGAGGTAGTCAGAGAGCAGCCCCTGGGTGACCCCAACACTGGTCAGAACTGGAGTATCAGAAAGCCACCAAGTGAATGATCAGAAACCCTGACTTGCACAAGGCAATGAAAAGCCACATTCTAAGGATCAAAAAGCCTCACATTAATTCGCCTCTTCCCTAAGGAAGGGACTTCAGGAAGTCTTTCCCCTCTTCTGGCCCTCTCACCTCTGTTACCCATCCAAGGGACAGAAGAGAGCCCTATGACTGCTTCCTACTTCACTGAGTAAACTGATGCAACAGGAAGTGACTCCCAGGGCCATGCCTCCCCTTCATGCACACCTCAGGCTACTGTTTCGTCAATACACAGTGGGTTGCTATGGCGAAGCCAATGACACTTCTGCCCAGAAAACTACTTCAGATGCTTTACATGCAGCAGTTGAAAAAAATAAGAATTTAAATACAAAATAACTTCTCATTTGTGTATGTGTGGTGTCCGGTATCAAATCCTCGCACATGCCAGGAGGGTACTCTGCCCCAGCCCTGAGATAACTTAAATGTCTTCTTCTAAGGGGCATGAAATCCTTGCATCCATCAGGAGATGGCATCAATAACTCAGACATGTCCATGTATGTAAAATAATCCCAGGGAGGGGGGGACCCTTCTGATGGGATGTGGACCATTGCAGGCTGACAAGTAGAAGAATCAAACCAAGGATTGCAAAATCCCGCCTTCTGCTCTGGTCAACTCTTTTCTTTCCCTGCTCTCAAGGCGGTCCAGAGTTTGGAGCCCTCACATTGGTGTTCTTTTGTCCAATGTGCAAGGTGCCCAGCTTCTCCCAGCCTGAAGCAATGCAGGACAGGGCTCTGCCTTATTCATTCATTCCTTTAGTGTATGTGAGTGTTGTGCCTACAAGCATTATCTGTGCACCACGTGCATGACCTCTCTGACAGAGGTCAGAAGGCGGCATTGGGTCCCCTGGAACTATAGACCAGAGTGAGCCATCATGTTGATGCTGGGAGTCAAACCCAAGTCCTGAGAAAGGACAGTCACTGCTCTCAAACGTCAAGGCGTTTCTCCAGTTCCAGGGTCGTACCTCTTGATCCTCACACAGTCCAAAGTTAAGATAATTCCTTCACCAGTCTTGAAGGTGAGAGAAAAAAAAGGCGCAAACTTTTAATAAGTCTAGGCCCTCTGCATGGTAGTTGGTAACCTGAAGAGATTCTGACAAATTTTGAAGTGACGCCACACAGAGCAGATCTCATCTGAATTAGAAGTTGTCTGCTGATTCAGACTATCTGCTGAGGTTGCCCTCTGCCAGGAGCAGTTAAGGACTTCCACCCAACCCCAGGGTCTTCCCAGCCTCAGCGCCCGACTCTGCAGGATATGCCACCGGCCGCATTAGCACAGCCAAAACTTGCCCCTCTGGTGTGGCTGAAGGCCAAGTGTCTGTCAAAGTATTCAGATACCTGTAGGCACGAGATTCTCAAGCCCTCGCTTTTTGGTTGGAGCCAACAAATACAATTAAATCAGTTTTGTCAAAGTCAAGATGAAGCCCTTTCCTTTATTGGGAAGGCACAAAAGCAGGTGGTTGATGGCTCCACGGAGCACAGGCAAATTGTTCTGGGTTTTCAAAATGAAGCATAAATGTCTGCTTTCCTTCACATCATTAGGAAGGGAACCTGTGTCACATTGCAACATACATAATTTTATGATTTAGCCACACTCAAAGACTACTGTGTTCACCTTTCATCTATCAATGTGAACAAATTCTAATTTTTTCACATGGATCGTAGCACTAACTATTATCAGGCTTTTACATTTATTCTTTTACTTTTTTATTCTTTATTTGCCTTCTGTTATTTACTTTTCCCTCCTTTTTAAAAATTTTTATTTATATGTGTGTGCACGCAAATGTGGTATGTGTGTTTGTGTTCACGTGTGTACACATACATGTACAAGTGCCTGTGGACATGTATGGATATGGTAGCCAGGGTGTCTTTCTCCATGTCCCTCCACTTCTTGGGACAGGGGACAAGGTCTCTCAGTGAACCTGGAGTCCACTAGTTCAAGAGATTGATCCCCAGGGTTGTCTGGTCAACACCTCCCCAGAGCTGGGATTATGGGCAAATGTCACCGCACTAGGTTTCTTTCTTGGATGCTGGAGATGTGAACTCTGAACCTTACATTAGCATGCCTAGTATTTTACCAACCAAGCCATCTCTCTAGCATCTTGCTACACAGCCCAGGCTGGCCTGGGGTTCTAGGTCCTCCCACCCCAGCCTTCCCTCCAAATGCTAGGATGATAAGTGGAATCTGCCACACCCAGTTCAGCTTTTCCTTCTCACACTGCAAAACTAATACAGCATCATAATTTCAATTTCTTCTTTATTCTTCAAAATATTTTTAAATGACCATCCCCTTTGACATGTGGGAACCACAGACAAATAAAAACAACAAGAAATTGTTTTATCACAGAGAGCACCATTGTGGACATACATGGGTGTGTGATTTTCCTGCAGGAAAACTGAATAAGAACTCATTGTCTCTTGTTCTGTCATCTTTATATGTCTGTGTTTGCATGAACATCTTACGGCTGTGCCAGACATCAGTTGCTTGCCTGTGTTTGATAATGCTCACCAAAAGATGTCTGTCCTGTCCTCTAGGAAGGTATGCTTATTCTGAAGAAGGACCTTAGCAGATGTAAGAAGAGAAATCTTAGACTACTGGTGTGGTCCTTAAACCCAGCATCATTAAGAGAAAACAAGGAACGGCTGGA
Organism: Chionomys nivalis; assembly: GCF_950005125.1. Taxonomy (NCBI): domain Eukaryota; kingdom Metazoa; phylum Chordata; class Mammalia; order Rodentia; family Cricetidae; genus Chionomys; species Chionomys nivalis. The sequence goes on from NC_080105.1 coordinate 30,127,654, forward strand.
GAGAGAGCTCAGTGGTTAAGAGCACTTGCTCTTGCAGAGGACCTGGGTTCAAGTCCCTACACAGCAGCTCACAACCATCCATAACTTCAGTTCCAGGGGATCCAACACTCACTTCTGATCTCCACGGGTACCAGGCACACGTGTGGCATGCAGACATACATGCAAGCAAGATGTTCATACACATACATATATTTTTTTTAAAGAGGCAGGGTAGAGAAGTGGGAAGACAGGGTTTTCTCAGTCCGCTTGATGGTAAGAACCCCACAGACTACATGATTTACAATAGACAGAAATCTATCTGGCTGAAGGTTGTAGAGGTGAGAGGTCAGGATTGAGGGCACACTGGGCAAAGGTCCTTCTTGCTACATCATCCCATGGCCTAAGGGAAAGGAAACGACAAGAGAGAGCCAGAGATCAAACCCCAGCCCCAAGCGCTTTAATTGTCTTCACTGGATCATTTGTGAGGGAGGACAGAGTGCCATGGCTCTTCCTTTCCCAAAGGTTCACATCATGGGGCTGGAAAGGCAGCTCAGCAGCTAAGGGTGCCCACTGCTCTTGCAGAGGACCCAAATTCCTACCACCGATGACTGGCAGCTCACAGCCGCCTGCAACCTCAGAGCTGGGTAATCTGAGGATTCTGGCCTCCGAGGGCACCTGCACTCACCCACACACATATATGTAATTAAATTAATAATAACAAAATAATAATATATTTTTTAAATCTACCTTGCAACACGGTTGTATTAAGGATTGTTCTCAACACATATTTTGGGGACAACACAAGCCCAAGAAATGCCACAGCTCGCTAGAAGTCACCAGGAGCAAGGAGAGGGATATAAAACTGTGTGAGACCTGTCAATACCTTGACTTGGAGCCTTAGAATTAGGGAGTAAATGCTTGTGCTTTGAGCCTCAGCCTTTGTGTGAAGTTGTTATGAAAGGCACACAAATCTCACACCCTACCCCCAAGTACTCACCTTTGCCCTCCTCATCCGCCCTCTGACACCAATGAACCCCATTCATAGGGCCCATGCCCCTTTATGAGTATTGTTAGCTCAGAGGCCAGCACTAAGGGATGAGGGGATGGGAGAAGCATTTCTTTCCCCTGAACTCTGATCTGTGATGCCCTTGGGCTCCCCCAAGGGACTGTCTTTTGACAGTTGGTCACTCCTCAAGTCTTTGTACCACCTTCTCTTGTTATGAATTTGGTGTCCCCCTCCCACCATAGTTGTGTGTGTGTGTGTGTGTTTACTCTTTTACTCTTTGGGCTCTTTACTCCTTGACTTTTTGGGGGGATCCATCACCCGCTTCCAAGTAAATCACACAGGGAAGCTTATTCTTAGTTATGAATGCCTGGCCTTGGCTTGGCTTGTTTCTTGCCAGCTTCTCTTAATTTAAATTATCCTGACTACCTTTTGCCTCTGGACTTTTTCCTATTCTTGCTTCTGCGTATCTTACTTTTACTCTGTGGCTGGCTGGCTGGCTGGCTGGCTGGCTGGCTGGCTGGCTGGCTGGCTGGCTGGCGAGCGGGCGGGCGGGCGGGCGGGCTGACTGGCGGGCGGGCGGGCGGGCGGGCGGGCTGGCGGCTGGCTGCCCGGCTGGCAAGCCCGTGCCCTTCTTCTCCCCTTATTCTCTTGTTGCTCCTCCTTTTCCTCATTTCTCCTTCTATTTATCCTCTCTACCCACAAGCCCCACTTATCCTTGCTCCTGCCTCGCTATTGGCTATTCAGCTCTTTATTAGACCATCAGGTGTTTTAGACAGGCAAAGGATCACAGCTTCACAGAGTTAAACAAATGCAGCGTAAACAAAAGCAACCCATCTTTACATCATTAAACAAATGTTCCACAGCATAAACAAAAGAAACACACCTTAAAATAATATTCCCCAACCCCGCCCACCCGCCAAGTCCCTTTGGTCCAGAGGCAGAAAGCAGCTTGGCTGATGTTTGGTTTAGGTTTTTGGTTTGATTTTTATTTCCAGCCGACTGACACCGCATCTTAAATCACTTTTCCCACCACCATGTTAAACCAGTTCATTTGCTTGGTGTGTCCCCAACATTGATTCACGACGTACAAGTTAATTTAACCACCCTTTTGCTATTGTGAGAGCAAGTGATTCCAGCTTTTCACTCATAAACCGTGAGCGCCTTTGTCATCGAATCACTTGACCTAGCCATGGTTCTTTAAGGTAAATTTCTAGGAATACACTTATTTGCACAAACAACCTATAATCCTGATAATTTGTTGAATGTTAATAGTTAACGGTAGACGGTAATTCTTTAATAGCCTGTAGTAATTTTGGTCAGAGCTCCTGGCACATTGCCACAAGGCTCTCTGCAGAGCTGTATTAACTTACACAAACCCAGCAGCAGAGGATAAGACTTCATGGGGTCCAAGGTCCAGGGGTCCCGGGCTTTAGAACCAAACGCAAATCCATTCATTGTAAGAGAGGAGACATGAAATCTCCTTCCTGAGTGTCAAGTAGAGCTTTCTGGAATAGAGAAGCAGCTTAAAGGGAAGAAAGAGAAACAGTGCGACCCTCCTCCGGGGTTATCAGTAGCATGTCTAAAACTCCTTGTAATGGATGGCTTAGGCCAACGACGGGGTGATTCCAATGAAGGAATTTTAGTAGCAAGGAGAAGGCAGCTGCAGGGCTGAATAAATGAACGGCTACCATTGTCTGAGATCAAAGCAGCAAGCCTTCAAATAGAGCATGCGTTGTTCAAAAGAACCGATTAAGAACATGCTGGAAACAGACATCACGGTATATGGGAGGGTTGTTCTAACCGTAGAGTTTGTGATTTCGTCCATGACGTTGACCTAATTGTGAGTGAATTGTGATGTTTTCTGGGTTTCAATCTCTCTCAATGAGCTCACCTCATCTTGATGAAATAATCAGGTCAGGTTCGCCATTGCCATCTATCTGGATGGACTGAGGAAGCACACCAAGCGGGTAACTGTGCATGCTAAGATTTAATCTCATTAGGAGGTGTTTATGATGAATGCAGAGAAACTGGATCACAGCGGACTAATCTATAATCTCAGAGTGGGTCTCTACTACCTAAAAAGCACTTATGCCTGACATTAAAATGCACCTGTTAGAAACTACAGCACCAGCAATTCTGAGCCCCCAATGCTGGGTACCTGAAGAGCTGGACAGAGATGCAGATGGCCTGCTCTGAGCTAGTGTGCACCCGGAAAAAGCATCTTAAAATCCCAAGGAGGTGGTTTGTTCATTCATAAAATCCAAGTCCGAATGAATAAGAAAATTAACATGCATTCAAGACCTGAAAGGGAAAGTGTAGAAACTATAGGAAAGAGAAGTTGAAATGAAATTTGATATTTTCCCTCCTCCAGCGCTTAGGATCAAACCCATAACTTCGTGCCTATTAGGCAAGCACTCACCACTAAGCGCTATTCCCAGAGATAAAATTTAAAATTAAAACCTACCATTCCGATGGCTAGTTCCAGCCTCAGAAAGAGTTCACCTTAAGCCTGGAGATATAGACCAGCGGGTAGGATTCTTGGCTATCATGTTTGATAGCCAGGTATAGTAGTGCATGCCTGTAACCCCAGTATTTGGGAGACAGAGGCAAGAAGATTAAAGTTCAGAGTCATCCTCATATATGAAAAATTGAGGTCAGTGAGATTCTGTCTCAAAGAAAGAAAGAAAGAGAGAGAGGGAGGGAGGGAGGGAGGGAGGGAGGGAGGGAGGGAGGGAGGGAGGGAGGGCCAAAATTAACATCAAGAACATCTTCCACCATCTATCTTTCATCTACCTCTCCAATCCCACCCAGGATGCTGTTTAGAGACACAGGCTCAGTGGTCTATACGTATGTAAATGTCACCGTGAACCCCTTTATTCTGGATACTCACTGAAAGAATTACTTTTGTAAAAAGAAAGAAAGGCTAGGTGGATAAAGCATAAGTCTGAAGATCTGAATTTGAATCCCAAGAAACCACATAAAACCTGGACGTGATTGTACTAGTCTGTAATCCCAGCATTCCCCCAGTGAGATGTGACGCAGACACAGGGGACTTCTTGGAAGTTCAAGGGCCAGTGGGGCGTACACATTGTCTTGTCTCAAAAAAGTAGAAAGTGGGGCTGGAGAGATGGCTCAGTGGTTAAGAGCACTGGTTGCTCTTCCTGAGGTTCTGAGTTCAATTCCCAGCAACCACATGGTGACTCACAGCCATCTGTAATGAGATCTGGTGCCCTCCTCTGGCATGTGGGCATACATGGAGGCAGAATGTTGTACACATAATAAATAAATACATTTTTTTAAAAAGTGGAAGGTGGGTGGTGGTGGTGCTCTCCTTTAATCCCAGCACTCGGGAGGCAGAGACAGGTGGATCTCTTTTAGTTTGAGGCCAGCCTGGTCTACTAATCAAGTTCTGGGACAGGCTCCAAAGCTATACAGAGAAACCTAGTTTTGAAAAACCAAAAAGAAAAAAGAAGAAAGAAAAAGTAGAAGGGAAGGACCACTTTCCAAAGTTATCCTGTAACCCCCAGACAAACACAGGGGCACGGACACGCCTACACTCACATGTATGACCAGACAAGCATCATATGAACACTCAAAAGTTTATATTTAAGAAAAGAAACACAAACTGTTTTCGTTAGGTTACTAGTACTGTAATAAAACTCCATGGCCAAAGAAACTTGGGGAGGCTTCACTCGGCTTCCTCTTCTACAGCGCTGGCCATCACTGAAGGCAGTCAGGACAGGAACTCAAACAGGGCAGGAACCTGCAGACAGGAGCTAATGCAGAGGCTATGGAGGGGTGCTGCTGACTGGTTTGCTCAGCTCTCCTGTAGAACCCAGGACCACCAGCCCAGTGATGGAACCATCCACAATGGACTGGGTCCTTCCCCACCAATCACTAATTAAGAAAATGCCCTACGGTCAGATCGTATGGCGGCATTTTCTCAACTGAGAGTCCCGTCCTTTCAAATGGCTTTAGCCTGCATCAAGTTGACATAAAACCAGCCAGGACACAGATTTGGGAGTCAACTCTAAGGGTTGAATTCTTGACCTGTATACTTCATTGCACCTTACCTTGAAAATGTTACTTGAATCTTCCATGCCTTCACTTTCTAACCTGGGGGATGAGGCTACTACTTAGCCCCTACATTGAGATGTTGTTGGGGGTCTGAGGAGGTAAAATATGCAAAGAGCTTCAGAAAATCATAGCACACCGTAGAAACTAAGTACATGTACCTGCTTGTCAATATATATATATATGTATATATAGCTCTGGCACACAAGACAGTCAGTACCAGCCCCGGTGTCCCGATGAACAGGTATTCGTATACTCTGGGGTGATAAAATGAACCTAAGTGAAAAGCATCTTTCATAAGAAGAAGAAAGACACAAGAAGGGAGAAGTCTCCAGGGAGCAAATAACATTTGCAGGTGGCTCCGCCTGGCTGGAGTAGCTCCCGGGAGACTTCTTGGGGAGCAGAGAGCATAAAGTCAAACCCAGGATGGCTCTTTTCTGCCAGACTGATGAAGCTGAATTTCATCCTAAAAGCCACAGGAATACCCTGAAGGATTTTCAAATAGCCTAGCCTCAGAAGAGTTAACAGCCCAGAATCCGCCCCCCTCCCCCCGGCCACCCTCATCCTTACTGCATCTGAAAGAAACTCCACTCTGTTTGCTTTTGTGATCTTGAAAATATTTGTGAGCAGGCTTGTGAGGAACTCAAATTGTGAACCATTTTTTCCCAGAAGTAGTCCTTATGATTCTGTGCAGGTAACTGGATAGATGTTAAGGGCTAGCTCCTGCAAAGTCCCCACCCCCACCCCACCTCAAACCCTGCATGTACGCCTAGTTCTTTTACATTTTGTGCAATCATTTTCTGACCGGGGCTCTGCCGATTGTATTTCTTCATCTGCAGCCCCTGATGTGAATGGGTCTTTTGTAGAATTTGTAGCAAGCCACTTGGCCGGGCTGTCAGGCTGATGCAAGGGTAATCGGCAGATTTATTTGAGGACACGTGTTTATGGTCCTAAATGGCTGTTCTAAACGGGGTCATTATCTGACCCTTTTTTTTTTTTCTATTTTTTCTGTTGCCATAAATGTCCCCCTAAAACATGGAGACCAGCAATAAGTCCATCGTGTTTCCTGGACCAGACTTGGAGGCAGGATTTATGCTGCCTCCAGTATTAATGTCTTCTGCATGCTTAAGCACAAACTCCTCTCCGAATGCTCCGTGAAATGTTTCCAGGTCGGACACAGGCAGACAGGAGTGGGAGGTCAGATTTGCTAAATTATCAGGGGTCACCAGAGGGTGAAACCTGCCTTGATCCGTAGCGTGCAACACGAGAGAATAAATCATAGGTAAACACACTGGGTGGGGCTGGGGTTGAGGGGGGGGTCGGAGAACATCCGGTTTCTTCTGGATCTGTGAGTCCTGCCCAAGCAAGTGGAACCCTCCGATCTCAAAGGGAGGCTGTACGGATCAGCCAGGCCGGAACCCTCTCAATATGAACTCCGAAGACTACGTGTGGCCGCACCTCCTGCAGAATGGAAACTCTTGGTTTCCATGGCTCTGCGTTCTCGTCTGCAAATAGACTTTGGGACATAGAGGCTTTGAAATTTCTTACGAAATTCCTGTGCCAAACCCCAAAATACTTTACCATGTGTTCTTGTTTGGCTTGTGTGACTCTGAAGCTTGCACAACGGCAATGGGAACAGACTCTTAAGAAACTGACCCTTTTGAGTATTTAAAAACTGAGCCTCGGATGTGGAGGCATAAGCATGTGTATACATAAATACAGCAAATATCACACAGGTGTGGCAAAACCCCGTATCTGCAAACATTTAAGAGGAAGGGGAACGTGCTATTTTTAAAGATGGAGCAATTACAGAATTCTTACATGTGAGGTAAAATGTATTATTCATACTAGCTTAATGTGGAGGGGCTAGAGAGACGGCTCAGTGGTTAAGAGTGCTAGCTGCTCTTCCGGAGGAGACTCAGTTCCCAGCATCCACATGACAGTAACAAACATCTGTAACTCCAGTGCCAGGGGCCTGATGACTGCTTTGGGGCTCCACAGGCACTGGGGATGCAATTCATGCACAAGCACATGTCCAGACAAAACACCCAGACACATAAAAATATGAAATTATTTTTTTTAAAAAAGAAGACATATGTGGACTTCTGGGTGGGAAAGATTCTATTTCTCGGTCTAGACATGGGTAAAGATTCAAGAAAGGTTGGGTGCACATTAAAGGAAGAGGCAACCTATAGAGGGTTGGAGTTTAGGAGCCTTCAGACAGCCAACATCAGGTTACGATTGTGCATCTCTCTCCCTCCCTCCCTCCCTCCCTCCCTCCCTCCCTCCCTCCCTCCCTCTCTCTCTCTCTCTCTCTCTCTCTCTCTCTCTCTCTGTGTATAGAAAGAAAAAAGTCTCTATTTTACAATTTTTAGTTTCTTCTCTTTCCTGGCTACGAAACTGACAACTATTGCCCATTATCATTTGAGCTGTATTCTCCCCAGAATTTGATTTGGATGTCGAGTCTCCGGTCCCCAATATGTATTTATAATCTGGGCCTTTAAGGAGACATTTAAGGTGAAATGAGGTCATCAGGATGGCTCCCTTAACCAGCAAGATCAACGACCTAGGAGCAGGAAGAGAACAGAGACCTCCCTCTCCGCATGTGCGAAGGCTCCTCTGCAAAGGTGGCAAGTGCTTTTACCTCTGAGCAGCTTTTCCAGCTCCAAACCCTACTTTTTAACATTCACATACTACAGAAACTTAACGAAAGAAATTAAAGCCTCCTTTCCTTCTTTATCTCACACAGATGCCATAGCAGATGTGCACAGCACTGGGCTTTAGTTTCGCAGGCTTTAGTTTTCTAGGGCCTGCCATGTGGACATCTTTCCTTGTCAGTGAATATGGAACATCATTTTAAATGGTTGCATATTATTATATTTTAGAGACTCCCCTCCCACAGTTTATTAAGTCAATCTCTCATTTATAGACGCTTCAACTGGTCCCAGAGGCCAGAACATCCCTGGATTATTCATAGAAGTGTCTGCTTACTTTGCTATTCCGCTAGCTACTTGTAGGGAGATCAAACAACAACTGCACCAGCATGATGGAATCGGGCTTTTTCAGCGTTTAATTTGAGCGTATTATCGCATGACACCATTTGCATAGTTGCCTGAAGTGATACCCGAGTTTCACGCCTCCAGAATATTGCTCAAGAGTTGATCTTGGTCTTTTGTAACCTCCTTTGTCCAAACTTCCCTGATCTCACTGTTCTGTGACGCAGGGCCCTTGGGGTTCTTCCCATCTCAGCGTGGATGCCAGCTCCTGAGCCCCCTAAACTGTGCCCTCCACTGTGCGTGTGAGTTCAGGGCGGGCAGCTATACCAGGATCTGTGTCCATTAATGCAGTATCTGCTCTTGACTCTGCCTGCATAGTAGGCACCCTTTGGAGACTTCGGGTGGGTGATGGAGGGAATAAATAAGGGCAAAGGTGAGTGATGGGTTAGTCTAGGAGAACCCGAGAAGCTGGACTTCATTAGCCTCCTCCGGGATACAAGCCTATCAGTGACAGTGCTTACAAATTCATCTGAGAAATCAAAGGCCACCCATTCACTCATTCAAATTCAACTTGTATTAGTTGAGTTTCTACTCTGTGAAGTCCAGTACCCGGGGATTCAATGAGTGTCTATAGTCATATCATGATCATAAGTTATTGTGTGTTTCAGTTGATACATTAGCAGACCTGAAAACTTAGCCATTTTCCAGTCGATTTTATCAGAAGAAAAACATTCAACAGTTAGGGTCTGTGTAGTGGCTTCTTCACTTGGAAGATCAGATGGAAAAGGGGGGGAAGGGTCTGAGGGGGGTTGAGAGAGGAGAGTTCTCCTCAGATAAGGGTGAGATAGTGTGGTAGTTTGAATGTAAATGACCCTCATAAGCTCATAGGGAGTTGTGGCCTTGTTGGAGGATGTGTCATTGTGGGGGCCAGCTTTGAGGTGTCCTATGCTCAAGCTATACCCAATGTGGACAGATTCCTCCTGCTGCCTGCAGATCAAGATAGAGAACTCTCAGCTCCTTCTCCAGCATCATGTCTGCCTGCAAGCCACCAAGTCCCATCTTGATGATAATGGACTAAACCTCCGAAACTGTAAGCCCCACAAATTAAATGTTTCCTTTATGAGAGTTGCCATGTCATGGCGTTTCTTGACAGCGAAAGAAATCCTAACTAAGACAGAAGTTGGTACCAGGAGTGGGATATTGCTGTGATAGGCCTGACTATGCTTTTGTTTGGAGAAATTTGGACTTTGGGAGTTTGGATTAGGAAAACAGTAGGATGCTTTAAATGATGTTGAATGGGCTATACTTGTAGGAGCGTGGAAGACAGTGGTGAGGGTTATTTGAATCGTGGGGGCATGTCTCAAAAAGATTTCAGAGGAGAAGAATGTTAGTATGTGGCATAGAGACTGTGTAAGAGCCAAAATTACATTTTAAGTTTTAATTACTAAGCCTAAAAGATCCATGAAACAAAAATGTCTCTGGTCTGCAAACCTCTTGCTCAAGGACAGAGAGTTCCTAAAATGCTGGAGGCTAATGTTTATGGGAGATACAAGCCACCCACGTGCTTTCACTTCCTTAAATGAATTTTTTTGACCCATCTGCACAGGATGTGCTTGATCACATGTGAGTAGAAGGTTCACAGGCAGGAAATACATCAGGATGTACACTTGCTCCGATAGGATGTAGGCTGGAGGTATGTCAGGATGTATGCTTGCCCCTGATTGGACCTGATGGAAAATGCAATGAATTATGGGTTTTCCTTGTAGGTGGACTTTTCTTTCCCTCCTGCCAGTTCCCAAATAACCAATATGGAGACTTAAAATTAATATTAAGTGTTTGGCCAATAGCTCAGGCTTATAACTAGCTAACTCTTACATTTTCAATTAACCCATATTTTTATCTGCACTTTCCCACGTGGCTTGGTACCTTTTCTCAGTATGGCATGCCCATCTTGCTTCTCTCTGTGTCTGCTTGCTACTCCTGACTCTGCTCTTCTTCATCCTGGCAGTCTCAGTTTGGCTCTCCAGTCTAAGCTTTGTAGGTCCCAGAACAGCTTGACCATGACAGGCTTAATAAAAACCAGCTAAAAAGTAAGCCTGAGTTTCAGCCTACTGGCAGGCAGCACCAGGATCCAGGAAAAGGCATAAGCTGACACCACTCAGGGAGGGCCAGCATCTAAGGGGAGATACCTGACATCCAAACATTCCCACCGTTAGATAAGATCACCAGTCTTTGGTCCCAGCACACACCTTTTCCCCTTTTGCCATGACACCCCTAGACTAATGCCAGTCAACCAGGACCTTGAACCCTGAAAATTCCTTCACCCCTAACCTACTATGATAAAAACCCTACCCTGCCCAGGCTGGGCACTTTCTGCTCTCAATCACTGTATCAGACAGATGGAGAGTCCAAGCTTAAACTTGAATAAAGGCTCTTGACTTTTACATACAGATTTGGTCTTCATGATGGTCTTTGAGGGGTCACCCACAATCTGGGTATAACACCTTATCCTGTCCAGCTGTTGGCCAGTCAGTTTCTTTATTAAACCAATCATAGCAGCATATATTCATACGGTACAAAGGAATATTCCACATTTTCTTTAAACTCCTGCACGCTGTGATTCAGGGCCATTTCCTGGGAACCCAGTATGGACCTGGCCAGAGCCCATCCACCTGCCCAGTATTTAATTAATGCTTGCTTCAAATTTGGCTATAAGTTGTGGTGGTGGTCCTATTCTAGACCAGTGGGATTAACAACTGGTCTCACGATATTTTGGTAAAAAATGTTACTGTCTTTTGTGTAATGACCTGTCCTGTCTCTTTAAGGGACAAGTCACACCCACTCCCTCCTCTGTCCACTGAAGCAAGCAGATCTTCCTTCCTGCTTGCAGCCTGAGTTACTTCCTTTACTGTCTCTCCCCTGAAGAGGCTGCCTCGCTCCATTCTCCCCTTCCCTGTTTCTGTTTCTCTCTCTCTCTCTCTCTCTCTCTCTCTCTCTCTCTCTCTCTCTCCCTCTCTCTCCTCTCTCTGCTCTTCTCTCCTCCTCCCTCTTCTCTTCCATAACCCACTAAATAAATATCCAACCCCACTCTTCATGGTGTGCCTATCCATGTCTCTGTCTCTCACCTGCCACTGCATGTCTCCCTGCCCCCGACCAGCTGCCTTCAGAGCCTTGCAGCATGGTCTCCTGGTTTTCCCATCTGTCTGTCTCTCCTCGTGGCCCACTGCAGCCACTCAGGGAATTGCGCTGTCCCTGCCTGGGACTGGCTGCTCTTGGGACCCACTTCCTGTCACCACATGGCCTGCAGCCACCACTCGGGGACCTGCCGTCACCCGGGATCCTGCAGCATTTTCATTTTTCCACTTCATTTTGCCCTTCTCTGAAGAGTCTGCCTAAAGTGAAAGTGAAGACATTTGGATTAATTCTGTTGGCAGAGGAAATCTCCACATAGCCTAGTATAGACTCTGTCATGTAGTTACTAGTGTTCAAGTTTATATAGATTTATAGTGAAAAGGAGTGAACTGAGCAGGGTAAATTACAAAATGTAAAATTTGAGGAGGAAGGGAATACCAGGAAGGGGAATGAAGTTAATCCTGTGTTAGGAGATAAACAGATTAGGAAATGGAATAAAGAGAGTGGTGACCACAGGGCAAGATCCCACCCAGCTAAATTTCCAACTCGGGAAAAGGAATTAAAGAAAAGTTTATAGCTGGGTGTGGTGATCCATGCTGTTAATCCAGCACCTGGAAGGAAGTGTCTGGTGGATCTGTGAGTCTGAGGCCAGCCTGGTCTACAAATCCAGTTTCAGGGCAGCCAAGCTCAGGAGGAAACCACGAATGCAGAAAGCTGGAGAAGATGTAATTGAATGAGTGGACTGTGCTCCAGTCAGAACACGCAGCAGAACTTGGCAGCCTTGGCCACGTGGCTCTGGCTTTAGAGTCAAGGCCAGAAGAAACGAAGTATGGAACCTTCCTCCAAGACTAAGGAAAGCTGCTGAGACCAGGCATGTGTCAGGGGTGTCCCTGAAGGGAGGCCTAGAGAGGCCAGTTTGTGTAGCTGTGTAGATGAAGCCTGGATTGCCTTGGAGAACTCAAGACGTTAGAGACGCCAGAGTTGTGGGATCGATACTGGCTAAGGATTGCTGCTAACGGGGAGTGGAACCAGCCCAAGGGAAAGAAGTGTGTTACTGGGGGCTGGAGAAATGGCTCAGTGGTTAAGAGCACTGACTGCTCTTCCAGAGGTCCTGAGTTCAATTCCCAGCAACCACATGGTGGCTCACAGCCATCTATAATGAGACCTGGCGTCCCCTTCTGGCTTGCAGGCACACATGGAAGAATGCTGTACACATAATAAATAAATAAATAAATATTTTAAAAAAAAAGAAGTGTGTTACAGTCAACAAAGCTGAAAGGAACTGGAGATTAGAAGGACATTTTGGCATCAGATGTGGAGATGCAGAATTTGACATTTGCTCAGCTGGTTTTTGGTCTTACTTTGGTCCAGCCTTTCCTCACTGTGCTCCCTTCCCTTTGGGATGGTAATGTATCTCCTGTGCCATTGTATGTTGGAAGTATGTGATCTGCTTTTTTATTTTGATTCCATAAGGAATTACAGTTAAGAGATTATATGAATCTCAGAAGAGACTCTGAACTTTGCACTTTTAAACATTGTTGAGACTGTGATAGACTACGGGGACTTTTGAAGTTGAACATTGTGTGATATTGTTACCAAGCATGTGGGGGCCAGGGAGTGGAATGTGGTGGTTTGAACGTAATTAACCCCCATATACTCATAGGGAATGACACTATATGGAGGTGTGACCTTGTTGGAGTTGGTGTGGCCTTATTGAAGGAAGCGTGTCACTGCAGGGGAGAAGCTTTGGGGTCTCTAATAGGTTTTCTGCCTTCTGCCTCTCATAATAGGTTTCTCTGCTGATGCAGTAAGCCAGATCAAGCCAAACTGGAAGATACAGCAACAGGTTTATTTGAGCAAAGGAAATTTTGGGTAGCCTCTCCAGTTCCAGAGATCAAGGCTGGAGAAGCCATGTCCACAAATGAAAGCAGGGAGACTTTATAGGTTGTAGGCAAGGAGTGATGACATGTCTGCCACAAGCTGGATTTGTGTCCAAATACACGACCAAAAGCTGACCACTCATGCTGCTGAAAGGGAAAAGCTAATTTTGACTAAGCGCTCTCTACCTTAAAAAAAGATTTATTTTATATGTATGGATGTTTTTTCTGCATGTATGTGTATGCACTACATGCATGTCTGATGCTCTCATAGGTCAGAAGAGGGTGTCAGATTCTCTGGAACCGGAGACAGATAGCTGTGAGCCGCTAGGTGCCTTGCATGCTGGTAACTAAATGAGGGTCCTCATCTGCTGGGTACTCCCGCAGATAGGGCTGAGGCAGAGCTGGTCCTGTCGGTCTCTCCAGGAGGTGAGTGTCGATGATCCAAACGCTGGCCACTGGAGGGAAACGTACACTGAGTCAGGAGTCTGTTGAAGCAGGAACTCACTTTATTGCATTAGGGCAGGAACTTATACAGGGCTGAGGTAGTGGGCTGGAATCTTGGGGTGGGGTGAGGAATAAGGGACAATAATATCCTGCCACATCAACGGTGGGTGGGCAGAGGTGGACCTAGATCAGGCTGTGCTGAGTCAATCCTCTCCAAACTCGAGCTGGCTCAGGAAGTTGCACTGGGCCTCACCAAACTCAAGTTAGGCTCAGGAAGTTACACTGGGCCTCATGAGACCCAACATTCTGCAAGAACAAGTGCTCTTAACCACTGAGCCATCTCTCCAAGCTCCAACACTCTACTTGTAAGGGGCTAGCTACACTTTGATTTGAAGAACTAAAATATAAAATCGTTCAGGTAAATGGGTTGGTTCAGAAGGCAGAAACTCATCCGATGCCAGCATCCTCAATTCTACCTCCACCCCCAGCGAAGCCTGTAAGAAAGATATTCTTGGCTCCATGCTGAGGTGTGAGGAGGCGGAAGCCTTGCTGCTTGTGGAGGCTGTGGGGGATTTTTTAAAAGTGTGAGACACAAGAACAGAGTGTTTCAAAAATGAGAGCGATACAATAAAAGAAGCATTGGATGACAAGTGTTGGGAGTGAGACCTGTGAAGAGCTGAAGCTAAAGAATCCTCGGGAAGGGGTGGGGGGGAGGATGAGCGGGAGAGGTAGCAGGTGTGGAAGGCTTATTGATCCTCCATCTCCTAATGACGCTGACATATGATCAGAGAAATAAAACACAATCCATTCAAAAACTCAAGGACATGTGGGGTGATGGCTCAGGGGATATGGTGTTCGCCACAAGAGCCTGGACCAGGGTTCGAATCCCCAGAATCCACAGAAAAGTTAGGAAACTATGGCAGCTCACCGCAACCCAGCACCTGGAAGGTGAAAAGAGGATCTGCCGGGCGAGCTGGCCAGTACTGCTTGGACTGACCAGTGCCGGGTTCAACAAGAGGGTGCCTCAGGAAAATAAGGAGGAAAGCGATGAAGGCAGACGCTCAGCGTCAACCTCTGACCTCCACAAGCCCATGCACACACATGTGCCAACACACAAAGACCTCCACAAGCACAAGCACACATTGCCCCCACATACGGGAACCTGCATACATATGCACATCATAAAAACATCTTACAAACATCATAAAAGATCCAGAAAAGGAAGGAAATTTTCAGGCTTTTTCTTCTTAATGAACATTTTCAGGATGAGGATCAGAAGGATAACTTAATAAAATGTCTCTGACCACGGTGGAAGGAAAGCCTCCACCAGTGAGTCTAAACTGGAAGATGGACGCTGGGGTTAGTACTCTGTCCCCTCCCATGGAGCTTTGTTTCAGCACCGGCTCTTTTCTTTTCTTTGTAAATGGACCCATTCCATGCTCGCTCTTCTCAGAGCGAAGTCTCAAGGTCTCTCTGCGTATGTTTAACTGGCCACTGAGACGACAGCAGTTCAAGGGTTAACTGGCCTGACATTTCATAAGTGAAGCCTCCACAATAAAACAGCCTTTTCTAACTCTGCCTGGTCAGATCTCCCCAGAAACATCTGTCTTTCCTTTAACGTATTTAACGTCATTCAATAGGTTGCATTAAGAGAAAGAGGGTGGATTTTATCTAGCACACCGCTGCATATACGATGGATGTTGGGAGCTTGTGTTGACTTGTTTCATTTTGTAGAAGTCCGTGCCTCTCTGCGATGTTGCTGATCTGGCACCCCAGAAGGATCCTTGACATGAAAGAACCCACACGTAAGATGAGGAATTAGTGTCAGAAATAAACAGATATAAAGATTTACAGGCGATGTGGGCTAAGAAAAAACAAAGGCAAGTTCAGGAGCTTACAGAACTCTCGGGATGCTGTTTCCTTTAAACTGCTCAAAAGGATGAACTGAGTCGGGCGGTAGTGGCGCACACCTTTAATCCCAGCACTCGGGAGGCAGAGGCAGGCGGATCTCTGTGAGTTCGAGACCAGCCTGGTCTACAAGAGCTAGTTCCAGGACAGGCTCCAAAAAAACCACAGAGAAACCCTGTCTCGAAAAACCAAAAAAAAAAAAAAAGGATGAACTGATGAATAAGGAGATCCTGAAACAGGTTAGTAGCTGTCAGCTGAGATAAAACTCAGGATGCTGTGACCCTGGCCCCCTGTGGCTGATAGGCACAGCCCAAAAGACTAAGAGGGGATTAGGGAGGGGGTTTCTGCTTACATTTCCTCTGCTTCTCAATTTTGTGATCTCACTGACTGCTGAGTATATTCCTGGTGTGTGGAAAGGATAAGGCCTGCTCTCCGTGGTTGTACGTTATTAATCCACACTGAATTTGCCGCATAGGAAAGGGGAACCTACCTGGCAGCATCCAGGAGAAGCACATTCATAAGATGAGGGACTGGAAGACAGTGCACAAAAGAAAATAATGCCTGTATTAGTCTGGTTTTAATCCCTATGACAAAACACACAAGCTGGGTGACTTTATAAAACAGATTAAAGGCCAGGTATGGTGCCAAATGCTTTCATTCCCACACTTAGGAGGCAGGTGGATCTCCCTTGAGATTGAGGATAGCCTGGTCTACATAGTGAGATGCCATTACATAGCAGCAGCAACAAAATCTGAAATACAAAAAGAAAATGTGTAATCCCTCATACGCACAGTACCTGTATTACAACAGGAACTTTTGTCATGACTTGAAGCCTTCAAGGCAGGAATGGTAGTTTTTAATGCTTTTTTGTTTGTTTTTGTTTTAGTTTTGTTTTTTGAGACAGGGTTTCTGTAGCCTAGTGGTAGCCTAGATGTCCTGGGACTTGCTCTGTAGACCAGACTGGCCTCAAACTTGCAGAGATCTGCCTGGGATTAAAGGCGTATGTCACCACCAGCTGGCAGGAACACTAGCGTTTAAATTGGGATCTTCAGGAAGCAGTTTCTACAGGCTGACCTTCAGTTAGTAAGGGTTACTTATCCCAAATTATAGCCACCATTTACTCCGGCAAATGCAGACAACTTGAGTTCTTTCTCTTCTTCATGCCTTTTCTTTTTCTTGCCTTACTGCGAAGGCAAGACCTTGGGTGTAAATGGGAAAATCATACATTCTACTTCGTTCATGGTTTTCCCAAGGGGGAAAACCATCCAGTATTTCAGCATTAAGCAAGGTCCAGGTTTTGTAGATCCCTTTTATCAGGCTGACACTGGTGACTTCTCTTCTGTTTGGATAATGGGGGGCGGGGTTGTTTATTGTTTCAATTTGTCTTGTTTTAGCCTACTCTGGTTCATATTTTATTTCACACTCATGAGTACTGATTTTCCCCCAATATATATATATATATATATATATATATTTTTTTTTAAATATTTATTTATTATGTATACAATATTCTGTCTGTGTGTGTGTCTGCAGGCCAGAAGAGGACACCAGATCTCATTACAGATGGTTGCGAGCCACCATGTGGTTGCTGGGAATTGAACTCAGGACCTTTGGAAGAGCAGGCAATGCTCTTAACCTCTGAGCCATCTCTCCAGCCCCCTCCCCCAATATATTTTATCTATTTGAATTGGTCATGTGATAGTTTTCTTATAGTTTATGAATAGGATAAGTTACACAAATTGTTGAATGTCAAATTAGCTCTGTGCTGTTGGAATAAAATTTATGTGTCATGATATTTTATTCTTTACATTGCTAGATTTGATTAGTTAATGGTTTGATAAGAACTTTGGCAGCTATATTCATGAGGAATAGTGACCCTTAATTTTTTTCCATTTCATCATGTTTTGTCAATTACAAATATTAGGGTTTTGCTGGCTTCAGATGATGAATTGAAGGTGGTTTCTTTCTCTCTTTTTTTAGAAAGTTATTTTTTTTCTTAACAATTTGATAGACTCACCAGAGAAGCAACTTGAGCTTTGAATTTGTGAGGTTTTCAATAAAGTTTAATAAATTCAAGGTCATTAAGATTTTTTTCTGTCTCATTCTGTGCCAGGTCTTCTAAGTTATTGAGGTTTGTCCAATTTCATCTACACTATTGGTTGCATTGGTCTAAAATTGTTCCTAATACTCCCTTACTGTGCTTTCAATGTCTGTAGGGCCTGTAGTAGCAGCCCTTCTGCCATTCCTAGTACTGGCAATTTTCACCTGTGTTATAACGCACGAATACTTCATTCCTTCTGATTGTTGACTACAATTGCATTGTATTAGTAGGCTACATCTTAGCCATCCATCATCAGTTTGCAGGCATTTGAGTCGATAGAGCTACTTAGTGCTTATGAATAATGAGAACATTTCTATAAAATTCCTAAATTGACTGCCCCAGCTATTGAATAGGGTTGCCATTTTCACACCAACTGATTTCCTTTATCTCATTGCTGTGCACGCAGTGGAAGAGTTTCTCTTGGTTTCTGTCCCCAAAGGCAAGCAGAGTGTACGGCCTGAGCTGGATTGAGTATGCAGTAGACACTTAGGGAATCCTAGACCTCTGGGGTACTCAGGTAGCATGGGGATACAGGAAAAGTCACAGCAAGGGCAGACTTTTATTAACTGTTTGAAAAGTGTTGCTTAAGAATTCTTGTGCAACATGGTAAAGGTGAGAAGCAACTCAAAGGCCTGACTCCCACAAACTGTCCTCCAACATACTCTACATAGGGTATGCTCACATGCCGTACAGGCATGTGCACACACCCAAAATAAATAAAAATGCAATGATTGTTTTAATTAAAAAGAAGCAGAAGGGCCTGGGGATATAGGTCAGCAGCACAGTGCTTACCTAACATTCATGACGCCCAGGTTCGATCCTTGGCACTGAGAAAAATACAAGAACATGTTGAAGCCAAGAGAAACAGGGAAAACAAAAAGAATACTTGTGCAAAGCTAGGTACAATTGTGCACACCTTTGATCCCAGCACTGGGGAGGCCGAGGCAGGTGGATCTCTGAGTTCCAGGCCAGCCTGATCTACAGAGCTAGTTCTAGGACAGCCAGGGCTACACAGAGAAACCCTGTGTCGACCCCTACCCCCCCCAAAGAAGAATTCTTGGTGCAACATGCAACCTATCTGTTCATGTTACAGAGCTCGTATGTTGTTAAACAGCAAAATTTGCCTTTTATTTTGGCTTTGTTCATATTCAGAGTTACGTAGCCCCAGAGATCTAGCATAGCTTTGTCAGGCTGAGAAAAGATTCCGTCTGTTGGAGTCCATTTCTCCTAAGCACAGAATGCCAATAATTTTTTTCCTCCCATTTCTGTCATTTACCCGCTTAATCACCTTAGCCAGAACTCCTTGTTCTAAAGGCTACAAGGAAGCCTCATTTTCAAGGGGAAACTTAGCAACCATCTTCCACTTCCTCTTAAAGGGATTGTGGATGAAATCACTGAAAGGTTTTTTTTTTTTTTTTTTTTTGGTTTTTCGAGATAGGGTTTTTCTGTAGCTTTGGTGCCCGTCCCGGAACTAGCTCTTGTAGACCAGGCTGGCCTCGAACTCCCAGAGATCCACCTGCCTCTGCCTCCCGAGTGCTGGGATTAAAGGGACTGAAAGATCTTTATATCCCATCATAGAACAGGTCTTGAATTGACTTAATGAGGATGGAAAGGAGGGAGCCCAAGGAGGTTAACTACATGTGAATTTATAGATGTTTGGGTGTCCAGAGTCCATGTAAATAATGTATTACCTCACTGTAAATATTAACTCTGCTCGAGTTGAGGTCTTTAAGTACAAATTAGCAGGGACTCCAGGGAGGGGAGGGCTGCCCTGGGCTTAATGATCTTAACCCCAGGTGCTCAGAATCCTGTGGGGCGTTCCTGGGGCAGATAGTCCTGGAGCAGCAGGTTTCCTGTGATGAACTGTTTGTAAAATAAAATGGGAAGTGAGTCTTCTCTCTACAAAACAAACAAACAAACAAAAATAATAATAATTAAATAAACAGAAACAGGCAATAAATTCTTTCAGAATAATTACAATGATTAGCCTGCAAACTCCAGGCTTTTAAACATCCAGGAGGTAATTTTTTTTTTTTAAGTAATAAAAGCAGAACCTTTGGCCTCAGAGGAGGTTCAGCTTGTCCAGGGACTCATCAGTTCACAGTTTCCAATATGATTGCCAAACCTACTGAGCGGCTCTCTACAAAACCTACCGTGGATATATGGCTGTGCACAACCTCTGTGCTTCCACCCCATCCTCGCCCTTCTTACCCCTCTTGGGTTCCCTGTCTGCACTCTCCTAGTGGAGATGTTTTCTGTGCTTTGTTTTTCTTTCTTCTTTTTCTCCTTCAAATGCTGTTTTTTATTTGCTTTTTGTCCTTTTTTTAGTTTGAAATTTTTTTTATTAACATTAGGTGTTGGGATTTTTTTTTCAACTTTTTAAAAATAAATTTATTTATGTCCTGGCTGCAATTTTCCCTCCCTCCTCTCCTCCCAGTCCCTCCCCCCAACCCATACCCTCTGATCCTACCCCTTTACCCCCCAAAACCCACTCCTGCTCTGTTTCTGTTTAGGAAAGGGCAGGTCTACCATGAGTGTCAACAAATCATGGCATGTTTCTGTTTAGGATAGACCGTGAAAAACAAACATGATATGTACTCACTCAAAGGGGGTATTAGCTGTAAAGTAAAGGAAAGCCATGCTACAATCCACAGCCCCAGAGAGTGTAGGTAATAAGGAGAGCTCGTGGGGGCACGCCCAGATCTCCCTGGGAAGGGGAAACAGATTTCGTGAGTGGACTGAGGGCAGGTGGGGGTGGGCACAGGAGTGACCAGGCTGGGGTAGAGGAGAGGGATAGAGAGATCTGAAAGAGACTACTGCAAAGGGGTGCGTTTCGGGGCCAGGTAAAAACATGGCTCAAGGGAATCTCCCAGGAATCTACAAGAAAGAACCCCTCTGCTTAGACTCCTAACAATAGCAGGTATGTAGCCTGAACTGGCCGTTTCCTGTGACCAGATTGGTGCCTAGCCCAATTGTCATCAGAGAAGCGTCATCCAGCAACTGATGGAAACAGGTGCAGACCCAAGGCCAAACATTAGGTGGAGTTTGGGGAGTCCTGCAGAGAAGGGGGAGAAAAGATGGTAGGGGCCAGAGGGGTTAAGGACATCACAAAAAAACTCACAAACCTGGGGTCATAGTGGCTCGCAGAGACTGAACCAACAACCAGGGAGCCTGCATGGGACTGACCTAGGCTCTCTGAGTATATAGTTGTGTAACCTGGTCCTCTATGGACTCCTAACAGCGGAATAGGGGCTGCCTCCTACTCTTTTGCTGGTTCTTGGGACCCTACTCCTCATACTGGGTTACCTTGCCCAGCCTTAATACATGGGAGGTGCTTAGTCTTACTGCAACTTGATATGCCATGTTCTGTTGATACTCAAACACTGTTTTATGAGAATCAGCTATTGGTCTGTCTTTCCTCGCCATCTTGACACCCCCACCTTTGAAATCACCCTCCTTTCCTCTCCCTCTCTGCCACCTAGAGACTTCCATCAGCATCACCCATCTCACCTTCACCCATACCACTCATTCAGCTGCTTCCTCCCTTCTCTGCTGGGTCGCACCCCAGTCTGCCAGGTTGGGACCCTCTGTGACCTTTGTGGCCAATTCTATGGGCTATGGTGATGAGTGTCCCTGGCTCTGGTACTGTCTGGGTGGTTTTTGCAGTTTGAGCCTAAGTTGCTTTTTTCTTAGATGAGAGCATTTGGAAGACCAAATGAGCTAGGTTATGAGCTGTCCAGTATGTACCAGGCATTTAATTTGCACTTAGTAAATAAAATTAAATGTACGTGGTGCATAGAAGGCCCCCAGGAGGCCTGAGTTCTTAGAGAAGGTTCTTAATTCTCTATTCCACTTCCAATGAGGCTTCTTCTCATCTGGAATTGGAATTCTCCATTCCTATTCCACACTCACTCCATCCGGGGCTTCATAGATTTGTCTCAGGGACTAAGTAACAGACATAGTACTAAAGGAAGCTAGTACTGAAGTTAGCCAGACTTGGGACACACAGTGTGGATGAGGATATGAAGGGCCAAGCCTAGTTCTGTAGCAAGCTTTCTTTTGGGCCACCAGCCAGCTCCCAAATACAGAGACACCCTAACCCTAACCCTAGACCTCTTATTAGTTCTAAATGCTTGGCCTTAGCTTATACTCATTTCTGGCTAGCTTTTTGTCTTAACTAAAATTAACCTATTTCTCTTCATCTACATTTTGTCTTGAGGCTTTTTGCCTTTCTTTCTGTATGTCTACTCTGTATGCTGGTTGGCAGCTGCCTGGCTGGCCCCGGAGTCTCCTCTCTTCTTTTTCCTCTCATTCTTCTGAAGCCTAGATTTCCCCTCCTACTTACTCTCTCTGCCCACCAGCCCCCCCATCCTTTCTCCTGCCTAGCTGTTGGCTGTTCAGCTTTTTAGTAGAACAATCAGGTGCCTTAGGCAGACAAGGTAAAACAGATGCAACACATCTTTACATAATTAAGCAAATGCAGCATAAATAAATGTAACAATCTTTACATGATTAACAAAGGTAGCAGAAACAAATGTAACAATCTTTACATGGTTAACAAAGGTAGCAAAAACAAATGTAACAACTTTACACAGTTAATATTCCACAACATAGTTATCTAACTGTTCTAAAGCTACATTGTAGGGACTCAGAACTTAAGGGCCCTTTGCTTTCTTCCTTTCCCAGGACCCACATAGGGTCACAACCAGGTGTAACTCCAGCTGGAGGGGTGAGAGCATACCTCTGGCCTCCAAAGCATGTGTACTTAGGTGCTCTAACACACACACACTTACTTAAAATTGAAGTCTTCTTTAAAACATTGTAAATACATTTTGAGAGTATATTTTTAAAAGTTCTACTTTTTTTTTTTTTTGGTTTTTTGAGACAGGGTTTCAAATGGAGCAATAAACTCTGCCAAAGGAAGGCATATTTTGTATTATGGCTTCAGCCCAAGTATTTCATCACAAGTATTACAATACGGACTTTGGATTTTTTTACTCCGAATCCTTTTTCTGTCTTTGAAAACATACATGAAGAGACTGGGTAGGACACAGGCTGGAGTAAAAGCCCCCACCACACTTCCTGACACCCAGAATCTTTGAACCCAGCTTCTTCTTTCTCTGGGGACTGTACAGCTCTGCCCAGTTGCCTCGCCTGGTCTCTCCAGTCTCCACCCAAACATGGAGACTTCCTGGCAAGTTCCATCGCCCCTAACAAACACATCTCTGCTGGTCCTGGGCTGCTCGTGTATTGTGAACAACAGAAAACTAGCTCAGGTGGGGGCTCCAGTAAATGCTCCTACAGATAAGTCATTTGGAAATGTATTACCATGTATTTCAAACCTGGCAATGGTGTGGCCATGATTAAGGATTTAAAATAAGTCAGATGGTCACTTAAAAGACAATTAATTGAAAGTATTCCGTGCTTTACCAGTTTTCCCCCACCCCTCCCCCAGAGCTCTCATGCCTTAGCTCAAGTTGCTATATAACTCAATCCCATTGCCTTTGCCTCCCGAGTGCTGGGATTATGGATTTAAGCTACCACACTTGGCGTTCATTCATGCTTTTAACAAATCTGAGAAGAAAGCCTCAAGAACTTCGTTGGGAGAGAACGATCCGTGGACCATGATCTAGAAACCCCCATTCGACAGTACTCAGTTGCCTGGTACTTCACCAGAAGAATGGAGACAAAGACCAAGAGGCATAGTCTGCTCCCCAGGGAAACAGCTGACACACATCACCACGGAAAGCCAAAAGGAAGTCATTCTGCCCTGTCGAAAGTTCCTTGGAATCTTCCGCATTCTGCCACCACACAGAAGTAGCTTGAATGAAGCTGGAAGAAATCCCGTAAGGAGAGCAGGAAAGCTCGCAGCTAAGAGCGCTTGACCCACGAGCCTTGCTGCTTGAGTCCGACACCCCACCACACCCCAAAGTCATACAAGAGGAGAGAACTGACTCAGGCAACTTGTCCTCTGGCCTCCAAATGCATTCTGTGGCACAAATGCACACCTGCACACACCCAGGGATAATAAATAATGTTGAGATGTTGTTGTTGTTGCTGTTCTAAAGAACCCCATATGATACGTCAGGAAAGCAGGCTCTGGGCACCCAATGCCACATAAAATGCTTACCTTTTTAATGGCAAATGTGCTGTTCAGGAGGTTCAAAGTGTCGTTCTTCGAGTTGGCCAATCACTCAGCTAATCATCAATGGTTTCTATCTTGTTGTTGCTATCTTGTTTGGTTTGGCTTTTTGAGACAGGACATCACTCTGTGGTCCTCACTGGCCTAGAACTCACTCACTGTGTGAATCAGGTCGGCATCTTACGGCTCTGCGCTCCTGAACACTAGGGTTCTAAGGGTGCCCAATTATGCCAGCTTTTCTTTTTTGTTCTGTTTGGTGTGACAAGGTCTTACTATGTCACTAGTAACACTACACCAGGTTGGTCTTGAACCTAAACAGCTCTTCCTCTGCCCTTCCAAGCTCATCCTATAGCCAACACATGAGCTATCCTTAAATATTTACAATTTAGTGCTTGTTACTGGAGGACCAGAGTCAGCACAGGACACACCAAGACTGAGTTCCCAGCACAAAGGAGATGCATCTGTCCAGAGGGACAAAGGGCATGGATAACAGACAAAGACAGGAGATGGGGGATGAGGGAGAAGGGGAAAGGAACAAGGGAGAGGGGCAAGGGCTGCCTCTGGATAGGGAGGAGCAGATGTGACGACAGGCAAAGGCAGTTTATAAAGGGAAAGGGGACACTCCATGTTAGGATGAGTTGGTTTGTTTTGATTGGGCATGTTAATTAGCTGAGCCAAAGGGGGCTTTTGAATGCTTAACTTCACTACTTTGAGAGCTGGACCTTGGTGATCAGCCTCAGGAGGAGGAAGTGGCCAAATAAGGGAGTCAACCTTGGTAGCTAGCTTTAAGAATGTAATCTGAAGGTTTAACAAGGAAAAGGGGATGGGGGAGGGCAAGACCTGCCAGAGCCAAGTTTGTTGTGCTGGGGTCTGCGAGATCACCTTCAGATACTGTGATAAACACTAAGGATTCAGCCAACACAGCCCCTATACTTATTTTAGGGTTTGGGACAAATGGGGGGGGGGGAGGGTAAACTCTTAAGTTATAATATTGAAGTCGTTTTTATTTTGTTTTGTTTTGCTATGCATACTTGCTTCAACTCCCTTTTAACACAGTCCCTGGCCAGGTCAACTCCATTAGCACACACAGAGTTCAATGATCTAGGGCCAGGGTGTAGATCAATAACAAATGCTTGCCTGTGTTAGGAATTTTTCCTAAGGCGAGCTCTCTGCCAATGCAAAAATCCCAATCAAGCCAAATCACAACAAGCCAAATTAAGAAATATCCAGATTTAATGGGATTCCTACACTCTTGGGTGGCCCCAAGGGAGAACCAGAGGCTGCAACCTTGGCATGGGGGGGGGGGGGACTGACACGGACCACGTGTTTCTCCTCTGGGAGCTCACTTAAATACCCTGGGGGTGGGGTCAGGGCCTGGCATGCTGGGATTTGGAGTCCAGACCAATACAACTCCCAGGCCTGGGGGCTGGGATGGATGTAAGGGGCTGGGGGGCTATGCTCCCAATGTAATAACCTGTAATACCTGAGGCCCTGGGTTCAATACTCAGTATTGCCTTACCACATAAATGGAGCTAACCAATTGGCTAAGGGATTAGTGTAATGGTCTGTCCTGTCCCTTTAAGAGACAAGCCCGTCCACTCCTGCCATCTACCTCTGAGGCAGGCAGATCTCCCTTCTGCTTCCAGCCTGAGCTCTCTCCCTTCCTGTCTCTCTCCTAAAAAGGTAACTGCTGCCGTGGCTCCTCTCTTCTCTCTCTCTCTCTCTCTCTCTCTCTCTCTCTCCTCATCCCCCTTCTCCCTCCCTCTCCCCTTCCCTTTCATCACCCACTAAATAAATATCCAACCTCACTTTGCCCGGCCTGCCTATCCATCTAGGTCTCTCACCCATCATGTGGCTCCCTGCATAGGATCCACTGGCCCTTGCAGCCCATGAGTCACAGGGGCTGGGGGGTGGGGCTGCAGGGGGCTGTGGGCTCTCTGCCTGGGACTGGCTGCCTTCATGGCCCGCCGTGGTCTCGGGACCGGACACAGCCACTTGGGGAACAGCACCATTTTATTTTTACCATAACAACAAGCATGCCCAAGGGATCTGCTTGTCTCCATCCTGCCAACAGTCAGAAGGGTCCAATGACCTAGGGAGTGATAGGAAGCTTGTACCTCCCAGAGTGTCCCCAACCAGGCTACAGTGCTGTTCAAGATTTCTAAAGACTCTGTAGAGGTCAGGACACTTTCTAATGGCTTCTCTTTCCCATGTGTGCCTGTGCAGCCCCTCACAGCAGCACCACCTCACTCTGCAATGCCAGATGTAAGCCGTGCTGTGTGCCCAGTGTCTCTGGTACTAATCCCTATGCTCGCCCAGTGTAGACTGAATGATGCACGTGATCCAGGCAGAAATTCCGACTAGAGAGTATGCCGTCTCCTTTTCCTACAAGTACTCAAGCGAACCTGCTGGTTTCTTTGCACACTCTTGGATGACATTCAGAATAAACTCAGAGGACCTCCTTCTGACTTCAGGGGTAAGAGGAGAGAGACAGCCCTCTGCAGTGGGCCCCCATGTCCCACCTGTATGGTGTCACACTGGCCTTGACACATCTTTCTGCAAGAACTGGCCTGTTGCATACCCTCACATACTAAGGTGCCCAGGGGCATCACCCAGAACAGTGTGGCCTTTCATTGCTCTGTGGCTACCTTTGACAGGTCCCGAAAAGTGGCCTCCAGCAAAGTCATTAAAATCGGTCTGGAGACTTCCTCTTGCGTCCTTCAGTCACTCCCCAGAAGAGGCACTGCCAAAATTTATTGATCCAAATCCTGTGCACCTGGGAAGGAAGAAGAAAATACAGCTTGCAATTCGTGATCTAACACCCCTGGCTAAATAAAAAAGGGGATCAATCACCATTCACACTGGCCGGGAACAAACGGGAGTGGTCAGAGAGCCCCGAGCTCAGTTGGGGTTGGGTTTTTGTAGTAGCAAAGGTGGGGGTGAGCGATTTCCAAGGTTCAGGACACCTGACTGACTGACTGACATTTGTCTAGGGGTGTCCTGGTGAAAAGCAATGGGTGTGTGCTGGCAGGCGATCCTATCTACAATGGTTAGAACTTTAGGAATTTCCTTTGGATGGTGTCTGTTCCTGGGTGGTGCCTGAGTAATTTCAGTTTGTCTTTCTCGGAACCAGGGTAAACTACTGAGACTCAGGCCTCTATTCAGCTTGTCAAGCCTGGGTCCTACGTTGTCCACATTTTCAGGAGTAACAAGAACTTCAAGGACCTTGAAAAGGATCCTGAAAAGGGACGTGTCACACTGTCCCCGACCTCGTTGCTAGCTCAGAATCACTCCTCCCCTTGCCATGTCCACTTCATCTGCTTCATCTCATAGCCTCCCTAACTCTGGGTGCCCGATTCTGGGGCCTGGCCTGACCTGCCCTTGTTCCTCTCTCCTCAGCTTATTCACGAAGTTTTCCATTCCTTAAAAGTCTAACTGTGCCGGGCGGTGGTGGCGCACGCCTTTAATCCCAGCACTTGGGAGGCAGAGGCAGGTGGATCTCTGTGAGTTCGAGACCAGCCTGGTCTACAAGAGCTAGTTCCAGGACAGGCTCCAAAACCACAGAGAAACCCTGTCTCGAAAAACCAAAAAAAAAAAAAAAAAAAAAAAAAAAAGTCTAACTGTGCTTCCAGCAGCCCGAGTCCCTAGCGGAAGCCCAAGGGAACCTCTCAGCCGCCCCCACAACTGCTCAGTGACCTGAACAGGCCCCAGCGCCTGAGATGGTAGGACAAGTAATTAACCCCAACACTGAACGAATCCGTCTCTCCAAAGGCAACAGAGGCAAAGAGCCAAGAGGATGTAGCTGTAGCCATGTTGGTTGTTTGGATCTGACGGGAAGTAGTTTGCCCTTTCGTCAACAGCGATGAATGCTTTTTGAGTGCGTGACGGTATCGCGGCTTTGGATCACGCACACCTCCGACTTTTCACAAGATAGAGGATATAAAATCTCTAGCTTCGATGAGCGAGACATGACAGTTAATTAGTAAATGTTTATGGAGTTCTTCTTTAGCCTCAGCATTTTGCTAGAAGCTTGTAGCTCACAACTCAGGAGCCCAGCATTGCTTTGGAGGAGAGAGCATGCGCGTCTACAACCCGCGCCCCCCTCCTCCCGACACACACCCTGCCCCCAGACACTCCCTGTTCCCATAGCATAATTAGAAGTTTCCAACCAGGAACAGTAACCGCCCTCCGAGGAGGGTTTGAAAATGTTGGAGTGCGTTTGCTGTTTGCTCTTGGCTGTTACCAAACTAGCATTTATTGGGTGGCGCACTAGAATGCTAATGCCTGACAGAGTGCCAGTCAGCCCTTCACAGCCCAGAATGTTCTTTCCCACTCAGAATGCCAATAAAATTCAGTTGATAGCTGACAGGAGAAAAGCTATAAAAGTCCTCAGACTCTCCAGGATTCCTCTCTCCAAGACCCTCCTCTCCTGCGGGGAATCCTTTTTGGAGGGTGGGTGACTTGTGGAGAAAACAGGAGCCATGTTAATGCAAATAATCCGGAAATCCCAGAATCCCTGGCATTAAGGTTTAAGTGTTAGTGGTCTGTTTTGCTAAATACAAAAGGATCAGGCCGTTCATGGGTCTCATTAAATTAACCATTTGTGGAAGGATTTAAGCAATATTGTAAATTTAGCATGTTATTTGGCATATGTTTTCAACTCAGTGATCACAACATCCCAATCATTCCCCAGGATTAAGGTGTGCACCCTTAATCCCAGCACTCTGGAGGCAGAGGCAGGTGGAAATTCAAGGCCAGCCTGGTCTATATAGAGAGTTCCCAGGACAATCAGGGACTTACAGAAAAACCTTGTCTCAAAAAACAAAATAAAACAATGGAAGGAGGAGAAGAAGAAGAAAAAGAAAGAAGAAAAGAAAGAAAGAGGAAGGAAGGAAGGAAGGAAGGAAGGAAGGAAGGAAGGAAGGAAGGAAGGAAGGACAAGAAGAATCAAAAGGACTTGGGTGTGCCTGCATAGTTCCCAACGCTGCTTGCCTGAAGCATCCCCCCAACCCATGTACTGAATCACGCGCCAGTTCCTGTAGCCCCGTAGCCTGCCATCCAGAAGCCAATGAAGACAGCCTGAAAATGGGGGAGGGTAGCAGGGAGATGGAATAAACTGGTCAAGGGGAAGGAGCAGGAGAAAAGAGAATACCACCCAGGAGTGACCCAATGTGGGTGAGCTGGTGTCCCTTTGCAGGGCAGAGCAGGGCATTGGGAGAAACAAATCAAGACTGAGCCTGTTTGGAGCAATGCTTTCCCAGACCTGAACAGCGACCCTGGGAAGTCTCTACTGGCTCCAAGGAAGGCCAAGGAGAACTTGAGGGCTCCCTGAGGGAATGCGAGCCAAGT
Organism: Chionomys nivalis; assembly: GCF_950005125.1. Lineage (NCBI taxonomy): Eukaryota > Metazoa > Chordata > Mammalia > Rodentia > Cricetidae > Chionomys > Chionomys nivalis. Next base: position 30,156,665 of record NC_080105.1, read on the forward strand.
TTTCATTCACTCACCAAGAAGATTAAGCCGGTTTCAAGAAGCAAAAAGTCAACGTTGATGCCTGTGGCTTGGGAGCTTCCATGTCAGTTTCTGGGCAGGAGGAAGCTGGCAGATTGCAATCTGAGCACACTGTGGTCTGCAGTGGAAGAAATGAGGAGCTGAGAAGGCTCATGAAATGGGATCTTGGAGATGCCCAAGTAAGCTGGTGATATAGAGAGGAGATGTGTCAATGCGGGTCCTACCTGCGGTAAGGCCCCAGATAAGGACCTTGATCTCTCTGTGCGTCAACCTCAGCATCTTTACTTCTTTTTTACCTCTTCAATTTTAAATGTAGATATTTACCATGTGCACCTAAACAGGTAAGAAATGATGAATAGAAATCCCAAAGCTAATAAGTCAATGGTCAACAGATAATAGAAATTATTAGGTGATGCCCCCTCCCCAGGACACTCCATAATAGCTTCTTCTAATCTAAATTAAAATTTAATTACTTTGTTTTCTTCTCAAACATGTGGCCCTTATGTGAGTCTTCCCATTACCATAAGCTGCTTTGTCACGTGATGTCATAGTTTTGCAGTGACAAGAGACAGAAAACTCATTCAAGCTGCTCTGAACAAAAGGTGGGAGGTTTTCCCCGCATTCAAACCGAACAAAATACAAAAGTGGATATGGCTGGCTTTAGCAATATGGCTGTACTGTGGTTTAAACAATACCATCAGAACTGGCTTTGCACCTTCCATCCTCTGGCCTCTTCTTAAAGAAATAACCCACTCATGGCAGCCTGTGGCTCCAGCAACCAGACCCTCAGACTCAAGTCCTGAACAAGGCCCAGGACATATTCTCAGCGCAGTGAGCCATCTTCCCAAACGATTACTGTGTGTGGCTAAGGAGATCCGGTACTCTGATTGGCCTGGGTCTCTTGTCACACCCCTGACCTGGAAGAAGAGCAGAAAATGTGAAGTGAATGGAGGCCAGAAGACATAAAGATCCGCTCCGGGTTCTTCACACGCGCTGCAGGACCTGTCTGGATTCCTGCAAGCTATCCAGACTAGAGTCAGGTATCTCCCGTTATGTGAGCCATGAGTCTTGGTTTGGAATTTCTCAACATGTAGCTGTGACCCACATCTGGATCATGTGAGATACCAGCTGAATGTCTAGATTCTTGGGTCATACCCAGAATTGACTTTACTGGCACTGAGCCCCAAGGATGGACCTAAGGAAATAGGTGTTCAGAAGAAGGAGAAGTAGATCAGGCAACAGGAAGATGAGGTTTATGGAAGATGAGGAGGAAGAGAAGAAAGTGGTAGAGGCAAAAAAGAAAGGAGGAGAGGAAGAAGAGGAGAAAGAAGATGGGGCAGAGAAGAAGATGGAGGAGGAGGCAGAGGAGGAGAAGATGAAGGAGGCAGAGGAGGACAAGACAAGGAGGAAATGGAGGACAAGATGGAGGAGATGGGGAGGAAAAGGAGGACAAGATGGCGGAGGAGACAGAGAAGAAAATCTCAGCAGAGAAGTTGGAAGAAGAGAAAGAGGAGGGTACCTAATGAACAGAAAAGCTTAATAACTGAAGCCAGGATCCTAGGTGGGAATTCAGAATCCAGGGCCTGTGGTGCCCAGGTCCAACAGGCTCTGATGTGTCTCTTGGGATTAAGTTTCCTGTAAAGAAGCCTCACAGTCATTTTTCATTTCGTTATTTTGGCGAGTTGTCCTTTGCTTGAGATGCCATACAGAACTCCTCGCTTTCAGGTGGTGAAGTCTGTGGAAGAACAAACTCCCTGTCTCTGAGCTAATGTCTTGATCTGCTCAGACTCCCACAACCCCACTCTTGCAGACTTTTCCTTTTTGGTAAAGAGTGTTGAAATGTAGCATTACGCTGAATCTTTTTTTTTTTTGTCAAAAAAAATAATGACTTGAATAAAAGCTTTCTTATATTGAAGACTGAGTTAATTCATTGTCTTTTCGTTTTTTGTTTTTGTTTTTGATTTTTCGAGACAGGGTTTCTCCGTAGCTTTTGGTTCCTGTCCTGGAACTAGCTCTTGTAGACCAGGCTGGCCTCGAACTCACAGAGATCCACCTGCCTCTGCCTCCCAAGTGCTGGGATTAAAGGCGTGCGCCACCACCGCCCGGCTAATTCATTGTCTTTTCCATCTAAGCTTTTATTTTATTTACTGAGCTTGTCCTGCAGTGATCTGTCCAGAGCATAAGTCACCTCTTCGTCCAGTGTATCCGCACTGTATGTGCTACTCCCTCCTTAGTCACTTTCCGGCTGTCACTCAGCAGACTGTTTCAGTGTCCCAGGGATAAGGTTCAGGTATGTTCCTACCCAAGTCTCCGTGAGTTGTTTCCCTTCATCTCGTTTCCCTTCATCTCACCACATAGCATTTTATCCTCTCTTGCCACCATAAGAAGGGTGAACAATCAAGTATTGTGAGAGGCCACATGTAAGTTCACTATCGTATCTTTACTATAGTATATCACATAACTTTACCCACACTATACAGTGTATATCATTGTGGCTAACCTCTCATTGAGACTAGTTTATACATTTGACTTTATCATAGGTAAGTATTATAGGAAACTATGGATTTTTGGCTTGGTATTGGTGTGATTTCACATATGCACTGAAGGTCTTAGAATATCTCCCTATAGATAGAGGGTGACCCTAACACATCAGCATAAACCATATCAAACCAGGGTCAACTTTAAGCCCTAATGTAGAAAAATGAGCCCCATTGGGTGTGACTCCCCCAACCGACAATGCTGTCTCATTGAGGGGTTGCAGCATTCCGGATATTCTGTTTGTGATGTTCAGCATTGGTTTTTTACGTTTTATTTTTTTACAGCCCTCCTTTCTGCAAGGCTGCAGTAGATTTCAGAGCAAAAAGTACTGCCAGGCACAGGCCCCGCCATTTCTACTTTCCAAGGGACCCTTTCCATACACAGTCCCAGACGATAGAAGCCTTCTTTGTAGCAGCCACGGGAGAGGCTCAGAGCTTCAGGGAGGAAGTAGCTCCCTTGCTCTTCCTTGCACTGCGGCTTCAAATAGCGTTCTTCCCTTTTGTGTGTTTTAAGGTCATCACTTCTGCTCAGGGGTATTATCTTATTTTTAGTGATATTAAATCTCATCCCGTCTGCTTGTCTTCCTCTCTGGAGCTGCCAAATCTGTATCCATCCTATCTCTCTCTCTCTCTCTCTCTCTCCCTCCCTCCCTCCATCCCTCCCTTTATCTCTCTCTTTCTTCTTTCCTTCCTCCCTGTCAGAAGCCATGTCCCCCCCAAAATTATTATAGGGATCACCGCCCTGAGGAGTTTTGCAGAGGGCTCCACTTCCCAATTGTATTGAGAATTGTTTTATTGACAAAGCCTATCCCACACCCAAATTGTCTGTTAATAGAGAGCTATCTGTTAGCGGAATCCGCCGCCTCACATTCCAAACTATCTAGAGAACTAGGTGTGTCAACTCATGACTTCCTGACCAAGGAATCGTGACCTGACCAATCGTAACCTCCTGGCCAACGACCTCATGACCAGCTTGGACCACACGGCAAGATCCCGTGCCCCAGCCCCCCAAGCTTCTCATCCAGGGGCTATATAAGCTGTAACAATGACTCTAATAAACGGAGGCTTTGACAAGAACTATGCTTGGCCTTCTTCCTCTCTCTTGCCCATGTCTTTCAGGTGGTACCTCTCCGTGACCCTGGAATAACTGACCAGCCAGGCGGGTTACAGACCCTAGACAGAGTAACTCACCAAGGCGGTCTGCACCTCCCTCTCTCCTTTTCTTCTCTCTCTCCCAAAGAGATTAAAATATTCTCTTCTGGCATTTTGACCTTATGAGCCAATGATATTCAAAGAACAGCAGGTACCAAAAGGTCATTTTGGACTTTGTGTGCTTTTTATTGGGAGCAAAAGGTGAGACCCTCCTATCAAAGCTCTCCCATGCTGGGAAGATGGCCCATCCTCACTCGCAAAGATAAGAAGTCAAAAGCAGAAAAATTCTGCGACCTTGGCCCGGCGAGCCGATCTTTCCAGCCTCCACATGCGGTGTAGCTGCTGCCTTAACTAATTATTCTTTATCAATACAGTGTAGAAATTATGGCTCGGGCCACAATCCACAAAGACACTGTCCCCAAAACAGCAATCTCAAAAGCCGAAATTGTAAGCAAGCTGGGCATGGTGGGTCTCTGTGAGTTCAAGGTCAGCCTGGTCTACGTAATGAGTTCAAGTTCTACCAGAGTTATGTAACAGAAAACTTGTCTCCGAAGAAGAAGAAGAAGAAGAAGAAGAAGAAGAAGAAGAAGAAGAAGAAGAAGAAGAAGAAGAAGAAGAAGAAGAAGAAGAAGAAGAAGCAAAAGAAAAAAGTTTTCAAGTCCAAGATCCTGAACAGTCAAAAAAAAAATCCCAAAACTAAAGTTCTAGGGGGAACAAAAGAAATGAAATAATTTTTGTTTTGTTTTGTATTTTACAATTTTAAAGATTGAACTCAACTTTATATATACTAGGTAAGCCTTCCACCATTGGGCAACAAGGGCTCTTTGTTTTGTTTTTAATAATTTTTAAATTTTATCTTATAATCACAGCATTTCCCCCTTGCCTTTCTTCCCTCCAATCCTTCCCATGTAACACCCCCCATTTTCTTTCAAATTCATGGCCTTCGTTTCTTTAATTGTTGTTACATACTCCTAAACGTATGAATACAGCCTGCTCCGTCCATAGAACCGTATGTATGCACGTGTGTCTTCAGGGCTGGCCATTTGGTATTGGCTAATCAATTGGTGTGCTCTTCCCCAGGCTCATGGTTCTTTAAACCATCACTTGGGCTTGGTGAGCTGGCTCAGTGGCTGAAAGTGCTAAGCCTAGGATGGTGACCCGAATTCCATCCTTGGGACACACAGGTGGAGGGAAGGGATTCTGCAGAGTGGGCTCCTGGCTGCCACCCCCTTTTGTCATGAACTGTACATACCCATGCACATAAACAAGCATAATATTTTTAATTAAAAATTTAATTGCATTTTTAATTTAAAATTTAATATTAAAATTAATTTTTAATTTACCAGAGAGCTGAGACCTTGAGAAATTTTGTCTTCCACAAATGTAGAAAAAGGACATTGTTCTGGATTTGTTTTTTTTCTTTTTTAGGATATTTCAACATTTTTCGTTAATTATTTCTGCATAATGCTTTCACACAAAGTCAACACGCGGTGATAATTCACTTGCCTGAAGTCAAATTTGCAAAATGTATAACAAGAATTACAATTCTCTCCTAGCCTTCACACCTCAAATTAACTTTAAGCATAGGAAATAGCACAAGGATGAGATGTGTGGTATGGAAAAACAGTTTTTAAACAGCTAACAAAATCATAGATAAGGAAAAAATGGGGGAGGGGAGCCAGAGAGGGCCAAAGAAATGTAATCTTTTGAAAAAATAAAACCAAGAATGATTTTTAAAAGTACAAAAGTGTACTTTTAGTGATAGATTATAGATCATATAGAGGGAATCCACTGAGAGCTGACCAAACTCATAATCTCAAAGATATTTTAAACTTAAAGTCAAGATAGCTGCTCTTTTGCTTTAGGGGACTGGTGTCTGTAGACAATACGTGGGCATTCATTTCCACTCATGAAGTTCTTCTATGATATTCTGGGTCTCCCATCTTGTCTATGGTCACTGAGTATAGAAACTTCTTCAAGGGGCTGGAGAGATGGCTCAGAGGTTAAGAGCATTGCCTGCCCTTCCAAAGGTCCTGAGTTCAATTCCCGGCAACCACATGGTGGCTCACAACCATCTGTAATGGGGTCTGGTGCCCTCTTCGGGCCTGCAGACATCCACACAGACAGAATATTGTATACATAATAAATAAATAAATAAATAAATGAAACTTCTTCAAGATGCACACATGTAAAACCACAGGTTTGATGCAAGCCACACAGCTGTGGAAGAGCAACACTGCTGTCTGTTCCCTCGGCCACTACAAGCCTCGACATCCGCCAGTGTTCTCACTGCCTTCTTAACAGTTCATTCAAGCTGAATGCATTAACAGCTCCTAGGGTTTTACCAACTAGGGACATAGACAAGTGACATTTTGAACTAAACGTTTTTATTATTGTTGAATTGTGTAGTTAATCCTTCTCCAGAATTTGGCTTTCTTCTCTTTATACAGCCCCTACACACAGAGAGAGGCACAGAGAGAGACAGACAGACAGACAGACAGACAGACAGACAGACAGAGACACAGACACAGGCACAGAAAAAGAGACAAAGGCCGGACAGTGGTGATACATGCCTTTAATCCCAGCATTGGGAGGCAGAGACAGGTGGATCTCTGTGAATTCAAGGCCAGACTGGTCTATAAAGTGAGTTCCAGGACAGCCAGGACTATATTGAGAGTCCCTGACTTTAAAAAAAAGAAAAATCCGGGTAGTCATTGTGTACACCTTTAATCCCAGCACTCAGGAGGCAGAGGCAGGCAGATCTCTAAGTTTGAGTCCAACCTGGTCTACAGAGTGAGTTTCAGGACAGCCAGGATACAGAGAGAAATCCTGTCTTGAATAGCCAAAAAGAAAGGGGGGGGGGACAAGGGGGGAATGGAGGAAGGAAGGGAGAAAGGAAGAGACAGAGATGACACACTGCATACACACAGAGAGACACACATAAACACACACAGAGACAGAGAGAACAGACAGCAGACACAAGCACAAAATAACTGGGGTTTTCAGAATTTGGACTTTTACAGTTTCAACATTTGGGATTTTAATCTTTCATGATTGTGATTTGATTGGGAGGACTCTAGATTTTTTTACAGAATTTGATCTTTCAGGATTTTAACATTTGAGATTATGCTATATTGTGTCATAACTTTCATGATTACAATGGACAGTAATGAGCAGTGAACTATTTCTTTGGGTCTTTATTTCTTTACAAGAGTTCCCAAGTCATACATAAAAACACTGACTTAAAAAAAAAACTCAGGGTTGTGTATGGTGGCAGTCACCTTTAATTCCAGCACTCCGGAGACAGAGGCAGGCAGATTTCTGTGTGCTGTAGAATATTATTTTAAGATGCATTACATTTGTTTATGCTATGGAACATTTGTTTTAATGATGCAAAGATGTATTGTATTCTTCTCTGTTACATTTGTTTAACTCTGTGAAGCTGTGATTCTTTGCCTGTCTAAAACACCTGATGGTCTAATAAAGAGCTGAGTGGCCAATAGCGAGGCAGGAGAAAGGATGGGGGGTGGGGAGGTGTCCAGACAGAGAGAATAAATAGAAGGAGAAATCTGGAAGGAGAGGAAGAGAAGCAAGAAAAGAAGGAGAAGAGGACATCAGAGGCCAGTCACCCAGCCACACAGCAAGTCATGGAGCAAGAAGGAAAGAAAGGTATAAAGAATAGAGACAGATAAAAGCCCAGAGGCAAAAGATAGATGGGATAATTTAAGAAAAACTGGTTAGAAATAAGCCAAGCTAAGGCATACATAAGAAATAATGAGGCTCTGTGTGTATTGTTTATTTGAGAGCTGAGTGATGAGCCGTCCAAAGAGCAAAGGAGTAAAAAAGCCACCACCACCAGCAGCAGCAGCCTTCTCTACATAGTGAGTTCTAGGACAGCCAAGGCTATGTATAGAGACCCTGTCTCAAACAAACACATCAGAAGCTGACTGCAGTGGCACACAACTTTAACCCCGGCACTCTGGAACCAGAGGCGAGCAGATGTCTGTGACTTAGAGGCCAACCTGATCTACACTGTGAGCTCCAGGCCCACCAGTCATGAGGAGAAGCAGTGATGGCTGCAGATCCAGCTTTATTAAGGAGGGATTGGTCTCACATTTTGTCCTTTGACCCCACACCTGCACCTTGGCATAAGCACGTGTACATGCTCAGACAATAAGTATTTTTAAGATTTGCTAAAGAAATAAACCATATAGCCGGGCGGTGATGGCGCACGCCTTTAATCCCAGCACTTGGGAGGCAGAGGCAGGCGGATCTCTGTGAGTTCAAGACCAGCCTGGTCTACAAGAGCTAGTTCCAGGACAGGCTCCAAAACCACAGAGAAACCCTGTCTCGAAAAACCAAAAAAAAAAAAAAAAAAAAAAAAAAAAAAAGAAGAAGAAGAAGAAGAAGAAGAAGAAGAAGAAGAAATAAACCATACAGACCAAAACCATCTCCTTTAATTTGAGGACTAGACAAGTAACAAATCTTCAAGACAGAGAGTAAAACCCCGGTAGAAAAAATAATGACAAAGACTATGGGCAGACAAGTCATTGAAGAAAAATCTGTACAGATAAGTGACCCACGTGCGTGCTGTTCTTCCTCAAGTGTGGTCTCAGACCTAGAAGCAGGGCCTGTACCACTCACCCAGCACCCTCTAAGGGTCAAGCCTCACTCTTATAGGGCACATCGGACCTATCCGACCCCAGCCCGTCACCAGCTCTTGCCATCCCTGTCACCTATTCGCTCTCGGATCCTGGTTCCTTCCTTTCAGTCCTGTACGATCTTAGGCGGAATGCTAAACTCTGCAGATTACCGTAGCCATCACGTTGGTGGGGACCAAACGAGCAAAGACAGAAAGTACTTGGCACAGCACCCGAGACAGAGAAAGCCCAGAATTGAGTTCTGAGGGGCTGCGGGGCTAGACCCGGAAGAAAGAGTCCACTCTTGGCCGGCGAGCAACGTCTTTGTTTGAAACTGGCTCAGAATCTTGAATCTACAGCAGCTGTCTCTCCGAGTAACAGAACGTTCTCCTTGTCATCTCTCCTCAGAAATGACTCCATATATGCCGTCCTGGGGAGAAAAGCGAGCTAGTTGCTCCTCAGTGCCTCTGCCGACATGCCGAGTCCGCTGTGTCCCAAGGCACTGTGGGCATGCCTACCGGCTGACTTTCATACCCTATCTCTTGAGGGTTCGCTAAATTCAGATTAACCACCCCCCTCCAGCCCTGGCCTGGGAAGAGAGCCATGGAAAAAGACTGACAAAGACCCTCTTGACTTTCCAAATACTGAATGAAAAGAGAGAGACAGAGAAATCTTATTAGCATTGCTTCCCGCAATCTTGTTGAAAACCACACACGGTTATTCTTCGGCTTCCTTGGGCATCCACCCAGTAAAATGCTACAGCCCCCAGATAGCATTTCACCAAGGCTGAGGCCTGTCTTGGAAATGGCTCAAGACAGCAAACTACTGTTCTCTAAAGGTACGAGGGAGACCCGAGGTTCATCTTCAAAATAAACTGCCGGTATGAGATTTCAGGGTCTCTTGGATCCTTAGCTTGGGAGCAGGGCCATGAATAACTAATACACGGAGCATCTTTGTTACACTTGTTTCTGTATAGAGTGCCTTGGGAAGAAGGAAGTATTATAGAGAGAATTTGAATGAAGAACTCCAATGCTACCCTGGTTCATGAAACCAAGACCTATTCCAATATGACAATAAAAAGGCTGCTCTCGGCCACGAAGGTAGAATTCCCAAAACCATTGGGTAAGCCCAGATTCTTGTTCTCAAATACAGAGATTCTTTTGAACTCTAACTGCAGATTTGTATGTAGGAATATTATAACTCATCTAACATCCGTGTGTGCATATGTTAATAGACTTGTATAGCATGAAAGGGATGTCATGGATAATAGATACAGCAGGGATCCATAGACATGCAGATTTCTAACTTCCTGTTGTAGAGGGGTATACATGTGTGTGTGCATGCACGTGTGTGTGTGTATATGTGTGTGTGCATGCATGCGTGTGTGTGTGTATGTGTGCGTATGTGCATGCATGTGTGTGTGTGTGTGTGTGTGTGTGTGTGTGTGTGACAGGCCGTCCTAGGTTATAAAAGGCAGGTAGCTAAACAAACTAGAGGAAATCGATTCCTCCACCGTCTCTGCTTCGAGCTCCTGCCTTGGCTTCCCTTGTTAATGGCCTACGTCTTAGGGTTTTATCGCTGTGAAGAGACCACAGCAGCTCTTATAAAGGAAAACACGTCACTGGGGTTGGCTTATAGCTCAGAGGTTTAGTTCATTATCATCATGGCGAGAAATATGGCGGCACAGAGGCAGACATGGTGCTGGAGAGGTAGCTAAGAGGTCTGCATCTTTCTCAGCAGGCAGGAGGGATGGGAAGAACACTGGGCCTGGGGCTGGAGAGATGGCTCAATGGTTAAGAGCATTGCCTGCTCTTCCAAAGGTCCTGAGTTCAATTCCCAGCAACCACATGGTGGCTCACAACCATCTGTAATGGGGCACCACCTCTTCTGGCCTGCAGGCATACAAACAGACAGAATATTGTATACATAATAAATAAATAAGAAAAAAAAAAGAACACTGAGCCTGGCTTGAGTAGTTAACACCTCAAAGCCCACCCTCAGTGACATACATCCTCCAACAAGACCACACCTCCTAGTTATGCCACTCCCTATGAGCCCATAGGGGCCATTTTCATTCAAACCACCACAGGCTGTAACTCTTTTTTTTTTTTAAATATTTATTTATTCATTTATTTATTTATTATGTATACAATATTCTGTCTGTGTGTATGTCTGCAGGCCAGAAGGGGGCACCAGACCTCATTACAGATGGTTGTGAGCCACCATGTGGTTGCTGGGAATTGAACTCAGAACCTTTGGAAGAGCAGGCAATGCTCTTAACCACTGAGCCATCTCTCCAGCCCCCAACAGGCTGTAACTCTTAAGATGAAATAAACCCTCTCCTCCCCATCGGTTGTCATCAACGGTTTATCACATCAATAAAAACCAAACTAGGACAGAGTAATTCTGACCTTCTCCGTCCGTCCACTCTTCTTTGATTTGTTCTTCTATGTTCCATAACCGAACAAAACTCCTGTTCGCCCTGTTACTAGGAGCTGCGTTACTGAAACTAACGAGCCAAACTAGCTGCAGAAACCCTAAGGTTTAGCTTGTCCTTAAGGAACTGTTTCCCATAAGTAGATGTAAGGGGCAGGATGAGTGAGGTGACGGCCACAGGAAGGACAGGAAGATTCCGGAGGTGAGAAAAACAAGATCCTGAGATCTGAATCTGTGGTGGTCATGAAGATAAAACAATCAGTTAAGATAAGAAGATAACATATTAAGATAATAAATGTGTGAACTTAGCGCCCAGGGAGTGGAACCAGCCAGTAACTTAGGAACTGTCGATGGCATAAACAAACACAACAGTAACAGGAAATACAGGCTCAGAGGAGCCCTAAGAAGCAACAGAGAGACCTTGTCTGAAGGTATAAACAGTTAAAAAAAAAAAAAAAAAGTTTAGCTACTAAACAGGAGTTTTAATTCTTTTCTGCATTTCTTTACCATGCGTATGTGTATCTGTATGTGTCTGTGTGTGACTGTCTGTCTTTGTGTATGCATATAAGTGTGTGTGTGTCTGTGTATGTGTGTCTGTGGTGTGTGTGTCTGTATGTATGCGTGTGAGTGTGTGTGTGTCTGTGTATGTGTCTCTGTTTGCATGTGTGTGTCTGTCTGTGTGTCTATGTATGTGTGTCTGTGGTGTATGTGTGTCTGTCTGTGTGTATGCATGTGAGTGGGTGTGTCTGTGTATGTGTCTCTGTTTGCGTGTGTGTCTGTCTGTCTGTGTGTATGCGTGTGAGTGTGTGTGTGTCTCTGTGTGTGTGTCTGTGGTGTATGTATGTGTGTGTGTCTTTGTCTGTGTGTCTGTGGTGTGTGTGTGTGTCTGTGTATGTGTGTCTGTGGTGTATGTGTGTGTGTCTGTATGTGTGTCTCTGTTTGCGTGTGTGTGTCTGTGATGTATGTGTGTGTGTCTGTATGTGTGTCTCTGTTTGCGTGTGTATGTCTGTGTATGTGTGTCTGTGGTGTGTGTGTCTGTGTATGTGTGTCTGTGGTGTATGTGTATGTGTATGTATGTCTGTGGTGTATGTGTATGTGTCTGTGTATGTGTGTCTGTGGTGTATGTGTCTGTGTATGTGTGTCTGTGGTGTATGTGTGTGTGTTTAAGCTCATATCCAGGTAAATGTGTGGAGATAAAGGAGCTGGTTCTCTCCCACCACCTGAGTGCCAGGGACTGACCTTGGGTCATCAGGCTTGGCAGCAGACACCTTTATCAGCCAAACCACCTCTCTGGGTTTTGAAAGAAAAGTCTGTAAAGAGAAAGCAGGTGAAGGAACAGACTCTGGGCATTATGGGAAATGATACATACAATCTAATAAAAGATCCAAAGGATCTGTCCTTCCCCCATTTCTCCTCGTCCCCAGTAAAGACACAGGGAGTGGAACCGGAGAGGTAGATCCGGGATTAAGCACGGTTCTTTTTTTTTTGGTTTTTTGAGACAGGGTTTCTCTATGGTTTTGGAGCCTGTCCTGGAACTAGCTCTTGTAGACCAGGCTGGTCTCGAACTCACAGAGATCCGCCTGCCTCTGCCTCCCAAGTGCTGGGATTAAAGGCGTGCGCCACCACCGCCCGGCCCAAGCACGGTTCTTGTAGAGAACTTGAGTTTAGTATCGAGTTGTTCACAAACACCTGTAACTCCAGTTCCGGGGCTCCGACACCTCTGCACTCTGAGGGCTCCAGCGCTCACATGTGTACACTCCATACATATGCATAGTTTAAAATAAAATAAACCTTTAAAAAAAAGACATGGGACCAAATATAAGTGTTGAAATATAAGTGTGTCTGCTTGGAGATCTTGACATGATGAGGAGCCGCTGAGGCAGGGCCTTCAAGCCCCAGCTGTCTCCCGGAGGAGGCACTTGGCTTCTCCTGGCGGCGAGCAAGGGAGCGGGAATGAGGTCGCGCTGACCGACTCTGACAGCAAAGATGATGAAGTGCTGCTTGTGCAGTATACCAGAAGCATGGACTAAAACTGGCCAGGGCGGCAGAAGCTGTGCCAGCAAAGAAAGACAGGCTGAGGCCTTCTAGTTTATGGCCATTCGTGGGGCTTTCTGGATCTTGCACAGTCCCCTCACCACACAAGAACACCAATGGACCTGGTCATGACTATCTGGGGCCCCCTGCCAGGGCTCTCACCCCTCACCAAGGTCAGCTGAGCAAGGCATGAACACCAGAACAACGTACCCACGGTTTGCCCCATTCATCCGCGTTCCCCTCCCTTGGGCAGTCACACGGGCTGACTGGCCTTGGCCCTGCCCCTCAGGGCCCTGCCACAGCCACTCAGCCTCCTCTTTGTGAAAGAGGTTGGCTTTCCTCCAGCCCCAACCGAGAACTCTCTGTTCTTAATTTTCCATTGGTTAATTATTTAAACATTGTGTGTGTACCCAAGTGTGCTAGTGCATGTCTCTTCCTTTATTGAAAAAGTTCATGGAGCCTACCAGGGCAGCAGTGCTGAAAAAGCCAGAAGGCACTGAGACACCCCAGACTGAACGAGGGATGGGGGCAGGGGGCCGATTTAAGTCTACATCTTGAGGGACTGATGACACATTATATATATATATATATATATATATATATATATATATATATATATACTGCATAATATTACAGATTTAGTGGGAACTTACTCTGGGCCAGGTATACTCTAAGCAATGAAACCAATGGCTTCCATCCCTTCTTATCTCACACTTCTGAGGTGGGTTTCACCGCCTCCCCATGGACAGGCACAGAGAACTGGTGGAGGTGGAGGGCTGGTTTCTAGTCAGAGAACAAGGAAGTATAACCACCCAGGCCTTCCTAGTTACCAGGCAGTGGGCCACCCAAACCCCAGAGGCAGTAGACACTAAGTGTACAGTGAATTAGAAATGCCTACGTATTTGTTTTTCTCTTTGTGACAGAATTCCTGACATAAAAACCTCAGAAGAATACAAGGCTTATTTTAATTCCCCATCTCATTGGTTTCAGATCAAGTTCAGCTGAACGCATTACACTGAGTTTGAGGAGCGGCGAGCATCATGGGGGTGGGAGGAGATATGATAAAAGCTATTCACCTCATGGGATCCAGGAAGCAGAGAGAGAGAGAGAGAGAGAGAGAGAGAGAGAGAAGGAGGGAGGGAGAGAGAGATAGACAGAGTGAGGGGGGAGGGAGGGAGGGAGGGAGGGAGGGAGGGAGGGAGGGAGGAAGATAGACAGAGTGAGAGGGGGAGGGAGGGAGAGAGATAGACAGAGTGAGGGGGGAGGGAGGGAGATAGACAGAGTGAGGGGGGGAGGGAGGGAGGGAGGGAGGGAGGGAGGGAGGGAGGGAGGGAGGGAGGGAGGGAGGGAGAGAGAGCGCACCCTCTCCCCAGACAAAACACCCTTGACTTTATTTGACGTATTGAATGTCCATTTCATAGACATGCACTGTACCATTGGAAATGGTAGTGTTTGTTCTTCTCCTTTAACTCCATCCAGTTTTCCCCCCTATTGGGTGATGCTACCCACACACAAAGCAAGCCCCCTGCCCACACACAAAGCAAGCCCCCTCCTTGATCCATGCCCTCTGGGATCACCTCCACAGTCACACTCAGAAGTGTGCTTGCCTAATCGCCCAGGTGCTTACCAAATCAGTCAAGGATTAAAACCATCACAGCCCATGTCAACGCGGGGCGGCGGGGGTTCAGGGTTTCTAAGATGGAACACATGAGGGGGAGAACTCGACAGACTGAAAACTATGCGTCCTAAAACCCCTAAAACCGAGGAAGCTGGGAAAGGATTAGCCCCTGCCTGGGAATGCAGGGGCAAGCTGACCAAGATTCAAGACTAAAGGAGCACTATCAAAGAGGAACTGACCACAGAAGGTTGGCAAAAACAAAAGCCGCTGGAGCCCATTGATCTTTAAAAGATGTGTTTGAGACTAGGAAAGGGGGCTGTTTTCCCTGGTAAGCTTTGCTAGCATCAAGCTGTATCCATAGTCCCATTTCTCACTCCACACCTCGGGCATCTCAACTTCTCCATTTCTGGAGAAATGTGAGAAACTGTGAGAAATTTGGTTCCCTTCAACCTTGACACAGGAACTTCAGCACCAATCTCCCTATATCCAGTCTCCCATCCCCCTCCCCGCCCCCCAGCTGTCTGGACTCCGCTGTCTTTCTCTGGCTCCTGCAGACGCTGCTCCCTCGGTCCCCTTGGGCTCCAGCAGCCTACCCTATCCCCTCTTCCTACCCCGCATGTGGAGAGCACCTCAGTGTCCCCTGCAGTCCCTGACTTGCAGCTGCCCATACCCTGCTGTCCTCTGACTTCAATTCAGATATTAAGAGCAAATCCACTCAATTGCTGTCCTCCGACTTGAATTCAAGTATTAACAGCAAATCCACTCCTGTGAAATAACCGGCTCCAAGACCGCAAATCTTGGAATACAAGTTGCTAACTTGTTCTCCTAAAAATATGGGCCAATTTTTCTCAGTAGCCTAAAAAAATATCACATTCGAGGGCCTGCTTAAGCATGGGTGTTACTCACCTTTTCAACTCACCTGTTCTTTTGCTTCCTTCCCTATTCGCTAGGCCACCGTGAGAAAGGACAATTGAGCCATCTTGTCTACCTGCCGCACCTCCCTCCTACTCCTGTCCCAAAATGACTTAAGGCAGAAAGATCTTGATGGAACGAGTCAGTGAACTATGTGATGCAAGTGTTTTAATCCATCCTCGCCTTTTAAAGATTTATTTTTGCTTATGTGGATATATGGTGTGTCTGTATGAATATATACCACATATGTGAAGGCAACAGAGGAGGACAGAAGAGGGTGTTGGGTCCCCTGGAGCTGGAGTCGTATGCAGTTGTGAGGGCTCCACCTCTGTGGCAAAAACTGAATTCAGGTCTGTAGGTAGAGTTTTCTGTCCCACCTGCTAGCTCCCTAATAACCACGTAGAAGCTTCTTACTAATTATGAAAGCTTGGCTGATAGCTTAGGCTTGTTACTAACTAGCTCTTACCCATCAAACTAGCCCACATTTTTACCGATCTACATTCTACCATGTAGTTTTTATCTCTATTCCATCTTTTGTGCAGACTCCTTCCACTCTATCCGGCTTCTTCCCCTATCTCCATCCTTCTTCTCACTGTCCTCTCTGCCCTGAAAATCCTGCCTCTCTATTGATCATTCACCTTCTTATTAAACCAATCCAAGTGACAAATCTTTACAGTGTACAAAAAGATTATTCTACAGCACAGGTCCTCTGGAAGAGCGATAAGCATCCTTAACCACTGAGCCATCTTTTCAGCCCCTAACCCCTACGTTTTAGATACTAACACTGAAATATAAGGAGAGTCTTTTTTTTTTAAATATTTATTCATTATGTATACAATATTCTGTCTCCGTGTATGCCTGCAGGCCAGAAGAGGGCGCCAGACCTCTTTACAGATGGTTGTGAGCCACCATGTGGTTGCTGGGAATTGAACTCAGGACCTTTGGAAGAGCAGGCAATGCTCTTAACCGCTGAGCCATCTCTCCAGCCCCAAGGAGAGTCTTGTTTGAGCAAAAGGGTCTGACACTTCCAGAGGACCTGGGTTTGATTTCTGCAGCCCACATAGCTGCTCACAAACATCTGTGATTCCAGTCCTGGAGATCTGATGCCCTCTGCTGGCACATAAAAAGACAAAAAATACACAGAGGTAAAATGCCAATGCATATGAAATGAAATAAAAAATAATTTAAATTGAAGAATGAATATCATTTTAAAAAGTGTAGCCGACAACTGAGCCCTGGTCAATGGAACAGCAAAGTCTGTGGGAAACCTGACAAAATTTCCCCAATCCCTCTGACTGAGATGCTCCAACAAGGCTGAAGCACAGACCGGACAGACCCTTCACAAAGTCCTGTGACAAGTTTTGAAAGATGTAGGATCCTGAAGGGATGATTCCTGAATCCCAAGCGGACATCAAGTGACATTCCGGGTCCTTTCGTCCCTTCGAGGAGAAATTCCTTAAACATGAGAGTTCACCCGATTCACTACAATTTATAAATTATTTATTTATTTATTTATTTTATTTATTTATTTATTTTTGGTTTTTCAAGACAGGGTTTCTCTGTGGTTTTTTGGAGCCTGTCCTGGAACTAGCTCTTGTAGACCAGGCTGGTCTCGAACTCACAGAGATCCGCCTGCCTCTGCCTCCCGAGTGCTGGGATTAAAGGCGTGCGCCACCATCGCCCGGCCTATAAATAATTTATAAAGTGAGTGAAGGTCATTGCTGAACCCCAGAACTGATGGGGGTGAAGGAGTGTGTGAGCATGAGGAAATTAATACGGTGCTTGCAGAAGGAAGACTGTTTCAGGGAGACAGACCTGACGGGTGTAAACGCTACTGTGGTCACTGACTGAGCCACTCTCCCTGCAGATCTCAGCCCTTGTGGCATTTATGTCCTTGTTGCCTTCATCATGGGAAACGGTCACTTCACTGACCGCTCATCACGCTCCCCTTCAGTACACAGCCGTGGAAAGCACAGTGTCACTAAAGGTCACAGGCTCAAATCGGTCTGAGTCCGGAAAGAGACAGAGTCATTACCCCTTATGGTTCCTTGGCAGGGTTGGGCCAGCAAATTAGTGGCTTCAGCTTAAGATCTGCCGCCCTGATGCCTACCCTAGTTGGCATGGTACCTCACTTCTAGGTCACCAGTCTCAGAGGGAAAAACCTGGCCTGCCAGGACCTCATGACCACGAATTTCTGTTACCTTTGAAACAAACCAAAACAACTAAATCATTCCGATGACGATAACAGTAATAATCCCCCTGCAACAATAACAGAGGAGGCGGGTATTCTGCTCCGGGATTGGAAGGTCAGCCGCCGTGGGCCCTGGGCTCACACGCACCCTGACTCATTAGCTCCAACATTTCTAATCATTATTCTCCCTTGACTCCATCACGCTTTGGCCATCAAAGGGGGGTGTCAGACTACGTAAAACGCCAGCATTTGCTGTTTGAGGGTGGAAGGAGCAGTAGTTCAAACTTCTGACAGCTGTTCTTTCTCCTAGGAGCTTGGCCTTGGCTATGGGCAAAAAAGTCCTAAGATTGGGGTAGAGAAATAAAAGAGGGCATAAGGCCATGGTCATGAGCTTCTGCGCTCCACTTTTGTGACTGCCTTCCCCATGCCCTGAGTCCCAGCTTAAAAAAATAAGGACCAATAGTAAGAAAAATGAGGGCAGAGTTTGAAACATGACCTCCAAATTATGACTTTTTTTGAGACAGGGTCTCACCATAGATCCCTGGCTGGCCTGGAACTCACTGTGTAGACCAGGCTGGACTCTGACTCACAGAGAACCGCCAGCCTGTGCCTTCTGAACATAGAGATTAGCAGCAAGTGTCACTCACCGCTCATGGCCTCCTCTTTTGTTTAAACAAATTAGAATGTGTTACTAAGCCAACCAATTTGTTTACATAGAGCAGATCAAAGGCAAATCAGATTCCTAATCAAACATGTCCAAAGCTTGGCATCATGGTGTACAGGCCTTTATTCCCAGCACTTGGAAGGCAGAGGCAGGTGGATCTTTGTAAGTTCAAGACTAGCCTGGTCTACATAGACAGTATGTAACACCAGTCTCCCTACCCAGGGCAAGTTCCAGCTCCCCGGACCGTCTTTCCATGTCTGTGGGAATCCTAACAGGGCCGGCTTGGCTTCTCCTTCTCATATTCTTTTGGAGTTGTTTATGGTTTTGTCTCCAGTTTTCAGCAAATCCACTTGGGGGCAGGATGATTTTGCTTTTCTTGCGTGAGCAGGAATCTCCTGACTCTGAGTCTTGTGAGAAGACACTGGGAGAAACTGAGTCAGCATACAGACCAGGAACGACAGAGAAAACCAAAAAGGCTCAAATTCTTTGATGCTGCCCCCTCTGAGAGGCAGTCTCCGTGGGCTCCTCTTGAAAGTCAGCTCTGCTACCATTTAGTGAAGAGAATTCTCTGGGTACAACACTGCCGGTTCGTAAACACAGCAAGACTGCCGGGACTTAAAAACTGGGCCATGGGCCAGTGACATGGTTCGCTGGGTAAAAGGGCTTGCCACCAAGTCAGGGGACCTGAGTTAATCACAAGACACCATGGTGCAATGACAGAACCAGCTCCTAAAAGTTGACATTTGCCCTCCATGTGCATGCCACTGCCACAATATCACACACACACACACACACACACGTGCTCACACAATGATTTTTTTTAAAAAAAAAATTTAAAACAAAAACCTGACAACTTTTATTCCTTGTCCCTTAAGAATCTTCCTTGGGCCCTAGCTCCTACACTATGAAGAAACTCAAATCATAAAAAGCTACAGGGACAAGAATCAAGGGCCCTTCCCCCAGCCCCAGCTTGGACGCTTCGCCAACAGCTGGGTGATTCACCTTGGAAGCCGGTCTTCTTGCCCCACTGCAGCTGCCCTAGCCTCTGCCTCAGGAGCAGCAATGAACCTCTTGCACGCCGGACCCCTGTTCACACTTCATGCTAAGGTGGACGCCGGGGCGCAGCGCACCTGCAATCCCAGCAGTGAGGAAGCTGATGCTGGAGGAGAAAGAGCTCAAAGTCCACCTAAAGGACAGTGAACTTTAGATGAGAAAGAGTTCAAAGACCACCTAACGGACAATGAACTTCAGATTATCCATAAAGTGTGAGACTGCGTCTGTCTCAAACAAAGACAAGCAAGCAACCACAACAAAACCCTCACTTTTCTTCTTCTAAGATCTTCCGCTCAGAGGTATTTTGTTACAGCGACTAATGAAAATCTTCCCCTCTGGATCCTTTGATCTTGGGGACCTACTCAAAACTCGGGACACTTGGCCAAGGTTGCCCTGACTTAGTAAACTAAATGGAAAGATAGAACTCTGGTCACCTTGTCTCTGAGGCCCAAGCCTGATATTATGACCTGGGTCTTTGAAGTTCTTTTTTACTGCTACTGCAATGCTTTGTGGGAAATGTAGTTCCAAATGGCACCAATCTCTGGATTTGACTATGGGTTGTGGGTTTCAGCGGCGCTGCGGGGATGGACACCAAACTAGCGCGTCGGAGTAGACAAGAGGCAAGCTGGGAGTGTCAGCTTTTGTTGAGAAGGGAAGAAAGACAGACCAAGAGTAGCCAAAGGAGGAGATGGGGCTAGGGACGGAGATCCTAGAGCAGCGGAGAGGAGGAGACGGCTGGTCCCTGGGGAGGCGTCGGGGGTGGACTGGTACTCAGAACGCAGGCTGCTGGTGAGCAATGGTGGTGCCGAGGCCTGAGGACTACACAGGAGGAAGGAAAGAAGAAAGGAAGGAGACGGAGGGAGTAAATTTAAAACTCCGCCATTAACTTTTTCTGGAAGGACAGAAAACTGGAAGGGGCATAGTAGGGCACTTGAATGAAACTGCCTCTGCCTATTCTTAGTTCCTCTGGTCTTTTACACTCCAATAAAAAGAACATTTTCCAAATAAAAGCGGCTTTTCTAAACACACTTTCGTTCTTTATTTATATGGAGGGGGGAACGGAGCATGAACTGTCTATACTAGAAGTGGACTCGAGAAGGAGCTGACTCTTTTCTCCTTCCCACCCACTCACCTGTCCTGGTACCTGTGTACCTGTCCTGGTACTTTGCCCCAAATCGCTCCGACACGAGTTGGAAGCAAGTCTTACTGGCAATCCCGGCTCCTTTAGCGCCACCCAGTGGCCGCAATGGGAAATGACAGGAGCTCAAAGCTTGTAAAACAACCCTTTGTGTTCAGAAGGTGCTTTTCCTGCCAAATCAAATCTCCGTGTGTTACAAATCCTGGAAGAGAAATCCCGAGGAACAAAGCCCTTTTTTTTTTTTAAGCGAGTGTGGAAACCAGACCCTACTTCCTTCCTCCAGGATTAGGGTTTATTGAGGCTCATGGAGTAGGTCATCTTGTTTCAAGGATGAACGGCTGGCATCGCTACCTGGGCCATGAGAGAGGGGAAATACTTAAGCTCTCTGGGGAGTTTATCAAAGGTTTGTCTGTTCATGTTACTAAACTGTTACAAAGGGCTCTCTGTGGCTATTTGCTGTCGTCTGTCGTCCCGTTCCCCCCCACCACCACCACCACCACCACTCTTGTTTAAACTTTGTTAATAACATTGAACCTGACTTTCCCTTGCCGGCATAACTAAGAGCAAATGAGTTTGGGAGCCTTGATGGTGAACACTTTTCTATATTCCTTCCCAATACCTCTATTCTGTTGCCTTAGATACCTATGTGAGCCTCATTGTGCAGAGACCTCATCCACCCCAGTCTCCCTTTCACCCCCAGGAAAGCTTCCCCACAACCCTCAAACATCCTTCAAGACAAGTGCCGGAAGGATAAGGAGGTTGCTGGACAGCTCTTTCCTAAGAACGGAAATACTATCTCCTGAAGAAAAGGAAGAAAAACTCCTAAACACACAGGGAAGCCACAGGACTCAGAAGGTCCCGCCCAGAGGGTTATAAACAGCAGACAATCGCTGGGTGCGCGGGAGGACTCCGGGTGGCGCTGCCTGCCAGGTGCACAGAGGATCCCTCGGATGTCATCCTCATAAGTAGATTCTCACCTGGGCTGGGGTGAGAATTTTAGGGACGCAGCAGCTTGGGTCACTCTAGCTCCCAATAGCAACCCCAATAAACTCATTGGCTCACCACACAAGACTCGGATGGAGTCATTGGTATGCCGTCTGAGCCCGATCTGGACTGAGTAGATGTTATTCCCACCTCTCCATGAGAAGGTACGGCAGCAGGACGCTCACAAGACACCCCCAGAAGGTCTGGAGAAACCGCGATGGGCCACGATGCTCCTACACAGGGACCTTGTGGCCATCAGTATCAGCCCTGCATGTGTGGTTGGGTTGGGAGACAGAGAAACCTTTCTCCAATAGCAGTGTGCCATTACTTTGGGTGCGGCCCATCGAGACATTTCTTTATCTACCCCAGTCTAGAGAACAACTTTCTGCCCCAAACCATGGAAGGATTTCCGTGGTGCTTGACTGGTTTCTTATCTCGGTCCAGTCAGTCATCCTAACCCCTGTCATTCACTGCACAGGCGCTCAGCTACTCACGTTTATCTCTTCCCCCCCTCATCTTCCTCAGTACCCTCTCCTCCCCCAATATACCCTGCTAGTTCTCCTCTTCTGCCTCCCTGCTCTCCTCACCTCCTCTCCTCCTCTCCCCTTCCCTTCACCAGCTCCTCAATACCCCATCCCTGCAGGGGGTGCGTGTGGAGGGGGTGGAGCCTTGCTAAGGGGAAAGAACTGGCTTTTGATGAAGGCGCGCCCCCTCCATCCTCGCTCAGCCTCCTAAGGAAGGTGCCACCATTTTACCAGGAGAAACCGCGTCCAGCTTTGCGTACAAGTTCACACAGCTAAGAGGCTACCGAGCCAGGTCCCTTGATGTCGGGACTAAAGTCCAGGCAGTTCCCATCTGTTGCCTTCCACAAAGGTCCCTTCCCCTACCTAACAGGGCTAGGTGTAAGCCATGTGGATCTCAGCTGCCTCTGAAGAGCTTTCTGGGCCACGAGGAAGACGCTAGATGAAGAAAGCTAATAACTGCAAAGGTTTTCAGGAGACACCGGCCTGGCCAAGTTCAGGGCAGGAAAAGGTGTGACTTTTGGTCATTGTACAAACCCCAGGGGCTGGGGCTGCCTGGAATCCAAAGGTGACACACTTCCCGGGGCCTGGGACAGCCAGAGCAGTTCCATGGTACTTTCCCTGGGGTTACTAAAATACGAGCTCGATGATAGAAATGTAAGCAATACTAAGTTTCTTACTGGATTTTAAAGGCTTTTCCCCAATTTCCACTTTTCAGGGGGGAAATCCTTCGTGGGAATCACGGTTCCCGTTACTTAGTGTTTTTCATCCCCACTGAGGGACCACGGGCGGCAAGGGGGAAATAAATCCAGCACCAGCAAGGCACGTCTAGAAATCTCATCATGCCGCTCGGCCTCCGAGACTCTTATAAATATTAATTTAACTTGCTGCATAATTGGTAATAAAATTCTCTTTGTATTAAGGAAGTGGTAAAAGTTAATAGGCTGTAAGCCGGCATAATTCCTGGGTGGATTTACCGCGCGCGCCAGCGCGTAGCCCCTCTAATTGTGTTGTGGAGGCTGAGTTATTGTACCACATTTCCCCGCCGGAGTGGCATTGATTAATGGCTAAAGTGGCATTGCCAGTGGCCATACACAGCCTAGCACAAAGCAGGTACTTAATAAGCATCACTGTAAGAGGACTAAAACTTAGCTTCTCGTGGACCTTGATCTCTGGTTTCGCCACACCCTCATTCCGTCTGCCAGAGATGAGTAGGGCCCACCATTGACTGTCAGCATCAGGCCCATTTATTTCTACCTTCCTTGAAATCATCTTGTTTCTGTCCTTCTGGCAGTTCTTTTGCTCATGGGCTACTGTGAACATTCTACAGCTCTTTCTTGCTATGGTTTGGATGTGAAATAGCCTTCATTGGGTATCCACACTTGATCTCCATCTGTGCTAATTTGGCTGGGAGTTCACTGGGATTGTGTTTCTGAGAGTTAGACCTGTTTCCCCAGGCTCTCCTCTCTCTGCTTTCTGTCTGGCTCCTCCACCCCCTCTCCACCACAGGGGACTGAAACCTCCGAATCCATGAGCCAATTGGTCCTTCCTCTTTTTATGCCAGGCAACCTGTCACAGAGGCAAGAAAGCTAACAGACACATGACTCTTCTTATTTGTTTACTAAATCCCACTGGACATAAATTGCTGGAAGCCAGCATTTGTATCTCTTCATTCTATCTCCTCAAAAGCCAGAGCAGGACTGACATATAAGAGTTTCCGATGGGGCTGGAGAGATGGCTCAGAGGTTAAGAGCACTGATTGCTCTTCTGGAGGTCCTGAGTTCAATTCCCAGCAACCACATGATGGCTCACAACCATCTGTAATGAGATCTGGTGCCCTCTTCTGGCCTGCAGGCATACATGGAGGCTGAACACTGTGTACATAATGAATAAATAAATCTTAAAAAAAAAAAAAAGAGTTTCCGATGAGTAGTTCTTCAAATGAAATTTTCATTCTATCCCTTGGTGGTTTAAATAAGAATGGCCCATAGGCTCTTACATTTGGATGCTTGGTCCCCAGTTGGTGGAACTGTTTGGGAAGGATTAGGAGGGGTGGCTTTGTTGGAGAAGGTTTCAAAAGCCTATATATACCATTCTAGATGGCTCTCCCTCTCTTTCTCTCTCTCTCTTTCTTTCTCTCTCTCTCTCCCTCTCTTTCTCTCTTTCTCTCTCTCTTTCTCTCTCTCTCTCCCTCCACAATAGTTTTGGACTCTCTCTGCCTTGTTGTTGTTGCCTCACTATGTAAGCTCTCAGCTACTGTTCCAGCACCATACTTGCTTGCTACCATGCTCTCCTCCATGACAGCCTTGGACTCTACTACCCTCTGGAACCATCAAGCCCAACTTAAACATTTCCTTTTTTTAAGTTGCTTTGTCTGTGGTGTCTCTTTGCAGCGATAGAAAAGTAACCATGATGCAGTCAAAAGCATATTCATAGCCACCCACCTTTGTGGGCCACGTGCATACGTGCTAGCCCTTGTAGCTCTTTGGAGACATCCCTCACCTGGGACAAAACCTTTCCAGGACCTGGTTGCCTAGAGAGGGCTTCGGTCTCTTAAATATTGTGAACTTCTAAGGGGAGAATTTAATGCACATGATTCTGTTACCCCCATTTCTTTGTTTGTACAACTCGAAAACATGAACATGTCAGCTGCATAGTTCCATGTTCATGAGAAGACAGTGACATGCTAATGTGTGCTGTGACATTGGAAAAGCAAGGGAAGGGTGTTCATCCAAAGCCCTGGTTATGCTCTGTCGGAGCCCATGAGCCTCAGGAAGGTAGATTCTGGGAGGAACAGGTCATTCTTCATGAAGATCCAGGGCAGGCGTCTATGGACAGCTTGCTGGCATTGAATTTGTAGGTCTAATCATAAAGCTGCAAGACCACCTACCAAAAAGCAATTATTTCTATGTCAGTATTATCCCAGCCACTTTACACTCCAATGATAAATCTTCATCTGGTCATTTAGAACCATGCCAGAATGGCATTCCGTTCATAAACCCCAAGGTGAAATTTAGAAGGGAAAAAAAAAAACATTATGTAATTTAGTGCAAATGTCCATATATTGAAATGAGGGGAGTTCATGAAGTGAAATGACTCTTCCTCGCTCCCTCACGTAGACATTTTTCATGTTAGATGTCATATGGATAAATATAATTGTCAGGCTCGGGATGAAAAGCGTGGCTGTAACAAGACATTTGGGTTTTTATTCTTGTCTCCATGTATTCTCATCAACCCCCGCTGCTTGGGACATCTAGCTCACCCTGCAGACGCAGGTGGGCCTGTTATAGGGAGGGGTTTTATTACTTTCCGGTCCCCTCTCAATGCAGCCAGTGACTGTCGTGGCCTGTCAACCTACTTGTGATAAAACCTTTCCAATGAAGCCTCTTCACCAAAGATAAAGAAAACTTGATTCAGAGCCTAATCCCTTTGCTGCTTATAGGCTGCTTTTCTCTTTTAAGACAAGCTGGAAATGCAATTTTGAAAGGCAATGATAGACTCTGCCCTCATGCACTACGGCCTTTTCCCTCTGGATTGGCAACTCAAAGCCCTTCTACCTTCCATGGTGTAGAGCTGACGGCGACAGCTTCGGGGCAGTGGTGGGGACAGAGACTGGAAAATCTGCAGGCTTCTGACAAGCGAACTTTGATGTCTATGGAGCTGACCTTCCAAGCCAGAGGGAAACCGTTGGAGACGCAATCTGTTTCCCACGGCAAACATCTGGACACAGAACGGGTTGTGGCGAAGCAGAGCATTGGCCTGAGGGAGGGGAGTTCTCAGTCCCTCTTTCTGCCCACGTTCCCTGAGGCCAGCCCAGGTGGGAACTGCCAGGAGTCTGCGCTTCTGCACCACTCTGGCATGCAAAAGACGGCACAAGGTTTCCTGTCTTGTTCCTGAAGTTGGTACGACCTTGGCACCAACATCTGACGAACGTCTTGCCGCGTGCACATCCGCAACAGGCTCGAATTTTAAGCAACGTCCTAGCTAAAGAACATTGTTCAAGCCGGGCGGTGGTGGCGCACGCCTTTAATCCCAGCACTTGGGAGGCAGAGGCAGGCGGATCTTTGTGAGTTCGAGACCAGCCTGGTCTACAGAGCTAGTTCCAGGACAGGCTCCAAAGCCACAGAGAAACCCTGTCTCGAAAAACCAAAAAAAAAATAAATAAAAATAAAAAAAATAAAGAACATTGTTCAAGGGCGGAAATGGTGCAAATGGGTTCTTAGCCTACTCCCGTTGTAATAACAAAATACCATAGACTAGGCAATTTGTAAATCATAGACATTCACTCCTTGCTCTTCTGGAGTCTGGGAAGACCAAGGTGCTGGCATATTCCAAGCCTGGTGACACGTCATTCCACAGACACTTTTTATAGTGACCTCACATGGAGACAGAGGCCAAAGAGGGCATCGGAACCCGTGGATCTAGAGTTATCGATGATTGTGAACCACCACATGGGTGCTGGTAATCAAACCCAGGTATTCTGGGAGAGCAGCCAGTGCTCTTAACTACTGTGCCGCCTCTCTACTTCTAACTACTAAATATATAATAATATATGTCTTAGTTGAATTTCCATTGCTGCAATGAAGCACCATAATCAAGGCAACAAGTAAAAGAAAGCATTTACTATGGAGCTCACCATTGCAGAGAGTTAAAGTTCATCCATGACCATCACAGTGGGCGGCATGGCCTGGAAATGGTGTGGTCTTTTAAAACTTCACCTCAAGTGACATGCCTCCCAATCCTTCCCAAACAGTTCCAGCACCTGGGGACCAAGCATTTAAATAATAAGCATTTAAATAAATGGCCTAGGCCAGGCAGTGGTGGCGCACGCCTTTAATCCCAGCACTCGGGAGGCAGAGGTAGGCAGATCTTTGTGAGTTCGAGGCCAGCCTGGTCTACAAGAGCTAGTTCCAGGATAGGCTCCAAAGTTACAGAGAAACCCTGTCTTGAAAAACCAAAAATAAAATAAAATAAAAGGCCAATGAGCGCCATTCCCATTTAAACCACTACAATAAACGTATATGTGTGTATGTATGTATATGTGTGTTACAGTATACATACATAATATGTATCATTTATAGTCACCTGTAAAAGATAGTATTAGTATCTTAGTTAGGGTTTTATTGCTGTGAAGAGACACCATGACCATCACAATTCTTATAAAGAAAAACATTCAATTGGGGCTGGCTTACAGTTCAGAAGTTCAGTCCATTATCACCATGGTGGGAAGCATGGCAGCATGCAGGCAGACATGGTGCTGGGCACAGAGCTGACAGTTTTACATCTTTTTTTTTAGATTTATTTATTTATTATGTACATAGTGTTCAGCCTCTATGTATGCCCGCATGCCAGTAGAGGGCACCAGATCTCATTACAGATGGTTGTGAGCCACCATGTGGTTGCTGGGAATTGAACTCAGGACCTCCAGAAGAGCAGTCCATGCTCTTAACCTCTGAGCCATCTCTCCAGCTCCCGAGAGTTTTACATCTTGATCTGCAAGCATCAAGAAGAGACTACCATAGTGGGCATGGCTTGAGCATCTGCGACCTCAAAACCTGCCCACAGTGAAGCACTTCCTCCAATAAGGCCACACCTCCTAATAGCGCTACACCCTATGAGGCTATGGTGGTCATTTTTATTCAAAGCACCACAATTAGTTATTAAACTTTAGGAGTAAATAAATGCAACAATTAGTTAGCAATAGTAGTTATACACCTTACTAAACTATACTAATAGTTAAGTATCAAATGAACAGACCAATGTCATATAATTTATTCATTCACTAAACAAAGATTGAAGGCTTAGTGTGTTCTAGAGTCATCCCTTTCAGGTGACATATTGTGGTGAAGACTGACACCAATTATGACAAAACGAAGTAGAGAATATAGTGGTCGCCAAGAGGTCCAATGGCTGGAACTGTGTTCCCTAATTTGGGCTTCTTAGAAGTCTTTGCAGATGTATAATCATTTAGATGGCAAGAGATAGTTCTCAATGGGTTTTCACAGCGGGACCTAAATTGAGCCAGGACAGGTCCTTCTCACCCCGGGTCGGGGTGTGTGTGTGTGTGTGTGTGTGTGTGTGTGTGTGTGTGTGTGTGCATCAAGTAGAGATTAGTCACAAAGCCACAGAAGGAACACCAGGCGCCCTCTGAAGCTGGACGTGCAGCCCCTGCCTGAGCTTACCACTCTGCGCATTGAACAACAGGACCTGACTTCAAAGTGCCTCGAAGAGAGGCTACACAGTAGTTTCCTGTGTGTCCTACACCGAACCTGGGAGTGGGCACACTCACCCTTAGAAAACTGTTTTATTTCATTATTAAAAGCAGTTAGTCTGGGTACAGTGGTGCATGCCTGTAATCCCAGCACTCCAGGTGGATGTAGAAGGATCATGAGTCCGAGACCAGCTTGGGCTACGTAGTGAATCTGAGCCAGCCACAGCTACATATCCTGCCAGTGCAAACACACATACATATGCGCGCACACACACACACAGCCTAAGACCTTTGAGTTTCCATCTGCCATGCCTTTTCCCTAGAGGACAGAATTGTGAGGCATGCATTTTATAGATTTTATTCCTAGATAAAGCCCACAGAGGAGGTTCCCTTGGCCATTCCAGGGACCATGCATCCAACAAAAGTTACAATCTTCTGATTCTTCTAGATCAGGAGTTTTTAAATGTAATAAACACAATATGCACACACTACACACACACACACACTACACACCACACACACACTACATTGGACAGCCTACATTGAAACTCAGAATTTAGGGCCACCTCCAGACTTCCCAGTCAGACTGTGTGGACAGCTCCACAGATGCGCAGTTTGAGAGGTTTTTGCGTGTGATTTTTTTTACACCCCCACGCGCATTTGAAAAGCATAGCGTCAGCACCATCTGTGACATTTTCTCCGCTCTGACGCATTTGACCTAGATTACACGCGTGGATCTGTTACTCCCTGGCGAGTGGGGCTCAGACTATTTATCTAGGAAATGAGGAAGAATCTTATCTGCTGCTAGGTATTTGTCTAACAGTCTTTGAAATCCCGAGATCAGAGAGTCCAGATAAAGCCTTTACTATTTATCGGCTCTTCAGTGCTGCAGTGGAATGTGTCAAGGCAGGAAGGGCCGGGAGTCCCATCTAGCATCTCCCCACACAGGGGCAGGTTAAAGTGTTAAATTCCAAGAGCGGAGGGGGAAATCTGCAATCGGCCTTCAGGCCTAATAGAACCCAGGATTGTTTAAGCTGTTCACATTTCCAAAGGTCTCAGAGCATCTCTGAAGCCGGTTGGTCACAATCCGTTGCCAGGACGGCTCAGGGACCTCCAGAGCGAGCAAGCTAGTGCTCCAAGCTAGTGCTCCAAGCCAGTGCTCTGTCGTGACCTGATCAAGTATGATGTTTCGCTTAACGTGGCACCGCTGGGAGCTGTACCTTCATTACTTCGTTTTTGAAACAAAAACAATGAGACTCGGAAATGTTAGATAACTAGATCACATGATTGGTGAGTGGTATTGTTATGCCCAAATTCATGAAGTCTCTGCGAAAGTCAACAAAAAGACTGAGTCCCATATGTAAAAGCAAAGAGCTTTTATTTTATTCAAGTTTGCAAACTCAGTCTCTCCACCTGTCCAATGTATTGGAATAAATGGAGAGCCCTGAGCTCAATAGGGTTTTATAGTAGCAAAGGTGGGGGGTGAGGGGTTTCTGAGGTTTAGGACCCCTGATTGGCTGACATTTGTCTAGGGGTGTCCTGGTGAGTGTGTGCTGACAGGTGATCCTATCTACAGCGGTTAGAACGCTAGGCGTTTCCTTTGAATGAGTCTGTTTTTGGGTGGTGCTCAGGTAATCTTAGTTCATGGTCCTTACTGCAACCAAGTATTGCTTCAGGGTAAACAACTGAGACTCAGGCATGTATTAAATTTATCGATGGCTGAGTCCTACTCTGGCAGGTGATAATGGTTAGAAGTAAAGAACTTCCTTTGGGTGGTCTGTTCATATTTAGCTTATCATGGCTGGCTCCTACAGTATGGCTTGGCTGCTCATCGGTAGATCCCTGCTCTGGCTCTCCAAGCATCCTCTGGCCTTTGACACTAAGTAGCTCTCGATGCCTGGTATCGCCCTAAGATCTGCCCAGATCATCCGCAGGCTGAGATCGCAATTGCTTCTGCCTTGCCTGCTAGGCCTAGGGGAGGGCGCTCCATGAACATCTGTGATCAATGAGTGGAACCGATCTTACTGCCCAAGAGTGATTCTTTGCCTGAACTCGGGCAGGTGTTTCTGGTACAGGCTACCTAGAACCATCTGCCTTGGGGGATCTCTGCCCATCCCCATGATTTGATGCAATACTCTTTGAGCTGGAAGAGCCTTCTCTTTCCCCGCCCACCCTTTGCCTGCTATGCCATCTGCTTTCTAAGCAGGATTGTTCTTTTTTAAAAAAAATATTTATTTATTTATTATTTATACAGTATTCTGTCTGCCTGTATGCCTGCAGGCCAGAAGAGGGCACCAGACCTCATTACAGATGGTTGTGAGCCACCATGTGGTTGCTGAGAATTGAACTCAGGACCTTTGGAAGAGCAGACAGTGCTCTTAACTGCTGAGCCATCTCTCCAGCCCCAGCAGGATGGTTCTTAACAGAGTTATAGTTTGGACGGGAAGTGTTCTTCAAAGATCTGTATGAGAAAGACTTGGTCACCAGCCTGGAGCACTAGTAGGAAATGGCAGAACTCTTAGGAGTGACCTAATGGGAGGCTGGTTATTCAAGTCATGCCCTTTGAAGGGATATCGAAACCTTACTTTTCTGGTTCTTTTTGTTTCCCAGTCACCGTGCAGAGAGGTTTGTTCCCTCGTCTGGTCCCCACTATGTGCTTCCCCAACATGATGTCATGTCTCACTGCGGGCCATAACGCAACAGAGCCAGTTGACCATAGGCTGGAGTCCCTGAGATCATGGGTCAAAGTAAATCTCTCCTCATTACAAGTTGACTGTCCTGCCGGGCAGTGGTGGCTCACGCCTTTAATCCCAGCACTCGGGAGGCAGAGGCAGGCGGATCTCTGTGAGTTCGAGGCCAGCCTGGTCTACAAAAGCTAGTTCCAGGACAGGCTCCAAAGCCACAGAGAAACCATGTCTCGAAAAAAAAAAAAAAACAAGTTGACTGTCCTGAGCATTCTGTCACAGCAATGTAAAGCTGACATAACAGAGACACAGTACGGGTTCTAAAAGTGTGGTGGTGTACACCTTTAAATCCCAGCACCCCGGAGGCAGAGGCTACTGGATCTCTGTGAGTTCGAGGCCAGTCTGGCCTACAGAGTGAGTTCCAGGATAGCCAAGGCTACACAGAGAAACCCTGTCTCCAGAAACAAAAACAACAGCCAAACTTTGACATCGGACCAAAGGCACAGCGCGAGCAGTAACAGGGGCAACAGAGTCACAAACGTCTCGTCTTGCTAATCTTCTATGTTTGTCTCCCATCACATCCCTTAGTTCTCACCAACACACAGCACTGACTCCAATTAAAACAGTTTACAATGAATAGCAGCACTCTTTATGGAAAAGCCACGAAATTCTGGGTACTGTGCTAAGAAATGAATGGAATTTTTCATGTCAGCACCCCACCAGAACCTTCCATTATGTAGTCCCAGCTATTATTCCATTTCACAGATGAACAAGCAAGTCTTAAGTAAATTGCCTGAGGACAAACAATTATAGTAATGGAGTTCTCCTCTCCTCCTCTCTCTTCATGCCCTCTAATAGCCCATCCACTCTTCTCTATAAACCCCCACCCGCCCTTACCCTGACCATTCTCAAACACACCCTGTTCATCCTCCTCCGCTCTGAAACCCTAAAGCACCTGGAGGAGCATTTGTGTGATATTTATGCATATTTTATATACATTTGAACATCTGATGGCCTTGTGTCCCCTCCGTATAGTGAGTTTCTGGAAAGTAGGCAAAGTGCCTTATCCATGAGCTCCAAGCTGAGCACAAGCTCTTACTCAGCCTTCACAGTGGCAAATGCAGGGCTGGAGAGGTGGCTCAGCGGCAAAGAGCACTGGCTGCTCTTCTGGAGGGCCCGGGTTCAATTCCCAGCACCCACACGGCAGCTCACATCTGTCTGTAGCTCCAGCTCTCCAGGGTTTCTGACACTCTCGCACAGACATGCAGCAGGCAAAACGCTAATGAACACGTTATTAAATTGTGTATTATCCGGTGATGAATGCCCACGAAAACTCCACCAAGTCTACCATATGGTCCATGCCTGTCTCATTGGGCAATGACTAATACTCATGATGGTGTCTCAAAGCCCAGGATGAAGCGTGAGCTATATTTTGAGGCAGCAGGAGGATATTGAAATGGAATCTAAGAGGCTGGGGAAATCTGAATGTTTTTAATATATTTACACAAGAACTTTACTTATTTCTATCACACATACAAGCCCAGCAGTGCCCTGAGACTTATCTAAATCACAAAGATGAAGCAGGTTACAAAGATGCCATTTGAAGTCAATTTCCTTACTTTCCCTTCATCCCTAAAGAGACCTCCACTCTCCATCCTCCAGACCTGGGATCAGTGATCTCAAAGAAGTGCTTCAGGGATTGACTAATCCAGTATTTCCAAACTGTCATTATACCTTGACATTAGACACTAGCAAGTATTTCCCTATCCATCAAAGCCTCCGCCAGTGAACACCATCACAATAACCCCAAGATACTGCTTAGAAGACATCAGAAAGGCTGGACAGTGGTGGTGCACGCCTTTAACCCCAGCACTCAGGAGGCAGAGGCACATGGATCTCTGTGAGTTCGAGGCCAGCCTGGTCTACAAGAGCTAGTCCCAGGACAGGCTACAAAGAAAAAGAAAAAAAAATCAGGGAGAGTATTAGTAGTCCATTTTCTAAGACAATTTCCCCGAGTACTATAAAAACGAGACTCATCTCTGTGTTTCCATTACTGTAGCTTGGAAGCCTTTCTGGTTTGCAAGCAGTGGGCGGGGAAGGAGGTGGGGGGGGGCTCTGCCAGGGTCTTCAGAAGGTCACAAGATAGGGCAACAAGCTAGTCCCAGGGAGCAGCCTTAAGCTTGAGTAGTCCCTGACTCCTGCTGAAACAAGAGACCTGGTTTGGGGACGTTGAGTGTAGTCTCCTGGGAACATCCAGCTGTCCCCAAGTGTCTCTCCAGAATTGGGAGAGACAGACGAGTCTCTAGCCTGTGCATTGGAGGGGGCTAAGAGGGACATGTTGGCCTGAGCACTTCTTGGCAGGTGGGGTTTCTTTCGATCTCAAAGAAGTGTTAGCAGTATCAGTTGAGAGCAAATCAAGAAGCAGAGCCTAGGACCATGACAAAGGTCCCCTGACTCACCCAAGCTGAGAAAACACCGAGCAGCCATGAAAACCTCCTGCCATCAAGGGAAACGAAAGCTTTCAAGAGTGAACTCTCTAGACAGTGATGTGGCAGAGTCCATAGAAAAATTGTATTAACACTTGAAATTATGGAAGTTCATCTGTTGTCTTGAGAAAGATGTCACTATACTCTGAGCAGGGAAACATCATTATACTGTGAAAGCTAACGTAATAGCATCTGTAGTATTCTGGAACAAAATAAAAATACTACACGTTCTATTTCTAGAAAGCATTTAGTTTCGAGAATCTCAAAAACAGAGCATTTGTCTGACATTGTCTTATTGTTTTGTCATATTTTCTTGTGATGTATTCAAACCTACTTCTCTTTCAAGAGTGCCTGATGGGACCAGAGACATCTAATGCAAGGTTCTCCTCCCAGGCAAGGGAAGAGACCTGGGTCCTGGGTTCTGCCTTCCACTCCCCTGGGCTCAGTTCCTCATTTGAGGAACTCTGGCACCCAAGGTCTCTCCTTTTGGGTATGGGAAGGCTTCTTTTCTGTTGTCTTCTTGTCTTTTCAAGCAGCAGCAATCTCCACAATGATTATCTATAAACCACCTTGTACCCTGGACATTATTTCTGGGATCTTGAGCACCTCCCACGGGCCTGTGGTTTGGAGGCATGGTCCTTAGGATGGGATTGTTGGGAGTGAGGTATAAAACTCTCAGGAGGTGGCCTAGAGGGCAGTGCCCTTTGGGGTCTCCTTTTCTCTTTGGCTTCTTGGCCATAAAGTAAATGTTTTTGTTACATTACTGGCTCTCGCTGTGATATGCCTCATTACAGGCCCAAGGCAAAAGGCCATAAACGGGAACCTTCAAAATCCATGGGGCTGGAGAGATGGCCAGCAGCTAAGAGTGCTAGATGTTCTTCCCGAGGACAGGGGTTCGGTTCCCAGCACCCATATGGCAGCTCACAACAGTTGTGACTGTACAAGTTGACAACATGACCACACTGTAGTATGGTTAAGGGGAGACTTTTGTTGTTGATACAAGAGGCAGTCAGAGGCATCTGGAAGAGTCCAGAGCAGAAAGAGAAAGAAGTAGACTGGACACGGCCAGCAGACTGGTCATGGCCATGAGAAAAGCAAGGGCAGAGCACAGACAGAGAGATGGAGACAGAGAGGAGGAGAAAGAAGAAGATAGAAAACAGGAGAGTAGGCATTAAGAGGAAGACAACAACATAGCCAAAATAGCAGGGTTGTAAGGAGAATGAGCAACTGGGGAGTTTAGGGTAGGGAGGATGTGAGAAGGGCTAGGCTAGTGTGCTAACAGGGACTTGGAAATGTGTGACAGGTACTTGTGACACTGAGGGAGCCTGGAGGCCAGGATGCACTTGGGTGTGCTAACAGCCACCACAGATAGCCCCTTGTCCCTTCTGCCTTTTGGAATATGCTGAAATGGAGTTTCTTTTGAATCTGACAGTAACTTCAATTTCAAGGATATGACACACTTTTCTAGGCTCCAAGGATGCCAGGCACATATGTAGTAAACATACATATATGAACACACATACATACATAAAAATAAATCGAAAGAAAGGAAGACAGAAAGAAAGAAAGAAAGAAAAGAAAGAAAGAAAGGAAGGAAGGAAGGAAGGAAGGAAGGAAGGAAGGAAGGAAGGAAGGAAGGGCTGGAGAGATGGCTCAGTGGTTAAGAGCACTGGCTACTCCTCCAGAGGTCCTGAGTTCAATTCCCAGCACCCACATGGTGGCTCACAACCATCTGTAGTAAGGTCTGGCACCTTCTTCTGGCCTGCTTCACATGCAGACAGAACACTGTATACACAATAAATAAATCTTTAAAAAAGAAAGAAAGAAAGAAAGAAAGAAAGAAAGAAAGAAAGAAAGAAAGCTAACAAAAACCCTGTGTACCGAAACAAAACCTTTCTCTTTCTAAACTTATTATCTCAGATATTCTGTTATAGTAACGGGAAGTAATCAAAACTGGGAATCAAGGATCTTTGTGTCTACACTGGGAACTTCAAGTGGTTGGTCACTGACCCCTTCTCTTCTAGAAAAGAAAGAATGGTGGCCCAGAACTCAAGTGTTAGTCAATGCCTGTCCCACACCCGTTTCCTAACCTTGCTCCCTTTCCTAAAAGTGAGGACCTCGTCTCAGTCAGGCCCAAGAAGACTGAGAAATCTACCATACTACAGCTGGTCTTCAAATGTTTCCGATTAGATAATTAGAACTGGGTTGCTTTAGTTTTTAGTGAATATATTGTATCTTCTTACTGACTCAATAAATTGAGCACATATGATCACTGGCTCTCAGGACAATTCGGGGTGACACAAGGTGGGGATCCTTTGACCTTGAGCCGCTGAGACCATGATAGCACTTCTTACCCTGAACAGTCCGCTCCTCTTAGGAGTCTAAGCTGAAGCTGTCAACTACAGTGCCTGACTCCACTCATTCCCTTGGTGAAAAGTTCTGTCAAAATGCTTCCTGACTCCCACCCACCGCCATGAGGGGCAAATCCATGACCATGAGGTAATAGAACTTTTTATTCTTTCCCTGTTCAGTGATTCTAGCTCCAGACGGCAGTGACAAATCGAAGATTCCCCTCTTATGCCAAAGCCTGGATAAATAAACAAACAAGCAAACAAATGTGAATAGAAAAACCCCACTCTCATCAAAGCCTCATGGACTCGATTCCACCACACCATGTCTCCCTGAACTCAGTGCAGTATGCTCTGGAACTCATTTCCGCGGGACTTGGCGTTGTAAAACTATTTGGAATGCGCTGCCCTCTTAATACGCCTTTCCGCAAACAGGGAAAGTGTGCCTCCGCTAGCTAGGAGGTGGGGGTGACATGCGCCTAAGTGCGGGGCTTCACCCTGTGTTTTCCGTATTGTCTTGTCAATAGGAGTTATTATCAAGTCCCCAACGAGCCTGGCAGTGCTACCCTCAATGAGGTGTTTAAAACTGCCTTCCCTGGTGAGAAGGAAAACACGGCTTTTGTTCCCATCTTTAAAATTAACTGCTTGGTATTACCGCCATCAATGAGGTGTTTAGCATCAAAATTGCCTTCCCTGGTGAGAAGGAAAACACTTACTTTGTTTCCGTCCTTAAAATTAATTGAGGTTTTTCAAAACTCATCCCTACTCAACCAACAGTCCCATAGAAGGCAAAAGGAGAAGTGGATGAGATTTTATAATGTGGTTTTCGGTCGCCCATCACCGGCTTCCAGCTCGTTCTTCCCATTTATTCCATTCTCTGAACACTTCTCGGGCCCCTTTGTCTCCTTTCCCTCCTGTTAGGTTTTGTGCCTTAAGCCTTGGCAGGAGTTAATTAATAGATACTTGCTTAAGTGAAGCAAAGACTCCGCCAACCTAGATATTCACTATTGACTTGTGCATTTGCCTTTGGCATATTATACTCATTCCGTGAGGTGAAGTAATTGCTCATTAAAATTAAAACTGAGCCAGGTGTGGTGGTGCATACCTTTAATCCCAGCACTCAGGAGGCAGAGGCAGGTGGATCTCTACAAGTTTGATGCCAGCCTGGTTTATATAGTGAGTCCCAGGACAGCCGGGGGTACATATACCCAGTCTACAGAAACAAAGCAAACTAAACTCCAGTATTGATGTCTGAGGAGGGGTGAGAGTCAATAGCTGAGGAGATCCCTCTTCTCTCTTCCTGGGGTATTCCAGAAGCGGGTCTAGCTTTTTTTTTTTTTTTTTTTTTTTTTATCTGTCTGCAGGGTCTTTGTTTGGGAAGTAGGCTCTTGCACAATGCAGCAGAATGTAGTAGGCCAAAGAGGTGATGTCCTGACTTCTACAGACCAAAGTCCAAAAAGACATACTAACCGTAGGTTTTGAAAAACAAAAAGCAGGCTGCTTATAGCCAGAAATTCTCCAAAGAGAAAGATCTGGGAAAAAAAAACAAGAGAACTAGGCGGTTGCTGTGTTTCCCTACAGAAGGGCCTGTGTCCTGCCTCCACCTCCAATACTGAATCGCATAAGGGAGGGAAGGAAGATCTGGGAGTCCTTACCCCACTGCCATCGAACCCAGGGATACCAGGGAACATATTCTTCTCCTCACACAATATGGACTGCGATTCGGATATGAAATGTCCCTCCGAAAGGCTCATGTATTAAAGACTTGGTCTCCCACGCAATGCTCAGAGGTGTGGCTTTGGGCAAGTGATTGGATCACGAGGTTCTCTGACTTCATTAGTGGGTTACTGCGTTGACGGACCCATACTGGAAGACAGTAGAAGCTGGAAGGAGGGGTCTGATTGGAGGAAGTGAGCCATTGAGGGCGTGTCTTTGAAAGGTGTCTCGTCCCTGCCATGTTCACATTTTCAGCTGCTGTTTGCGCTCTTCTACCCGGATGCTCTGTCTTCCAGAGCCTAGAGGTTCCAGAGCCAAGGGGCCCAGGGGCTGAGGCTGCTGAGACCATGACCCAGATCGATCACCCATCAAGTTGTTTTGTTTAATTCTAATGTTTTGTCACAATGACCAAAAGGAACATAACAGAAACAACTGTATGGCACATCTGGGCAAATGGGACAGCAACAGCCTCCTCCAGCACCCCCAACAGGTCCAAGGAGCAATACAGACTGATCATTTGTGCCTGAGACAGGGAGGAAGAAAGCATCAATCTGAGAGGGTCCTTCTACAGTGTCATTAGTGAACTAGTCAGAAACATAAATGAAAGTGTTTCTGTCTTTTCATAGTGTTAGAATTTATTTTAAAAAAGAACAACAGCAATAAATTCACAAGATAAAGTTTCAAAGGCAGCAACCTGCCAGATAATCCTACCTACGTTGGTAATCTAGCTGAGGTGAATGCAGGTTCTTTTATTGTGATCTTAATTAGTAATATAAACTCTCATATCACACAGATGCAGTCAATATATCTATCTCCATATATGTATGTGGCAGTTTGAATGAGATTGACCCTTATATGTTTGAATACTTGGTTCCTGGTGGGTGGAACTGTTTGGGAAGGATTAAGAGGTGTGGCTTGGTAGAGGAGATGTGTCGCTTGGGGGTGGGCTTTAATATTCCAGAAGTTCACTCCGTTCCCTCTGCCTTCTGCTTATGAACCAGATACAAGCTCCATCGCTATGCCTGCCTGCCTGTGGCCATGCTCCTTGTCACGATGGTCACGGGCTCAGCCTCTGACGCTGTCAGCCCCACTAAACATCATCTGAGGCAATAGAGAGATTACTAAGATATCACACATATGGGTTAGGGATAGATACAAGTTAAAGAGGCTACTGCAGGGTTCCAGAGTTCTCAGCAGCAGGCTGATAGACATCTAAATAGAGTCTGTGTTGATAGGATAATGAACCCAATCCAGCTGCAGAGAAACAGCTGCAGGTGCAGAGCAGGGGTTCTCAGCCTTCCTACTGCTGTGACGCTCGCTCGACCACAGTTCCTCATGTGGTAGCGACCCCTCCAGTCATAAAATTATTTTTGTTGCTATTTCATAACTGTGATTTTGCTACTATTTGAATTGTATTGTAAATATCTGTTTCCTGATGACCTTAGGCGACCCTGTGAAAGGGTCATTCAACCCCCAAAGGGGCCGAGACCCACAGGTTGAGAACCACTGCTGTAGAGCCAGGCCAATGAGAGGTGGAAATGTAATTGGCTACATAGGTGAAAGGGCGGAACTGGGCAGGTCAGCATCCAGAGAATGAGCGGGAAGAGGGGCAGATGACAACTGGGTAGGCTGTACCAACCGTGGGGACCAACCTGAGCTAAAGCCCCATGAACAACCCGGAGCTCACTGCCTGTGGAGCTTTCTTTGGACACCAGCTCACAAATAATGACAGGGAGACTTCTTATTAATTATAAAAGCTCAGCCAATAGCTTAGGCTTGTTACTAGCTAGCTCTTACAACTTAAATTAAGCTGGCTCCTTCAACTCATCTATGTACTGCTTCTGCTGCTGCTTCTGCATCTGGCTGTGGATTCTGCCTTTCTTCTTCCCAGCGTCTTCTGTGCTTGGAAATCCTGCCTAGCTACTGGCTGTTGAGCTTTTTATTACAGCAATCTCAGTGTAAAGGAATATTCCACAGCAGGTCACTGACGCAATGTCAGGTATTAGATGACGGTTTAGTGGGGACAAACTACTCAGTGCTATGTGATGAGACCCAGGTGAAGGGGACACAAGTATAAGAAGTTCTCTGGTTTGGTGTCTTTGGTATTTTAATGTGCCCATGTTGCCTTGTAGTCTCAACCCGCTTGAATAACGTTTCTATTCCCAGGAATAAGTCTTTTATCAGCCTGTACTGTGCGGGCGGTGCCAGACAGATGGTGTTGTCTGTAGATCCGCCCTCGGAATGGAGTCAAAAGCTGCTTGTTAAATGGTAGAGGGCGAGGCACCGCCTTAGAAACCACTGTCTTACACAATCTGTATAACTCAGAGTCGGGCACAGCCAGATTTCAGGAACAGAGATGATGTAGAGAAAGACAACAGTAAAAATCAACGAAGAGAGATGAATTTGGGGGGAATGTCGGGGAGCGCCTCACCTTGGCTCCCACGCTCAGTTCCTGTGCCCCAACACTGTGTGAGCTATCTTGTTATGGACACTCTGACCCTCTAGAAAAGAAAGCAAAATCTTGAGAGGCCGGAATCCCTTGTCATCAGTTGGTAGAATGGACTTTAAAGCAGAAAGCAAATTCAATCATATTAACACAAGACTATGACTACATTGCTTTGCCAAGCAAAAACTCACCAGGTGTCTGAAGTCCACTCACTGAATGCGGGCCTGGGTTTGCACATCTGGAGCCCCGGCACTTCGAAGGTAAAGGAGGGGGTGTCAGGAATTTGCAGCTGGACTTGGCTGCACAGGGAACTCAAGGTCAGCCTGGGCTACAGGAGACTCTATATCAAAAAAGAGCAAATATTCATCTGTTTAATTTGTGTACTGTGCATTGTAAATACAGCATTGCTTTTCCTCATGAGTCTTAAGTGACTGTATCCACATCTTACAAATTTAGAGGGACAAATTTAGAAAAGTTAATAATTTGCCTAAGACCTCAGTATTTCTACTGAGGAACCAAGATTCGAACTGAGTAATGTCTGACTCACAAAGACACTCCTTAAACCAAGTTAAGTGACTTGATGTATGCTCTCTGAGCCCAGGGTTCCTTCAGAACTATTTCTTTCTGCTAACATGCTGCCTACAGCACGGCAACCATGCATCCATACACTGGAGCCCCGGGAGCAGAGAACTCCACATTTCTTCCTGAAGCTGTTGACACAAAAACCACAGCTCTTATCTTAAAGGGAGTAAGCTATGGTTCATTCTGAAGCCATGTTGAATGGCCATAGCCTGGGAACACAGACTTAGCTGTTGGGGTGGGTGGAAGCTGATGGTCGGCTGAGTCAATAGATTCCAAAAGGATTTTATCTCTTAGTTACAAGATGTTAGCTAAGGCCCAGAGATGGGCAAGAAATGGCTGTTCTAGAGGGCTAGAATTAGCCCAAGGTAAGGCAATTAGCCTCTGGACCTTCAACTTTCCAATCTCTTAAGTTTGGCAGTTCTTTTTTTGTTTGGTTGGCTGTTTGTTTTGGTTTTTCAAGACAGGGTTTCTCTGTGTAACAGTCCTAGCTGTCCTGGAACTAGATCTTGTAGACCAAGCTGGCCTCGAACTCACAGAGATCCACCTGCCTCTACCTCCCGAGTTCTGGAATTAAAGGCACGCGCGCCACCACTGCCTGGCTCAAGTTGGGCAGTTCTAACCAGCCAATGATTCTCTGCAGGCACAGTGCTAACTCCCAAATGCCCGGGGTATTAAGTACCTCTTTCCTGCTGTGATCCGAGGCCCTGGACTAAGTCTTGATTCAGTTCCTAGGTGTTTCATAAATCACCAACCTTCTCTGTAGTCAGATCACCAAGAAGCAATACAGACTAGACGGCAGAGACCTGAACAAGAAGGCGAGAGGCATTTGCTGGCTTTCCACAATTGTTCTAGCATTAAACAATCATTAATCACTTCTAAAGACTGGCTTCCAAATGTCTTTAAGGTCCCATTGAGATCTCACTTTCTGGAGAATCAGGGTCAGATTGATTAGCGTCTCCATCCTGAACTGCACACCTCCAGACATTAACTCTTCTCTGGTCTCTGTGTGTTCTTCCTAGCTTCAAATCAGGCCCATTCTAGGATAAAGTATAGAATGTCTCAAGGGATGGGGAGGGAAAGTGCAGTGATGCCTCATCCTTTTGCCATTAGAAGGAATGTGGAACTCGATAAGATGAAATGGCATAATAGCATATAAAGAGATATAAGAATTTCTATTTAAAAAAACGTTTGTCACTTTGGTTAAAATGTGGAGAAAAGGGAGTCCTCTGGGCCCCAGCACCTCCCAGAACACTGTCCTGTGTCCCTGCCTACCGCCACTCCTTAAGACCTTTGTGGGTATCTGGGCATACTGGGGGTGCCTGGAACCCCAGTGCTTGGGATGGTGAAGCAGGACCACTAACTAGCTCCGATCTGGACTACAGGGTGAGACCCCAGCTTGGTAGGGAAACCTTTCCTAAGAGTCACAGCACCGTTGTCTCCGTTTTCTCCGGTGTAAATTCTTTTTTTTTTTTTTTTTTTTTTTTTTTGGTTTTTCGAGACAGGGTTTCTCTGTGGTTTTGGAGCCTGTCCTGGAACTAGCTCTGTAGACCAGGCTGGTCTCGAACTCACAGAGATCCGCCTGCCTCTGCCTCCCAAGTGCTGGGATTAAAGGCGTGCGCCACCACCGCCCGGCTTCCGGTGTAAATTCTTTAACGTATTGAGTGTGTTATTTTTCTTCCATGATTCTGACCTTTCTCATGTTTTATTATTCTTGGGGTGGAAATATGACTCAGACCTTTATAATTAGAATATCCCATACCCCTAGTCAGAGTGTTTATTTAAGGCATAGAGACATGAGCCAGGAAACTCAACAAATTCCCAGCGGAACCTCAGCAGATAGGCAAAAATTGTCACGAATTACAGGCTCACTCCCTCCAGAGTTCTCTGAGCCCTGAAGAGTGTATGCAGTGAGTTAAGTACCATTTGCCATTCCCTTGAAAAACTGGATTGAGATCCCTGCTAATTCAGAAAAAGCAAGGTCAACAGAGCCAGAGAAACAGGCTTCCTGATTATACTGAATCCCTGCCTCCCACAGTCTGCCCTCTTGACTATGATGGCCAATCAATGTTCTTTTTTGTTTCCATTTCAAATCACACACACACACACACACACATTCCTTTTTCCAATGCTGGGGATTGAACCCAGAGCCTGCTGAATTCCAGGAAAGTGCTGAGTAAAATCCCTAGCCCTTGGTTTCTTGAGATGGAGTGAGTCTCCCGGCATCACAGTCAAGAAAGCCTCGAATTTCTGGCTTTCTTGCCTTCAGTTCCTGTGCACTGGGATTACCACACATATGCTACCACACCCAGTTTGAATCATTATTGTTGTCACTTGTGTCACTGAG
This sequence comes from Chionomys nivalis, assembly GCF_950005125.1. NCBI lineage: Eukaryota > Metazoa > Chordata > Mammalia > Rodentia > Cricetidae > Chionomys > Chionomys nivalis. Next base: position 30,199,380 of record NC_080105.1, read on the forward strand.
ACACCATGACCACGACAACTCTTATAAAGGAAAACATTTAGTTGTGGTGGCTTGTAGCATGAATTCTAATTGTTCTCAATAATAAGAACCCAGAGTCAGATGTTAGGGGGCAAAAGCTGAAGGATCAGAGAAGCAGTGACCTAGAGAGACCTTTACCTCTACTGAATCGTCAGACTGGAAGAGAGAACTTGTCTCTACGGATCCTCAGACTGTTGCTGTATCTACAAAACCTCAGACTGCATGCTCAGACTGAATCCTCAGACCGCCTCTGAGCTCCTGTCTCATCCCTCCTTACTTTCCTCTCTCTATCCAGCCATAACCCTTCCTGTTTCCACTTCCCCAGTGCTGGGATTAAAGGTGTCAGCCACCACTGCCTGGCCTCTATGGCTAACTAATGCCTTAGCTCTGCACCCTGATCTTCAGGAAACCTTTGTTTGTTAGCTTACAAACAAAATATCACTAGAGTGGCTTGCTGGCAGTTTAGAGATGTTATCCATTACAGTCATGGAGAGATGCAGGGCAGCATTCAGGCAGACATGGTGCTGGAGCTGAGAGACTTTACATCTTGATCCAAAGGCAACAGGAGGTGAATTAACACTGGTCTTGTCTTGAGCAGGTATGAGACCCCACAGTGGCACACTTCCTCCAAGACCTACTCCAACAAGGCAACACCTCCTAATAATGCCACTCTCTTTGGGGACAGTTTTCTTTTAAACCACCACAGAGGACAATTAGCAGATGCTGGTTCTCTGCTCATCATGTAGGACTCAGAGGTGGAACTTGGAGGACAGGGCTCTGAGCCACTGAGCCACTCACTAGTCTTAAACTGAACAATTTAAGAATCCAAAACAAGTGCTGGCAGTGGTGGTGCATGCCTTCAATGCCAGTACTAGGAAGTACCAGGTGGATCTCTGAGTTCGAGGCCAGCCTGGTCTACAGAACAAGTTCCAGGACAGCCAGAGCTGCACAGAGAAAACCTGTCTTAAAAAACACAAACAAAAAAAAATCCAAAGCAAAAGTACATATATCTTTCCTGTAAAGTACCCGACTTTTGCAAATAAATACTGTAGTTTTCAGTCTATTTTTGCTTTTATTATAACTGTGAGAATCTGAGACAGGTAAACTCTAGAGGCTGAGTCAGAAGGATCACCAGTTTCTGGCCAACTAAGAGAATGCAAGACTCTGTTTCCAAAGAGAAAAACTTCACTGTTAAAATGTTACATATATTTGCTTTCCTGTGAAGGCCTTGAAATCAGCCAGTAGGAGGACACAGGGTGGCCAGGGAAAAAAATGTCTCGTTAGCTATGAAATTGAGTATTTTCTTTTTGAACCCCTTGTCAAGGAATTCATTGTTTCTAAACTGTAAGCATTTCTACAGTCTTCAGTTTTCAGACTTAATGGTAAAGCTATGGGATAACAACAGTGAAGCTTCAATTTCTCTTTTGAACTTGCTGTAGTTTCTTCCGGGTATGGCTGGAAAGGCAATGTAGTTTTCATGAAATAGCTGGTTTTCATTGCTCCAGCATGTATATAAATTACATGGTGTTTTGTTTGCTTTCAGAGTTTCTCTATGTAGCCCTGGCTGTCCTGGAATTCACTGTACAGACCAAGCTGATTCCAGAGATTTGCCTGTGTTCTGCCTTGAAAGTGCTGGGGTTAAGGTGTGCACCACCATCGCCTGCTGCTGCGTTTTTGCTGCTTGTCTAAAATTGTTATCTAAAATTGTAACTGGCTTGATAGAAATGAAGCTTTGTTTGATTGGTTTTTCTTTTTCTTTCTCTTTTGTTTTTCAAGACAGGGCTTGCTTCTCTATGTAGCCTTGGCTGTCCTGGAACTTGCTCTACAGACCAGGCTAACATTGAACTCAGAAAGATCAGCGGGCTGCTGGTTGCGCCCCATACCCGACCTCCCCCTCCCCGGATTAAACGTGTGGGCTAAAAACAAAGTATTTTAAAGAGGCTCTTTAGTCTCATTCTATTAGAATACTGAAACAATAAACCCCCTAAGAAATGAGATTTCCCCCAAGAATCTTATGGAGAAGGAAATCCTGAAAATGATTTTATGGTTCTAACCACTGTCCCAATCACCTTATACAATGAGATTCAATGATGGGCAGGGCCACACCCTGATGGCTGTTTAAATGCACATATTTTAATTATGCATATCCTTTTCCTTGGCTTGAATCTCATTTCAGGGCTCCAAAGACCCACTTGGGGTGGGGTGGGTGTCACTGGGGATCTTTGTGGCCACACTGAAAGACATTTCCTGCTTCCCATCACTAATTTAGAGCTTTTTTTTTTTTTTTTTTGGGTTCTTTTAACAGGATTTCTCTGTAGCTTTTAGAGCCTGTCCTGGAAGTCACTCTGGCCTCACACTCACTGAGACCCACCTGCCTCTGCCTCCCCAGTGCTGGGGTTCAACTAACCGCCCGGCTAATTTGGCCTTTTTACTTGATTTATTAAGGCTGAACAGTGTTGGGACACAGGCTCATGGTTACCCAAGTTTAGAAACAAAATGACTTCATTTTGCTTGATTATTCTGATAAGCATTTTCACAACAAAATCTGAAGGAAAATTAATTTTATAATTCATCACTACTACATATAATTACACTCATGCTTTGAGTTCACTAATATTAGACGAATATCTAGACTTGGAAACGTTAACAAGCCAGAACTGTCGGGTACTTTCAACTGTGACCACCTAAAAGCAGAAAGAAAAAAAAAACTATGGGCTACTCTTCCAAAAGAGTTGGGTTCAATTCCCAGCACCCACATGGTGCTCGAAATCCCGTGTCACTCCAGCTTCGGGAGAGCCATTACCCTCTTGTCTCCAAGGGCATCCATCAGGCACGCACAAGATGCACAGTCATACACGCAAGAAAACATCCACATACATAAATCAGAAAAAAAAAAAAAAAAAACACCGTTGCCCTGAGAGAGGCCGGGCGGACGCGATAAACAGGCACATTTCCGCTTCGGCCCAACTGGCGCTAACAGTTCATTTCCACAAAGAATACAGCTACAGAGCCCGTCGGCACAGGGCTCTTTATGGTTTTCGGATCAAAAACGTTAGAGGAAGCGGGTATGGTCGGGGTGGACCCCGGAACCGAAGAAACCGCGGAAATCAAGCCCAGAGCCTGGTCGCAGGCTTGTTATTCCTTCACGTCCCGACCCCACAGGCGTCCCCGCGTCCCCAGACGCCCCGAGGCTCGGCACACTCGGTAGTTCCCATAGCACGCGGCGCGGGCAGAGAAACCAGCTTTTGTTTATTTTGGCCGCGCGCGCCTTGCGAACGTCCGGGGGCGGAGACGCGCAGGCGGACGCCCCGCCCACTGTCCCCGGCCCGGGGCGGACGCAGAGCGCGGCGTCACAAAGCGCCGCCGGAACGCCGAGGCCCAGCCGCACCTGGCGCCGCGCTGCCCTCGCAGGGTGGCGGGAGGACGCCTCCCCCTCGGTCGCCTCAGCCCCGCCTCGGCCGAGCTCGCGCTGCCTCCCAGTGGCGGGCGGCTCGGCGTCGCCGCAAAGCACCCCGGGAGAACGGGCTGGCGCCGGAAGGACGCGCGAGCGCGCGGCGGCGGCGAGGTGATAAAAGGGAGCAGGCCGGCGGCCGGCGGAAGTGGGCGGTTCGTCGGCGCCGTGTTCTGTTGTTTGGGGTTCGGGCTGCCCGGAGGGGCGTTCTCGGGAGGCTCGCCGGTGCAGGCCGCGCTGACAGGGCCGCGCCCCGCCGCTCGGCCGCCCTTGGCTCGGTGCGCTCGCGCTCTCCTCGTCCCGCAGGCCCAACATGGCGCAGGACGTGGCCGAGTACCTGAGCCAGAACCCGCGAGTAGCCGCCTGGGCGGAGACGCTGCGCTGCGAGGGCGAGACGGACAAACACTGGCGCCACCGCCGGGAGTTCCTGCTCCGCAATGCCGGAGACCTGGTCCCCTCGACGCCCGGGGAAGCCGCGGCCGACGCGGAGAGCGGAAGCCGCCGTCGGCAGCTCCAGCAGCTCGTCTCCTTCTCCATGGCCTGGGCAAACCATGTCTTCCTGGGGTGCCGGTGAGTGAGGGAGCGGGAGGCAGCCGTTCCGGGCTGCCCGAGGGGCGCTGCCGGAGATCGGTGTCGCTGCGGAGGGCGGATCGGGAAACGCGGGAAGTTGTGGCCCCGGCGGCTCGCGGAGGTCGTCCGCGGCAGCGCCGACCTCAGTGTTGGCGGGGGACCCGGGGTGTGTGCAGCCGACGGGACCCGGGAGACCCCCGGTTTAGGGGTTCGCCTCCCGAGCGCCGGAGGCATTTGTTTGTGGCATCTCGGGGAAATAAAGTTGTCGTGCGGTTGGTACGCTTTGATTGCAGCCAGAAACTGCAGTTTTCCGAGGGCCCGCACCTCGCACACTGCCAGTCGTTTCGCAAAACACTTCTTTGAAAGCGACTTTTTGCTTCTTTTTCAGGTACCCTCAAAAAGTTATGGATAAAATTCTTAGTATGGCTGAAGGCATCAAAGTGACAGATGCTCCAATCCATACCACACGAGACGAACTGGTTGCCAAGGTGAAGAAAAGAGGGATATCGAGTAGCAATGGTTAGCAGATCATAGATGTGAACATACATAGGAGTTTAGAAAATAAGCTTGATATAATTAGGAATTGCTGTCCTTACTAATTTTTAACAAGCCAGAGTTTGTTTGTATGATGTATTAATCTAGTTGACATGTTAATGCTAAACTGTGTGTGTCTGTCTGTTTTCGGTGCTGAATTTGTTAGTTTCCTTTAACTGCTTTAGATTTTAAAGTTCAATGTCTGCTGCTGTTAATTTAATATTAGAGATTAATCCTGTTAATACCGTAAGATATTAATGAAGTTTTTTCATACTTTAAAAGAAGCTAGTCCTGAAATATTTGTATTTGTGCTTTTTTTTTAATTGTTTTTATTTATTTATTTTGGTTTTTCGAGGCAGGGTTTCACTGTGTAACAGCCCTGACTGTGTTGGAACTTGGCTCTATAGACCAGACTGCCCTTGAACTCAAAGAGACTCACCTGCCTCTGCCTCAATGTGTGTGCCACCGCTGCTCAGCTCCTCTTTGTGCTTTCTTTCTTTCTTTTTAAAATAATTTACTTAAGTTTATTTTATGTGCATTGGTGTGAAGGTGTCAGATCGCCTGGAACTGGGATTGCAGACCCTTGTGAGCTGTTGTGTGGGTGCTGGGAATTGAACCCAGGTTCTCTGGAAGAGCAGCTATTGCTCTCAACTACTGAGCCATCTCTCTGGCCCCTCTCTTTGTACTTTTTGGAGGCAGGGTTTCTCTGCGTAACAGCCCTAGCTATCCTGGAACTAGCTCTTGTAGAGCAGGCTGGCCTCAAATGCACAGAGATCCGCCTGCCTCTGCCTCCCGAGTGCTGGGATTAAAGGCATACGCGGCCACCATCTGGCCTTTGTGCTTTCTTAATGAATGTTTCTTAATGAATTGACATCTGTGTGAGACTCCTAGTGAAATACTTGTGTTTTTCTTCTTTCTAGAAGGGATAGAAGAGCCGTCCAAAAAACGAGTCATAGAAGGAAAAAACAATTCTGTTGAGCGAGATCATGGAAAGAAATCTGCTAAAACAGATCGTTCGTCAGCTCATCAGGAAAACAGCTCGGCATCCACAGGGTCGTCCACCAAGTCAGAGAGTAGTGGGGCGTCAGCTCGGAGCGGCTCTGGTGTCTCTAATCAGAATAGCTCCACAAGTGAAGGAGATAGATCTGTTTGCAGCCAGAGCAGCAGCAGTTCCTCTCAGGTAACAACAGCAGGGGCTGGAAAAGCTTCTGACCCAGAAGCTGCAGATAAACATGGGTCAGCATCATTTGTTTCTTCGTTGTTGAAATCCAGTATGAATAGTCATGTGGGCCAGTCCACTGATTCCAGACAGCAGAGCGGATCACCTAAAAAGAGTGCTTTGGAAGGTTCTTCCGTCTCGGCTTCTCAGAGCAGCTCAGAGATCGAGGTGCCCTTGTTGGGTTCCTCTGGAAGTTCAGAAGTAGAGTTGCCATTACTGTCTAATAAGTCTAGTTCAGAGACAGCCTCAAGTGGGTTAACATCCAAAACTAGTTCAGAGGCAAGTGTTTCACCTACAGTTTCTAAAAACAGTTCCTCGTCAGGCACCTCTCTACTAACTCCCAAGAGCAGTTCAACCAGTTCTTCACTGCTGACTTCCAAAAGCACTTCTCAGGTAGCTGCATCTCTGTTAGCTTCCAAAAGCAGCTCCCAGAGCAGTGGCTCTATGGCTTCCAAAAGCACTTCCTTAGCAAGTGTGTCTCAGCTAGCTTCTAAGAGTAGCTCTCAGAGTAGCACTTCACAGGTGCCTTCCAAAAGTGCCTCACAGTCCAGTGAGAGCTCAGTCAAATTCTCTTGCCGGAAGTTAACCAATGAAGACGTGAAGCAGAAGCAGCCCTTCTTCAATAGACTGTATAAAACAGTGGCGTGGAAGTTGGTGGCTGTTGGTGGCTTTAGCCCCAGCGTGAATCATGGAGAGCTGCTAAATGCAGCTATTGAAGCTCTGAAAGCAACACTGGATGTGTTTTTTGTCCCGCTGAAAGAACTGGCAGATCTGCCTCAAAATAAGAGCTCTCAAGAAAGTATTGTTTGTGAGTTGAGGTGTAAGTCAGTGTATTTGGGCACTGGCTGTGGAAAAAGCAAAGAAAATGCAAAGGCAGTTGCATCGAGAGAAGCACTGAAGTTATTTCTCAAGAAGAAAGTGGTGGTAAAGATATGTAGAAGGAAGTACAGAGGCAGTGAGGTAGAAGATCTAGTACTCCTTGATGAAGAGTCGAGACCTGTAAACTTGCCGCCCGCATTGAAACATCCTCAAGAATTACTGTAATGTCTCCAAGTCACCACTGCATCCAGTAGCTGGTGTTTGAAGAGAACTGGCTTTTATATGATATAAAACACTGGCTTTCACAGATTTTGTATTGCTTTTTTCCAGTTTTGCAGAAAATTTAAATTCTAGTTCTCTTGAGTAAAGTAGAAGTTGTACATAATTTATGAATGACAGTACATATTAAAGGGTATACACTGACAGCATACCAATGCAGTTTTATTTGCTGAAGAAAATACTGTCTTCTATTTTTAATGATATATTAGGTACGATGTGTAGTTCTGTAGAACCTTAAATTTTTGTACTACTTCCAATTTGGTGGAAATGTATTAAGTTGTCTACCATGCTTTTTTTCCTCCAACTTGATTAAATCCCATCAAAGAAAAGGGGACCACAGTATTTGAATGTGTGAAAATCTGTAAGACAAGGTTTTAAGAATGTTGCTCATAATGTTGAACATCTGTTAAAGAATAAAAGAATGGTTGCCTCAAACTATTTTCATGAGAAGTTGTAAACTTTTTTTTAGATACAAAACAGTATAAAGTACTTATTGTTATTTTATTCTGATGTTTAAAATTCTCCATGATTTTGACTGCTGCTGATTCTTAAGCAGGTTAATTTATGTTTTGAGGTAAAATGCAATTTACACTTTCTTAAAACAAATGTGGGTTTCTATATTAAGCATATTTTGTGACTACTAATTATTAACAGATTGATTTGTTTAGATATTAAATGCTTTAAGCTATTTTACCTTTTCAAGAAGTTGTGGTTTTTTTCCCCTCCTGCCCTGAAGTCATAACCCAGTCTTGCAACTTGGTTTCTCACTACTATTCATAGTAAACTACAACCAAGTAGTTTTTTCCTAGTAATGCATATATTTTTATTGGTAGGGGAGTTAAAGTTTATATCTAGAACCAGGTGGTTTTTGTATTTGCAGATTTCAGAAGAATGTGGAGAAGACTAGAGAGCCATGGTCAGTTCTTTAATGATTGTATTCGTGTGAATTGCATCTGTTGGTAATGAAGTAGAATCTCGTTTGTGTCTTAGGTGGTTCTTAGGTAGCCTTTGGCTTTGTAGATGTTGCACACTGAACATTAATGGTGATAATATACAGAAAAGAAGAGGCATCTCTTATTCACTAGTTGTTTTGGACTTGGAGGGTTGAAAATAAGCACAATTTAAGTTTTTAAAAGTTATTTTGTAGTTTAGGAATAATAAGGATGCTTAGTTTCCTGTGCTTGAACTGAAATAATCAGGGATGTTTGTATTTTGCCAGATAGCCTTTTAAAATTGTTTTTTGGGTTCGGCTCATTGGATACCAGGGCAAAATCTATATTCTGTAAGTTGACTATCTTTATATATTGTGAAGAGCAATAACATAAGTAAATTGTAAAACCACCTTTAAGTTTCTTCTGTGCTGTATTTTGTGAACCAATGCTTACCAGAAAAGTGAGCCAGACATTAGAATAAATACATTTCTGAAATACATCTGATTAGATGATTTGGTGATTTTTCTAAAATGGCATGTTTCAAGCAAGTTTATGAAGGCTATTGTACTGAAAGTCTTAAATTACAGTAAACTTTGATATGGAAGAGTCTGTGCTCTCATAGGCCTATAATTCCAGCTACTGAGGCTGAGTCAGGAAGAGCTGAAGTTAAAGGCCTTGGAGCTTTACAGAGCAGTTTGTGACTCTGTCTGAAAAAGTAGAAAGATCTTGGGATATAAGTCCAGTGATCGAACTGATGTAGCACACACCTTGCTTTAATCCAAGCACTCCGGAGGCAGGGGCAGGTGACTGAGGCTTACTTAGCATGCAAAGAGGCCCCAAATTGGATTTCCAGTACCTCCAAAATGCAAAAATGAATGAAAATGTGATATTTTTCTGGTTTTTGAGAAGGTGTGGTATGTAACCCTGGCTGGTCTTGAACTTACAAAGTATTTACAACACATGTATGCTCGTAACAAAAATGTACGAGCTGTGGAGCTGGCCCAGTGAGTAGAACACTTGGTGCCTCCATGTAAACACTGGGTGGCAATGCAGGCTCAGCCAGAGACCCAGCCTCGGTTTGTAAGACGGAGAGCAATTGAGAAGGGTGCATGAGGTCAACTTGACTTCTGCCTTAGCATTTACACCTTAATGTGTAAACATACACGTGCAAAAAAGAAAATTCAAGATCTCTGATTAAAATTTGTAGCTTTCCAGTACATCTGAACAAATTGCCAAGGACACAAATGATGGTTAAAATGCTAAGTTGCACTTTGTGTGGTCTTTAACAAATACACCTGGGCTTAAATGTGGAATGACCTTGGGCATTTTGCATGGGGGTGGGGTGGTAGTGGAACCTCTGAAAGATGGAGCCTTACTGGGGGACATGCCTCATTAGAAGTGGGACTTTAAGTTTAGTGTCTTTTTTTTTTTAATATTTATTAATTATGTATACAATATTCTTTCTGTGTGTATGCCTGAAGGCCAGAAGAGGGCACCAGACCTCATTACAGATGGTTGTGAGCCACCATGTGGTTGCTGGGAATTGAACTCAGGACCTTTGGAAGAGCAGGCAATGCTCTTAACCGCTGAGCCATCTCTCCAGCCCAAGTTTAGTGTCTTGACCACATTTTCTTTGAGATGGAATCTTAACTGTAATACTAGGTGACTTGGAATTATATAGATATAGATATATCAGGCTGGCTTCTCATGTCCTGTTTCTTCCTGGTTAGATAGGTGTGACCTGCTGGCCCGTGCCCTTGCCACTATGCCTTCCCTGCCTAGATGGGTATGTCCCATTGAGCTATAAGCCAAAAAAAGCACTACAGTATTTGGTCATGGCAATGAGAAAGGTAGCCAATACTACACAAATTTAGAATTACGTTGCAAAGATCCTAAAAAACTAAGATGGTAGCACATTTCACTCCAGATTATGTACTTTTGCAATAATTACTTTTGCAGTTTCCTTCTGTCTGAAAATAATTTATGAATGACTTTGTTGTTGAAGTTAAGAGGGTGTCTTACATATCATTAGTTTGGGTGGTTTGCAAATCGCTGAAGATGTCATCATTGGGAAACTTGTGTAACACACCCGCCGAGTAGGCCACCTTGAGCACCCATTCAGGTTGTGCTCTGTTGCAAGCTACAATAACTGCTTATTGCATTTCTTTAAAGATTTATATTTATGGGGGCTGGAGAGACGGCTCAGAGGTTAAGAGCATTGCCTGCTCTTTCAAAGGTCCTGAGTTCAATTCCCAGCAACCACATGGTGGCTCACAACCATCTGTAACGGAGTCTGGTGCCCTCTTCTGGCCTGCAGGCATATACACAGACAGAATATTGTATACATAATAAATATTAAAAAAAAAAAAAGAAGTAAAAAGATTTATATTTATGATGTATATAGTGTTCTGCCTGCATGTGTCCCTGCAGGCCAGAAGATGGCACCAGATTTTAAGACAGATATTTGTGAGCCACCATTTTTGCAACCTGTGTGTGCAGGTTGTGTGAATCTGTCTTCTGCCATGTTGGTCGCAGGATAGAATTTAGCTCCATCAGACTTGCCGTCATTCCCGGATAACAACACAAACATCAAAACGACTTGAGACATTGCTGTTAGCTTTAGCGAAGGTGACAGTTTGAATTCTAAGTCATGTTGTTGGAACAGAGATCACTTATCTCTTGAAGTTGACAGATCACTGGACCACAGAATCATATGCACATGATGATCGTAGTTTCATATGAGACCTGATGACTGGGTATGGGTAGGTTGTAGTGTTAGCTGCTCAGAGAGGCAAGCGCCTTTAGACAAGATCTTGCTATGTAGCTCTGGCTAGTCTAGTACTATGTAACCTATGCTGGCCTGAAACTCGGTGTCCCTCCTGGCTCAGCCTCCTGAGTGTTTGATTTATAGTTGTGTTCCTTCTTCCTGGTTCAGACTTCTATGTTCATGTTCCCTTGACGTGTGAATGTGCACAGAGGCGTTCCTGTCTTCTCCCTCACTCCTTTAACTGTGTGCCCCATGGTCTTGGAGGCGTGCACCACCACGCCCAGCAGCTCTGCTTTCTTTGACTTTGTACTCACCACAGTTTGAACCTATTGCATCAGATTAGAGTGGGGACAGTTCAAAGTTCTCAGTGCTCCAAGGGTAGCTCTCCTGAGTGAAGCCCTAACTACAAAAGGATGTGTACTGTGCAGGCCAAAGTAGTGCTCGGTGTCAAAGCGTGGCCGCTGAGACGTCCCCACACTAGGAAGAGGACCACCAAAGAAAGCCATCCGCATACGCCACGTTTTGAGTTTCTCTCCCATCTCATGTTCTTTTCCAAGCCCCCCAATTATGCTCCCAAAAGAAAACTAAAGCTTGGCCTACGGCAGAGCTTCCTCTGCTTCCTGTGTTACTTGTCTGCTGGATTTTGAGCTGCTCTCACATCTGAACTTTGCTGCCTAAGCTGCCTGTATGGCAGATCCCTGCTGGTTAAAACTAGTTAAGTGGCTGCAGAAAGGTCAGCAATGTTACATGGGCTCCCTTAGTTCCATGCACTAAATTTTCCCCTATCATCGCTTTCTGGAGAAGCTGTTCCCGCTAAATTTAAGTGTTTAGAATCCAGTAGTTATATGGCAGTCACATACAGAGCACACTCCCTTAAATCTGACTTGTGAAAAGAACAAGTAGAATCTTCCCTATTATGTCCTTACTGAAATTACTTGTGATAGAGTAGTTGACCAGTAAGAGACACAGGAATAAACTCATTTAGACAAGGTCAGGAGCCCTGTAGCAGTGTGACTTCAGTTTTCTTCCACGAGAAAGTCTTAGTGTTATAGGCAATACCGTTTTCAAGAGCTACCAGGAATAAACAGGCAGCACACTGGTATTTATTGAGTGTTCATAATGCGAATGGACAAGCAAAAAATCAAAACCATTAAAGGAGAGCTCAAGTGCTTGCATATGATAATTACTGTTAAAATGTTGACCAAAAGTGAAAATATACCAAGAAGAAAGAAGTTAAACTCCTACTATTAGAAATGACCCAATTGTCGGGCGGTGGTGGCGCACGCCTTTAATCCCAGCACTTGGGAGGCAGAGGCAGGCGGATCTCTGTGAGTTCGAGACCAGCCTGGTCTACAAGAGCTAGTTCCAGGACAGGCTCCAAAGCCACAGAGAAACCCTGTCTCGAAAAACCAAAAAAAAAAAAAAAAAAGAAAAGAAATGACCCAATTGAGATAAAAAAAATCAATAAAAAACGAATTCACGCCAGGCATGGTGACATGTGCCTTTAATCCCAGCACTCAGAAAAAAATTTAAAAAAAAAATCCCAGCACTCAGAAGGCAGAGGCAGCCAATCTGAGTTCAAGGACAGCCTGCTCTACAAAAGCAAGTTCCAGGACAGCCAGAACAGTTATACAAACCCTGTCTCAAAAAAGCAAAACAAAACCAAGAACAGAACAAAGCAAACACAGATTCACAGTGTAGATATACTAGTTACCAATAGTTGAAATATTAGAATGCTAACATTCAACGTAAGAGTAGTAGGTACCAGAAGATTAGACATGAACATTGATGGTTGTCACTCACATCTCTAGGTCAGTGACATTAGTTGAATGAAAAAGGCTGCTGAGGATGTAGACAATAACAGAATACACCAAACATATATCCAAACATCACACGGACTCCTGAAAAAGCCCAACATCTACTTTTACAAGCACTTACAGGACATTTACTAAATAAACAGTAATTGTTATAGACTGCAGGGTCAATGCAATGCAGCTAAATTAGAAGTAAGATGTTTTTCAAGATAGAATCTTATTACATTGTCAGAATGACCTCCAATCTAATTCCCAGTTCTACCTGAGCTTCCTGAGTAGCTGAAACAGTAGACAATGGGGCACTAAGCTCAGCTTGGCATCTGATTTAATCTGAAATCTTTAGGGACTCTGGAATGAAAGGCAGAGACTACAAACTAGCTAACAAAACGAGCCTTTGGATGTATAGGGCATAGTTCGAGTGATGTTTATACCTTTAATGCTTTGTTAGTGAGCCAAGCATACCATTAATATATATTGAACTCATGACCTCTGGAAGAGCTGCTGGTGCTCTTAACTGCTGAGCCATCTCTCCAGCCCCTGTGCCCCCACCATGTTCATTCTTTGTTTTTATTTTTCCTCTTTTTTTTTGAGACCAGGTCACACTATGCAACTCTGGCTGTCCTGGAACATACTGTGTAGACCAGGGTGACTTCAAAATCACCTCAAACTCGCAGACATGCCTGTCTCATGGGCACTAGTAGTAAAGACGTGCCACCTACCACACCCAGCTCCACTGACAAACACTCCCAAAGATCTATTATTTAAAGGAATTTCTCTTTTTTATGTATATGAGTGTTTTTGCCTGCACGTGTGTGCGCCATGTGTATCAGAGGCCAGCAGAGGGTATCAATCTCCTGGAATCAGAATTCAGGATGGTTATGAGTGGCCATGGGGGTGCTGGGAACCAAGCCAGGGTCCTCTGCAAGAGCAACAAGCATTCTCCAGCCTTGACATAAACTCTTAGGAATAATATACATATATGTGTGTGTTCATATATTCATATATCCATATACATTAACATGATAAAATGGGCTTATCTCAGTCACAGAGACAAAATTTGATTAAGATGGAAATGTTTAAATATTGGAAAGGAGATAAAATTGTTATTTATTAGATTTGATATCATGCTATTCCAATTTTTTAAAAAGTAATAAAATTTAATGAACCTTGTCTGTTTAGTTTGAGTACTTGTAACAAAAAGAGGTTACATTTCTTTAGGGTTATTTTTAAATTTTAATTAGTTTATATTAATTGTACAAGGCGAGGGCTTTTGCTCCATTTTCCCATGTGCTCACAGTGTACTTGGACCATGTTTGCCCCCTGGGAGACTCCATCGCCCCTCCCCTTTCCCTTCCCCTGCTCCATCGCACTTCTAGTTTCTCATCCTTTTCTTCCCCTTGTTTCCACGAATAAGAGCGGTCATGTGCTCGGCAAAAGATGGTGTATCCACCACGGTGTGTGCACTAAGCGGTGACCTGGAGGGCTTTGCAGATGTTTCTGAGTGCTCTGAAGATAACAGCAACAGAAACTAGCCGGTTCATCAAAGACCTCACCACCTGAATCTCGTTGAACAGGTGTCTCTGAGACCTTCAAGAAAATGTGTCTAAGTTAGGACTTCTTAATATCTTCCATTTGCAAGACTTGTCTAGAAATTTATAATAATAATAATATAAAACTTATAAAAACAGGTAGCTTCCAGCTTACTGAATAGCTGAGAATGACCTTGAATTAACTATATTCCTGATTCTATCCCCTAGTGCTGAAATTACAGATGTGCACCACCACATCTGTTTAATGTGGTGCTGGGGATCAAAACCAAGGATTTGCACATGCTAAGAAGGCATTCTAATACTCTATACCCCAAGCCCTACCATAAACCCTGGGTATATAGGTATACAATAGTTATACAAATCAAATACACTGATAATTACTGATAATTATACACTGATAATTACAATTCAATTTTTTTAAAAAAAAAATTGTATGTGTCTGTGTGTGAGTGATCGTTTCACAGAGAAATGTCCTCTTTAGGGATTTGAACACTGGGTCCCCAGTTGGTGGTGCTATCTAGAGAGGTTTGGGGGAGGTGCAGCATTGCTGGAGCAGGTATGTCCTTTACAGGGGGCAGGAGGAACTTTGAAGTTTTAAGCCTCGCTTTGCAGTTTGCTCTCTCTCTGCTTCCTACCTGTGTTTGAGCTCTCGGCTTCCTGTTGCTGCTGCCGCCGTGCCTGCCGCCATGCTGGACTCTGATCTCTCTAGACCCATAAGCCGCAATAAACTCCCTTCAGTTCCCTGGTCATGGTGTTTTATCACAGCAACAGAAAGGCAACCAATACAGTTTTTTGTTCTTGTTTTTTTTAAAAATATTTATTTATTATGCATACAATATTCTGTCTGTGTGTATGCCTGCAGGCCAGAAGAGGGCACTAGACCTCATTACAGATGGTTGTGAGCCACCATGTGGTTGCCGGGAATTGAACTCAGGACCTTTGGAAGAGCAGACAATGCTCTTAACCACTGAGCCATCCCTCCAGCCCTCAACACAGTTTTTTGAAACTATGAAATTTACTATTGATTTGTGTAATGAGATGGATATGCTTGCTTATTTTTATAGAAATAAACCTTGGCTAAACGTTTGTTATTGAAGGACACAGACGTTCTTCAATAGTTCTCAGGGCTTATCAGTACTTTGATTTTAGAATTGCCAGTGTTGAATATACCACTTTACATAAAGATTTCATTGTTTCCATTAATTGTCTCATGAAAATAATATTGGGTACAGTAGAGTGGATAGAATGTACTTGAAAAGTTTTTGCACCCCATAAGCCTCTCCACTGATGCACTAATCCAAATCAAACCAAATCTGAAAAAGACCAGGTGTAATGGATGAGATGAGCTGGGGAAGGAAGACCAGAAAACCACGTGTTTGTTCTCTAGGTTACAATTTAAATACCCTGTGGGAATGATCTTGAACATCTCTGAGGAGGGGTCATCGTTTTGTGGGCTTTCTCAGAGGTGGAGTCTGGACTGAGGCAACTCCCAGGGGAGAGAGCTTGGGATGGAACTTCCACCCAAACATTCCACACTCTTTGCATATATGGATGCCAGGGGCAGGAGTGAAGCCTGAACCCAAACATTCCAGACTCTTTGGGCATAGGGATGCCAGGGGCTGGAATGACGCTACCAACGAAACATTATTATTTGATCTAGCTGCCTGTAATCCGTAATCATTTTTCAAGAAATGTCCCACTCCCTCATCCTGGGTTGCTGCAGTGTGGAGCCATGTGCATCTCCCATGCTGAAGGGCTTCATGGGGTTGACTCAAACTGCTCAGCATAGCCCAGAACCAAGGGGGTTTGGGCTCGCACCTGCCGCTGGAGCTGACTCTAGAGCTGGCAGACTTTGCACCAACCCTGAGGTACAGCTCGTGCTTTTCCCTTTTCCTCAGTCACACGTGAATGCTGAGTGGACCTAAGCTAGGTGAGAATTCGCCACTCCGAGCACACATCTTTGCAGAAAGAAATGTACACAGCTCACTCTGAGGCGGTGACTGCGCACTCTCGAGCAAGCTTGGTCTTTTTGTTTTGGGTTTTTCTAGACAGGGTTTCTCTGTAGCTTTGGAACCTGTCCTACCTAGCACTGGCTCTTGTAGACCAGGCTGGCCTCGAACTCACAGAGATCCGCCTGCCTCTGCCTCCCGAGTGCTGGGATTAAAGGCGTGCGCCACCGTCGTCCAGTCGGCAAACTTGGTCTTTCCCCCTGTGTTGTTTTACTTTTTATGCCTTCCATGAACTGCTGCCCGACTTCTAAAGCCTTCCTGAAGCTTATAAGCACAGATAGCATTTGGCTTTCTGTCAAACTTCCTCCTAGGAACTCCTATTGGTGCAAATCTTGTCACGTTTGCCTTTGAATAAGGCCAGACAATCTTTTTGTCTGCTTCTCTCTTCTCTTATCACCAGGAATACAACAAAACCACTCATTCCCAAACTAGTCCTGTAGTGGTGTGAATGAGAATGATCCCCATATATTTAAATACCTGTTCTTTTTTTCTTTTTCTTTTCTTTTTTTTTTTTTTTATTATTATTACATCTACAATGTTCTGCCTGCCCGTATGCCTACAGGCCAGAAGAGGGCACCAGTTCTTATTACGGATGGTTATGAGTCACTGTGTGATTGTTGGGAATTGAACTCAGTGCCTCTGGAAGAGCAGTCAGTGCTCTTAACCCCTGAGCCATCCCTCCAGCCCTGAATACCTGTTCTTCTGTTCTTGAGGGGTAGAATCGCTTGGGAAGGATTCAGAGGTGTGGCCTCATTGGAGGAGGTGTGCCACTGGAGAAGGACTCTTCCATTCCCTGTATGTTCTCCCTCTGCCTTCTGTTCATGGGTTGATAGGTGAGCTCTCAGCTCCCACTGCCACGCCTTTGCTCTGCCAGCATAGACTCCAGCCTTCTGGAACTCTAAGCCCAATTAAGCTCTATCTTTTATAAGTTGCCTTTAGTCCTGGTGTTTTAACACAGCCATGAAAAAGTAACTAAGAAAAGTCCCAACAGGCCGGGCGATGGTGGCGCATGCCTTTAATCCCAGCACTCGGGAGGCAGAGGGAGGCGGATCTCTGTGAGTTCGAGACCAGCCTGGTCTACAGAGCTAGTTCCAGGACAGGCTCCAAAGCCACAGAGAAACCCTGTCTCGAAAAACCAAAAAAAAGAAAAGAAAAGAAAAGTCCCAACAGTCTCTGCTGAACTATTTTCTTGGTTCTCCTGTTAACAGAATCCTATCAGGCCCATTGAACTGGGCATCAAAGATTGCTTGTCTCATGCCTATTATCCCATTACGCCTGTACTTCCTTTTCCTCTTCCAGTCCCCAGCACTCACGGGGACTTTAGCTAGCAATAACCCCATGTCCTTAACGATTCATATAAGCCGATTCAGCAGAGACTGAGTTCCTCGTATTGGCTCAGATGATGCACTTGGTTTCAAGAGGGATGTGTAGTTTTGTTACTTAACTTCTGTGCTTCTGTGATGTTCACATTGCTTCCATCTGCCTGCACATCTACAGGCTCCCAGGCCAGATTGTGAATCTCTACCTCAGAAGCCTTTCCCACTTCAAGCAGTTCAGTGGTAGAGTAGTCCTGACCAGCGTAGTCTCCTGCCCGAGTCCTTTAGCAAAGCCCTCATCTGTACGCTGCATCACGATTGTCTCGGCTTCCTTATTAAGAAGACCTGAGGGGTCGGGCGATGGTGGCGCACACCTTTAATCCCAGCACTCGGGAGGCAGAGGCAGGCGGATCTCTGTGAGTTCGAGACCAGCCTAGTCTACAAGAGCTAGTTCCAGGACAGGCTCCAAAACCACAGAGAAACCCTGTCTCGAAAAACCAAAAAAAAAAAAAAAAAAAAGAAGACCTGAGGGCTATCTTCACTATCCAATTCTTCCCTCGGGCTCTATGTTTTTGGGTCCCAGGAGGAACTCTGTATTCTCTCTCCATTGCTACCCCCCCCCTCACCCAGCTGTAGGGAACAGCAAGCAGGCACCTCCATCTCATCCTCTCTTTTCCATCCATTGTATTTGATAAATCAGAGGATAACAAGGGGGGGGGTGCTACCCTGTGGTTTAATGTCCCTCTGGCCTGGTGCCAGAGGATAGCAAACAACTTCCACTACCCATGAAACCCTGCTGGGTTATACCTGGCCTTCCTTTGTGTTACAAACACCTTTTGTTGTCCTATGTGACTCTTGGCTGGGAGTTTCCCATGGATACAAAGCCTATGCAAAACTTGGCCTAGAGGAAACGGGGTAAACCGTGGTACCTCGTGAATCAGCAGGTATTTGCACCTGGCCTTGTATTGTCAGAAGCTTCGATCAGCTTGTTTTGAGTTATGGAAATCTATTAGCTAACGTGTAAATACAGGAAAAAATAAAGATGCCAAGAGGCGAAGGGAAAGCTTCAGTTCACGGAGACTGAACCCCCTGGAGCCACAGAGGCTAAGTCCATTCTCAATGTGCCTCTGAGTCTTCACTTCACGGACCCGCCCGAACCCACTCACCAGCGCCCCGTTACACGTGACACTTCCCATATGTCCCCTTTGGTACGTCCCTTACACGAGTACATCTCCCCTGACAGCCGTCTTGTCCTCAGTAACAAATCCTTTTATGCAAGCAGCTGTCACACCGACAGCCACAGTTTCTCATCAGCAATCCATATTTGATACTCTTGTCATTCAGTCACTTTTAGGGCATCCTCAAGCACGTGGTGAACCTCACTCACTGTGGGATGTTTGGGTGGAAGCTTCACCTTGGCCCCTGGCAACCATATATTCAGAGAGTCTGGAATGTTTGGACGTTCCATCCCAAGCCCCCTCCCCTGGGAGTTGCCTTAGTCCAGACTCCACCTCCGAGAAAGGCTGCCAAAGGGTGACCCCTCCCCAGAGATGCTCAAGACCACTCCCACAGATTTTTTTTTTTTTTTTTTTTTTTTTTTTTTTTTTTTTTTTTTTTTGGTTTTTTCGAGACAGGGTTTCTCTGTGGTTTTGGAGCCTGTCCTGGAACTAGCTCTTGTAGACCAGGCTGGTCTCGAACTCACAGAGATCCGCCTGCCTCTGCCTCCCGAGTGCTGGGATTAAAGGCGTGCGCCACCACCGCCCGGCTCCCACAGATTATTTAAACGCCCCCCAAAGAACAAACACGTGGTTTTCTGGTCTTCCTTCCCAGTCTCCTCTCTTGGGAGCTGGAAGACCACCCGGGAGCGTTGGTATCCTTTAAACCTGGGTTGTTTTTTTTTTTTTTTTTGGTTTTTCGAGACAGGGTTTCTCTGTGGTTTTGGAGCCTGTCCTGGAACTAGCTCTTTTTGTTTGTTTGTTTGTTTGTTTGTTTTGTTTTTGTTTTTTGAGACAGGGTTTCTCTGTAGCTTTGGTTCCTGTCCTGGAATTAGCTCTTGTAGAGTAGACCAGGCTGGCCTCGAACTCCCAGAGATCCGCCTGCCTCTGCCTCCCGAGTGCTGGGATTAAAGGCGTGCGCCACCACCGCCCGGCTAAACCTGCCTGGGCTTTTTAAAATTCGCTTTGATTTGTTCTGAGTTGGATTATTACATCGGCAGAGAGATATATCGATCTACAGAAACTTTTCAGGATCCTCTCCATGATACTCCACTTCAATATGGCTTAGCCCTTTTCAGTTAAATGTCTTGCTGTCAATAGGAGGGCTCTTGTCACCACTATCATAGCAAGAAAGCATGCCAATATATTCCACATGGGAAGGGTGGTCTTATTAGAATATCTCTCACGCGGCTGGAGAGACGGCTCAGTGGTTGAGAGCATTGCCTGTTCTTCCAGAGGTCTTGAGTTCAATTCCCAGCACCCACATGGTGGCTCACAGCTATCTGTAATGAGATCTGACGCCCTCTTTTGGTCTGTAGGCATACATGCAGACAGAACACTGTATACATAATAAATAAATTAAAAAAAAAAAAAGAATAGGGGGCTGGAGAGAGATGGCTCAGCAGTTAAGAGCACTGACTGCTCTTCCAGAGGTCCTGAGTTCAATTCCCAGCAACCACATGATGGCTCACAACCACCTATAATGAGATCTGGTGCCCTCTTCTGGCCTACAGGCAGGATACTGTATACATAAACAAATAAATCTTAAAAAAAAAAAAAAAGAATATCTCTCGCAAACACTCCAATCTCAGTTACATACTTTGCTACCTATAACAAGGGCCGTGTGATAACTCTTCCCAACTTTATCTTTAGCTATGTCATACTACATATTTTGATGCAGTTGATGGTGTCTTAAGTTTGCTTTCTCTTGATGTGAGAAATCCTTATTGTTAAGTTGGGAGCGTATGATAAAAACAACTTGAAGAAGAGTTTATTTGGTTTGCACTTCCATACCACAGTCCATGGCTGACGGAAATCAAGGGAGGAACTCAAGCAGGGCCCTGGAGGCCCCAGAGGGGTGCTGCTCACTGGCTTCATGGGACGCTCTGCTCGCTTTCTTATTGAACCCGGGACCACCAGCTCAGGAATATCACTGCCCACGGTGGACGGGGTTCTCAGCCCTCTCACGTCAATCATCAATCCAGAAAATTCACTGCAGACTTTCCCACAGGGCAATCTGACAGAGGCATTTTCTCAAGTGAAGTTCTTCCCAGATAAGTTCAGTTTATGCCAAGTTGACAAAAAAAAAAAAAAAATCAATAAATAACTAGGACAGATGGTTGTTTTTAAATATCAACACCCTGGTCTACAGAGTGAGTTCCAGGACAGCCAAGGCTGCACAGAGAAACCCTGTCTTGAAAAAATAAATCAAAAAGGAAAAAAAGAGAGAAAGAAATATTTTACTATTAAGTAGTGAGTATTTATAAGTCTTCCCATACATTCTTAGTTTTAAAAACAGTATTATTGTGTGCATGTGTGTGTGTGTGTGTGTTGTCATCCAGGTCCCACAGCACCACTTTGTGGACTCAGTGCTCGCCATCCGCTCATCAAACTGATGCTATCAGGTGTTTTTACCTGCTGAGCCATATTGCCTCCAATCCCTCCTTAAATCTTTCTGTTCACCCTCTCCTTCCTCCCATCTCTTCACCCCCATCCTGGCTTAGGTCTGCCCATTCCCAGCACCCACCTCTTCTTTCCCATCCTCTCCTATGGCCTCTTTCTCCCTCTCTCCCAGGAGCTCTCTCTAGCTTCCTGGTCTCTACAGACACTCTGAATTAAGTAAACGAATCTAAACATGAAGATCTGGGCTCGGCCTATGAAAGAGGACATTTGGAGTCTGGCTTTCCGGGCCTGAGTTACCTTGGCATAGTTTCCTAGCTGCACCCACTTTCCTGTGGATCATTCCTTTAGCCCATCTATGCTGTCCTGTTTCCTAGCTACTGTAAATAGAGCAGCAATGATTACGGATGTGTAAGTGACTTTGTAGTAGGATACAGACCCCTTTGGGAACATGTCCAGGGATGGCATAGTTGGTCACATAGTGGTTCTTTTGGCTTTGTGAGAAATGTCCACACTCTAGTGTCTGTACCAATTTACACACCCGAGAGCAGGGAAACGGTCCCCCACTCCCACAGCCACACCAGCTTTTGTTAAAACACCTTTCAACACCTCTGCATGTCTAGGAAGATTCTTTGTTTCTTCTGCTTTGCTGAGAACTTGAATTGTAAAGATATTGTTAGCGACCAGGTGTTCTCCCAGCCTGCCTTCAGCCACTCAGGGTCAGAAATCATATCTTCATCTGCTGCCAAATGCGACACGGGTACCCTTTGAAAGGTCCCCACCATCACAGACCACTCAAGCTGTCTGTCTGTCTCTCCCTGTCTCTTGCTGTCTCTCTCTTGAACCTGCTCCAAGATGGAATTTCATTCCCTACCCCCAATAAATATCTTGTATGAGATCTGTTGTGTGGTGTGATCTCTGTAGCTCAGATTCGCCAAGGTACGCTGCCACATAAACCTTAATTATTACTTATTTTATGTGTTATGGGTGTTTGTTTGTTTGTTTTGGTTTGGTTTTGGTTTTTTGGAGACAGGGTTTCTCTGTGTAACAGCCCTGGGTGTCCTGGAACTCACTTTGTAGATCAGGCTGGCCTTGAACTCATGGAGAGCCACCTGCCTCTGCCTTATAAGCGCTGGAATAAAAGGCATGAGCCACCACTGCCCAACTTTTATAAGAATATATATTATAAAAATATAAATATATAAATAATATATCTATACTGCACACACATACATGGATGTTTTGTCTGCATGTACATCTATCTGCACATCAGAAGAAATCAATACCATTAGACTACAGTTCCAGATGGTTTGAGCCATCATGTGGGTGCTGGGAATTGAACTCAGAACTTCTGAACCAACTGTGTTATGGGTGTTTTTGCTTGCATGCTTGCTTGCACACCATGAATATGGACCTGGGGAGGCCAGAATAGGGGAGTGGACTCCCAAAAAACTGGAATTGCAGATGCTTGTGAGCTGCCATGCTGAGAATCAGACTTAGATCCTCTGGGAAAATATTAATGAATAAATAGTAATAAAAATAGCATTAAAGGATATCATTAGTGTAGATGAAAAATAAGTTTTAACTCTTTTTATATTTGATTTTCTTATTCTTATCCAATTGCCCTAAAAGACTTACTATTAACATGCTTAGGGGTAATAACTCATGATATATACTATATAACAAGTGTTATTAGTTTATTAGTAAAAGCAGTTTTCCTCCATATTGAAAACTAAAATGAAGTGTTTTGTTTGGTTGGTTTCTGTTTTTTTGAAACAGGGTTTCTCCACGTAGCCCTGGTTGTCCTGGAACTTCCTCTGTAGACCAGGCTGGACTCGAACTCACAGAGATCCGCCTGCCTCTCTGTTCTTTATTCTTTTCCTTTTCCCCCTCCAGTATTGGGGATTGAAACAAAGACTTTACACATCACCTTTTTTATTACGTGTGTACACACACACACACACACACGTGCACACATGTACAAGAGGACAGCCTGCTGTAGCTAGCTCTTCTCTTCTTCCATCCTGTGGGTCCTATATTCGAGGGAGCAGAAAAGAAAACGCTGAGATGGCTGCTCCACGGTTGAGGGAAGGTTTCTACTGTAGATCAGAACAAGACATCCAGAGGCTTCAGGAAGAGTCCAGAGCAGACAGAGGCAGCCTGGGCATGGCCAGGGCCAGGGCCAGGGGAGCAGAGAGGCTAGAGGGGACAGAGAGCATCTGAGGTGAGAAGGGCCGGGATGCTAGCTAGTGTGGGGGTTTGAAATGTATAATGGGCACTTGGGACTTGGGACTGAAGGAGCCTGGAGGCCAGCAGGAACTTTGATATGCTGATAGCTGCCACAGGTATAACCAATGAAGAGCCATGTCCCTCTGCCAGAGGCAAGAGAGATGACTCCTTTTGGTAGCATCCTGTTTCATAAGGTTCTGATGAATGTTGGATTTAATCTAACCATCAGAAATCCTGCTTGGTTTCAGTTCAAGTTCAGCTTGAATGGAGCCTAGACTCAATTTAGGGCCAAGTCAGTAGGCCTGCCCCTTTGGAGAGTTTAGAAAAGGGGTACCCTTTTGACCTGTCAGGTCTCAAGAATGAAACTCACATTGTTGGGTTTAGAATTAAATTCCTTTACACACTGACTCCTCTTACTGGCTTTTTAGTGTTCTTTGTAGGGAAAAAAGACTACACAAACAAAGAGACCCTTGCTTCCCTAGGTTACACTGCCCTGCCCCAAGAAATTCGGGTTTAAGTGGAATGGCCGAAGAGGGATCATTTGGCCACTAGGGGGCACCATACAGGCATGATTTCTCAAATTTTAAAAGGAAAAAGAAGGCCACTTCTTAGGAAAAAAAAAAACCAAGAAACAAAAACTACATTGGATATACAATGTTCCAAATATATTAGGACTACTTTAACCCTAATCTTTTGCTTCCATATTTACTAATAATTTAGCCTTTTACCTTTTGAACACATATTTTTCTCTTATTTCTAGCCTTCACTTCTGCTATTAGTGATATCTTTGTTTCTTTTTCTCATTTTCTTTCTTTCCTTCCTCCTCCCTCCTTCCTCCTCTATTTCTTCTCCCTCCCTCCCTCCCTCCCTCCCTCCCTTCTTCCTCCTCTCCCTCTTCTTCCCCCTCCCCACTTCTCTCTTTCTGGCAGAATCTCACTATGTAGTCTAGGCTGGTGTGAACATGAAAGCCAAACAGGCCTTGAACTCCTGAGGATCCTCCTGCTCTCCCTTCCAGTGCTAGGCTTAAGGGTGATCCCCAGCACACTTGGTCGCCTCACTTTTGGGGGGTGACCATTTACAGAGGCTCTGGTCATGTCCTAAGTGAACAAAGTAACTGTCACTCTGGGCCATTCTTTAATGTAGCTATTGTCCCATTCTTCTCTCCCTGTGACATTGTCAGAATTGGTGTATTTACTCTGGCAGCCTACACAAGCCTGCGCTAATTACCGTCTTGTTCTTGCTAGCGTGTGGCGCAATCACCTAACCCACCATTTCTTCCAGGCTGTGTATGATCCCGGCTTGTCTAATTGCTTACCTGTGCTGGCCTCTTCTCTCTGAAAGCATATAGTCATTCCCCCTCTCAGGGCTTGGCTCCCGCTGCTGCACTCTTTCTCTGGAATATCTTTAGAAATCTGTTCTCGTCCCTTAGCTCCTCTCATCTCAAGAACCAGCGTCTACAAGGCCATATGTCATGTAACCTTTTGGTGAAAACTTCGAACTCTTCAGTGAAATTATTTTATGTGCAGACTAAATAATTGCACACAAGCTGGCAATACCCTCCCTTTTTCTCTTTTATTAGTTTCATAGTCTATAAGTTCTGACTCCTTTATTGGTTCCGCAAACTACATAACACTTTATAGTACAAGGGTTCATGCAATGGAGCGGAACATGGGACGAAAGGTAAGAGTCACTGGTTTGGTAACTGATCAAATACATCATTGGTTCTTTTTTTTTTTTTTTTTTTTTTTTGGTTTTTCGAGACAGGGTTTCTCTGTGGTTTTGGAGCCTGTCCTGGAACTAGCTCTTGTAGACCAGGCTGGTCTCGAACTCGCAGAGATCCGCCTGCCTCTGCCTCCCAAGTGCTGGGATTAAAGGCGTGCGCCACCACCGCCCGGCTCATCATTGGTTCTTTTTGCTGTTGTTGTTTGTTTGTTTTGCTTGTTTGTTTTGTTTTCTGAGACGTGGTTTCTCTGTGGCTTTTGGAGCCCGTCCTGGAACTCACTCTGTAGACCAGGCTGGCCTTGAACTCACAGAGATTAGCTTGCCTCTGCCTCCGGAGTTCTGGGAATAAAGACGCGCGTCACCACTGCCCGGCACATCGTTGGTTTTTTAGAGATTTACTTTTACTGTTTTAAATTATTTGTATGTGTGTGTGGGTACATGCTTGTGGCTACAGGTGCCCCTGGAGGCTAGAGGCATCAGATCCCCCCCGAAGCTGGAGTTAGAGGTGGTTGTGAGCTGCCCAGCAGAGATACTAGGACCTAAACTCAGGTCCTTTGGAAGAATACATGCTCTGAACCGCAGAGCTGTCTCTGCAACCCCGTACGGTCTGTACTATCACATTGTATTTGTTTCATCAGAACATAATAGGCAGTTGCCTCAACCCTGCTTGTGTGGGTGTGTGGGTGTGTGTCTGCAGCACACCGACAGAGGACACTGGGTACCCTGTTTACCGTTCTTCACCATAGTTCCTTGAGAGAGGGTGCTTCACTGACCCAGGGGCTAGGCTGAGGCCAGCATGACCAGCAATCCCCGCCCCCTGCCCGTTTCCCCTCAGGAATACCAGGGTCACGACCAACATTTTAACTGGGTTCTGGAGATTCGAACTGAGGCCCTCAAGCTTGTGCAGCAAGTGTTCTTAGTCCGCTGTGCCATCTTCCCAGTCCAAATTGCCTTAATCTTAACTTAAAAATAACACACCAGACAGCATTTTTTTTTTTTAATTAAGTAACCTTCTTAGAAAATTGTGGTAAACCGGGTGGTGACGCACGGCTTTTAATCCCAGCACTGGGGAGGCAGAGGCGGACGAATCTCCGGGAGTTCAAGGCCGGCCTGATCTACAAAGCTAAACAAAGCTAGTTCCAGGATGGCCAGAGTTGTTACAAGAGAAACCCTGTCTCAAAAAACCAAAACAAACAAACAAATAAACAAACAAATAAATAAAATAATAAATTTTAAAAAAGAAAGTTGTGTTAGGTCACCTAATTATAAATTTTTCTCCGAGTTAAAATCTCACAGGGATTGAGTCAAAGCGGAAACCTTCCGGAGTTGAATGTCCTGCGCTAGAGACCAACAAAGGCTCCACGGGGCCCGGTGTGGATTCTGGACAAACCGTGTGACCTAGCAGCGGGGAAACAGAAGGGGAAGAAATCCGCCGCACTAAACCCCACCGGTTTGTGACAAGACAGGGCACGCTCTCAGGCTGTCCTTTGTTCCCTCTGTGAAAGTGTCCCCTCTTTCTTGCCGGGAAAGCAAAACAGTCTCTACCACGGAAGGGAGAGCCGGTGTGCGGACAAGTCTGCCTTACGAGTCTCACGTTTCACGTGTTTTACTTATCTTTCAGTTATTTACTGGGGCAGAAGTCCAGATGCAAATCCTGGGCTTTTCTTTTAGGTAGGGCTGTGGCTTAGAACCGCAGGGGTCTCTGTGCCAGCAGACCCTGCAACTGAGAAAAATAGGAGACCCCATTGGGCAGAAAACAAATGCACGGTGGGGGTGAGGGGAAGCAGTCAGATATGCGCGCTGTAGAAAGCCTAGGTGGGATGCCCAGGGGGAGGACAGGAGCGTTTTAGTGTTTACCAAGGTGTGGAACGCCTCAAGCCCCCCTAGACATTCTCTTTAAGGGTCCTCCACTAGAGAAATATTCCTAAATATATAAAAATAGGCATGTGATGGTCATTTAAACCTTATATAAGAAAACTAAAACCAACCCAAATAACCAAGAAATGGAAAGTAATCAGTACTGTTTTCAAACGATGGGGTTTTATTTGGCCATCATAAAAAAAATGCAAGTGAATATGTACATTGGCAATCCACTTATTGTCAACGAAAGAAACTACACAGTTGTGAAAAGGTGGCTCAGAAAGACCACAGTAGTATAAGAACTTAATTTATTTTTTTGTTTAAGGTAGGTTCTCATGTAGCCCAGGATGGCCTCAAACTCCCTTTTATTTCTGTTTATGTAAAACAACTTCTGCCCTAATCAATGTTATTTTTAGAATCAAAATAATTTTTCATTTATACCAGGATAAGAGTTTAAATTTTTTTCTAGATTTATTTATATTACTTTGTGTGTGTGTGTGTGTGTGAATGTTTTGCCTGCAGGTATGTACCCCACATACATATAAGATCCTCTACAACTGAAGTTACAGCGTTTGTGAGGAGCTGTGTGGGTACTGGGAACAAACCCAGGCCCTCTCTTGACTGCTGAGCCATTGCCCAACACAGAAAAATAGACTTTTGTTTTTTTTTGTTTTCCAAGACAGGGTTTGGGTTTCTCTATGTTACAGTCCTATCTGTCCTGGAACTAGCTTTTATAGACCAGGCTGGCCTCAAACTCACAGAGATCCTCCTGCCTCTGCCTCCCGAGTGCTGGGATTAAAGGCATGCGCCACCACCACCCGGCTTGGAAAATAGACTTTTATTAGGAACTGAAGACCTGAGCCGGGCGGGTGGCGCACACCTTTAATCCCAGCAGTCGGGAGGAAGAGGAAGGCAGATCTCTGGGAGTTCGAGGCCAGCCTGGTCTACAAGAGCTAGTTCCGGGACAGGCACCAAAGCTACAGAGAAACCCTGTCTCGGAAAAAAAAAAAAAAGAAAAGAAAAGGAACTGAAGACCTGCCTTGTGTATTAGCCAATGTTTGATCAGAGGCACAATCTACTGTGATTACTGTGATTACAGCTGCTGCTGGCTTTTCCCAGAACACTTAAGAATCCACCTTCGCTTCTCTTCGCCTCAGTTGCAAGGCATTTTTGAGCCTAGGAGACAGACGCTATTGGTGAAAGTGCAGCCCAGTGGCAGGAGGGACCCCGGCAGTTTTGGAGATAGCAGCACTGTGGCACAACCACCAAGGACAGCAGCAGCGGTGGCATGGAGCCTTCCGAAGCCTAGAGGACAGTTATGTCCTGAGGAGGGCAGGGCCAGAGAAATGGGCCGAGTGCCTTGGAGGAGCCAGATTTTCAGTGAGTCCTAGACATTGGATGTTGAGTTATTTACACTGCTGGAGTTTGGTTTTGCTTGGTTCAGGTTGTGACTGTGCCCTGGTTCTTCCTCTTGAAGTAGGAAGGTATTTAACTTAATCTCAATTTTTTTTTTACAGAAGTCCACAGCTGTAAGACTTTGGGTTTTAAAAGAGATTGGATATTTTAAAGAGACTGAAGTTTTGTTTTTCTTTTATTTTTATTATTTTTATGTGCACTGGTGTTTTGTCTGAATGTGTGTCTGTGTGAGGGGGTCCGATTCCTTGGAAGCCGGGCGGTGGTGAGGCATGCCTTTAATCCCAGCACTCGGGAGACAGAGGCAGGCAGATCTCTGTGGGTTCAAAGCCAGCCTGATCTACAAGAGCTGGTTTCCAGGACAGGCTCCAAAGCTACAGAGAAACTCTGTCTTGAAAAACAACGCAAAACAAAGCAAAAAACCCAAAACAACAGATTCCTTGGAACTGGAGCGTCAGACAGTGGTGAGCTGCCATGTGGATGCTGGGAATTGAACCTGAGTGCCCCAGGAGAGCAGCCAGTGCTCTCAACCACTGAACCATCTCTCCAGCCTGAGACTGAAGTTTTAATATGTTTGAATTTGTAAGGACTGTGACTTTTAAAGATGTTTATATTTTATATTGTGATATTGATATTAACGTGTCATTTGTGGGATACATGAGAAAAGAACGGTTCTAGTTGAAAAGTGAGATGTTGAGCTGGTCCTGATGGTACATGTCTGTAATTCCAGCACTCAGGAGGCAGAGGTAGGCAGATTTCTCTGAGTTTGATGCCAGCCTGGTCTACAAATTGAGTTGCAGGACAGTCAAAGCTGCTACACAGAGAAACCCTGTCTCCAAGAAGAAAAGAAAAGAAAAGCAATGTGTTTGTGTGTCAGCTGACCAGGGTCAGCTGTGCTGGACAGTTTTATGTCAGCTTGACTCAAGCTACAGTCATCTGATAGGAGGGAACCTCACCTGAGAAAATGCTCCCATAAGATCAGCCCGTGGGCAAGCCTGTAGGGCATTTTCTTAATTAGTTATTAATAGGGGAGGGCCTAGCCCATTGTGAATGGTTCCATTCCTGAGCTGTTGGCCCTGGGATCTATAAGAAAGCAGACTGCAGCCGGGCGGTGGTGGCGCACGCCTTTAATCCCAGCACTTGGGAGGCAGAGGCAGGTGAATCTCTGTGAGTTCGAGACCAGCCTGGTACATGAGTAGCAAGCCAGTGAGCAGCACTCCTCCATGGCCTCTGCATCAGCTCCTGCCTCCAGGTTCCTGCCCTGCTTGAGTTCCTGTCCTGACTTCCCGCCATGATGGACTGCAGTGTGGAGGTGTAAGCTGAATGCACTCTTTCCCTTCAGTCATAGTGCTTCACAGGAGCAGATGAAATCCTAAGGCACAGGGTCTCACTATGTAGCCTTGGCTGGCCTGGAGTTGCTATTTAGACCAGGCTGCCCTTGAACTCAAAGATCCGCCTGCCTCTGCCTCCCAAGTGCTGGGATTAAAGGCGTGCGCCATCACCGCCCGGCTCTATGCAAGTTTAAAAGCAACATTATGTATCATTCGTGTCTGTATGGAGGTCAGAGAACAATCTGGGCTGTCAGTCCTAGCCTTTCACCTTTTCCGAGCCCCTCTTGTGTTCACCTCCCATTTTGTCTGAGGAGTACCAGAATTACAGATGGGGCTTGCTGGCTTTACATGGGTTCTGGGGATCCAAACTCAGGGCCTCGCTAGTGTTCCAGCTACCGAGCCAGCTCCCCAGCCTGTCTATGTAGGCTTTAGTCGTCCTATGGGACACTGACTGGAACCTTCCCTCTTGACTAAATGAGTTTTTATAGGAAACTCTTCAACGGCCAACTCCTTCTAAGTGTAGACTGTTCTCTAGACTCCCCCTTCTTTTCTTCCTCTCCAGGGCCTTCTGGTAGTTTAAATATTTCATAAAGCTTTTTTTATTTGGCCAAGGGCTGATTCCATAGGATCTACTTGGCAATTACTAGAACTTTCAAAGTTTGTTTGCTTGTTTACTTATTTATTTTTGAGGCAGGGTCTTAATCTGGGTTATGGGGATTCTCCCTGCAAGTGTCAGGACTGTGTGCAATTAGATGTAGCAAGCAGTTTAACTAAACTGCTGAAGAAGTTACCAAGTACAATCAATCGACTGATGATAATACGTATTACTGCCGAGCCTTTGGAATGAGAATATTAATCGGCACCTGAAATTCCTATCTAGAGGGTTCAAAATATTATCATATGAGATACTAACATTTGGATGTAGTAGGAATTTTGGTTACACACAATTTATTCAAACTTGAATTGGACTCAGGGCATATTAAGATCCATGAATTTTTCATTTACATCTTTTACATAGCGCTGAAATACATACGAGGGAGAAAAGGAAGCTTGGTTCTGTCTATTCTGAAGTCTACCCCTTTTCCTGAACCTCACTTCACTCCGAAGCGTTTTCTCCATCTTTAGTTCTGCACTTACTGCCAACGGGCTTTTATTTATACTTACGCCCATAAGCTTTTTCCCAGCGAGCTCTGCATCCCTATAGATACTTTAAACGTCTCCTGGACATGGATCAAAATCTTGAATTGAAACTCACACACATTCTCACATATGGCGACTTTTTTCCCCCTTCTCAGTGATTCTATCAAGAAATGGACATGTGGGGCCGGGCGGTGGTGGCGCACGCCTTTAATCCCAGCACTCGGGAGGCAGAGGCAGGCGGATCTCTGTGAGTTCTAGACCAGCCTGGTCTACAGAGCTAGTTCCAGGACAGGCTCCAAAGCCACAGAGAAACCCTGTCTCGAAAAACCAAAAAAAAAAAAAAAAGAAATGGACATGTGGGGCCGGGCGGTGGTGGCGCACGCCTTTAATCCCAGCACTTGGGAGGCAGAGGCAGGTGGATCTCTGTGAGTTCGAGACCAGCCTGGTCTACAAGAGCTAGTTCCAGGACAGGCTCCAAAACCACAGAGAAACCCTGTCTCGAAAAACCAAAAAAAAAAAAAAAAAAAAAGAAATGGACATGTGGATTTTTAATTTATTCCGTCTTATGTATATGGCTGTTTCCTTTGGTGATTCCAAGACGCAAAAGACTCAATAGTTAGTATACATGGCTGGCATTTATTAGAGAGACAGTTAGGGAACATTATTTGACAGCCCGGCGGTGAAGGCACAAGCCTTTAATCCCAAGCAGAAGCAGGGGGATCTCTGTGAGTTCAAGGCCAGACTGGTCTACAGAGCAAGTACCAGGACAGACTCCAAAACTATAGAGTGAAACCCTATCTTGAAAAACAAAAACAAACAAACAAACAAAATTATTTGATAAAATAAAACTTAAACATAATTTTCCAGAAGTCTTTCCTACATATGTTGTATAAGTGACACACTACTTTCAGGTACAGAAGTTGTTGGGAAATGTCTGTTTATGGAAATAAGTTTAATAAGCAGTTTAAAAAATCCTTTTCCCATAAAAGATAACCATTATTCACCAAAATCTGGATTAGTCATGCCAAAAGCAGTCAGTGTGACAATAGTTCCAACAAAGCCTCATTGAGTAATTCATTCCAGCCAGGCAGTGGTGGTGCAGGCCTTTAATCCCAGCACTCAGGAGACAGTGGTAGGCGGGCGGTCTCTGTGAGTTCGAGGCCAGCCTGGTCTACAAGAGCGAGTTCCAGGACAGGCTCCAAAGCTACAGAGAAACCCTGTCTCAAAAAACCAAAAGGGGAATTGATTAAAATTCCTTCTTTAGGTGCTAGAGATTGAGATAGGCCCTCATACATTACTGAGAGTGCACTCCACCTGTGGCCCAATTAGAATAACTTAAAAAGAACAAAAGACTCTAGGCTCAGAGCACCTGGCCAATAGCATTAGTTTCTTTTTTAAAAGACAAATTTCCAGCTAGGGCTGAAGGCTAAAGGTTTTTGAAAATAAGTCTAAGTAATTTAGACTGATATTTAGACAGGTATTTTCAGTTTAGTGATAGTTTGAAGAGAAAATCACCCTTTTTTGATGATTCTGTTAAATTTGTTGCAAGACTTCACAGAAAAAAAATTTCCTAAAATCCAAGTCCTTAATTTTCTTTCTATTGGTATTTTTCTTTCCAATAATGATTCTCAGCCAGAAAGTCAGATGAAGTTTTGTTTCAGTCTTTTGGTGTACACTTCCTTTATGTACTGCTCTGGGACGCTGGGCGGGTTACTGCTCTCCATGCCATCATCACCTGTACAACATGTCTGGAGGCGACGTGAGTCAATTCAAATATTACCCTTTCTCTGTGTGTGTGAGCACAGGTGTGCACCTGCCAAGGCAAGCTCGTGGGGATCAGTGGACAGTTCTCAGGGGTCAACTTTCTCGTTCTACTTTATGGGATCTGGAGAGGGAACTCGGGTCCCTTTCAGGGCTTCAAATGACTCACTTGGCTGAGCCATGGCATCAGCTCATGTAGGCAGTTTTGTAGGGCGATCTTCAAACTCTCCTGCTTGACTCCAGGACAGGCACAGTAACTCTGGCAGCTCCTCAGTGAGGCTGCCTGTTAGCCGCACTCTTCTCCACTGAAGAACCTGTGATCCAGAACAAAGAAAGGATGGAAGTGCACTGCAGGCACACCTCACCCAGGGATCATTGCAGAAGAGGGCCAAAAGACTGCAAGAGCCAGAGGACCAGGCTTTGGCTGTGAGGTCAAACCTCCTAGGAATGTCAAAAGATGCATCCACTAAGTCTCACCAACAAGACTGCCTAAAATGTGAGCTAAACAAGGACAACACCAATAGACATACACAGTGGACAAGGGAAAGCCGTATGGCCTCAAACCTACACAACAAACTATAGGCAGCTAAGCAATGCTGGAGTGAGAAAGCTGCTCCAGGAGGGCACACCAATTGCTTATCTAACACCAAGTGGTCAGCCCTGAAAACAAACATATCAGTAACATGAATGTATTTATGTAGTTAGAAATATGTGTGTCTGTATGTATTGTATATAACAACAAAGAATGATAAGAGGTCATGAATTTGGAAGAGAGCAAGGGGGTTACATGGGTTTGGAGGGAGGAAAGGAAAGGGGGAAATGTGATTATAACAAACAATAAAAGAAATAATTGATGGCATAAGAACAGACAGGAGGATCAATGGAACCGAATAGAAGACCCGGATATCAATCCACACATCTTCGAACACCTGATCTTTGATAAAGAAGCAAAAAATATCAAATGGAAAAAAGAAAGCATATTTAACAAGTGGTGCTGACATAACTGGATATCAACATGGAGAAGAATGAAAATAGACCCATATCTATCAACATGCACAAAACTCAAGTCCAAATGGATCAAAGAGCTCAACATAAAGCCAGCCACACTGAACCTTATAGAAGAGAAAGTGGGAAGTACACTTGAACGCATTGGCACAGGGAACCACTTCCTAAATAGAACCCCAGCAGCACAGACACTGAGAGAAACAATAAATGGAACCTCCTGAAACTGAAAAGCTTCTGTAAAGCAAAGGACATGGTCAACAAGACAAAACGACAGCCTACAGAATGGGAAAAGATTTTCACTAACCCCACATCAGACAGAAGTCTGATCTCCAAAATATATAAAGAACTCAAGAAATTGAACACCAAAAGATCACATAATCCAAAAATGGCGTACAGACCTAAACAGAGAACTCTCAACAGAGGAATCTATTTTTTTTTATTTATTTTTTTATTTTTTTATTTTTTTGGTTTTTCGAGACAGGGTTTCTCTGTGGTTTTGGAGCCAACAGAGGAATCTAAAATGGCTGAAAGACACTTAAGGAAATGTTCAACATCCTTAGTCATCAGAGAAATGCAAATCAAAACAACTCTGAGATTCCATCTTACACCTATAAGAATGGCCAAAGTCAGAAACACTGATGATAACTTATGCTGGAGAGGTTGTGGGGAAAAAGGAACACTCCTGCATTGTGGTGGGAATGCAAGCTGGTACAGCCCCTTTGGATGTCAGTGTGGCGATTTCTTAGAAAATTAGGAAACAACCTTCCTCAAGACCCAGCAATACCGTAACTTTCGGGTATATATCCAAAGGATGCTCAATCATGCCACAAGGACATATGCTCAACTATGTTCATAGAAGCTTTGTTTGTCATAGCCAGAACCTGGAAACAGCCTAAATCCCCTCAACCAAAGAATGGATAAGGAAAATGTGGTACATTTACATAATGGAGTACTACACAGCAGAAAAAAATAATGACAGCTTGAATTTTGCAAGAAAATGGATAGAGCTAGAAAACATTATTTTGAGTGAGGCAACCCAAACACAGAAAGACAATTATCACATGTACTCACTCACAGGTGGTTTTTAAACATAAAGCAAAGAAAGCCAGCCTACAAACCACAATCCCAGAGAACTTAGACAACAATGCGAACACTAAGAGAGACTTACATAGATCTAATCTACATGGGAAGTAGAAAGCAGAAAAAGACAAGATCTCCTGACTAAATTGGGAGCATGGGGACTTTGGGGGAGGATTGAAGGGGAGAGGCAGGGAGGGGACGAGAAAAATGTAGAGCTCAATAAATATCAATAAAAAAAAAGAAATAATTGAAACAAGAAAGATGTGGAACTGGGAGGGAATGGGAGGAGTGGGAATAAATATGATCAAAATATATTGTATGGATATATGACGTTTTCAAAGAATGAATAAAAATGTATTACAAGAAGGATGGAGTTTATACTCCCACGGCTCTCAGCACAATCCCCTCTGTGGATATGGTAGCACATGCACTTAATCCCAGCCCTTGGAAAGGAACAGACAGATCTCCATGCATTCCAGGCCAAACCATCTATGAAACAATCAAACAAAAAGCCTCACTCTCTTTCCTCCCCACATGCTTTCATTCCCACTTGACGATATCTGTAGCAAACCACAAGTACACAAGTTAACGAGACCAAGGCAGTATCACCGTTTCACAAGCAATGGACAGTGTCTCACAGGTATCCTGCCACGCTTTCTCTCAGGCTGTGGAAGAAGGTATGAGGGCTGCAGTCCCCACGTGTCTGACCACTCAGGTCCTCGGCAGCTACGGGGTGTTCAGATTACTGGCACATCTTCGGAAAGACAGCCTACTAGGATGAAAGGGTTATCGGCAAGGACAGAATGTTCTGGTATCTTTTAAAAAACGGCACTTATGGATCTACTTACTACAAAGTTGAGCAACACATCTACTATATAAATACTTTGATTTTGGACCAAATTTTCAAATTTCACAGGCAAAATCAGACCATAATTTCAATTTGAACACACAGCATAAATCTCTCTTCTCTAAATTTCAAACCTTTCCTCTGCTTTTAGGAAACATAATTGCATAATTCAAACTCCTTCAATACTGTGACCTAGTTCCCCCTCTTGATGTTATAAATGGCTCATGTAACTATGGTAACCATCTAGGGAAAATGAATGTTTTTCTGGTCAGCATTATGCAAAGTATAACATATGCGTTATTTTTCTCTGTGTGATAACCAAGGGGACAAAATGTTTGCCTTTTTCATAGTTATGGGAATAGTATGCTGAATTTCTGGCTTCTTAATTCACATGTTTTAGGGTAACTTTTTGGTATTAGTAGTTAGTTATCCCAAGTGTTGAACAGTACTGCTATAAAACCCAAACCTGAAGTAATTAGACTGCATGTAGCATTTTCGACAGAGACGCTGATATTTCCCTAACTTTGTCCTATTCTAGCTAATGTCTTTTCTTATTTTTAGTTTTGGAGCCTGTCCTGGAACTAGCTCTTGTAGACCAGGCTGGCCTCAAACTCACAGAGATCAACCTGCCTCTGCCTCCTGAGTGCTGGGGTTAAAGACATGCGCCACCACTGCCCAGCTGTGTTTTCTTAAATGAAAAAAATTCCTGCTAAAATGAAATCACATCTCCAGGGTACACTTCCTTCCTTTACCAAATATGATTAAATCATGATGTCAAGATTTAGTGTAAGCATTTTTTCATTTGCAGACGAGCAGCACAACGTCCACATCAGGTCCAGTCCAATCTCCATTCCCAAGATGCAGTGGATTTGGTGAAAATGATACCAAGTTACATAGAGTTTATTCTTATTGGTTTTTTTTTTTGGGGGGGAGAAGGGGACACCACTTGTAAGAGGTTTTGTCAGTTGGTGAAGACTTTTTATATATTCTTTTTAATTAACTAGTGTATGTTAGCTGTATTTATAAAGCAACTAACATGTCTTAAAACTGAGCTCAGGGGGCTGGAGAGATGGCTCAGTGGTTAAGAGCATTGCCTGTTCTTCCAAAGGTCCTGAGTTCAATTCCCAGCAACCACATGGTGGCTCACAACCATCTGTAATGGGGTCTGGTACCCTCTTCTGGCCTTCAGGCATACACACAGACAGAATATTATATACATAATAAATAAATATTAAAAAAAAACCCTGAGGGGCTGGAGAGATGGCTCAGCGGATAAGAGCATTGCCTGCTCTTCCAAAGGTCCTGAGTTCAATTCCCAGCAACCACATGGTGGCTCACAACCATCTGTAGTGAGGTCTGGTGCCCTCTTCTGGCCTTCAGGCATACACACAGACAGAATATTATATACATAATAAATAAATAAATATAAAAAAAAAAACCTGAGCTCAGCCGGGCTGTGGTGGCTCACGCCTTTAATCCCAGCACTCGGGAGGCAGAAGCAGGTGGATCTTTGTGAGTTTGAGGCCAGCCTGGTCTACAAGAGCTAGTTCAGAGAAACTCTGTCTCAAAAAAACCAAAAAGAAAAAAAAAAACTGAGCTTAGTAGAGATATAGACCATTAATTCGCAAGTTTATTGGTTGCTTTTTGTAGTGAAGTTTTGGGCTTTTTGAGAGAATTTAAAATCTTCATAGGACCATCCAGAACAATTATCTCTAAAATTAATACAAACTTCGAGATTTCAAGGACTCATTTGCATTAGGTACAAATACATTTCTATGGAGAGTTGTCAACTGGTGGCCTTTATTATGTTTTGAAGACAAGGCCTCATTGTGTAGCTGGCCTGGAAATCCCTAAGTAGATAGAGGCTGACCTTGAACTCACAGATTTTTACCTGTTTGTGCCTCCAGAGGGCTGAGATTAAAGAAGTATGCCACCACACCAGACTTGGTGACCTTTTGATATGAGATTTCATTTATAGTAATTTCTCCCCATGATTTTAAGAGTGCTTTTCAACCATCCAAATATCAGAAAAACACTGCTGTTTCATTAAACTCAAGAAGGAATTAACTGCTCTTTCTGGTTTGGGAAAGACCTCACTAACCAAATGAAATCTTTGAGGCTTGATTGTATTCTGTTAAACCAAATGTGGAAATATTAAATGAGACAGGAGACAAACATGAAATTTTAAATTATTAAAAAAATATGAGTTAGGGTAATAGCAATGTATGTCTAAAATCTTGTTATCTCTTATCTGTTCATAAAGTACTTTCATGTAAGCTTTTTATTGCACACGTTGGGTATTTTGCTTGCACCATGTGGGTGCCTGGTACCACAGAGGTCAGAAGATGACACTGGATCCCCCTGGAACTGGAGTTATAGATGAGTGTGAGCCACCAACACATACCACGAGATATATTACCAAAATTTCCATAACAAGCAATTCTTTTCCCACACATCATTTATACAAGACTTTACTGAGGGGAATTTGAGCAGAAAGTAGAAGTAGGGGTACAGCAAGGGACCCTAGACTGCTAAGACACCAAACACTTTGGCTGACTCTTCAGGGGTCTTATAGAGGTCCTGCCTTTAAATTTTTAAAAATTATTTTATGTGTATAAGTGTTTGCCTACATGAATGTAGCTGCACCCATCTATGCCTGTTGCCCACAGAGGTGAGAGAAGGGAGTCAGATTGCCCTGGAACTGGAGCTAGGGGTGATTGTGAATCACCTTGTGGGTACTGGGAATTGAACCCAGGTCCTCCAAGAGCAGTAAGTGCTCTTAACCACGGAGCCAACTCTAGAGCCTCTCACAGAAGATTTTAACAATCCACTGAGGGTTAAAAGAGAACAAGGGTAATAGATTAAACAACACAATGACAATGTTGACCGTGGGTGGACGGTATACATACTTTTGTGTTTGAAAGTTTTCATCATAAAAGATTTAAGAACATTAAGCTGGGCTGTAGTGATATTTTGTTTATGTTTTAACAAATAAAGCCTGCCTGAAGAGCTGAGTGCAGAACTAAGCCATGAGAGGCCAGGGAGTGGTGGCATATACCTTTAATTCTAGGACTCAGGAGACAGAGGCAGAGAGATCTCTGTTAGTTCAAGGCCACCCTGAGCTACACAAGATTGAACCTGTCTAAAAGAGAAACAGAGCTCACACAAAGGTGATCCCAGGACTTGGGATCCCAGGCCTTTAATCCCAGCACTAGGAGGTGGAGGCAGGAGTGATATGGCTGGGTGGAGAGAGGAATATAAGGCAGGAGGAGACGGGAGCTCAGTGCAGTCTGAGGTTTGGCAGAGACAGGATCGCCTTTTCAGTCTGAGGATTTGGTAGAGGTAAAAGGTCTCTCCAGCGACCTAATATCTAACTCCGGGTTTTCATCATTAAGAACAATTAGAATCCAGGCCACACTGTGCACAGTAGCACAAGCCTGTACTACAGGCACTTGGGAGATGGACACACCAAGGCACCCTCAAGTCTGAGGCCAGGCTGGTCTGTGACATATTTATATGAAGATGGCATGATGAAACCGTTTACTTTGTATGCTAACCTAAGAAGCATAGTTAAAAAGCAAAATCCAAAAAGTTAAAAAAAAAAAAAATTCAGGGCTGGAGATAAGGCTCAGAGAGTAAGAACCCTTGCTGTTTGTTCTTACAGAGGATCTGGGCTGGTCCCCAGAACTCACAGGGTGGCTTACAACTGTTTGAAATTCTAGTCCCACGGGGTCTGACACCCTTTTAGGCCTCCATGAGCACCAGGTATGTACATGATGAACATCCATGCAGGGAAGACACTTACAAATCTTTAAAAAGGAAAAAAAATAAGAAATTAAACAGTAGAAGAAAGGATTTTCTAATTTAATTGGCTTGATTAAAGCAGAAGCTGATTTTTCTCCCTCAGAACTTCTCGCTAGTTTGCTTTTAATTAGTTGAGTTGTTCCTCTCATCTCATATAATATTAACAAAGGATAGAAACGTTTTATTATAAAGGAAATAGGCTTGGAGACATTTCCCATCAGGGGCCTAATGAATGGTAGATACTAGATTTAGTCCAGTAATTTAAAGTCAATTGAACACTAATTTGGGGGCATCAGCTGCTTATCGTTTTCAAGGTCAGTAAATAAGAAAAGAACAGAAGCCGGGCAGTGGTGGCACGAGCCTTTAATCCCAGCACTCGGGAGGCAAAGGCAGGAGGATCTTTGTGAGTTCGAGGCCAGCCTGGTCTACAAGAGCTAGTTCCAGGACAGGCTCCAAAGCTACAGAGAAACCCTGTCTCGAGAAAAAAAAAAAAAAAAAAAAAAAGACCAAAGAAAAATACCTCCCCCACCACAATTAAATATGATCAATTTCTATATTGTAGAGAGTGGGGATTTTTAAATTCTGCATGTGGAAGGGCTAGGAAACCACCCAATTTGAAGAGGCCACATGGCTGGCTACTTAGAAGAAAAGGACAATGAGATTACCAGTGTAAGTACAAATAGCAAGAAAAGAACAGCTGCGGTCATTCACACGTTATCGTATGTGAAGTCCATATACCCGTCCTAGTAAAAACACAACAAGAATGCTTTCCAAATCCTTTCTTGATTCCCAGCTTTTGTTGTTTTTGTCGTCCTTGGGGATTCTGCATCACCCACTCACACGTCGTTGTCTGCCTGGTGTGTGCAGTGAGCAGGCTGCATAAAATCCATAGGTCCCCAGTGCCTTTCTCCAATCAAAAAGAAACACTGCGTCTTGCATTAATTCGATCTTGCAGGGGGATTAGCTGAATCAAATTTGAGAGCAAACAAACATCGAGTTCTGGCAAAAATCCAAACAAAACCACTAACTAAATAAACAACAACAACAACAAAACCCTAAGTCACCTTCAATTCTTAACAATGATGATTTTCAATATGAAAGATTTAAAGAATTGCAGACAAAAAATTCGCCCAAGTCATCAGAAATTCAATTGTCTGGTTTTTTTTTTTTTTTTTTTTTTTTTTTTGCGTAGGTTGACTTTTAATAATAGAGGGGTCAAAATCCCCCAGTTAAAAGACCACACGAAGCGTTCCCAGTCCTTTACAATATCGCCCTTGTTCTCGGGACGCGGAATTCCGTGTTGTGTGTTACGAAATTCAAAATTTCCTCCAGACCAGACCTAGATTTTTCACTGGTATGCCAACAGCTGCTTAGCACACACCGCTAGTCGGAAGTGTTCTGAACTGGGCGTGCAACAGGTGCAGCGCTGCAAACCAGGCAAGGGGACACAAACTTGGCAGTCTGCATTTTCTTTCACTCAAATACTCTGCTCCCAATAGGGCTTACCGGGGGGTGGGGTGGGGTGGAGGGGGGTCATCAAAATTCGGAGAGGACTTCTACTTACACCGGTTTCTTTAAAAACAAAACCCACTTATTTATATACACCCCGGAAGTGGAGCCGTGATTACAACTCGCTCCTCCGCCTGGCATTTCACTGACAGCAACTCGGAGAGTGAGCCTGAAAATCCGCTCACACAGAAAGCACCGCACTCGCTGGCTCTTTGGATTTTTAATACCATCTGCACTGCTCACCTACTTGTTAGTGATAAAACCGAGTGAAAATAAAATGCCGTGTGAGTCTAAGTGTGTGTGTGTGTGTGTGTACTACGCGCGGCCGTGTTTCTCATTCCGCGACCAAGCCAGGTCCTCGCTGGCGTTTGATGCTTAAGTGACCCGATCCCTGAAAACAGTTTCCTTAAGGTGGTTTTGGGGGGACAGTCTTGCAAGCTTCTCCCTAAACCACACATGCAAGGCGCTCGGGAAGGAGAGCGGACCCTGCCAGCCACCCCGGCGCTGGGGAAGGGGACCGCACGCCAGGCGGGGACTCAGGTGCGCACCGCCTACCTCCGCGGTCAGCCCCGGTGCTCGGTGAGGCCGGCAGCGGCGGGAGGTGACCGACCACGGCCGCGGGGCGCTCGGCGGGAAGTCGCCGCGCATGCCCGGAGCCGCGCCCGCTGCACCCTGGGTCGCCTTAGTTCCCGCAGGCCTCACTCGGCCGGCAGCGCCCAGGGGCCCCGCTCGCCGTCTCGGAGGCTCGCGAGGGAGGCGCATCCCGGATCCGCCAGATGGAGGCAAGGTCGGTACCACGGGGCCGAGCGAGCCGGGCTGGCGCTCCCTCATCCCGGTGGGGTACAGAAACGAGAACCCGGCCGCCTACCCTCTCGGGGGCAACGGTCGGACTTGGGGCGAAGGGGTCGGCGCAGCCATGCGGCCCCTTTAAGAGGGGGCGGGGCGCAGCCTGCCGTTTGGCCACCCTCCGCACCCTCCCCCCACCCCGGGCGAGAGTTGACAGACCAATCGCCCGGGTGGCGCAGGGAAGGCGGGAGAATGCGAACCCTCCGGTAGGGCGATAGGGGCGGGGCCCCGGCCTTATTAGGAGTGAGTGCCGCGCAGGCGCAGACGCGGCCGCTGGCTTAGGGGCGGGGGCAAGTCCACTGAGACTCCGACAGGCACCGAGGCTGATAGCGCGGAGAGAGGGCAGCGAGGGACTTGTCACGGGGATCTGGGCGACCGGGCAGCTCCAGTAGTGTCTGGGGACTCCCGGGGTGACAGCCCGTGTCACCGCTCGGGAGCCCGGCGCCATCGGCCGCGGGGAACCCCGCTGCTCTCTTAACCCCCCCCCCCGCGAGGGAGGGAGCCGGAGGGAGCCCAGGTCTCGCCCCGCCCCTGGGCTTGTTCCCGCGGGGGCGGGGAGTGAGGGTTTCTTCTTGGGGGGGAGTGGAGATCGGGGGACTCGGCGGTGCC
Organism: Chionomys nivalis; assembly: GCF_950005125.1. Taxonomy (NCBI): domain Eukaryota; kingdom Metazoa; phylum Chordata; class Mammalia; order Rodentia; family Cricetidae; genus Chionomys; species Chionomys nivalis. The sequence continues at coordinate 30,241,428 of NC_080105.1, forward strand.
CTCTCGAGCGGCGGCCGTGTCCCCGCGGCGCCGGGCGGCCGAGCGGAGGAGCGGCGGTCGTGGCTGTTGCATGTGTGGCTGCTGGATGCGGAGGCGGCGGCGGCGGCGGCGGCGAGGAGCAGCAGCAGCAGCAGCGGCGGCGCCAGGATGTTAGGGCAGCAGCAGCAGCTGTACTCGTCGGCCGCGCTCCTGACCGGAGAGCGGAGCCGGCTGCTCACCTGCTACGTGCAAGACTACCTGGAGTGCGTGGAGTCGCTGCCCCACGACATGCAAAGGAACGTGTCGGTGCTGCGGGAGCTGGACAACAAATACCAAGGTTCTCTCTCTCTCTCTCTCTCTCTCTCTCTCTCTCTCTCTCTCTCTCTCGGGTGACAGTGTCGGGGAAGTGCAGCGAGCGATCTGGTGTTGTGGAACCGGGAAGCGGGGGGTGGGGGGGGCGACTGCAGACCGGCCTCGCAGCCCTCCCTGTCCTGACTGCGGCTGCCCGGGACTTCCGAGAGCCGCCCGTCAGCCTCCGCTGCTGCAGCCCGAGCGGCTGGCTGCAGCTGCCGCGGACGGGAATCAGCCATTTTAAGCGAGCATTTGTTCCGGTGCCCGCCGGCTGGGCTGCCGCACGCTTGTCCTGTCCCGGGCTGGCTAGTGTGCAGTGGGGCGCGGGCTGGGCTGGGTGCTGGGCCTGCTGGCCCCTGCCCGCCGGGTCCCTCCCTCTGCGAGCAGATGCATTGGTACGTGCGGGGGGAGGGGGCGAGGGGACGGCGAAGGTGGACTTGGGTGACGGTCCCCCCCCCTCCCCTCCGGCTCCCGGCGTGGCGCGGGACTGGGACAGTCTGCTCCCCTCTCGCCCCGGGGAAAGTTCCGGACTGTCCAGTGCCTCAGCCCTTCCTCGGCCCCTGCCAATTGGTTAAAGGGGGAAGGGTCCCCCGCAGGGCCGGGTGGAGAGGGTGTGTATGTATGTGTGTGAGTGTGTATACGTGAGCGTGTCGGTGTGTGTGTGGCGGGGGAGGGCCCCGGTCTAGGGGCGGGGCCTGCAGGTGTGACGTCGTATGGGCGGGGCGCGCGCTCCCGCGGGCCTCGGCACGGCGGACTGCACGCAGGGGCCTGGGTGGACTGAGCTGAGTGCTCACGGGACACCTGCTGGGCGGGGCATTAGATGCCTGGGCGGAGTCAGTGTTGGGGGGTGCTGTTTCAAATCTCTCCTACCCAGTGAATCAAGGCGCGGGCACTGCTCTGGGACTGTCGCTGACCCCGGCTCAGCGTAGGTTCCGGGCTGTGTGTCACTTCCGGACCTCTGGAGGAAGTGGATTCGTTGGCTGGGCAACCACCTGGCGTCCCAGCACCCTTAGCTTCCTCCTCCACCAAGTTTAAACGAGGAGAAAAGCTTTTTTATTTTTTTTTAAGGGGAGGGTTGTTTGTCGTCAAAGAAACTAGGACAGGAAGTTACCTTTAGGGACTGTAGTGCCTTTCTGCTGCTAGGACAGGAGATAAGTGGGGTTAAGTTCGTCCTTTAGTCAGGGAACAGCCTAGACCTAATGTGGACCGGAAAAACAACTTATAGCCACTCTGTTTTTCCAGACATGTCACCAACCCTGTAACTTAAAACTCATGGTGACGTTGTTTTTGTATGTTAGAACTCTTTGGTGTCTCAACCAACAACAATTTTGTCTTCCAAGTCTTTGGTAAGAAGAATTTGTTGGGAAAAGACAGTATTGTTTGTGGTGTGCTCGTATCTTCACCAGGTTCAACATACAAGGTAAAAAAAGAAAGTGACTTGCCGGGCAGTGGTGGCGCACGCCTTTAATCCCAGCACTTGGGAGGCAGAGGCAGGCGGATCTCTGTGAGTTCGAGGCCAGCCTGGTCTACAAGAGCTAGTTCCAGGGCAGGAACCAAAAACTACGGAGAAACCCTGTCTCGAAAAAAAAAAAAAAGAATTCTGTGCCAAAATTTGTAGTTTGCCTTATGTTAACGTTGTATTGTATTCTTTAAAGGCACAAAATTGAGACTGTTTTAGATTGTTAGTGACATAATTTTTTTGACAGGAAAGTCTTTGATTCCAATTCTCTATAATTGTCATAAGTTGCTCAGGTAACATGAGTAGTGAGCCTTATAGTGCTGAAAGGCCTGTACTTATTTGCTAAGCCTAACTTCATAGTTTTATTTTTGTTAGAAGCTTTATGTATTCTTGTGTTCTTGGTTCAGATTTTATTTTCACTGATTCTTAAATATTTTCTGATACAGGGGTCAGTGCTTAGTGAAGGAGCCAAAGAAATTGCTCCTCGCCTGTCTGAGTCAGGAATCACTGAACAGTCCATTAAGTAGAGAAATAAAGAAAAAAACAATCAAATTAAATATTCATTGCAGGATATGGTTATTAGAAAACTTGTATGGTTTCCTCAGCCTTTCATTCATAATTTTCTGGGGAAATGGTGACCTTTGAGCTAGACTGTAACATGTAATCCGAGTTCCTGTCATACGGTGTGTGGGAAGTGCTGTAAGATCAGATGTACAGATTTGGCAGTTCTCGTGTAAAAGTGAGGGCATCCTCAAGGGCTTGCGCTGTGTAATTTTTTTAAGTGGCTGTGTATTGATTTTAGGGTCTCACACATGTATGACAAGCATTTACCATTGAGTTATCCCAACCCCTCTTTTTACTGTTTATTTTGACTCAGAAGGTCACTGAGGCTGGCCTTGAACTTGTGATCTTTCTGCCTCATTTTCTCAAGTAGCTGGGATTACCAGCCCCAGGCCCAGCCAGATGAAGGAAAAAATCTCTATCCAATAATATGGGCTGAGTAAATGTTTTTTTTTTTTAATCTCACTGTATAATTCAGGTGCCTTTAAAACAAATTTTTATTTCATTCTAGTGTCAGAGTGCAAGTATGACACAAGGAACTCTGGTGAGTGCTATGGCATGCACAAGTACTTATAAACACATGCACACACACGTGCACACACAATGTAAAAATTAATTTACAGCTATGATATACAGATAGGAGTACTCTTGGTACCTTCAGCTTTAATGGTAAAATTGTCCATCGAGTATTAACACCTGCCATTTCCAGGGAGGAGGGAATCCCTAAATGTGCTGATTATTTGTGTTTCTTACCTGATTTCAGACAGCCACTATATGTATTTTACTTATTTAACATTTCTGCTCTTTACAGTTGGGATCTAAAACAGTGGTATGGGATGTAATAGTAATGACATTGGAGCTAAAACAATGATATGCTACATAGTATTGGAAAATAGAGTTAATATTTATTTTTTTATCCCCAACAAGACTGAACTCTTTGATATAAGTAAGCATTGTGCCTTATATGAGTAAGAAATAGAACCGATTTGAATAAAACTAATTAGATTTTTGGTGACTGGTGAAATTGTACATTCTGGTGACTCAGCTCTTCCTTGTTTCAAAAGTGTCCAACTTTTTATACAATTGCCTTAGCAGCTTCCACAAGCATAGACTCAGCTGCTGAGTTAGAGACAAAGGTAGAATGACCCAGTGCTGACTTTACTGTAATTTTGGAGTGGCTTGCTCTGTGGATGCCAGGAACAACAGATCTAATCTAGAAATAGTTTTGATTTTCAGAATTTCCCCTGTGATGCTAAAGTCAAAGAGCCATTAAAACTAAGATGACAGGAAGCTAAAAGATGCTGATGCCTGCCTTTTGAAAGTGTCCAGGAGTAGGATGTGAAAATTACTGTCATTGTCTCTCTGGAGTCATGTAACAAATCACTGAGTGAGCTGTAAATCCTGCAGAACGCAGGTGGGTAATAATCTGTGGTCGAGACCCAGAACCACCTCAAATTTTGTGGCTGGAGTTCCACATGTAAATTTTGTATATAGAGTTGATTTGATGCTCAGATACAGAATAGGCAATAAGGAACTCAGCAAATTCTAAATTAGCATGTAATAGTCTTACATAATACTTTTGATTATAAATTTACTACATACCTCTGTGTGTGTCTGTTTGTGTGTGTGTGTTCTGTGAAGGCCAGACATTGATGTCCCATATCTTCCTTTATTGGTCTCCACCTTGTTTTTTGAGACAGGGTCTATCACTTGAGCGTGCTGATTCAGCTAGACTGCCTCTGAGCAGCAAACCCCAGGGAGGCTGTCTGCATCCCCGGCACTGAGGTTACAGGCACACAGCCACACTGGCCTTTTATGTGGGTGCTAGGATTCACTTAGGTCCTCATGATTATCTGGCAAGCACTTCACAGACTAGCCATTTCCCTCTTCCTCTTACCTTTCTTAATACAGATAAGCACTATTAAGTGTTTATGTTCCTCTTGTTAGTGTACCTCTGTCTTGGGTTCTGGTGCTGTGGTGAAGCACTGTCACCAAAAGCAACCACAGAGAAAAGGGTTTGTTTCAGCTTACAACTCTCGGGGCACAGTTCCTGTCTAGGGAAAGTCACGACAGGAACTCGAGGCTGGAACCTGGAGCAGGAACTAGAGCATAAACCAGGCTGCTTACTGCCTTGCTCCTCATGGCTCACTCAGCCTGCTTTCTTATACAGCTCAGGCCACCTGCCCAGGGTTGAAAGTGTCCACAGTGAGCTGGGCTCTCTTTATATCAATCATAATTCAAGAAAATGCTCAAAGGTTGCTCCTGCTGAGGCATTTCTCAGTTGAGACATCCTCTTCCTCAATAATGTAGCTCCTGTCAAGTTAGCAAATTAACCAGAACAACCTTTAAAAGTTCTAAAAAATACTTTTATTTAGCCAGGTGGTGGTAGCACACACCTTTAATCCCAGCACTCGGGAGGCAGAGGCAGGCGGATCTCTGAGTTCTAGGCCAGCCTGGTCTACAAGAGTTAGTTCCAAAACAATCACCAAAGTTACAGAGAAACCCTGTCTGGAAAAAAGAAAAACAACAAAAAGAAAAAAAAAACCTTTTATTTGTGTGTGTGAGCACATGGATGCCTATGTGGGCGTCAGAGGACAGTTTGCAGGAGTCAGTTCTGTGCCCCTACAATATCGTGACCCAAGGATCAAACTGAGGTTGTTGGGGCTTTGCAGAGGTGGTTCAGTGGTTAAGAGCACTGGCTGTTCTTCCAGAGGATCTGGGTTCAATTCCCATTACCCACATGCAGCTCTCACGACAACCTCATACACACATGCATGCAGGAAAAACACCAACACACATACATACATGCATAAATAAATAAGTGAGCGGATGAAAAAGTGAATGAATGAATGAATGAATGAATGACAACCAACCCAAATTGAGCTTGTCAGGCTTGATAGCAAGCTCCTTTGCCCGTGCGCCGTTTGCTCCTGAGTACACTTGTATTAGATGATGGCGAATTTGTTTGAGAGTAATGTTTTTAATGTGTACATGCTGTCAAATGTGCTTTCTGCTTTAATTCTGTCTTGAAAATGATGTGTGTGCTAATATGCCATAATAATCTCCTTTTCCCCTCTTTTAGAAACTTTAAAGGAAATTGATGATGTCTATGAAAAATATAAGAAAGAAGATGATTCAAACCAGAAGAAACGCCTACAGCAACATCTGCAGAGAGCGTTGATTAATAGCCAGGAATTGGGAGATGAAAAAATTCAGATTGTCACACAAATGCTCGAATTGGTGGAAAATCGGGCAAGACAAATGGAGCTGCACTCACAGTGTTTCCAAGATCCTGCTGAAAGTGAACGAGCATCAGACAAAGGAAAGATGGATTCTAGTCAACCCGAGCGATCTTCTAGAAGACCTCGAAGACAGCGAACCAGTGAGAGCCGTGATTTATGTCACATGACAAATGGGGTTGAAGACTGTGATGATCAGCCACCAAAAGAAAAGAAATCCAAATCCGCCAAGAAAAAGAAACGCTCCAAGGCCAAGCAGGAAAGGGAAGCCTCGCCTGTTGAGTTTGCAATAGATCCCAATGAACCTACCTACTGCTTATGTAACCAAGTGTCTTACGGGGAAATGATAGGCTGTGACAATGAACAGTGTCCCATTGAATGGTTCCACTTCTCATGTGTTTCACTCACCTATAAACCAAAGGGGAAGTGGTACTGCCCAAAGTGCAGGGGAGACAATGAGAAAACAATGGACAAAAGTACTGAAAAGACAAAAAAGGAGAGAAGAGCGAGGTAGTGAAGGCAGCCATGTTTTAAAAGGGTTGTTTGTCTTTTATATAATTGGTTTACTTTCAGAAAATGTTTTAGGGTAAATGCATAAGACTATGCAATAATTTTTAATCATTAGTATTAATGGTGTATTAAAAGTTCTTGTACTTTGTCTGTGACCTTAATTTTCCGCACTAAATTACCAAATATTTTAAGCCAGGTAGTCCTGAGAGCAGGAAAGAAGGAGAGAGTGGAATGAGCAAACTTCAAGTGGCTTCCCAAACCACGCCTATTTCATTTTCACCTCAAACTTCCATGCTATTTTTGGGGTAAACACAAACGTTTGCTAACATCAGTTCAGTGTGCTTCAAAGTTTTATCCATTGTTGGAGCTCTCTGTCAATTTACCCTGGTGATTTCAAACAGCAACACTATCCTGTTCAGAGATTCTTATTGGCCCCTTATCGCTTGTTAAATCTCTAGTCCTCCAGAAACCCCAGGAACTAGGGAGAGGTTATGTGGTTCCAAGTGGAGTAATGCTCCTGGAGTATTTGCTGCTGGGCTTCCTTGGAGCCTCTGATAACTGTCAGTTGTGGCATCTGCAAATGCCCTGCTGTTTCAGAACAGATGCACTTCAGCTAGTGCTTAAGAAGGGGCTGGTTTTGTTTTGATTGGGACAGGCAAGGCTAGTTAGAATACCAAAACTCTGCCATTGGTTCGTACTGGCACGGTATCATGGTTCAAGGCTGAACAATTTGAAGATGTGTCCTGATATTTCCCATGTGACCCACTGCTGGGATGTGTAGCCACAGACCCGTCAGTGGGAAGAGGGCATGTGTGAGTCTCTAAACATTGCCTTTTCTGTCAAACAGTTATTTTAGATAGTTTCGCTGGGGGTTAGAATTTATTTCTATCCCAATGAGTAATTATACATTATTTTTAATAATAGTATATTTACCTTAACCTCTGGTATTGGTGCTGTTTGATGTTTTCATGTTTATTGAACTAATTTCATTATAACAATACAATTCATAATGTGTTTGTAAATTGAACTTTCCGGGATTTTGATATTTTCCTTTTGATGAATGTATGTCCTTGCATTGAGCAGGTTTTGGTTGCCGGGGGCAGCGGATGGACTAGATCTTTAACCCCACGGGTAGCGCGCTTCTTACTCAGCATTTCTTCCTAATCTGATGGTCTTGATGCTTTTTGATTAACACGTGAAAAATCCTGTCTGCTTGTTTGGAAAAAAAAAAGTTTTTTTTTCTCTTCAAGCTCTCTGTGTGACTTGTAGGCATGTCATTTCACCTTATCTGAGCATCAGGTCATTCACCTGTAAAATGAGTTGGCTTGAATGTCTCCAAGGCTCATTTGAAATCATAGTATTGTACTGTGGGGAAAGATTTTAATAATGCAATCGCTTGCTTTTCCCTTCATTAATGTCCTCCACCCCGAGGCAGGAAGACAGTCTAAGATTAGAGGCGGTAAAGGAACATTATATCCGTCCCAGGGCCATGTCGCTTGGTGGCTGTTGCCAGTTGACTATCTTACTTAAGCAAGAATATTGAGCAGAATGATAAAGAATTTACTTTTAACTTTGTTGAGTTGTAAAGAAACCTGTTTCCCTCTTGAGTATAGAGTCACAGAATCGTGTGAGCAAGCCTCTCCAAAGCCTTGAGGTGTGACTGTGGAGAGCTCACCACTCTGTAATTCATGAATTTACCTCAGCTTATGGGAGATGTACTTGGAATGTCTTGTCTTTCAGATCAACTGTTTAAAACATGTTTTATGAATTAACTTTTGTTTTCTATACCATGTGGGAAATAGAAGTCATAAATTTGTATTTGCATAGCATTATAATTGGGATTTCTTTGTTAAGTATTTATCTCTTATGCTATCTCATATCACTGTTACCAGCTCATACTATGTGAAAGAGATTTTCAAATTTATCTCACGTTGGAATTATCTTAGTAAGTTTGAAAGCATTGGTACTTGGGCCCCAACCACAGTAACTGCGATATAGAATTCATTTGGAATGTGGCTTAAGTATTCGTTTTTTTTTAAAGGTCCCCATGCTAACGAATAGAAAAGATTTTAAACCACTGCCCCATTTTGACATTTTCAGCCTATTGAAAACTCCTGGGAGGTTGTCAGCATTCAGGTTCTGTAGTTTCAAATCCACCACCACCAGTTGAGTGCTGTCTGTCTGTACCGGGGGCGGCTTTACCCTGATGGGACAGGCAAAGAGAAACTCCCTCCAGTGAGCCACACATCCGTTACCTGATCTAAAACACCAGGTAACTATTTCAGTGGTTAAGTGGAAGTGAAGCACAATAAACATGGAGAAAGAAGGGGTGAGTATCAGTGCAGTGATTAGGAAGGGCCTCTAAGGAAGCCGGCAGACCTCAAAACAGACAAAGGAGGCCACACATCTTTGGGGCAGTAGGATAAGCTTGAGGAAAGCTAGAAAATGAAGGTTTTGGAAGTCCTGGCAGGCAGTTGAGAAGGCACTGAAAGACTTGGGGCCACAGTCTGGTTTGTATCTAAAGACCAGTCTGGCTCTTGTGCATAGCGTCTGTAGGCCCCTGTGGAAGTGCGGCTAGGAGCTCAGGTGGCAGTTTAGGTGTGCATGCTCAGCTGTAGAAACACTGTCAGAATGGTGTATCTCTATCTTAGGATTCTTTAACATTATTGATTTATATGTGTATGGATGCTGTTTGCTCTTCTGTGTGTTTATGGAACGTGTGTGCAGTGCTCAGAGAGGCTAGAAGAGGGCATCCAGTCCCCAGCGCTGGGGTTCTAGACTGAGCTGCCTCGTGGGTGCTGAGAACTGAATTCTGGTCCCCTGGAAGACAACAGTGTTCTTAACCACTGAGCCATCTCTCCAGAGTTTTGTTTTAAAAGGCACAGCTGGTGAGATTTTTTGCCTAGGGATTAGGAAGCAATCCTTAGTCTGAAGGCTGGGAGGGGGTAGAGGGTCCCCCACATTTGCAGCAGCAACCAAGTGGTTCTGGAAGAGAGAGGTCTTGGCACTCAGGGTTGAAATGCCTCACAAATTTCTAGGGCAGCTCAGCATGGAGTCCTGTGTATGATACATTTCAGGAGACGGGATAAGCATTTGGAGAGTCGCTATGATTGAGTTAGTGTTTCTCAAGTGTCTATATCATCTCCGTCTGTTACACTGCAATCTGGTTCAGCAGATTGCCTGTAGGGCCTGAGAGTCTGCATTTCCAGCAAGGTGTACCAATGCCAACGCTGTTGTTTAGGGATCCACAACTTGAGTAGCAACCAACTTCCAGAAGAGGAAAGAGTTGTTGGCTCTGAGGTATTCAGACATTTGAAATAGGAAGCACCAGAGATGCTTTCTCTGAGCCGAAAAGTGGTCCAATACTCACTTCTAAATAAAAGTTGTTCTGAGAGGGGTGTCAGCAACTCGTTCAGGTGCTGTTCAAGTAAGGTGAGCACAGAGAACGATCAGACTGCTTGGTTTAAGACGCTGCATGTTTTGGGGAGAGGAAGGACCCAAACTTGAGCAGAAGAGGATTGAAGTAGTACCAGGAGCTCAACTCAAGCTTTGATGCGAAAGCTTGGAGCAATGCTGTCCACGTGATTCAAATATTTATTGTTTGCAGGATTGGGGTGGCAGGTCAAGCTGTGAGTAAAGACAATCTGACTTTTGAGGTGCTGAGATTCTGAAATTCAGGGATACAGTAGATAGGTGGATATGGGTATGGGGAGCATGAGATTGTACTTCACCAGGCCGTGGGGGGTGGGGGGGAGTGAAGAGCCAAGGAGATAGAGGATGTTAGACAACAGTAGGAACTAAGATGTGTGTGTGAAATGTCACTTAGGGAAGGGAAACAAGAGCAGTCCAGGAAAGTCAGTGTGAGCCACGAATGTGCCAGGGATTTGAGTCCTGTCTTCAGATGAGCCGATTGCAGATTGCCTGGGTTGTAAGGATGAAAAAGTGACGACACAAATAACTTCACCCCCGAATCCCTAAGCCAGCAAAGTTCCACTTCCCCAGCCGTTTTTGTATGCCCACTAGTGATGTCCTCTGCAGCGTCTGGCCTCATTGCCCTGCTGTTCGGAGAGGCGCAGCCCTTCCAGGGGCAGCTGCTGGGAGGGAACCGGGTGGGCTGTGCTGCACTTGGAGTCAAGCCCTTGGGCTTTGGATGCAGTACCAGCTGGGTTTTCAATAGTGGGTGGCAGTTTGGACTCATCCTTCCTGTGATTGCTTGACCTCAGTACATTGGTTGTGGAAACCGACTTTTTTACTTCTTCCTGTTGGAGTGTGCGGGCCATGCTCTGAATAGGATTCCAGACTTTGTGAGCAGAGTCGGGCCGCCATACTTGGCCTGCAGTTTGCTTAGATGGACAATGAGTGAGGTAGGATGGTTACTGGAAAAGCTGCTGATATTTTTGTCTCTGGGAGGTCTGAGGGAAGAGTGTTCCTGGCCTCGAGTTTACTATCTAAGCTTCTGAATTAACAGATTTTAACCCACATATGTGATAACTAGACTTTAAAGTAGAATTTAATTTAATTCCTTTTTTTTTTCTTTTCTGTTTTTTTTTCGAGACAGACATCCCTTTCTGTCCTGGAACTCACTCTAGACCAGGCTGGCCTTGAACTCACAGAGATCCGTCTTTGCCTCCCAAGTGTAGGACTAAAGGTGTATGCTAACGCCCCGTTAAAGCAGAATTTTCTAAGCATCAGATCCTAGGAAGATCTCAACAGATTTAGCCATTTCCATATGCTCTTTGAATCATTTTAAGATATTGCCCAATATTTTTTGAATTGGCTCACTTTAAATTTATTTTATAAATACAAAACTAGTATCATATGTGTGTGTTTTTGTGTGTGTGTGTGTGTGTGAGAGAGAGAGAGAGAGAGAGAGAGAGAGAGAGAGAGAGAGAGATTAACAAACCAAAGCAGTGGCATTAAATTCTACTGTGTGAGATTCCTTACAAGAACAGAGTCCACCTTATTAGTTGATGTGATTTGTTAATACTAGGTAAGGATGGAAGACAGAAATAGAAAGGAATAAAAATGCTAAAAGAATCTTCTTGAATATTTTTTACCATCCTACTCTGAGAAAATAACTCTAACCACAAAAGCTAGCCCTTGCCCTTTTCCCACATTCAAACGAACGTTTTCTTGTCCGCTGGGGTCCACACCTGTAATCTCAGCACTTGGGAGGTGGAAGCAGGAGGATAGGAAGGAGTTCGAGATCAGCCTGGATTACTTAGTGACTTGGAAGCCAGCCTGGGATATGTGATGTGTTTATCTCAAATAAATAAAGAAAAATATTTGTTTTTCTTAAAGGTACACGCCATGAGGTTTCTGTGTGTAGTCTTCAGGGTGCTAACCAACATTATTCATGTGAGCATTCTATAGACCAATCAGAAACCACTATTCTGACCCATAGGGGTTCTAAGGTAGCCTGTTTTCTGATCTGGGAAGTCTCCCAATCCCAGTGCTTCATTTAGAAGTTGAGAGACATTTCTTTCCCCCGAGACAGTATTTCTCTGTGTAGTCCTGGCTGGAGAGAGATTTCTTGGACCAGCCTTATACCATTTCTTTGGGACCTAGCAGTCCAGAGTTGAAAAAAAAATATGAAAGTTATCTACATAATTTTCTTAGTTATATGCTCTCAGTATAGGTGTTCTTACCAAAATAAAATTTCCAGTTCCTTACAGATTGACTAACAACATGACCATGTTCGCCATAAGCATCGAAGGAGGGAGATTTTAGTAGAGATTTGGGGTAGCTGTGTGCCCCATAAATACTAAAGCATTTCTTAGAAATTTTAAGAGTATTGGGAAACAGTTGTCCTTAAATATGTTCTTAGTCATCTTGGCATTTCATGGTATGTAAGCAATGTGTTGGCCACTGTGACTTGGCGCGTGATGACACACTGCCCTTAGACCTCACTCCAGTCAGGAAGGCCCTTTGCTTCTGAACTTTGCCTCAGGCTAGTTTGAAAAATGTTTTTTCTTCTTTTCTCTAAAAGCTGCTTAGCAGCTTGTATCCCCTGTCCATTTGTTGTGTCTTGGAAAAGCATTTGATTAGATTTTTTTTTTTTTTTTTTTTTTTTTTTGGTTTTTCGAGACAGGGTTTCTCTGTGGCTTTGGAGCCTGTCCTGGAACTAGCTCTGTAGACCAGGCTGGTCTCGAACTCACAGAGATCCGCCTGCCTCTGCCTCCCAAGTGCTGGGATTAAAGGCGTGTGCCACCATCGCCCGGCTGATTAGATTTTTATCTAGCTTAAAAATAAATAGAATTTGAGATTCGTGAGTGCCTAAGACTTAGGTTTTGAATATGTGGGATTGTAAGTAGGATTTTGTTTGTTTTTTACTTTCTTTTTATGAGACAGGGCTTCACTGTATTCTTGGCTAGCCTGGAACTCACTGTGTAGACCAGGCTGGCCTTGAACCCACAGTGATCCAGCTTCCTTCCTCTGCCTCCAGAGTTCTCCGATTAAAAGTGTGTGCCATCATTTCCTACCAATGTGCGGTTTTAAACAACGTGTTCTCAGCTGTGCTTAGAGAGCAGCGCTTTACCCCTAGTAAAGACTTTTATGCTGGTAAGACTTTCCTGTAGTCTTACTGTGAAGATCACAGTCTGATTACATTGTTCTACCATAGGCCTTAACTTCCTCTTCTGGTGTGCTAACTTTAGGAACAGTCCACCTGAAGCAAGAGTGTAATCAGCTGGCTAGTGTTCTCTCCAGATGGTCGGGTTAGCCCAGAAATGTGGAATCCTGCCCTCAGTGGCAAGTAATAATTTGGGTTCCAAACCTGTCAAGAGTGTAAAATGGCAGCATATCGCACTTCCCAGCCCAGAAGATGGGTTTTAATGTTGTGTTGTTGTTGGTTTGTGTGTGTGAGTAGCAAAAACTTCCTTCCACTTTTTTTGTTACATTTCACTTTTTTTGTTACAAAAACTTGAATTTGAAAAGGGCGAATCCTCACAGATTAAAGAAAAGATGGAAGTGTGCGAGGATTTTCCATGCGGTCATTGTATTAGCATTTATCTTTAATTAGGTTTCTTTCCGGTAGTAGATTAAATTCTTGATCATCTGGAATTGACGAGTTGAATTTGCATCATTCTCATGTGATCTTAACTCCTAAAAGAAGACTTGTCATCCTTTTACATTAGCAATGAACTTAGAATCTTCAGAAGCCCCACTGAGGGGGTGCTTTGTGTGAGGAGTCTGCAGACCCTGCCTACTGCCCTCAGCAGAGGCTGCTGCAGTGCAGACAGTGGCTCCAGGGTCTCCGTGTGTACAGAGTGCAGGTGGCTGGATCACTGTGTCCCTTTGCTTGCACGAGAAACTCCTGTCTCTGATTTGCTTCTTCTCCACTGAGCACTCCCCTACCGCGCGACAAGGGAGGTAGAAACCGTCCTCTGAGACGATCAGCTATACAACCCTCACCTGAAAATTGACCATCATGTTGTCTGACAGGTTTTTTTTCATGTAGACCTTCCTCACTTCGACTTTGGACCTTGATGAGAAAATCCAAAGATATAATTTAGGTAGAATGTGGAGAAGGAATTTGTAAAAGTATGCCACATAGAACTGGAATTCCCATGAGAACTGGTGGTCATCCGGCATGGGATAAGATTATGCCTTAACCAGTTTCCCAAACTATTCACTAGGCTCTGAAGGGTTACTCTGCCTAAGAGAGGGGATTGCTTACATGTTTCCCACTTCTTGGGGGTCTAGAGGTTCATATGTGCTAGAAGGATCTACAGGTTTGAGAATACTGTGGTAAACTAGACCTTGAAAAACTGGATCGGATTCTAGCATGCTGGGTGATCAGACTATTGGCAGCCACACACCAGCCCCAGACTGGGGTCTTGATGTCATTGTTTAAAGGCTTTAGTCTTCATGATTGTTAAACAATGATAATTAGATGCAGATGTTAATAGGAATGTTTGTGTTTGAAGCCTCCCTGAACAGATCAGATACAACTGATGGTAATACAGTTCAGTAAGGTGTGCATGCGCTACCATCTCACTCCAAAAGCAAGTTAATTGCTTCAGCCTCTTGGTAAGTAAAGCAGCCTAGGTTTTGTAGCCATAAATCCTGTAGCCTTCATTTCTGATGAGGGAAACTGGAGAGGAGACCACTGTTAGTCTGGGCTCATTTCTGGGAAACTAAGCATGGCAGGAGGCAAGTGATAACGAGAATCTTAATTTAGTTCACGCTTTATTGTTACCAAATGGGCCACGAGATGCCGTGAGTGTGACCCCCGGGCAGCAGCCCTATGTTCCCAGTGATGGCTGAAGTTTATTAGGATCAAGTGTCGTGACATTCCTTTGACTTGGGAATCTATAAAGTTTTACACTCTTCCTTGGAGAATTCATTGTTATTTCCAAGTAATGACTGTGAACTGTTTCTGCAAAATGCGTTTACAGGAAAGGCTGGATTGCTGAGCCAGTGTCAGTCAAACGTGTCTATGAAAGTGTAGAGAAATACCACATGTGGCTGGAACCCGTGCCTACGGAACCCGAGCCACAGAGCCTGCAGGAAAAGGAGCAGTAGGTAGCTGGTTCCCTGGGAGTTAATAAATGAAGACTCTTGGGGTTCCAAATTTGCCATTCTGAACAGGTTAATGAAGAAGGACATTTATCTTTTAGGGTTTTTTCACCTCTTTAGTTGGTATTTCAGGAACATAATCAAATTGTTCCTGGAACTAAAGTGTTTGTTTTTTATTTATTTTTTTTTTATTTTATTTTTTGGATTTTTCGAGACAGGGTTTCTCTGTAGCTTTTGGTTCCTGTCGTGGAACTAGCTCTTGTAGACCAGGCTGGACTCGAACTCACAGAGATCCGCCTGCCTCTGCCTCCCGAGTGCTGGGATTAAAGGCGTGCGCCACCACCGCCCGTCCAAGTGTTTGTTTTTTAATATACTAAATATTGTTTATCTGTTTTGATTTCTCTGTGTAGCCCTGGCTGTCCTGGAACTTACTTTTTAGACCAGGCTGGACCTGAATTCAGAAGTCTGCCTGCCTCTGCCTACAGAGTGCTGGGAATTAAAGGCATGCGCCGCAACCACCAGACTTCATATACTGGGTTTTAAAGATTTTGTGTGTGTGTGTGGGGGGGTGTATTTCACCTGAATGTAAGCTTTTATACCATGTATATGGCTGTTGCCTGTGGAGGCCAGAAGAAGACGACGAGGTCAGAAAAGGGTGTCAGATCCTCTGGAACAGGGGTTACAGGCAGTTCTTAGCCACCACGTTTGTTCTCTAAAGAGCAGCCTGTGCCTTAGGCAGCTTAGCGTCTCTCTAGCCCCCTAGAGCTGAAGGTTTAGCTTAGGGCAATAGTAGACACACTGGTGTCTGTATGAGAAGCTAGCTTCCTGTCCAGCTCCCAGAGAGTTTGTTATCGCTGCTTTTGAAAATAGTGAGTACTTGTTCAGAAGAGGATGAAGTATCGTCAGAATGCAGATGACATGCAAAGGGAGAATTTCCCTTTCAGAATCATCTTTTTTAAGAAGGCGAAGCTTCCTACCTGCGCCGTCTCCCTGTGCATCATCTCAAGACCTGCGTACTGCTATGAGTTGGGAAGATCAGCTTGGACTGTCATTTCTTTGTTAAGGTCTTTTTTGGTGGTGGTAGTGGGGTTTCGAGACAGGGTTTCTATGTAGCTTTGGAGCCTGTCCTGGAACTAGCTCTTGTAGACCAGGCTGGCCTCAAACTCACAGAGATCCCCTGCCTCTGCCTCCTGAGTGCTGGGATTAAAGGCATGTGTTATCACCGCCTGGCCTTCGTTATAGTCTTAAATACCAGGCTGATTACAGAGCTCCCCCTTACCGCCCTGGGATGGAGTGTTTGGCATTCTGGGGATGGAGCCCGGGACCTCGTCCGTGCCAGGCACATACTGCTCTACCTCTGAACTGCACCCCAGCTACTGCTTCAGGCTTTAAAAACCTTAGGAAACAGATGAAATAGAGTGGAAAATATTTTCTCAAGTAACTTCAGGATTAACCCAGGCATTATTTTTATAACGATATGACAAAATGAGTTAAAAAACAATTACCAATTATTTTTGATGATGTATGATGTCTTTAAATTGTTAACTAATAGTATTAATATTAACTTCAAAAGATTCTTTATAGTTTGGTTACACAGTACTATAGCAGGGCTCAACAGTAGAAACACATTATTAGGGAACGTGTGGAGGAGTGGGGAGAGCACCAGGAAAGCAATGCTAACTCTTATTCACAGCTACATTAGAGATCTGTGGTCTAGTGTGTATCTCATTGACCGATGCCGTTTTAAGTGGTTTGCTTTATTTTGAAATGACACTATAAAATGTATCAGAAATTACATTTTTAAAATCGTGTAAACTTATTGATCTATGTGCAAGAATATACATAGGTTTTTCAAGACAGGGTTTCTCTGTGTAGCCCTGGCTGTCCCGGGACTCGCTTTGTAGACCAGGCTGGCCTCGAACTCACAGAGATTTGCCTGCCTCTCCCCGGGATTAAAGGTGTGCACCACCACCGCCCTGCTGGTTTTTTTTTTTTTTTTTAATCTTAGAGGATACGAAAGCAAAATTTTGTTAGAAATAATTGGCATAAACAATCCACTCATTGCTCGTGTTCTTGACTTCCTTGCCTTAAGCTGCCATTCCACCTCTCCCTCCCTCTTTCTTCATGTTCCTTAGACATTACAGCTGCTGTTTCCATGTCTGTGACCATGATTTGCTCTTGCTCTCCTTCAGACCTCAGTTCTTCCAAGATGACGAGCTCTATTGTTTCACTCAAAACAAGACCAAAGTTCATCAAAGTTCTCTACTGATGCTTCGTGTGTGTGTGTGTGTGTGTGTGTCCGTGCATGCACACATGTGTACGCTTGTGGAAGCCCTGAAGTTGATGCTGTATCTTCTATTTCACTCCACTTTGTTATTGAGGCAGGGTCTCTCACTGAACCCGGAACTTGCCGATTCTGGCTAATCTCGCTTGCCGGCTTGCCTCAGGGCCCCTTGTCTCTACCCCTAGAGGGCTAGGATTATACAGCCGGCCTGCACACCTGCCTGGTTTTTCTGCGGGGCCTGGGAATATGCATTCTGGTCCTAATGTTTGCATAGCAAGCCATTGAGCCACTGTACCACCTGCCCAGGCCCTCCACCTGCTGCTTCCACTGGTGCTACCTACCTCTCGTCCCCCCAGTAGTAGCTCTTAATAGGTTCGGACTCTGCTTGTGTTTAGGAACTTCATTCCTGAGACTGTTCCCTCTCTAAATTGTCTAGGTTTCTCTTCCGATTGGATTTTTCCTTTGTACTGATTTGTTTCTAATCTTAAAACTTAAAAACCAGAAGGAACAAACAATGATGGTAATAGCTCCGCATCCTCTGCTAAACGCTAGTCATGTGTGTGTGGGATGCCTGACTTTACAGGTTTTTGATTTGTTTAATCTGAGAAGCTGAAGGGATGGCTTGCGGGGTTAAGAACAGCACTTGCTGCTCTCCCAGAAGCCCTGGGTTTGATTCCCAGCACCTGCTAACTGCTCACAGTTTGTAATTCCAGTTCCGTGGCATCTAATGCCTACACTCACACAGACTTACATACATACGTATAAACAACAACAATAAAAATCTTTTTCAGCTCTCTTTCCCTTTCCTCACTTTGTTTCTGGAGTGGCTGTCTCCGGTAAACTAAATGAACCTGCTTTCGCGTGATCGCATTTGACACCAGACACGCTCTTGGTCTTCTGACATGTTCTCTCAGCTCCAGAGTTTAAACTGCTTCCATTTTCAGGGGTTACATCTCATTCTGCTCTGCCAAAGTCTTCTCTCTGTCCTAAGTGCTGCAGTGTTCTAGGCTAAGCCTTCAGAACAGTCTGCGATCCTTGGAAATCTCGTGCTCTCCGCTGGCTAGAATACTTCCCAGGCGCTGGCGGGCTACTCCCACAGGCCTGTCAGCCAGCGTCCGAGCTCCCACATCTACGCTCGCACACTCCCCAGCCCCCAGCATTTCTTCCTCATGGCCATTGGACGTCACACAGGATTTTCATTTTCCTCTTAGACACCCGTACTTCTGTCTTGTTTATGGAGAGTGGCAATTCCACCTTTAGTTTCTCAGACTAAAATCTATGAAGTCAGCTTTCACTCCCTTTTCCTCTTAGAGTCTCAAACTATCTCGTGCACACATTCTGTCAGCCCATCAGAATCTTTTCAGCAGCCTGCCGTCTCGCTCCTTCCCTCATCTGGACCACCAGTCTCCTCGGCAGGGCTGTCACGATAGGTCAGTTTCTCTGCTTCCATGCTGTTCTGTTGGATTATCAGCTAAACGAATTTTGTTTTTGTTTTCTGAGACAGGACAGCTTTGGAGCCTGTCCTGGAGCTAGCTAGCTCTTGTAGACCAGGCTGGCCTCGAATTCACAGAGCTCCACCTGCCTCTGCCTCCCGAGTGCTGGGATTAAAGGCGAGTGCCACGCACGCCCAGCCGGCTAAACAGATTTGACCGAACCATTCTTTTCTCCCTGCAATGACTTCTTATGTAAAATCCAGAGGTCTTGTGATGGTCTCTACAGCCCCCTTCAGTCAGGCTTCCAGCCTTGACTTCTAACACTCTCCTTTTGTCCAGCCTGTACAGCTCCAGGGCTCTCCAGCCACAGGGCTGTCCTTACCTTCCGTCTCCTCCAACACCTTCGTCTCTGATTCCCTCAGCCAGCCTCGTCTGTGATTGGAGGAAGATCCTAACCTTGCGCTCTAACCAGAGGATGGCTATCTGAACTTTACCTCCTCGGAGAATTTAGTATTTTAGTTCAGCCAGAATGATGAGTCTGAAGTTTGTGTAAGTTTGAGAGAGTGAATAAAGAAATAATAATAAAAAAAAAAACAACTTTCCAAGGACCTGTTGTTTACCTTCTCCTCTTCCTCATTTTTTTTTTTTTTGGTAAGTTTCTTATTTGAATGTCTCCCCGAAATAAAATGTAAGCTCCTTGAGAGCAGGAATTGTGTGCCCCCCCCAGCTGTATTTTCAACGACACACAGTTGGTTCTTAATAAATATATTTTGAAGAAGTGTTATGGTACATTTATTAATCGAGTCCGGTGTCTGAGGTTCTTTTGAATAAAGAAGCGAATGGAATGGCACGAGTTCTTGTATCTAATATTCAGTAGAACTGAATGACTCGGAATGCCTCTCGTTAGGGGTCAGGGCATCTTAGGTGTCGCCCATGCCTTGGTTTCCTTTCCTGTTCCTGTTAACCTGGAGAAAGCTACTTAAAGAAGAAAGGGTTTACTTGGCTCCCAATTCCAGTCTAAAGTTCATCCTTGAGGGGAAGTCAAGAGAGCAGAGAGGTGGAGTAGAAGTCGCTTGATAACCACCGTCAGAGCAGAGAACAAAGAATTAATGCATGCATGCCAGGATCCAGCTCACCTTCTCCACGCATGCGATTCAGGATCCCCTGGTCCAGGGAATTGGTGCTGTTTACATTCAGGGATGTTCTCCCAATCCCAACCCAACTGAGATCCCGCACAGGTATAAATAACCACAGGCCCACCTAATCTAGATGGTTCCTCAGTGAGACTCCCTTCCCAGGTGATGCTAGACTCTGTCAAACTGGCAAAACCAACTCCAAGTGCTTTTTCTTCATGAGATTCTTTCATGTTTTCCCCCCAATTTGATGGCTTTCCAATGGCCTTTTTGTGCACACTTTTGATGTTCCTCTTCCCTCCCCCTCCTCCCTCGCCAGCTCCATGTCTATGTCTCTGTCACATAACCTCCAATGCAGCTCTTCAGATCTCTTTCCCTCTCCTCACAGTCCCATCTGAGATTCACGACCTATTTCCTCCTACACACATACTCATATCTACTAACTAGAGCCTGGATCTGCATATCAGAGGAAGCATTTGTCTTTCTGAGTCTGAGATATTTCGCCTCACATGATTTACAGTCCTGAAAATTTTTTTTTTTTTTTTTTGGTTTTTCAAGACAGGGTTTCTCTGTGGCTTTGGAGCCTGTCCTGGAACTAGCTCTTGTAGACCAGGCTGGCCTCGAACTCCCAGAGATCCGCCTGCCTCTGCCTCCCGAGTGCTGGGATTAAAGGCGTGCGCCACCACCGCCCGGCCAGTCCTGAAAATTTGATTGCACTCTTTTTTTCTGGCTAAATAAAATTCCACTGTTCGTGTGTTCCACAGTCTATGTATCTGTTCGTCGTCAGTGGACACCTAGGCTGCTCCGATGCCATTCCTTCTTTAGAAGGGGGGATGGCTCGATGCTTAAGAGCACTTGCTCTGGCAGAAGACTGGGACTCGTTCCCCGTGCCCACCCAGCAGCTTGCAACTGCTCTGCATCTCCAATTCCAGGCAACCCAGTGCCCTCTTCTGGCCTCCACTGGGACCAGATGTGCATGAGGTATACATGCACACTCTACACACGTACAGGCAAAACACTCATGCACGTAAAATTAAAAAATAATTAATTTTTAAAAAGGTGATTCATTAATTTCAAATGAAAAAAAAAAACAAATATTTATGGCTCCAAAGCAAAGAGCTATGTTGCTAAGAAGAGGAAATGAGAAGCTAATTAATTTTAATCTTTTTTTAACCGGTCACCTTTTATTGGATACACGTTCTTAGGACATGAAGATCCAACCATAGTTGAATTCTTCACGGATGGCATAGGACAGGGGGCTGGAGAGATGGCTCAGTGGTTAAGAGCATTGCCTGCTCTTCCAAAGGTCCTGGAGTTCAATTCCCAGCAACCACATGGTGGCTCCCAACCATCTGTAAAGAGGTCTGGCGCCCTCTTCTGGCCATCAGGCATACACACAGACAGAATATTGTATACATAATAAATAAATAAATATTTAAAAAAAAAAAGAAATGCAGTAGCTGAAAACCTCGTAGGCTGCCAGCAACCCCCGAGATGCTGCCTTTCCACACAGTGATGCACTTGTAATACCGGTCGTAACCTCTCTGAAAGGCTCCCACAATGCCACTGGGGGTGAAATCCCGCATCAGTATCCAGCTTGGCAGCTCTCCAAGTTTAACCTCCATAAGCTTCTTCTCCTTCAGCGGCATGAGCAACGCCATCTTGCAGCCCTGGAGTCCGCAAAGCCGCTAATTTTAATCTTATTTTAAAGGAACCATGTATAACTTTCCCATCCTGGGTGTATTAGATGAGTAGTAAACCATCACAAATAGTAACTGCCTAGTGGGTACCTTGCTTGAAGTAAAGGAAGATGGGACTCTCTGAAGTTTTGCTTGTACCCTTGGCAAAAAAACAAAACAACAACAACAACAACAAAACCTTGTCATACTCTGTAACATTCAGGTCATATGTCCAGGGATTGGAATTGCCACCTCCCATGTGACAAGTGGAAGGATCGACTTGCTACCCTTTCCTTCCTGTGTTAAATTGTAGATAGCAATCATCTCCTATCCAAAAATGAAAACTGTACGCCTTTAACACAGAGGACTTCCCCAGCACTGTCTCCATCACTGTACAGACGCCTTCTCTTCTAGAGTGCTCTTTTCCGTCCAAAGAAGCTGAAGACACACAAGCAGCTGAGCCACGTTCTCAGGTAGGTTAAAAAATGCTATCTCCCCCAGTGATGAGGACTGGTCACAGTCTTGTGTGATTCTGGGAAAGGGAAATGGAAACAATCGAGTGCTGGCAGCTAGGTACCCATGCCAAATAGAGCTGAGTTTCTTCATACGTTCTGCTGGTTTTCATCAGCCTCCAGTGGTCTTCCTCGGCACCTGCCTTTAAGTCCTTTAAGTAGACACCATTGGTTGATTAGCATCAACACTGAACATTGAAATCACTTCCTGTCACTGTTCTGATAAATCACTAAAGATTCTTGGGGTTGAGGCCTATGATAAAATGTTTGCAAGCATGAGGCTCTGAGTTTAATCCCCAGTACCACTAAATAATAAAAAATAAATAAGGTTTAAAATACATTCCAGCTTCTTTACAGGAGGCAGGAAGATGGTTTAGTCAGTAAAGTGCTACACAGCGTGAGGACCTGAATTTGATCCCCGGTACCTATGAGAAGAACTGGATGTGGTGGCAGAAGCAAGGACTGTAGATTCCTACCTACCGACCTCCATGCAATAGCGGTTTACCGTGTGAACTGCCTGGGACCAGGTAGGAGATGTGTCCAATCCAAGGCTCAAGCCATACTTTCCGCCTGCTTAATAACATTAGAGCTGGCGTTTCAATCTTCATCTGCCTAGCTCTTGCTTTTTACTTCTGTTAGTTCAAGATTGGGTGGGAAAACAAAGGTGTTATTTATTCATCCCTCCTAAAGCTTCCAGACTTAGTTAATAATTAGTCTTTAACAAACAGCTATTGCCGGGCGGTGGTGGCGCACGCCTTTAATCCCAGCACTTGGGAGGCAGAGACAGGCGGATCTTTGTGAGTTTGAGGCCAGCCTGGTCTACAAGAGCTAGTTCCAGGACAGGCTCCAAAACCACAGAGAAACCCTGTCTCGAAAAACCAAAAAAAAAAAAAAAAAAACAAAGTTCCATTGTACAAACTCTCACCCTATGTCATTGGCCCATCTGTCTTGAGGTGGGGGGCAGAGAGGAGATGTGTGTGGTAAGATGGCCCAGCAGGTAGTAGTAGAGTTTGATCCCTGAGATCAACAGGCTGGAAGGAGAGAACCAGCTCCAGCGAGTTGCTTTCTGACTTCCACATGTGCTTACGTGGCACACAAACACTTCGGTGTCCCTTGTCACTTTTGTTTTAAAGCCAGGGAGCAAGACACAGCCGAGATGGTCTCTGTGAGGGAGGAGCGGCCACTGGGCCTGCTCTCCAGGCTCCTTCCTCACACGCCCTGTCAGAGCTGTCAGGGTCTGCAGCAAAGGGAGACGAGGGCAGAGTTTGTGCCAAGGAGCACTCTGTTCTTGTCCCTACCCACTCATCGTAACTTACGTCAACCAGCACAAAAGAACTCCAGGATAATTTTCCCTGTTTTTGTAACACTGTTTTGTTTGTTTGGTTTTGGTTTTGGAGGCAGAGTTTCTCTGTGTAACAGCCCTGGATGTCCTGGAACTCGCTCTGTACATCAGGCTGGCCTCGAACTCACAGAGATCCACCCTTGCCTGCAAGCCCCCCACCCCCACCCCGTGGGGATTAAAGGCGTATACCACCACACCTGACTTAGAATGCAATACTTTCAAAAGCTTCATTTCCTGCGGATAAAGCATTTCTGGTCCTTTCTCGTCTTTTAAGAAGCCAGTAAGCACCGAAGGAGCCTGAGGGAAGCAGGTCCCGAAACTGCCGTATTTTCTAGGTCACTCCATTCTCTGGTTCTACTTTTCTTTCATTTCCTGTCTCGAGGTTTCCAAGACGCTGAAACCATGCAAAGGTTAAGAGGAGGCAGAGGAAAGTGATTGACAACGGCCCAGGAAGTCTAACTGGTATTGCCATACAAGTCTGGAATGTGCAGATCAGCCACGGGTGTTGATAAAGTAAGCAGGACTCCAACACCATGATCTCAGAAGTGTCCCAGCACACATCTGGCCTCCAGCCTAAGGAACTGGCCTGACGAAGGTCTGTCTTTAGTGACAGGTTACTGATTCTGCTCCTCTACCCCGCAATGCTGGGAGTCCTGTCATTCCAGACTTTGTTTACTTCCTGACCTTATCAACCCAGTGACTGCTTTCATAGACAGGACTGGTTTAGGAAGTCTCAGTTTCAGAGGGATTTAAGGTGAAGTTTTAAGGCCACCCTATAGTCTTTGCCGAAATTTTGACAGGGAGAGCCAGTGCTCAGAGATCATGAAATACACCAAGGTAATGCAATGTTTATCCACCTCAAGGATAGGCTTCCCAGAGTATCATCTTAGCCATTACGGAGTCACGTTTTAGGAATTGTACCACGCCAGGGGGTGATTGACATTGCGATCATTACTAACAGTGAGCTAGGGCTGCTGCAAGGGTGAAAGGCATTTGCTTCCAAGAGCAACAACCCAAGGTCAATCCCTAGAATCTACAGGGCAGGCCGGGCGGTGGTGGCACACGCCTTTAATCCCAGCACTCGGGAGGCAGAGGCAGGCGGATCTCTGTGAGTTCGAGACCAGCCTGGTCTACAAGAGCTAGTTCCAGGACAGGCTCCAAAACCACAGAGAAACCCTGTCTCAAAACAAAACAAAACAAAACAAAACAAAACAAAAAAAAAGAATCTACAGGGCAGCGGGAAAGAACTGACTCCCTGAAAGCTGTCTTCTAGCCTCCACACACATGTGACCCTTCTCCTCCCAAACAAAGAGATGGTTAAAAACAGTGAGCTAGTTTAGCGTGACATAGCCTGTGTCACGATGCCTGCCATTAGCTGCGAATGTTTCTGACAGTGTGCCTAAGTTGTCAAAACTCTTCCGATCTAAGAAGACTGGAGTAAGTGATACCGCAACATAAAAGAAGGGCCAGAAGGATCCAGAGCATGAGTAAACTGGCATGGTATCAAAATAAGTAAATAAACAAATAAATAAATAAAAGCAAAGGAGGAGTGGGGGCAGCTGTAAGCTTTAAAGGCAGAGTATGACTGTACTTGGATTCGGCTTGAACAAAAGCAGCTGGAAAAGACACATTACGGGGCTCGGGTTGGAATCCAGAGATAGAGGATTTGTTTAGCATGGTGAGGTCTTCTGTTCAATCACTCATGCTGAAAAGACTATATTGCATTAGAACAAATGAGAAGAGGTTAATTATGAAAGGGGATTAGATGAGATTATGAAATTATTAATATTCTTAGATATGATGATACAATCATGATTTATACATCATATTCCTGAATTTGGGAGATGCATGCAGAAGTAAAATTGCATAATAGCTGTAATTTACTTTCTTTCTTTCTTTTTCTTTTCTTTTTTTTTTTTTTTTTTTGGTGTTCTTTTAAGACAGGGTTTCTTTATAGCTTTGGAGCCTGTCCTGGAACTAGCTCTTGTAGACCAGGCTGACCTCAAATTCACAGAGATCCTCCTGCCTCTGCTTCCCAAGTGCTGGGATTAAAGGCGTGTGCCACCACCGCCCGCCTATCTGCTGTAATTTACTTTCAAGCAGTTAAAAAAACATCATTGAAAGTAAATCAAACATATACATACAAACAAATACTGTCATCCTTAGATCTTGGTGAGGCAGGGGCTCCCTGTGACTACTGGCTCTCTTAGTTAGGGTTTCTATTGCTGTTACAAGACACTATGACCGCGGCAACTCTTATGAACGAAAACATTTAATTGGGACTGGCTTACAGTTTCAGAGGTTCAGTCCATTATCATCAATGGTGGGACTTGGTGGCATGCAGGGAGACATGGTGCTGGAGAAGGAGCTGAAAATTTTACATCTTGATCTGCAGGCAACAGAAGCAACTGTGTGTCACATGGGGTGTAGCTTGAGCATATATAACCTCAAAGTTCATCTCCACACAGACACACTTTCTCCACAAGGCCACACCTATTCCAACAAGGCCACACTTCCTAATGGTGCCACTCCCTATGGGTATTCAAATACATGAATCTCTAGGGGTCATACCTATTCAAACCACCACACTGGCCATCCAGTCTGGTCTATTTGGCAAGTTCCAAGTCTTCTAGAGACCCTCTCAACAAGGTGGACAGCTCCTGAGAAACTTCACCCAAGTTGACTGACCTCTGATCTCCACATACACACATGTCCAGGCACACACAAAAGTGCACTCCCTCAACATGTTTGTACATGTGCAAAATCCATCCCCCATAGACAAAATAACTGCTACTTGGTAGTGATTTATGTGGTATTCTTTGTCATATAAAAATATTGAGTTGGGCTCAGTAGTTAAGAGCACTGTCTGCTCTTCCAGAGCTCCTGAGTTCAATTCCCAGCAACCACATATTGTCTCACAACCGTCTTTAATGAGATAATGAGATCTGATGTCCACTTCTGGCCTGCAGGCATACATGCAGGCAGAACACTATATACATAATAAACAAATTAAAAAATATATATTATTGAGCAGTTCATTGCTCTTGGAGATGTTATGTTGAAAGGCGTGGTTTCAAATCTTTGCAAAACGTGGTGTGATTATAATGAGTGCTTTAGGACATCCCCTGCTTCCCACCCTGCTATTTGCAATCTTCATTTCCTGGTTTAGAACCATCTTGATCCTTGAAAATGGCAGGTGGTCCCTGTTTGTGTCAAGGCTTCACCCCAGTCCCTGGGCACCCCTATACCCAAAGAATCTGGAGTGTTCAGATGGAAAGTTCCATCCCAAGAACCCGCCTCTGGGAGTTGCCTCTCCAGACTCCACCTCTGAGAAAGCCCGCCAAATGGTGGTCCCTCCCCCGAGAGGTTCAAGACCACTCCCACAGGGTATTTAAACTACCCCCTCTCCCCCCCTCCCCACCCCCAGCCAGAACAAACTTGTGGTTTTCCAGTCTTCCTTCCCCATCTCCATCCCTAGGGCGCTAGCATCCATTAAACCTGGGCTTTTTCCAATTTGGCTTGATTTTGTCTGATTTGGATTATTGCGTCCTTGAAGAAGTTTATTGGGCTGCACAACCTTTTCAGTTTCAACAACCAGGAAATGGGCTCATCCTTTTGATTCGTCAGGTGATGAATCTGCTTTGGGATTTCTGGCATTCTCTTTGGCTGGGTCTGGAGAACTCATTCCGTAGGAACCTGCAAGGATAGTTCAGATAGATGGTGGTTCCACACAGATCCCGGCGTGGGGACTTCTTTGCTGCAGGACTCAATAAACCAACTCTGTGAGAAAACCGAGGGGTTGCTCAGCAGGAAAAGCCCACATGACCTAATCCTGGGAGGTGCTGAATAGATAATTCTGTTTCTGGCATCAGAGACCAACTCCATTTCAGAGGAGGGCAGCAATGAGGAGAGGGGCACAGAAGGCTCAGAATTGGTTCCCCTTGCTTGGCTACACCTCAAGAGGCTGCAGCTCCTCGAGACTGACTGACCCGGGGAAAGCCTTGGCCATAAAAGAGAGCTAGAGTCTCCTGATTGCAGTACAGTTCTCTCAAACCATGCTATCCTTTGAGAATATTTCTTGGCTGGGTGTGGTGGCCCTTACCTTTAATTCTAGCACTTGGGAGGCAGAGGCAGGCAGCCTGGTCCGCACAGTGAATTCCAGGACAGCCAAGGGCTATGTAGAGAGGCCCTGTCTCAAAAACAAACAACACAACCCAAAACAAAAAAAATCCCTCCCCCATCTGCGGAGGCAGGCCGATCTTCAGCTTCTGGCCAGAGCTCACTCTCTTTTCTGCCTCTCTCCCCACTTCTCCCCCCCTTTCTCTCTCTCTCTGTCCTCTTTTTCTCCCCCCTCCAAATAACAAATATCCAATTCTATTCTGTACGACGTGTCTATCCACGTGTCTCCCACCCACTCACCCGCCTACCCCCTCGCCACTGGGAACCTGTGCCTTCCGAGGACTCACTGTGACCTGCCCAGCTGCTTGTTGTATGGCTGGGTCTGCACTGCCCTCCCGGTCAGGGAACCTCACTGTCGCCAGAACCAGCCCGCCCAGCCACAAGCTGCTTGGGACCCGCTGGTAAAAAAAATCATAATACTTTCTGAAGCCACACTTTCTAGCTTCTAGATACCGCTGCCTATCAGTACACCAGCTTGGCACATTCTTAGATGGTATGTGTGACCCCTCAGTGCCCTCGGAGCCAGCCACCGAGGTTCAAACAGGTCCCAGTGCTGGTGCTTCTCTCTGAATTGCACTTCTCTCCTCTGTCATCTGGGAACCACGTGAACATGATCTGGGTAGCCCCTTTCAGCTTTAACATCCCATGAATGTCCATGTCCATGGACTTAGCAGAGTGAAAAGCTGTCTGAGTCCATGAGATGAGCTGTTCCAAGCTGCATCACCTATAAACATTTCATCCAAAGTCACACTTCTGCATCCTACAGGGAAACTACAAGCTTGTACTTGCTAATCCCCGAGTTGAATCTGCCTCAGAATACCAATTCCTCTCTCCGGAGCCAACATGTATGGAAAACATTAGAGTCACTGTTTTATCAGAAGTAAAGAAAAACATTTTAATTTAGGGGAAGAGAAAAAACATCAAAACAGGCTTGTTCCTTTGATAGCTGCAGTTATCTTGAGATACGAACAAGTACATCAGGTTATTCGTCTCTTCAGAGCCTGCTGGGTTGAAACAATCTTGGGCTCTTCACCTCTGACCTTCTAGAACCTTCTAGTGCACTAATGTCAAATGTTGAACCAGGGCCAGCCCCGCTGAGACCCTCTCAATGAAACAGTGCAAATACGAAACCTCTGAGTACAAAGGGCGCTTTCCGCGGTGATCATAGTTGGCTCTCGAGTCCTTTCCCAGCAGTTCTCAACTGCGTTGCTCACAAATAACATGAACTGGGCAGGGAAATCAGTTCTTCTGCAGGGAGGGGCTTTAGTACCATTTATTAGAGATGCTTTATGTCCATAAAGTGACTCCTGGTTTTTCTATGTGTTGCTGCCTGAGGTCTAACATAATGTAATCAATCTATGCCATGGCTTGAGTCTAACTCAGGCTTTTAGTGTTTGGTCCCTAGCTTGTCACTATACTTTGGAGGCTGGAAGCCTATAGCTGCCCCTCACCCTGCCTGTTTTCCCTAGTTCTCATCTTGCCACTGTGCAAACAGCTATTAGTGAAGCTACTGCCCTGACTGAGCACTGCCCCCCACCCTGGATCACCTTGTTATGTCCAGATCATGGAGTCCCCCAAAAACCAACTCAGAGACGGAGCCTGTATGGAAAAGCAAAAAGCCTTTGTTCGTATTCAAGTTTGAAGACGGACTCTTCATTTGTCTAATGCATTAGCACAATCAGAGAGCCCCGAGCTTAGTTGGAGTGGGGTTTTTATAATAGCAGAGGTAGGGTGAGGGATTTCTTAAGTTTCAGGACCCCTGGGATTGGCTGACATTTGTCTAGGGGTGTCCTGGTGAAAAGCAATGGGTGTGTGCTATGGGAAGTCCTTCTGTATATGTGTTGCTTTTATTGGTTAATAAAGAAGCTGCTTTCAGCCAATGGCTTAACAGAATATAGCCAGGCTGGAAGATATCTATATCTATATCTATATCTATATCTATATCTATATCTATATCTATATCTATCTATCTATCTATCTATCTATCTATCTATCTATCTATATATATATATATAGAGAGAGAGAGAGTAGGCGGAGTCAGAGAGAAGCTGTGGAGCTGCCAGAGGACAAAGATGTGAGCTGTAAGCTGGAACCTTGCCAGTAGGCCACAAACCTCATGGTAAGCTATAAAATAATGGAAATGGGCTAACCAAAGATATAAGAGCTAGCTAACAATGCCCTTAAATGATTGGTCAAGTAGTGATTTAAATAATATAGTTTCTGTGTGATTATTTCGGGAGTCTGGGTGGCCAGGAAACAAACAAGCGGTCTCCTCCGATAGGTGTGTGCTGGCAGGTGATCCCATCTACAATGTTTGGAACATTAACAATTTCCTTTGGATGGTCCGTTCCTAGGTGGTGTCTGGGTGGCCTCAGTTTGTAGTCTTTCTTGGAACCAGGTGTTGCCTTAGGGTAAACTACTGAGACTCAGGCCTCTGTTGAGGTCGTCATGGCTGGGTTCTACAACCTGCCTTGACACTGAAATCTCTTTGAAATCATGAGCTAAAGTAAATGCTTCTTTCTTTATGTTTTTGTTTGTTTTTGTTTTTGTCAGTTTGGCCACACCAACGTCACAATAATGAATAAGATCCACTTAAGGCAACGGCTGACTTGCGTTTTCTCTTTTTTTTTTTTTTATTTTAATTGGAATTGGAGCGTTTTCTTTTACTATGGAGTTGAGCCTTTTTTTACCGTCCACATGGGACCTTTCTAGATGGGAGGTAAGGGAGAAAGGTGAAGAAGATTCATTCAGCTGTAAATGTGGTTAGAGCAAGTCTCTAGATGTCAAGAAGGTTTTCAAGGATGTGGTTTAGCTGCCAATAACCCCAAGAGCTAAAATCTGGCATTCCTGCATTGCCTCAGTTTCCCTGTGCTACCAGAAGGATCGACCTGCCCTCTGAGGAGTTGTGTGGAGAGAGGAGCTCACTGTCCTTCATGCTACTGTCAAAGCCATAGTCAAGGCTCGTTGACTTCTGATGGACTGGAGCAGAGAAAAAAATGGAAAGGAATATTCAAAGGGAAAATATATTCGTATATGACTGGTTTTCAACCTTCCTAATGCTGCAATGCTTTAATTCAGGTCCTCATGTTGTGGTGACTCCCAACCATAACATTATTTCATTACTACCTCATAACTGTAATTTTACTACTGATATAAAATGTAAATATCTGGCCAGGTGGTGGTGGCGCACGCCTTTAATCCCCGCACTAGGGAGGTAGAGGCAGGCAGATCTCTGTGAGTTCGAGACCAGCCTGGTCTACAAGAGCTAGTTCCAGGACAGGCTCCAAAGCTACAGAGAAACCCTGTCTCGAAAAACCAAAAAAAAAAAAAAAAAGTAAATATCTGGATAGCGGATGTGTGATTCTCCCCCACATACTCCCTGCCACCATGGGGTTGTGCCAGACTGGGAGCCACTGATAAACACAAGTACCTGAACTATGGCTCTCTTCTGTGTTCATCTTTTCCTCTCTCTCTCTCTCTCTCTCTCTCTCTCTCTCTCTCTCTCTCTCTCTTCCATTCTCCTTCCCTCCTCCTTTTCTTTCTGTCTTCTATGTTTTCAGCCAGCCCAGGCCTTGATTGAACCCAGGTTGTCAAGCTTGGTGGGAAATTCCTTTACCTGCTGAGCCATCTTGCTGGACCCAGCTGTTATTTTTTTTTGGTTTTTTCGAGACAGGCTGGCCTCGAACTCACAGAGATCTGCCTGCCTCTGCCTCCCGAGTGCTGGGATTAAAGGCGTGCGCCACCACCGCCCAGCCCAGCTGTTATTTTTTGACTCCCTTTGACAAAACTTTCTTAAGACACTGAGGACTTTGGTATCACGAATGGTCAGCCCCCTTTTCCTGACTGTTCTCCAACTATTTTCTTTGCAGATAAATAAATACACATCTGTTCATTTCCAGCAAACTCTGTGTTCTATGGAAGGAACTCCAGAAATCTCATTTCAGGGCAGCATTCTCTCTTTTGTGCACACCGTCACCGCGGGACAGCCCAGTTTGCTTTCCAGCAGATGAATGGGTTGGTTTTCCCCACAAATCCGATTTTTACACTGGGATAGGAAACAAAGCCGTGTCTTCTGAACCCAAAGTTATTGTACCCCAGTGCTGAATTCGGGGATGGTGTGCACAGCATGCATTACAAATTACGTACTAATTAAATGGCTGACTTCATTAGTCCCCTCTGGAAACAGGCAGCCTGTCCCAAACAATTAGCATTTAATTATGTTTCCATATTGCTGCCTAATTGCTCCATGTGTTAGTCTCCAGCCAGACTGCCCACCTCTGGCAGGCAGGGATGAGGCTTCCACTTTTTTGAACCCCCAGCTCGGCAGGACTCGCTGGTCCTAATTAGCGTTGTCCCTGGCGAGCGTGGGTGTGTTAGGATAGAGATCACAAGGACCAGCTAATTGGGGGAAAGGCTGGGCAAAGCTGAAATAAGCTTACAAAAGGAATGCTGCAGGACACTTAGTGAATTCATTTATCACTCGCGTCCTCGGAGAGCGGGATCCCATCTTTGTTGTTGCTGTACGCTAACATCCAGCTCACAGTTTGGAAGCATGCACCATCTTTAATTAATGAATCAATAGATTTCTTGAACTCTCGCTGTGGCAAAGCCTTGTGCTGTGCTGAAGATATCATGCTAGTCTTTTCAGAAGGTTCTAGCTGGGAGAAGATAAGGAATGGCAGAATTGAAAACAGACAATGAGCCGGGTGGTGGCTCACACCTTTAATCCCAGCACTCTGAGGCGGTTGCAGGCAGGTCTCTCTGCGTTCAAGGCCAGCCTAGTCTACAGAGCGAGTTCCAGAACAGCCAGGGCTACACAGAAAAACCCTGTCTATAAAAACAGAAACAAGCAAAGGATATATTGAACTAACGTGAGCAAGCGAGGGCCGTGTTTGTAAGGGTCTTAGGGTTGGTCTTGTAGGCAATGGTTTCCAGGGGACATTTCCGAGCTGGGATTTGATGTCAGTAGATTTGGATATGGAGTGATAACTAAACAGGATGGTAATAGAAAGGATCAGAGTGAGAGAAACGGTAGACACAAAGATCTCCTTAATGGGGGCCTTCGCACTTTGGGTTATGGATTGTAGAGGAAGGAATGAAGAAGTGGAATGGGGGTAGAGAAAGGACTAGCAAGAACAGGTTGGAAAGCAGCATCCCAAGAGAACTTAAGTAAGTGGGCATGGGTGGAGGGGAGGCCTGTAAGACTTTAAGACAATTCTGAAGCCATTTTGACAATTCTGAATCCTCTCAGCCTCCGTGCCATAGTGCTTCCCCTCCTCCCCTGGGAACCAAGGACCTAACAGCTACACACGCAGGTACTCAGTTCCTGAACAATTACCCATATACGTATGTTTTGATTCAGTCCCCTGGGA
Organism: Chionomys nivalis; assembly: GCF_950005125.1. NCBI lineage: Eukaryota > Metazoa > Chordata > Mammalia > Rodentia > Cricetidae > Chionomys > Chionomys nivalis. The sequence goes on from NC_080105.1 coordinate 30,273,981, forward strand.
AACGGGGTCAAAATGATCTCTTACCTCACCTGATCTGGCAACAGCTCTCCAGTCAATTATTGGTAATAGCCCTTTCAAATAAGCCAATCATAATAGTCAAAGAACAACCCCCCTTGCTTCTGTGGCCCCTTTAAAAGTAGACTGTGTTGGGAAAGCGGGGAACGTTTTAAGAATAACAGACTGTACCAGCTATTTGAGGTCTCTCGGCTTCTCGAATGCTGGGGGACCCTGTCATGACAGAATTAATAAAATCCTCATGCTTTTGCATTGGCTGTGGTGTATGAAGTGGTCTCTGGGGGCGACTCCTCCTTGGTGTTTGGACGCTAGACTCCAACAGCCGGAGTCCAGAAGGTCTTTTACTTCTAGCTTAAGTGAGCAGAGACCACGTGACAAACAGCAGCATGGGCTTGGAAAAGTTTCTTTCTAGGCTGGAATGAAGCAGCCTTGTTCTGTCTGTTCACTTAGGTCTTGCTTTTTCTCTTCATACTGGGGAGGAGTCTCTCCTTTGTGGAAAAGGGAGAGAGGTTTCTTCCCTGGAGGTCAAAACTTCCCTCGTGTGGAAGCCACCATGGAAGGAAAAGTGTGGACTTAAGCGAGTCCCTCTGACTCTCTTGAGCCTGATGTGATGCCCTCACCAGACAGCGGCAGGCTTCACGACTCAGAACGTATTTTATTACCTGTGTGATACACTCACATGGCGTCCTCTGACCTTCTTTACGTTTCCTACAGTTGAACTATCGCTGCTTTAAGGACATGAAAGGAACAGTATGGTTCCTTCAAACTGGTGAGAAAAACAACAATTAACAAAGATCCTTCCAGTGAAGATGGATTTGGGGTGGATTCTCTCTAACACGTGAGTCAAACACTGGCCCTGGTGGTGGATTTCTTTAATCCCAGCAGTTGAGAGCGGTGGTAGCCAGATCTCTGAATTCCAAGCCAGGTAGGTCGACAAAGTGAACTTCAGGGCTAAAAATTGAGGAGGAGGCCACTAAGGCATTTCTGCCACTAACTGTTTAACATTAGCTAAACAGTGATGGTTAGAGGCAGTTCTTCCCATGATTCCTTGCTTCCATAAACAATAGATACCACACACTAAGGACATCAGCTCTGTTGCATACATACATTCCTAAGGCTGGCCCTTTCTATTTTGTTAGAAAGGTATTCCGAGGGAAACACTTAACATTTTGCCTTCATCTTCCATGAATATCCAGTTAATTTTATCAATCTCTTCCCTTCCTTCCTTCCTTCCTTCCTTCCTTCCTTCCTTCCTTCCTTCCTTCCTTCCTTCCTTTCCTTTTTTTTTTCGAGACAGTGTCTCCCTATGGCTCCCCGACTGGCCTGACATTCAAGAGACCTGGGGTAGAAGGTGTGTGTCACACATTCTCCCTTCATCCCTACTGTCATGGCCCCAGTGTACAGATCAGGCCCAGATACATGGCAGCTGCCCAGAGCAGCTGACGTCCCTGCCCTCTTATCTTGCCCATCCCGTGTTGTGTTGCTGCCTGAATTATCACTGAAAACAAAGCAAAGCAAAACAAAACAAACAAAACCCAATTAAATCATTCTTTTTAGAAGCCTTGGTGGTTCTGTTTTTCTTCTGAATGTTTAGTATTCACTGTCAGGTCCAAAGGAAGCTGATTCCTCCAAGTTATAAATCTAGAAATGAGCTCCTAGAAGCCAGCATTCCTCAGAAACTCGTGAAACCGGTTTTCACCTGCCAAAAGGAGTCATTTCCCTTCTGGCAGAAGGGGCAGTGATGCCTATTAGCATACCAAAGCGCGCGTGCTGGTCCGACCCTCCGACCCTCCGTGACACAAGTACCTGTCACCTAGCTTTTCAACCCTTCTCGCCTCCTCCCCTACTCTAAACTCCCTCTAGCTCAGTTCCCTCCCCACAGCTCCTCCCTCCCACTCTGCTCTGCCTGTGTTTTCTCCCTTCTCTGGCTCCTGCTATCCCTCCCCTCTCCCCAGTCCTGGCCTAGTCTACTTTCTCACTCTGCTCTGGACTCTTCCAGATGCCTCTCTCTGGCTGTTCTCTCTCTCTCTCTCTCTCTCTCTCTCTCTCTCTCTCTCTCTCTCTCTCTCTCTCTCTCTCTCTCTCATGTTTACACTAAAAAACAAAACAGGGGGCTGGAGAGATGGCTCAGAGGTTAAGAGCATTGACTCCTCTTCCAAAGGTCCTGAGTTCAATTCCCAGTATGGCTCACAACCATCTGTAATGGGGTCTGGTGCCCTCTTCTGGTTTGCAGGCATACACACAGACAGAATATTGTATACATAATAGAGCTAGTTCCAGGACAGGCTCCAAAACCACAGAGAAACCCTATCTCGAAAAACCAAAAAAAAAAAAAAACAAAAAAAAAAAACGAAAAAAAAACCTTCCCCTTTAACCACAACATGGAGCGGCCACACAGGCAGTTTCTTTACTGCGCCCCTCTCGAATACATCTGGTGCCCAAACCGTCACATGTCACATCCATTAACTGTGAAACTACCCTAAAAAGACAAAATGAAAGAATTGGACTCTTTTCCTAAAAATATCTCCTAAGAACTTCGTAGTATAAATATGCTTCTATGTATAGAAATGCTCTTCGAATCTTTTCTTACAGATTTATTTTGGCTCATGTATTCAAGTGTTTCGCCTGTATGTATGTATGTGTGTCTACTACATGTGTGCCTGGTGTCTTCAGAGGTTCGTCCGAAGAAGGGATGGAACTGGAGTTATGGTTGATAGTGAGTCACCAGGCGGGTGTTGGGAAACACACCACGAGCTATATTATTACCAAAGTTTCTGTGACAAACAATTTGCCCCACTCACCATTAACACCAAACATGGGCGTGCGGCTTGCTGGGACAGGTGAAAGTGAGTGGAGCTGATGTTTCCCACTTCAGAAGAGGAGGCTCTTTCCTGAGGGAGACACCTTGAATGGCCAAGAAACATGGACTCCACGCTGGTTGCCTTTTTAAAGAAGTGGTGTCATCGAAAGAGGTTTTGTTTTGTTTGGCCTGGCTGTTCAGTGGCCTCAGGGAAACACTTCCTTTAAAAAGCACAACTTTTTAAATTTGTGTGTTTCCCTGCATGTATTTATGCATGCTACGTGTATACTGGGTGCTCAAGGAGGTCAGAAGAGGGAGTCAGATCCCTGACTGTGAAATGCGCCCTTTGGATGCTGGGAATTGAACCCAGGTCATCTGCAAAGCGTTACAGGCGCTCTTAGCCAATGGGCCATCTCTCCAGTACTTCCTTTACGACATTCTGGTCTGGTTCTGCACATGCAGAAACTTTATCTTCTCAGTAAGATTAACACCGTAAGATTGATTTGACAAATGGGGAGAATGGGTCTTGCTGACGTCGTTCACAAGGAAACAGCGATACATACGACCATCGTTTCTATTTAGAAGACACCAGACTCCTTCTCATTGGTCACAGTTTACTTTCCAGTTCCTTTTGGGTGTTTGGTTCAATCTTAAGAAAAGCTGCTCCGCTGACGCAAAGAACTCCAATCAAACCAGATTAGACCGAATTAAAATGCCTGTGGGTGGACCGAGACAGCATGGTGGGGCGAGGATCCCACGTAAACCCGACACCACGTGCTCCTTTTCCTGGTGCAAGCCTAAATAGCCTGTGGGACTGGGCCTGATCCTCCCCGGGGGAGGGGTCAGCGCTTGGCAGGCTGGGAGTTGCAGTCCGAACCAACGCAACTCCCAGGCCAGGGGCTGGGGTGATGCCTCCAATCATTCATCCCAGACTCCTTGGATATAGGGGTGTTAGAGGGCTGGGGTCTCATTTTCAATCAAACATTGGGTAGAGAGGATATATATATATATATATATTATTCTCCAACAAGATCTCAGAAACTCATGATAAAATCTCTGGGTGACTGTGGAAAGATTGAGGAAATATAGCTCAGCTCCTAGAGCAGTGACACCAGGCACGATTAATGTAAATCGCTTGACTGTGCATCGAAGACATCAATCTTCTTTTGCGCAGGGCCAGATTCATTCCCCATTCCCCTCAGAGACGGCCCCCCTTTTTCCTGTGCTCCGCCGTCCTCCCCTCTCTGATGCTCTTCTTCCCCGTGTGTACAGCAAGACTCTCTTAGCAATCAGATAGTTATTTCTTCGTTTTGCTCCTGGCAGATCTTCCAGGTCTCAGTTTAAAGCCACAGTAGGAAGTGGACATTTGTGTTGTGGGGATATTTGAAGGCACAGTGAAACTCCAAGACTATGTTAATAAAATTAACCTTGGATCAAGGGGTGGAGTTAGCGACTATTTGACAAGAATTAATTAGCCGTAGAGAGTAAGAAGGACCTGGGAAGGCAGAGGAGAAGGGAGGGACTTAGATGTTGTAAACTTTCTCTTCAGGATCACCAGACTGCAAATAATGACATGGAGACTTCTGATTGAAAAGTTTCTGCATCGCAATAAGCCTCTCCTCCGACACAATAATATAAAGTAGACCAAATCAAACCGAATTAGAAAAAAAAAACTGGATGACTTTCCACACCCCCAGAGAGACGGGAAAGGAAGACCGGAAAACCATGTGTTTTCACTTAGTAATTATGGAGGCCTGGCCATTAGCTTTGGCTTGTCCCACTAGATCTAATAACTTGAATTAATCTGCCTTTATTAATCTACATTCTACCACATGGCTTGGTTACCTCTGCTCTGTACCATATGTCTGACCTCTTTAGTGTCCCCCTGTCGTGTCCTCTGAGTCTAGATTCTTCTCCCCCCTCCCCAGGTCTGCCTGTCTATGCTGCATAGCTATTGGTCATTTAGCTCTTTATTAAACCAATCAGAAGGCTCCTTAGGCAGAGACGCATCTTTACAGTGTAAACAAATATTCTGAAACACTTAGAGATTTGTGGACTTTTTTTGGTTTGGGACAATGTGGAGAGACGCTCTCCTGTTTCATCTCTGGCCACAAAGGAAGGTCAGCTGGTGGCTTCTCGCCATCTAACAGAGAATATTCACCCCAATATTTGACTCCTGAGGCTTTATTGGTAAAAAATAGATTGAAAGCATATTTGTGGCCAGACATATCCAAGTCCAAATCTAGGCTTTCCTACTTACAAACTGTGTGTTTCTTAGCTAGTTTCAATTTTGTATTTTGAACTATGAAAAAAAAAGATATCCATATTTACCTTTTAGGGCTATTAGGAGAAAAAAAGGTAATTCTAACCCAGTTAACACACAAGTACATAAAGAAGGATTCTATTACTTTCTATTTCTATCAAACTGTTATTATGTTTAATAAACCCTGATAGTGGGCTAGGTGCTTGTGTGCCGTTACAAGTCTCCCTTCTGGTGTTCTCGTAAGTCTTAGTTTTGTATTGACGCTAGAGACTTTCTGAGACCCAGGAAGCTTTATTTCTTAGCCTCTTCCACCTGTAATTATGAGGCCTCTTCTTATCCACGCAGCTGGATATCTTCTGAAGCACTCTTTCCATGAGCTCCGAGCTCCCGTCAAGGGCTTAGGAAGGCTTGAGTGTGTATCAGGTGAAAGATTAACCTGTAGCTCCACAGGACCATCCTTAGGCTTCACACCGAGGGTTCTTGAAGACGATTTACTTCTGTCTATCTAGCTGAGGTCTTTACCCAGAACCACTTTTGGCCATGACCACGCCCACTAGGCCTACATAGCCTACCTCTGGCCACGCCCACACCCACTAGGACTATACAGCCCATCTCTGGCCACGCCTACACCCACTAGGACTACACAGCCCACTTCTGGCCATGCCCACACCCACTAGGACTACATAGCCCATCTCTGGCCACGCCCCCGCTCCCCCACTAGGACTACATAGCCCACCTCTGGCCACGCCCCCGCTCCCCCACTAGGACCTACATAGCCCACCTCTGGCCATGCCCACACCCACTAGGACTACATAGCCCATCTCTGGCCACGCCCCCGCTCCTCCACTAGGACTACATAGCCCACCTCTGGCCACGCCTCCGCTCCCCCACTAGGACTACGTAGCCCACCTCTGGCCACGCCCACACCCGCTACAACTCAAATGGGCTTCCGTCACATCAGCTTTGTTTAGGCTCCTCCTCTCCCAGACAAAAAGCCTTCCCTTGCTTCCTTTCACATAAATCTTACACTTCCTTTAAGTCACAATTATGGGCTTTGGCTCATAAGATTTTCCAAGATTAAGCAAATCACAAACTTATAAAACTGTCTCCCTAATTTATTGTATTGTTTGTCTCTAAGCCTAAATCCGCCCAAGGGAAACGGCCGGATTTTATGTGCTGAAGCAAATCATAGTTGAAATTATCAGTAGGCCAAAGAAATGACCGTCACCAAAAACCTCCCTGGACACCAAAAGGGTTCATCTTAGTCTGTGGAAAACACCAGGGCTTAATTGAGAAGGACTCTACGTAGGGTTAATTTTGCTTTATAAATTGTACATTTGGGTATTTTTAAATGTTTTTATTTATTCTTTAAGAATTTCATACAAGAAATTTCATATTTTGATCATCATTCTTTAAGAATTTCATACAAGAAATTTCATATTTTGATCATCATATTCTTTCTCCTTCCCCAACTCTTCCTTTCCCCTATGAACCTTTCTACCACTCAACTTCTTGTTCTTTCTCTTTCTTAAAAACAAACTGCGAGACACTGATCCTGGGACTCTGAACAGCTAGGACAGGTGAGTTTTCTATGGAAATTACAAAACCATTTGGCTTTTCCCGTAGGAGCATTTCCGCTGGGCTGCACCTGATCTGGCTCCAGAGTGCTAGCACCTAGCCCTAATTTGTCTTTTGTTTAGCAGATACCTTTTGTTTCTCTTGTGCCCTAACGTAAATCTTTTTTTTTTTTAATTTACTTAACTTTATTTTATATGCATTTGGTATGAAGGTATCAGATCTCCTGGAACTGGAGTTAAACAGACAGTTGTGAACTGCCATGTGGGTGCTGGGATTTGAACCTGGGTCTTCTAGAAGAACAGCCAGTGCTCTTAACTGCTGAGCCATCTCTCCAGCCCCCCTAACGTAAATCTTGTGAGTCTTTCCTGAAGGTGCAAGCTCTTGGTTAAAAAACAAGTCAGAAAACTGTGCTATTTTTTTTTAATCGAGAATTTGCACTTACCATTGTTCCTTTGGAAGCTTCCTCAGGATGTTCTAAGGATATAAAAATCGACTTACTTAAGTATAAATATGTAAAACAATAAAAATGCACTGGGCGAAGGGAAAGCAGTTCAGTCCTTAGGGGCGGATCCACCCTACAGCCCAGAACAGCTAAATTCATTCTTAAGGTGCCTCTGAGTTTTCTTTCCATGATCCCATGTGAACCCACACCCATGCCACAACATTTTCCTGTGAAATTCAAAAGCATAATGTCTCTAGAAATTTCTGTAACCTGTTTTGACAGGGAGCCAGAGTGATTTAATCTGTATAAACTTCTGCACGAGCAAGATTAAGAAGAGGCCGTGGGACTGGGTGTGGCAGTGTGTCCCTTCAGTCACAGTGTTCTCGAGGCAGAGCTGGTCTACACAGGGAGCTCCAGGACAGTCAAGGCTTACATAGGGAGACACCGTCAGAGAGAGAGAGAGAGAGAGAGAGAGAGAGAGAGAGAGAGAGAGAGAGAGAGAGAGAGAGAGAGAGGAAGGAAGGATGGAAGGAAAAGAGGGAGGACACAGAGAAGGACTTAAATACTTCGGTATTTTTATTTTTTAGTTTTTATATTTCAAAATTGCAAACAGAACAAAAGACTATTTAAAAATTGAGACTCAGGAGGTCAGGCTAGCAAGGCTGTGCCAACCTTTTAAACTATTTGTTTTGATGACAGTACTCTTTATGTATCTGGTTGTCCTGAAACTCTACCTATAGACCAGGCTGGCCTCACAGTAACAGAGATCTGCCTCCTCAGTGAACTAAAGGCAATGGCCACCACACTGTTCTTTGTTTCACTTTTGCTTTGTAGCAGATTAAAAGGCAAAATTATTGCTAGTAATATTTGACTATCAAAAATGAAGTAACCTTTTTCAAGCAGTGGGCGGCCTTTGCTGCAAAGCGCTTGTCAGTTGTCCTGGTCTATGCTGTCATTTGGCCGCAGTGGCACTAACCACATAGACAGGGTGTCCAGGCCTTCAGGGACAGGCGAGTTGGGAGGGGATGGGGCTGAACCTGTTTCTAGAACTTGCCTTTACTGTTTCCTTTGTCCTGACAGGAGGCTTTTTCATTCCATTTTGCTTCTCTTGTGAACTCTAACCTGGTGTTGTCCAAATAACCTTTCTTAGGACGCCCTGAGCACTCATTCATGGCATCCATTCTTAAAGTCAGCTACTTGTGTGTCTCTGTGGTATGCGCACCTTCTCCAGGCCCTGAAGAGCAGAGTCGCAAGGGGAGGCACTGTCACTACTGCGAGAGAGGTCACAGGGGACACATACAGAGGAAAGAGCCCTACCAATTGAAGCAGAAAGTGTTCCACAGGTACGTGTAGCTGGAGGTGGTGGCACCTCCCTGGAATTTCAGCCCTGGAGGGGGAGAGGGTAGGAAGGCGAAACGTGAGAAGAAAGAACTTTCACACTTACAAGAGAATAATCACAGAAGACACCAGTAACCTGGCTTTTGCGTGTAAACTTTTACAAAACATCAGTTTATTTGTTTCAAGATAGGGTTTCAAGGTTCTTGGCTGGAATCTATTAAGTAGACCAGGCTGGCCTTGAGTTTATAAAGATCCACCCACCTCTGTCTTCCAGTGCTGGGGTTAGAGGTGTGTGCTGTCCTGCCCGGCCTTGGGTTTTGTTTTCAGATGACTGCTCTCTGGCCCCACTGAGTCAGCCTTTACAAACCTTAGCTTTCCTGTTCCCCCAGGAGAAGGCCCCTACGCCACAGAGACGCACAATTAAATGTCTTTAAGAGTGGGCGTGGCGAATGTCCACGGGCACCGAAGAAGGTTACCTGAATGATACTGGGGTTAGAGTTCACAAGCAAAGCAAACGGAATGAGATGGTCTCCCTTCAGGCCAAAGGAAAAGTGAGCACTGTCAACAACCTTGAACTGCAGCCTTCCGAGACTGTCCGGCTTCTCTGGAACCCTAGACCCAGGGGTTCTTTCCAAACACATGTCTAGAGCCCTCCAGTTCCAAGCAGATCCATTATCCAGGAATTGACCCAAAGAAAGCGGGTAGCTCCAACATCTTTGCTTTAATCTTGGTATGCCCACATGGATGATTTTGTGTGTGTGTGTGTCTCTCTGTGTGTGTCTGTGTGTCAAATGAGCCCATGAACTTAGAAATGAAGGAAATAAGTTCTTCAAAACGTTATACCATAACATTAGACTAGAAATCTATGATTCTCAGTGGCTCTGGAACAGATTAAAAACACTAACAAACACAAAGGGCAACATCGCTTGTCTCCATAATCTGTCGCCATAACGTGGGTGTTTGTGCACAGAGAGGGTTGCGAGCCAGTCTGAAAGGCTGGTGGCAGGTCCTCTGTAGAATGTCGCCCGACAGAGAGGCTCACTATGTACACAAGCGAAGAAAGCAGGCAACCCAAGTCATGTGTTATTAAACATGAGAATGATCAATGGCCTTTTTGGGAATCCATGCCTGTTAAGAAACACGCTGCGATGCAGCTTCCCAAATGCACAGGAGCTCTGGGGCCCATGTGCCAATTCTCTTTCCAATCGTAATGACAAATTGGAATTCAGATGAATATAACTCAATACCGTCTCATCATCTTCCTCCAGTTGCATCAAATCTGGAACACATCTAGTTTCTTTGTTTTCAAAAGACTGCGGGCTGCTCTGGGAGTTTACTTGATCACTCAGCCGTTCAATCTCAACGTCACCGGAGGTCCGATTGTGCTCTGGAATACAGTATTGAGCCGAATAGATTGATCCTGAGCCCCAGTGAGCATTCCAGCAGAGAAGTGTAAGAAAATGTGACAAGCATCAAGCTTTGAAGGAAAATGGATTCTGAGTCTGAATGGCAGGAGTGTGTTTGAGAAAGCCCCGTGGAGCATGCATTCAAACATCAGATTGATGGGTGGGAGGAGAGAGAAGACAGCGGGGAAGGCAAATATGGAGAGGCAGAGAAAAGAGCGCCGGAGAAGCTCAGGTGGGCTGGTATTTTAAATGCACTGGCAGGAAGCAAGACCCTGGGCAGATGAAGGGCCTCGTGAGCAAGCGCTAAGAAGCTTGACATTTATGTCGAAGGCCCCTGCACTGCTCAGCAGTGAACTAGCGTGATCAGATTGACAGCGAGAAAAACCCCTGGCTGTGTAATTACTTGCCTAGGGAAGATGAAGAGGTGGGAGTGGCCAGAACTTTAGAGGTGATGGTCATTCATAAAAACATCGGTGACAGCTGAAGGGACAAGCCAGGATTGGGAGAGAGGTATGGGGGCGGGGGAAACCTTTCAGAGACGTAGCTGAAAGGACTTATGGATAAAATAGGAGTGGGCTTTAGGAAGATGGGGGCTTTGGTATATCATTTCCAGCCTGCTGGACTGGGCAAATGACTGGATGGTGTGGGGACCATGTGACCTGGGTGCTCTTTGGTTTAGACTTGTGTTGACCCTTCACAAAAGGAGAGAGAGGAGCATGAGTGAAGAGAAGCGTCCTGGGGCTAGAGAGATGGTGCAGTCACTGAAGTGTCTATGGGGAAAGCAAGCTCAGGTCTCCGTGTTCAAATCACCAACCAACACAGAAAAGGCCGGGTGCAATAGCATGTGCCTATTGTGAATGAAAACTCCTCAATAGTGTGTGGGGTGCTGTGGGGCAATGGTTTTACCCATAAAGATTTGTTTCTTGTACTTGTTTAATAAAATGCTGATTGGCCAGTAGCCAGGCAGGAAGTAGAGCCAGGCAATGAAAACAGGAGAATTCTGGAAGAGGAAAGATTCAGTCTGTGGTCGTCATCCAGATGCCCGAGGAAGCAAGATGAGAATGCCTTGCTGAAAAAGGTACTAAGCCACGTGGCTAACATAGACATGAATTATGGGCTAATATAAGATGTAAGAAAGAGTTAATAAGAAGCCTGAGCTAATAGGCCAACCAGTTTATGATTAATATAGACCTCTGTGTGTTATTTTGGGACTGAATGGCTGTGGGACCAGAGGGGACAGAAACCTCTGTCAACAGTGGGGGTGGGGGGATGGGGCAGCTGCATCTGGTGTGAGTAAAAACTCCTGAAAGAGATTCATGTTTCCAGAAACTGACTGACTCATTAGAGTTTCAGTACTGTAGAAAGATGGAATGTTACAGGTGCCAAGGCCAATTACCTTATTTTGGGCTAAGTTCTGACCCTCCAGAACAGCCCCCCTGCCCCCATCTCCCATGTTAGAAACAGATAAAAGCCTTTTGAGAATCTATTAGCTTAGCAATCATTAGCTTCTATCAATGCAAAAGCTAAGAAAGCCATCAGATAACACAGAGCCTACAGAAAAGCCTCCCCTATCTCGATGTACTCCCCACCCCCCACCCCCGGACCCAATGTATTTTAAACTTGCCGTGGTCCATGACATTCTCTTTTCTGTAAAACTATAAAAACTTTGTGAAACCGCTTCAGTGTTAGAACACAGAATTTTGGGTAGCCCGGCCCTACCCACTTTAGGATAAAGTATCTTTTTTTTTCCCCCCTGAGACAGGCTTTCTATGTTTAACTGTCCTGGCTGTCCTGGAACTCACTTTGCAGACCAGGCTGGCACTGAACTCTTGAACTCACTGAGATCCACCTGCCTCTGCTGGTGCTGGGATTAAAGGCATGCACCACCACTGCCTGGCAGAATAAGCTATCTTTTATTCCTTTGAGGTGAGAACTTTTCTTTCACAGCCAGCTTTCACTGCCCAAAGTGGGGCTCCAGGCAATCCTGCTTTTCTAATCTAAATAAAGGAACCAACCAGATCAGTTCCAGAGAGCAACCCGGGGCTCCTTTTGGTGGCAGGTAGCAGCCCAGGGCACCCTTGTTGCCGGCCATCTTGCATTGCCTTAAGCGGAGATTGTTGAGTTCTTCCTCTGGACTTCCCTGAATCTCGTTTGTTCCTTCTGAATGAAGTTTAGGATCCCTCTTAGATACTTCTTGGTTCGTTTTCAAAGTATTGTGCTTTAAGATACCGACTTTCACTTGCTTAGAAAACATTTTGGTTGTTAGGTGGTGGTGGCACACGCCTTTAATCTCAGCACTTCCTTGGGAGGCAGAGGCAGGTTGATCTCTATGAGTTTGAGGCCAGCCTTGTCTACAGAGCTAGTTCTGGGACAGGGCTGTTACACAGAGAACTCTGCCTCAAAAAACCAAAAAGAAAAGAAAAGAAAACATTTTTGTCTAGACATTCAGATTTGGAAGCTTGCTTTCAGGTCTCTGAAGACATTTTACCTTCTAGCTGTACAGTCAGTATTTTATTGACTTTTAGAACTTTGAAGGTGTTTTGCTTTTATTGGGTTTGTCTTGATTTTTGTGGCCTTTGAAATTGTTTGGCCTTTTCCTCCCGTCATTCCTCTTCAAATCCATACTTTTTCATTTTTCTGATGTTTCTCCTGTGACCTTGACAAGCTTTTATCTTGGGAATCTTTCCACAGCGAACTCCCAGGACATGAAGAACTAAATGAAATAAATCCAGATGATTTTGCCTGTTGAAAAAGGCATCCTATCAAAGACTCTTTCCTCAGCCTCCTTGGAAAAAACCTTATCTGGTACCTTTAACAACCTCCTGCACTGCAAAACCTCAGGGGGCAGATGTTGGGTTCATTTTTCCTACATCAAACATGTCCCAACTTAGGACACATCCATATGGGCTTTAGAAGGATTAGTGATGCTCATCTTTCCTACCTCCTCAATCAAGAGCTGTAAGTAAGTGACCTTAAACCCTAATTTGTTTGCGTAAACAGAGACTGCACATTTGTTTCCCAGCTGTCCAGACCCAAATAGTCACACAGAAACTATATGAATTACAACACTGTCCAATAGCTTAGGCATATTTCTAGCTAGCTCTTACATCTTAAATTAACCCATTTCTATTAATCTATGTATCACCATGAGGTTGTGGTCTATAGGCAAGGTAAGGTTCTGGCGTCTCTTTCCTTTGGCAGCTATATGGCATCTCACTGACTCTGCCTACTCTTTCTCTTTAACTCTGTTTGGATTTCCTGTCTGGCTTTATTCTGCTAAAAAATTGGACAAAACAGCTTTATTCATTAACAAATAAAAGCAACACATATTCAGAAAACATCCCACATTATCTCCACTTTTCTATTTAAATAAAAAGAAAGGTTTTAACTTTAACATAGTAAAATTACACATAACCAAACAAGTATCAAACAAGAATTACAGTTACAATATTCCTTTATGAGTCTAAAGTTTCATATATAATTTATCTCTTGTCATAACTAAGGAAAACTATAACTATCTAGTCTTTAACTCTATCAAAGACACCAGAAAGATATAATATTACCTAAGTAAACAAGAAGTGCATTGTAAGCAACTTCCAAAACTTTAGAATTGACGGTGACATCTCGCTGCCTGGACAGTCACCCAAAGTCCTTCTGTAATGTCTGAGCATCCATCTTCAGCCTACAGGCCCATAATATCTGCAGACTTTTCCATGAAACAGGAAGTTTGAAAGACTGTTTTGCCTATATTGACAGTTTGTCAGTCATTTTCTTTTGAGTCCTGCTGAATGTCTGACAGACTCTTTCATGAAGCAGGAACCCTGAAAGACTGTCTCACCTTCTTTAGTTAAGTTCAGCAGTCATTTTTCTGTGGGTCCTGTATGTCTAGTTTATACAGCATACTGTCAAGGAGTCCAGGGAGGAGCAGTTTCTTGCCCAAATGGCTATCCTTGTTACACTGAAGGCAAATTCCATAATTAGTTTATTCAATGCCCATCAACCTCTCTGAAGTAATTGGTATTGCGAGAAACAGACATGTCTCAACATTGAGAACAGTCTAAGTTCTTAAAACATTTTAAATGCCATATCTGTAGGTCTTTGAAAGGTTTGAAGAATACCTCTTCATCTGAAATATATATGTCTGTATATCTAGAAAAATCTAATTAACATGTCTACAGTTTGACTATTATAAATGATTATTAATCCATAACTTTTAAATATTCATTACATTTTAAATGCACTGTATAAACATAATATCTTAAACAAGAGTAGAAATATATATATATATATAAAACAAAACTGACCTTAAATTTGTATCATTAAACCAAAGTTCATATCAATGTAAAATATTCATTTCTATATCATATTCCCCTTTAAATGAAAACAACATTTACAATCAATAATTTTGGGGTACTTGGGGAATTCTCCAAACTGCTATTTGTTGGGCAAAGTATTTTTAGGGTTCATGGAGACCTTCCAGAGGGTTCCATCAAACCACATTAGCCTGGAAGGAATCCACAGGTTCTCATCTTCTGTGGAAAAAAGGCAGAACCTCTTTTCCAAAGCAACATTTCCTTATACTCAAATTTTGAAGTCAAGATGCCCTTAAAGTATATATGTTGGTTTAGCTTAACAGCTTGTACAATGAAATGTCTCTCTGTACTTAGCTCATTCAACATCAAAAAATTCAAAGAAAATACAATAATATACATAATCCAGACTCTCTGTGTATATTAACCAAAATTGGCCAAATGCAAAAGATAAAAGAAATATCTTTTTAGAAGTGTAGGACTAAATTCTAGGAATTTAGAATTCCTAAAGTCTAGGAATTCTCAGACATGCTGAATTCACTACAAATGAGCAAAGACATTCCTTAGAAAAGAATTACTTTTAAGCCAGGCGGTGGTGGCTCGCACCTTTAATCTCAGTACTCGGGAGGCAGAGGCAGGTGAATCTCTGTGAGTTTGAGGGCAGCCTGGTCTACAAGAGCTAGTTCTAGGACAGGGTCCAAAGCTACAGAGAGACCCTGTCTTGAAAAACCAAAAAAACAAAACAAAACAACAACAACAAAAAACAAAACAAAACAATAACAACAAAAAACAAAACAAAACAACAACAACAAAAACCAACCCCAAAAAGACTACTTTCAAAAAAAAAAAATGCACAGAGGGGATGCTTTTTGCAGAAGAGGGGAAAGGACTGGGAACTCTTCCAAAGGAAACAGTCTTCTACAGAACCAAGCTTCCAGGACATGGTTCTTTAGGCTCATGATCACCCTTCAGCTTTACCCAGCATGCACTCAGACACACACTAGCATCCTTAGTTTAGGCAAACTGACACCTAAGATTAACACGCAGGTAGCCCTTGGGTGACCTACCTTGGCCTTTATCAATACGTCATTCTTTCAAGGTAGCATTGCAATTTTCCTTTTGGACCTAGGGTTTAATTAACTTTCTGTGTTTCATCCTGAATTTCAACCCCTTATCTTGACCTTAGTGAGTCATTCATTCCTCATGAATTATTGGATTGTGAACACTCTAGGCTAACATGTTTTCCCAAGACCACTTGACTGACACAGGCCACTGTTCCAAGCTGAGGTTTTCATCTACCAACTGCTATTGGCATTCCATGCACTAATACGGAAATCAGTATTTTGGGGCATTTCAAAGATTATTCAGCTTTTTAGAAATTCTGTCACATTCCTTTAAACTTCAGGGAGTAAAAAAGCTACATTTTGTTTGCCCTCGTTCTTTCTGAGGCTTTGAATTTGGTGTTGACAGCAATGAAATGAAAAACACAGACGATAAAATATGTGAAGAAAAAGCGCTATGCTGTCTGTATTGAAGATAATTTTCAGGAAAAATACATTATTTAGCAAGCCTTTGGGAGTCTTTCCATTAGAGCTGAGAAGAGGAGCATTCAATAGCGAAACATCCACCTCCAGGAGACAGCGCTGCCTGGAAGTCCGAGCATGTCCCTCTGGTTCCCTCTCTTCCCGTCTCTATTGAACGGCGGTTGTTTTCCTCAAACCTCCGGTCCTTTCCTGTCGGTTCTCTCTCGGCTTCTTTAATTGAAGCTATCAGCCTACAAATCTCGGTGTCCTCTAAACTAATAGCCTGGCGCCTGCATCCCCACTAGGGAACTGGCGCCTGCATCCCCACTAGGGAACCTGCTGTCCTCCGCTCTCACCACTCTCTCTGAGGGACCTCACTCGGCTGTAGTTTTAACTGGTCCCTTTCCACTGGATTCTGCTCATGATTATTTTCCTCTTCAAACCAAGCAAAAGCAAGCAAACCAACAAAAAAGCCCCGCTCTAATTTCCTTTCCTTCCCTCTCCTTAAGCACCCAGGCAGTAGAAGATGCTTGGTTTTATGATTTTTGTTTGTTTATGGATTTTGTTTTTTGCATGTTGCTCCTCCCGCTCCCAGCACATCTTTGCAGTCCCCAGCAGGACCGAGGGCCCTCTGCATTGCTCCTTGTTCATTTTATCTGGCTCTAAACCACACTTAGCACAAGAACAATCTACCTTCCTGCTTGAACCTTGTCCTGTGGCTCTGGTATGCCAGCATCCCCTAAGGCTCGGTCCTAAACTCTGACCATGCCAGGAATCCATGCATCTCTATTAATCTAAGCTGTCGATTGCTATGTGGTAATGACTTCCAGTTGATGTCACTATCCCAGGCTTCTAGTCTCAACTCCAGATCTTGTTTACCTCTCTTGTCTGCTTGCATATATATAATATTTAATTAAATTATGTATATTTGGGGCTGGAGAGATGGCTCAGAGGTTAAGATCACTGACTGTTTTTCCAAAGGTCCTGAGTTCAATTCCCAGCAACCACATGGTGGCTCACAGCCATCTATAATGAGAGCTGCTGCCCTCTTCTGACCAGCAGGTGTACATGCAGGCAGAACACTGTACACACAAAAAAATAATAAAGAAAACATTAAAAAACCCAAAAACTTAATATATATAATTTTAATTGAAAATATCTTTTCATACAATATACTCTTTCTGATCAATTTCTCCTCTCTCATCTTCTATCAGATCCTCCCACCTTCCTTCTTATCCAACTCCATACCTCCAATTTTTTTTCTCTCGTTAGAAAACAAACAAGCAAATTAAAAAGAAAAAAGAAGAAGAAAACAAAACAGACAGGAGAAAAGATACACACAGACACATAGAGACACACACAAAACCCATAAAAACACAAAGCTAGAGACCATAATATACAAGCAAAAGACCAGTAAGGTTAAAAAAAAAAAAAAGCCCAAAGCACTATTAAACAACAACAACAAAAATCTCCAAAAATACCACCGAGTTCATTTTGTGTTGCCGTTTACAGCTAGGCATGGAGCCTGCTCTAAGGGGTGGTTTGTATACTGAGGGAGACACGACTGGAGAAAACTCATTTTTCCTTTGTGAGCAGCTGATACTTGAAGGCAGCTTCTGGGTCGGGCTGGGGGCTCGTGTCCTCCTCTCTCAGCACTGGGACACGGTCTGATGTGGACCTGGGCAGGCCCTCTGTGTGCTGCCCCAGTCTGTGTGGGTTCATGTGTACATCAGCCCTGTTGTGTCGGGAGGACACCATCTCTGCGGTGCCGTCCATCCCCTCTGACTCTAACAATCTTCCTACCTCCTTGTCTGCTACGTCGATCCCTGAGCCTTGAGGGGAAGGCTTGGATGGAGACGTCCCATTCAGGAGGCAGTGTTCCAAATCTCTCGCTCTCTGCACCCTGTCCAGCTGTGGGTCTCTGTGTTCGTTTCCGTCTACTGCAAGGGGACTTTTCTCTGGTGATGGCTGAGCAAGACACTGATGTGTGGGTGAAGAGCGCGGGTTCCTCAAAACTGCCTCATCCGCTCAACACGTCTAAGGCTGGATTTGTTGTCTTTCTGCTCGGAGGCTGGGCCTCTCCCGGTTCCTTTTCTTAGGGAAAGGAACTGCCACGCATGTGTGCAAGAAGTTCCCCGGATGCTGTCTCCAATTACAGCTTTTCGTCACCTTCCAAATTCAGCAGAACAGTATTTTGCTGGTTTAAACTCCTCACGGGCCTTGAACCTTCTTCTGTTATGTGCTAGGTTAAGCAATTTCTAAGGATCTTCAGGGAAAGCAGGTAACACTCAGGGATGATATCTCCCCCCACCCCCCCACCCCCGTCTCCCTTCAGGTTTAAATAGTAAAATCCAGTGGGCCTGAATTTTCAAAGGCGCCAACCAAGAGCCATTGGATAATAATGAAGCAATCACCTAATAAGTTCATATAAATGGAAATTTATGATGACACTGTTTACATTTTCACAAAATTTATTGATTTTTATTTCAATTACATTCTGAATGAGACATTACTAAAGCTTAATGTATAATTGGCAGCAATTACTTAATGGAAAGAATGCCTGGTTAAAGATTTAAACCGACTGAAAATAGCCCCCTGAGCTGATTATTGTAAAAGGTATACATCAGTAAACAAAAATTGACTACACAATCCTATTTTACATAAACTCAATTTAAAGATAAGACAAAAGTAAAGAAGTATGAAGTGAAAATATTTCAAATATAAACCGAATACAAATCAGGTTCAAATGAGAAAAATAAATACGTATCTTCAAAGATTCCTCATCGGGCAACACAATTACTATACACAAACTATGCCCTTCATCAAACGGGCATTACCTGTCCAAAGTGGTTCCTGCAAAGAGGCCATGCAACATAACGTGCCGACGCGGTTTTAACATGGAAAAGAAAACCAAAAACCAAAACAAAACCCCCAAATCCCTCTCCCTCTCAGCCCTGCAGACTGGGCTCTTCATTGTCGCAACCGCAACCAATAGCTGCTTGCAAGTAACCATGACAACAGGCTCTGCACCGGTTAGCAGTGAGTCTCAGAAAACTGATATAGTTCAAGGTCAAACACTACATTTGCTCTTCTGTACAAACAAGTCATGAACTAATCAGCCAGAATTTTAGGCTCTCTCAGTTTTGAAATGAGGGTCCCACATTAGTGGGGCCACCATGATTTCCTGTTCCTGGGTTTTCTACTTAAATCCACTTGGACCTCCAGCTACTGAAGATGCTTAGCTGTTGCTGGAGCAGGATTAGGTGGCCAAGAAATATTTCCACTTAGTCTGTCCATTTGTGGTGTCTGGTGACTGCCATTACAGGCCTCAACATGTCCAGAGCCAGAACAGAAATCATATTCTCTTTTCTAGAATTTGTTGAGCATTTTTATGAGTGTGATATATCTCTTTTGTTTTAGTTATGCCTCTGTTTTATTTAGCTCATTGGTTTGGAGTTTATGGCATGTGTCAAGGGTTCTCAGACTCTAGTCCAGGAGCCAAACGTAGTTTGATACCTGCTTTTACTAGTACGACATCTTGCTTGCTTTTGCACCATAAGACAGAGATGAGCCGGGCGGTGGTGGCGCACGCCTTTAATCCCAGCACTCGGGAGGCAGAGGCAGGTGGATCTCTGTGAGTTCGAGGCCAGCCTGGTCTACAAAGGGAGTTCCAGGGCAGGCTCCAAAGCTACAGAGAAACTCTGTCTCGAAAAACCAAAAAAAAAAAAAAAAAAAAAAGACAGAGCTGAGCCACGGTGGCTAAGATTACATCCTGTGGAGCTTAGAATCCTCACTTCTCCATACTTTACAGGAGAAGTTTCTTCACTCCACATAAACATTTTAACTTACAACCCATCTCCTTCATGTTCCGATTCTTCCCCCATACATACTTCAGAGATAGCAGTTTAGAGCTGGGGAGATGGTTTGGTGGTTAAGGGTGTGTTCTGTTCTCTACATTCCCAGGACCCAAGCTGGGATGCCACACATTTACATGCACAACTGACAAAAGAGTGATTAAAAAATAATCACTGTTTTCTTTAAAGAGAATGCTCCTTCTTTGAAGCAAAGTCTCATTACGTATCCTAGGCTGGCCTTGAACTTGTGAACATCTTGCTTCATTCAGCCGCTGGAATGCTGAGATTAAAGGCATGCACCACCACCCCTGGCTTTTTAATTTTATGTGTATGAGTGTTTTGCCTTCATGTACCACGTGTGTGCCCGCTGTCCTCTGAGGTCACAAGAGAGCGTGGAATACCCTGGAATTGGAGTTCATAAACAAATAAAAATTATTTATGAACCCCACAAGCCAGAATGTGCTGGGAACTGAATGCCGGCCCTCTGCAAGAGCAAAAAGTACTCCTAACTTGCTGAGTCATCTTTCCAGGCCCATGCTTTCCAGGCCCCTGCTTGGCTTTTTAAAAGACATAGCCGTAAATATAGGTTTGAATATATAAGATGTTTTGTGAGAAAAATGCAAAACAAAACATTTTAAAAATTGCATTCCTTGCATCATTGTCACGCTGACATCCGCTATTGCAGACTTTGATGTTAGACCTCCTCCTCGAGGATTTCTCCTCTTTTCGTGTTTGCTTGTTCTCTTTTCTGAGGCAAGGCTCATGTAGCCCAGGCTGGCCTCCAATTCATTGTGGAGGATGAGGATGACCTTGAACTTCTGACCCTCCTGAATTCGCCTCCTGAGAGCTGGGATTCTAGGCGTGTACCACCGTGTCGGGATCAGAACCCAGGGCTTTGTGCCCGTCAGGCTGACACTTTCCCAGCCGTGTGCTGCCTAGTCCTCCTTTTCCCTTTCCTGTGGTGCGAACCTAGTGGTGATGGGTTTGATCAGCCTTTCCATGTCTGAACATCTTCATCCTGACTGTGCTTTTTTCCCCCTAGTTTTTCGAGACAGGGTTCTCTGTATAGCTTTGGAGCCTGTCCTGGAACTCCCTCCGTAGACCAGGTTGGCCTCGAACTTGTAGTAATAAGAGCGGTGGGCTGCGTTGCTGGCACCCGGCTGCCCGCATGGCTAGCTTTATACCTGAAATAATTACACGGAAACTGTATTCTTTTTTTAAAAATATTTATTTATTAATTATGTATACAATATTCTGTCTGTGTGTATGCCTGCAGGCCAGGAGAGGGCACCAGACCTCTTTACAGATGGTTGTGAGCCACCATGTGGTTGCTGGGAATTGAACTCAGGACCTTTGGAAGAGCAGGCAATGCTCTTAACCTCTGAGCCATCTCTCCAGCCCCCGGAAACCGTATTCTTTTGAACACTGTCTGGCCCATTAGTTCCAGCCTCTTATTGGCTAACTCTTACATATTGATCTAACCCATTTCTAATATTCTGTGTAGCACCACGAGCTGGCTTACCAGGAAAGATCTTAACCTGCGTCTGTCTGGAGTGGGAGAATCACGGCGACTGCCCTGACTCGGCTTCTTTCTCCCAGTATTCTGTTCTGTCTACTCCGCCTACCTAATTTTCTGTCCTATTAAAGGGCTAAGGCAGTTTCTTTATTTAACCAATGAAATTAACTCCTCCATCACGAACTCACAGAGATCTGCCTGCTTCTGCCTCCCGAGTGCTGAGATTAAAGTGCAAAATCAGATAAAATTTAGAAGATATCTAACATCCAATAAAAAATCACTAGATTGTGGTGGTGAAATAATAATCTATAATGAATAGAAGTGTCAATCAACATAAGCAGCCCCACAAATGAGAGAGACGGTACTAAACAAGGACAGTTAGAAAATATAGTGATTATTATATGTTCAAGAGTCAAAAAAAATAAAGCATGTTGTAGTGGTGTTTCATTTGCATTTTAATAAATAAAACTTGCCTGAAGAGCAGAGAGTAAAACAGCCCCACTGGTCAGCCTTACAGACCAGGCAGTGTGACACCACCTTTAATCCCAGTAGCTTGATATAGATTGCTATAGAAACTGGGCAGTAGTGGTGTATGCCTTTAATCCCAGCCCTAGGGAGGAATATAAGACAGGAGACAGCCCTCACACACAGTCTCATTCTGAGATTCCTGAAGGCAGGATTGCTCTTTCCGTTTGAGGATTTCTTAGAGGTAATTGCTCTCTACTGACTTGCCTGTTTTGCTTTTCTGATCTTCAGGTTGAATCCCAATATCTGTCTTTGGGTTTTTATTATTCATGCTACAGCATGTGCCAGAAGGTAAATAACAGCATGCCCGTGCTTTAAAATGGCATAGGAAATAAAAAGGTTCATATGTCATGCATGATTGCACAACCTGCCATTTCACCTGGCCAGTCAGCTGAAGCAGGGTCATTCAGTCTAGGGGTTCAGGACTAGCCTGGATACCAGAGTAGAAAATGCAGAAGAAAGGGTTAGCAGATGAGATATGGCAAAGGAATTACCTCAGCTAACAGAGGGGGTGGGAGGGAGGACTGACCAAGGAGCCCCTCCGTATGAATTGTGGGATGACTTCAGTCACTCAGGACCGTGTGACTGTGGACCCGGGGTTTGCTGAAGAGGAATCGAGGGCCCTAAAAATGTTAAGGTAAGTTCCTGCAGAGCCTGATGTGAAACTGTCCATCTCTAATGCTAAGAAGCTCGACACAGTCCAATCACAAGAAATGAGAAGGAAGCTACCGTGAAGGACACCAAGAGCAAATTGTGGGAGAACAAGAAGGGAAGCAAAGCAAGGAAGAGGGCTCAGTAGGTAAAGGGCTTGTCACCAAACCTGGTGATCTGAGTTCGATCCCCTGGACCCATAAGATGAAAGGAGAGAACCAACTCCTTCAAGTTGTCCTCTGACCTCCATAGGCACACCAAGACTTGCACACACACACACGCACACACGTGTGTGTGTGGCAAGATATTTTTAAAAACAGAAACACAAAACCAAAATCTCAACAAAGCCCAACATAATCACGCTGTCAACTCTTCCCAAGTCACTAAGTGGCAATCCCAGGAGCCGCATCCATTATCTAACTTTCTAATTATTATTATCTAATCTTTCAGACATCCACAACACGAAAGAAGATGGTTTAATGTGTTCATGTAGCCATCCACAATTTCGGCAGTTGTCAAAATTTCCACAATTTTACGCTCTGTGTTTTCCCAATATGATTCTTTCCCCTTAAGCATCTTGAAGCAATCACAGACATAAGTCTTTAAATACTTCAGCGTACATGTCTTAATGATAATTAGCAAAGACTTAAAAAATGTAACACTCCGCCACTCATCAGTTAAGGAGATCAGTAGCTGTTCTTGAATACCATCTAATGTTGAGACTGTGTGAATTGCCTGGCTTTAATTCTCCTTCCTTTCCTCCCTCTCTTTCATTCCTGAGCTCTTGGGATTGAAACCAAGACTATGCACATGCGAAGTAGGAACTCTGTCTCCAAGGTTCTCCTGCCCCACTTGACAGATGACCTGTGACAGTTCACACCCACATAATTATCATGGTTTATGTTAGATCACGGCGCCTCTTAAATCTTTTCCACATTTACAATACCGTAAGGACCGTGGTTCTGTTACCTATAAACCATCTTCTAGTCTGCATTTGTTGCTGTTGTTGATTTTTTGAGACAGGGTTTCTCTGTAGCTTTGGAGTCTTTCCTGGACTCGCTCTGTAGACCAGGTTGGCCTTGAACTCACAGAGAGCCACCTGCCTCTACCTCCCAAGTGCTGCGATTAAGGGTATGTGCCACCACTGCCTGGCTACAGCCTGCATTTTTTTTCTCTTTCTTTGTGTTATCATTTTAGATGTGGATCAAACTCTTAGATCACCCTCTAAACTGACAGTTGGACCTAGAAGTCTGAAGAGTAGCTCAGGTTCAATTTTGAAATTTTGCATTTTATGTGTGTCGGTGTTTTGTTTGCATGCACATCTGTGTACCATGTCCACATCTGATACCCGTGAAGGCCAGAAGAGGGCACCAGAACCCCTGGAACTGCAGTTCCAGGAGGTTGTGCGCCTTCACATGGATGCTGTGAATTGAATCCAGGTCCTCTGGAAAAAGCAGCAAGTGCTTTTATCTTTTGAGTCACTGTTCTCCACCTGTTCCCAGTCCAGTTTTCCAGGCAAGAACAATTGATATAAGGTCCTAGGTCCTTCTTCAGGCATTAAATTTCCAATGACTTATTGTTCCACTCTTAGAAAGGTTTAGACTGAATACTAGGTGCCAGACATATCAAACTGACATCCTCTATTAATCTATCAATGTCCTCATCAGCATTTTATCTAACGGTCTAGACATCCTTCAAAGAAGGTCAGTATTATTAAGATTGGTTATTGGGACTAGGATTTTTAGGGATGAAATTGGTTGAAGTGTTATGAGGGCGGTTGTAAGAATATTCTTGGCTCAGGCTGAGGCAGCATCTCTTTCTCTGTTCTCCATCAATCTGTCTGACCCATAGCAGAGATTTATTGGCCTGTTGGAGAGACAGCAGCATTTTTCTAATGCATGTTTTCAGTGGAGGAGTCATGTAGAGCCATATGAGATGTTAGAATCTATTAATTAAGCCAAATTGGGGATGGGGTGTGTGTGTGTGTGTATGTGTGTGTGTATGGGTATGTATGTATGTATGTATGTATGTATGTATGTATGTATGTATGTGTGTATGTGTATGTATGCATGTGTAATTGTGTATTTATGTGTGTATGTGTGTATGTATGTGTGTATATATGTGTATGTGTGTGTGTGCATGTGTATATGTGTGTATGAGTATGTATGTGTGTATGTATGTGTGCATGTGTATATGTGTGCATGTGTGTGCATGTGTATATGTGTGTATGTGTATGTATGTGTGAGTATGTATGTATGTGTGTATGTATGTGTGTATGTGTGTATATGTATGTGTGCGTATGTGTGTAGGTATGTGTGTATGTGTATGTATGTATGTGTGTGTATGTGTGTGTTTAGATAAACTCATCTCTGAAAAGTCTTTTTGTTTGCAGTCATTCCTCTCTTCTGAAGGTTCAGCATCTTCTATTGATGAAATCATGTTTATTGTTCTTGATCAGCAGCCAGTACAAAGCTGACTGGTTTATTTTAGTGGTCTGCGAAAGGAAAAAGGCCTCAGATAACAGGCCAAGACGATTCTCAACTAGGAACACATGAGACACACAGTGGCATAAGCTTTTAATACTTTTTTTTTTGAAGGAGGGTATGAGTTACAAAAAGAACAGATTGAGAAATTCTGATCTGAAAGACAATGAAACCCATAAGAGGAACATAAATCTATCAGGTGACAGCCGGAACTGGACATGTCTTCCTCTGTTTCCCCTGCAATGGTCCAGTGAAAGTAGACAGTTACATGAGATACCACTTCACACCCACAAAATTGGCTGTAACAAAAAAAGAATAACAAATGTAGAGACTGTGTGGAGACACCGGTCCTTCATCTGTGATTGAGGGGGACATAAAATGGAGCAGTCTACTTGAACAGTAGCCTGGCAGTTCCTCAGACACAAGCCTAGAACCGTCATGTGATGCAGCAAGCCCATGTCTAGACAGCATCCAAAGGAACTGAAAACTTATGCACAAAACTTATAGCATGGTCATAGTATAAGTTGGTGATATGCCTCCATGGTAAAGTGTTTACCTAGCATGTGTGAAGCCATGGGTGTGATCCCCAACACACAAAAGGAAAGAAAACAGGTGAACTATTATAACCATGTGTCATTGACTAGCTAAGACATTAGACAACTCTAGTTCATTTACTATTGATAGACGATGCTACACCATGGATGGACCTTGAGGATAGTATGCTTAATAAAAGAAACTAACCCACTCCCAATTGCATGTTGTATGATTCCTCTTACATGCAATGCCCAGAATGATCAAATCCATACAGACACAAAGGAACTGGCGGCCTGTAGCATCTGAGGGGCCAGCATTGTACAGAGGAAGATGGATGAACTGCTCCGCTGTGAAATTTCTTTGGGATGATTAGGCATTCTAAAATGATTCCACGATGGCTGTACAACTCTATGCATATAATAAGTCACTGAATTAAACACTCTAAATGGGCAAATTGTTTTCTGGATGAAATAGGTCTTGATAAAGCTGTTACTAAAAATAAAATTGAGCTTCTTTTCCTTCTCTTTCTTTTGGCCAATCCCAGGGCCTCATCAGGCAAATGCTGTACCACTGACTTCATCCCTACCCTGGAACTGATATTTTTAGCCATCTGTTCTTTCTAAAAATTTCCTTCCTAATTGTTATCTTCTGCCTTTATTAAATTCTTTTTTTTTTGCATTTATTTTTGTATGTGTCATAAGCTTGCCTGTTGAGGTCAGAGACAACAACTTGCCCAAATCAGTTCTCTTCTTATACTGTGTGAGTACCAAGAATCAAACCCGTATCATCAGCCTTGGTAGCAAGCACCCCTACACACTGAGCCACCTCACTGACTCCTTCTTCCTTTGTTTTTACATTTTTAACTAAATTAACAAGGTTATCATGTTACCAACTATGAAAGATAAACTTACCAGTGTAACTGGCATCGAGAACTCCACTGAAACAGATTAGATTAGAAGACTGTATAATGAATACAGACTTATAACAACCATATCAGATGAAGCTGTTTCCTAAGAGCGGGGAGCTTAATATTTCCCAGGGCGTACTTAGACTAGTAAGTTATATGTTTATTTTACAGCTAGTTTTTTTTTTTAAATAAAAAAAACGAGAGCTTTGGACTTGAAAAGATAGAGAGGAGCTAGATTTGTTTAAATCTTGGAGTTTCTGGCACAAATTAGACAGGCAAACAATCTCCTAAGATAAGCAGAACAGAAAGAACATGAATCTGTGACTAGCTCTGTTTGATCTGAGTGACAGTCTATGAGAGAGCATCCTACCTATCTTAGTAACTGAGTCTAGTGATGGGTGGTGCAAAACTATGGTGTTTTAAACATGGAAAGCCTTTTCCCATACGTGGGCAAACTGGTCCCAGACCACATTGAACTGCTTGCGAAAGGGCTCTGTGTCATCACAGAAGGGTTCTTTGTCATCACAGAAGGGCTCTATGTCATCACAGAAGGGCTCTATGTCATCACAGAAGGGTTCTGTGTCGTCACAGAAGGGTTCTATGTCGTCACAGAAGGGTTCTATGTCATCACAGAAGGACTCTATGTCATCACAGAAGGGTTCTATGTCATCACAGAAGGACTCTATGTCATCACAGAAGGGTTCTATGTCATCACAGAAGGGCTCTATGTCATCACAGAAGGGTTCTATGTCATCACAGAAGGGTTCTATGTCATCACAGAAGGGTTCTATGTCGTCACAGAAGGGCTCTATGTCATCACAGAAGGAATCTATGTCATCACAGAAGCGTTCTTTGTCATCACAGAAGGGCTGTATGTCATCACAGAAGGAATCTATGTCATCACAGAAGGGTTCTGTGTCGTCACAGAAGGGTTCTATGTCATCACAGAAGGACTCTATGTCATCACAGAAGAGTTCTATGTCATCACAGAAGGACTCTATGTCATCACAGAAGGGTTCTATGTCATCACAGAAGGAATCTATGTCATCACAGAAGGGTTCTATGTCATCACAGAAGGGTTCTATGTCATCACAGAAGGACTCTATGTCATCACAGAAGGGTTCTATGTCATCAAAGAAGGGCTCTATGTCATCACAGAAGGGTTCTATGTCGTCACAGAAGGGCTCTATGTCATCACAGAAGGGTTCTATGTCATCACAGAAGGGCTCTATATTGTCACAGAAGGGTTCTATGTCATCAAAGAAGGGCTCTATGTCATCACAGAAGGGTTCTATGTCGTCACAGAAGGGCTCTATGTCATCACAGAAGGGTTCTATGTCATCACAGAAGGGCTCTATATTGTCACAGAAGGGCTCTATGTCATCACAGAAGGAATCTATGTCATCACAGAGGGCTCTATGTTGTCACAGAAGGGCTGTATGTCATCACAGAAGGACTCTATGCCTTCACGGATGGGCTCTATGACGTCACAGATGATGCCACTGACATTGAACACACTTTGGTTAATTCTCTTCAAAGACTGTGCCTGGCACCCTCCCAGTGTTGAATGAGAACGCAGGGCTCAGTTTGCTGGGTTTATCAGTTTACAGGCAGGTTAACCTTTGCTCCTAAGTCTCAGCTCTCCATCAACCAGCCTTTAACTCAGTGGTTCTCAGCCTTCCTAAGGCTGGGAAACTTTAATACAGTTAGTTCCTCATGTTGTGGTGCCCACAACATTATGTCGTTGCTACTTCATAAGTGTAAGTTTGCTAATAGGAATGATAGCAATGTAAATATCTGATATGAGACCCCCCTGTGAAAGGGTCGGTGGGCCCACAAAGGGGTCACAACTCGCTGGTTGAAAACCGCTGCTTTCACTGGGTTTGTGAGCTTGGACGTCGATGGCCGGGGCTCACTTTCTCCACCACGGCTGCTTGTACCAGCTTTAGATTCTCACTGCAGATTTGACGCGATGTCAAAGAAGCAGATCTCTCATGTTACACAGCCGGAGGGGCGCAACAGCCAGGCTATTTATAACCCTGCCCTTTTAAAACTGTAGCGTTCGGTGCCTACCACAAGGCTTTAACCTGGAGTTAATGACCCAAGTGACCCAGTTGCTCAACCGCGATTTTAATTGTTAGCGTTACGTTCTAATTAGGAATGAGCCATTAACACTTTAAAATCTCAGAGCGAAAGCATGGAGCTTTTTGGAGATATGAGGTGCGTATCATACCGTCCACCCTTTCAAAGTGCACAATTCAAGTTTCTCGCACACATTTGCCAGCTGGCGCAACAGGCCTCTCGTCTTCAGGATGTCTTGTGTAAAGCTGCGGTGGCCTGCTCTGACTTCACTTTGCAAGATTTTAAGACTCATTCATGGTACACCACATGTCAAAAATTTCATTTCTTTTTATTGACAGATAACATTCCAAATGTTTGAATCTGCTACTACAGATTATCTATTTATCAGGCGGCAAATACCCTGTATATAAATTTTCTTTTTGTTCTTCTGGTTTTTCGAGACAGGGTTTCTCTGTGGAACAGCCCTAGCTGTTCTAGCACTCACTCTGTAGATCAGGCTGGCCTCGAACTTATAGAGATCTGTCTGCCTCTGACTCCCTAGTGCTGGGGTTAAAGGCGTGTGCCACCACCGCCCGGCCAGTATAAAAATTTTCTCTAGAAAATGAAAAGCCAGATGTGGTGGCCCATGCCAGAACACCCAGCACTTGGGAAGCTGAGGTATCATGAGTTTAAAAACAGTTTAGACTGCGACAGAGACCCTGATGCAAACAAAAATAAAAACACAAAGCCATTTATAATCTCAGAATTTACACTGGCTTCTGTTCCTTATGTTATTCAGTTGTTTTTTACTTGTATTTTTTACGTGCGTGCACGACTGCAGTGCTCACGGAGGCCAGCAGAGGGAGTCAGATCCCCTAGAGCCAGAGTTAGAGGCTTCTGTGAGCTGTCTGACAGGTGCTGGGAGCAGAATCTGGGTCCTCTGGAGGAAGGCAGTAAGTGTTCCCAGCTGCTGAGCCGTCATCTCTCCAGCTCCTCTTCAGTAATTTAAGAATCCTAGTTGAAGTATAATTTCTCAGAAGTCTGGGTGTGACCTATGACACAGAACATGAATTATAGAGAATGTAGTATTAGATTCTAGCATCTCTGGACTACTGGAGACTTTCCTCTGGCATCTGCACATGTCAACAATGTTCTGGTGCTGCCTCTGCGTTTGGATAGGCATACTTAAAGAGCCCATGCACAAGGCATCAGCTAAGTCAATGCAATGTTTAGCTGGTGGCGTTTCCACAGCGGACAAGGACCTAGATAGCTAGAAATTTCCAGACTACCCCAGACTGTGTGCACTCTTTATATCCAAGCCTTCAAGTGACCACACAGCTCCTTCTATAGTGAGGACGTATCTGCATGGATTCTCAGGATGCAGAGGGATGGAGGCCTAAATGGGACCCTCTCAAAAGGGATGACTCAGTCTGTATAAAGGACAAGCTGGGTCTTTGAAAACACAACAGAACCAGTTTTTGCAGAGCTGTGTAGTTTCTCTGTCAATAATCATTTCCACTAATTGATGGTTTGTTGTTGCCTGAAGATTAGGACTTCAACACGTTCTGAAGCGGCTAAATAGTCACGGCAACACAGCAGCGTCGGCCGCTGTATGAAAGAAACGGCACCTTCAAAGCAGTTCCGGGCAGGTTGGAGCGATTCGAAAGAGTTCTGAATAAAGCATTGCAGAGCAGGATGTAGAGGCAAACAGGGGTGGAGACAGAAGCAAGACAGCACTTAAACTCAGGCAGGCAACAAATGTCCTGGAAACACAACTGCTTTGTTCCCGTGCTGGCTCAGCTAATGGACA
Organism: Chionomys nivalis; assembly: GCF_950005125.1. Classification (NCBI taxonomy): domain Eukaryota; kingdom Metazoa; phylum Chordata; class Mammalia; order Rodentia; family Cricetidae; genus Chionomys; species Chionomys nivalis. The sequence continues at coordinate 30,303,997 of NC_080105.1, forward strand.
CCGAGCTGTGACATATGGTTACTGAACCGTAAATGCAGATGGTGTAACAACTGTTAGAGTACTGAGTTAAAACAGTGTCTACAAAGAGCCTAGAACGCATCAGGCGTGCTGTAACTATAAGTCAACTCTGGAAGGATTCCAGTTTGGCCTATGTCAGGTGCCACACATATAAATCTTTGTTTTATGAAACAATTCCCAGGGCTGAGGAGACGACGCAGTGAGTTCAGTGCTTGCCACACAAACATGAAGACCTGGTTTTGGATGCCCGGGAGACACGTGAAAGGCCAGGCTTGGTGCATATCTAGAAACATAGCACTGCAGTTTCCCAGGGGCTTGCCCTGGCCAGACAGCCCTGCCAATCAGTGAGTCCCAGTTCAGAGAGAGTTTCTCTCAGAGAGTAATGCAAAGAGTGATAGAGTAATATAGCCAGTGTCCCACTCTCCAACAGCCTCATGTGCATGAGCAGGTGAATGTGCATACACACACACGCACACACATGCATACACACACAGGCACATACACACATGTGCATACACACACACACACACACACCATTTCTGAGTCAACCACTGCAGCAGTTTTGAAAGTTTTTGCACAATGCGATCAGTGGCGAGGCTCTCGGGTCTTGCTAGTTCACTTCCACATGACATCATTGGGCAAGAACAATATAGGTCAAACCCAGTAAGCAGTAGGAGGTCAGAGGTAACCCTACCATGCACTAGATGTAACTTCCGAGCAAAATGTTTTTGCAAGTCTCTCATCCTCAAAATTTGATATTTTAAAAAGTGAAAGATTTATACTATCTGAAGATAAAGCAGAGAATAAACATGAATGTCTTAAACACATCACAAAATTAATGGACTTCTAGCAGACACGGTGGTTTATTGATGGAGATTCAGAATAGTGGCTGGAAAAGAGAGCTTAAGGCATCTGCCCACTGTCCAATCAGCAAATGTGAAAGCCTTGTGTGCCCGAGTGACTTCTGTTTCCAGAATCACCTCTGTCTATTCTCCTACCTACTCCTCACTGCATGAAGAAGAGATAGGCTGAGGCTCTCAAGAACCCAGACGCGTGGGGAACTGGTAGACCTAATATCTCTGCAGTTCTCAGGTTCTGTCCTAATGAGCTCCAGCTGTCAACTGAGACAAGTCACCTGGGAAGACAGAGACTCCGTGAAAGGAGCGTCTTGCTCAGATAGGCCTGTGGTCAGGTTGCTTTCGGACAGTGTTTTGGTTTTGTTGCTATTTTGGTTTGGTTTTCCAAGACAGGGTTTCTCTCTGTAGCCCTGGCTGTCCTGAACTCACTCTGTAGACCAGACTGGCCTTGAACTCACAGAAACCCACCTGCCTCTGCCTCCCGAGTGCTCGGATGAAAGAGGTGTGCCACCACCCTCAGCTTCGAGCTTCGGTCAGTGTTCTTAATCCCAGCAACAAGAATACAAACTAGGCCCAACGACATCTATTTATTTCTGATTCCATCATTACCCACGGTGCTGTTTCAGCCTTGACTGCCTGTGATGTCCAGGGCTGGTCACCGAGGTCACTAGCCTCCGGGTTAGTGTCTCATTGACGATGGCTAGTCAGACTGTTTTCTGTTCTCTAGCGCAATGTCTGAGTATAATGTATAAAGAAAAGGTTATTTACCCACAGTTATGGTGGTCCTAAGCGCAGTGCTGCTAGGCTCTGGGGAGGTCCCCACAGCGAGTGATGTCACAGTGGCAGGAGTGTATATGGAAGACTTTTAAAATTCAAAGGTTGAGTTCCCTGCCCCCGTTTTTAATAACATTTTATTCCCATGGGAACGGATTCACTCAATACCAGTATTAATCTGTCAGGACGATAGATGTTCCCAATGGCCTAATTATCTTGCACTAAGTCCATCCCTTAAGCCAGTGGTTCTCAACCTTCCTAACGCCGCGACCCTTTAATACAGTTCCTCATCTTATGGTGACTCCCAAGCACAAAATTATTTTCATTGCTACTTCATAACTGTAGTTTTGCTATTGTTGTGAACTGTAACGTGAATATCTGATGTGCAGGATATCTGATTGCTACCCCTGTTGGGTCGTGGCCCACAGGTTGAGAACCACTGCCTTAAAGAGTTCCACCACCTCCCATAGTGCCTTCCAGTTTCCAGCACATCAACCTTCAGGAAACAAAGTACAGGGAAGCCATAGGTCAGGTTCAAGTTGTATGGTAAAATTATTATTATTATTTGCTTTTTTGAGACAGGGTTTCTCTGTGGTTTTGGAGCCTGTCCTGGAACTAGCTCTTGTAGACCAGGCTAGTCTCGAACTCACAGAGATCCGCCTGCCTCTGCCTCCCAAGTGCTGGGATTAAAGGCGTGCGCCACCACTGCCCGGCTTGTATGGTAAAATTAAAATGCTTCAGGTCCCCAAGGGGGCCTGTGGGCCACAAGGGGCAGCGGGTCCCAGGCAGGGAGCCACACAGGCAGTGAGAGATCTCAGCAGGGCAGCCTGTTCCATGAGGAGCCATGGCGGGTGAGAGACAGAGACCAGAGACAGATAGGATAGTGAGGTTGGATATTTATTTAGGGGGTTAAGGAAGGGAAGGGGAAAGGAGAGAGAGAGAGAGAGAGAGAGAGAGAGAGAGAGAGAGAGAGAGGGAGAAACACAGAGAGAGAAACACAGAGAGAGAAACAGAGAGAGAAACAGAGAGAGAGAAACAGAGAAAGGGGGAAAGGAGAGGAGAAGAGAAGCCGTCTATTCAGGAGAGAGATGGAAAAGGAAGGAGCTCAGGCTGGAAGTGAAAGGAAGTTCTGCTTGCCTAGGTGAATGGGGGGGTGGGGGATGGGCGGGGCTTGTCTCTTAAAGGGACAGGACAGATCATTACACAAGTCCCTCCCAGACTCTGCAGGAAAGCATGAATGGGAACTTCTCTTGTCAGCTTGACTTTGCTTTGAAAAGTTACAGCTTAAATATATACAACACATCACTAGAGCAGGTCTTCTCTGATTCCCTTTAGCTGATCCCTGCCTCAGAGGATGTTGTCTCTTGAGGTTGCCTGAGTCCCAATCTTCCCGACATCACCACTAGCAGAAAGGACAGACGTGGACTCATGAGTGGACATAGGGCTAAGATAAAGGCAGAAAGGGTATCATGTTTAAGGAAGGAAGAGGACATATTAATCTGAGGGCTCTGCTAAATGAGAAGACCATCAGAATTGTGAAGCAATAGTTTCAGAAATTTATAGTTAAGATAGGTGTGGCTGTCACTGGGGGACTTCATAGAGACAACCCTGGGTGACAGGGTGTGGGTAACACTGTAAACAATGCCTAGTACTGGCTTCAATGGCCCTCAGTGTTATTGCCAGTCAACTGAGAAATGACCTGGTTTCATGAGTATGTAACTGCCTTTTAAAAAGGGGATCAGTGGCTGGAGAGATGGCTCAGTGGTTAAGAGTTCTGGCTGCTCTTCCAGAGGCCCTGAGTTCAATTCCCAGCAACCACATGGCAGCTCATAATCATCTATAATGAGATCAGGTGCCCCTTTCTGGCCTGCAGGCAGAACACTGTATTCATTTAAAATCATTAAAAAAAATAAAAAAATAAAAATGGAATCATATTGTGTATGTGAGGTCTTTTGTGTCTGGCTTCCTTCATGTAGTATAATGCCTGGTTTTATTCTATTCTCATGATCTGGAAATTCTTAAGAATTTTGCATTTGAACTTATGTTTAGTGAACGGAGCTTGATGGAACAAATAGGCACGCAGGTAGACAGTGGAGATGCCGGAGCAGAGGTTCCGAGGGACAGTCAGGCAGCCAAGTGCTCTGTGGAGTTGGTAGGTGGCCAGTGCAGAAACTGGAACCCGAGCGGAGGTGACTGCAGTGGCAGTTGACACAATTGCAGCCTTGATAAAAAGGGAGACTCCGTATGGGTCAGCCAGGACCAGAGATGGGATGCTGTTTGCTACGCTGTGTCCCTGCAGTCTGAACAAGCATTAGCTCTCCGGTTAAGAGCAGAAACAGGAACTGTGGTTGACTAGGCAGCAACCTGGCAGTAAATTATTGACGATGAAACTCATACATCTGGGCGCTGCCGTGAAGCACGTTGGGAAGTGATTAGAATCTGCAGAGTACGGAATCTCTATTTTTCCCCCCTAAATGCTGGACTATCACAGAGCAAATCCCCAGAGGCTTACAAGCAAAACTGAAAGTCATTACATTCACCGGAAAAGAACATTATTGTCGTGAGAAGTGTCTAAGAAGTTATTATCAAGAAAGAAAACTTTAAGATTAAATTTTCCTTGTAATAAAATTCTTTTTAAAACTACCGAAATTATCCCAGACTATAAATGAACTTAGCACGGTTATTGAAAATTGACCAATATAGAAAAGCAATGTGATTTTATTATGCCAGCAATAAGCACTTGAAACTTGAGATTAAAATATGTGTGATGCATGATAGCATTGCAGTTCTGAAATGTTTAGGCTCTCAGAGGATAAACTTCTGACGCATGCATAACATGTGCTTCAAAGACAGTGTGCCAAGTGAAAGAAGCCAGACACGGCTTGTTATGTAATGTGTGTTCATTCAGGTGATCATCCTGGCAGAGAGAAAACTAAAGCGGCAGTAATCAGCAATCAGAATAAGCTTGCCAGTGACTGAGAAACGGAGGTGGGGTTGTGGCTGCCTTGACTGTCAAAACAACAGGATTTAGAGTCACCTAGGAGACACACAATTGGAGCACATCTGTGTGGGTACTTCCAGAGAGGGTTAACTGAGAATCGAGATCTGCCCTCAAAGTTCTTTTTAATGTCTTTGTTTTTGTTTGAGACAGGGTTTCTCTGTGTAGCCCTGGCTGTCCCAGAACTTGCTCTGTAGACCAGGCTGTCCTGAAACTCAGAGATCCTTTTGTTTCTGTCTTTTGTGTGCTGAGATTAAAGGTGTGCGCCTCCATACCTGGCTCTATTTGGTTCTTTTTAAAAATAATTTTTACTTCTATATTGATATTCTGTATTGGATATCACTCTCAAAGCTTCCTTCTAATCCTTTAGATATAACTTTTTCTAGTCTTTTGGGGATGTTTTAAATAGCCATCTTAGTCAGCATTACTGTTTTTTTTAAAAACTATTTTATTATTATTTTATGTGCATGAGAGTTTTGTCTGCATGTAAGTTTATGCACCACACAAATATCTGGTGCCCTTGGAAGCCAGGAGAAGGCTTCAGATTCCCAGAGATTGGTTGTTAGCTGACACATGCATGCTGGGAATTGAACCCAGGTACTCTGGAAGATCAGCCAGTGCTCTTAACTATTGAGTCATCACTCTAGTCCCTCATCCCACCTCCTTTATGTCACTCCAGCTCCTAGACTTTATAAAGGACACTTTCTGTGCTGGCTAGTCTTAAGCCAACTTAATACAAGCTAGAGTTATTTGAAAGGAGTGTAGGTGGAGGTTACTCATTTGTTCCTGACTGCCCAGACCTGAAATAATCATACAGAAACTATATTATTTGCAATACCATTTGGCCAATAGCTTGAGTGTGTTTCTAGCTAGCTCTTATATCTTAAATTAACCCATTTCTATTCTTTTATATTTTACCGTGAGGCTCATGGTTTACCAGCAAAGTTCTGGCGCATCTATTTCCTGCAGTGGCTACATGACATCTCTTTGACTCTGCGTACTCTCTCCTCCATCTGCTTGGAATTCCCACCTTGCCTCACTCTTTGCTGCAATAGGTCCAAAGCAGCTTCTTTATTAACCAATGGTATTCACAGCATACAGAGGGAGAATCCCACAGCAGGAGGGAACCTCAAGTGAGAAAATGCCTCCATAAGATCCAGCTGGCATTTTAATTAGTAATTGATAGGGGAGGGCCCAGCCCATTGTTGGTGGAACCACCCCAGGATGGTGGTCCTGAGTTCTATAAGAAAGTGTGTGTGTGTGTGTGTGTGTGTGTGTGTGTGTGTAGTTGGTTCTCTCCACAGATCAAACTCAGGTCACTGGGCTTGCATGGGAAGGACTTCTATCCACTGAGCCATCCCAGAGGCCCAGCAATTGCTTTTAAATGTTCTCAGCAAACATCTCCAAGAAAAGGCTTTAGTACTGGGCACGCTCAGAATCAGAATAAAGACAGTCTTTGAGTACAGTCCCCAGAGACCAACCAAGCAGGGGAAATAATGCCAGCTCTCCAGGACAGAGCTCTGAAGAACTCTGACTCAGGTGGCTCCTTCCATTGCCTCTTAGCTGCTGGCTTTCTTCCTGATCAGAAAGCTGTGCAGGCTTCAAAGCTAACACAGCTGGGGGCAGTCACTTTCTTTCCAGGTTTCAATCATTTTTCTTGCATAAATACTCCTTGGTTTGCTGTAAACCTGTAGCTAATTTTCAGAATTCTGGAGAGAGAAAAAAAAATTGGTTCTGACCGTTTTTGCCCTTTTTCTCGTTGATTTTAGTGAAGAATATTTAAGGTTCTTTGCTATTTTCCTTCCTGTCTTTTCCTTTTTACTACAATCTTGACACTTTTTTGTTGTTTTGTCAGAGGTAAAGAATTTTGAAGATGAAAGATTATTGATAGAAGTTTTTAAAGAATCTGTCAAGTAGTCAAGAGAGATGAAAGAAAAATGTATATCCAGCAATATCCAGGATATTTGCCATCTTCCCCCTCTCCCTGCTATTTTTTTTAAGTATTAAAATATAGGGCTGGACAGTTGGCTCAGTGGTTAGGAGCACTCACAAAGGACCCAGGTTGGATTCCTAATACCCACATGGTGGCTCACAACCATCTCTAACTCCAGTTCCATGGGATTTGATGGCCTCTTCTGACCTCTGTGGGCACCAGGCATGGATGTGGTACACATCATACATACAGGCAAAAAATTCATACACATAAAATAATGAAATATATTTAAAAAATACAAGATATATAATTACATTACTTGCCTCCATTCTGTTTCCTTCGTCCAACCAGTTTCTCTCAAATTCCTGGCCTCCTTGTCTTTGTTATTGTTTTAAACACACACACACACACACACACTACAAATACAGCCTTCTGAGTCTTTCAACGCTGTTTCAAGGCTGACCACTTGGTATTGGATGACCAATTAGGGGGCTATCACCCTGTGGGAGACTATTTCTCCACTCTGGTCTGTGAGACACCCCCACTACACATTATCATGTCTGTTGATGTGACGCTTGTTCAGGTCTGGTGTTCGTTTCTCTTGACATCATCACACAATAAGAAAACACTGCCTACAACAAGAGAAAAAAAAAAAACAACAAGAAGTAAGAAAGGGAGAGAGACTGGCCAATCCACATCATCAAGCCACACATATACTTCATGTCAATCTTTGTACCATTTTGTAGTAGGATATCACTGTTCTTTTGAGTATTCCCAAAAGACCTACAGACACGCATCATTGGCAATGTGTGTCTGTGAGCAGATTTTCAGATATCTTTCTCCAGATCCACCTGCCTCTGCCTCCTTCAGCAAATCCTACCGGTCTGCGCGACCAGAACCGGCCAGATATCTTTCTGAATTATAATACCAGGTATTGCGAAGCATCTTGAGATAGCCTGCCCTTAAGGGGCCAAGCAAATAAATATGAAACAAAATGACATCTCAGTGGCTCCAATTAATTTTGTTTTATTAGTTCTGCATTTCCCGTGTTCCTGTTACATAATTATTTATAATTTATATTCATAACTGCTTCTTAATTTGTAGTAATTTTATCACTCGGAGGATAATTGTTAATTATTTTTCCCTGTGATTATCATGGAAGAGAAACAAGGCTTTTGAAGAGTGCAAAATTAAATTGGAAGGAAATTTCAAACAGTCACGCTCCCCTCGGCCCTGGCATCCCAGATGGTGCCGACGGTTTGTGTTCGGAGTTATGCGCAATGACAGATGTCGGGGAGCAAATATTTTCCGCATATTAATGAGAGCAGATGCACTTTGCCCCTTCCGTATCAGCAGCTCTCGTGATGATGAGGAATGCTGATGAGAACTTTCTCCACTGCAGCAGAAGAACGGTTCGCGTGCGCACGCGTGTTCCTCGGTTGCTTGGGTGTCTCAAGTAACAGTTCAGTACCCGGAAAAGGAAACATCTTAGGCTCTGTTGCCCATTTCTTGAGAAAGTCACCATGTGACTTCAGCGGTTCTCCCTTTGGAATAAGCTACTGGACTGAAGTAATGATGCACGTGCTGGTGAGATGGCTCAGTGGTTGAAAGCATTCACCGTACTGGCGGAGGACCCAGGTTCAGGTCCCAGCACCCCTGTAGTGGCTCACAACCATCTATAACTCCACTTCCAGGAAATTCAGTGCCTCTTCTGACATCCTTATGTTCCTGCATGTATACGATGCTCATATATATATATACAATTAAACAAATTAATATTATGTTTTAAGGCTAATAAGCATATTGTAACAACACATGCACTCAGCATCATAATTAAGAATAAGGCAATAAACAATTTTTTCAAGTATTTGAGGTCTGAAATATATATATATATATATATATTTGAAACACACACACATACACACACACACACACATATATATATTTGAATCAAGGCTGGAGAGATGGCTCAGCCATTAAAGACTAGGCTCATAACCAAAAATATGTATTTGAGGTCTCATAACCCAGGACGATCTTTAACTCATTGTGCAGCTAAAGGTAACTTTAACTTACCATGCTTCCATGTCCTGAGTGTTGGGACTATGGGCATGTGCCCAATACCCAGCTTATGACTGATGTCATATTGGCAATTATACTCTTGGAAATCTCTCTAAAACTTATCCCATAGTTAACCCGTTGATAACTGAGAGAGTAATTTCAACTTCAGCTTCGCACTTTAGGTCACTAGTGGGAAGCACGGGGGGGGGGGGATGATAAAGAACAAAGGCCCTGCAGAAGTCCCTCAAGTCTGATAGTCTGATGATCTGTTCTGGGAATCCTGAGAACCTGATTAAAGCCTGAGCCCAGGTTTTTAACAAAGCCTAATGTATGTTTGGTATAATAGCAAAAAAGATATCTACCCTAGACACATCATAATGAGAAAAAGAAAGCCAGAGATACAAGGGAAGAAGTTATGGAGAGAAAAAAAACCTTGTTCCTTAAAAAGAAGTTTAATCCCTCTTAACTTCTCATCGGTGACAGCGGCAGACATGGTGCAATGACTTCTTTTTGAGCTGAGAGGAAGTACCAGCCAGTCTAGAATTCTATATCTGGTGAGGGTATCTTTAAATAACGAGACTAATATAATAAGCTTCGAGCAACAAAAAAGTTTGTTGGGAGTTTGCTGTGAGCAGATCTACCCTTGAAGATATTTGAAATGATGCATTTTCTTTTTTAAAGGATTTGTTTGTATTGTATGTTTGTATTGTATGACTGGCTGCCTGCATGTACGTGTGTGCAGCACAAGAGTGCAGGACACACGGTGGCCAGGGGAGGGCGTCAGATGCCCTGGAAGCAGAGTTACCAGCAATGGTGACAATTCTCCCGGGTTCGGGAACCGAATCCAGATCCTCAGAGCAGTGAGTGTTCGTAACTGCTGAGCCATCTCTGGAGCCCTGAACCGACGCATTTGAAATAGGAAGAAGGCTAAGGCTGAACCTTCTAGGGAGACACTTTATGACGTAATGTATAGCACCAATTCTGTGCTCTTTAGCCTCACACTGTTGCCTCTGGAGCAGCGGTTCTCAGCTTTCCTAATGCTGCGGCCTTTGAATATAGTTCCTCAGGCTGTGGTGACCCCCAACCATAAAACTATTTTCTTGCTTCTTCATAACTGTAATTTTTCTACTGTTATGAATGGTAATGTAAACATCTGCTATGCAGAACATCTGATATGTGACCCCCATACACAAGGGGTTGAGACCTAAAGGTTGAGAACCACTGCTCTAATGATAGATTTATTATCTAATGATAGATAAACGATAGGTTTAGAGATCGGAGACAAGACATGGACAGGGTCTTAGTTTTAAGTTAGATGCATAAGAAATTGGATTAATCTTTCATTAGTAACTTCATCTATAACTCAAGGGCTAGGGGCAATTCTGGTAGGAGCTGTAAAGAAAACCATGTAGATAGAGAAGATAGAATTGCCGAAGCAGCTCTGTGTGCCTGGGAGCCAGCAGCAGGCACCCGTGTGTAATGGACATCACACACATATTTGTTGAAGACTAAATGAGTAACGCTGAGCTGCAAATAATATGATCAAATTGATACAATAACAATATTAATAGCAAAAAAGGAAGTACAGTGAACGAGAAAGTACTTTTTGTTTTGTGTTTCATGTGAAGGTGGTTTCTTCCCAACTAAATTAAAGTGATAGTACCTACAAGCACAAATCAAAGTCTGTCCTCCAATGTCCTTCCCTTCTTTCCTTTCCTCCTCTCTCCCTCCTCCCTTCCTAGGCTGCTAAAAAGAATGAACCAAGGATGCTGCCCCAGTATCTTTGCCTTCTCACTGCTGATTCACCCTTAAATCTGCGATGGAGGTCCTGATTCTGGTCCCCTTCAGGACCTGAAAGTCATTAAATATCCCAAAGACCAGTAAGTCCTTTCTGTTGGCTTGCTCCCTTCTTGAAGGTGTGAAGGTATTTGACATCTGGAGGATGCTATTCTTGGTATCTTTCCAAGATGGTGAGATGGTGAGAAAAATATGTCCCTTCGACTGCCTTTTGTTTGTTTTGCCTTTTACTCTTCCCCCAAGAACAGCAGTTCCCTAAAATTCTGTGTTTTGTGTGCTGTGTTCAAATACTTTCTCTTTGTATTTCTCTCTCCATCTCTTTGAAGTGTATTGTCCATTTTTAGAAGGTCAACCATTGTCACTGGAAGAAAAGCAGTGTTATAGAAGCCAAGAGTAGGTTTTTCTGAGGCATTTTCCAATGCTGACCACTGACCCCCCAACCCCCATTCTCTGGACACGGTGTACCCTACAGAACAATTCAGTTCTGACGCTAAGTAATTGAGTGTCAGATTCCACAGGCTCAGACCAATAACACGGACCTCATATCTGATAGCTAGTCTTGGCTACCTGTTCTGACTAAACTTGCATGTTCTCATAAATCCACTAATTGGATGAAGTAAAGAAATTAAAAAAAAAAAGGATGTGCCTACTCCTTGGTATGGTGGAGGGGAACGTTTATTATAGTAAAGGGAGAACACAGCCAGAGGCAGGGACATCTGGGAGAGCCCAGAGGGGCATGACCAGACTGAGCTGGGCCAGTGAGGAGGGAGGGGGAGGAGGTACTACATGCAACAGCCTGGAGACCAAAGGTACAAAAGGGGCAGGTAGCCAAAATGGCTGGGTAAAGTAGGGAAGAGCTTCTGGTGGACTGATGGGCAGCCCAGCCCCTGGGCTGGAAAGTTCAGGGTAGGGGGTATGCCAGCCACACCCTATGTCAGGTCTTCTTTGATATGTTAAATTGACGCCTCAGCCTTTTGTCCTAGGGTCTAAAACTCAATATTCATCAGGCTCTACAATATTTCTCACCCCAGGGAAAGTGTCTCAGTATTTCCTAGCTGACAGTAAAGGCAGCCGTCAGACAGCCAATGGAAGTGATGCATGGTCCTGGGTGTGGGTAAAACGTTTCTGCACCCCAGACACAAGAATCCAAATCAGACCAAATCCAACAGAGTTAGAAGAAGCCCACGTTTAACGGAAAGTGCTCCTGGGTGGCCTTCCAGCCCCCCAGAGAGGAGACTGGGAAGGAAGATGGAAAAAGCACGAGTTTGTTCTCTGGGGGGAGTGGTCTTGAGCACCTCTGCGGAGGGTTATGGTTTGGGGGGCTTTCTCAGGGGCGGAGTCTGGACTGAGGCAACTCCCAGGGGAGGGGTTTGGGGTGGAGCTTCCACCTGAACATTCCAGACTCTGGGTACAAGGATGCCAGGGGCTAGGGTGATGCTTCCACTCAGCACGCTTCACATGTTAGTTTTCTTCTCTCATCGTTGAGACAGAATATCTGACAGAAGCAAAAGTAGATTTGTTTTTTCTTTTTTTGGCTCGCAGTTTAGAGGCACATTGAGGTAGAGAAGTCATGACGACTCATTCTGTGGCCGCCGATACTGACAGTATGGCTTGTTCTTCTGCCAACTGCTCAGAAAACAGAGCGCTCAGACCAGAGTAAGAAAAGATGAACTATCATTTTCCGGTCATTTGGCTAAGCTCACGTGCAGAAGTGGACAACTTCTAGGCCAGGCCTATCAAATCACTTCTGCTGGCGCAAGGCCACCATCTCAGAAGCGACACGACTTTCCTAAACAGTGCCACAAACCGGAAAGAAACGTTCAAACATACAAGCCTTTGGGGGACATTCTACATTCAAACTACATCTTTCTGGAACTCTTACTGAAATTACCTGGCGCAAGTGCAAAGGAAATATGGAAATACGTGGAGAGAGAGAGAGAGAGAGAGAGAGAGAGAGAGAGAGAGAGAGAGAGAGAGAGAGAGAGAGAGGTGTGCTGGTAAACAAATATCGGGACTCCCTCTGTTTTCAGCATAGCTAGCGGCACAGGCACTGTGGTGGTTCTTAGTTCTGCCTTAGCCTGTTTATGCTACTGTAACTGCATACCACAGGCCGAGCAGCTTTTTTATTTTGTTTTGATGTTTGAGACAGGGTCTCACTGTGCAGCCGTCATCTGGACCTCTCTTATATAAACCAGGTTGGCTTTGAATTTCTAGGTATCAGAATGCCTCTGCCTCCCGAGTGCTGAGATAATAAGGTGTGCACCACCACTACCCGGCTCAGACTGGGTCACTCTTAATGATCAGAAATGTATTTAGCTTATGGTTCTGGAGGCTGGAAAGTCCAAGTGGACAAGAGAGGGCAAGAGGGTATAAACCTAGACTTTTTAACAAACCCACTTTAAGGCGCCTACTCCAGCAGCGATCAATCTGTTGTTGCTCTGTCTTCATGACCCAAACATCTCCCACTAGACTCCACTTCCCCATATTGTGGCTTCAAGAACCATATTTTTAACACATGGCCTTTGTAGTACACATTCATACAGGGACAATCCCAAAGCACTGTTTTCAGCAAGAATGAAGAAAATATATTTCTATAAATCAGAGATTAATGAGTTACCTCTGGCTAATATACTGAAATAGGTGTTGTTCCTGGTTGCCCACAGAGTCTCAATGATCTCAGTATTAAATGCTGATTTAAACTGAGACACTGCAAGGCAGACAGAGTTCATGGTGTTTCATTAAAATCTGTGAATTCGAGAGTGACGTGCCCTGACTTCCGCCCCCCACACCCACCCCCAGTTTATTATGTGCTTCTCTTTGGAACAGGGATAAAATTAGCTGATTCATTAAAGTGGCAATGATTCAAAGGTAAGAAATAAATGCAAAGCCGAGCCGATACAGGAAAATCAGGTTTGCAAGTGAATCATCCCACACACCCACTTGTGTTTCTTTTGCATCTATATTTGGGTGCATAGTAGAGTGCAATCATGGGGACTCATAGAATCTTTCTAAGGATATGCTTGGATTTGTGCCAGCAGCATCTGTCGCCTCCTTTATGGCCCAGTTCTAGTCATACCTTGAGGTCTTTGAGGAGAAAAGACAAAGGATTAATGACTCATTGATTAGTGACTCATTGATTAGTGACTCATTGATTAGTGACTCATTGATTAGTGACTCATTGATTAGTGACTCATTGATAAGGACTAGTGGAGGGGCCCCACAGTCCCCTTACAAGCTGGGGCAGCTATAGAATGCAAAGGGGGAAGGAACAGGGGGCTGAAATCTTTCCATTTTTGGCTTATGGCCAGCAGTTATGGAGTGGCTGGGAAGGAATTGGTGAGTGAAAGAAGATCAGGTGACCAATAAACATCTTTTGTCATTAGTCATTACTGGGGTCAACAGGTTGGGCACTTGGGTAGCTAGAAAAATAAGTAGGAACCAAATTACTTTAGTTTTGGGAATTGCATTACCTAATTAAAATGGAAGAGCTTTACAGAATGTTGTGATCATTTTTACCTTTTGGTTTTATTAGATAGATGGAAAATGAGAATAGTTTCCAGTCTAACTACTTTTGCTGAACAAGCATAGCACCTATGGTGACCTGGATGAGAATGCCTGCCCCCCTCGCCCCATAGGCTGGCATATTTGAATACTTGAACAGTTCCACCAATTCGTGGAACTGTTTGGGAAGGATTAGGAGGTGTGGCCTTGGAGTGGCTGTGGCCTTGTTGGAGAACGTGTGTCACTAGGAGTTGGCTTTGCGATTTCAAAAGCCAGTGTCAGGCCCAGCGTCTTGCTCTCTGACTGCTGCCTACAGATTAGCATGTGAAATTCTTAGCTAATGTTCTAGAGCCAGGGCCCATCTGCTTTTCACTACAATGATCATGGAGTAACTCTCTAAAACTGTAAGCAAGCCCCTAATTAAATGCCTTATTTATAAAAGTTGTTGTGGTTATGGTGTCTCTTCACAGCAGTTGACCATGAACTAAAACAGCATCCCCATTAGAGGAGTTTTGGGGCAGTCTTTGGTAACAGACATTTTGGAACAGGAGGTTACTGTAGACATGTCTTTTGCTGGTATCCTAGGTAAAGGAGTTTAGCTTCTGGAAGACAAATTAGGCTAGGTATTTAGAATGACAAGATGGAAAGCCATGTCGTTTGACTTAAGGCCTAAGAAAGTGGTCAGGTTCAGGAACGGAGGTCAATAAACGCCACAGGGTGGATGAGCAGCTATCATGGCAAGGGGTGCAGAGGGGATGGAAAGGGCTTCAGAGAAAAGTGACAAAGCCTAAAATGTCAGGGGAAATGTGTGTAGGATTTGGTCAGTATTCCAAAGAAAAAGAGATAAAAGAAAAGGAAAAGTAACTCTAACCCTAACACTTTTCTGTTTGGTAGGGGGCCTGTGATGGTTCGTCTAGATTTTAAGTTGGTGAGATTTAGAATCACATGGTAGGCATGCTTCGAGGCACGGCCGAGGGGATATTTTGATTAGATTGATGTGGTGCCCTTCCTTGGCCCTGGAGTAAATGAGTGGAGGCCAGCGGTCACTGTTCTCTGCTGCCTGAGTATAGCTACAATGCGGCCAGCTCCCTCAAGTTCCTGCTTCCACACCTTCCATACTTGTTGGGAATCTCCAGCTAGGACCCCATTCCAAGCCCTGCCCAGACCCTCCAAGTTTGGGCTCTTCCCCCCGGAACTACTCAAGAGGGCACCTACAGGGTGTTTAAGACCAGACCTCTAGACCCATGGCGTGAATTCTCTCCTGCTTCCTTTTCCCGAGAATCACCCGGGAGTTGCTTTGCTCATTAAACCTGGACTTTTAATTTGGCTGGATCTGACTTACTGCATTCAGTGGAGAAACCCACTACCAAGGATTTTTCAAAATACTCATCAATACTATGATAGGCTATACCCCGAATGAATGAGCCAAAATGAGCCCTTTCTCCCTTTGGTTGCTGCTGTCAAGCTATTTCATTACAGGAACAGGAACGTAACTAAGACAGAGTCCTTACCCCAATCCAGACGTGACACCCCCTTGACACAGAGATGTTCAGGGACAACCAAGGCCACACTTCTCCAGCTTCTGGTCATCCCCACCTTTACAGCCCCTGCTTTTCTGTGTCTTCTGTTCTTGACTCTTATTAGGACACTAGTCACGGGATTTAGGGCCCTCTTTAGATCAAAGGAAATTTCATGTCACAATCCTTAACAAATTATATCTTTCAAGACTTTTTTTCTAAGTGAGGTCACAGTCTGGGGTTCTGTTTAGAAATGGTCAGGGGAGCCCTCCTGCATATTTGATTAAGAAAGAAGATGAAGATGACATCTCCAAATACTAAAGGAGGGAGACTTTTTCTTCCTCCACACTTATATGGATTCTCTAAACAGCTCAGGCATAAGCCTAGGTCACATGATCAACTCTACACCAATCACAGTTTCAATGGAAGAGAGCATTCAGATTGGCTGGCCTGAGTTACATATTTATCTGCAGTGGGGCAAGAGAACTCTCATGATTGACAGCCTTGGAGATACCAAGAACAAAAGGCAAGAAGGCTGAATTGTGTGTGTGCACGCAATATAAGCCCAGTCTCTCGACACCACTTCAGTTCTTTCTGGAGTCAGATCTAAAGGAAAAGTAAAAATTGCAGTCACAGTTCCATAGATTGTTATGGTTTAAATTAAATGCTGCAGATTTCCTGAGGGGCTCAGCGGCAGAAACGCTGCAGGTCCCTGCAGTTACAGGCAGTGGGCAGTGGGTCCCGAGACTATGGGCGGGCCATGAAGGCAGCCGGATTCCAGGCAGGGAGCCCCCGAGTGGCTAGACATGGAGCTGCATGGTGGGTGAGAGACTGAGACAAGTATGCAGAGACAGGTATGCATGCCAAGCATAGGAAGTGGGTATTTATTTAGTGGGTTATGGAGGGGGTAAGGAAAAAGTGGAGAAGGGGAGATTGGGGAGAATGGGGGGGGGAGGAGAAGAGCCATGGCAGCAGCTCCCTTTTTGGGAGAGACACAGAAAGGAAAAAGCTCAGGCTACAAGCAGGAAGGAAGATCTGCCTGCCTTGATGGAGGATGGTGGGGGAGTGGGAAGGTCTTGTCTCTTAAAGGGACAGGAAAGACCATTACATAGACCATAAATTGTATTGAAAGCAGGTTGTCCTTCAAACATGCTCTATAGGAAGTAGAACCAGGCTATACAACCTTAAAGCCTGCTGGGTGGTTGGTGTATACCTGTAAACCCAGCACTCAGAAGGCAGAGACAGGTGGATCCCTGAATTCAAGGCTAGCCTGGACCACAGAGCAAGTTCCAGGACAGCCAGAGATACACAGAGAAACCCTGTCTTGGAACACCGCCCCCCAAAACTCCAAAACCAAAAACAATAACACCAACAACAAACCCTTAAAGCTCATGTCCAGTGTTGCACTTCATCAAGGCTCCACACCCTAAAGATTCCATAACAGTGCCATTATTATCTGGGGAGCAAGTGTTCAAATACATGAGCCTACGGGTGGGGGGCATTTCATGTTTGAGTCACCACGTGTTACAGGATCCCAGGTCTAAAAACCAAACCTGCTGATGCTCGAGTTTTTTCTTCTCCAAATGGCCTGGAACATGAACAGAATCTTTTCCGTATCCTCCATGCGCATACAATTATCTTTAGATTATGTATAATACTGAGTACAATGCAAATGCTACTTAAGCCGTTGCTAACATGGAGATCTCAGGGAGTAGAGAGAAGGAAAAGAATTGTGTACTTGTGCAGCACAGAGCAGCCATTGGAGGCCAAACCACACTTTTGACCTGCCGTTGAATTCACACACACAAAGCCCTCATATATACAGGGTCCACTCCCCTCTGGCCAAACTTCCTCTCAGCCGAATTCTTTATAACAGGAAATTACTTTGCTGCCGGTGCTTCTATGTCACCTTTTGATATCAGAAACACATTTCTTTTTCTTTCCAGAAGTATTTGCTTCAGAAGAAACGTGAAGCTCAGAGAGTTCAAAAGCTCAGAGAGTTCAGAATAAGTTTTAAAAGGAAGAATGGGAGCCTTGGTAGTTTCTCCTTCTGCAATAAAAACAAACCAACCCTAGAGTACGGCTTCTTTGTCTTGTCCTCTTTGAGGACCAAGGCTTAAGGGATTGGCTTTAGCAGCAGGAGTCGTATCTGTTTTCAGTCAACTTGCTGGGCCTGTTCCTGTCATGGCCTGAGTTAGCAGTGCTGACTTTTAACACAGCGTAGTTACTTTCCATGCAGTAATGGCAGAAAACAAGTAGCCTTTTGTAGACATAATTAATGAGATCCACAATAGCCCAGAGTAAAGGATAATAAGTATTTACTTGGGGAAAAAGTCACAATAAGGGTAGAAAGCTGCAGTCCTCTGTGGGGGCTGGAACAGAACTCCGACTGCCACCCAAGAGAGCGTGAGCTTGCTTTTTGTTTGTGCTTATAAGTCCACGCCTAGCGTACATCAGACCACGCCCTAATGGGCCGGTACCCGAAAGGCTATTGGTTGAATCAATTCCCACAATATAATTTCATAATTTCAGGTGACACAGGCCTCCAAGTCTCAGATGTCCTCAGTGACAGAAGAAGGGCCCAGGAGGAAAGTGATCACATCTGTTTTATGTATCAGCTTGAGTAAGTCCTGGTCCAACACCATTCTAGATGTTTCTGTAAACGTGGTGTTTGTTGTTGTGTGTATATGTGTGACGTTGTTGTATGCATATTCCAGAGGTTGATGTCAGGTGTTTTCTGCCTTATCTTTTGACACAGGGTTTTTCACTGAACCCTGAACTCCTCACCAATTTGACTATACTGGCCCACCACCAGCAAACTCCAGGGATCCTCCTATCTGTCTTCACAATGCTGGTATTCCCGGCATACACCATTGTACCTGGCTTTTGACATGCTTCTAGCGGTTGAGTTCAGGTTCTCACGCTTGCTCTATTGTACAGATTGAGCCATCTCCTCAGCTCCGCTGAAGGTGTTGTAAACAACAGGAACATTTAAACAGATTAGATTTTGAATGAGGCAGATTAGCCTCCACGATGTGTGTGGACCTCCTCCAGTTAGTTTGGTGTCAAAAGATAAAAGGCTTTGTGAGAGGGCAGACCAAGGTGTAGGGAAGAAGGAATTCAGGCATCAGATGCCTTTGGATTTGAACGACAGCTTCAGCCCTTCTCTGGGGTTCCAACCTGCCGGTCCTCACTGTAGAGGTTTAACCTCCCAGATCTACAAGCATATGAGCTGTGATATAAATTCTTTTTTAAATATTGATCTATTTCGGGCAGTGGTGGTGTATGCCTTTCATTCCAGCACTTGGGAAGCAGTGGCAGGTGGGTCTCTGTGAGTTCGAGGCCAGTCTGGGCTACAAGAGTTAGTTTCAGGACAGAGAAATTCTGTCTCAAAAAACCAACATACACACACACACACACACACACACACACACAAATAGATCGATATATATTGATCTATTTGTATCAGATTAGTTCTGCTTTCTGTTGGACCCCGAGTGGTATGTTGAGGGTTGGTGGCCCCTGTGTTCTGTAGCATGTGCCTTATACTCTCTTCTGGCTTTGAGATGACACGTATGCTTATTCCTATCCTGCTCACATGGCTACGTCATATGGCACTGCCTCCCATGCTAGATACACAACATGGGTCCTGTTGAGACTTCTCCATTCCAGGGAAGGTGGCCCTACTGGATACCCAGGTCATGCTCAGTAATACTCTCCTGTCTGTCTGTCTGTCTGTCTGTCTGTCTGTCTGTCTGTCTCTCTCTCTTTCTTGCTCTAATAGACTCTGCCCCTCAGCCAGCATCCTCGTGAGGAAGCATCAAGCATGGCTCACTGGCACATAGCCTCTCAGGGAGGTAAGCACCAGTTCCTTCAGGCTTTACCATCTCAAGGGCTTTGAAGCGTGTTTCTAGGGGAGACCATCTTCAGCAGCATCAAGAGCTTATTTCTGAAAGGAAAAAAAGATATTTATATATGCAAACGTGTTGCCTTCCTGAGACAGACAGACAACTGTGAATCCTCTCTGTCATCAAACGATTTCCTGTGCGCTCCTGAAAATTTCCAGTTACACGCTTCATTTTAATATTTGATGTTCTCATCCTGAGGTTAAATTCAGCATCATTTGGAAAAATTGAGCTTTGGACTCTCTATTTGTGCCCCAGGGATGCTCACATTTAATTAAAAACTAATGGAGAAGGTGTTTCTTTAATAATTGATTAGTCTTATCACTTAAGCATGTCGTGACTGTTGCCTTGGGGAGTGAGTGACTTTTACCTTTGCTTTTCTGTGTAAAATCCACACATTCCTGTTAGCAACTCTTGCTATTTGTGCTGCTTCTCCTTTTGAAAGAGATAATCCATTCTTCTATATTATTTGAAAGCTTGCTTTTGAACATGACCCCAGAAACCAGTAGAAAAAAAAGGGTAGGTCTCTTGTTTGAAGACACACTAGTTGGTGTTTGTCTTGAAAATCTTTATGTAGTTGTTTATTTGAGTATTTTAAATTGTGTATATGTGGGGCTGTTGTGGGTTCTGCACAGGAGTTCGGGGCTCATGGAGGCCCCAGGAGGACATTGGATAACCTGGCTGGAATTACTGTGTATTGAGCTGCCCTCTGTGATGCTGGGAATTGAACTTGTGCCCTTGGCAAGAGCAGCATGTACCCGCAATCCTTGAGCCATCTCTCCAGCTCTCAGTGTTTGTGTTTATCGTCCTTCCTGTATTCTCTAAATCTGGTGACAATGACACAGAATATAGGCTTTAATAATCCATACCAGCTGGGGGGAAACACAACAAAGTATGGTACATCTAGTGAAGGAGAAGTCTGGGTGTTTATTGAGCAGGTTCTGGAATCCTGGCAGCATCGAAATTTGTTTGAAAATGAAGGCAAAAGCTATAGAACCCAACACAGGATGGAGAGGTTTGTTCATGGAGTAAAGCCATTTTCCCCAAAGGTTTATTTGGTTTACAGGCCACGATCACAGTTAATCATCGAGGGAAGTCAATGCAGAAACTCAAGCAAGGAGCCAGGAACTAAGGCAGGAAGATCATGGAGGAGCACGCCTCATTAGCTCCCCACCAAGACTTGCTCCATTTGTTATCTTATACAACCCAGGACCACCTACCCAGGTGTGGCACCACCCACAGTGGGCTGGGCCCTCCCATGCCAGCCATTAATAAAGAAAGTGCCCCACTGACCTGCATTCAGGTCAGTCTGATGGAGTATTTTTTCGATTGAGATTCCTCCTTCCCGAGTGACTCTGAGCTTGTGTCAAGCTGAGAGCAGAACCAGCCAACACAATTAGACTTTATTTTTGCTGCGGGTGCTGGAGAAGCTTGGCAAACACTGCTACTATCAGTTAGCAGGTAAGTTTCTCGGTTACACGAGCCATATGCATGTAAACATCCATGTCCAGCAGCCACGTGCAGCCACATGCAGCTAACAGCTAGCTCATTGAACGGCACAGCTGTAGCATGCGACCATCACAGAGCAAGGCTATATTGGACAGTGATGCTGATCTTGGGCAGGAAACAAAACCTTGTACTGGCCCGTGTCCACTTCTCATCAGAAGCCCTTTGAAAAGAAGCTCTGTTTGCTGTGGATTGGTGGATGGGTGCGGGCTCCTCGGATTACTCTGAGTTTTAGCCTTGGGCCAAGCAAAACTCACCATCAGTAATCCTAGCTCCAAGAGTCTTGGCTCTCTACAGACCTGCTTTCATGAACCCACATTTTGAGATTTCGCTTATGAAATAGCTGAGAAATAGCCTCTTGTATATTGATGCACCAGCAAGAGAAGAATTATTGAGGTCTGATGGGGACCTGTCTGAAAATTGGGTAGTCCCTGACAGATGGCATGTAAACAGAAAAGCATCCAGTCTGGGAACTACAAGACAAATAAAATCAGTGGGTTCAGAGAATGCAGAGAAGTTTATTCTATAGAGTTCTGTGCACTTACAATAGTTAGCCAGCAAGTTAACTTTAAACTTTCTGCAAATCAAGGGAAAAGGGAGAAAGTTGTACCCTTTAGTAAGCAAAAGAAGAAACTATATACTCTTTGGGAAAAGTCAAGGCTCTTAAAGCATTTACCACCATGGGGGCTGCTTATGTGATGTTTCGTGCTGGGAATACAGAGAGATTTAAAGAATGGTTGTATAAGTTGATGTCTTGGTTTTGTTGTATTTCTTTATGCTTTTGTTTTGTGAGGCGGGAGTTTGAGCCCAGAGTCATATCCCCAGCCCCTGCCATTAATTTCATTTTGAAATAATCTCAGACCTACAGAGAAATAACAAAAACAGTATGAAGAGTTCAAAGTCCCACACTCTTCCCAGATTCCCCTACTGTGAAATGTGCAGTTTTACTGTGCATGTACTTCGTGGTCATCCCCCTGTCTCTGTTTCTCTCTCTACAGGTTTATATCTAAATCTCTCTATAATTGGACCAAGAGATAAAGAAAATATATACATATATGCATACACATACAACACAAAATACATAGACATATACATAGTTCTCAGCCATATTTGGAAATATTATGGTCTTTTTCTTCTAAATACTTCAATGTGTACATCTTTTATTTAAAAAGTGTTGGTTTTTTTTTTTGTTTTTTCGAGACAGGGTTTCTCTGTGGCTTTGGAGCCTGTCCTGGAACTAGCTCTTGTAGACCAGGCTGGTCTCAAACTCACAGAGATTCACCTGCCTCTGCCTCCCAAGTGCTGGGATTAAAGGCGTGCTCCACCACCGCCCGGCCCTTTTGTTTGTTTTTTAAAATTATTTTTGGCTAGAGAGATGATTCAGCAATTAAGTGCAAAGAATGTTCTTCCAGAGGATAAGGGCTCAATTTCCAACACGTGTGTGGTGACTCAGAACCATCTGTAATTATGTGTGTATGAGTGTGGGTACCCAGGGAGGCCAGAGATGCTGGCATCTGTGGAGCCAGAGTTACAGGCAGTTGTGAGTCACCTGATGCGTGTGCTGGGAACCGAACACGGGTCCTCAGCAAGCACAGGAAGTGTTCTAACCACTGAGCAGCCTTTCTAGTCCCTCAATGTGTGTTTCTTTAGAGCAAGGGCATTCTCTTACACAGCCATAGGACAATTACAAAAATCAGGAAATGGACAATAAAAGCATTCTTTCCTGAGCTACAGACCTTCTCTTCTCAGATCCTTTCACGAGATAAAGAAAGCTCTCCTCAAGAACGTTCTCTAAAATATATAAAATACACAGACAACATACATACATACTCGAGAAACACACATATGAGAAATATACACACATGTATATGAGATGCACACATATATATGAGAAATACACACACAAATATATGATATACGCACATATGCATATGTGTGTGTATATATATATATATATCCAAAAATACACACAGAGATAGGACATGTGTGTATATATCATAAAAACAAAAGGCAAAAGTTGTTAAATTCAAAATAGGAATTGTTTGCTGGGCAGTGGTGGCCCACGCCTTTAATCCCAGCACTCGGGAGGCAGAGGCAGGCGGATCTCTGTGAGTTCAAGACCAGCCTGGTCTACAAGAGCTAGTTCCAGGACAGGCTCCAAAACCACAGAGAAATCCTGTCTCGAAAAACCAAAAAAAAAAAGCCAAAAAAAAAAAAAAAAGGAATTGTTTGTGCTAAGTTTAATCCCCCAAAGTAAATAAAGCCAGATTGTCTGATCATGTCTATATTGAAAATTGCCGGAACCTCAAGCTTGCATAGGCCCATGGTATCAAGAGATCCTTTTCTTCTATGCAAAGTCATCTCAGGCCCGGGCACAGAGCTGAAGGCTGGCTGTGCTGTGGGTTTCCAGCCCCAAAGACAAAGACCACAGCCTCATGACTCAAGATCTGAAGCTGTATTTTGTTCAGCGTATTCTGAAAGTGTTTTAAGGACCCAACATACTTAAATTTAAATTTGGGTGAGCCTGCATAAAAAGACAGATTTTGGTGGGGGACTCAACTTAAAAGATCCATGACAGCCCCTTCCTTCTTCATGGCAACTCTGGGATGCCATCAAACAGGAGGTGCTACTTTTGAGTTCTATTATTCTCCAGGCTTTCCTTCCCTTTCCGTGGATGCTGACCCCAGAGCTGAGTGGAGCGCTGTCATTCCTTAGCACTTCATGGTGCTGTTAATTCTTTTTTTTTTAATACTGATTTTTTTTTTTTTTTTTTGAGACAGGTTTTCTCTGTGTAGTTGTGGCTGTCCAGGAACTCACTCTGCCAGAGATCCAATCACCTCTGCCTCCTGAGTCCTGGGAGCTTTTCCTAATTCTAACCTATGACCCTTGGGTGACTGCCTGGTTGGCCCCTGCAGGCTTTAAGGTATGCAATTCCTGCTGGTATGATTCTCCTTGGGTCACAGAATGACAGCAGCAAGTTCAAATCTTAGCGATTCTAGGCTTTAGTAAGAAGCATCTCTTTGGATTCTGGCGGACTTACATTGCATACTGTTGACTGGCGGGGGACAGACAAAACATCACAGCACAGGAAGGTGGCCTCAATGCGCTTCCGCTGGTTTGAAATGTCACATTCTCTTGTCTTTAGGGTGGCTTGAAGGAACAAGATACTGTATTTACCATGTCCTTGTTTAAATTTGGGGAGAATAAGGCCATATTTTGAAGAAGGCAAAGGAACACGGGAGCTGGGTGAGCGTATCAGGCTGAGGGTGGGACAGGGAAGGAGAGTGGTCACTCCGGCATTCCTGAGGACTTTCCGGCTCTGTTTTTCCTGCATTTTCCCATCTTGCTCTATAGCCTGATGGTATTTGAGCTTCTATAAGCTGACAGCAGAAACACTCGCTAAAATCAAAACCATCTGCTCTGACTGCTGATGCCAAGTCGTAGGGATGCCCCGCAGGAATACAAAACAAAACGGAACTTACTCTATGAGGCAAGTGGTGTAGGAGGGTCTTCTTTCTATGTGTTGCTTTCATTGGTTGAATAAAGAAAACTGCCTTGGCCTTTGATAGGGCAACCCTTAGATGGGTGGAGAATACAGAACTGAATGACACACAGTATGGCCAACAAGGAAAGGGAACTTTGTTGGGTGGGTAAGTAGAGAGTTGAGCACAAACCAGAGTGGGGTGGGGGAACAGGATGGGGCTAACTTCCTTCCGTTGTCTGAAAGGGAACCCTAGGGCACACTACCGTTGACAGGGCTGATCCAGTTGGTAGGAACTGCTGGTGAAACAGAGAGAGTCATCAAGAACATTAGAGAGTAGGGGACACAGAACCCAAGTAGAGGGGTGGGCATCTCATAGCCTCCTCTGAGGGCAGCACTGGTCATGGCAGACAGGAAAGTGAACCATGAAGAGGTAACCATGGAGACTCAGTTCAGATTGACTTTATCAACCCTGATCAAATGTCAGGGAGTCCGATGTCAGGCGGTGGATTCCGAACTTCAACCGCAGTATGATTTGGAAACATGTTTCCTGGGGCAGTTCAATCCCTAGTGTAAAAGGAAGCATAGTTACACTGTAACTCAACTCAGGGCCCATGTCATTTCTTCCACCCAGATGGGTTCTAGAGATCAGCTACCTGAACTAGCTTAAGGGCCGAAGGGTCTGACCTGGTCTGAGTCATATAGACAGCATAGAGGTAGGTCAATTGGGCTATTAGCCACTTCCTGGTTGCAGAAACTTGGGGACCCCCTGGCTGTAAGGGTCATTTAGATTACTAGGCACCTGTGTTCCTGGTTGTAGGAGCTTGATATGGCCTGGCCCAACAGACAACGCAGATCACCAGCTTTCTGGGTGGATGAATACGTTTTACAACCATTCCTTTGAGAGGACGATCCTATGTGTTTAACATTCCCGGTTTCTCTGGAGATCTGTGGCTACAAGGCTCTTTGTGCCGTGCTCCTAACAGCGCACCAGGAATGGCTGTGGATGTGGGCACGGGATGGGTACTGTGGTGGGACAAAGAATAATTAGTTTAAGCAAGCAATTTTCCTCCACACCCAAAGTGGCACTTAATCAGAGGTATTGATGGGCTTTTATAGACAAAGGGGTTTTGGAGTGAAGGATGTGGTCCAGAGGGGCTGAGAGAGGATGAGGGCATGGAGAAAGGAAATGGAGGGATTCTGATAGAATCTGGGTGCCGAGAGTGTGTGTGTGACAGGAGAGAGACACCCGAGGAGGAAAGTACAGCTCTCAACCTTGGCAGTTTTAAATAAGGGCATGGCTGTACTCCAGGACTCCGTTCAGAGAATTCCTGTTCCCGATCTCATTGTAAATCCTAGATGAAGCTGGTCTGGTGAGCCAACCACTAACCATTCAAACCATGGTTCCCAGCTGGGGGATGAGTTAAGAAAACAGCCAGAAAAACTACCTTATCCCAGGATCATAAGAAAAAGGATGACTAGTTTGCTTGCATTGTTGTGGTAAAACGTTGACCAAAAGCAACTTGGGTGGAAGGGGTTTATTTCAGTCTAGAGGTCACGGAGGGAAGCCAGGGCAGGAGCTCAGGGCAGGAACCTGGAACTGAAGCAGAACCTAGGAGGGAGGCTGCTTCCTGTGGCAATTCCTCTATTGAGGTTCCCTCTTTCCAAGGGACTTTAGTTTATGTCTACTTGACAATAACCAACCAGGACAGCTAGATCTGAACATATGTTCAAATGTTTATTTTTTCCGTCAGATCTGGGCCCACTGTCTAAGTGGATGTGTCTGACAGGTCTTTCAGGACCCCGGTAACTCAGCGTTTCTTCCAGTAATAAAAAGTCACCATGTCTGGAGTTGGAAAAATCACCCGAGGGGTGCCATTTAGGAAGATGATATTTGAAGCAATAATCAACGGCTCCTAAATGCCGCTCCTCTGGTGCTTCGATGAAAGAATCACGCCGTGGGTGAAGTGACTGAGTCTATATTTGTCTTTAATCGCTGACTCAACACAGTAGTCCAGTGGGCGTCCTGCCGTAAAGCATGCCGTGGTCAGAAAGACTCTGTACAACCCGTTCTGCAGCGCAGGGAAGGAACCTCCGAAGTGCTTCCGCGAGGTGCGCGGTTTGGCTCTATATTGAAAATAAATAAAATTATGCAGAATCCATTTGCTGATGATAAAGCGCAATGGATTTCTTTTGTCTGTTTGTTTGCTTTCATCTCAGCCTGGACCCTCTTGGGACTCTCGATCTGCATCACCTGGCTGGGGGCGGAGAGCGGGGTAAGGCTCTCAGGATGCTGCCTGTCTGACTTGTCAGGACTCACTCTTACTGAGGCTGCCACCTTTGGTCTCCCCCCCCCCCAAAAAAAAGCACTGTTAGGGCTACACACAAGGTCACTGAACCTGATTCTACTCATGCCTTCAAGCCAACTAGCAACACAGGGCTGAGAAAATGGTTTTTGATTTGTCATAGAACGCCCAGGTTTTCTATCAGAACCTAGTCCATGCAGAGCCATCCATTTTGACACAAGTTGAAAATGTTTCATAAAACATAATCTGGGCCGGGCGGTGGTGGTGCATGCCTTTAATCCCAGCACTTGGGAGGCAGAGGCAGGCGGATCTCTGTGAGTTCGAGACCAGCCTGGTCTACAAGAGCTAGTTCCAGGACAGGCTCCAAAACCACAAAGAAACCCTGTCTCGAAAAACCAAAAAAAAAAAAAAAAAAAAAAAAAAAAAAAAAAACCCATAATCTGGTCTTAGAGTATATATGACATTCAATCTCTTTTGTTCATATAAAAAACAGGCTGCTTAAAGCCTATCCAATTGCTTCTATAACAAATGGGTTGTGAGCCAGTTTGGAAGCAAATAAAGGCTGGGAAGATGTATTCTCCTCATTTTAGGTGTCTACAGACTATGAGAGGCAAGGTTTTATAAACTAGGCAATCCCTGATATTGATATGTTAGGTTATTTGAGTTGAAGAACAAAGATGATAAAACTATTTATATTCTCTCTCTCTTCAAAGGAGGATTAATCTTAGGTTGGAGAGCATGCTACTTATCACTGAGATAAGCCTCCTACACCTGCTGTTTTGTTTATTTGAGACAGGATTTCATGTGTCCTAGTCTGGACTTGAACTTGTAGGGTTAGCAGAAACCCTTGATCTGTTGGAGACCAGCTTCGACAAAAATACCACTTACTAGGCATGGGGATTAGAAAAACAGGAAAGAGAACAAAGACATAAGTGAAAATAATAAAGCAGAAACATAGGATAGTACCAGGAGGGAGTTCCACATTAAATTTCCACTTGCTTAAAATACCCCAAGCCCAAAAGGTAGGAGTAAGATAAAAAGCTACATTAACAGGACACAAGGAAATAAACAGACCAGTTGAAAGTTGTGGTCCACATCCTTAGTTAAACATTCTGCTGCTAGAACAAGACAAGTCACTCTCAGACCTTAGATCAAAACATTCTGTAAGCAAACCACTCCCTGGGTGGAATCATTGTTATCTCCATAAGGAAGTAGGAACTTAGTTGGATCCTTAGACTTTTGTTTGGGATAGAAACATCTACTTCTCTATTCCTGAAATACAAGGGCTGGATATTTTTGTCAACACTTGCTGATAATAACCTTGAAAGCAGAACTCCCTGTTCCACGCCTAGGTGGGACCTTTGAGGTAGAAACAGACAATAACCTTGAAGGAATGGAAGTAAGTTCCAACTCTCTGACCTTTTGGTCAAGGTGGAAATAGGCTCACATTTTTGGGCCTCCACATTGAGCTCTGCCTCCCCAGTGCTGGGATTATAGGTGCACACCACCATTTAGGTTTATGCTAGGCTTTCATGTGTGCTGGGCAAGAGCTCTGCCAACTGAGCTACTTCCCTAGCCTACTGCTTAAAAACCAGTTTATTACTTATCCCTGCTCCATAGTTATAGCAGGCCCTTGACATATTTTTTTCCTTCCTAACAACCTGTAGTTTGTGGTGCTATTTATTTTCAAGTGAAGAACTCCAGCCTCACAGAGGAAGGCAAGAAGTGACCAGATTCCAAAGACAGATGACAAGGCAAGCAAATAAAATGGATGTGCATAGTGCCACAGTGGCTGAAGGAGGCACAATGAATCAGAGTAAGACAGTTGAGCAGCTCAGTGTGATAGAACCAGTCTCTCCAAATCCAAGTCCCATGGGATGGGTCAAATGACAGCTCTGTATATAATGGCTCGGGTGTGGCTGTTAGGAATACAGACAGGCACCACTACACCCAGCTTTCAATTTTTATTTTGCTCGCTTATTTATTTATTTATGGCGATTAATCTTATTTAACTTTGTGCTGCTTGAAATCTGCTCACCAAACCATTGTTCGGTTGTTTCAGGATTTCATTGTAGTTCGTATGGATGCTGCTTTGCCTTAAGAAACTGGTTTCTTACCAGGTGACTTTATTATTGCCAGCACTTGGGAGGCAGAAAGAGATGGATCTCTGTGTGTTCAAGGCCACCCTGTGCCAGGGTATTTGTTTACACTGCATGAAGATGTGTCACTGTGATTGGTTTAGTAAAGAGCTGAATGGCCAATAGCTATGCAGGAGAGAATAGGCGGGACTTCTGGGCAGAGAGAGGAACTGGGAATGAATCTAGGCATTGGGGAGATGCCAGTGAGACACTGGAGTCAGACACACAGTACAGAGGAGAGGTAATCAAGCCATGTGGCAGGATGTAGAGTAATAAAAGCAGGTTAATTTAAGTTGTAAGAGCCAGTTGGGGGAAAGCCTGAGCTAAGGCCAAGCCTTCATAATTAATAGTGAGTCACTGTCGTTATTTGTGAGGTAGCAGCCCAAAGAACAGCCTGACTATGTTTGCTGCCCAATACGAGGCATCAGATAATGTGTTTTTCTTAATTGTTCTAGCATTAACAAAAATGCACGAGTCAGAAAATGATATAATAACCTGATAAATCCAAAGACCAGCAGAGAAACGATCAATCTCAGGGTCTCAGCTGACCCTACTCTCCATGTTTCCCAGACTGGGAAAAAACCCGTGGAACCTCTCTAAGCCCCTCCTTATCTTTCCCTGTCCCTGTCCCTGTCCCTGTCCCTGTCCCTTTCTCTCTCTCTCTCTCTCTCTCTCTCTCTCTCTCTCTCTCTCTCTCTCTCCTGACTTCCTCAGTCCTTTAACATATCTATGGCCTATGGCTAATTCTGGTCAGTCAATTGCTGACTCTACCCTCTGGTTCAAGGCTTAACTTTATTGGAAGTCTGGAGTGTCAGTGCGAACAAATATCTCACGACATCAGCCTGATCTATATAGGACAGCTAGAGCCACGTAATGAGACCCTGTCTCGAACACAACAACAAACTCAAAAACAACAATAAAGAAAAAAAAGGAAGAAAAAATGTTTTCTCTTCTGCTGTGGAATATTAGTTTAAGATGTGTTACACTTGTTTATGCTGTAGAACATTTATTTAATGATGTAAAAATGTGTTACATTCTTTTATATTGCATTTGTTCTCTGTCAAACTGTGTTACTTTGCCTGCCTAAAACACCTGATTGGTCTAATAAAGAGCTGAACGGCCAATCGTTAGGCAGGAGAGAGAAATAGGTGGGGCCGCCAGGCAGAGAGAATAAATGGAGAAGAGGAGAAGGGCACCACGCATCACCACCCAGACACCCAGCCAGCAACTGAGTAAGAAGCACAGAAAGACATAGAATAGAGAAAGTTGAAAGCCCAAAGGCAAAAGGTAGACAGGATAATTTAAGAAAAGCTAGCTAGAAACAAGCCAAGCTAAGGCCAGGTATTAAAAAATAAGAATAAATCTCAGTGTATTTATTTGGGAGTTGGGTGGTGTGCCCCACAAGAGTAAAAGAGAAAACAACAACAAAAACAAACAAACAAACAAAAAACCTCAGCCACATTCTGTTTTTAAAACTCCGTTTACAGGGTTAAAGAGATGGCCTAAGAGCACCTGTACGCTCAGGTTTGAGTCCCAGCACCCACATGGCGGCTCATGACCATCTGTAACTCCAGTTCCTGGAGATCTGACCCCCTCTTCTGGCCTCCAGTGACAGCGGGTATGCACACGATGTACAAACATATATATGGGGAAAACATTCATGAACAGAAAATAAAAATAAATGAGTCCTTAGAACATGTATTTCCAGCTGGTGGCTGTATATGCTTACAATCTCATTACATGGGAGGAGGAGGCAGAATCCAGACACTCAGGGACCGCTGAACAGATGGCTGTTGTCAGCACATGGCGGGGATTACACTTTTCTTTTAGCTACAACCCAGACTCCATATCTTCTCGGCTATCCTGGGGATTTTAATGAAAATAACTTACATTCATCGACTTAAAAGTTAATTTTTGAGCCGACATGGCCAGGCATTCAAAACTGAGGAGCTGCCGATCTGCCAGGAAAGAATAACAAAAGAAACAGTTTTCATTTTCATACTTTAGAAGTCAGTGCCTTGGTAGACACAGAAGGAAGTAGGAGACTGAGACCCCAAGACAGCAAAGACTGCAGGGTCCACCGTGTACATATGCTGAAGGGTCTCGCGATCAATCTCCCCGGGCAACAGGGATCTGGCCATAGGCAATCAGAATGTCTTGCGTCCTCCAGCTTCGCCTTGCAGTGTTCACAGGAGAATGAAGCACTGATGTGCCCAAGAGAAACACCTTCAGTCTGTACAGGGGAAGAACGTCCAGTCTCCTGTTCACACCTACTGTTAATCCCACAGATGGCGAATAAGACCCCTACCACAGTTCAATTTGAAAGAAAGCCTTAATTGCATACACAATTGCAGCAAGCTTTAATTAAATACCGATGAGATGGATAGGCTCAGGCCAGGTCCATACCTAGGGTCCCCGGAAATGGCCTGGAATCAGTTTGCAGAGGCTTAAGAAGGAAAACCCATAATTCATTGCATTTCCCATCAGGTCCAATCAGGAGCAAGCATACATCCTGCTGTACCTCTAGCCTACATCCAAGCAGGGGTAAACATACATCCTGCTGTACCTCTAGCCTGCATCCAATCAGGGGTAACATACATCCTGATGGACCTTAGCCTGCATCCAATCAGGGGTAACATACATCCTGATGGACCTCTAGCCTGCATCCAATCAGGGGTAACATACATCCTGATGGACCTTAGCCTGCATCCAAGCAGGGGTAAACATACATCCTGATGGACCTCTAGCCTGCATCCAATCAGGGGTAACATACATCCTGATGGACCTTAGCCTGCATCCAATCAGGGGTAACATACATCCTGATGGACCTCTATGGACCTTAGCCTGCATCCAATCAGGGGTAACATATATCCTGATGGACCTTAGCCTGCATCCAGTCAGGGGCAAGTGTACATCCTGATATTTTCCTGCCTGTGAACTTCCCACCCACCTGTGATCAAGCACATTAGATGCCAGTGGGTCAAACAAACTTGTCAAGGGAGTGAAAATCTGCTGCTTGTAGCTCCCATAAACAATAGCCTCCAGCATTTCCGGAACTGTCTGTCATTGGGCAAGGGACTTGCAGTCCAGAGGCATTTTTTGTTTCAAGGATCTCTTAGGCATAATTAAAACTGAAAATGTAATTATGGCACTCACACTACCATCAACGAAAGTCTTTCCTCTTAAAAAATTATTTGTTTGCCTGTGCTGTTGGTGCGCGGACTTGCGCAGGGCCAAAAAGTGCATAGACTTCCTCTGAGCTGGAGTTACAGGTGGAGAAAGCCGAGCCCAGAGAGTGCTCTTTGGAAGTCAAGGACAGAGCCTCAGTCAGCTGAACGCTGGTGAGAGGTGACAGATGCAGCAATTGCTGCAGGAAAGCCTACAGGATCACTTCCTGAATCCCAGAGACCTGGACCTCAAGGAGGAAAAGCAGGCAGGGTGGGGCTGGTTCCTGTCTGTCTCATCTACACCTTAGGCCCCTTAGAACAATTTATCTTAGAAACTAGATTCACGCAGGAAACTCAGCAAGTGGAAATGGTGGGAAAACAAAGCCCATTTTCTGATTTTTGGTCCTCATCAGTTAGAGACAAGAACAAATAGTTATCTGCCTTCACCCAGAGGTTCCCTCGGACTCCTCACATCAGCAAAGATCATCACACAAGGATTTTCCTCATTATGTTTTAAAAAATCAAGTCTTTGCGTCTTCGCGGTCAGTGGCTTTCAGGTTCTTATTTATACCTCTGCTTCCCTAATAACTTTGACATCTTGACTCAGCCACTCCCCCACTCTCCCCACCCCCACCCAGCACAGAAATGCGAACAGGCTTTCACAAGGAAGAAGACACCCCCATAAAAGGTAGAGGGCATGATGGCATTTTTCTGCCCAGTCCAAGTTCCTTTAAAAAAAAAAAAAAGCTATCAGCTCCTTGATGGAGGAAAAGTGCTGGGTGAGTGTGACCTCACCACAGCCATGCAGTCCCACGCGCCAACCCCAACCGCAGAAGACCAGGCCCACCAGGAAACACCTCCAAAGCCCTGTGCATTGAGCCCTTCTGCTCTCCAGATTCAGCATGAGATGCAGACTTGGGGGTCTTTGCAGTGACTGCCCCAGACTGGATCCCAGGGGCCCATTTCCCTAAATAAACGAGAGCGCTCAGCAGGTGAGGCCACTTGCCACCAAGCTCTGAGGCCTGAGTTCGATCCCTGGGACCTACAGTTATAAGGAGAGAACCGACTGCCACAAGTTGTCCAGACCTCCACAAACACTGTAGCAACCTCCCTCGTCATCTTAAATAAATGTTTAAAAGGAAAAACAGAGAGCCGGGCGGTGGGTGGTGCACGCCTTTAATCCCAGCACTCGGGAGGCAGAGGCAGGAGGATCTCTGTGAGTTCGAGGCCAGCCTGGTCTACAAGAGCTAGTTCCAGGACATGAACCAAAACTAGAGAAACCCTGTCTCATAAAACCAAAACCAAAAATAAAAAGAAAACCCAGTAAATAAATAAAAAACCGCTAGCAAAGCCCCTCCATTCTATCCTCATGAATGTATCATAAACTGCTGTTTGAAACACTCTGGATTTTGTGGCGTAATGGGAAACATTGAATTCTGGAATGTAGCTTTCCTGGCTTTCATTCTTGTTCTCACTTTCTGGAACAAAATAATCTCCGCCGATGGCAGAAAGGCTCTCCGTAGCCCAAACTGGCCTCAGGCTCTCAGATTCTAGTGCTCCCAGGCACGAGCCTCCAAACCCAGCTTAAGTGTGTTATTTTGATTATCCCTCAGTCTTGGGGAAACACACACCAAATCCTGGTGTACTTGTCTTTAGAAGCAAAACCGAGGCTCAGTCTTATGTCTAGTCATTAGCAGAGTTTGGGTGAGTGGGGGAGCGGGAGGGAAATGGGAGGAGGGGAGGAAGTGGAAATTTTGAATGGTATTATTTTTAAAATAATAAAAAAAGAAAAAAATTAATAAAAAAATAAGCCATTCCTCCCCCCCACCCCGCCCAAAGTTCTACAACATTACAAAACAGCGCCACCAGCTGGGGAACAAGTGTTCCAACACATGAGCCTGTGGGGTCATTTCATCCTCAAGTGGGGACAATCGCCAGAGGGCAGGCGGTACTTTTGGAGAGACTATGTAAATTCAAGATGGGGCCTCGCTGGAGAGGGATCTCAGCTGCTGAACACACGTAATTGACCCTGGCCTTGGCCTCTTTAGATCTGGGGCCGGGAAGATGTGGAAGTACAAGCTGTTTTTAACGTCCAGATTGTAATCCCCGTCTAGGAATCTTGGGAATTCCTTCCTTTCTTCTTTCGGGGATATTTCCTCTTTGGAAATGACACTCATGGCCCCCAGCAGGAGCACACATCTCATAGCGTAAAATTATAATGCAGATTTATAAAGTTAGCGATTCTTTCTCAAGTGATTTGAAACAAAACAAACAGAAAATAATCACTATGATTCCGACTTTATTGCTTCTCAGGCATGTTATCCATACAGTCTTAAGGAAATAGACTCTGAGAAAATATACTGGGGGCATATCCGGGGACAGCAGCATTGACGGAAGAGTTCAAGTGTCCACACAGGTAACAGGAGGCACCGCTGCCACCAGCTGCCCCAGAGATTTGTACAATTCATAGAAAAAGAGTAAAAATAGTTCATTTGCATTTTACTAGCATTATTCTTTGCGATCTCAGACCCACAATAACTTTGACCAGTGTAATAGCTTTAAAACAGAACGAAACACTTTTTTTCCATTACAAGATGTTTCTTAAAAAAAAAAAAGAAAAGAATTAAGATGACAATAAAAACTACACAAACAAAACCTTGAAAATAAAAGATGTCATAGTCTGGGTGTCTTCAATGTCAATGCTAACCCATGAAGCCACACGGGAATCAGCTCTTTCAAGTGCGAGCGGACTCTTTCAGTGTAAGCACACTTATTCCAGCTCACGCGGTTTATCTGAAGCCAAGGGTAACTCTGGGAAACCCACGGACACCTCTTAGGCTGCTCTCATGCTGTGGTAACTTCTTTAAAAGTTAACTGTCGGCTTCACTACAACTTGGCATTCTGACAACGTTGAAGCACACACAGTCACCGCAACACATGCATACACACACAAACACACACACACATACACAGAGTCTCCAGGTAAAACTACTGCAGGTTTCCTTTCCTAATGACTTTAAGAACCAAGCAAGTCCAATAACAGTTCAGCATGTGAAAGACTTGTGTGTCTATTATTAAAAAGACACAGAGGCTGGGGAACAAACACATCTGGATATTTGAAAAGACACTATAAAAACAAACAAATAAAAAACCCACCGAAAAGCAGAGCCCCCACAACAATCAAGCAGTATGCCCAGGATTGAAAATGTGTTTTATGCTGAATCTACTGAAAGACCTTAGTTACCAACAAAACATCACAATAGCAGATAATAGGAATTTATTAAAACCACTGTCTCCAACAATACAAAAATTAAATATTAAGGCATCTTATACTCATCCTGGCATATGCAGCAAAGAGAAGTATTTGAAACAAGAGCTAGCACTTATCCAAATGCTTTCTGAAGTATTTGGCAAACCTGTTGTTTTTGTTTTGCTTGTTGTATGATATATCTATATATTTGTGTGTGTTGCCTGTTGAGACCCGAGATCTGTTATGTGTCTTCTTCCTGTATTGCTCTCTACCTTATTTATTTGAGATAGCATCTTTCACTGAACTGGGAGTTCAGGGATTCCCCCAGACTGGCTGACCAGCAAGCACCAGGGATCCTCTCGTCCCTGCCCGCCCAGCACTGGGTTTCAGGCGCATGCCCGGCTTTCTCCGTGGCTGCTGGGGCATGCACGGCAAGCCCTTTATTGACTGAGCTCTTTCCCAGGCTCTCAGTTTTCTTCTTATATTGTTTCTATTATCCATAGAATTGGAAGATCTCATGATCAAACACCTTCACCCAAGCTAAGAGAAAAGTAGAACTAGATATCAGTTTATTAAGGGGAAGCAATTGACTGCTGACGAATGAGGAACTACAGAAAGAATCAGAACCCTCAGCACCAGTACTGAGATTGCTCTGTAGCAGCTTTCTCTTGGTTATCCAAGCAGAAGGAGATGGCGACTTACGGGGAGACTCCTGTTGCTATGGTCATGCCATGGAATACCAGCGATGCTATCCTGGGCACCACTGACTCACCCCTCAGGGCCATCCACTGCCGACGATGCTCCCAACGGCCACACTCTCGCCTTTCACTAAGGCGAGCTTGTGAAAATAATTTACTACAACCAGATCTCTTCGTGGACTGTCCACTTCTATTTTTAAAGACACATACAAAAGAGCTATGTCTTGTAAAAAGCCACTCGGTGCCAGAAAAGGTAGGGAGACATGTTGATCCGGGCTGCCTTGCAGAGATGCTCTTGCTTCTTCTGCAGGGGCTACTCATCGTCTTTAGAGCCAGTTTTGCTTAACTTTTAAAAAGAAAAAAAAAGATCTAAGTATTAAGTGGAAGTGATGACAGTACTGAGTTATTATTTCTATCAGAATCAAAAAGTAAATAAATAAACAATTGGAAATCAAGTTCAAGTCATGGGAGTTTAAACTGTAACCGTTCTGACAAGTACTTTCTACCTCTAGGCCATATTACTTCCAAGAGTCCGTTAGTTTAGCTAGGCTTGCTGGGCAGTGAGTCCTGACTCCCCAAATGCATACCACTGAACCCGGCTTTTTATGAGGATGCTGGAGATCTGAACTCAGGACCTCATGTGTGCACAACAGGCAATTTACGGACAGAACCATCTCTCCATCCCTCAATAAGAACTATGTTTTCTGAAAGAAGACTTGGCACGGTGCCAGCTCTCCATTCTGCAGCTCTCTTTATGATCTAGCTCAACAGGAGATGTCTGGATCGCACACATCTATTCTACAGCGGGGCTGACCCTGGAGGACACAGCAGCAGAGGGATGGGAGCTATGCTTCCTACTTAGCTTTAACGCTCTAAGACCGAGGAAGCAGAGAATGCGAAGGCTTCAAGAATACTTACATGCTGAGTCCAAAAATGTAAACAGATATCCACGAGATCCCAAAGGAGGCAGGAAGGAAATGGAAAACAGACATCTCATTATTTGATGGCAATAACTGTAACAACTTTGAAGACTGGAAAGTAAGTAAGCTGTACCTTCAGGACGTCAATCCAGTTCCAGCCTCGAGGGAGCTCCCCTTTGTGATCTAGAGGACAAGAATCAGTAACCTTAGCAAGACCGATCAGATGGTTCGAAATGAACCGACATCCTAGCAGACAGTACTCTTTATACTATTGCACACAACAAGTAGATGAAAGTGTGCAAGACAAATCTGTTACCAAGGAAAAATGAGGGGTGCAATTGCCACACTGCTCCCACTCAGGTGGAGAGCTCTACCTCCTACAAGGCCAGTGCTTATCTGGGTAGGTGCAGGGCTAGCTCCCTGTTTCAGGAATCACACCAGGGCACTTGGCTCCAGATAAGCAAGATGACACCGACAAATGTTTGGCTTCAGGACTCAAGGGGAGTGAAAGTTAACTTATGGACAACTTGGCCATGCGCTGGTAAAACGTTTTTCAAAGGGAGCTTGACTCTATTGCTGTGTTCTCAACCTGTGGGTCATATCTCCACAGGCGTCACATATCAGGTAGCCTGCATTTTAGATATTTACATGATGATTCATAACAGTAGCAAAATTGTAGTTATGAAGTAGCAACAAAATAACTTTATGGTTGGGGGTCACCACAACATGAGGAACTGAATTAAAAGGTAACAGCATTAGGAAGGTTGAGAACCACCGCTGTATTGAGAATGTTTGGGACAAAGCTTATAAGGACTCATATAAAAATGCATAGTTTACAAAATGCTTTCATCCTTTTAATATTCAAAGTTAAGGAACAAGTTAACAAATAAACGATTTACTTAAAAATTCTTCAATATTAGGGCCAAAACGATGGCCCAGCAGGTGAAGGTACATGCTGCCAAACCTGACCCCTGAGTTCATCCCTGGTCCCCTAAAATTGTCCTCTGATCTTCACAAACATGCCATGGTATGCATGTGCCCACACAGACACATATGTGCACAAAGTAAATAACATTTAAAATATAATAACAACAATTCTTCTATTTCAAATGGCTTAGCTTTCTTATTCTTCACGTTGACGGCTAAGCTCATTTTATGGAGCCTTAAAAAGTTATTTGAAACAAGTTCTATACAGATCTGGAAAAAATGCTCCAAAATCGGAAACTCTTTGAAAAGTTTTAGATTTTGGAACATTTTAGATCTTGAATTATGGCTGTTCGATCAGGAACTATGACAACATTCCCGAATCTGGAAGGCCGTTAGCTCTAAAACTTCTGGTCCCAAGCACGTGGACAAAGGGTATTCACCTGTATTGATTGTCCAGCAAAGCAGTCAGAAACCAATGGTTCTCTCAGAGAGAGGCAATTATAGGAGCCCAGTCCCTGATGCTCACGGTTCTGTTCTCTTTCAGATCAGCAAGAATCTTATGTCACAGATTCTGAGGGTACACGGTTGGACCATCAGTGCAGATGCCCAGGCTATCCCATTAAAGTTATGCTAAAATATTCCAGAAAGACAATAACCAGAATTCTAGAAAACAGACCGCAATAGCTAATATTTTTACTTCAGTTATTTACACTTTACTGCTGCCTGATCTGAGGTGAACGATGCGGAGACTTTTGTACCACCCAGTTACAATTTCAAACTGTTGTTTATGAAGACCAACACAGTGTTGGTTTCTTTTTATTCTACCATCGACAGACATTAAATAAAAACAGACCTAATATCCCTTCACAAAAGAAAGGGCGGGGGCCAGAGCACTTGCTGCCCTTCCGAGATGAGAGACTGCAATTCCAGGTCGAGGGGCACCAACACCTGTTTGGGGCCTCCACGAGCACTTCACAGACATGGTGGTGCACACGAGCCACGCACATCTTTATGTAAAAGTGTGTGTACACCAACAATATTTTCCTTTTCCTTGATTGGGAAAATTCAAACTGATGTCCATCTGCAAATTTCCATGTTAGAGAAAAAGGAGCAAACATTACTGTTGATGGAGCTGGAGTTGATATTCCTTTTCTGAGGAGTCTGCTATCAGACACATGGGAATTCTTTTCTGAAATGTCATCGTAGAATGAAGTTAACTACAGGCAAAAAATATTAACTGCCTGTGTTCAGATGGGAATGATGCACCAAACTGCAAGCAAAAGTTTATTTTACACAGCCTTTAAACGTCCAAACCTGTCACACAGGTAAATAAAATCCCACACGACGTTACAGTATTCAAGTGGGCCACATGTTTTGATCATTTTTCTAATGTTCCTCAGTGGGAATGTTTATAACTACTTTGTGACTCATTGTCTTTTTCCAAATGATGATGTCATGATGGAGCAGTAATAAATAATGGTATTTTTTACTGTGACTAACAGGTCTCTGATTCAAATGTTCCAAGGATAGACTATGGAATTAATCCTGTAACCCTAAACATAACAAGCACCCCCGCAACAGTGAAGTCCACCCATGTCCCATGTTAAGAAAGACAAAGAACAATGCACACCTGTCTTATCTGCCAGCTTGCGTTTCTGAGCTTTGGAAAGTTGTTCTTTCTTGTCTTTTTTCTTACTTGATGGGGCTGTGCTGGGAGCTTCAACCGAGATGATATTGGCTATGGGTGTCTGCAAGAACAGAAACAGATCTTAGACTCGCGCCTTAAGACCTGCTGGATCAGATTAAATATAGCTTCTTCTTGAAGGGGGCGGTGGGTTTCTAAATTTACAAAACCAAAGGCGTTACTGCTGTTATTCACTTATTCAGTCAGGTGTCCTTATACCTCACTGGCCTTGCTCTCGCAGAGGCTCATTTTCAAGGACACAACAGTGGGGTGGCAGCTCAACTGGGACCCCGAGAAGGAAGTCTGATCACCCATGTTATGTTGAAGAGCCAAGGTTCCAACAAAATTGTCTAAATTACTGAACTTGCTGTCATTATTGGTACATCTTTAGAAAACTCATACGTTCCACCCAGCTCTTTTGGTTTCCTGAAGAAAATCTTTAAATATTTGGGCTTGCATAGTTAGTACCTATGATATCTAAAACCTAAAATACTTAGCACATGACGAGTATTGCTATGACCGCATTATACCATTTATTTGGGCCTTACCACAATCATATAAAGTAGACGCTATTATAACTCCATTTGACAAGCGAGAATCTGAGCACAGAGGTTAAGAAAGTTGGCCAAAGTCACAGGGTTAAAAAAGATGGGCAGGGAGGATTTGAACACATGTAGGCCTCAAATGGAACTAAGATATGACTTTTTTCTTTCTCTCTTTTAAGGCAGTATCTTACAACCCAGGTTAGCCTTGAAACCCAGACTTGGCCTCTGCCTCCTCAGGACACATCGCCACACCTGGCTTTAATTTTAATGGATAGAAGTATTTTAATCTTTGCTGAAGGGTAAAATGGACAGAACATAATTCCATTTTCTCCACAAAATAGAAGAAATCTATGATTCATTGTTCTTACTTAAATCAAATGTAATTCTCTGTTTAAATCTAACACAAAGTCTTTAATTAAAAACAAATACAGCAAAAGTTAATTAACACGCCCAGACCAAAACCAGCTGGCAGAACCAACCACACACTCACTGGCGTAGAATTCCCGGGACGGTGGTTCTCCATGAACTGCTCTTTATTGTCCTTAGCATACTCGAACAACGTGTAGGTCATGGCAGTGCCAAGGTTCACTTCTACCGCTTCCTGTAGTTTGGCTAAGATGCTCTGCTTCACAGCCGAGGAGCTACAAGGCAGAGACATCAGACTGTCAGGAGTGAGTCAAACAGAAGGCAAGGACAAAGCAATGAAAACTAAACTACTCACATGGTGTTGTTGAAAAACGCGTTCATAGATATAACCGGAGGCGTTTGGGGATAGGTCTCTGTCCAGGAAATCTCTATTAGGAAGGCTTTGGGATCACCATCTTCACCTATCTGAAGAAAAGGGAATCTTAGGCTTGTGGAAAGTGACCAAAAGACCTAAATTATGACTTGCAAAATGATTCTTTCCAACATTCACGTTCAGACTCAGAAGCACATACGCTGAGAAGTGCCGAGGTTCTGGGGAGGACTGGTCAAGGTGAGGGGACCAGATAGAGTTTCAACTTTACTCCCCTGGGGCTTCAGGGAGCTCATTGCTGCCGAGGGGCCATTTCTCAATCAGCAGCCAGCTCGGCAACACCAAAGATACACTTTACATGTTTTGTTTCTGAGGCTACAGCTAAGACAATAACAACAAGGAACGGGATGACAACAGAGCTGGTATGCGGAGGCAGGTGACTGTCAGAGCTGGGGGTGCGGAGGCAGGGGACTGTCTTGAGCTTGAGGCCAGCCCGGTCTCCAGAAGACATACACAGAAGAAACCATGTATCAGAAACAAAACAAAACCTAAGCCGCCAATGGACAAAAGTAATTACCCACAAACTTGTAACAGACTGTCTTTCAGCTTTCCAGCTGCTAAACAGCAGCAGGCACAAAAAACAGGGAGGCCGGTACAAGCTGTTCAAGGGACAAGAGACCAGAAAACACAGTGTATAGCTGAGACAAGCAAAGCAATGGACTCTGGGGAGGATGCCTTAGGCCAAGAGCAATTCCTGGTAAGAAATTCCTTTTAAAAATTCCTGGTCAAGTTTTTATTTAAAACAGTTTTACTCTTAAGGAAAAGCCAAACTGGCATGATACATACTCACTGGTACGCATTTATTACACACGCGGTCATTTCCCTGTCTTCCCCGTCAGCACAGAGGGCAGCACCTACTCCTTTAACATGGTTTTCCCCACTCTGGTTTTTGTTGAAGCATTTAGAAGTAATGAAACATCTTTAGTTATTAAGAGTGAAAAAAAAACCTTAGGATATCTTTTATAGCCCCAAGACAATCATCCCACGTCCAACAACTCAACACTGATATAAAAAAACTCATCTAATATATAATTTATATTACAAATTCCCCAACTATACCCAAAGTGTCCTTTAACAAATGTACTTCCAGCCCAGAAAGCTGAAATTCTCTGAAGGTTTACTCTATTTGGTTGTCTACCTTAATGGAACCTTCTCCCTGGCTTTTGAAAGTCTGTTATGACATTAAGAGCTTAGGCTGGTTTTTCTGACTAACATCCCCAAATATAGACAACTACTTCCTCTGTTCAGGTTCAGATGGGGCATTTTGTGCGAAGAGGCGATGTGGGAGCTTGTGGATCCTATCAGGATTCGCCACCGGGGCTAATTTCTTCAGCGGAGAGGGTAATAAAGAAAATCCATGCAGTAATAACACACAACTACGTCACTACACTGTTTCTTAGCAACCTTTGCCTGGAGATTTTAACGTCTGTTAATAATGCTGGCCTGAACCGAGCTTCTCACTCAAGGGGCCTGCGAGACAGCTCAGAGGGGTAAAGAAAGGCACCTGCTGTCAAGTCTGATGACCTGAGTTTGATCCCTGGAACCCACATAGTGGAAGAGGATGACCAACTCACATGCCTTGTGGCATACATGTGCCTCTCCCTGAATACACACACACACATACACACACACATCCAAGCAAAACACTCATATACACAAAATAAAAACAAATCTTTTTAAAAGTGGACTTGGGTTATAGATCTAAGAATAGAGCCATCACTCTACGGGCAAGAGAAGCCCAGGAAGAAGCCTCTTTAAACAGGCTCTTGCAGGGCTACTTAAATGCTTCAGAGCGTTAAAGAGGAGTTTGCTGAACTTGTGGTTCCAGGTAAGAGGGAAGCTGAAAAGGCAGAAGTGGAGGGGGGGGGGTCATTTAGGAGCCTACTAAACTGTTCTATTGGAGAACAGGGGGTTGGGCGGGAGGATCCCTGACTCTCCTCCTTTGACTGTGGACATGCGCTATCCAGCTTTGTGTTTCGTTCTATTGCAGAGTGCACACACATATCCTGGACCATTCCGCACACTGTGCTCAGTAGATAACTGACGCTGTTACTGTAGACAATTAGGAAACCACATGGGAATTCTCGGTGTCCCTGGTAAAGAAAAGGCAGCAGTGGCTGGGGAAATCTCAGAAGGCAGCTGCTGGATCTAACCAGAAGGACCAGGTCTTAATTCCATC
The DNA here is from genome assembly GCF_950005125.1 of Chionomys nivalis. Lineage (NCBI taxonomy): Eukaryota > Metazoa > Chordata > Mammalia > Rodentia > Cricetidae > Chionomys > Chionomys nivalis. Next base: position 30,346,952 of record NC_080105.1, read on the forward strand.
ATGAACTTTGGCCCTAAGGAGTTCCCTAGTGGCTGTGATGTTTGAGAGTGCCAACGTGATGGGATTTAGAGTCACCACAGAAACATCCTCTGGGCGTGTCTGTGAGGGATTTTCTGGATTGGGCTAACTGAGGTGGGAAGGCTCACCCTGATGTGGATACATTCTATGGGCTGGAGTCAGGAGAGAGAGAGAAATGGGCAGAAGCAATGTTCTGTCTCCCTACTTTGGGCACTTTAGTATAAGCTGCAGCCTCCTACAGGACCCTTCTGTCATGGCTTCCACTAGTGGGCTGCACGTCCAAACTCTGAGCCCAAACTCTTCTTTCCTTAAGTTTTTAAAGTTTTAAAAAGATGTATTTATTTGTTCTTACTGTGTACATGGGATTTGTGTGGAGCACACGTGTTCCCCACTAACAGAGGACAACTTTGCGGATTGGTTCTAGCTCAGGCCGTGGAGCCTGTGAGGTAGTGTTCCTATCTCTCTGGCCTGGCCCTCAAGTTGCTCTGTCAGGAATTTTGTCATGGCAATCAGTAAAGTAGCAACTATAGTTGTCACCCAGATGGAGGCAGTACAAAGATCGTGGGCCTGAAAAACCGGGGATTGCCAGAGAGCAGTGGTTCTCAGCCTGTGGCTCTCCACCCCATTTTGGATCAGATGACCTTTGCACAGGGGTCACCTGAGGCCATCAGAAAACACAGATGTTGACATTACGATTCATAACCGTAGCAAAACGACAGGAGTAGTGAAAATACTTTTCTGGCTGGGAGTCACCACAACACGAGAGACTATATTCAAGGTCCATGGCATAGGAGGAAGGCTGAGAATCACTGCCTAGAGCATGTGTTCCCTGGTCACACCTGGGAGCCTGAGATAAAAGATGCAAGAATTCAAGGCTAGATGTGGGCTATGTGGTGACACTCTGCTCTAAGAAAACAAACAAAAACCCATTTCCCATTATAGTCTACAGTACAAGCAAATTTGAGGGTTATAGAGCACTGTCAGCTATGACAGAGTCTAGGAAGCTAGAACCCAGGGAAGCCATCTTTAAGAGAGAGGCACCATGTAGTACTTAAGATTTCTTTTACCTCTAATGTTTTATAATCAATTAAAATATTTTTAAAAAGGTTCTAAATTAGGTTGGAGAGATGGCTCAGTGGTTGCCCTTCCAGAGGACCTGGGTTCATTCTGCAGCACCCACATGTCAACTCACAACTGTCTATGAATCTAGTTCAGGGGGATCCAGTGCCCCCTTCTGGGCTCTGTGAGTACCTGACATGTACGTGGTACACAGACATATTTGCCGTCAAACACCCAGACACATAATAAAATAATATTTATGCTTAAAAAGGTTCTGGATTAAGTTTTCAAATGTTACCAATAACAATGTTATAGTGGTAAGTTTTCATTTAACTGTGTCAGGAGGGCTGGAGAGATGATGGTTCAGTTGTTAAGATCACTGGCTGTTTCTCCAAGTGCCCAGTTCTGTTTACGCCATTCGTGGCTTACAACCCTCTGTAACTCCAGCTCTAGGGGATTGGATGCCATCTTCTGGGCCCCCAGAAACACACACAAAACATTTCTAGAAAAACAGAAATTTCAGAAAAACACAAGAATATAATAAAGTTAACTCATTAAGTTAGAAGATGGAGCTGGACTCTGCAGCCTCCACATCCCCTTCCCTAGCACAGAAATACATTCCCTGTACATGCTGTGTCTTACCCTGTATTGAAACGAAACCGGACTTAATTCCCGGAAGCTTTCATCTCCTTCATAAATAGAACGTAAAGCTTCTAGTTCCATCTGAAAAAAAAAAGGATATTGTTTAGTGGCATATCTGGATTAGAAAGAGACATCTTTAGCTTGCCATTCAAAACTACCCAACTTTGTAAAACATGGCTTAACTTATTGGTCCTAGCTGCTTATGACATATATACCAACACGGAACAATTATACTAGCAGCGGGTACCAACACAGGACAACTGTACCAACAGCACAATTATACTAGCAGCGGTACCAACACAGGACAACTGTACCAACAGCACAATTATGCTAGCAGCGGTACCAACACAGGACAACTGTACCAACAGCACATACTTTAAGACTATCTGGTGGGCACACTGCTAAGGGTTTTTACATTGTATCAACTCACTTAATTCAATTCTCACATCCACCTGTGAAGAGCTGACTACCATACTTCCTTCTCTATTGTGGAGAAAAGATGTGGATTAAAGCAATTCGAGAATATTTTGTGTCCCTCTCCTGAACAACTCACCCGAGGTATAGAAAATGCACTAATTGTGGAAAGGAGAAATAGAAGGCACAACGATTTCCCATTTTAAAAAGGACATCGGTTGCTGTGTGGTGGTGGAACAAGCCATGAATCCCAGCACTCAGGAGGCAGAGACAGGCAGATCTCTGAGTTAAGGACAGCCTGTCCTACAGAGTGAGTTCCAGAACAGCCAGGCTACACAGGGAAACCCTATCCCCAAAACAACAACAACAACAACAACAAAAATCAGTTACACTTCTACTGATTTCCATAGTGATACAAAGCTTAAGTAGTTGTAAAAGCCCCCAGGAAAGAAGGAGGTAGACAGGACCTACTCAAGAAGACTGAAGGACTAGAAGATGCTCATTAGTAACCCTTGCCTGGCTGGGACTTGTTCTTGGAATACTGTGGTCCCACAAATGAGAAATCTCAATCACTGTGAGTGACAGGCGAATCTTGGAGAAACAAAGACATGGGTACTTGTTTTAGCTCTCAAAAAGATTCATGTCATTATTTTTTTCTTTCAAAAGAGGGGTTCTTCTGTGTAACCTTGTCTGTCCTAGAACTCAATCTGAAGACCTGGTCTTGAACTCAGAGGTCCGCTTGCTTACCTCTGCCTCTTGAGTGCTGGGATTAAAGGTATGTACCACCACCAGCTGGCTAATGTCATTAATTTTCCAGACAAAAGATGGTGATGTTGATTTGCCCTCCACTTACCCATTTTAGAACAGACTATAAAGAAACAACAAGGCGCTTGTGAGGGTTTAGAATCCTTAGGCTCCAACAAGCCTTACAAGATAGAAACCCCCAAAAGTCTTTTCAAATCAAGCTAAGGATAATATTTGACAGAGTAAGTAGACCTTGCATTAGAACCTAAATATCTAAGCATAGGACAAGGGATGAACTGCTTTCTCTGAAGCACTACGGGGCACTGACTGACAGTATGTCAGAAGACTGTGCATAAGAAAACGGAGACTGTTCACACACATTCAATTTCAGGAGAGTTTCCAAAGCCAGCACCTTCAAAACCGGGCAGGAAGCTATCTTCAAAGATCCAGACTGATCGTGAGGAAGAATAGAATCTTACTGTTAAGAATGGAAAGATTCCATGGCTCAACCCCAGACATTTAGATTCATTAGGTCTGAGGTGGTGTCAGCTCCAGTGGTGCTGGGGGTGTTCCATTATTAGTCAGGTCAGAGAAGCGTTACATTGTGCTTTGCTGGGAGAAAGAGCTGTTTCCAATCTGACACGCAATAATTGTACTGATCGCCTGGATGGCTCAGTGGTTAAGAGCACTGGCTGCTTTTCCAGAGGACCTTGTTCAATTTTTAGCACGGACATGGTGGCTTATGGCTGTCTATAACTCCAGTTCCAGGTATCCAACACCCTCTTGTGCCCTCTGTGGAACCAGACATGCAAGTGGTACACATACACATGCAGGCAAAACACTCATATACTGTTTTAAAAAATTGTATTTTGGGGGTACAATGCAGCCCTTTGATAAGTGTACCTATCAGACAATGATCAAATTAGGGTAATTAGCATATCTATCACCTCAAAATTTCAATCATTATTTGTCAAGGAGAAATGCAGAGGATACTTTTTATCTATTTATCTATCTATATGCTTATTTAGTTTTTCGAGACAGGGTTTCTCTGTGTAACAGTCCTGGCTGTCCCGGAACTCACTTTGAAGAGCAGGAGGAACCCTCAGAGATCCGCCTGCCTCTGCATCTCCCAGTGCTGGAATTAAAGGTGTGCACCACCACTGCTAGCATAAGGCAGAGGATACTTTTTTTTTTTTTTTTTGGTTTTTCGAGACAGGGTTTCTCTGTGGTTTTGGAGCCTGTCCTGGAACTAGCTCTTGTAGACCAGGCTGGTCTCGAACTCCCAGAGATCCGCCTGCCTCTGCCTCCCGAGTGCTGGGATTAAAGGCGTGTGCCACCACCGCCCGGCTCAGAGGATACTTTTAAACTAGCCATGCTACTGTGTGGCAAGACATCAGACCTTGTTGGTCTCTTTTTAAGTTTGTATCCACTTACTAGTCATTCCTCTTCCCTTTCTCTCTATCCTCGACCCTGATCTCATTAATGCTTTGGAGTCCAGGAACTGGTAGGTGTGTTTAGCGGGTTATTCAGACACCAATTAGCTTGTTGGATTTGGGGGTTCTTTACAGAGAACCTGTAACTTGCCATCAGTATGCTAACTTTTAAGCAACACACTCAAAAACAGTGAATTACTACATTCTTCTTCCAATCCTTAATCCATCACGTTCACCCTGGGGCACTGTACAACGGCAGACACTCTTCCTCACCTGAACACATTACAGAGTTAGAAAGGTCGACGACATGTGATTTACAGCATGCATTCCTTCCAACTCTATACCAAAATGACATTTTACAAAAAAAAAAAAAAAAAAATCAAAACACAAGCTATACAAAATTCTGAGCAAAAACTGCCCCAAACAGATTTTATATTCACAAATATATATATTCACTTAATAACAGGTTGACAAGCAATTTCACTAAAAAACATTCTGGACAGAAAGCGAGACATAAGGGCCATTCATTTCCCTCCCCAGAGATTTTACTTTCTCAACCCCCTCCCTATGAGACCACAGGTCTTTCGAGACTGGATTTCTCTGTAGCTTTGGAGCCTGTCCCGGAACTAGCTCTAGTACACCAGGCTGGCCTTGAACTCACAGAGACACGCCAGCCTCCGCCTCTCGAGAGCTGGGATTAAAGGTGTGCGCCACCACCGCCCAGCTAAATTTTAAAATTTAAAGGATTTTAAGACAGGATAACTCAACACGTAAGCGCTTAAGCCACACGCGGGATTTAAGGACAACCAAGTGCACCAGGGTCGTGGACCAAGGACACTCAGCTAGGAAATCTGGGGATATCCCTGGGGTTGCAAAAAATGAGGGGAGCGGGAGGCTGGGTCGCACGTGACCCACTCATGCTTGCTGGCCTCACTGCTGACCGGTGCCGTCTGGCAGTGGATCCGCCAACGTGGGACACCTGACTGGCCAGGCTGTGAGGGCTCTCAACGCAAAGGACACGCGAGGCGTCCCGGGTGCCCCACGTTGGGACCTGCGCCGGGACTGGGGTGTGCAGTTCTGGGTTCTCACCTCCTGGTCCTCGTTGGCACCCATCGCGCAGGGCGCACAGCGTCTGCGACCGCGAAGATCAGGCGGAGAGCGGGCGGGAGGCCGGAGCACCCCGTTTCCGCGCCTCGGTCTGGGGAAACCCTCCTCGCAGCGGTGGGTACGAGCTCGCGCGCTCCCGATCCTCGGCGGCACCAAGCCGCTGGCAGTCGGCTGCGGGCCGGGAACCCAGGACCGCGTTAGGTGGGACTGGGAACCCGGACCGCGTTAAGTTGCGGGGAGGGGGACGACACCCAGACCTCTGACCAGCCGCGGAGGGGCGGTCACGAGGAGGCCCCGCCCCTTCACGATCGCTTCTCCTATTGGCTCCTCCTTTCCCCGCCCCCACGCCTTTCTCCTCTAGGAAATGGAGCCCCTGCCGTGCAAGGTGCTTCGTTCTGCTCCAGGACTGGTTGCGAGTACTGTCACTCAGGCCCAGAAAGTGCTTCCTGTGCCAGCAGAGGCGGGGAAAAGGAAGTCTCGCCTTCTGCCGCCGGCTGTGGGGCTGTCGGAACTCGGTGGCCGCGTTCCGTGACGCCCCTGCCTGGCTCTCCCGGTGCTCTCGGGGCTGGCGGCGACTCGCCGCTGCTGCAGCGGGCCCAGGGCGTGCGGCCTGGGTGAGTTGGGCCCGGAGACCCTTGCTGGCCAGACCAACCCGGCTGGCTTGGGGGCCTGCGTTTTCCCTTGGCGTCCACGGGTGCAATCTTGGCAGTTCTCTTTCAGCTGCAAAGAAGAACGCGCTTATTTCTAGATAGAGAGCTCATTTCTGATAGAGGAAGATGGAGTCAGTTTCTAGGCCTGTGAGGTTACTCTCCTTTCCAGTTGTAGCTACCAGAGCCGAATGCTATGACCCTGGGGACAGTGTCTTTTCTCAGGTTGTGTTGCTTCTCTTCTACAGTGTCGATCATGCACCAAGCGATCGTTCTTTGTTTGAGCTTTTTGCAGTTGGACGTCTCTGAATCCTTGCTGCTAGCCGACGTCTTGCTCACTGATCCATCTGTCCATTGATAGCCGTCTTCGTTAGTAGCCACTTTGATTGGGTTAGCTTGTTTCTCTCCTACGCTAGCTGACACATTACTTCCGCTGCACTAACCAGGTGACCTGGTGCTGAGTGAGGTCTTACTTTGTGCTTCTGCCTGTCTCCTGCCTGTCCATAGTTTGCTTGGTTTCTCCATTTATTTTCCCGGAAGTCAGGAAACGACCCCTTTCCTGCGTGTCATTGAAATCTATTCAGCTAGTACTTGTCTTGTCCCATTCCTTTGAGATCCACGGCGGCGTTAGCAGGGCCATTGCAAGTGGCAAAGCTTGTACGGCAGAATGTGGCAAGGGTTGCTGGTGCAGTTTCCGTGATGGTGTTGGGACAGATTTGCTGTAATTGAGAGCTGCACTGTCATTTGTGGTAGCCATGGGTGACTATCGAGCACTTGAATTGGGCTAGTCTGAACTAATATGGTCTGCGAGTATAAGATACAACACCAGAGTTTAAAGACAATGCACAAATAGGTTTTTTAAAAGTTCATCGATAAGTTATAGTCATGTTTGTTGGAGAATATTCTTGGGTTACAGTTTCTCTTTTTTCTTTTTTTCCCATTTTCCTTTTTTTTTTTTTGAGGGGAGGAGGGGTATTGAGGTGCCATCGCCTTGGTCCTCCTGTAACTACCCTGTTAGACTAGTCTACTGTGGAATTTGAAGCTATCTTCTTGCCTGCCTCTGCCTCTGCCCCTTGACTGCTGGGTTTACAGGAGTTTGCTGTCTGAGCTGGCTTCTCTTTTACCTTCCGATGTGACTTGCAGGGAATTATCACGTGATTTATGTGACTCGTACTGCAATCCTCTCAGGCAGTACTAATTTAAAAACTTCGTCAGTTCTTTCTGCTTCCCTTTATGACAACGCCATATTCAAGGGCCACAGCTATTTCCCCTGAGCCTCTGGAAGTATTAAGGGAACTGGGTTTTTCTCCCTCTTGTCTCGATTGTCTGGTATTATGGAGCCATATTATGTTGTGAGCTCTCCTAGGCTATTTCACTCTTGGTCCTGAATTCTCTGGAAGCAATGTGTTTCTTTGTCCTCACAGCACCACCCTTCCTATGAGTCTTTGAGAGCAATTCTGCAAGCTTGTGTTATAGATACACATCATTTCTGGCAAGTGTTCCAAATCACTTTCTGATACCCCTTGTTTCTTTAGCACTTAAGCATGTGATAGCTAATTAATTAAGATGATTAACTTTTCAGTTAGAAATAGTTCACAATTTTGGGAAAAGTGGTGTTTTGCACTTCAGTTTTCCCAGGGACTGCGTTGTGTTTTGTATAATGTGATGACGCCAATCACTTCTTTAAAGGAGCTTATGAGAAATCCTTTTGGAAATAAGGAATCATTTTAAAAATACGGTGATAATTTTGTCTGGAATAAGAATATTTTTATACAATTTTTCTTTCTTTTGGATTTTCGAGACAGGGTTTGTCTGTCTAATAGCCTTGACTGTCCCGGATAAATAATCATTTTCTAAAGTCAGTGCATATCTGCATCCAGTGTCGACTTAGCTACAGGACACAATAGAACCATGTTCTGTATGTGTTTCCACCCATTATTAGTGTTTCTCTTACAGACTTTCCTTTACCTATTGCATCATCTTACTTTATGAAAACTGAGAAACAGCTATTAGATAATACATACATTGTTTGAATTATCTTCTAAGCACTGAGGAATTAGTTATTTGCAATTCCAGAGAAATTAGAGGAAGTTGGATGTGTGTGTGTTTCTTATAAGTCAATAACTTTTTAAATTTTATTGATTATGGTTGATATAGGACACATAGCTCGAATTAAAAGAAAAGCATTTTTAAGACAGTCTTACTATTTTGCCCCCAACTGTCCTGAATGCTTTATCCTCCTGTCTCGGCCTCCTGGGGACTGGGATTGCAGCATGTGCCAGTCTGGACCTATTTTAATTTCATCACTTCTGCTTTCTTAGCCTGTTCGTCCCAAACTTTGGTATACATTACTGTGAATGTATAAAATTTGTATAAAAATCGACTACAACCTCTTTTATGAAATTTGAAAGAAAAAAATGCAATGCAATTAGTAATTTTAATAAATCTAATTTAGGAATTAAAGTTTTTATTTTACTCTCTTCTGTATGCATGACTGTGTACATGCAGAGCCGTTTGTCTTTTTATAATGTTTATATGTTAGATGTTGATGTTGGTTTTTTTAATTAACTATGAATATCCTGACATTTGTATTTCAGATTTTTCTGTGACGTCTTAAGCATGAGCCCCACACGGTGGGACTTTCCTGTGGAATTATGTTGTCGGCCAATGGCTTTTGTTACACTTACTGGCCTTGATGTAGTTTATAATGCTGTGCATCGAGCAGTCTGGGATGCTTTCTGTGCCAATCGGAGAGCTGATCGGGTACCAATTTCTTTCAAGGTGCTCCCAGGTGACCATGAATATCCAAAATGTAGATCTAAGGTAATGGCATTAGAATTGCTCATACTCATTCATAGTCCCTGTCCTTTTCCCACCCCACTCCCAACCCTGCTGTGTGTGTGTGTGTGTGTGTTGGAAACTTGGGAACCCCCTGAGTTTATGGGGCAAAGGTTACTGTTGTGCCTAAGGAAAAACGGTGTTTTTATGTACTATGGGTATATGCATATGTTTAATAACACTTATTTTTAACCTCAAGAGGATTGACTAATTACAGTACTTCAACACTGTGAGCCTACATTTTTCTCTAAAAATTTTTTATTTGTGTATTGTGTGTGTGTAGGTTCACTGACAGCTCATAGTGTCAGTCTCTTCTTCCAGCGTGTGGGTCCTGAGGACTGGATCAGGTCCTAGGCTTTGCACAAAGTGCCCTTTCCATCTACCCCCATCCCTTTTCTTTTCATAAAACAACCCCCACATCTCCACAATCTTAACAAAGTCTTTTTTAAAGCAGTATCTCACATTACCCATTCATCATTTCCAGTTTCATTATGGAATCCATGACTTTTGCAGTTAGATTTAGTTTTACCAGATTTTAAACAGTTTTGATTTCATCCATCGGTCAGGTTTCCACCATGGCAGTCTGTCTGTGAACAGATGAAGTGCAGTGGACTCCCGATTGTTGTAACATTTTACAGGAAAAGAGGTGGGTGGGGAAGTAGAAGTAGACCTGGGAAAGGGCCGAGTCCATCTTTATACATAGCTAGACCTTGGCGTTATTAGGCTCCTTGGTTTTGGCCGTTCTCCTCCCACGGAGGGGAAGCGTTGGTGCGGTTGAGAGTCGGTTCTAACACTAGACACTGACAGCTGTTACTAGTTTCTGACGGACGTACTGTCCTCATCTTAGGGCGGTGTGCGTAGGGAGCACAGCAGACGCCTATAAAGTGCCTGGCACTCCGGAGCGCTTCCTGTTGCTCCTCTTACCACCTAACTCGGTTTTGTCGCCGTCGGCAGAGAGCGTCGTACGAGTGGTACATTCCCAAAGGGATCCTGAAGACCGGCTGGATGAATAAGCATCTGAACCTGGTGCCGGCTCTGGTGGTTGTGTTCTATGAACTGGACTGGGATGAGCCTCAGTGGAAAGAAAAGCAGTCTGAGTGCGCGACCAGGGTGGAAATCGTCAGGTACGACGCGGGTGGGCCTCTGTGGTACTCGCCACTGTCTGTTGTTCACTGGTTTACCTGTTTGTGACATCAGGGGTTTTGTCCATGGCCTGTGTGTGCCAGGCAAGCAGTCAACCCTGTTTGCAAACACTTGAAAGTAATTCAATACTGTTTAAACTGCAGTGGTTACCTTGGAGACTGTTAGCCTCATTCTGTTTCTAATAAATATTAACTATATAGTACTAGGGATGTGAGGAAATTTAGAAGGCAAGTTGGCCTGGTGTTCCAATTTTTTGTCTATACTATGCTTTCTTTGGGAGATAACAATTTACTACCAGACCCCAAAGATATATTTTATTATTTATTTATTCTGTGTGTGTGTGTGTGTGTGTGTGTGTGTGTATGCATATGCATGTGCATGCATGCTGGTGCTTGCAGAGACCAGAAGAAGGCATCACACCCCATGGAGCTAGAGTGGCAGGCTGTAGTGAGCTGCCCCACAGTGACTGCTGGGAATTGAACTCTGGTCCTCTGGAAGAGCTTCAAGAGCTCCTAATTGCTGAAGCATCTCTCTTGGACTCGCATAAGCACTTACTATCTCTCTGGCACTTACAAATTATTAATAATTTGTTATTGTGTGCGCACAGTTTGTATTTTTGTTCATGCATGCCATGACATATGTAGGGGTCAAAGGACAGCCTTGGAGAATTGGCTCCTTCCTTCTTCTTTTGAACATATATTCAGGCTCGAACTCAGGTTGCCAGGCTTGCCTAGCTGACACAGAAGCTCTGCCCGTCTCATTGGTCCCCATAAGGCTTTGTCACCGTGTAGTTCTAAGGCAATTATTCTGGATGGCTAATATGTCACTATGAAGAAGTACATTAACTGTAATTTTTATATAGAAGTATATGTTAAAATTTCATGCTAAATCATCTTCACTTTTATTTTGTTTGGGAGGCAAGTCATGTGTGGGTCAGAGGACAACCTGGGAGAGTTGGGTCTCTCCTTTCAAAAATTATGTGGAATCAGGGAATCAACTTAGGTCATCTCGCGGGCCCTTAAGTTTCACTTTTAGAGCAGATTTTAGGGATAGTAAGTGTGATATATGATTATACTCTGAAAATAGAAGTCATTATGGCAAATATATTCCTTTGTAGGAAAAGGTTTACTCTGATCTTGATGTGTTTTAGTTGGAATTTGTCTTCAGTTGGATGGTGTGTTTTATGTGGAGCCTGACATAGATCTGCTAAAACAAGCTAACTGCTTTAGTAACTATGTTGTTATTTTTCCATTGCAGGCAGAGTTTGCAAGGGAGAAACACAAAGGTCGCAGTCGTCCTGATTCAAAAGAAAGCACCTCTGCCTCCAGGTATCGGAAGGCCATCAGTTGCTTTATGCCCCATTACTGATACCAGGAGGCAGATTTTTTTTTTATATTTAAATGTTTTGTGTGTTCATTTTGGGGGCTGATAGTATGCCAACTTCAAAAAGACACTCATGAAAGGCCAGAAAGGTGGCTCAGCAAGAAAAGGCACTTGCCTACCGCTGAGTTCTGATTCCCAGAACCCGCTTGGTGGAAGGGAAGAATCTGTTTTGAAAGCTGTCCTCTGACCGCCACAGGTGTACTGCTCAGTGCAAACATGCATACATACCTGTGCACATACATATGTATACACACACAAAGCAAATAAATACTTAAAATGTCAGTAATACGCAAACTGTTTTTTATAAATAGTAAGAACAAATGAAGTTTTCAAATGCTCAGACTTGCTGTTTTATTTCTGCTTATCCTCACATATGCATGGATCGGTTGACAGTTAATTCAGTAGCTAAAAATAGTGTTATTTACTTGTCTGATTCTATTTAAAATTTGCTCTTACATAAAGAAATGTAGGGTTTGTAATATTGTCCAGAAAAATGCTTCATTTAAATGACTCTTCCTTTACCTTCCCAGATTTTCCTAAGTTAGACTAATTTTTGTTGCCATGTTGAAGCCTGTAGCATTCTGAGGTTTTGGAAACTTCCTTCATAAATAGCTGCCCCCATTTTTATTTGTCTTTTCAAGCAGCCATGTGATGTGGTTTGTCCTGTCTGCCCTGCTCAGGAGGAAATAGGAATGTAGTCACTTCTGGGAGCCCTAAGCCCTCGGGGAGAGCAGGAATCCTACTCACATAGTGACAGGGGCTTGCAGCTCTATTCCTGATTACAAATGTGGGTAAATTTTACTACAGGAGTCTAATGCCTTTGCTTCATTTCTCTTTGTCTGGGGCTTGCTGACAGGAGAAGACGTCATTGCCTCAGAGCGGGCTGCAGCTTTATGCAATGTGTGTGAACTCTCAGGCAAGTCTCTGTTTGTGCTGCCCCACACTGACCACCTTGTGGGCTACATTATAAGGTAAATCAAAGTTTTCTTGTTGCTCAGGAATGAAGAGTTGGTAGAGTAGACCCTTTTATTTACAGACAACAACGAAATGTTCATAATATAATCATCCTGGACAGTGAAGTTCAGCTAGGCAGTTCACTTACGGAAGAGTCACAGGAGTTAGCGGCCGCCTGGCACATTAGCTAGTTCCAGGCTATGTGGGCTGTGCAGACAGGCCCTGACTCAAAGCCAGACGCGCTTCTCTAACTGTCTAACCGGGTTTCCTTAAAAGCAGGGAAGGGCTTAATTCCATGTCTTTCTCTAGGCTTTTGTTTTAGAATTACATTTATTTATGACTCAGGGGAGAGGGCCATGCCCGTGCCGCAGAGGGCATAGGACAACTTACAGGAGTCAGTTCTGTCCTTCCACCATCTGAGTCCTGGGATTGAACTCAGGTTCTTAGGCGTGGCAGCAGGCACCTTTACCTGCTGAGCCCAAGTCTAAGCAGGTCGATTTGTTCCCAGGTCTCTTCTGCTTGGTTGTCACATGTTCTGAGTACACAGCCTGTTTGGAAACTGAAGCAAGCTTACCTTTGATGTAGTCAGGGCTGATTTCTCTGAGAAGGTTATCTTTTCATCTTTAGAGTAAGCTATACAAATAGTTCTCACTATAGTCCGTCCCTTATTGTTCTCTCTTGTAAAAATTTAAGGACAAGTTTATATTAATAACTTTTGTTTCAAGATTAGAATCTAACTTTATTTTTATATTTTAACATTTTCTAAAATTATAGTTTTGAAAATAAAAAATTCTACCCTAGAAAATTTCAATTTCCCAAGCATTCAGGAGTCAGGGTCAGGGAGGAAGGTTGCCAATTTGAGGCCAGTCTGGGTACACTAGTGAGTTTAGAGTTTTCCAAGGCTACATAGTAAGACTTTGTCTACAAAGACATGAATAAAATATTTGATTTCAAATTTTTGACTTATTTTCCTCAAATGTGGTAAAAATCTTTTGTTTTGTTTTTGATTTTTACAGATAGGGCTAATTTGTGTATTCCTAGCTATCCTGTAACTTGTTCTGTAGAGCAGGCTGTCTTTGAACTCACAGAGATTCACCTGTCTCTGCCTCCCGAATGCTGGGATTAAAAGTATGAACCATCACAGTGGTAAAAATCTTTTGAATATAGGTTAAAGTTATGTTTTATTCTGAGTAGGAGAAGCTTGCAGTCACCTGTTAGCGCCTATGAACACACTTTCCATCGTGCCCTGCTCTTACTCTCTCAGGCCCTTCCTTTCTCCAGAAGAGTGTGGAGTGCTTACTGGTCCCTGCAGCTCTTGTGTGGTGTTCATGTAACCTCAGAGTTGTTCAGTGAGCAGGACCTTAATAACACCAGTGTTCTTTCTATCTCGTAGACCAATTGTTTCTAATCTCCCCATAAGTTTTCTTATTTATTCTTTTAAACTCAAAATATTAGAAGATTGAAAAATAGTAAAATATAATTTAATTTGAAATCTTTTCAGATGTTTTATAAAATTATAGTAGGGACGAAAGTATTCTTAAAGATCATCTGATATTTATGAAGTCCAAGTATTTCATCTATTGTATTCCGTGCTGTAATGATTTTCAAAGGCCTTAGGGTGGGTCTTGATTTTAGACTTTCTTATTAGAAATACAGTGCTTCATTTTTCACCTTAATTATCAGTAAAGCCCAGTGTTGATGACAAATGTCAGTTCTCAACAATGCCATTCTTAAAAAGAGTTTGGCTTTGAATAACTGTGTGTGTGTGTGTGTGTGTGTGTGTGTGTGTGTGTGCGTGTGTTATATATGTATATACAAATACATATTTGTGTGTGTGTTCGTTGTTTCTTAACAGGTTAGAAAACGCATTTTATGAACATGCCCAGACCTATTACTACACCGAGATCAGAAGAGTGAAATCTCATAAAGAATTTTTGAATAAAACAACACACCAGGTACTTTGAAAAGCATTTCTGGTTGCTTTGTGGATGGTTCTAATTTCTGCAGTACTGATATTTTAAGTTGTTTTAGTACTTGAAAAGTTTTTTTTTTTTTAAGCTCTTAAAAATGAGTTGGTTTTCAAATTGGAATCTTTCCCCATTAAAGTTAGTTTCAAACTCCTTTACCTGTGAGAAGAGCTCTTGGGAGCTTTTCAGCTGTGTCCTTGTTGGAATCACTGTGAATTTAATTTTGAATAATTCCCTTTGTACCTTAATGCATCATAAGAATAGCATTTTTGCATTAACAGTTTCTACATAATCATTCTTTAATCTCTTTCAGCTCTTGTTTGTTAGGCATCAGTTCAAAATCGCTTTCTTCAGTGAGCTGAAGCAGGACACACAGAATGCTCTGAAGTAAGTTTCTGTTTCAGACTAAATCCTCATTACCTCAGTGTTAATGAGCCATAACCACTAACCAGCTATGAATCTTGGTCACCTTGATTTTAAGGTATTCATGTTATATTCAGATATTTAATAAGTAGTTTTTTTCCCATCTTAATGCTGGAAATAAGTTGTCATAAACTTCCTGGTCTAATTTAACTACATTTCATGATCTAAAGAAAAGAGTGTCACAATACTCTTAATTTTTCTGTTTTTATTTTTCTATTTGTATATTCAGTAAAATTCTTGAAACTAATTTTCAAAGTATAATAAACATGAAATATTCATTTATTCAACTCAAATAGGCTTTATCATTAATTGTTTAGTTTATCGCATCATTTTTCATTTAAAGACCCTGCTGGAGCCTTGAAGGTGGGTAGCAGGTGTGTTGACATGCTCAAACGTTTTATTCCTTTGTTTTTACCAACTGCAGTTTAATTAAATACCATCTCTGTGCGGTAGCTCAGAGTTTTGGATATACATTGGCAGTGTGGAAAGGGATTTAAAAGGAATCAGTTATTCATCTTATAATTGGGGAGAGAACAGCAGTAGATCAAAATAATAGCTGGATTTGATGTCATTTATTTTTATTGGTGGATGGGTGGTGTCAGTTGAGACCATTTGCTGGAAAGGATAAGACCAACCTGGGTTGAATAACGAATTCCAGGCCAGCCTGGGCTATCTAGTGAGACTGTCTCAAAAGTACACACATACACGTGTATGTATTTATTAAGAGTGCTTTTTTTTTTGAGACAATCTCTGTAGCCCTGGGCTGTTTTGGAACCCACTATGTAGACCAGATTGGCCTTGAACTCACAGAGATTCTCCTGCCTCTGTGCTGAGATTAAAGGAGTGTGCTACCATGCCCAGCAAACAGTGCTTTTTTTTTTTTTTTTAAATATTTATTTTATTTATTTATTTATTATGAGTACAATATTCTTCTGCAGGCCAGAAGAGGGCACCAGACCTCATTACAGATGGTTGTGAGCCACCATGTGGTTGCTGGGAATTGAACTCAGGACCTTTGGAAGAGCAGGCAATGCTCTTAACCACTGAGCCATCTCTCCAGCCCCCAAACAGTGCTTATTTTTTAGTGTGATTTTTAGATAACCATCCAATTTACCCTCAGTTTTCAACTTGTTTCTACTTGTTATTGACTGGCTAGTTAATTATAGAAAGAACAGTATACTACTGGGGATATATATGGATATATATTATATATATAATACATATTATATATATATGCTGTTGTTGAGCTGCTGAGTGCTTAATATTGTTCTTGGGAATGTTAAACATTAATTTCTATCATAATTAACCACCTTCTTCATGTTTACTTAGGAATTATAGGACTGCCTATAACCTTGTACATGAATTGAGAGCCCATGAAACTAATATTCTGGAAATTAAGACGATGGCAGGATTTATAAACTACAAGGTATAGTTCTACTTTGAAATAAAGGAGATTTACCTTTCAACATTACCTTCTTTAAATGCAAAAATCAAAATCAGTTTCTTGATACGAAAAGTTGGTATTTGATGAATTTTGTTCCGTTTTTTGATGTCCTTTACTCAAAAATGGCCTTGACTCTCAGCAGCCTCATAGTAATAGCTGTGTTTTGTGTTTTTAGGTACTAATTATTGAGAGTCTTTCAGTGTTTGTTTCTGAGTAAGAGAAAGAAGTAGTCAGATTTAGAAAGCTGCCTGTTGTTGAGTTTAAACGATGCAGCATATTGGAAATTATGTAAGCATTTCCTGGAGTATGACTCAGCCATAGAACAGATACATCTATTTAGTATAGTGGGTTTATTTTTGTATTTTGAGACTTGCTCTCACTCACTGTTGCCTAAGCTAGTCTTGAACTCTGGGGCTCAAGTGATTTTGCCTTAGCCCGTTGAGTAGCTGGGCCTGCAGCATACACTACCACTGTTGGCTCAGTTCACTTTAGTAAAACCATAGATATTGTTTAGCATTTTAAGATTGTGTATTGTAGAAGTAATCCTGTTTGTCCCATTCCTGTCCTGTCCCTGTTCCATCCTTGTGTCATGACCTGTTCTTCCTCCCTGGCTTCCAGCAGACAAGCAAGGCTGTTATTGTTTTCCCACTCATTTAACAATGTCTGACACTGATGGGTGATGTGTGGTAGAGAACTTTTTTAGTGAACACAAATCTAAAAGTGAATATTTCCTGATCTGACAATCCTTTTTTTTCCGGAAATTTCTTTGCCAATTATGGGATTATCTGTAACTCAAAATCTATGGATACTTACTGTATTTTCTAATAGAAAAAATACTGGAAATAACCTTACAATGGGTGATTGTTTATATAAATTATCATGGGACATTAATAACTATTCAATTATGAATGTGGCAGCTTCATCAGTCAAGATGAAGTGATAGCTACGTGTCTTAGTTTGGTTTCATAACTAAAAGCAACTTGGGAAGGAAAGAGTTGATTTGACTGAAATGTCTCAGGTCACAATCCATTGAGGGAAGCCGAGGTAGGAAACTGGAGGCAGGAGCTGATGCAGAGGTCATGCAGGAGCGCTGCTTATTGACTTCTCCTTCATGGCTTGCTCAGCTGCTTTCTTACAGCACTGAGGACCATCAGCCCAGGGGCAGCACCACCTACAGTGGGCCGGGTCCTTCTGATATCTATCATTGCCTACTGGTGATCTGATGGAAGAATTTCCTCAGCTAAGAGCCCCTCTTCACAGATATGCCTAAGTTTGTGTCACACTGACAAAAGCCAACTCTCATATTTGGGATTAGATAGATAATCCTTAATTAAGGTGTAACTCAGCATAGTAATCCTGGTGCCACACGGTACCTAGTTTGTAACTGTGAATATTCAGACACTTGCCTGTCTGTAGATTGTACTGGCCATGTGATAAATGCTGATTGCCTCTGAAAACAAAAATGAAATGACTGAAGGACACAGATGGGTAAGGTGCCTGCTGCACAATCATGAGGGTTTCAGTTTGGACCCCTAGAACCCACGTAAAAGCTGGATGTGGGGGCATATACCTATAACTCTAGCACTGACTGGGGTGGGGTAGGTGGGGTCCACAGGCAGATCCTGGAGCTCACTGGGTGGCTAGTGTGGCTGTAATTGTGAGCTTCAGGTTCCGTGAGAGACTGCTCTCCTAAGTAAAACAGACAGTAATAGAGCAAGGCACTACAGAGTCTTCTAGCTTCTACGTGTGCACACAGGTACACTTCACACCACACACGTGCACGCGTGCACACAAAGATTTTTTTATATATTTATTTGTACCTAAACAATACATTAAAAGTTGTTCTAAGCTTATGGAAGTAAATTTAGGCTTTATTTTTGTTGGATTTCTGTTTACCACCAGCTCATGTAGATTGTACCGTTTGGGAACTATGTGTGTCTAGTGTTCCAGGGAAAAGACATTTTGAAATTTTCTGTAGCCCTCAGTGATGTATAGGCAACTAACTCTTGATCATGCAGGAGAAATGTTTAATTTCCTGACAATTCTAATGCTCAAAGTCAGTCTCTCCTTTATTAATTCCCATTGGAAATATTACAGCTCATTGTTATGTTTTTCCTTAGTTATAATTTTTTAAAACTCCACATTCTGGAAGGCTTTTCTAAGGCATAGGACAGATTGAGTGTACTGAGTTATTTCTTCATTTCTCAAAGTGTTCTAATGAGGACCACATTCCACAGGAATAAAGGCTGAGATTGTGTGCTCTTTTAAAGTTACTCCTAGAGTTTGCATATTTTCAATGTGTATGAATGTGTCTTTAGGCTTCTCCCTTATTTGGAGATTGAGTTTTACATTTCCCTCCAGATTTGTAGGCTGTGTTTTCAGCACAACACCCCACTGGATGCAATTGCTCAGTTTCGGAAGCACATTGACTTGTGTAAGAAAAAGATTGGAAGTGCAGAGCTGGCGTTTGAGCATGCTGCATGGATGTCTAAACAGTACGTTGAAGTTGCATTTTCTTAATAGTTTAAAAATAAAATGTTGGATTTGAAGAGATGACGTTAGCAAAGGCTTTGGCTATATACAAAATTTGGTGTTTTTTTTTTTCCTTATTAAATAGGGTTTTAATATTATGCCCCAGGTATATATCCAGGAATAGTATGTATTGATTGGTGTGATTACTTAATGGAAGTCAGATAGTTTCTGGTACCATTTTTGAATTCAGCGTGTATTTCTTGGGTTTCCACTTTGTGTTTGTATCCTGAAAATATAGGAAAGCACAAAACAAAATTCCTGCTTCATAGAGCTTAGTGTCTGTCTTAGAGTTAAGAAGTCGGGGGCGGGGGGGGGGGGACGCGGGGAGGCAGAAACTCAAGGCAGGAACTGAAGCAGCGACCGGAGAGGAACTCTGCTTACTGGCTTGCTCCTCATGACTTGCTCAGCCTGTTTATTACCCATTCAGGAGCACCTGCTCAGGGGTGGCTCTACCGACAGGGAATGGCGCCTCCCACATCACTAATTACTGGAGTAATTAGTAACTGGAGTCACTAATCCAGACAGTGCCCCACAGACTTCCCCACAGGCCTCTAACAGAAGCATTTTCTCACCTGAAGCTCCTCTCCCAGATAACTCTAGCGTGTGTCAAATTAACAACAAAAAGACCAACCAGGACTGTGTCTATTAACAATTACCTAGATAAAGTTGCCTCCAGAGAGTTGGATTTAATTGAAGAGTGAAGTTGATGCTGAGGTCTGAATGGTGTAGTCATGGGCTTGAGTTATCACAGATAACTTAAAGAAAGAACTTTATTTGTAATTCATCACGACTGTATATTATTATTTACAAGTAAATTAGCTGTTATTCAGTAGTTTTACTTTAATAATGTAGTGTGCTGAGCTTACGGTCTCCAGAATGAATACTTGTTAGAAGTAAGCTGCTTTTCCTTCCCTGTACTATCCATTCTTTTCATCCCTTGGTTTGTTTTCTTTAAGATTTCAGGCCTTTGGAGATTTGTTTGATGAAGCCATTAAGTTGGGGTTGACAGCTATTCAGACACAGAACCCTGGTTTCTACTATCAGCAGGCAGCTTACTATGCGCAGGAGCGGAAACAGCACGCCAAAGCCCTCTGTGATCATGATGTAAGTCCTGGCCTGCATCACCTCGCACTCAGGACACTGTAACCTTTCCTTCAGAGAAGCTAGGGCTCATAGTATTGATTTTTCCCCCTTTGTCTTTGAATATCTTTCAAATTATTTTGACTTTTCAATTTTAACCCAGGTATTCTACTTTTAAACTTGCTTGAGCAGGTTTTGCATGTATTAAATTTTTAAAATTTGTCTTATTGTGATTTAAATATAGTATTTTAATAGATGATTTAAACTTGGTTTTGTAAAGAATATGTGGACTGGGGCATTAACAAGTTCGAGTCAATAGAATAGAAAGTAAATTGAGGAGCTTTAAACCTAGGCATAATCTCTTGACACAAAATTTCATTTTCAGAAGTAGGATGATGGATGTGAAGGGTCAGTACCAACCTTTAGTTATGAAGTTCTCATAGGCTTATTGGTTGCAGTGTAAAATAGGAATTTTCTTTTTAAAGATTTATTTACTTTTATGTGCATTGGTGTTTTGCCTTCATGTGTGTCTGTTTGAGGGTGCCAGATCCTCTGGAACTAGAGTTATAGACAGTTGTGAGCTGTGGGTGCTGGGATTTGAACCCTGGTTCTCTGAAAGAGCAGCTAGTGCTCTTAAACTGCTGAGCCACCTCTCCGGTCTGTAAAATAGGAATATTATAAAGACTTTATTAATATATGTAGCAGCAGGGAAGCACGAGAAGGCAAATGTTTAGAAAAATTTAGTGTTAAAGTGATATGTACAGAACATATTTAAATGGAAAAAGTAGCTTGACATATGGTGCTGATTGGTTACAACTAAGGTTTGTGCTGCAGTAGAGAATAACGTGTGTCTTAACAAGTGGCAGGAGATTAGTAACTTGGAATTTTATCTTTTTCCTTTGGGTGTTGTAGAATTTCTCAATAATGTAATTATATTACATTTGGTTTTAGATACACAAAAGAGAAAAGGAATTGTAAATATGTTCTTTTTAGTGCCAGAAAATACCCTTTCCACCAATACCAGAATTAATACAGAAGTAATAATGAGAAAAAAATGGCTCTTTTTGTCAGGACTCCATATAATGTCGATGATTTGTGAGTGAAGTCATCACAACCAATGATTTCAGTTTATAGGAATTTTCTCTCTCTCTCTCTCTCTCTCTCTCTCTCCCTCTCTCTCTCTCTCTCTCGTTTTTGTTTTTTTGAGACAGGGTCTCTCTGTGTAGCCTTGACTGTCCTAGAACTAGCTCTGTAGACCAGGCTGGGCTTGAAATCCCAGAGATCTGCCTGCTTCTGCCTGAGTGCTAGGATCAAAGGCACACACCACCACACCTACTTAAGGTTTATAGGATTTCCAAATGTTAATAAAGCATGTTAAAATATTTATAATGGTGCTTTTAGACAATTTTTGATGCTTATATTTATGGATATTTCTTTATTCGGTCAAAGATTGGCCGAGAGTTAATTTGGGATGAATTTCATAAGCTCTTCCTTAGCTCTGTTTTTTGGATTGCAGGCCTCTGTGATGTACCCCAGTCCTGATCCCTTAGAAACACAAACAGGTGTTCTTGACTTCTATGGACAGAGACCCTGGAGGCAAGGAATCCTAAGTAAGTAATTTTTCTTCTTTTCCTTTCATTCTCAGACAGATGACTTTCCTACTGTGTAATGGCAATGGAGCCGGGGAAAACTATATTGAAATTCATATCTATGCTTTTTAAACTTCTTTAAAAATGTGCTTTCCTAGTCTGGTTTTTGTTTGCTTGTTGGTTCATTTTAAGATTTGTGCTCTTAGTTTTTAGAATGGTTTCTTTCATCATATATTAGAGTAACTTAGAGTTAAAAGCATTGATGTGACTAAAACATTTGAGTATTTAAGCATTTTAACTTTGGTGATTTTATTTAACATTTTAAAATGGCATTACTATGTATTGCCTTAAAAAGAGTTTGTGTTCATCTTTCTGCATTCAGTGCACATTTGACTGGGCAGCATCTGTGGCAGTGGCACCTTAGGTGCTACTGAGTCACACACTTCAGTTGTCCATAGAGCACGAGGGTGTGACGGGAAGAGAACACCAGGGTTAGGAACGTTCTCTCAGAAAAGAAACTCCGAGAACTCTCCATGATAATAACACTGTCTCTGAGAATCTTTAAGATTCCAGAATGTTCGCAGTCTTAAATGCGCTCTGTTCTAGTGAAGGCTCCAGGAGTTGGCGTGAGGAGTTCTGTTCAGTGAGCTAAGCTGGGTTGCTTCTTGTCGTACATAGGCTTTGATCTTTCTGACCCCGACAAAGAGAAAGCGGGCATTCTCGCCATTCAGCTGAAGGAAAGAAGTGTTGTCCACTCTGTGAGTTGCTCCCCGACCCCAGTATAAACCACGTGGGCACTATTCTAGTAAAACAGGAGACAGTTTTGACTCCAACGCCCCACGCCTTTTCTGTCCCAACAGGAGATCGTAATCACTCTTCTGAGCAATGCTGTCGCACAGTTCAAGAAGTACAAGTGTCCCCGGATGAAGAGCCACCTCAGTATGTACCCAGCACACCCGCTCTGTGCTGCTTGGAGGAGTGCTCAGTTCTTAAGCCTTCTTTTCCTTTGCAGTGGTTCAGATGGGAGAGGAATATTATTATGCCAAGGACTATACCAAAGCTCTGAAGTGAGTCAGATTTGCTGTTTATTTTCACAAGTACTGATTGCCTTACAATGTAATCGGAATAGACACTTACATTGCAGGATTTGTCTTTACTGTGCCTATTTTTATTTAATTCCAGTTATGTGATATCTTCTCAAGTGTCCTCTGCTACATAATTGGTTAAGTTTCTAGGTAACCTCAGCTGTAGCCAGATGTGAACGGTAGCCGCTGAGGTGTCCCAGTAGGACTTGTGAGTTTATGTCGTGAGAAGAGCACATGGAGTTCTCCGAGGCCTTTCCACCCTCTGGAGAGCCCGTCTTCCTCCCTCTCTTAGGCTGCTGGATTACGTCATGTGTGACTACCGGAGCGAAGGGTGGTGGACTCTGCTCACCTCCATACTGACAACAGCTCTCAAGTGTTCCTACCTCATGGCCCAGTTAAAGGATTACATTACTTATTCTCTAGAACTCCTTGGAAGAGGTAACGATGCAATTGTTTGCATCATTAATATTTTTTAAATTGGAATGATGGTTTATTGTCAGGAATTTGGAAGTACTTTTGTGCTGGACGTGGTGGTGCACACCTTTATTCCCAGGAGGCAGAGACGCATGGATCTCCTGAGTTCAAGGCCAGTCTGGTCTACAGAGTGAGTCTGAGGACAGCCAGGCTCACATAAAGACTCTGTCTCAAAACAAACAAGCAAAAAAAGTACTTTTATTATATGAAATTCACTGTGCTTAGTCATCTTAGAAGTATTGATTCAAAAATATCTTAAGTTGGTAAAATGCTTGCCCAGTTTTAACTGCCAGCACCCATGTGTGTGCCAGGCATGGTGGCCCGTGTGTCTAAGCGCACTGCTGGGGCTGTGGGCACAGGAAGACTGGGGCTTGCTGACCTCCAGGCCAATGAGCAGCCTTGTCTCAAAGGAGGTCCACACGTCAACAACATTTTAGCAACACTGGAGAGGTGACCCAGTTCTCGGCACCCTTGGGCAGTTCTTAGTGGCCTGAACCCCACAAGCAGGGGACCAACTGAGCTGCCCGCCTTACCGTTCTACTTTCTTTTCCTATCTCAGCTTCAACTCTGAAAGATGATCAGAAGTCCCGGATAGAGAGGAACCTCATGAACGTTTTAATGGTGGGTTGATAATTTGTTGACAGAGGTGTACGGCATGTACACAGACCTGCATCTGTATGGACTTTCCCCCAGCTAATCGTGCAAATTTGGAACTCTGATTGCAGAATGACAGCCCTGACCCTGAACCTGACTGTGATGCCTCAGCTATGAAGACTGCTCAGAAGCTGTGGGCTGACCGGGTCTCCCTGGCTGGAAGCAATGTTTTCACAATAGGCGTACAGGAGTTCGTGCCATTTGGTGTGTAAGCAACATCCACAGTGTCCAGAGAATCCTTTGTCTGCCGTGGATAGAGGCAGAACAATAAATATGACAGGAGCTCAGAAGACAGCCATCTAGTGGATAGTAATGGGTCATTCTTCTCCTCGGTGTCACAGCAGTGAGCTAGCCAATACTGTGTTTCAGGTTAAACAAGTATTTATCGAATAAATACGTGAATGACGAAGGCCTTTGTCCAATTCATTATTACTTTAAAGCACCACGAGGAAGAACATTTTCCAGTTTTGTCTTTTTTCTTTTTTTAAAAACTATGCTATATGTGTAACAACATAGTTGACATCAGTGGTTCTCACCCTTCCGCATGGTGCAGCAGCCCTTTAGTACAATTGCTTAGGTTGAAGTGACCCCAGCCATAAAATTATTGCTGTTGCTACTTCATAATTGTAATTTTGCTGCTGCTGTGAATCATAATGTGGATATTTAATATGTGAACCCAAAGTGGTCGTAACCATAGGCTTACATATTAAATAAATAACACTATAATAGAACGATTTCATGAATGCGTTTGTTAGGGTGACCCACTTAGAAAAAGTGAATTCAAATTTCTTATTGTTCTGGGAAGCAGTGGTTGAAATTTTCCCCTGCTCAAATTCTTTATTTATTAAAAATAATTTGCTTTTTATTTGTAATTCAAGTCTTATATGAAGTATTCTTGAATAGATACCTATTTTAAATAAAGTTTTATGGTTTTTTGGGCTGGAAAGATGGCTCAGCCAATAAAGGCTAGGTTCACAGCCAAAAGTATACTTTATTGTCTAGGCAGGAGTTTTGAAATAAGCTAATTCAAAACGACTCCTTTTCCTTTTAAGTTTTGGCACCAACATTTTATCAACAAGTGTGTTTTTAAAATTAAAAATGTTTATGGAGCTGGGCAGTGGTGGTGCACACCTTTAATCCTAGCATTCGGGAAGCAGGTGATTTTTATTTACCCTTGGTTTCTTAATCAGAGAGAGTTGTGTCTGTGTTTGCTGAACAGCTGCCCCCTGTAGAACACTGTAAGCAAGAAGGCAGTAAGACTGCAGATGAGCCGTTTCTGTAGGGAACTCCCAGGGCAATGTATGGAGTGCCTGGCCCCGCCTGACTCTGCTCTTCTTGTTTGATTTCTAGTACAATGCAAAGCCAAGTTTCACGCTCCGAGTTTTCACGTGGATGTTCCTGTTCAGTTTGATGTTTATCTGAAGGCTGACTGTCCACACCCCATTAGGTTTTCCAAGCTCTGTGTCAGCTTCAATAATCAGGTAGTGTATCACTTGATGTGTTTCCACCGTGTGTGTGTGTGTGTGTGTGTGTGTGTGTGTGTAGGCTGGATGAGGGGCAGGAGCTCTGTGCATGCTGCTGCTTTGGTCTGACTCAGTTTGCCTTCTTTGACTAGCTGATTCTTCCAGATTTGTCACCTTCTCGGGCAAACCTCCCCTGAGTGCATTGTCTCCCATAGCCTTCGCTGTCTTCCACAGCTAAGACTCTTAGGTTCCGGGACAGATTGTTGCTGTTGTTTCCGGTCCCCTTCATTGTGAAATTCTCATCGTGACATTAGAGGGTAGTCCAGGGACCGTTACGTTCCTTTTCCTTGAATTGCCTCCAAGTCCATTGCTTTTCTAAATATGAGGCATGAGCTTCTTTCATAGTTAGAAACTACTAAGAATGCCATTGTAGAATAAAATATCAACTTTAAATTCTTCTTGTATGCTGATTGTATCTTATTTGAAATTCAAACTGCAGACCGCAAAGAAACAAAGAAAATGGGTGTTTGAAAATCGTCAGCCAGAAATGAGAATAGAGTAGATAAGGATTTCCTGTGATGGTTATTTGTCCTCTGTGAGAGGAGGCGGCTCTTAGAAGCTCCTAGGCTTATTAGCAGATGGGAGTGGTGACTCTGTTACACACACAGAGAGCACCCATGCACACACACACGCACACACACAGAGGCTCACATAAATAGTAATGGAAAGTAAGGAGGTTTTTGTTTTTAAGGAAAGAGTGATAGATGGTGATCCCTGGTGTAACAAGGAATGCACCTTTTGTTTTTCCGTGAGAATCAGTGCTTCCAGAAGTCGAGTCTTTCTTGGTGTGAGCACTGAGTAGGTAAACTCTTGAGTCCAGGATCGTTTGGACTGGAACTAATGTGTTTCGAATCACTCGGGTGTTTGATGCCTGCACATGACTCTGCTCACCTCTCTCCAAGGGCTACAACCAGTTCTGTGTACTAGAAGAAGCGTCCAAAGCAAGCGAAGTCTTGGAGAATCTGACTCAAGGAAAGATGTGCTTAGTTCCTGGCAAAACGAGAAAGTTGTCATTCAAATTTGTTGCAAAAACTGAAGATGTGGGAAAGAAAATTGAGGTTAGTTATAAATTTGCTCAAATATAATTTCACTGACAAAAGCAGTATGTTTATGTTAAAAGTTTTCCTTCCATATGCTCTTCATCAACATATTTGTACTTCAAAATTATTCAGTTAAAGAATTGGGCCCCATGGATGTAGTTCAGGGGTAGAATGAATTCTTCCTAGCATGCACAAGGTCCTGGATTCAATCCCCAGCCTGATGGACAACAATAGGAATATATTCTATGTATTCCTATATATTATATACATAATACTCTAATCCCAGCTTTTTCTCACTCAGTAGTATAATTAGACATTGTTTGCTCTTACTATATAAGACCAATCTCATTTTTTAATGACTAAATTATCAGTTAAGAAGTTTTCAACAATTTATATTATATAATACAACAAATTTACATAATAGGACCTAATTTAGAGTTTATCTTTTGTTTGTTTATTTGTTTTTGAGACAGGGTTTCTCTGTGTAGAGCTTATCTTTTTATTGTTCAAACATTGCTGTTTGCATCTATCTAAAGACAATGAAGATAACTATTTTAGCAGGTTGACATAGTATCGGCAGCTGTGTGATGAAAGTGATACCTTGTGTTGTATATACTCTGGAGCCAGCTGCATACGCTTCAATTGTAGCTCTGTAGCTTGAGAGGTCTCAGGCATTCTAACCTCTGTGTCTCAGCGCCTTCATCTGTAAGATGGGGATGGTGATAATGGTACCTCGGGCTTGTGGGGTTCCCTCAGTCCAGGTCAGTGCTGGCAGTGTTCACTAAGTGCTTGTTTTCCATGACCTGTAAGAGAGTGTTAGCTGTGATAAACCTGGGACATAGTTAAAATGCGTATACTTAAGATTTACTGCTCGCGTTTGCATAGTAAACTCTGTGAAGTAACTGAACTTCTGACTAATACCCAACACTTTCAGTTTCTCCCATTTAAATGTCCTTAGTGATTTGACTAAATCCCTAGATGTTTACCGCTCCAATTGGCAGCGTGAACCTGGGAGAGTGGGGCCTAAAGATGAGGGAGACTGAAGACTCACTCAGTAGCCAGCTTTATTCAGAACATCACACAGTTTATGCCCTGTTATATTCAAGCTGTGCGTGATCACAAGGACAAGTTGCCTGTGGCACAAACATGTTTTTCTGTAGAGGGGCACAAAAGCATAGTCCAAGAATAATACTGTGGTTTTGAAGAAACCGAGGTCACAAGACTCTTGTCTAGTTTTCCCACAAACTCTCAGAATTGCCCTAGCACAGCTCCATTCTTGGACTGTGTTCTCAGTGACACTTATAACTGTATTTTATTTTTTACTTGGTATCTGAGGAAACCTATCATTATAATCAATAATCTTATGTTGAGTCCTTTGGTAACGCATTTATTTGAAAGTGATATTCAGCTAATAAAACATTTCATTACTAATGTTATAAGTACTTTCAGCCGAAATGTTTGTGGGATTAGACACTAGGTTGTGAATGTATCAGCAGTACTTCCTTATTTCCGTCCGCGTCCACCAACGATCATCTGTCTGTCAAGTGCTGGCAGCATATCTACACATCCACACATCTATCCATCTATGCATCATAGCTATAACAACACCTATATATCACATCTGTACATATCTTTACATTACTTGGATGTCCCAGGTATAATGAGCACCTGCCCAGAGTGAGAGGGTTCTGTTCTTTCCCATCCTGCACGTAGCAAGGTGAACTTAGGTGTGATGGTCCTCACTGTGATGTTGACAGGGGACGATGATCAGCAGGTATGTGATTGAATTTCTGCTTCATCTTCCTTGTACAGATTACCTCTGTGGATCTGGTTCTGGGCAGTGAGTCAGGCCGGTGTGTGGTTTTGAGCTGGCAGGGAGGAGGAGGAGATGCTGCGTCCGCCCAGGAAGCCCTGCAGGCTGCAAGGTCTTTCAAAAGACGACCAAAACTTCCTGACAGTGAGGTTCACTGGGACAGCATCACAGTCCAGGCGAGCACAATGTAAGTGTGCTTTGAAAACACATTGGATCGTCTTATTTTCTTTAAATGCTGCCCTGAATTACTTCACTTCTTTAAGTTGATTACTGAGCTGTTTCTTTCCAAAGGATCATTTCAAGAGTCCCAAACATTTCTGTACACCTGCGACATGAGCCTCCTGCCCTAATGAATGAGATGTATTGTTTGGTTGTAACTGTTCAATCCCATGAAAAGTCCCAAATCAGGGATGTGAAGCTCACTGCTGGCTTAAAGCCGGGTAAGCATTCATTTTTTAATTTGGTCAATTATGTTGGTGCAAAAGTCACTGGGGTTTTTTTTTTTGCATTGTTGAAATTTGCCGTTTGATATTTGAATTATTGATTATTAATAATGTGGCTATATTATACATGGTTTTAATATGGGTTTCTCCCTTTATGTCTTTTTGATAATTACTACTTGCTATTTATTTTATATTTCTGTTATACTGTGGAAATTGTGTTGTACAAAGAGCAAATTTGAATAATTTTCTTTAAAAGAAATTTTTGGTTGCATAAAGTTTTACTTATTTCGGGGTAGGTTATATGTACCATAGCATACATGTGGAGGTCAAAGGACAACTTGTGGGCATTGATTCTCTCCTTCAGTCATGTGTGTTTGGGGGATTAAGCTCTGGTTATCGGGACTGGCAACAAGTGCTTTTACTTGATGACCCATTGAGCAGTTTTCTTACACAAGTTAAAAATGGATAATAAAGCATTGGCAACAGCTTGCAACATCAGCAAGACTTTCGACTGTAAATGGATACTGCCCTATCGTTTCCTAGCCACCCAGACCCAAATAATCACACAGAAACTATATTAATTACAACACTGGCCAATGGCTCAGGTGTATTTCTACCTAGCTCTTACACTTTAACCCATTTCTGTTAGTCTGTGTATTGCCACGTGGCCATAGCATTACCTCATTTTCTACATGTCTTATTTCCTTGGCGGCTGACTGGCGTCTCATTTGACTCTGCCCTCTTTATCTCTGCTCGGATTTCCTGCCTGACTTTACTCTGCTAAGCTATTGGCTGAAATAACTTTATTCATTAACCAATAAAAGCAACACATATACATAAGGACCTCCCACATCATTTGACCTTTGAACAAACACAATGTGGTGGTTGTTGAAGATTCGGAGTCAGTGACCGTTTGAGGGCAATCATCAAAACTGATCTTTCAGATCTCTACAAGAACTTGCCAAGGAACTCACCCTGGTCTGTTCTGTGGTGGTCAGCATCTGAGGCAAGAGGAAGAGGTGGGAAGTGCCATAAGTAGATACCTCCATGAGCTGACTGAAAAGGAAGGAGGGATCATTTCAACTGTTGCTCTCATATTTTGTACAATAGCAAACTGTTTTTCTGACCCAATGGTGAGGTGAGAGCTGGCAATGACCAGCTCAGAGACGGGTTAAGAGGCAGCTCCAAAGCATTTTGCAAAGACAGACTTGCATCAAAAAGCTCACCAAACAGCACCAATAAGGTCGCTGTCTGCTGTCCTGCTGCTAGGTTGACTCATGGCAGCTTTCTGTGCCCCGGTGAAGCTGTCAGTAGGAGAAGCATGCGCAGCAGATCAGTGAGGTGCGCTGAGAAGCACGGCGCCTGTAGCGGGCACTGCACACTGGAAAGCTCCCGGTTCTCTGCAACACCGACCGCATCGTACAGCTGGTGCTTCTGACACGGAATGCACTGGACTGTGAAATGCTGCCCTATCCACCATGCTTACCTGGCTGGCCTCTTGCCAACTGACTACCCTTCTTTAAGTATCGCTACAACTTTTTGCCGGGAAAACACTTCCACAGCCAGCAGAGTGCAAATGATTGCCAGGATTTTCTTCAATCCCAAAGCACAGATTTTTTTTTACATTATAAGAAAAAAACTTCTTTCTCATTGGCAAAAATACATTGATTGTAATAGTTCCAACTTTGATTCATAAAGATGAATTACAGTGAGCTAAAATGCACAGTCTGAGACCATAGTTCCCTTTGCACCAGCATAGTAACAAGACAGGATATTTGTTTAAAAGATGGTACAATATAGTGCGCTTTGTATAGTAGTCATTGTTACAATAATGTCCTAAAACACCACTGTATCAACCATCATAGGGCAGGATGCCAACCTAACTCAGAAAACTCACGTGACTCTTCATGGAGCAGAGCTGTGTGATGAGTCCTACCCCGCCTTACTCACGGACATTCCTGTGGGAGACTTACATCCCGGGGAGCAGGTGAGCTTGCTCGGCAGGACCCGGAGAGGACGCCGGTGGGTGGGGAGCAGGGGAGCAGGGGAGCAGGGGAGCATGCTCAGCAGGGCCCGGAGAGGATGCCGGTGGGTGGGGAGCAGGGGAGCTTGCTCGGCAGGACCAGGAGAGGATGCCGGTGGGTGGGGAGCAGGGGAGCAGGGGAGCAGGTGAGCATGCTCAGCAGGGCCCGGAGAGGATGCCGGTGGGTCTGTAGTTCTAAAGTAGCAGGGGAGCATGCTCAGCAGGGTCTGGTGGGTCTGTAGTTCTAGAGGAGCATCGCAGAGCTCTGGGACAGTGGCCGCTAGCCCACATCTCTCACGCATTTTAATATTTAAGTATGTAAAATGTCATAGTCAGTTTCTATGCAGGGTTTTAGAACAAACAACCCTCCTGTGGATTGTTGCTGGTGAAATCACTGGTGTCTGTAGCTGCAAGAACTTCTCAGTCAATTTCTGTTTTCTGGGAAGTCGACAGAGAGAGTAAAAGATTTGGAGGTTTGCGTCCTGAGAGTTGGCTCAGGGTTCTTGGTGGCTGGTGGCAGTTTTCATCAGTCACAGCAGCCACACTGTAACAACCTGTGTAAAGATGTGACTAGGAGTCTCTAAATGGGAACTTTGTCTTCTCCGTAACATTAATTACAGTGCTTACTGTGTTGCAGCTGGAAAAAACAGTGTATGTTCGCTGTGGAACAGTGGGCTCCAGAATGTTCCTTGTGTATGTTTCTTACCTGATCAATACAACTGTTGAAGGAAAAGAAATTGTTTGCAAGTGTCACAAGGTATTTTTTTATGATCACTTTTCATGTATGAAGTACTTCCATTTTGTCATATTTTAATATCTTTTTGATCTTGGCAGTAACATGTCACCTTATAGATCCACCTTTCAGCCCAGCAGAAACAAAAACCTGGGAATTGGAGGTTATTATAGTGTGGGTTTTGTAGAAGTTGTGGGCCGTGAGCTGTTTATAAGTTATTGGAAGAAAAATGGTTGTTGAAAGGGTGAGCAATGCTTCCTAGTTAAGAACAAGGCCAGTAATACTGTCAGGAACTTCACATAGCCTGGTGTGATCAGAGCCTCTTAGACAGGACCTAGGAGATGGGCTGCCAATCTCCACACTATTTTTTTTTTTTTGTAGATAGGTTTTTTCCTGTATAGCTCTGGCTTTCCCAGAACTTACTATGTAGATCAGACTGGCTTAAACTTGGAGAGATCTGCCGCCTCTGCCTGCCGAGTGCTGGTAGTAAAGGCGTCTACCACCATGCCAAGCTTGCACTATCTCATTTAATTCTCATCACCTCTGAATATTAGGAAACTAAGCCCTAGGGTCTAGGTTTATATGTGTGACTTTCCTAAGTCACATGACAAACATCTGTCTGACATTACAGCCTGAACTTCTAACCAACACAACCTTCTTCCATTTACATTTGTGTATTGTACATGTGTTTGTGTGCTCATGTACATACGTGCGTGCCGTAGTGCGTAATGAAAGTTGGGGAACAATTGTGGGAGTTGGTTCTCTCCCGCTGTGTGGGTTTCAGGAACTGAACTCAGCTGTCCAGACTTGGAAACAAGCATCTTTATCCTTTGAGCCACCCCACTGACCTAACATAATCTTCTGAAAAGATTTCTCACCAGTGTGTTGGGCTGTTTGTTTTTAGTCTTTAGAGGGGAGATCCAGCTGTTAGGTTAGAATCGAGCTCCGTGGTCAGATGTTCACCTTTGTCACTCCCATTGTAGCCACATGACTTCCATCTTAAAACTTAGACATAGTAGATAGTTATGAGCTTACATTATATGTGCATGGCAATTATATCAGTGTCTGTAACATTACTCTGAGATTTTTTCAGTTATTTTGAGCCAAAGTAAGGTAAAGAATTTGCATGAGAAGAGGGTGCAGATTCTGGACTTGGCCACATTTGTGACATTGGGCAAGTCCCTTTATCTTCTTAACATGTGGCTCGTCTTGTGTAGAGCGGTAGTGATGCCTGTCCTGCCTTCTTCACTCCATCCTGAGATGAGTAATGCAGAAGCACTGTACCGGGTGACTGTGAGACAGCAGGTGATTACTAGACAGAGCAGGTCATTGTGTAGATTTCTACAAATGTTGTCTAGGAAAAGGCCCCTGCTTCTTAATGTGTAACTTGGAGTTGTTTATCAATCAATTCTGGATTGTGCTTTGTATGCATTCTAACTTTAAAACTTCATGTTAAGAGATATTAAAAAGCCATCGAATAAGTGCCTGCTGTTGTCTTGCAGGATGAAACTGTAACCATAGAAACCGTCTTTCCATTTGATGTCGCAGTCAGATTCGTCTCCACAAAGGTATGCTCCTGTGGGGCATCCTGGGACTCACGTCAGTTAGAGAGTTGGAAGGGAAATGTGAAGTGGGTTAGAGCAATCGCTGACCTTTCGTCTTGCTTGGTGGCAGTTTGAGCACCTGGAAAGAGTCTATGCGGACATCCCCTTCCTGCTGATGACGGATATTTTAAGTGCCTCACCTTGGGCCCTCACAATTGTGTCCAGTGAGCTGCAGCTTGCTCCATCTATGACTGCAATGGATCATCTGGAGTCCCAGGTGGACAAAGGTGAAACTTTGCATCATTCTCCCATAAGGGGCAGAGGTTGCCTGTGTTGGTGTGTGTGTGTGTGTGTGTGTGTCTGTCTGTCTGTCTGTCTGTCTGTCTGTCTGTCTGTAAGTTAGCAGTATAATAGTTAATTTTTGCCCAGGCTTTTGAAGAGGTTAACAGTTTTGTCCAAAGCCTGCTCATCTCTTTTCCTACGTGTTGCTCCTCTGCTTGCTCCTTGTGACTCACGAGCTCAGACTTTCTGATTCTCCTGTGCAGGGCTTCCTACTCCATCTTCACACCCACAGCATTGGCCACGCTTCTGTTGTAACAGCCTGCGACACTGCCATTATCCAGGTCTAAGTATGGCTCCTTTAGAGTCAGAGCCATGGCCTTTTCTTTATATTGTCCATGTCTTTATATTGTGATGTCATTTAATGAGTGTTGATTAAATTGAGGGATGATTTCTAGTTGGAACCTCTGGTGTGTCAGTGTCTTATTGCTGGTGTAACAGTGACCATGAAGTTAGTATGGTCTTAAAGTTCTGGAGGTCAGAAATCCTAGAAACAGTGTGTTGGTGTGGGGAGTTACCGCTAAGATGCCAGGGAGACTCTGATTAGTGGCCTCTCCCAACTCCTACGGGTCACCTGCGTTTTGCTTCATGCTCCTTCCTTATTCATAACCAACAGTGTAGCACTTCTGTGCCATAAATTTACCACATTGATATTTGTTAATAGACATCATGATTATTTTGGTTAACTTAGAATTTAGGGAGAACCTCTGTAGCCTGTGTTATGAATATCCCAGGTTTTTGTAAAAGCCACCTCCAAAGGCTTGAACCCATGCATTTCTAAAAATGTATCAGGCTACATTACTGTTACTCTTTAGGTTTACTTGAAACAACTTAAGAAATGAACCAACCCTTTTTCTTTGTCACTGGGGACTACTTTTCTACAATCAGTTAGCCATTCATTTAGTACAGCCCTCTTCACTGGACAGCCATAAACACCCAAGTGGGTGAGGACGGCTGTTGTTGTTTCATAGTTGGTCACAGATTTGTTAAAGTTGTGTTAACTAGATGCTGTCAACCACTTGCGTTTAAAGACTGACATTGTGACTGTGAAGGTAGAGACTGGGGTTGGTTAGATGTTTAACGTCAAGATATGTGGTGTGATTTTGGTAAGAGGACACCTTCCCATACAGAGGTGAGGACACCCAGGGAACAGTGGAGGATGGTGACTGCTGGTGTTTGAACAAGAGGTTAGTACTGAGGAAAGAAGAGTAACCGTGTGAATAGCACCACAGTAACAAAGGTTTTTTCCTTACCTCAAGATGTTTTTCTTTCTTACTTTTTTTTTTTTTTTTTTGCAGAGGAAGTAGGTATTTATTTAGTGGGTTATGGAGGGGTAAGGGAAAAGGGGAGAAGGGGAGATGGGGGAAGAGGAGAGAGAGAGAGAGAGAGAGAGAGAGAGAGAGAGAGAGAGAGAGAGAGAGAGAGAGAGAGAGGAAGTGGGGGGAGGAACCACAGCAGCAGCTACTTCTTTGGGAGAGAAGCAGAAAGGAAGGAAGGGGCTTGGGCTGCAGGCAGGAAGGAAGATACTGCCTGCCTCAGTCCTTACTTTTTTTTTAAAAAGCCATAATTTGGAAAAAGGAAACTAATAACCATAGCGTATCATTCTTTCTTCAAGTTATCTGTGTTCATTACTTTTCAGTAGGACTTTGTTGCTGATATATGGATGCCCCGTTAGTGGTAGTGGTGTGTGTGTGTGTGTGTGTACGTGTGTGTGTGTACTCATCCATGTGCACATGCAAAAACCAGAAGAGGATGTCAGGTGTCCTGTTATAGCTACACCTTATTCCCTTGAGATAAGGTGTCTCATTGTACCCGTAACTAGACAGGCAGCCACCAAGTACCAGTGATAACTCCTTTTACCCCAATACTGAGGTTACAGGTGCATGTTCACCGATACCCAGTGTTTTGGAGGCGTAGGAGATATGAACTCTTACATAGCTATGTCCCCAACTGCCTCCCACTGGTTTTCACTATAAAGAATATAGATAGGTTAGTCCAAATACTAGACCTTTATGACCTAGAAAAAGTCACATGGCAATTCTGAGCTCTGGTGTCTGTGTTTCTAAAACAGTTTGTAAGATAAAGATACTGCTTTGCTGTCATGGCGTAGGCTGTAAGGGTTCTGTCTTGCAGTTGTCTTACAGACAGGAGAGAGCGCCAGTGAGTGCTTCTGTCTTCGCTGCCCGTCTGCCGGGAATGTGGAAGGTGGAGTGGCTACCGGACATTACATTATCTCCTGGAAGAGGTAAATCCACATCGGCCCCTCCCCTCCAGTGTCTGCTCTGATGTCTTTACTGTTTGTCATTGCCCTTTATCACGCTGACGTGCAGGGTAGAAGCTGCGGCCATACATGTGATTACCGTGTTAAATTACAATGATGAGGAAGATAAATCCAGCTTTTTTGGCATGATTCCATGCCAATAAAATTTTAGTCACACTAAATCTGAGCCATGGAAAGCACTAGGTGAAACGCCCTCATTTGCAGTCAGTGAGATTGTTAACATAAAAACCCAAGAGGGGTTGCCAGCAAGATGGTTCAGCAGCTAAAACTGCTTGCTGCCAAGCCTGACAGCCTGAGTTTGATCCCTAGAACCCACGTGGTGGAAAGAGAGAACCAGCTCCCACAAGTTGTCCTCTGACTTCTACACTCATACTGTGGCACACACGTGCCCAAATACATGTGTGTCCGTGTATGCACTTAAACATATACAAAATAGTTTTTTACAGAGGGAGTTCGAAAGGTTAAGGATTAAGCAAGGTTACTATATATAACATTAGTATACAACGCTCAGTGGCATTTCTGTTGGTCAGAAAAAGGCTCTTAGCAGTGCACCGGAGGAAGGGTCATTTGGGGCTGGAGAGATGACTCAGTGGGTAAGAGCACTTTTCACTCAGACCTGGGTTCAAGTCCTAGCACCCACAACTGCCTAGAACTCTAGTTCCAGGGGATATAATGTCCTCTTCTGGTCTCCTTGGGCATCAGGCATGAACATAGTACATATTACATACATGTAGACCAAAAACTCATGCACATAAAATAAAAACAACTTCTGAAAAGTTTTACCATTTCCACAGCAATCATAATTCTAAGAAACCTAGGCGTTTGCCTAGTAGGAGATTAGCATTCTCTTTACATAGGAAAGAATAGAACTGTAAAGTATTAAAAGAACAGCTGAGCTGGGCTGGGGTAACCCACGCCTTTAATCCCAGCACTTGGGAGGCAGAGGCAGGTGGACCTCTGTGAGTTTGAGGCCAGCAGAACCTACAGAGCGAGTTTCAGGCCAGCCATAGCTACAAAGAAAAACCCTGTCTCAAAACCGTAAATGAGTAAATAAATAAATAAATGAACAGCTAAATAAACAGAAAAGACATACATGTTTTATATGAATCAGTCTTTTAAGTTCTTCTACAGATTCATTGTGATTTGTGTAGTAACTTTTATTTCTAAGTTGTTAGGAAAGGTGAAAAGCTACAAGGAGCCGAGGCTCTTCATATCTTCTAAGTTCTAAGCCTCACTGGGAAGCTCTCATAGTGTGACTGGCCAGGAGTCTCCGAAGCCAGTGGGGCAGATGGGTTGAGCAGGCCTGTAGATCCACACACATGGAATGGATTTTTACAGAGATAGCATGGCCGGTCAGCTGAGGAAGGCAAGGCAATTTGGAAATTGAGAAAATAATTGACTATCCATTTAAAATGAGTTGTTTGCTATGTATTATAGGTAAATGTTTATTCCAAGCATATTAAAGTTCTGTTAAAAAGCAAAGACTTTTTACTTAAAAAAAAAAAAAAAAGAATTGTCAGGGGCTGGAGAGATGGCTCAGAGGTTAAGAGCACTGGCTGCTCTTCCAAAGGTCCTGAGTTCAATTCCCAGCAACCACATGGTGGCTCACAACCATCTGTAATGAGATCTGGTGCCCTCTTTTGTCCTGTAGGAATACAGAACGCTGTATAT
Source organism: Chionomys nivalis (assembly GCF_950005125.1). Classification (NCBI taxonomy): domain Eukaryota; kingdom Metazoa; phylum Chordata; class Mammalia; order Rodentia; family Cricetidae; genus Chionomys; species Chionomys nivalis. The sequence continues at coordinate 30,383,992 of NC_080105.1, forward strand.
ATAATAAAAAATAAATAAATAGAATTGTTTTATGACCTTGGAGTAGCAGCTTCTTTAGGAACAGAAAATAGAAGATTAAAATTAAATTTCCTGGGGCCAGAAGAAGTGGCTCAGCAGTTAAGAGCACTTGTTGTTCTTGCGAGAACACCTGAGTTTGGTTACTAGCCCCACACAGTGGTTGATAACTATTCATAATTGAGATATCCAGTGCTCTCTTCTGACTTTCATGCCACCAAGCACACATGTGGTACACATACATACATCCAGGCAAAACACACACACAAATAAATCTAAAAATATTAAAATTAAAATTTCCAAGTCATTGGAAGATATTGTAGAGAATGAAAAGATAAAATTCAAACAAAATAGGTGAACGTTTTTACAGTGTGTATAAATGGTAAGGGTGAGTAGTGTGTAACTGACGGTGAGTAGTGTGTAACTGACAGGGGGTACTTGTGTGTAACTGATGGGTAGTAGTGTGTAACTGATGGGGTACTTGTGTGTAACTGATGGGTAGTAGTGTGTAACTGACGGGGTACTTGTGTGTAACTGACGGGGTAGTAGTGTGTAACTGACGGGGTAGTAGTGTGTAACTGACAGGGGTAGTGGTGTGTAGCTGACAGGGTTAGTGGTGTGTAGCTGACAGGGTTAGTGGTGTGTAACTGACAGGGGTAGTGGTGTGTAACTGACAGGGGTAGTGGTGTGTAACTGACAGGGTTAGTGGTGTGTAACTGACGGGGGTAGTGGTATGTAACTGACAGGGGTAGTGGTGTGTAACTGACAGGGGTAGTGGTGTGTAACTGACAGGGGTAGTGGTGTGTAACTGACGGGGTGAGTGATGTGTATAACCAGTAAGGGTTAGTAGTGTGTGTAGCTGATAAGCTAAGTATTCACGTTTAGAACTTCACCTCTGGTATCCTGAGACAGACCGGTCACCTGTCAAAGTGGAGAAAGGTTTGAGCTGAGGAAAGCAGGTGGCAGGAACACAGTGGTCAGTAACTAGGGGGTGGTCAGCTAAAGATAGAGTCATGCTTCCCATTTCTTAGTTTGCAGTGAAGGGTGAATATGGCCAAGTGTGGAAGATTCAAGTATGAGTTGGAGTTTGTTCCAAAGCCTACTAGGCAGTGTTATGCAAAGTTGAAGATGTCTGTGACCCTGCAGACCAAAGAACAATTCCAAATTGTACACAATAAATATATGGATAAGAACATGCAGAGTGGCATTGGTTATAATAGTTACCCCCCCCCAAAAAAAACCTCAGAGAAACCCTAAATCGTCGAGCCATCAAATGGAAAGCAGGCAGACTGTGACATATTCAAACAATGAAAGTACATTAGCCAGTAAGCATGTCAATATTTCTACATAAGTGAAGAGAGAAGGCTACAGGCACAAACACTAACAAATTACACCTGTAAAATGTTGGAACTATGTGAAACACACCATGTATTGCTTAGTAGGATCAATCTAATAGGCAAAAGTACAAACAAATACATTACACAGGAATGGCAGATCCCAAATCCAGGACACTGGTGGGAGGGACTGGTGGGAGGGAACGGGCCAGCGGCATTGAAGGTCCCAGTGCTGGCACGTGCCTTTTTGATAGCGAGGTCCAGGTGATGTTTGTGTGCTTCTCTCCTGGTGTGGTCTAATGGTTTAAGTTTTAAGGTGAAATGCAGTTAATTAAAAATGAGAAAGGAGTCCCAATGGGAATAATTATAAGGGACTATTTTACGGTATTTTGTTTGGAGGACGAGGATGGTATGTGTGCTGCACATGAGTGGTCAGAGGACAGCTTCCAGGAGTCAGTCTGTCCCGCCATGTAGCTCATGGGACTGAACTCAGATCTCAGGTTTGGCAGAAGTGCCTTTAGCCACTGAGTTATCTTCACAAGGAAGTGTTTTGTACAATCATTCATAATGAGTATGACAAGTTTGCTGTCACAGCTGTCTCTAAAGTGTCACAGATTACCAGGATGAACTGAAATGGAAACATTTTAAAACCTGTAAAACAAAAATTGAAGAAAATGCTAAAGTTGCCTTTAAGCTTTGAAAACAATGTTTAGTAGACACAACTCTATGATATCATTATTCTTATGTTATCAAATGCAAAACAGAGCAAGAAAGTGCCCACAGATTGTTCCTGGTCTTGTTTGCAGTGCTGGATGGACTCGTGGCCTAGCATGTGCTAAGCAGGCGCTGTCCTCCAGCTCCCATCCCCAGCCCTTCCCGCAGCTCTCCTTGAAGATGCTTGCTCCAGAGTCTGACAACAGGACTGTAGGCCATTGTTAGCAGCTCGGAAACAAATACTGATGAGGTTATTTCTGAGTTATATGTATCAATATACTCCATATTAGAACTTCAAGGTAGAATACCTGAGAATGGAAAAATAGGTCATTTTACTAAGATTAAAAATCTTTACAAAACAACCTAACTTGTCATTTCCTTCCACTCCTTGTGAATCTGCCGTGTTGGCTCTCAGTCTATGTTGTAGGAGTTAAGCAGCAACTGAAAGGCAGTTTTTCTCCCATGCTGCTGTCTGTCTGTGGGGTAATTTCTCACGGTGGTCACCTGGTTCCTGCCCCATGCTGACTTTGCTCTGCAGTGGGTCCCACATGTCGACTGCTCTACATCTCCATACAGGGGGATCTTAGAGATTTCCCCAGGAGTTCTGCAGCCCGCTCTGTAGTTCCCACCCAAGCCCTAACACAAAGGAAACATTGAACAGTCTTATTTTATTACTTTATCTCAGTAAATCTTAGCATACTTACTGTACTTTTTACTGATAGTAGAATGTTCTGATTCTTTGTTTCTACTGTGTTCTTATGACGAGTTAACCATGCCCTTTGAAAGTGGTCTGGGACCCACCTCAGCATCCCTCAGGAGAAGAGGGGTCTGTATCACAGTGTAAATCTGCAGTACTATTGCCCTGAAAAAACTCGTGCTCCAGACGCAGCGTGCTTCCCCGACAGCCAGGCAGAGCTCCCGTCTTGGCTCCCAGTGGGAATGCATGGCCGCCCTGGTTATACTGTCTGCTTACTAAACATTCACAACAAAAGTTGGGTTCAGAAAACTCCTATGCACAAAACTCAATTGATGGAGCTTGGAAAATGGGTAGGTTTTCTATGAAAGGTACTTGGTAAAAACAGACCTGTATTTCGCTGTCGAGTGTTTGGAAGTGTGAGTTCAATGCTGCACTTCGTGCCATAGGGCCGCAGGCATGGACAGCATCCCAGTGATCAGCACCGTCATCACGCTGCCGCACGTGATTGTCGAGAACATCCCTCTCCACGTGAACGCAGGTAGCGGGTTTCAGATGTTACTTGATAAGGGGCTTTTCAGAGCTTAGTGTTTTCACAGTGTGTTGTGTAAGATGGCTAACATCTATAAGGTGTACATGAGAACCCCTCCAAGGTCCTACCCAATCATTGTCAGGCAAATCCTACCTATCATTTAATCCATAAGTGCTTTAGTATGGTTGCAAACATGGCTTTTGGTGGACCTAATTGTTGCATTATTATGACTTAAAATGATCAATGAATTCTTTGTGTAGGAGGGTGGTTGAGGCAGGATCTCACTATATAGCCCTGGATGGCCTTGTACTCATTCTGTAGACCAGGCTGGCCTCAAACTCACAAAGATCCTTGCCCCTGCCTGGTGGGTGCTGGGACGAAAGGCTTGTGCCACCACGCCCAGCCTATGCTTTTAAGCTCACTAGATTCTGATGTTTAGACTGTGGTTGGCTGAATGTTCCTCAGCTTATTTTAAGGTCTTTACATTGCAGTTAATGGATAAATCTGAGTCTCCATCTAAATCTCTCGGTAGGCACAGTCCTGTCTCCCATATCCTTCCCTCTCTCTTCCCCCCACCCACTGCCTCTCCTACTTCCAGCTTTCCCTCCCTTTCCCCTCTTCCTGTTTATTTATTGAAGAACCCAGGTCATTGGTAGAATCTCTAACAGATTCCCTGTCCCTGTAAATTGACAGTCATCTGACCTGGTCAGATTCAGAGCTAGATTCTGTTAGAATGCTTCACAGTTAATGTTCCCTTTAATGGGCACATAGCCAGCCCCTCCCCTTTAACATCCGATCTCATATGGTCCAGGCACATAGTTTTTTTCAGATTTCCAACCTGCCTCCCTCTGTTGCTCTTCCTTGGTCTTTTTAAGATAAGATGACATGTAGTTCAGGCTAGTCTCAGACTCCTGTATAGCCAAGGCTGGCCTCTCCTGGCTTACAGGTGTGCACCACTCAGTGCCTGGCTTATTTCTCCTCTCTTGATTGAATACTTCTGTCAAGAGAAACCTTTCTTTACCAGCCGCTATCATGTCTGTAATGGTTTTAAAAATAGCTTACAATGCTTGCCTCCTCCCGTGCCACCTCCTGCAGTGCTTGCCTGAGCAGAGCTGCATGTGACTGGAACAGCGCAGACGGCATTAGCATGGCCTCCGCGAGGATGGTCGCAAGTTCGTGAAACATTCCGGTTTTGCATGTCAGTAAAAACTAGTCCGCAGAACTCCAGGAAACGGAGCATCTGCATGAGGGGAGAATGTTTTGCTTCTCTGTAAAATACAGTGCTGGCTTTTTTAGTGTAGGAACTTGATTGATATTTTGAGAGAAGTTTTGCAGATTTGTAATGTTATTTGTAAATTCCACTTCTGTAGACAGGCTCTCTTTCTGTGTCAGGCATTTTTAGACTTCCTTCCTTCTCAGCCTGTCCTGTCAGCATCCAAACAAAAGATCTCGTACTAGCAAAGCCATAACTCGATAACGCTGTGTCCCCGCAGTGTGAGCCCACGGGCGATGAGCTCTGTCTAACCGAGAGAACTGTGCCTCTCTCTCTAGACTTGCCCTCGTTTGGACGCGTCAGAGAGTCGCTACCTGTCAGGTATCACTTACAGAATAAGACTGACTTGGTACAAGATGTGGAAATTTCTGTGGAGCCCAGTGATGCCTTCATGTTCTCAGGTCTCAAACAGGTACGGGTCACCTTTGCGGGTGCTGCTTGTGTGACCACAGAAGTGTGACCAAGAAACCGGAAGCTGGGGTTTGTGTTTTGATAGTAGTAAATTTTTAGGCCTTTTTAAAGATTAAGTTTAACTAACTTCCTACAGAGGTGGGTTTCCTTTTCACATCTTCAAGATTAGAAAGATGGGCTCTTTCTCCTTATAAAGCACAGCTCGCTGATCACTGGGCTTTATTATAGCAACACATTAGAATTCCCAGGAACTGTGAACCTCCTCTTTATTTGCCTTATGTCTTGGTTGAGACCTGGAGCACAGCCATCCTGAGGTTAAGCCTGCCTTTCTGAAGAGCTGTACGAGTTTTGATCTTGCATGGAATTTATTTTGCTATGTTCAGAAACAACTTTTGCCTGTTCAACCTTTCTTCATTGTTCAGTCAGATCAGTTGGAAAAGTTTATCAGCTTTTGCAATGAGTCAGTACAACACTTAGTCAAAAACATGTTCCAGAGAAGAATGAGAATGTTAGCAGACACCCCATGTTTGTCAGTGAACATCTTTTATTAGAAAGGGATAGTAACAATTATAGGAACAAACGTGTCTTAATGCACAAGTATCTACCCTGAACAGATCAACCAGTTAGCTCTGCATATTCAGAATTCTGAGTTTGTTGTTATATACACAGTAGAGGGCTAGAGAGATGGCTCAGAGGTTAAGAGCACTGGCTGCTGGCTGCTCTTCCAGAGGTCTTGAGTTTAATTCCCAGCAACCACATGGTGGCTCACACCATCTGTAATGAGATCTGGTGCCTCTTCTGCCGTTCAGGACTTACTGCATGCAGGCATACATGCAGGCAGAACACTGTATATACATAGTAAAAATAAGTCTTTTAAAAAAACACACAGTAGAATTATGTATGGACTAAGCAATACAGCTGTGCACCATTATAAATTTATGGCATAAAATATTACATATCTTAGCTTTTGTGCATCAGAAGCCCGTGTGTGGCCCCTGGTACATTGTGTGCACATGCACACTTGTTTCTCATTTGCACACGAGTAAGCTGTTTCCAGGTATTGACTTACAGAACTTCATAAGTTTATATATTTCTAAAGTAAAAAACATTTTTTGTTATGCTTATGTATTTATTGTGTGTACTTGTGCACCAGGGTGTGCCTGTGGAGGTCGGAGGAGTCGGTTCTCTCCTTCACCATGTGGGACCTGGAGATTGGGCTCAGGTCATCAGACTTGGCAGCAAGTGCCTTTACCTGCTGAGCCATCTTGCTGGCCTCTCAAGTATTAGCAAAATTCTAACCCCCCAAGCTGTTCACCTTAACATTTAGTATAAAATCCCCAAAATAATGCAGTATAAAATCTCAAAAAGAAAATAACCAAAACCAAATAATTTGTATTTTGTTGAAAAATACTACAAAGAGATACTTTTTTATAGTATTTTTTGAGGATTAAGATATTCCTGGTCTAAGACACAAAATGAGAGCGTGCAGAAGTTGCCCTTCAGGCTGTGTAGACACCGCGCAGTGCCGCCTGTGTCCTACACTGTGTCCAACATCGTATCACACCGTGTCGTACACTGTAATGTACACCGTGTTGTACACCGTGTCATGCTGTGTCGTACACTGCACACAGTACGTCTCCCGTCTGCCTGTCGTCCTGTCTACTTGCTCAGCTGTACGTCTTAGAAGATGGCTGGAAGAGAGCATGCACGTGTCACCAGAAGGATTCGTCCATCATAGATAACTGAGTACGTGCCTATTCATAGAGCAAACTGTGTGTGACTGTTTCTCTCTGGCTTTCTGCGACTAGATTCGATTACGTATTCTGCCTGGCACCAAACAGGAAATGCTGTATAATTTCTACCCTCTGATGGCGGGGTATCAGCAGCTACCATCGCTCAACATCAACTTGCTTAGATTTCCCAGCTTCACCAACCAGCTGCTCCGGCGTTTTATACCGACCAGCATCTTTGTGAAGGTGAGGCTTGGCTGTTTCCTGCCTTTTAACGTCAGCTTCTTTAGAAGTTCACTGAGTCATAGTTGGGGGCCTTTAATATGTGAATTTGGCAATTCTGTTCGTTTCTATGGTACTATTTTATAGAGTCTAATTTCAAAGATTGCCACTCCCTTAGATGATTAGTGTCTTTACAGTGTCCTTGAACATGCTTTCTCTTTGTAGTAAAGTATGTTTTCTTTCTCTCTCTTTCCCTCTTTCCCTCCCTCCCTCTCCCCCTTTCTGTTTCTGTCTGTCTGTCTGTCTGTCTGTCTCTCTCTCTTTTCTTCCCTCCTCCTCCCTCCCCCCTTTCTGTCTGTCTGTCTGTCTGTCTCTCTCTCTCTCTCTCTCTCTCTCTCTTTTCTTCCCTCCCCCTCCCTCCCCCCTTTCTGTCTGTCTGTATTTCTCTCTCTCTCTCTCTCTCTCTCTCTCTCCCTCCCTCCCTCCCTCCCTCCCTCCCTCCCTCCCTCCCTCCAGGGTTTCTCTGTGTAGTCCTGGCTATTATGGAACTCACTGTGTAGACCAAACTGAGCTGGAACTTAAGGATCCACTTGCCTCTGCCTCCAGAGTGCTGGGATTAAAGGCATTTGCCACCACACCCAGCCTCAATTTTTAAACATTCTTACCTGGTCATATTTTAAAGGCACCCATCTTGCCGTTCTTGTGTCTGATGTCACCTGCAGGGGAACAGTGTCTCATGACTTGGTGTGAAAGAGTGGGAGGGGGAGGGGAGGGGTCTCTAGCTGTTGATGGAGGGGGAGGGGAGGGGTCTCTAGCTGTTGATGGAGGGGGAGGGGAGGGGTCTCTAGCTGTTGATGGAGGGGGAGGGTCTCTAGCTGTTGATGGAGGGGGAGGGTCTCTAGCTGTTGATGGAGGGGGAGGGGAGGGGTCTGTAGCTGTTGATGGATGGGGAGGGGTCTGTAGCTGTTGATGGAGGGGGAGGGGAGGGGTCTGTAGCTGTTGATGGAGGGGGAGGGGAGGGGTCTCTAGCTGTTGATGGAGGGGGAGGGGAGGGGTCTCTAGCTGTTGATGGAGGGGGAGGGGAGGGGTCTCTAGCTGTTGATGGAGGGGGAGGGGAGGGGTCTCTAGCTGTTGATGGAGGGGGAGGGTCTCTAGCTGTTTGACTGTTGGAAATTTGCTATAGATAAACATAGCAGAACTAGTTTCATCGTGTGTATGAACACAGACTCGGTCATATTCTGGCCACCTAGGGCTAACTTGTTTCAGACTTTAGCAGTTATTATATTCAGAAAGAGATCTGGACTCATCAGTTAATCTCCTTCCTTCCTTTATACACTCAAACCTAATTGTAATTAAGGCTAGCTCAGTCTTTTGATTTCTTTCACGAGAATGATTTTCTAGTGTATTGCTAACCACTTAAGAATTTTACAGCTAAAACAGGTATATTCATCCGCAACACTATAAAACAAAACAGTTGTAATCCCATGCATCTGTGTGTGTAGTCATGTGCACGTGTACATGTGTGTGGAGGCAAAAAGTTCTCGCCTTTTGAGATACACTCTGTCACTGGCCCGGAACTTGCTCGTGAGCCACACTGGCTGTGCAGTGAGCCCCAGGGATGTGCCTATCTTCACCTTCTTCCCGTTGATGAGCTCACAAACATGTGTCGCCATGCCTGCTTTCCTCCCATGGCTTCTGGGGGTCAGACACAGATCCTCATGCTGCAGAGCAAGCGCCTAACCCACTGAGCATCTCTGCTCTGTGATGTCTGTATTTGTTCTTGCACTGAAGTCTGTGTTGTCATGGTTTACATTTTATTGTCAGCAGCCTTAGAAAGGAAAAGGATGGATGGGTGGGTGGATGGATGGGTGGGTGGATGGATGGATGGATGGATGGATGGATGGATGGATGGATGGATGGGTGGGTGGGTAGATGGATGGGTGGGTGGGTGGATGGGTGGGTGGATGGATAGATGGTAGGTAGGTAGATAATAGATAGATGGTAGGTATGTAGATAGGTAGGAGGTAGGTAGATGTATGTGTCTATGCATGCATATTTTGAAGTTCATGTAGGTCACATTTTTCTCAATTAGGAGATTAGAAGATCTTGAATCCCCCAAAGGAGTTTTCTGTAAGTTCAGATCTTGAGCCATAGGAGGGCCTGAGCCTGCATGGTGGGTGGGCATGGTAAGTAGCTCCCGTTTTACAGGCAGCTGTGAGGACCTGTGGGTGCGAGAGCACAGGGTTAGGAGAGAGACCGAGTGGAGCAGACCTGCAGGGGAAGCACATGGCAGCTGGTGTTCAGCTTTGTAAGACTTAGAGAAATCTCAAGATGCTTTCGGTAGTAGAACTCCTCTGTTAATATTTCATAATTCCATTTTGTTGTCCTGTTGTAAAGCCACAGGGGCGACTCCTGGATGACACCTCTATTGCTGCTGCATGATGCCCAGGACCAGCCCTTGGCGTTCTGACAGAGGACCCAAGACGGTGCCTAGGAGACCCATTGTGACTTGTAGCTTTGATGATGGTGGAAGTTAAGCTTGCCTATTTTTTAATGGATATAATACCAGCTATTCAGAGAAAGTCATGCTTAAGGTATTAAGGAAATCATCATCTCGTACAGTTTAATAAAAATTTGAAGTCTGTCAGTGTGATGTGAGAGGGTGTCGGGTCATTGCTGCCATTAGAAGTCATGTCATGGTCAGCACGATGTTTCCACGGGATGTGACTTGGCTGCCCAGCATCAGTGGAAACAGATACCCAGCTGTGATTGGACAGAGGCGCTGCATCACACCTGGCTCTGCTGGAGACGACCCATCCCATAAATTCCCTGTGTGCTTAGCACAGCCCCTCAGCAAGCATTGCAGGTCTGAGTGGTGTACAGACCTCCAGGGCTTTCTGTTGCTGTTCTGTTCCAGACAGGGTTTCTCTATGTAGCTCTGGCTGTCCGGGGAACTCGCTGGCTCTGCGGCTGTGGAAAGGTGCCAGTGTTTTACTCACCATCAGAAAGTTTCGAGCTTTTCTCATGGTCATCATTTATAAAACAGGTTTATATTCTTGAAAGGACCTGATTATAAACATCATTCCTAAACTAAGTTCTTGAGAATGACTCAAGGTCACATTAAGAGTTCTCAGTCACTTTACATAATTTCATAAGTGCTATTTAAAATATCTTTAAATTCATGTAAATGAGAAAATTATATGGTGAACATTTGCTTTGTAAAATATTTTAATTTAAAACTAATTTCTTGGAAAACTTTATTATGTAGACTGGGCATATTGTAAAAAGGAAGTAGTGATGTAAATAAATATGTTCTCTTTCACATCTGCTTGTAGATAGCATTGATTTCTTTAGCTGGTTTGATTTCAGCTGTGGGAAATAGCCTCTACCAAGAACGCGCCGTGAGGGCACTGGGAAGCATGGTCAGGAGCCTTCTCTGCGCCCTGGGACTTGCTCTGTTAACCCTGCTCAGGCAGGGGAAGACTGTATGGGAGACATGAGTTCCTCATGTCACGGATTTTCAGATAGAGGCCATCGGTGTGGCTCTGGAGTGGACTGCGGCCAGATCTCTCCTGTGTCACTTGCTGGTCAGGTGACTGCGTCTGTGTACCGAGTTTTCTGGAAGAGAGGCTGATGAGGCCTGTCCACAGGCTTCCTGTGAGGATGTAGCTGGACACTGCCAGAGCCAGGTTCGCGCTTAGCTGGCCTGACCTCTCACTTCATGTCTGTGGACTTGTCGTGCGTTGTACATAGTGCCATATGTAATGAGATACATGTATATGCACATGCATACTTAATATAAACACGTTTGCTACAGTACACCGTCTCAGTCCCTGTCTTGTATCCTAATGTTTTCTTTTGATTCCTCACCGTAACCTGCCAAGTTGATCCCATGACCTCTGGTGAGTTAAGCAGAAATTTCCAGACTTCCAGATGGAGGTGTTTAAGGTCCCCGTGGACTCTACAGTGCTTGACTGCAATGCACAAACAATAAAGTCCCATCACACATTGACACTGATGTTTTCAGGTGTAAGCTGCATGCTTGTAAGACAAGTCACTCATGAGCTTAGCTTTGACGTTTGGCGTTAGTGTGATTTTTACTTAATTGTGTTTGCTTTACTAAACAAGTCTTTTTTTTTGGTTTTTCGAGACAGGGTTTCTCTGTAGCTTTGGAGCCTATCTTGGAACTAGCCCTTGTAGACCCAGGCTGGCCTTGAACTCACAGAGATCCACCTGCCTCTGCCTCTGCCTGCTGGGATTAAAGGTGAGCACCACCACCGCCCAACTATAAACAAATCTTATTTTAAAATTTACCATACAGCTAGTAATACAGAATTGTAGCCAAGAATCCTCCCATATCATGAATTTTGTGTCTATATTCTATTGGCCTGTTTTGAAACTGATATTTTTTTCCTTTTTTTTGGGGGGGGGGGGTTCAAGACACAGTCTCTCTCTCTGTAGCCCTGGCTGGCTGTTGTGGAAATCCCTTTGTAAACTCAGGATGGCCTTGAACTCAGATCTGCCTCCCTGTTTCCCTAGTACTGGGATTAAAGTACCTCCATTACCCCTATTTTCGGCTTTTTTATTTGTTTTGAAACTGAAATTTTGTTATTGAAAAACATAAAATCGTGAGTATCTTGGGCTCAAAAAAATCAAACTGTCGTAATGGTGTGAGAGCTGTCGTTCCACAGTCTTTCCTCCCCCTTTCTTCAGCGTGTCACCTGGGGCACCTGCCCCTTGTGAGCACGGCTGCCTCCTGTCTCGTCCTGTGTTACTTTCACTTCCGGAACTGCTGTTTGCCCGCGCACACCACTGTGGTGGTTTTTAACCACGACAGCATCAGTCCGGAGGTTTGTATAGAAGCTCGGCTCCCAGACGCTGCTGTTAGCACCAGGGCCCCAGCCAGAGGTTACCACCTGTGATCCTAAACGTGCAGCTGGTAGCTGATCCCTCAGCTCCTGTTACCATCCTGGCCCCCTTATCCTCGAATTCTCAGAACGGAAGCATTTTAAGGGGCACGACTGCTCTGGTGAGGTCTGAAATGTCTCTGTGTTATTGGAAGGGAAGAGTTTTGTTTTGTGTTGATGTAGTCACTTTTCCATGTTCCCACCACCAAGAATAGCGTTCCTTCCTGCCAGCACTCTTCAGAACAATGACTTTGGGTTCTGAGCTGTAATTTCCACATTAGCATCGCAGTGGAAGAGTTGCTGCTTCCAAAACTCCACTCTTTAAAGGCGCCGGTCCATCGGTTTATGCGGTCTGTCTTACAGTTGCTGTGATCAAACACCATGACCAAAGTGACTTGGGGAGGAAAAGGTTTTTTGACGTACATAGCCTAAAACCTAGTTCACTGAGGGAAACCATGGCAGGAACTCAAATTGGGTGGCTACCTGGAGGCAGGAGCTGATGCACAGGCCATGGAGGGGTGCTGCTTACTGGCTTGCTTGCTTGCTCTGGTTTGCTCAGCCTGCTTTTATAGAGAACCCAGGACCACTAGCCCAAGGTGGCCCCACTCATAATGGGCTGGGCCCTCCCCCATCAATTGCTAATTAAGAAAATGCCCTCCAGGCTTGGCTGTTACCCTCTTTATGAGTCATTTTCTCACTTGAGATTCCCTTCTCCCAACCTGATGTAGATAGCCAGCATATGGTCCCAACAAATACCTTTCTATAGCTGTCTCTTGACCTCAGAACCCAGAAAAAGCACTCTCTGGTCCAATTCTTAATTTATCAACGACTTAGTGATGGATGGGTTATATTATTTAATGACTATGATTTTCAAGAAACAATTATCTATACCATTAATAACTGGAGACTGTCAAACAAATACCCGTTGTCAAAGACAAATGCAGGCTTTATCTTGTCCAGTCAACTTATCCCTGGCATGTGGCTCCCACCTGTGGGGCCTCATCGTCTCCATCCCTGTGCAAGGCTGCTGACTGAGAACCACAACCCTGGGCAGGAGGAGCATGAGAGCAAGTTTTATTGTTAATTCAGCTTTATTATTATAGTGCTCTGAAGTAGCCTTTTACTTAAAGATTAACCACGTTTTTGGAAATTTCTAGAGTGAGTTCTTCGGTGCTTCATAGCCATCTGACTCTCAGACGTTTAAAGAGCTCCATAAATACAAAGTCCCACTTTTTTGAATGACAAAGAAATCTTAGTTATATTCAGTTTCCGCTCAAAGCTCACGTTTATGAACGATTTTCCTTTCCATTCAGTTTACTCGAGCCACGTACAAAAGCCAGGTAGCACAAGGCTTTATTGTCCCCGCTTTCTGAAGCACATTTTTACCTGAGGGAAAGATTAATCACAACTGCCAAGAAGGCCTGCACCTCAGGTCTTTGTGCCAAGCAAACCATACCCTGAGCAATGCCTAAAGTTTTCTTGTCTGAGCATTTGGCAGAATGCAAAAGTCAAAGCAGCCACGAGGCAGATGTCTTGTGTTCAGAGGATTCCCTCCTCAACCACCATGTTTCAGATGCACGACAAGAGCTGACAGCCACCCTTGGTAGGCTCCTTGAAACTTCCTAAAGTCGGGCGGGAGGGATAGTTCACTGGTTAAGGGCACTGGCTGCTCTTCCAAAGGATCCTTCCTGGGGTCCCAGCACCCACATGGGAGCTCACAACCGTCTGTAATTCCGGTGTCAGGGGATCTGATGCCCTCTTGTGGCGTCTTATCAAAACTGCAGGAAGAACAGCTATACACAAAAAATTAAAATCTAAAATCAGTATTGCTAAAGTTGTGTATCTTGCCAAGTGGTAATTGCTAAGACTGAGTGCTACAGTGTTTCAGGTGGGGTGTGTTTCTCTCAGCCCCCCAAATACCTGCCATTGCAGGCGGGTACCTTACTCAATGTGTATTGCTTTGTTTTAAAGACAGGGTCTCACCTGTGACTCTGGCTGTCTTGGAACTCACTTTCAAAGCCTAGGCTGAACCTTCCTGGGTTTCATGCTTCATACTCCTGCCCAGTCCTAAATTGTTTTGAGTTAAATATGTCTCTGATGATCAATGCACCATGCGTTCTATGAGTTGAAAACCAGACTTAAGACTGTGGTAGTAGCCAGGCTGTGGTGACAAACATCTTTGATCCCAGTACTTGGGAGGCACAGGCAGGTGAATTTCTGTGAGTTCAAGGCTAGCCTGGTCTACAGAGTGAATTCCGCAACAGCCAAGACTACACAAAGAAACCCTGTCTTGAACCAGAGAAACAAAGAATACTGTGGTAGCAAATTTGTATCCGGACATCAATTCTAAATGTTCATTGTGGGTTCCCTGTGAGCCACTTCCTGTGCTGATTTCTAGGTCATAGAGGACCAGTGGCCAGTCAGAGAAACTTCCAGGTAACAGAATTCCAATACAGCGTGGGAACAAGACAGACAAGCTTATGGGATAGCTGGTGTGGCTTTAAGTACTTCCAAAAATTAGATAGGGCACTTCTATTGTCCACAACTTGAGAGGCAGAGGCAGGAGGATCACCACAAGTTTGAGGTTAGCCTGTTCTACATAGGGCACTCCAGACAGGTGGGGGGCTACACAGTGAGGCCTTGTTGGAAAAACAAACAGACTAAAAACCCTACTTGGGATGAGATTGTAAAATCTGGAAGATGCTGTAGAGTGTTAAAGATAAGGAGGGCACGTGAGCATGCTGTTAAACTCTTCCGGATTCCTTTTGGGGTGTGCTTGAAGATTTCCATAGTAAAAACAAAAGGCAGGAAAGGAAGCCCAGGGGGAGCCTGAGGGCCAGGTGGGAGGCAGGGCTTCTTCAAGGAGTGACAGGGGAGTTGTTTTAGCCCTCATGTTTATAAGGAATTATTCCATGTTTTCGTTATACAAGAATGCATCTCCATCATCCACAGAGAGACGATAACGCGCGAGCCGCAGTTCGGAGCACATAGAAAGATTTGTAGAATAAACAGAGCAAGGAGAGCGTTCCAGGTGATGAAAAGGAATGCTGGCATTCACTCCTGGCAGCGCCAAGGTATGCGAGGGCTTCCAACGGAGGCTGGTCCCCCGAGAGTAAAGCCAGTGTTTCCTCCTCCGCAGATTCCGGTTCCCTGATAAGTGGGCAGGAAGATGAAACTCACTTAAAACCCAGAGCTCTGGCAGCGGCCCCCACCTCCCAGCACCGGAGCTGCAGGGCAAGGCTGCCTTCTGGATTTGCGTCGTGATTTGTCTGGTTAGCAGTAATAAATGAGCTTGTATTTGGAAACCGATCTGATCTCTGGCGATAACGGCTGTGAAAGGACTAAATCCGCCCTAACCGGAAGAAAAGCCAAGACGTCCACTGTTGAGGGGAAACACCGAGTGATTGAAGCTCAGGGTGGGAAAGGTGTTACCACAGCTGGCTTGGTGTTTTTCTTTTCTGATTATTTTTTAGTCAGATAGCTGATGGTGTGTCGTGTGTTTGAGATCTAAACTCTGTAGTTTAGACTGGCCTGGAACTTGCCGCATAGCTCCAAGATCTGCCTCCACCTGGCTAGTGCTGGGGTTACAGGCGTGAGCCACAGCTGATGGTGCTGGGGTTACAGGCGTGAGCCACAGTTGACAATGTTTCAAGTGAGAGAAGCTGGAGACCATTGGATGACCAGACTACATTGATCTTATTCACTTCGGATTGCTGCCATTTTATTTTAATTCTTCGTCAGTTTCTCTAAACACACAAGATACTTTCCTTGGAGTCAGCTTCAGCCGTTAATATGTTGCCATTTACTGTCTGCCTTATTGTTAAATCATGTCACCTATAAATAAATACGACCATGTATTATTGTATTATTAAATTTATTGATTTTAATTTATTAATTTAACAAACTTATTAAATCACTTCACCTGTAAATACTTAAATATAACCATGTATTATGTTTTATCAAATTGATTACTCTTAATAAATTTATCAGTAATTCCTTGAAATTGTCTAATGCACAATACATATGCAGTTTTTCCTGATTGACTAAGGACTGTTATTATAGCTGGCTTTTGTGAATCAAGATAATATTTAATTCAGTCATACTTAACTGTGCCTGACACTCCACTTAAGTTAGTCTTTTGTATTTCTTATTGTGGGCTTGATCATGCCCTGGTCTAGGACTCCCTCAACGTTAATAGCATGAATCCAGTTGAAGAAATGGAGTCCCTTGTAGAACACCCAACATTGTAGATTTGGCCACTTCTCCAGATATATTTTATTCAGATATATTTTATGTAGCTGATTTCTTTTCTTTTTTTTTAATTTTTAAAAAAGATTTATTTATTTATTATGTATACAGTATTCTGTCTGCAGGTCAGAAGAGGGCACCAGATCTCATTACAGATGGTTGTGAGCCACCATGCGATTGCCGGGAATCGAGCTCAGGACCTTTGGAAGGGCAGCCATCTCTCCAGCCCTGTAGCTGGTTTCTTTACTTCCAGTATTCCCAGTTGACTGGGAAAGAGAGCAAGAAGTTGGTGAGTCTAAAATGGTTAGTAAACTCCTGTAATCCCGGCACTTGGCAAGTGGAGGCAAGAGTCCAAGGTCCAATGCTAGGCCAGCCTGGACTACGTGAGACCCTACCCCCGCCCCCCCACACACACATACGCAGCAGCAGCAGCAGCAAAATCAAGGTTCTTACGCTCAAACGCCCCCCCCCCCCATTAGCTAACTATATTCACTTGCCTTGGAATGCATTTCCTATGAGGGACAATTTGTCATTTGCAGGAGAGAAAGGAAGTTAGTGCCCCGTAGACTCCAAAGCTATTAAGAGCTCG
The DNA here is from genome assembly GCF_950005125.1 of Chionomys nivalis. Lineage (NCBI taxonomy): Eukaryota > Metazoa > Chordata > Mammalia > Rodentia > Cricetidae > Chionomys > Chionomys nivalis. The sequence goes on from NC_080105.1 coordinate 30,400,661, forward strand.
GCATGGTGGTACAGGCCTTTGATTCCACGGCTTGGGGGGGACCTCTATGAGTTTTAGGCCGGCCTGATCCAGCCAAGCCAACACAGTGAGACACTATCTCAAAAAAGAAGGAGAGCGGCTCTTCAGCTTTTGTTCTGCGTGCTCCTTTCTCTAGGAAATACTTCATTCTATGAACTAATAACATAAATGACTGACTGGCTGGCTCATCAGGATCTTGGACTGGTTATGGTGGATTTAGGATGTGAGTTCTTAACTCTCTTTAGATCTCTCCCCTCTGAAAAGTAACGTTTACAAGGAATCTTCAGCCCTGGGAGTAAAATCAAAAAAGCTACATACACAAACCTTTATTAATTGTACACCTAACATCAATATTAACCTCTGCTGTTCCAAGGACAACCTTGAGAGTTCAGCACAGGATCTGGCACTGGTAGAAGGTTATATTTAAAAGACACTTGACATCAATCACTCAGGAATGGAACTTGTGCCCCACACCAGCCTAACCACACACACAGACTGCTTGCTACCTGCAGCTCTCTCCTTGGATTCATTGCTGCTCTGGTGTGCACTGTGGTTACGGTTGCCTTTGCCCAAGTGTGGGGTAGCGAGGACCATTTTAAGAAATGCTTCCCCTTTTGATTCGTTGTAAGTTAAACTAGAATGGCCTTTTCGCAGAAATTTACCATGTCACGCTCCAGTGCACAAATCATAAACAGCGCACCTCCCCTCCCCGGGACGGTGTGGAGTGACCAGTTCCAAGTTCAACGGTGGATAATGAAATTTCCAAAGTGGTCCGACAAGCTGGGTGAGTTTAGGACAATGAGCTTTTATGTTTAAAACCGGGACCCCAGCTGCGACAGGCCCAGAAGGCTTTCTTGTATGCTTGTCTGTTGGGGGGTGGGGAGGTGCTGGCTGAGTGAATGGATTACCTGCTGTGTACCATTAAGAGCTCACTCCTCTCCTGCAACCAGTCAAGTCTGCAGAGGGTTCAAGCCTGAGCCCTGTGATAGTGAGGACATCAGGAAGTGTGTATGGTGAGATGGTCTGCCCTGGGCCCCAGGGGAAAACCAGCCATCCCTCCCTAAGGGAGTTGCAGGTACGGCCTCCACTTTCCGGTTGGTGTGGTCCTTGAATGCATATGCCCTTCATACACCCTGCTTCGAGCACAAGAAATGCTTGCCTATCTGAAGCAAGCTGTTTCTGTGTTCTGCCCACCGGAGTGGACTGCAGTGCCTTCTTGAAGAGAAGGGAGTGACCTGGGAGGGTCCTTAAAAAAGACAAAACATAGTGCAGGTCATGTCCTCCTCTTCAGCAACGTCTTCAGCATTTTCATCAACCGCATTAGGAGCTGAGTCTCGTGCTCAAGGCCTGAAGCTCAGAGGCAGCTGGGGCTCTCGGTCCTGACCAATGAAACTCACTCTTTCTCCTTTGCTCACTGTGGTGGTTTGAATAGGAACGGCCCCCATAGACTCATGTGTTTGAATGTTTGACCACAGGGAGTGGCAGTATTAGGAGATGTGACCTTGTTGGAGGAAGTGCGCCACTGTGGGCGTGGCCTTTGAGGTCTCATATGCTCAAGCTATGCCCAGTGTAGTTCACTGTCTCCTTTTGCTACTTGTGGACCAAGATGTAGAACTCTCGGCTCCTTCTCCAGCACTGTGTCTGTCCGCAAGCCACGGGCCTTGATAATAATGGTCTGAACTTTTGAACTATATAAGCCAGCCACAATTCAATGTTTTCCTTTGCAGAAATTGCTGTGGTTGTGGTGTCTCTTCACAGCAATAAAAACCCTAAAAGACTCTCTCTCCTTTGGCAGGTATTTCTGGAACTACTCCACTGTGTGTATTTCACGCCTTTGTAGCCAGCTATACACACACACACACACACACACACACGCACGCACGCACGCACGCACGCGCACACACACGCTCTCATATGCAACAATTTAAAAAAGAGGTGGTGAATTTGAAAGCGAGGAGGGAGACTATCGGAGTGGAGGAGGTAAGGGAAGAGGGAAACGATGCAATTACATTAGAATCTCAAAAAGTAAGAAAGGAAGACAGACAGACAGACAAGGAGTTAGCTGTGTTTTGAACAGCTTAGAATTGTGCAAATATTTACCCTTCTTCCCTCCCTGCCTGCTGCCTATACTGCCTGGGATTACTGTCTCAATAAAGCATTAATGTACTTGCTTTGACTTTGTTTCTGGCCTTTAGACCTGGGGTAGGAAAGGATAATACCAGAATAACTTGGACTCTTTTCTCAATTTAAAAGCTTGTAAAAGCCCACCCCATTTTAAAATGTGTATTAGCATTTTTTTTTGTTTGTTTTTGCATGTATGTCTATCTCTGTATCAGGTGCATTATTGACCCCATGAAAACCAGATATTTGGTTATGGGTTGCTTGGAATTGAACTTGAGTCCTCTGGAAGAGTGGCCAGTGTTTTTAACACTGGCCCCAGCCTGTCCCCACCCCCACCAATATTCTTATTTGTTATCCTATGACTGTTTTACCTGCATGTCCCCCACATGTGTGTCAGGTTCCCATGGAGGTCAGAAGAGAGCATCAGATTATAGAAGGCCGTGAGCTGCCATGGAGGTGCTGGGGTTTGAACCTGGATCCTCTGCAAGAGCGACCAGTCCTAACCACTGAGCCACCTCTCCAGCACCCTTGTAAAAGGTTTTGATTTTGACCACTTGTTTTCTTATTTTTGTTTTATGTTATTTCTAAAAGCCATGCATAGCTATAGTAGAAAATTTGGGGTAAATGCAGAAAAAAATACAAAGATAATGAAAATAATTATTAAATGAAAAAAACCTTAGGCATGCTAAAAAGTTTTTATTTGGCTTTTATCCTTTACCAAAACTGCCTGCATTTCTGTTTGCTGACTGCTTGTTGCCTTTGTTTTGTTTTGGTTCACGAGGTTGAGGGGCAAACTCACGCTAAACAAGCCCTCTACTGCTCAACTGCATCTCCAGCCGATGTGTGTTTATTTCCTGCTGTCTCCTACATGGATTATTTCTAAACACTCTCTGAGGTCCACGGTAGACCATCTGTGGGTTTGCATGTGCACCACTTACATGGGGATGCATATAATGTGAATAATATAAAAATAATACAAACATATCGGGTAAGAGTCCCGAGTGTATTCTAGAAACTGCTAGAATTTCCCAGCAGCCCCCGCTATGCTTTCAAAATGCCTCCGTCTTTGGTAGACTTTCTGAGCACGCATGACTACCACTCCTCCTCTTCAAATTTAGTGGCGCTAATAATAATCTCCCGGGGTGATGCTCCGAGAACAATAGGTAGGGGAGGAGGGCTGATGAGGCACCACTATAAATACTCCCTGAAATAAGAACTGTCAGGAGGTCCTCAGTGCAGAGCAGTGCTGGGCGCTGGAGTGAATACTGCTCACACAGGGAATGTTCTTGTTGGCTGTGGAGGTAGCCTCAGCACTTTGGGAGACTGGTCTAGTTATGAGTCCCACAGACTTGGGATGAGCCAACCTTGACTTTTCTATCTGTCTGCTAGGTGACCTTTGGATGTTATTTAAACACTGTGGGTTCCTGTTTTCTCACCTGGAACATGAGGATGACAGCAGAAACCTTGATGGCTCTCTGTTCATAAGAAATCTCTTTTTCTCTTTCCCTTCCCTCCCCTGCCCTCTCCCTTTCTTCTTTGTCCTCCGCCCCCCTTCCTCTCCCATTCTCTCCCCTCTTCCCTCAGGTTCCGCACCAAGCTGTTAGCCCATGAAGGTTCTGGACAGGTTTGGGACAATAGTGATTCTACTCAGAATTTCCTGGGATCCCCGAGGAAACTCCACCTCTTACTTGAATGGAAAGCATTGAGAATTATGTAAATATTGCAATCTTAATTTCTGGGGATATTTGCAAAGCTTTATGATAGCCTTGCCAGGATTGAAAGTCCCCAGAAATATTAGCCTTTTCCTAGTTAATGTTTTTCCTTGTTTTTGAGAATTTCACGATGAAATTTATTATACCTGCCCTCAGTTCTCCTCCAGCGTCCCCTACTTTCACATACTCCCTTCAACATATTCTCCCTTCAATGTCATTTTTTTTTTTTTTTGATAACCCAGCAAGTTCAGTTAGGGCCACTCGTATGTGGATGGGTGTCGGCCACATCTACAGGAGCCTGGAGAATCTCCTAGTGGCCACATCCTCCAGAAAGAATGATTCTCCCTCCCCCAGCTGCAGTCCATTGCCAATGGCTCCTCAGAAAGGGGTGGGCCTGGAGATCATCTTTCCCTCTGTGCTGGGATTTGGGTTGGCTTGATTTTGTTTGGCTCTTTTGCAGGCAACCACAGCAGCTATAATAGCAATCGGTATCTTGTGTCGCTTTCACTTGACCCTCTTATAAAGTAGAACGGGAACCAGAGGGCAACAAGAATCAAGTACTTTCTCTTTGTAGTTGATGAGGGGCAAAGCTAAATTCTGAACTGTTTTCTAGTTCAGATCTAATGACCTATATTAAAATATAATTTTATTTGCAAGAAAATGCTTCCTTTGAACTGATAAGTTGTCAAAATTGAAGGCAATATTTATATTCTTTCTTTTTTTAATTTGTTTGTTTGTTTGTTTTTCAAGATAGGGTTACTCTATGCAGCCCTGACTGTCTTGGAACTTGCTCTGTAGACCTGGCTGATCTCAAACTCACAGGAATCTGCCTGATTCTGCCTCCTGAGTTGCTCAGCGTTGAAGGCCACATTTAGGTTCTCAGCACTTTATGAACTAAATGTCCAGATACTTGACTTAATTGCTTAGCTATCTTTGCACTGAAATGACCTGTTTCTCTCACGGCCCCCTTTCTGCTAATCACATCTTACTTTTCTGAACACTCAGCCAGGCAGCAGAGCAAAGAGCGTTCTTCTAGGCTGTAATGCCAGAAAGTCCTTTTTTCCCTTCCCTCTACCCACCGCACAAATGCCTCCCAGTTCACTGAGGTTTGAAATTCCATAATTTATTGTGTTGGCTTAAAGCCAGAAGAAGGAATGAAAAGTCAATTTCTACCTGGTTTCTGCCCGGCACGATCTTGTTTATATTCTTGCCTGTCTTAAACCTTATTATAAATGAGAGAACTGAGGGTCAGAAAAATTTAGCAAAATTTTCAGGGCCATAAGATCAGAAGGGTTTCTAAGTAAACCCAAGTTGGATGACTCCAGAGTGATTTATCTATACTAAAGGCTAATATTTATCTGAACCTAGCACTGTATCAAGTGTGTATCCCAATTCTTACTTATTCTCAGTGTAAATGACTGTAGCCCAATGAATGCACCCACCCGTGTCCCCCTGCTCTTTGTCGTGTTTCCCACAGGAATTCAGACTGCATGAGGTCTTTGAGTCCAAAGCCCGCTCTTCCCAAGAAATTTAGTACCACAGACTACAAATAGGGAAGTCCCTGACTCCAACTCCAGGAGTGCTCAGCCAGTGACTGATGGGAATGTCATATGGTCAAAGCTCCCAGTGCCTACATCAAGTGACTCACAACTATTTGTAACTCCACTGCACAAATACACACACACACAAACAAATAAAATAAATCTTTTAAATATAAATAACCTTTTTCCTTTTCTTTCTTTTTTGGGGGGGACAGAATCTTTATAATGTTGCTCTGGCTGTCCTAGAACTCACTATGTAGATTAGGCTAGCTCATAGAGATCCATCTGCTTCTGTCTCCACAGTGCTACAATTAAAGGTATGCAAAACCACAGTTGTCTATAAATAACTAATAAACAAATGGTAAAGTTTTTTATATATTCATATATAAGAAATATATGAGAATTGCATTAAAATGAATTTCTATGATTTATTTTCAGTAAATATTTGATTTATGTATGTATATACCAGGGTCTCTGTAAACATTTTTCCAGTTAATAAAAGGGGCATGGCAATGTTAAGAAACTCAATTTCAGTTCTTCCATGAGAGCTTAAAAATGGATACTGTGGAAATGATAGTCAGAAAATTTAAAACAGGTAAGATAACTTAAGTGTAAGAAGACAGGTGAAACTGAGGACAGATGGAGAGAAATCAGACTGAAGCACATACAGAAAAAAAGATCAAAAAAGATGAACAGATCTTGGTTGGCCATGGTAGTTCATTATTATAATCCTGGCACTTGGGAAGTAGAGGAAGGAAGACCAAGAGTTTAAGGTTATCATCAGCTAGTTAGTGAGTTCAAGGCCAGCCCGGGCTCCCTGCTGCCCTGTTTCCAACAACAATAACAACAACAAAATATCTCAGTGATGGTAACAATGTCTGACGAGTTGATGTGCAGTTAGAATCTCAGAATGAGAGGAGAGAGAACATGTGAGGATGCAAATTTGAAGAGGAGGGTGCCCTCCAACTTTCTAAATTTGAAATAAAAACCCCCAAACCTATTTCAGTTGAACCACTTAAAGAAGCTTAGAAAATCTCAACCAGGATAAATTCAAAGAAAAATACTATTAGGCAAAATGCTGGCAAACTGCCAAAACCAAAGATAAAACAACAAGAAAAAAGGTGCTGTAGATATGGGTGAACAACGATTGAAAACAACAAAGAAAATAATGGGAAAATGAATCTTTAAAAAGTGCATAAAAAAGGGGAAGAAAAATCTGTCAACCCAGAATTATATAATAATAAAAGTGGTCTTAATTATCCAAAGAGAAGCTCAGAGACCTAAATAAAGCAGTGAAAATGTGGTGTGGAGGATGAAAATAGTCCCCAAAGGCTCATACATTTGAATACTTGGTTCCTAGTTGGTGCAACTGTTTGGGAAGGATTAGGAGGTGTGGCTTTGTTTGGAGGAGGTGTGGCCTTGTTTGGGAAGGTGTGGCCTTGTTTGGGGAGGTGTGACCTTGTTTGGGAAGGTGTGGCCTTGTTTATGGAGGTGTGACTTTGTTTATGGAGGTATGGCCTTGTTTGGGGAGGTGTGGTCTTGTTTGGAGGAGGTGTGGCCTTGTTTGGGGGAGTTGTGGCCTTATTTATGGAGGTGTGGCTTTGTTTGGAAGAGGTGTGGCCTTGTTGGGGGAGGGGTGGCCTCGTTTGAGGAGGTGTGGCCTTGTTTGGGGAGGTGTGACTTTGTTTATAGAGGTATGGCCTTGTTTGGGGAGGTGTGGTTTTGTTGGGGAAAAGTGTGGCCTTGTTGGGGGAGGTGTGGCCTTGGTTGAGGAGGTGTGGTCTTGTTTGGAGGAGGTGTGGCCTTGTTTGAGGAGGTGTGTCCCTGAGGCTGGACTTTGAGGTTTCAGAAGGAGTCCATAGGATTCTCAGCGATCTCCATTTCCATCTTGTGATTGAGGATCAAGACGTGAGCCCCCAGCAGTTGCTCCATCACCATGCCTGCTTTGAAGCTGCCATATTCTCTGCCATAATGGTCATGGCCTCTAACCCTCTAAAACTGTGACTCCTGAACTAATGCTTTCTTTTGTAAGCTGACTTTGCCACACTGCTTTATCACAACAGGAGAACATGTAGCTAAGACATGGGCCTGGATGATTTAAGTTTCTCAGTGTGTAGTAGAGCATCTCAGAGTCAGTCTCTGACATCAGCTCATGGTGATGGCCTCGGTTGCCTGAACTTGTTTATTATCTCCCTGCCTCACTGTCTCACTTGTGAAAAGAGGATGATAATAACATCTACTTGACATGGGTATTACAGAGAGATTAGTGCAATGTTAAATTTCTAGCCATCTGCGGATTTCCCAGCTCTCTTCCTGTTGAAGGTTGAGCCTCTATAATCAAAATACCTGAAATCCCAAATGTCTCCAGTTCTTGAATTTTTTGAACACTGACACAAATGAAAAATTCTACACCATTGAACTGTTTAACACATAACATTATTAATATATAACATTGGTTTCGGGCTGTGTTTATATACTAATATAACATGAACTATTTCATGTATAGACTTGGGCCCTACATCAAAAAGTTTCATTATGTAAAAGCAAACACTTCAAATAGAAAAAAATTAAATTTGAAATACTCTCGATCCCAAATATTTAGAATACACAGCCTGTATTTCTTTTTTTTAGCTTAATTTTGTTATGGCCCAAGAACATACTTTGTGTGTTCCTTTGAGCTGTAAAGGTTCATGCAATGATACAGCATTAGTCAGTCTTGAGTGCTTCCTCTTCTTCTACTTGGAAATATTACATATTCGCCATTGGGTACAGTGTTCTAGAGATGCTATCTAGACCCTGTTGATTGACAACACTGTTCAAATTCTACTAAATACTTTCGGGAATCTTCCTGTTCATGTTAAACAGTTCTGTGACTGAAATTGGAGTGTAAAATTCCCAAGTATAGCTATGGATTTCTCCGATCTCTCAGACGGTCTCTCAGTTGTTGTTCCTGTGTCATGAAACTCATCTGAATTTAAATGCATGTGACTTTAACCATGTTATTGTATGTGAGATGTGACGTGAAAGATAAGTTACATTAAAAAACATATTTATTTATTTTGAAGATTTATTTTACTTTTTATTTATGTGTGTGTCTGCAACTGTGTGTTTGGGGGGCCTACGTGCATATGAGTGTAGGTGGCTATGGATGCCCAAAGTTGGATCCCCTGAAGCTGGAGTTATGGTGGCACATTTTATACTGTTCAGCGTCGGTGGGAACCGAACACAGGCCCTCTCCAGGAACAGTATGTTCTTAACCACTGAGCTATCTTTCGTGCCCCCCCCCCCCCCAAATGCAACTTTTACAATGCCTGAACCAGGAAGAATGTTGCAGGAAACAGCTATTTCAAGGTGCCAGTGACCGAGAGTCTTGTGTGACCAGCGAATAAAAGACAAGCATTACAATGGTTAGAATCACCAAGGAGTCACACAATTTATTATGCTTTTATTGTGCTGACCTCTGACCTGAATAATCCGCAAGGCAGATAAACAAATCATCAAGGTCATCGGCTCTATGGCAACAGCTTGAGAAGATTTCTTTAGGCTCCAGGGTGTCCTTTAGGAAAGGGTGGGACTCTGGAACCAGTTTGCTCAGGCCAGTTTCTTATTCCAACACTCGCTTGCTGAGTGGAGCTGTACATTTTTCTTTTTCTACCTCGTTTTGCCCTCCACCTGTTACAAAAGAGCTTCAAAACATACGGATATTTTCTCATCCAATAATGGCACCCACCATAAAGGGTTATTGTAAGGATTAAGTGAATTGACCCACGAAGAAGGGTGTTTAACACACGATAATCTTTCAGCAAACAAAGTTGAGAGCAACTGCCTGCATTGATGGAATGAAACAGGCAGAACAGGCCCTTATATTGGTTTCCATGCCAAAGCTCAGTACCACAAACGAGCTAGCTGTAAACAAAGATGAGTTAGCCACACAGTTCTGCAAGCCAGAAGTCTGAAGTCAAGTTTGTGCTGGGCCACACTCCCTCTCTCTCTAGGGAAGAGTCCTCTTTCCTCACCAACTTTACCAACTCACTGACAGTCCTTTGATCTGGTCTTCATAAATGTCCTCCTACTTTTCTGTCCTGGTCTGTCAGGGTATTTTACCAATACCTGAATTTCAGTCCCATTAACAGATCCTTTTTCTTTTTTCCTGATCCCTTATCCACACTTGCTGCACAGGCGAACTGTGGTTGAGTGGGGTGTGACTTACTTCATCTTATAATGCGTGGAAGCGAGTGCTAATGGAAAGGACGGTTCTTGTGTTACCGAGGCTCTGACTCCCAAGTGCATTCACCTCTCTCTGGCCCTTTCCTGCCAGAATTCAACAGAGGGGAAGTCATGAGTTTAAACTCCCAGGGAGGAAGAGAGCCAAATGTGTAAATGCAGATTTTCCTAGACATTAAAGTGAAGACTTGTGCTGACCTCATTGTGTCTGCAGCCATCCCTTCCGTGGAGGAGCGTGGGTAATGCCACTTTGCTATTAAATTCAACTTTCATGGAGCGTGTGTTTAGCCACTTTGCTATTAAATTCAACTTTGCACCTCTAGGCTCAGCGCTGGTAAAATCATAATTCTGTCTTTGTACCTTACATTTGATCCTTGTCCTATGGGCTATTTTCTTTCTGCTCCAGGTCTTTGTTGAAGTGCTCTCTCTCTCCCTCTCTCTCTCCCTCTCCCTCTCTCTCTCTCTCATTGAACCTGAAGTTTCAGAACGTTCGATTTCTAAAGAGATCTGTTCTGTCCTTTGTTCTGTTTCCTCAAAGTGTAAATGAATTTCCGATAATTGGAAAAGAAGATGGGAAAGAGTGGGAAAGGAATACATGTATACTCACATACATGTGTGGGTGTGAGTATACGCATGCACATCTAGACATCTGTTATGTGGCAATTTCTTCCTGGATCATCCTTCAACTTGGAAGCAAGCTTGTTCAGAAGCTGTATGTTAAAAAGCAGGTAAAGCCATAGGGTTTCTAAGAAGAGATGAGACATCCCATCCTGCAGGAACAATAGTGACCTACACCCAAGTCTCCTCCCTTCCCAAGCATATATAAATGGTAAGGATATTGAGGGTCATTCTCAGACAAGCTGAACCGCTTAGATGAGAGACCTGCTAAGTAGTCTGGAAGAAGCTGAGACCAGCTAATGCCTGGAAGAGGCTCAGGCCAACTGAGCCACCTGGATAGGACATCCTCCAACCTGCTGAGCTGCCTGCAGGCTGTGCAGTGTGCTCCAGGTTTCCAGCTCGCAGGAGCTGTCACTCACGCTGGGGTGGGCTCTGATGATGTAGCTGTGTTTGAGTCATTTCTATAAGTAACCCTCCATCTTTATTTCTCTAAGGTACCCCAACAAAGCTCTTGGGTTCACTGAGTTGGATGTTGCTGGTGTCTGTCCCTTGTCATCAGCTCCTCCTCTGGCATGAGGTGGTGTATGTTCCTGTCTCCTAGGAGCAGTATTGTACAACAGCACACACATGCTCAGATATACATGCGATATCCAGCAGAGGTACTTGTGAGGAGTCCCCCGGTTGCTCTCCGTCAAATCTCCCCTGCATCCTGGGACCAGCTCAGTCAATGATCCATAGCTGAAAGCATCTGATCTCTGGTTCAGTGAGTTGAATGCAAGACTGCAGTATACCAGAAGGGCTTCCTGAGCCTTTATCTTCCTCAGGAATGTTTGCTGTGAGCCTTTACTGTTTCCTTAACATTTTATAGTGTTCACTGCATTTGCAAGAAACGAGTTCGGTACAGTGAACCCAGGCGATCGATGGGTGTGGCCAGCACACAATGGCGAATAACTGTTGGTTGTGCCTCACAAGAGGCCTCTGGAGGGAAGTGAAATTTAGCAATAACTGCAAGTATGGATTAGCCCGCAAATGTTGGGAGATTACTGGAAGACATTCCCACTTCCACCTCGCTCCCCACCTCACCCAGCTACCACCCTGACCCACGAATATGAACACAATAGAACACAAATGTTTTCATATTTTGTTTCTTATAACATTCTCATCTTTTAAGTTATATATTTATTTGTGTGTGTATGTGTGCATGTGTGTGTGTGTGTGTAGGGGAGGTTGTGCACCTGCCGAAAGCACAGGTAGAGATCAGAGGAAAACTTGTGGGAGTGGGTTCTCTCTTCTTCCACCATGTGGGCTCTGGGGATCAAATTCAGACTGTCGAGCTTGGCAGCCAGCATCTTTCCCTACTAAACCACCTCACTAGCCCCTTGTATTTCTCATCTTTAAGGTGTTTTTTGTTGTTGTTGTTGTTGTTTTGTTTTTAATTTTACATACAAGAAGCAGTCAATCTCTTCTGTTCTGCAATTGTTAACACCATAAAATCTAATTTGTCTGATGCTAAAGTTTCATCTTTAAATTCGTCAGGAGTCTGAGCAGAAGGCTGAGGAGAGGGATCTAGAGGGTAAGGCCTTGTTGTTTTTTTTTTCTTTTTCTTAGAAAAAATATTTTAGACAAGTTCTCTCAGTGTAGCCCAGCCTGACTTACAATTGTGATCCTCCTGCTTCGAGCTCCAGTGCTGGGATTACAAATGTGGACCATCATGCCTGGGCCTGCAGCTCCTTTCTGATGGCCATTGCTGTCCTGGGCACCTCAGATGAGGACTATGGCTTATTGTTCCCTCAGTACCAAAGGAGTCCCATCCCTAGATCTGTCTGTCATTCTCTCTTTAGACTTTAGACAGGCAAGAACGCTGCCTCAAGGCAGCCATGTTGCAAAGTAGACAGCCTGCTGTCAGAAACCCTAAATATTTGGAATTTGAAGCTGATTGAACACCAAAACTAAAGCTCTTCAAGAAACTCCACCTTTGGAACAAGTGGGCTCATCTTTGCTCCTCTGAAGAGTGTTTTATGTGTGTTGACCTCTCTTCCGGGCTTGATGGAGAACGATGGTCGTTAGGACTTTGTTTCTTCTTCTAATGTGATAAAAATTCCCTCTGCCAGCTGAGCGTGTTCTGTAGGATAGAGCAGGTTTCTCTGTGGGAGAGAGATGTGGGAGAGGGCAAGGCCTTCTGGGACAGTTCTTGGTGCTGGCCACAGCTGTGACTAAAGCTTAAGCTGAAAGCAACATCAAGTTCAAAATACATATTTAACAAGTAGAGGGTGAGGGATTGTGTCCTGGATTCTGTCAGGCATGCACGCAGCATCCTGTCACGCAAGGCAGAGGGGGCGGTGAGCTAAGGGCTCCAAGCCCTCCTGCAGGGAAGCCAGCTTCTCAGAAGCAGAGTTGTCTGACTCAACCAAGAGGGTAAAACTCTAGAATTCCGAGGAAGCTAAAGAAGGGAAGGAAGTTATATGAGGGAAGGAACGAAGGGGAGAATCGGCTGAACCGTTAAAGGTTTCTCCTCTACAGCCTAACAGAAAACACATGCGCAGTGACGGAAGAGTTTTGTTGCAATGAGGTCCCATCATCAGGGCTGCGGGTTGGGATGGCCCTTGTGTGGAGAGGAGCTCCCATTCGGAGAAGAGGCTGTAAAATTCAAGGTTTGGTCAGAGAAACTGTAGAATAGGGATCCATTTTAGGAAGCAGCCCTTGCTCAGCTGTAGAAGCTGACTCTTCACCTGACAATAAAGTGTCTATAGGCCACCTGGCCAGGGTGGGAAGGAAAGCTAGGCACACAATGGGGTCCACAAAGACAGCTGACACATTAGAACAAAATGGAACCTATGTGTAATGTCTACCTCACTGCATCCGACCCTGCCACCACAGGTCACTGTAGCAGCTGGGTGGACATCTCCACGGAGTCACACACAGGTCTGGCCCAGAACTCAGCAATCCTAGTAGAAAAGGGCTGATGAGAACCAGGGAAGCACCAGGCTGGATGCTAGCCCAGGCCCTGGGGTGTGCCAGAGGGTCAGTGATGACGTGAAGTGGCATGCTGCCTGAAACCTGCACTGGCCGGGGAGCACACAGGTATGACTGGATCTTCCAAACATGCAAAATTCTCATGTGGTCACCTCCAACCCAGGAACATGGGAAAGAGAACAGTGGGGATGTAGTCGCTGGTTAACCAGGCTGTGTAGTACAAAGCCACCTTAACAACAAGGAATGCTTTCCATTGTCACAAAATCCACATGAACTAAACGATGACAAACAAATAAGTAAACAAATGTGTCTGTGTGTGCGTGCATCTCTCACAACAGCCTTCTGAGATATACACTTGTAATACCCCCATTTTACAGATGAGGAAATTAAGGCAGAAATAGATTATGTGTTTGCCCTAGATCCAAGGAAATGAAGAAGTCAAGCTCCGAACATAGGCAGGTGGCAGTCAAAGCCTATGGCATTAACTGCTACTTGTTAATTCTGCATAAAACCTTTCTCAGACACTCACACTGAACCCTCTCTTTGGGTGGCAGAACAGATTTTAATAGTTTTTTTTGCATTTTTCCACCTTTGTCTTTTTTTTTTCTATACTGGATGTGAGATTCATTCCTGAGTATGATGGGGTGTGGAAGTCAGTACAATGAAAGCCCTCGGAAGCACAGGGCTCCCCACTTGTCCAGGGGACCATAACAGGGGATGTTTTTGATGGAAGGCCATCAGTGGTGCACTGCGTCTGAGCTTCCAGTCTTCAAAGTCATCTGCTTTAAACTTGCTGGAGCCCACATCATTGAGATGTGGCTCTTCTGGTGGCCAGATAGCTTGAATTTGGCTCTATGATGGGCCTCAACTGTGTGTGTGTGTGTGTGTGTGTGTGTGTGTATACATGTCTGCACTTTGATGCAGATGGACAAGATGACCTGGCAATGTGAAGCACAAGCAACATGACCACCACGCCCCGGGGCTTCCCAAAGGCAGCCGAGTTCTTATCTGGAGCTTAGATTGGGAAGAGCATGAAATAAAGAGAAATAAATGTTCCTACCAGAAATCTGTTACCAAGGTCCTTACAATCTGTTACAACCCTTACAAGCAATGGGCTGCAGGCACTAGCAAGAGGACGGTTGTTAGCAGCCAGTGTGCACCTGTGAGGGAAGGGCCCTGTTTGGGTCCTGAGCTGCAGAGTCACTGTTCCCCCCCTCCACCCCCGTCTCCCTCTCCCTCCCCCGTCTCCCTCCTCCATTTTTGACATGGTCTTATGTCATCCTGTCTTTTTATGTAGCTAAGGTTGAGTTTGAACATCTGGTCCTTCCGCCTCTGTCTCCTAAGTGCTGGACTTACAGATGTGTGCGTTACCATGCCTGACAATTGTGCTTATTGATACTGCTCCTCCCTAACTAGATACAAAATTCTTCGGCACCTAGATTGCATGTTCTCTGTTGCTGCTGCTGAAGGCGATGCATGCTCGCCTGTGCTGTGCTGTGCTGGCTTACTGCCTTTGACCCTCAGAGTGAGGTGAGTGCCTCAGTAGCTTTCCTGGGCTGAGCAGCTTTAACCTGGAGAGAGCTTCCTCCAAATGCTCCTTCTTGAAAGGCAGTCAGAGCCCCTGCAAAGAGCTTTGCTCTGGTGTCCTGCTAATCACATACTCCAGACAAGTCAGGGCATGGGAGCCTCAGAGGAAGAAAGAGGGGTCACCCTCTGGAGGAGGGCAGGTGGGGCTCACGTTTAGATTTTCTGTGAAGAAATTCCATAGGATTATTAAGCAAATTCCAGCTGCTCATTCAGCCACTGGAAGGTAGGAGAGAGTCAGGCCTCACCTGCGTCTTTGCAGGGCTCAGACTAAAAAAAGCCTTTGTTGACTTTTATTTAGATTTATTTAACGTCCAACCCACGGAAGGTAGGACGTGACCTTGAGGAAGGCTGCTCCTCCGGCTCCACCCCACAGCTTTTTGACCCTAGCTGCTTTTTGAGAGGGTGCAAGGCTTCCTTCCCACCCCCTTTTAAAACCTGCATCACCGTTGGAGCAATAGTGTTTCCTCACATCTGAGGGGAAGGGAGTGGCTGCTTCCGAAAGGGCAGCATTTATATTTTTAGACTGAAATATGCATTTACAATGGTTTTCTCTGAAAAAACTCTTTAAAAAAGTATTTTGAACAGAAAGATACCTCTTAAATCATAGCTGATTTCACTTGTACGAGGAAGGGGCGCAATTATGTTTTATCTCAATGGTGAAACAATTAAAAAAAAGCTTCTTGATTTTTTTTGTTTTGTTTTGTTTTGGTTTTTCGAGACAGGGTTTCTCTGTGGTTTTGGAGCCTGTCCTGGAACTAGCTCTTGTAGACCAGGCTGGTCTCGAACTCACAGAGATCCGCCTGCCTCTGCCTCCCAAGTGCTGGGATTAAAGGCGTGCACCACCACCGCCCGGCAAGCTTCTTGATTTTAGAGTATGCACTTTCCCTCTGCTCTCGTGTCTGTGTGTGTGTGTGTGTAGCTTGCCAATGTGTGTATGTGTGGAGGTCAGAGCACAACTTTGAGAATCTTCTTCTGTCTTGCTCCACAGCCATTTTTTGAGACAGGGCCTCCCTGAATCTGCAGCTTGCCTTTTGGCCAGAGTGGCTGGTGGGGTGTGGGGATTGCACAGAGTCCCAGAGACTGCTAAGCAGGAAGGCAGGACCACAGGACCACAGATTCAAGAATGGCTGGAGGATGGGAATTTTGTTTACTAACTTTACGGCAAATATCTTTAAAGACTCAGAAAAATTTAAGAAGTACAAGTCTGTCATGTAAGTGTATTAAAATATCACAATAAATGCTATAAAATCTGTGTTAATTAAGAAGAAAAGCTGGGTGTGGTGGCTCATGCCTGTAATCCCAGGATGAGAGAGAGAAGGGGGGGGGAGGAAGGAGAAAGAGGAAGAGAAGGAGGAGGATAAGGATTGCTGCAAGTTTAGAGACAGGTAGAGCTGCATAGTGAGACTATCATAAAAGAAACCACACACATACCCTTATACACAATACATACTCACACAAACATACACACACACATACTCTTTCTCACACACAGAGTGTCTATTACCCAGACACCTGTCACTTACATTTAACAAGTTAACCATGGGTACACATTTGGAGCATATATCCACAGGCACATCAATGTGTGCTTGCATGTTCGTGTGCACACGCATGTGCGTGGTCATGATCCAGTGTTTATCAAGTGACAAGATTTGCTGAAATTAGCTTATAATGTACTGCAACTCACAAGGTCAAAGAAGACTCCCAGACCCCAGGTTTGCAGAATCTCAGACTGTTGCGTCCATGCGCGGTAAGTCTCGTCATCCCTTTTGTAGGTGCTCTCCCGGCATCTTGCTCACGCTGCCGAGTGCTCAGGTTGCTCCCACGTGACGCATATTATTTCTGTCATCCCACCTACAGATTAGGAGCGGGGACCATGGCAGAGAAGGGGAGACCTCGCAGGGAATGGCGCCACCAGAAGGCATTGTGTTTCCAAGGAGTTAAGGTTCCAAGCATAGCCATTTTTTTCTCAGGTAAGGGAAGAGCCAGAGCTTCCTGGAAGAACAGGAAGCTCCTAGGCACTGGGTCCACTGTTCTCTCAGTGCAGGGGGGCCGTCTTGAGAAACACCCCCTGGCTTTTAGTCTGAGTCCTGACCAGTTCCCTCTGCTGTAGGAAGCGGTGCTACTGTTCTTTCTGGAATGTTCTTTTCCTCTTTTTTCAACAGGTACCCAAACCTGCTCTCAGCCTGTATTCTCCACCCCATTTAGAGTTGCCTCCTGCCATTGCACTTCCGGCTCTGGGCTGTAATTTCCTGCTTGCTTATTGTTTTCTCCTTGGGCCACAGACCTCTCCATGACCGAAATCCTGACCTGAGAGCTTTTTTTTTTTTTTTAAAATATTTATTTATTTATTATATATACAATATTCTGTCTGTGTGTACGCCTTCAGGTCAGGAGAGGGCACCAGACCTCATTACAGATGGTTGTGAGCCACCATGTGGTTGCTGGGAATTGAACTCAGGACCTTTGGAAGAGCAAGCAGTGCTCTTAACCTCTGAGCCATCTCTCCAGCCCCGACCTGAGAGCTTTTATACATACTCAACACCAGCCTTCATCCCTGTCACTAGTCAGCATGCAATAAATTATATTTGTTGAATGATCAGAAAGCATGAATTCAAAGGATTTAAGTTTTTGCTTTTGACTAAAGTTCAAATCCACATGGAATCAAATGTACCAGGATTTCGCTTTATTTTATAAAAACCAAATTTTATATATTTTATATAAATTTTATCCATTTTATAAAACCATATATATATATGTGTGTGTGTGTGTGTTTTCTAAGATGAGAGGTAAGCGAGAGTGTTTGGCAAGTATTGAGGGCTAAAGGAAACGAACTTCAGTGTAGTTAAGACAGACTTAAGCAGGCTGGAAGGCAGCCCAGGGGAATATTTGCAGAGCTAATGGCCCAGCCTTAGGATAGAGTAGATGGAATTTTCCAAACAAAGGGTTTATTGAGTTCTGCACCACAGTCAGCATGGAAAGGTGGTGCAATAGAACAGGTGGAGGGAAGTGCCAGGGGCAGGAGCAGAAAATATGCCCGTCTGAATGTAATTGGCTCCTATAATCTCATAGGGAGTGACACCATTAGGAGGTGTGGCTTTGCTCGAGTGGGCATGGCCTTGGAGGAAGCATGTCACTCTGGAGGCGGGATTTGAGGCTTCCTATGCTCAGGGTATCACACAGTATCTCAGTCGACTTCCTGTTGCCTGCCAGATGTAGGACTCGGCTACCTCTGCAGCATGTCTGCCTGCATGCCACCATGCTCCCCGCCGTGATGATAATGGACTGAACCTCTGAATGTAAGCAAGACACCCAATTAAATGTTTTCATTTGTAAGAGTTGCCATGGTCATGGTGTCTCTTCACAGCAATAAAAACCCCGACGAAGACAGTGCCTCTCCCCACTGCTGCCTAGGGAGCCATAGGAAGTGAACTTCATAGTTAGCCAGAGCAGACCTCTTTCAAGGTCAACTATGTAGATCAAACCTAGAGCCTAAGACATTCGAGGCAAACACTCTCATACTGAGCCATACTCCTAATCCCACATTTCTAAAAGTTTTAACTGATGTCTTCTTAGGGTTGGACAATGTTTTCAAATCAAATCAGGTATATTCATTTCTTTTTGCCCAAGGGACAAGTATAGGCTTATCCATGTGGCATATGCCCGCTACCCATGGCCCATGCTCAGTGTGCACACACATGAAACTTGAAGAAAGAGTAGACTGATGATCTCACAGCAGCAAATCCCAAAGCAGGGGAAAACACACAAATTAACATCACAAACAATGAAAACTAAATTAACAGGGGATAGCAATAATGGGTCATTAATATCCCTTAATATAAATGGACTCAACTCACCTATAAAAAGATACAGGCTGCTCTTGCTTCTGGCTCTCACTTCCAGCTGCTACACTCTGTTCCTGTTCCCCATTCGTGCAGAGGATTGTGATCTAGAACAGTGATCTATAAGTCTCCCTTAAATAAATAACCCTTTATTATACATAATTCTGAAAAAAAAGACACAGGCGAACAGATTGGATATGAAAACAGAATCCATCCTTCTGCTGCATACAAGAAACACAACTCAACCTCAAAGACAGACATCATCTCAATGGAACTAAGAAACAAGCTGCTGTAGCTATCCTAATATCTAACAAAATAGACTTCAAAATCAAATCAATAAAAAAAGACAAAGAAGGACATTTCATATTAGTTACAGGAAAAATCCATCAAGAGGAAATCTCAATACTGAACATCTATGCCCCAAATACAAGGGCACCCTCATATGTAAAAGAATCACTTCTAAGGGGCTGGAGAGATGGCTCAGAGGTTAAGAGCATTGCCTGCTCTTCCAAAGGTCCTGAGTTCAATTCCCAGCAACCACATGGTGGCTCACAACCATCTGTAATGGGGTCTGGTGCCCCCTTCTGGCCTGAATGCATACACTCAGACAGAATATTGTATACATAATAAATAAATAAATATTAAAAAAAAGAATCACTTCTAAAGTTTAAATCATACATAAACCCCACACACTAATAGTGGGAGGCTTCAACACTCCCCTTTCACCACTGGACAGGTCAGGCAAAAAATGAACAGAGAAATAAGGGAACTAACAGATGTTATGACTCAAATGCACTTAACAGTCTGGTATTGGCATAAAAAGAGACAGGAGGACCAATGGAACTGAATCGAAGAACCAGATATTAATCCACACACTTTTGAACACCTGATTTTTGACAAAGAAGCAAAATAATATCAAATGGAAAAAAAGAAAGGTTATTTAACAAATATCTGATATCCAGTATAATTGGATATCAACATGTAGAAGAATGAAAATAGATCCATATCTATCACCATGCACAAAACTCAAATAGATCCAAATAGATCAAAAACTTCAATATAAAGCCAGCCACACTGAACCTCATAGAAGAGGAAGTGGGGAGTATTCTTGAATGCATTGGCACAGAAGACCACTTCCTAAATATAATCCCAGTAGCACAGATACAGAGAGAAATAATTAATAAATGGGACCTCCTGAAACCGAAAAGCTCTGTAAAGCAAAGGACATGGTCAACAAGACAAAATGACAGCCCACAGAACAGGAAAAGATCTTCACTAACCCCACATTAGACAGAGGTCTGATCTCCAAAATATACAAAGAATTCAAGAAACTGGTCATCAAAAGAACAAATAATCCAATAAAAAAATAGAGTACAGACCAAAACAGAGAACTCTCAACAGAGGAATCTAAAATGGCTGAAAGACACTTAAGGAAATATTTAACATCCTTAGTCATCAGAGAAATGCAAATCAAAACAACTCTGAGATTCCTTCTTACACCTGTAAATATGGCCAAGATCAAAAACACTGATGACAGCTTACGCTGGAGAGGATGTGGGGTAAAGGGAACACTTCTGCATTGGTGGTGGGAGTTTAAGCTGTTATAGCCCCTTTGGATATCAGTGTGACAATTTCTCAGAAAATTAGGAAACAATTTTCCTCAAGACCCAGCAATACCACTTTTGGGTACATATCCAAAGGATGTTCAACCATGCCACAAGGACATATGCTCAACTATGTTCGTAGCAGCATTGTTTGTCATAGTCAGAACCTGGAAACAACCTAGATGCATCTTGACCAAAGAATGGATAAGGAAAATGTGGTACATTTACACAATGGAGTACTACACAGCAGAAAAAAAATAATGACATCTTGAAATTTGCAGGCAAATGGATGGAGCTAGAAAACACTATTTTGAGTGAGATAACCCAGACCCAGAAAGATAATTATGATATGTGCTCACTCATAAGTGATTTTTAAACATAAAGCCAAAAACCAGCCTACAAATCACAATCCCAGAGGACCTAGACAACAATGAGGACTCTAAGAGAGACATACATGGAAGTAGAAAAAGACAAGATCTCCTGAGTAAATTGGGAGTGTGGGGACCATGGGAGAGTGTTGAAGGGGAGGGGAGAGGCAGGGATGGGAGCAGAAAAAATGTAGAGCTCAATAAAAATCGATATATATATATATAAAGATTGTTTAATATTCTGATATAAAGTCTTAATCATTAAGTTATATAGGTATTAAGTATTATAGGTTAATAGTCATTCATGTTTGCCATACTTTCAGTCAGATTAATTAGGTTCTTTAGATATGTAGAGATTGTATTCTGCATAGATAGGTAATCTTCAACCACTTCAAAGATCTGTAGAACATGGCATTCAAATAATTTAGGATTCTGTTGACGTGAGACACAATTGCCCCTGGCATCAACAATCTATTCCTGAGAGAGTGTTGAACACCAAAGACACTCCACCTGCAGTTTGTTTTCTTCTTGGCACAACTGGCTTTTGGGCAAGAAACTGCCCATGCCTTGACCATTGACAAAGTGCATGATGTCCAGACTGGACAAGCAGGATATTAGAAAAAAGACTGCAAACCTTGCCAAGACAGGGTAAGACAGTTCTGAAAAATTTTCCTGCCTCTGAAAATGATCTGTCAGTTATGCTAGGCTTTAGTCAAAGTTGTTTGCTTCAACATTACAAATGAGACTTTGGGTGATTGCTCAGACAGCCAGCTGTCTCTGTCATCTACTGCACACTTTGGAAGCTGCTTGATTGTACTTCCTGCCTGCTCAAGTATTATTATCTTCCTTCTTAGGCCTTTGACGGGGTTGAAGACTAGATAGATATTCATAGTTACCATCCTCTTATGATCTAGCCAAGCCTTTTCCAATATAAGACTTAGACTCCTTAGGATAGAATGTTTATTAAAACATTAGGATATGTTTCTTGCTTAATATTGTTTATGCTGGTTGTAATTCTAACTTTATACTTGATATCTGTTCCTAGTGTACATAGTTTTGTATTGGGTTTAGAACTCTCTTATTTAAACAAAAGGGGGAGGTGCTGTAGGAGCTCCTTCAGTTCCTTCAGCCAATAACCTTTAAGATACCAGTCACTTGGGCATGGTCTCTTATACTGTAAATGCAGCTGTAAAGCCTGCACTCGCTCTCTTGTTTCCAGCTCTTGCTAGACTCTGTTCCTGTTCCCCGTTCGTGCAGAGGACTGTGATCTGTGAGTCTCCCCTAAATAAATAACCCTTTATTATATGTAATTCTCAACTAGTGTGGGATTATTTTGTATCTCCCACCATGAGAAAAGGTTTATTTGGCTTACACTTCCACATTGCTGTTCATTACTGAAGGACGTCAGGACAGGAACCCAAACAAGGCAGGAACATGGAGGCAGGAGCTGGTGCAGAGGCTGTGGAGGGGTGCTGCTTACTGGCTTGCTCCCCAGGGCTTGCTTAGCCTGCTTTTTTTTTTTTTTTTTTTTTTTAATATATATAGAACTGAGGACCACTACCCAGGGATGGCACCATTCACAATGGGCTGGGCCCTCAGCCATCAATCATTAGTTGAGAAAATGCCTTAGAACTGGGTCTCATGGAGATAGTTTCTCAAGTGAGGTTTGTACATCTGTGGTGACTCTACCTTGTGTCAAATTGGCACACAAAACCAGCCAGTACACTAATTAAGATTGGAATAAAAGAAATTATGCTTGCCTTGGTCCGAAGTAGCAAGGAAAGTGAGGCTATTTGGCAGACTGCTGCCAACGACGCTGGCACACCTGTGAATTTATTGCTTTTTAATATATTCTGACGCTGTGGGAAAACATATGTGTACATCTGTGTTTTGGACATAGTGTACTCAGGACACTCTTTTATTTATTTACAAACGTTCCTTTATGCAAACGTTCACTTGAGCCTGCTACCTCCACAAAATCCTAGGTACAACCTCCGCTAAAGGCTGAATGGGGAACGCGTGGGTGGAATTCTACCACCTGAGGAACTAGGAGCAGACCAGTTCAAGTCCATCCAGCCATCAGAGAACAGCCCAGACCGGCTTCCAGCTGAGCGCAGGATAGGATTCCAATGTCCTCAGAGCCGGCTGCACAGTGCGAATGAGTCTTTGAGTCCCATTTTCGAGGGCCAGACTTACCATGCCTTCAAGTTAGCTGTTGGTGGAACTCAGAGGTCCAAGTTGTTTTCTTCAGCTGCTGCTGCTTAAGGCCTGAGTAGTTAGACCCGGCCAAGCTGACAATAAAGCCGTTTTATGTCTTTGGAACCTGTAAGCAGGTGAGCTGGTCTGCCTCGGGTGAAACTCTTTATGGCATACGCATCTCTGCCATTTGCTCTCTCACCGTACCGGTTTAGAAGGAGCATTGTGTAGCTTTGTCAAGTCAGGGACTGGTAATTCAGTCTTGCGTTGACAAGGTGCCCTGTGTTAGACAGGTACCTGGGCAATCTAAATATAGTGAGAAACACTCACAGAGGTCGTGTTTGAATCTCTTGGGGGAAAAGAGAGGCTGACAAGGCCCTCTCACACCTGGAGAGCCAAAGGAAACTGATGCTACCTTAGACTCACCCTGGAGAGGCCGTGGTAGCTGTACTCAAACCAGCCATCTCTTCAGAATTATGAAAAGTTGGCTAATAAAGAGTCCAACTCTAGTGTAGTCTATATGTCCAATATCTGACTGATCAGAAATACCACAGTATATCTCTAACAAGTGTAGGTTTTTTACATTTTAAAACAGTCAGTTCCTTTCTCCAAAGGAGCAGTCATGCTAGGTGAGCGCTTTGGTAATTCTCTGAGCGTGGACAGCTTGTTTGTGATTAAGGTTGGCTTGCGGACTCTGTAAAACGCTCATGAGAAAGTACTGCAACCTCTGGGCAACTGTTGAGTTCAGCGCTGAGAGCAGACTCCCTGTTCCTTCCCACTGGTGCCTGATCCAGCAGAGGGCTCTTCACAGTCCGGTGTTTTCACAGGGATGCGTTCCCATCTGTTGTGTGTGAGTGCTGTAGGTGAACTTTCCCTAAAGATCTTTGTACTCACAGAGCGTCATTCGGTTCCAGCTGATGAAGTGTTTACGGGTTCTAGAATCTTCTGCCAGTCTCCCAAGACCTTCTGTAGTGTAGCCCCAAGTGTAGTTCCTGACTTGAGTTACATTTCAGAACACATTAGCTAAAGTCCATAAACTGCCAGGTGCTGGAGGGTGGGCGGGTGGATATATAGCTCATACAGGCATAGCATGGGTTGCTTGCTTTCCAGCGCTATGAGTTCATCTTCTCATTCAGGCAAGCAAGCAAGCAAGCAAGCAAGCAACATTCCTATCTACTGTATCTCCTTCAAGAAAAATGCCTCGTCCTTTCCACACTGTGAACAGTCTGGGTTGAGTTTCTATAACAAGATCCCAGCAGCTGGTTGTCGGTAAAAACTGGGACTTTTCACAGTTCTGGAGTCTGGGAGTTCAAGGTCAGGGTCTGGTGGATGGGTGTCTGCTGAGGGTTCCTTACCGGCTCATGGACAACTGTCTTCTAGTATGTTCTCAAAGGTCACACTAGCATCTAAGATTTGCACACTTTGGGGGGTGCCAACACCCACTTCCTGGGAGCCAGCAGAGGTATCTCTTGGGTGTCTCTGGCTACTTTTACTCTCCCTGCTCTTTTACACCAAAATTTCAAAATGGCAGTGCCCACTTCCACACGATTAAGAGGCCACATCATCATCTTATTTTTTGTTTATTTACATTTCACATCTGTGGGTCTCGGATCTCCAATCTATGTTCTCAATCTCCACTATTGACTGTGGATAGGAAATGATTATCAGCTTTAAACTCCGACCCTGTGACTTTCCTACTATGATGGACGGTAACCTGGCATTATGAGCTGAAATGAACCCCTTTCTTCACTTGGTCTGGTTTTCGTCAGGGTGTTTTATTGCAATAACAAGATGAAATCAGGACACATCCCATTATGCATATTTATTTACTTTTAGACCGATTTTATTCTTTTTTTTTTAATTTAGAGAACACTAATATGATGCATTTAATTACATTTTTAAATATTATACAAGTATAGATCAGGATCAAATGGCATGTTAAATGCTTTACCCATGATGCTGGCTCTACTGGCTGATTGGCACCCCTGTCCCTTGCTTTTGGTTTGGCAGACAACGGATGCGGCTCAGAAAAGAGGGTGACAGAAGAATTTATCAAGTATCTATTTTAAAAGGTGTAGTCAAGGCTAAGAGACAGGGGGATGGAAACATCCTGGTGAAGCAGCAGACACCCTCTTGTCGCTCTCTGGCCTGAAGGAGCAAGAGAAGTCAGGGACTACCCAGCCAGCAAGACAAGCCATCATAGGAAAGGGTCCTAAATGGGCCATTGGCTTGGCCAAAGGAACACCACCACTACCACTGCCAAGAGCTGGCCTAACCAAGAAGAACATGAGAGTAAATACTCTGTTCTCTCTCTCTCTCTCTCTCTCTCTCTCTCTCTCTCTCTCTCTCTCTCTCTCTCGGCCTCTAAGGTCTCCTTCATCCAGATCCAGCTGGAAGAGAGCAGGAGAATTGATTGGTACAGTCCTTGGCAGGGTAGCTCCTGAGTGGAGAGACGGGAGGAGGGGGATGGGAGGGAAGATGGCAGAGACCCAGGAAGGCAGCTCACCCACAGCCCCTGTGACTCCAGTCTCTGACTGAACAAGTTGCCCATAGCACGTGTTGTTTGCAGGGTTTCTCTTAGGCCAGAGAAGATCACCTGCCTCTGGGTCGGGTGATCCCTTCAAGGGGAGGGCTGGCAGAGCAGGAGGCTCCTGCGTGGCTGCCTGTAGTCAGGATGCCTCAAAAGGGCAGATCCAAGAAACAGACATGGCCCGGAGGGACACTTTAATACTGCGAGTCTGACTCATCAAATCCAAGTGGTAATCAGTTAGCTCCTTGGGCCACCAAGTTGAATATTATGAAAGAACACCTCACTCTTAATTAATGTATGGTAATGTAGAGGCTTTCTTCCTTACTGGAAATAGCAGTGCTTAGACTAGCCAGATCATATTCAGAACCCTGTCCTGGTAGGGTTCACTGATGAAGGTCTGATCTCTTTCCAAGCTCTAGAGGGAAGCAACACTGTGTCCTTCCTAGCAGAAGGGACAGAGGGCAAAGAGATGAATTCCCTCAAAGCCCCTATGTAAGGACACCTAATCCCAACAAAGGAGGCACCATCTTGGTCCAATCACCTCTTCCTGCTGCCACATTGATCCTCGGCTTCCAACACCTGAATTGTGAAGGCGACACATTCGT
Source organism: Chionomys nivalis (assembly GCF_950005125.1). NCBI lineage: Eukaryota > Metazoa > Chordata > Mammalia > Rodentia > Cricetidae > Chionomys > Chionomys nivalis. The sequence goes on from NC_080105.1 coordinate 30,426,597, forward strand.
ACTAAGGTCTGGGGGAGGCTTCAAGTCAGTGAGCAGAGCAATGTGCAAGCAAATCTGTTGACAGCTGTTACAGTTTGGAGCGGATCCTTTCGACTGGGTGGTGTTTAGCAGGAACTGGGGTAAATGATAACTCTGAATGTATTGCAGTGGTAAGGCATAGCGCAGCCTACAGGAGCCTAATTAGAACCTTCCTGAACGATTTGCATCTCCTCTGCTCTCCTTCCATGAACTCGAGGGGTTGCCCGCTGCTTGGGAGTCTGTTCCATGTGGGAACCTGATGCAGGCCCACGAGCGACAAGACAGCACACATGGTGAACTGTTGGGCATGTCTAAATAGCCACAAATGCCAATCAAGCCTGCCAACTGTTAACAGGTGTTCTGCAAACATAGTTTTGTTATTGTTTTAATTTTGATTTGTCTTGGGGGCTGGAGAGATGGCTCAGTGGTTAAGAGCATTGCCTGCTCTTCCAAAGGTCCTGAGTTCAATTCCTGGCAACCACATGGTGTGGCTGACAACCATCTGGAATGAGGTCTGGTGCCCTCTTCTGGCCTGCAGACATACACAGACAGAATATTGTATACATAATAAATAAATAAATAATTTAAAATAAAAAAATTTTTTTTGATTTGTCTTGCAGGTTAGCTGTGTTTGAGCCATGGAATCTTGAGAGTTCTTTATATATTCTAGATGTGAGTTTCTCATCAGGTATGTAATTTGGACATGCCTCAGTTGAGGAAATGTCCCCTTGAGATCCAGTTATGAGGCATTTTCTCTGTTAGTGAGCAACGGGGGAAGGTCTAGCCCATGGTGGATGGTGCCATCCCTGGGCTGGTGGTCCTGGGTTCTATAAGAAAGCAGACTGAGCAGGCCATGGGAAAAAGTCAGCAAGCATCAACCCTCTAATGGCCTCCACATCAGCTCCTGCCTCCATGATCCTGCCCTATTTGAGTTCCTGTCCTGATCTCTTTTAATGACGGACTATGATCTGGAAGTGTAAGCCAAGCAAAGCCTTTCCTCTCTAGCTTGTTTTTATGGTCATGGTGTTTTCATCACCGCAGTAGGAATCATAACTAAGATAGATTATATTTTTACAGCCTTGGGATTCAGGATCTTCATGTGTCAGCCATGTATGCTGACATACGTGCAAGTATGTACATATGGCTTGAAAGTGTCATTTATTTATTTATTTATTTTGTATACAATATTCTGTCTGCATCTGCATATGCCTGCAGGCCAGAAGAGGGCACCAGGCCTCATTACAGATGGTTGTGAGCCACCATGTGGTTGCTGGGAATTGAACTCAGGATCTCTGGAAGAGCAGTCAGTGTTCTTAACCTCTGAGCCATCTCTCCAGCCCTCACTTTATTCTGAGACGTTAGCAGACTGTCTTACTGATGTATTTAAATGTAATATGTCTTTCAAACATTGTTTTAAAGATTTATTTTATTCCTAATTTTGGATCTGTGTGTGGGGACGAGCATGTGAGCACGTGTGTGTCAGTGGAGACGAGACGCATCGGACCCGCTGGAGCCGTGGATGCCTGTGAGCCACCCGGCATGGGTACTAGGAACTCAACTCAGTTCTTCTGGAAGAACCACCAGTTCTCTTAACCGCTGAGCCATCTCTCCAGCCCCCATCCCTCATAATTTTAAACCAAGTGGTGGATAATGTCTGAGTATTAGAGAGGCCCCAGATGATCTCCCACCAGAGAAGTTCGTTATTTCCCTGACTAAACAGCTAAGTTGGTAATTGACCACGTTTGTTCAATGAGAGAACATGGCTGTCGTTGGGGCTGTCCTCTTGGCCTGGTTCATTTTACTTTTGGGTTGCTTCTCTTCTGTGGACAGAGTTCTGGGGCTTTCCGCCAAGGACTGATAAGTGTTGGGGGCTTCGTGTCTCATCTCGGCTTTCATTTCTACAAGGCTGCCACAAGCTTCACTCTGCCCTCAGCTGGGGTTTGTGTTCTTTTTTCTCATGCAGTTGTCTCTAAGGGAAAGTCATCCACGAGTGAGGTCTATCGATGGGATCTCTCCAGCAATGTAAACCTGCTAGGGGTCTGCTGTTTCTGGGTCCGTCAGAAGCAGCTCTCTCCTCAGGCAAAAGCTGTGTCTTCAGCACTTTGCCCGTGCTCAGGATGAGTTCCTCCTACACACTCCTGCAAAAGGGTGGCGGCAGGAGCTCAGACTCTTTATGTTTCTCTCCTCTGAATTCCATTATCTTTTCTCTTGTTGCTTCGGCAGTTATGGGATATCTTCTGGCAGACATGTTTGTATTTTTCCTAGCTTTCCTACATATTCCTGGAAGATCAGGTGTGGGATACATAACTCCATTCTATATAGAAGTACCTGGCCAGTTCTAGGGGTTCCCTCTTCTTGTCTTCCCCTCCCCTGAGATAGAGTCTCTGAATATCTCATGATGGCCTCGAAAACCCTGTATAACCTAGGTGGGCTTTGAACTCGTGACCCTTCTTGCATCTGCCTCCTGAGTGCTAGGATTATGGGATGACCCACCTGGCTCAGCATATATGCTTCCTTTTGAATGCTCATTAAATCATGGTTTTTTTGAAAGCTAATGAGCTCTGTTGTCAGAAATGGAAGGTCAAAATACACATTTTTCTTGATAGTAAGTGTATTTTCTATAAAACGTGTTGTCTTTACCAGCTATGTACATTTAATTCTGATAGAAATACCGTATTTAGGCATGAAGTGCTAGCCTAACTATCTTTTCAAATTGTGTTTAAGATTTTCAAAATAAACTCAGGCCTTGAGGTCAGGCCTGGATGGAGCTCGGAATGCCTTGTTGCCAAAACTGAGTCTGAGCACCAGGTTGGCCAGGCATCAAAGGGCCTAAGGAGGATTTGAGTGGAGCCAACTAAGACAGCAGAGCGGGTGGTGCAGGTGGTGCATATAGTGCAGGGGAATATAGGCAGTGCAAGTAATGCAGGCCATGCACCAGTGGTACATGCAGTATAGGCAGGTACAGGTAGTGCAGGAGGTGTGTGCAGTGCAGGCGAGTGCAGGCAGTGTAGGTGGGTGCAGGGGGTACAAGTGGTGTAAGTATTGTACTGTTGCATGCAGAATGGGTGTTGCATGCAAAATGGGTGTTGCATGCAGTGTAGGTGTGCAATGGTGCAGGTGGCCCATGCAGTGCAGTGGGTGCAGATGGTGCAAGTGGTGCCGGTGATTTATGCAGTGCAGATGAGTGCAGGTGGCATATGCAGTGCAGATGGTACAAGTGGTGCAGGTGGTGCATGCAGTGCAGGTAGGTGCAGGTTGGTGTAAGTGGTGCATACAGTGCAGGTGGTTGTAGGTGGTTCATGCAGTGCAGGTTGGTGCAGATGGCGCTTGCAGTGCAGGTGGGTGCAGGGGGTGCAGGGGTGCAGGGGGTGCATGCAGTTCAGACAGCTCCTCTTGAGTGTGATGGTTTCTAGTTTGTCTCAACCATACTCTGAGCATAGAAAAAGGGGAGGTGATGGGTCTGTGTGTAGGGGAGTTGAATCACGACACAAGGAGTAACTCCAAATCCACATACAGCAGAACTGATATGCAGACAGTTGAGGAAAAGGTAGGTGCCGTTAGAACTTTTCACATTCATTCTGGCTAGAGAAAGGACTGAGTAGAAATCTCTCCAGAGCAGCTATTGTTTGCAGCCTCAGCAGGGGCAGGAGAGCTGGCAGAACTAACAGGTAGTCCCACGAGAGTTGCTGACTGGTATCACTCCCACCCTCGGGTAACTGTCTGGTCCTGCCATGTTGATGTTCACACACATGCCATGCATCAGAGGATGGACCAAGGCTTTATGGGACTTTTTGTTGCTGTAGTTTAAAAGAGGGCAAAAATGCAAGGACCACCTGGGTACTCTCCACTTGTTCCCAATCCATACTAACCCAAAAGAGGTCAGAGCATGAGAGCACTGAAATCCCAACCAGTATCGTCCCTCATATCACCCCTGGGGAAGGAGGTCTTGAATACTTGAGCTGTTGGGGACCCTGTATCAGGAAGACTAGGATGCATACTAGAGGACCCACAGCCTCACACATCTGGACTCGGTAACCAGGATCCACAGTGGCCCCGTGTTTACCGAGCATCGGTACCGTCGGAGTCAGCAGTCAGCGGACCTCTCCTGCAATGGTTGGAGGATAGACTGGAGCAGACCCAGCATCTCTGCAATCTCTCTGACAAGAAAGGACGACCGTATGGAAGAGCAGTTGCCCTAGAATAGAGCGGAGTAAAGAGGGGGGCAGCTGAAAACACCTGGAGTGCCACTCCACCAGCTGCATCAGTTTTGGAGAAGATAAATCTGAAGGGCTCAACGACAGAACTTTGTAAAGGCACAGTAATCAAGGCACCGTGGTCTTCACAGGTGAATAGACACGTAGAGCAAAGGAACAGAAAAGAAAGTCCAGAAAGAAGCCCACAGTAATATGTCTGACTGATCCCGGCAAAGTGCAAAAGTGGTTCAAAGAAGAAAGGACAGTCATTCCAACAAACCAAACCCACACAGGCCAACAAATAAAGTCTAAAAGTGCCTCTAAATGTATTGTGGACTTAAATGCAAGATGGAAAATTTTTTTTAATATTTATTTATTTATTTATTTATTATGTATACAATATTCTGTCTGTGTGTATGCCTGCAGGCCAGAAGAGGGCACCAGACCCCATTACAAATGGTTGTGAGCCACCATGTGGTTGCTGGGGATTGAACTCAGGACCTTTAGAAGAGCAGGCAATGCTCCCAACCTCTGAGTCATCTCTCCAGCCCCCATGATGGAAAATTTTTGAAAAAAAATTATATGAGATTCAGGAGACACATTTTCAGTCCACTTGACAGCACAATCCGTAAGAAAACAAAGTAGGGCCAGGCGGTGGTGGTGCACGCCTTTAATCTCAGCACTTGGGAGGCAGAGGCAGGTGGATCTCTGTGAGTTCGAGACCAGCCTGGTCTACAAGAGCTAGTTCCAGGACAGGCTCCAAAACCACAGAGAAACCCTGTCTTGAAAAAGAAAAAAGAAAAAAAAAAAAAAAAAAAGGAGGCATATTGGATTTTGTCATTTTGTAAAAATAACTTAGAAGAGGAAAGACAAGCAATTACTTGCTAGCCATGTAGTGTTTAGTCGATATGGAAAATATGCCCAAAACTCAAAAAGAAACAATCTAAGTAGAAAATGAAAAAAAGATGTTTTTTTTAAAACATTTCAATTGGTATCAATAGGATGAAGAGGATGGAACAGACTGGAAAAGATGCCAAAATTTACAACAACTCCTCAGGATGGACCAACCCCACTAATATACCGCTTACTTTCTTAAAAAACAAAAACCTTAAATCTGCCTTTTTGTCCTGTTTATCTTTTTTTGTCTTAGATTTTGTTTTCCTTGTGTGTGTATATGTGTACAGGTGCCTACAGAGGCCAGGATTTCAGATCCTGGAGCTGGAGTAAAAGACAGCTGTTAGCCCTCCGACATGGGTGCTGGGAACCGAACTCATGTCCTCCCTTAGCCTCTGAGCCATCTCTCCAGCCCCTCTGTCTTCATTTACATTTTCTGATTATCAAGGCCTTCCCATTCATAGCACATAGAGTGTGGCCCTCGAAGAAGTCCACACCGGCTCGGGTACACTGTTAATCTTCTCTTGTCTGTCCCCTCCTCCTCTTACTGTCTATGCTTAAATAGACGTCAAAACCCTTCTAGAATAAACTTCAAAGCATAGCATAAAAGCATTATAAATAAACTAGAAATTAAACTACATTTGTTTTGAAAAACAATTTACTTGTTTTTATTTTATGTAAATACACGAATGACTGTGAGTCGCCCCGTTGTGTTATCAGTCACCTCTCAAAAAGAACTCTAAAACCTCATGAGAATTGGGAATGGAGCGAGGTTAGTGGTAGAGCACACACCCAAAACAGCACAAGAGATTCTGTCTTCCTCTAGTATTGAACATTTAACGCAAATGCTTCTGAAGTTGTATTTTCTAATAAATCATCATGAATGTGAGCCTGTGCTTTTATGAATGACTATGTTTCTGCCTGTGAGATGTTTTGATATCTGCACGTTTCCAGTTTCAGTTATCTGATTGACCATAGAGTTTTCCTAAAGCAATCTGTTTTCTTTAGGCCAGCTCTTTCCTGTTTGGCAATCTGCCAGGTGCAGGGATCTCAGAGGGAGGGAAGGCTCCTTTACCCGGGAATATATGTTGTGGGCAAAATGGCAGGGTGTAATTTCCCCTGTTGGAGAGCTCAGACACCCAGGGTTCTCTTTGTTTTTGGACTGAAACACAATCAAGGGTGGAACTGACAATTGCATGAAAAAAAAATCAGAATGGATAAACAAACTGCTGGTATTGCAGTGAGCAGAAGAAAATCTATGAAAAGTGTGTTTGTTCTCCCAGTGGCTCTGCCTTCAGCGTCAGCTATTCCACGTGGAGCAGCACTGGGGTACCACTCATGCCATCTACCTGGGAAGAGCATGGCAGCATAGAATGGGTGGTAGTAGTTGCCAGTCACTGCCCCTGTCCCGAGCCCAGATGGGACACAACTCTGTTGGACTACCAGTGACACACGTAAGTCCCACCACAGTGGCTGCGCGTTGTTCCTTTGTTTACTCCCTAAGGAAGCCCAGTAGCCTGCACAAGAAAACAAAAGCAGAATGAAGGTGGGAGGAACTTGGCATCAGCTCAATTTAAAAAGCACCAGATCTCAAAATGACAACCTCATCTTACTAACTTTCTAAAATATAACTCCCGCTGATGGAAACTCAGCGGTGGGCGGCTCGAAGGCCTTCAGTAGAAATCAGCTGTCTGTAATCACATGTGCATCAGTTCACAGCAAGTCCCTAACTTCAGGACTTTAGATGCAGCAGGCGTTTCTCCTCTCATCAGTCCAACATCTCATCAGACCCACGGCGTCATGTCTTCTCCCTCCGTTCCTCAAGTCTTCGCTTTCTTCTAAATGCCTGTCTTCTCTCTTCCTTCCCAGTTTACACACATTTCTGCCATTGCAGCAATAAGGCTGAGTTTCATTTCGGAAGAACTATTTATGTCAGTCATTTCTTACAAATTAAAAGACTTCCCCTTAATTGACCCCCAAATAAGAGGCAGGTAAACAGAAGCAAAATTTACTCGCTTCCTGACACCCAAAAGTTAGATCTTGACAAACTAATGATGTGGATTCTAGTATTGTTAGACATTTTACCCATTTGTTTAGGATGGCAGCATTGTGATTCAAGTCAAAATGAGTTAATATGAAGTCTGAATTGGGCCACGCAGGAAGGGAGTGAAATATTTTAGGGGAAAAGGGTTGCCTTAGGCAGCTTTCTTCTCTCAGTTATTGGTGTGCAAGGTCCAGGCACGGACAGAGCGCAAGCCATGGACAGAAAAGAAGTCAAGGGAAAACGCATCTGGTGCAGCGCCCTTTGCAGATTAATGGTATAGCCTGGCATGAGTCCTGTGCTGTGGGGTCTGGGCCAGGGCCGCAGGAAGCTGGAGTGGACAAGAGTCACAGTCCGCGCAGAGCCGCAGGGAGGGGTTGCTAGCATCTGGGTGTCTTCAAAGGCTCATGTGTTGCATTTGACCCAGTTCTGGTTCCAGTTCTGGTTCCAGTTCTGTTGCTGTGATAAAGTTCTGACCCAAAACAACTGTGCTGGGGGATGGAGGTAAAGAGAGGACCAGGGAAAGTTGTTGTTTGCTATTTTACTTCGGGGTCACAATCCATCACTGAGGGAAGGCAAGGCTGGAGATCTTGCAAGAACTGAAGCAGAGACCACGGAGGAAAGCTGCTTCTTCTCTCTGAATTGCTGTCTCTCTCTCTCTCTCTTTCCCTCTCCCTCTCCCTCCCCCCCTTCTCTCTTTCTCTCCCCCCCCCCCCCAGCTTTGTTATAGAACCCAGGCCCACCTGCTTGGGGATGGTGCTATCTAAAATGGACTGGATTCTCCCATATCAGTTATTTATGGAAACAATTCCTGGTGGACATGACCACACACCAATCTGTTATGGGCCATCCCTCAATAGAGTGTTCCTCAAGTGACTCCAGCTGTGTCAAGGTGACCGCAAAGACAAACTAGGAAAGAGTCCGAGCCCATTGCGCTAATGGGAGGGGACACAGCTTCTGAGATGAGGACCCGAGGGGAAAGAGGTTACATCATTGGAGTTGGGCTCACAAAGGGGCTCTGGGACTCTAGTCTCCTTTCTGTCTTTGTAACCCAGACACTTTGAGGTGGACAGCCTTCTCTGCTAGGCCCCAAGGCAATTGGTCTGCCTGATCATGTATTGAAAACTCGAAAACTATTAGACAAATGAACTTTACTTCTTTTTTAAAAAAAATATTTATTTATTTATTATGTATACAATATTCTTTCTGTGTGTTTGCCTGAAGTCCAGAAGAGGGCACCAGACCTCATTACAGATGGTTGTGAGCCACCATGTGGTTGCTGGGAATTGAACTCAAGACCTTTGGAAGAGCAGGCAATGCTCTTAACCGCTGAGCCATCTCTCCAGCCCCCTGAACTTTACTTCTTTAAATAGCAATTGTCTCAGATACTACGTTGTAGTACTATAAAGTGGACTAAGGTGGATGTTTTATTCAGAGAATCTTAAGATGCCTCTACAACCAATTTTAGACACACAAGGCAACATTAAATTATGCCCTAAAAAGAGATTCTTTTTTGACCCTGAATGCTGTGTGTTTATATGTGTATGTGTGTGTGTGTGTGTGTGTGTGTGTGTGTGTGTGTGAGAGAGAGAGAGAGAGAGAGAGAGAGAGAGAGAGAGAGAGAGCAATGAAGGGGATGTATATGCATGCACATTTTGGTGCAGCTACTTTTACCTGTGAAGGTTTTGTGTGTGTGTGTGTGTGTGTGTGTGTGTATGCCAAGAAGGGTATGTATGTGCATGCACCTGTCTGTGCAACTGTTCTTACCTGTGATGTGGTGGTGTGTGTGTGTGTGTGTGCGTATGCCAAGAAGGGTATGTATGTGCATGCAACTGTTCTTACCTGTGTGGAAGACAGAGATTGTCATTAGGTGTTTTTCCTTGCTCAGGCTCCATCTTCTGAGATAGTGTCTTCCATTGAACCTGGAGATCGCCATTTAAGCTAACTGGTTGGCCTGTCTCTTGGTCCCAGGCTTGAGTTATGGACACATGTGTCACAGCTCCCGGCTCTTCTATGGCCATGGTTCTGGGGATTGAACCCACAGCCTCATGCTTGGGCAAAAAGTACTTTCCCCAAGAAGTCTCATCTCCCTGGACTTGAGTTGAATTATCCTGGGGAAAAGCAGGTGAGGAATCAGACTAGACAGGTCAGCAGTGAGCACTTCTTTATGATATTTTGACCAAGTGTGTTAGGCAGATAAAAAAGACCCCCTGTTAAAAACAATTTGCTGGAAAGATCAGCAATTAAAAGCACTTGTTGCTTTCCTAGAGAATCCAGGTTCAGGTCCTTGCACCCCAATGGAGCTTAAGAACCACCCCAAACTTCAGTTCTAGGGGCTCTGGCTCCCTCATCTGACCTCCACATACCTGTGGTACACATTCACACATGCAGACAAAATACTCACATACATAAAATAAATAAATTGTAATTTGGTTAAAAAATACCCACACAGAATTTTTTTTTCTTTCTTTCTTTTTTTTGGTTTTTCGAGACAAGGTTTCTCTGTAGCTTTGGTGCCTGTCCTGGAACTAGCTCTTGTAGACCAGGTTGGCCTCGAACTCCCAGAGATCCGCCTGCCTTTAATCCCGAGTGCTGGGATTAAAGGCGTGCGCCACCACTGCCCGGCTCCCACACAGAATTTTGAGGGTTGTTGTGTCATTGTTAAGTTTTGGGGCAACATAAAACGTGGAATTTATTTTTGTGATTAGTGACTAAGACACCTACCAGGGTAAGATTTTAGTGGGTCTTTGGATGAGGTGTTTTTTGACATGGACTCAAAAGGCACTTGGGATCACAGATTTAGGTGTTCGGATCCAAACACTTGCGATACAAGAACAATATCACACACTGTCATTTTTTCTTTATTAAAATGGACCTTTCATAGATGCCGTAATTGATGTATCATTGACATACTATTTCCTGCCTAGATTTGCATAAATTATAGCTCTCCACGAAATATGTACCTATTGCAGAAGCAGAAGTGTTCCGTGGTCTGGCTCTTTGTGTGTGAGTGTGTGGGTGGGTGCTGGTGCCAGCATGCACGGGGCGTGTGTCATCATGTGTCATCAGAGGACGACCTTGGCTGTGGCTCCTCTGGTGCTTTCTGCCTTTTGTTTTGTTTGACACAGGGTCTCTCACTGGTTAGGATTTCAGCAGGTAGAGCAGGTTAGTCGGCCTAATAGCCTCCATGGTTCTTCCTCTCTCCGTCTCCCATCTTAAGCTCATTTACATGGGTTCTAGGGACCCAAATTCAGTTCCTCAGACTGGTAGGTGACATTTTACTGACTGAGCTCTCTGAGATATATTTCTATGAGACTAGGCATCATGGACTTTGTGATATCTAATGGCCACCACTTTATTATGACCAGGATTCTGTAAAAAAAAAAAAAAAAAGGTATCTAGGCAGGACACAGTAAGGATGGGTCAACTTCGCTACTCCAAAAGTAAAGCTTTAGCTATGGTAGGTTAGCTGGATGGAGGTTTATGGGGAGCTCAGTGTGGGCTGTCAGCCTAGGGCACCAGCTCTAAACAAGGTGTCTGCTGGCAATGGCTTCAACACTCACAATTTAGTGCCTGGCCTAAAATGGCAACAGCCAGGGCCAGTCTACTCTGCTCTATCTAAATGCCCACTCTTTGTGGCTGGTTTGAGTGTCCTCAGGTGATAGTCTCATTCTGTTTACATGGTAGCTGCCTTCTAAGGAGGGATGAGTGGGAAGCAGGCAATCAACAAGGCCTGTGCCCAGATCTGGGACAGTATGCCGTCAGCTCTATTCTGGTGTTTAAAAAAAAAAAAATCACAGTGTCTGAGCAGAGTATAGGGAGGGAAGTGATAGGCGTTACCTCTTAAAGTGTGTGGTGAGGTGTTTTTTTTTTTTTCATCATAGAAATGCATGTGAACAGGAGCTAGTAGGGCATATGGTAGCCATCTTTAGAGAAGGCCATTGGCCCTCACCATGAATTCCAAACTAAAGGCGCGTGACTGGAATGTGCCTCCCTGAGTGATGATTGTTACGGCTTCTGTTCTAATACTGTGGACAAGAAGCAACTGATAAGCTTGGAGAAGGGTAGCTTCAGCAAAGCCTTCCTCTTCCAGCAAGGCTGGAGCAGACTGCAGGCGGCGAGAGGACACGGTTTCATTCTCCACGTCCTTTTAGTCTAGACAGAAGCCCACACATCTTGAACTGCAGTTGAGAACCGCTAGGTAAATGCTCTCCCCAAGGTGTAACCATGGCTCCGGGGGCTATGGGGCTAGGTTTGCAACGACTTTCTTCACCTTCTTCCAGAACCTTTCCCCAGCCACTGACGGGAGAATTTCCTGTAAATGATCTAACAGTGGCTATCTAGTGAGTTCTCAATCCTTTTGGAATCCAACGTTGCGTGTTGAGGAAGCCTAGAGTCTGGAGTCAGATCTAGTTCAGATCTTGGTTTGATCAAGTATTAATTGTAGGACCTTAAGCAAGTGACACTCAAGAAGCTCACTTCTCCACTTGGAAAATTAGAATAGCAAGTGTTCTTTACAATTCCTGACAGATTTTATAAGAACGAAACATCTGATGAATGTTCAATGCTTTCCCTTGGAAAATAGCTAGGAAATCTCACGGCTGCTAGAGTCTGCATGAAGACCTCAGAGAGGAAATGTTAGGGAAGGAAGCAGATGTCCTCTCTGGTGATTATTTCATTGTCAGATCGACAGAAGTCAGAATCACGCAAGAGATGGGCTCTGGGTGTGCATATGGGAATTGTCTTGTTTACATTTACTGGTGCAGAAAGACCTGTCTTAGTTGTGCAGGGTCTGAGCTCTGTAAGTGGAAGAAGGAGCTCAACCCTACCACTCTTGATCCCTTGCTCTCGGTCTCTTTACTGGGACTAGCTGGCTGGAGTCCCTGCTGCTGATCCCCCTTCCCCTGCATGTTAGTGGATTGATAGTTACAGAGACAGTGACAGAATTAGGACCCCAGAGAATCTCGTCTTAGTGCTGTTGAGTTCTAATAGCATATCCTCAAAGATGGCAGCCAGTTTTTGGAAAAGAAATCGTTTGTGCAAGGTGTGTGTGCCTGTGCATTGCTGATCTTGTTAAGTATCTATAATGCACACACATTTATGTAGAAGATACTCTTTTAATTTATGACTGCCTTGTGAATTGTCTGGATAGTTGGGAAGTCTTCATAGTTTGCTATGAAGAGTTCGTTATAAACTCTCCATTGTCCACACAGCTTGTGAGAGCCCTCTGTCCTCTCCCTGTTCCTACTAATGCTCTTGTTAATTCTCTGCAGCATGGGCTGGGTTTTAATGTCAGGCTTCTTGGAAACCCTCCACAGCAAAGGTGACTGAGTGTCGCTCCTAAGATAACACTGTGACTCCTGTCCTGGGTGATCTAAGACAGCCACCTGACCCGGTGCTGGTCCCCTAGGGAGAGATACATGCTACCAGGAGCAGAGAGAACTTCCAGAGAGTCAGGATCTGAGACCTTGCCTATAACCATGAGAGTGGCCTAGAGGTGAATCCACATCAGGAGAGGCCTCGGAGGGGAGCACAGCCATAGCTAAACGCAACCTCAGAAAAGATGAGCAGAGGCATTCAGGTAGGCCAGGCCTGGACTCCGGGCCAGCCAACATTGGGAGATGATACACATCTGCTGCTCTGAAGGTGATTTGTTATGCAGTGACAGATAGTTAATACAGATGCCAGATAGAAGTTACTCATGAGGCATTGTTGAAGGATCTTTGGGAAGACTGCTCAACTAAGCTGCCGGCATCATGTGGCATGGACCTAGACTGTAGGTTTAGATGGCTTGATTGCCTTATTGCTGGGCAATCTGGACAAATCACTTACGTTCTGTGTGCCTTAGTCTCCTCACCCGTAACGTAATGAGAATGATCAGAAGCTGCCTTGAAAGATGGTCACAATAATGAAAGACCTTTCCACACCATTACACGCTGGAGTAAATTTCCCTGTACCATCATTATCAGGAGGGGTTGTTACTGAACAAAGACCGTTAATGACCTCTGGATCAAGGAGTAACAGAGAATGTGAACAAGACTCACCAAGACCTTGAAGGCTGACTCATCTGTTTTGGAGAAAAGGATTCTTCTCTGAAGACTCAGGGTCAGACAAGGGCAAGGTTGAGAGTCAGTCTTGACTGAAACATGGCTTACAGTCTTTAGAGCCTTGGTAGGAATAGCAGGAGACAGACACTTCCATTTGTTTCTCAAAGAACGAATTCATCTTTCAAGAACACTCTATTGTAAAGCACGGTTCTTTGAGTATTCTAGAAAATGTCTGTTTTCTTGTTGCTCTGGAATAATCATTAAAACAGGCCATTTAGTCACAGAAATTCCTAACAGCCTACCTTTGTGTGGGAGGTGTTTGAGCTGGTGTTCAAAGGGGGAAATGTCTGGTTGAGACACGAGAGGCAGCACATGTTGAAAGTAGTACACATTTTCCTAGGGAAAAGCATGCTTTGCTTTGGATATGTTCTTGCTCAAAAACCACTCATGGAAAAGAAACACGGTGGCATCCCAGCACTAGGGAGGCAGAGTCTGACGGGTGGATCTCTGTGAGTTCGAGGCCTGCCTGGTCTACAGAGTGAGTTCCAGACCAGCCATGACAGTTGTAGCCAGACTCTGTCTCAAAACAAAACAAAACAAAACAAAACACCTTCCTCAAAAACAAAAACAAAACAAGCTCCCCCCCATAAAAAACCAAAACCCAAAACCCCACCAAATGAACAACAACAACAACAAACACCAGGAAAATGAACTTGATATGGATAGTGACCCTCGGGCACCAGCACAGCTGCTTCAAGACAAGGTGATCAACAGTGTCCTTGGGTTGAGAAGTCTGTGCTGCTTAGTTTTTTTGTCCACTTGAGAAAAGTCAGGGACATCTGAGAAGAGGGAACCACAGTTGAGAGAATGCTTCCATCAGATTGGCCAGTAGGCAATTCTTGATGTGGGAGGGTACCACCATGGACACCAAGGACACCAAGCCGCACTCCTCACGGCCTCTGCCTCAGTTCTTGCCTCTAGGCTCCTGCCCTGAGTTCTTGCTCTGACTTCTTTTCCTGGTGGACTACAAGCTGTAAGAGGAAATAAGCTCTTTTCTCCCCAAGTTGCTTTTGGCCATGGTGTTTAGCACAGCAATAGGACCAAGGCCTAAATCACAGAGCATGCCTTGCTTTGGCATCCTGAAGTGCTGAGGTCTAGCAAGGCCTGAGCGATAATCAGGATGCTGATGAGCAACTTTTGAGGATCCTTCGTGATCAAAGATCAGGGAAGCAGCGATGGAGACCCCACTCGGACATGCAATATCTGTGCCTAGCGCAGAGTTTGGAAGCACTCAGCTGGAAAAGCCTGGATCTTGGGATGACCCTGTGTGAACAGCAATCGCTGAAGAACGTTCTGCAAGGTAGTCAGTCACCATAAGGGAAACGTGTCCAGGTGACTTTTATATTCTCATGATAACAATACGCTTTTCAAGAGAATCAAGATGTGATCATGTTTGGTACGGAAGCGTCAGAATCCACACATCTGGGAATAGTAGACTTCAGTTTGCTCAGCGGAGGGGAGAAGCTAAGTCTTGTTGTGCAGTTGGCTTGTGGGCTCTGGAGAAGCAGGCGGTGTAGGCATAACAATAGAAGTAGTAATTATATCCACACACGCAAGACCAGGGAGGGTGGGGAACCCCAGCAGGTGTCAGGCGCTTGAACCAAGGTCCCCCTTTTTGTAACAGCTCTTCGTTTCAGACAAGCAATGTGCTCCAGATCCCTCATCTCTCACGGGCCCCACACCACCCCAACCATCCGAGTGAACCCGCACCCCCCCACAACTGTGAGATCAATATAGCATAAAGTGGGGAGTTTGGTATCTTGAGGGGTGGACTAGCCAAAGACAAATGTCATCTCAATAGCGAGGAGCACATTTGGTAGTTGTAAAGCGTTGGTTCCTAAATATCCATCTCCATGAAAAAGAAGCAGGACTCCTCGGAAAAGTGGAGTGGCTGGGTCCTTGGCTGGAGCTAAAAGATCCTGGAATGTCTTGAGATGTCAGCAAGTCAGGACGTTCTAGAGCCAACCAGCTTTAGAGGATTCTAGGGGGTCTCACTTTGTGCTGAGTACGCGATGTTAGTAATGATGGATAAGGTTTATACCCTACTGAATAAAGAAAGAATGAACAGTCCCTCTGGGTGCAGACCGAACAGAGGAGAAAGGATAGCACACTGGTACAGCCGAGTGCTAGCAACGCAGAAGGAAGGCTGCCATAAACCTGTAGCACCAGACCTTAGCAATCACATAAAAAACCAGGCTGGAATCAACAGCCCGCAAATGTGTTAGGGGAAAGTTGGAGGAGCTGCAGGATGATATTTACACAGTCTCAATGGGTCTTTGAAAAAGACACTTGTTGAGGGCCTGGAGGGATGGCTCAATGGTTAGTGCTTGCTGCCCTTGGAGGATCCTGGGACTGGAGGGATGGCTCCGTGGTTAGTACTCACTGCCCTTGGAGGACCCGAATTCAGTCCTCTGCGTTTGCATACCCACAGCCTTTTAACTCCAGTTCAGGGGATCTGATTCCTTTCTCTTGTTTCTGTAGCACTGGGTATTCATATAATGTGTATACATACATTCATACTCTCGCAATAAGATAAGTAGATTTGTTTTGTCATTGTTGTTCTTTATGAGACAGGGTTTCATATGTGGCCCTGGCTGTATCTAGAACTCGCTCTGTCGACCTCTGTAGATAACTCCTGCCTCTGACTCCAGGAGTGCTGGCTTTAGAGTATCTTTTCCAAAAGGATACTTTAGGGGCTGCAAAGATGTGCATCGCTTTTGCAAAGGCCCCAAGTTTATTCCTAGAATTCGGGCTAGACAACTCCCAACTGCCTGTTAGCTCAAGCTCTAGGGACTCTGAATCCCTTTTCCGGGCTCCGTGGGCACCTGCGCTTCGATGCACATAGCCACATACGGACACTCTCACTTCCACACCATCAAAAAGAAACTTGAAGAAGATGCTGGCTATTTACAAAGAATAAAATAACAATAGTAGATTTTAAAAGTTTAGGGAAAAAGGTTCGGTGTATGTAGAGAGCACAGAACCCTAACTATTCTGGAATCTGGGTGAAGATGTGTATTTTTTTGTACTATTCTTGCAGCTCTGTCTGAAACTATGCTGGGATGAATCACAATAAAGGCAGAAATGTAAAGCAAAACGCACCGCCTCAAGTGCGCCTTTTGCCTTCCTTTTGTTTTCCCACTGCCATTGCTCAGGCCCAGGCCTGGAGAACAGAGTGAGGAGTGCGGCAAATTGAGGCTTAGAGAACATCGTTAACATCCAGGCAAGAAAATAACAGGTCTCACCAGGCAGTGGGTGCCTGGGAAATTCTGAGGGCACAGAGTGGAGCTCCAGCTGCAGTCCCTCGATGGATGGGGTGGGTTGAAGTCCAGAGAGCACCTGGAGTCTGTGAACCATGCTGAATGTAAAAAGCACAGTCGGCTCCCCACCTTACAGGATTCTTTTTCAGGCAGGCAATAAAGCAGGACCCAGTTCCCATTCTACACTTGGGAAACCCAAGCTCAGCACCCAGGGTTGCCTTTCAGTCGGACGAAAGTGTGTGCTTCCCCCCCCCCCCCTTTTGTGACTTCTGTGATTTTAAACTATCTGGAAGCCATCAGCAAACAGTTTATTGACACCTCCACATCGTCTGAGTATTTTTTATAAGTCAGTGTCTTTAAGCAGGGTAGTCGAGTGCCTAGATGATCCTTAGAAGTCATGAATGGAGAGGCAACATGGTGGGTAAAGACGCCTGCTGCCACGCCTGATGACCCAAGTTTAGGCTACACAATTCACACCTGTGTGGTGAGCACAAGCTGCCTTCTGTTTGCCCCCGACTTCCTCTTTCGTGCTCATTCACACAAAATAAATAAATGTGATTAAAATTTAAAAAACAAATACCAACGAATAGGATTCACCTCTCCGTGCTTCCTCAGCCTTTTGAGTTAGACCCTAAGAGTGGTGCCTAACTATTAATTTTTTAAAAATTGCGTGCACGTGTGTGTGTTTTCGCGCCTGCGCTGGATGTCAGAGAGTTAGTTCTCTCCTCCCACCACGTAGGTTCCCGGGATAAAACTCAAACAGTCTGACTTGGCAGCAAACGCCTTTATCTGCTGAGCCATCTCGTGGCCACTACCTGGCTTTTAGAGTGTTCCTGGTGATCTTGATGAACGCTCAAGTTAGACAATCACTACATTCTATCGCTTCTTACGGCAATCGCCTCTTTAGATAGGACTGCAAATCATAACTTTGCGTAGAAACGAGGTTAAAGTTTGTCAAAAGGCATAATAATTACCGTTCCCACTGCATAGCTAACCCCAGGAATTGCTGGATTTCTTCCAGGATAGGCTCGCACACAGGCTGGAGACAGAAGAGGGAAGGGTCCACGGGAGTTGGGAGGAGGGACTGACGGCAATTTTTCGTGGTTGACTAGATTTTTGGAACAGCAACTTCCAAGGGTACATTAACCAGGCAGCAAATCCACTTGTTTCTGAGGGGAGGTGGGATGTGGGGGCGGGGGTGGAGCGTGGGGCGGAGCGACATTCGCAGCTCCGGAATCTGTGCCTTCCAAGTGGCGCCGCTCGTTCCCCCTCCCCCCTCCGGATCTGCCCGGACCCGGACGCTTAAACTCTACTCTCCAGCCAACCTCGCCACCTCCACAGTCTCCAGTACCGACCTCCTTGGATTCCTCCGGCCGCATCCGGCCAAGGGAATACCCCGGATTGCGGCAAACTGCCCGCCCCCTCGACACCCTTCCTTCGGGTCTCCGCCCCCGCTGGTGCTGCCGGGTGCAAAGGGAAGCTAGGGTGCTGCGGCTGGAAAATGATCGGTGCCCGGAGGGTGGCCTGGAGCTGCAGGTAACTGGCGCGGGACCTCGAGGGCAGCGAGCTCAGCGTCGCTGTCCCTTCCCTGCACTCCCGCGCGCGGACCTGCTGCGCCCTCGCGCGGGCTGCGCCTTGGGGACAGCGGTGCTCCCTCGAGGCGCGGCGGGCGGGGAAAGGCGCGGACCCCCAACCCTGGGCGACACCCCGACGCTCTCTGCTCTTCCCACAGCCACCGCCCGGTGCCGGATCCCTCCAGCGGCACGCAGCGGCTGCCCGGGTGAGCGGGGTCCGCGCGGCAGATGCCTGGTAAGATGGAGAAGTTTCTGCAGATCGCGCCTCACTCTCTGGCCATCATCCTGGGCCCGGCGGACAGCCCTGCTGAGGAGAAACCCGGGGCCGTTCAGCCTTCGCCCCCGGCCCGGACCCAACTCCGGCAGCTCGCCCGACACCACATCGGCTACGAGATCTTCGCCGATTTCAAAGCGGAGAACATGCAACACTTCTGGAACAAGAAGGTCACCGCCGCGGTGGCCGAGACTTTTTTCCTGGGCTGGATAGACGAGCAGGTCCTGCTGATTCAGGGCAAGGAGGAGCATCTTGAGGCACTGCGCGAGGGCTGGACACGCAGGGCGCTCCGACCCCCCTCTGGCTTCCAGATCCTCTGTCTAGGTGAGTGCCGCTGCCCCGTCGGGCTGTGGGGTCCCCACCCTGCCCCGGACTCCGGTGGGTGCTGAGCCGGCAATTAGATGCGAGTTCTCGGGGTCTCAAAATCTTCGCGCACATCTCGGTCGGGGAGGTGTCCGCGGCGCTCGGTAAACGCGGGATAGGGGAACTTCTGGGCACTTTAGCCACCCACGTCACGGGCGGTCCGCGGAACCTCTTGGCGGCGTCGGTGGCGCGCCCTGCGGGGCGGTGCCTGGGGCTGGCCAGGTAGGCGGTGCGCGCGGGTCCGGGCTTTGAGTGTCAGCCTTTCCGCGCCTCGCGGGCCTGGGGAGTGCGAGCCAGGCTGAGGGAAGGTGCGGAGAGTCGGGATTCCAGTCACACCGGGTCTGAGCGGCGGGTCCTTCAGCTGCGCACCAGTCCCCGCGACAACCCTTCCCCGAGTGGCGACCTCGGGGGTGGGCAGCGTTGCTCATCTCAGGTGTGTTGGCGCCGTTCTCATCCTACCGCATTTCTATACCAGACAAAAGGTACATTTCTTCTTAAATGCTTCGCTTGTGGTGCAGCTTCTAAAGAGCATCGTGTGACTGAAGGCGGAGGGAAAAAAAAAAGACAGCAGAGAGGGGCCAGGGAAAAAGTTTAATCCATTCGTTTGTTGGTGGCGAAGGTGAAAAGAAAACAGAGCGGAGGTAGCTAGAGAGGGTTTTCGTGATCGCCACTCAGCGTTTCCTTGACTTGTGTTTTTTATTTCACGGCTACTTAACGTGTTTTTCTTAATCCTGGCAACCTCGTGCTTAGAATACTTTTTAGTTTTGGACCTTGGGCCCAGTGGCTACGAGCAAACACAGCACATAGCGATGTTTTATGAAACGATTTGACGAAGAAAGCATTCTTTCTAGTTCCAGGGCTTAAAAATTCTTTTATGACATTTTGGGAGGAGGTCAAAAGTTCAAACTGTAAAAGCGCGTAAAGCGGCCTTGTTGGGTCCCTGCGCCTCCCGTGAAGGCGTAGCTTTTACCTGCTAATGTGTTTTCTATGTGGATGGTAAATTTATAACATTTCTATTTTGCTGTGTGTTGTCTATTTTTCCGTAGCAGAGATTCGCTTTTGCAAAGATTCCTTTGAATTGAGTAGATAAAAAGCTGGTAAAAGCCTGCTTCTTGCCGCCTTTCAAAGGTCTCGCTCTCTCTGCCCCCTCCCCATCCAGCCACTGTAATTATGGTGCCTGCCTTACTAAAGAGGCCGAGATTAACGCCTCTGAGGATTGGTCTGCCTGCAGGACTTGAATTTGGTGGAGAATCGTCGTTCCTTGTTTGTGCTCCTTCAAGACTTTTCTATAATATTTCGATAGTTTTCTTTGAAACTTGACCGCAGGCTTTTGTTTTTTCATTTGGGAAATTTCATCTATGGACCATACAGTGCATTGTAAAAATAATGGCTTGAACCTCATGTACCCATCACACAACTCATAGGAGTTTAACATCTTGTTTCATCTGAACCCCTCTTCCACTCCACTATTACAGTTTAGCTATCTCATGCATGGCAACATGGTTTCATTTGTAAACATTTCAGTATGTTCATATTTTTGTTGTTGTTTAATGCGTGTTTACAAACAAGGATGAGTGATCTGTCATATTAAGCAAAGAGAAGCGTTTTGGCCACTTCGAAAGATTCCAAATTCATTACTGAAGTTGCTTGATTATTGTCTTAACCTGATCAAATGGCGACCTGTCACAGGCTGAGCGCCCCCTGATGGGAGTCTGGCTATTGCAGGACAGGGTCTTGGGAGGGAGGAAACAAGAGGCTTCCTCTTAAAAGGGAGGCATCAGAAAAAAGAAAGGGTGGTACCTGCTTGTGGTGGCACCTGCCTTTTGAACTGTCTGGGCGGTCAAAGTCTTTGCTAACACTTCACTTTCTCTTCAGGAAGCGCAGTTGCAGTGATGGATTGCTGGGAGATTCTTGTGTTCTGTAAAATTCTCTAATGGAACTTCAGTGTCGGTGGGAGGGCCTCATTTTCTTGGTGCTCCTGGAGACTGACACACACACATTCCCAACCACAGTGTTACTGTTGACAAACCAAAATACAAAAAATACAAAGAATCACATGATAGATGGATGTCCAGAGATAGCCTAGCTGAAATTTTACTTTGAAAAAGCTTGATTGACACTTAGGAATACCCCGGGATTTACCTAATTTATGCTCAAGGAGGCAACTACTGTTTCTGATACTTTAGTAACACATTTCTTGGTTTATATTTTAATGCTAATCCATGCCTTGCAGCCGTCTTCCAGCTGGTCTTGAACTTGCTCTTGAGCGGCTACCAGACACTTTCACGCTCCTTTGTGATCCCCGTTAATTACTTTACTACGGATGCAGGTCAGCCATAGGACCAATGAGCATTGCAGGAAGTCTTAAATTCCTTCTTGCTGAACTTGAACTAACCAGGGCTCTGAAATAAAGGCAGCCAAATGCTGGCTCACGTTTTCGTATTCTTATGATAGTTAATGACATCCACACAAGGGATCATTTTCTAGATGGTCCCTTAGATCCCACCAGGGATGGTGAACTTGTTGTGAACTTGTTCTCTCAGGTTCTCCCAGTGAGGAATAGAAAGGAAGGCTTTGTTTCCTGGTGTCACCTGTACATCTCCTGGGGATGTGCCCCCTCCCCCACCCGGAGAAGAGGCTGCAAAGACTTTACCCAGGAGCCTTTGTCCGGCTGTGTTGCACTACAGTTGAGGCTAGCCCATCCGTTCACATTTTATTTCATAGCATCCTGGAAAGAAGTGGGAAAGGTCCGCATTGGAACACACAAGCGTTTTTTGGTGTCTGTAATTCCAAAAGTACATGGTTCTAACCAGCTGTCAAACTTTCCGGTGAGGGTTGGACACCAAAGTGGTGATTACGGGATCAGCCAAGAAGGAGGGAATTAGGAAACTCAAAGGGCAAGCCGTTTTAATTTGGCATAGCCAAATCCGCCACTTAGAAATAACCCGCTAGTATCTCCTTAGAAATACCCTATGGAGTGCAAATAGAGTCAAAGGTCACTTTTTACTTCTCGGATGCCCTCCCAAGGTGATGTCTATGTAGGTGTGGGAAGCTAGTAATTATTTTTAACTGAGTAAGAATTTCAAACACGCATACCAGGTTTTAAAATTGTTCTGTAAAACGTGTTCCATTAAGTCCCGTACATGTTTACTGGGGTTTTCCAGTGCCAATCTCTTGTCATTTCCTGAAGATACAAGGACTGATAAGGCAGGCATTTTGGGGCTTGGGGTTCTGACTGGGGAAACCGAGCATTGTAGGAGCTTTGAGGGCTTTTGTTGTGTGTGTTGGGTGAACAAGAAGTGGTATCTGCCTTGCAAGCAGGCAGGAGAGAGTTCCTGGGGCTTTGTGCAGGCCGGGCTGGGGTGGGCCAGGCTAGGCAAACCTCAGAGCAGTGGGCTGGGAGCAGCAGCTTCAAGGCTGCAGAGTTCAAGCCCTATTTGGAAGTGTGTGGAGCTCAGCTAAGAGCATAAAACATGGGAAAGGTGATCAAGGACCATGTGTGGAGAGTTGGAAGGAACCGGAAGGCCTTTATGCAGAGCAGGAGTGACACCATTTGATGTATATTATCATCATTATTATTTGTTTCCAAGACAAGGTTTCTCTGTGTAGCCTTGGCTGTCTTGGAACTTGCTCTGTAGACCAGGCTGGCCTTGAACTCACGGAGAGTCCCTGTCTCTGTGCTGAGATTAAAGTCATGTGGTATCACCACAGACTTGGTATGTGTTTTAATAAGGTTTCTAGGGGCAGAGAAGGTGACATATGGGACTGGAGGGTACAAGAGATACAAATCCCTTGAAGCAGTCTTGGGGAGAAATGGGTCCCAAATTAGACTATTTCTCTTACCCTACCCTCTACACTTAAACCCTCCATAATCCTTGCCCTCAGATTATGCCATCTGTCTGCTGGAGTCCAGAGACCCTTCTGCTTTTTTTTTTATGGTTTCAAATCTGCCTCTTTTTTTTAATTAATTAATTAATTAATTAATTAAATTATTAAAGATTTCTGCCTCTTACCTTTCTGCTTTTTGTGGCCACACATTTGTTCCAACTCCTCCTCCGTGCTGGGCTTTTGGGTTTTCCTGGGCCCATGGGTTTCTCTAACTGCATATCTCAGGGAGGCTGGGTTGCTATCTCTGTCCTCGCCAGTGACTTTTTACACTGCCCTATTTGATCCTTAAATATTCAAATAGTTGAGACCAACTATACTTTTAAGACCTAAATACACATTTTAGAGTGTAGTTAAGGATAGTCCTTTGAATTAAAAAAAATTGTTTAGAGTGTGTATGTGTAGGCATTAAGATTTTATTTCATTTGGAAATTTTTAATTGGTGATCTTGGAAAGATTTTTTTTTCCCTCCTTCCTTCTTTTATAAACCTGCTTTTTATACAGTCTGGGCTAGCCTCAGACTCGTTATATAGCCAACCGTGGCCTTGAATTACTTGACCATTTTCTTTCCACATCTGAGGGCTGAGATTATAGGTTTGCAAGACCACCCTTGGCTAAGAGTTGCTTTCTTAAAGAGGCTTCTTCAAGGAGTAAATTATCAAGACAGAGCGTTTTTTAAAAAATTGCATACTCCAAAAACTCATGTACACTCAAAAGCAAACTCACAGCTCAAGTGTTTTAGATCCACTTAAAACTGTTTAATTAATTGATGTCCAGCTTAATGGCTTGAATTCCTTGCTTTAAAAATTGTTCGGTTCACCCAACAACTGGGATACACTTTCTAGTGCTTTCTGAGCTAAAGAGTAGAGAACGAATCAGTCCCAGTCAGTTCTAGTCTAGTGTACCCACAGACATCTAATTTTTTTTTTGTTTTTGCTGTGTGGATGATTGAACCCAGGGCCTTGTGCACACTTGGTAAGCATTTTGCCACTGAGTCATATTCCCAGCCCCTGAGATATGAATAAGGTAATTGATAGTGTTGGGAACTGGCCCCAGGCAACTAAGGATCCCTGCATGTGCAGAAGGTCCCTGCTTTTGGTGCCCCATTTGGGGGGACATTTGGATGGTGAGGCCAGGGTTATATGTTTAAGTTAGCTTGACGTTCTTGAGGAAGAGAAGCGAAGTTGGCCAAGGCTAACTCAGAGGAGGCATGCAGGCTTTTCCTCTGCAGTGGAGGGCTATGAATATTTAAATATAGAGTGCTGGATTAGACTGGTAGAAAAATCCAGAAGAGTTTCAGATGTGGGCTTCTTTCTTGAAGACGCTTGCCTGTGATAGTAAAACCTCAGGATTAGTCTAAGCAGGGAGCGGCGATGCACTTAGGCCTTCATTAGTGTCCAATCAGCCATAAAAAACATTTTTGTGAATCACCTCACTCTGGCTCCCTGGCACTTTGAGCAAAGGTGTGGCTGTTTCTATACAAGAAAGTAGAGCGAGGTCCCGAGCTCGTCGGCCGTGCCTAGAATCACGGAGAGGCTTCCCAGTCTTAGACATCCCACTGTCTACTGTTTCCCTATTCTCACTCCTTTGTTTATTTATTCTCTCAAGCACATGTTTGTCTCTGTGTGAGTTTGTCTTGAATTTGGGAAAGAAACTGTGTGGAGCGAGGGATTTGTTGGTCATCATTATGGTCATTTAAGGTAGTGGTTCTCAAACTGTCGGTTGTGACCCCCTGGGGGGCACATACCAGATATCCCACGTAATAGACATTTACATTGAGATTTATAACAACAGCAAAGTTACAGTTATGAAGTGGCAAAGAAATAATTTTATGGTTGGGGATCACCACTAGATAGATAGAAGCTGTGTTAAAGGGTGATAGCGTTAGGAAGGTTGAGAACCACCGATGTACGGGAACATAAAATGGAAAAGGTGTCTGGGGTGCTGTGGAGGGGAGAAGGTGGGAGTGGAGGGAGCATGGGCTTAGAGCGGAAGCTGAAAAACAGCTAGGCTGAAGATGATAGAGGAGGAGGAAAAAGCGGGCAGGGGACACCTGCCAGCAGCAGACCCGCACAGGTCATGTGACATTGTGGGATGACTTCAGGTTGGAAGGGTCTTCTCTTGAGTTCAGTACTTTCCTTCGGATTCTCACAGCCTTTCTAACCAAGTTCATCCCTTGGTATCCTGATGGAATAGTCTCCAAGGAGGCAGAGATGGGAGCACACTAGGGCTCCATGACCATCCAGCCTAGAAGAATTGGTGGGCATCCGGTCCCAGTGAGAGATCTTGTCTCAAGAAATAAGGTAGATAGGAATAAGAAGGAACAGTTGGGTGGTGGTGGCGCACGCCTTTAATCCCAGCACTCAGGAGAAAGAGGCAGGCAGATCTCTGTGAGTTCAAGGCCAGCCTGCTCTACAGGGCAAGTTCCAGGACAGCCAGGGCTATGTAGAAACCCTGTCTCAAAAAACAAACAAGCAAACAAACAAACCAAAAAGGAGGATGACATCTCAGTTTGTCCTCTGGCTTCTATATACATGTGCACACACACACACACACGTGTACACACACAGCATATATACACACAGACATTCTTCATCTGATTGGTTATGCTAACATTGACCCTGAAGTTGTATTGGACTGGCAGTATTTATCCAGACTCAGCATTCACCTTGACTCTTTCTACAAGGAATCTTCTTGCCTTGTAGATTGTGATGGGAATCATTCCCATCACACGTCATTTCCCCTTGGGCTGGATAATCTTCGCAAACCTTGAAAAGCTTGCCAACTTCGGAGTTAATATGGAACTTTATGACATTTTTTTTTTTTTTTTGTTGGTTGTGGAAAATGTGCAAGCAGTGTAATTTGGCTGGGTTGGTTTCCTTTCACCAGAGGCTGGTTATTAATTTATTAAAACATGCCGGTTTAAGAGAAAGTCTTTAATCGTTAACTGTGAAACACTAACATGGAAACATGAAAGGCAACCTTAGGAACCATGTCTGACCCCCAGATAACATCAGCTCCTCTTGCACCTTTGTCGTCTACATTTCCTCTCCTGTGGGAAAAGGAATATTCTAGAAGATAGGTTTTACACCATTTCTGTCTTCATTTTATTCAGTGGTTGCTAACCCTCCCTCAGAGTGGAAAAGGATATGACAGGGAGAAAGATGGAGTTATACTAATGTTTCTTATGTGTCACAGGCTGCTGCAGACACTATATGCATTGCCTCATTTAAACTTTAAAGAGGCATTGGTAATGGAGTTCACCTTCAAAAATATTTTTGTTATTGTGTGTATGCACTGCTTGGTGCCAGAAGAGGGTATCCAATATCCTGGAGCCTGAATTAACAACAGTTTTGTGCAATATAGGTGTTCTCTTGTGGGACAATGGTCTTCCACCTTGTAAAGATTTGTCACTTGCATTGCTTTAATAAAATGCTGATTGGCCAGTAGCCAGGCAGGAAGTATAGGTGAGGCAATGAGAACAAGAGAATGCTGGGAAGAGGAAAGGCTCAGCCTGCAGTCGTCACCAAGACACAGAGGAAGCCAGATGAGAATGCCTCATAGATAAAAGGTACCAAGCCACATGGCTAACACAGACAAAAATTATGGGTTAATGTAGGACGTAAGAGTTAATAAGAAGCCTAAGCTACTAGGCCAACCAGTTTATAATTAATGTAGATCTCTGTGTGTTTCTTTGGTACTGAATGGCTGTGGGACCAGGTGATACAAAAACCTCTGTCAACACAGTGTTCCTAGTTTAGTATTTTTATTTTTTGTATAAAAAAGTGCAATAAAACTTTTAGTTGTAAAATAATTTCTCTAAATTAAAAAGAATTTATGGCATGGTGACACACAAAACTGTAAGGCAACATCTGAAGATACAGGTTCTATGAAAGAAATATATTGTGCTATATAATTTTTCATTCTTTAATTGTTTTAAAATTTTATTTATTTATGTGTACGTATGAATGTCTGTGCATGTGAGTGCAGGTGCCCACCAAGGCTAGAAGAGGACATATTGCTGCTCAGTATTAGATCTGGAGTTATAGACATTTGTGCCCTGCCTGCCATGGGCTCTGTGACCTGAATTTGGTTTGAGAGCAGCAAGTGCTCTTAACTGCTGCTCCTATGATTTCTCTCTAGTCTCATGATTTCAATATACATACATATTGGTAATTATACAACGTAGGTTCTTTAAAGCTATGACATTGCTTTAAGTATAGTTTTGATTAGATCTGATAAGCTCTGATATAGGCTCTTCCCATTGTTTTCGTCATTTTGATAGGTAGATAGCTACTATATTGATTTCCTCTTTTGCCTCATAATCACTCTAGATAAGTTTTTCTCAACCCTCCTAGAAGATGATGTTCCAAAAATCCATTGCCATTGGTTGTTCCTATTCTACAGAGTCGGTGTTGGTTCTGTAATATTTTGTAATTGTGGAATGGAAACACAACTTAGAGCAGGAGAAGTATAAAACCTGAATTGCTAGTGTGGACATTTATAAATCGCCACACAGTGACAGTCATCCCCCATCAACACTGCAGGGAGTGGTTTGGAATCTCCTGTAGATGCGGACACCCACAGAAGGTCGAATCCCTGATTCTCAGGAAGGGGGGTAGGAGAAGGATCACCAATAGCTGTTACCTGGCATTCTCAGGGAAAGAGTCAGCTAGTGTGAGCTGGTCAAACAATTCATTTCTTGCACTTGGGAGAACAGCATGCAAAGTGTTAGTCTGGCCTAGGGGGTTTTTATTTATCATGCTCCTGCTTGATATTAAAAATCAGGTATTCAGGAACACTTGTTGAACTGTGGGAAGGAAGATTTTATTGAGGACCGCTCAATATAAGGGTATAAGGACCCTAGGAATAGTGTCTTGTGGTGGGGAGAGAGGCAGAAGTTGTAAAATTCCAGGCAGGGGTGAATAAGATCTTCTAAGGAGAAGCACAGGCCGCCACATTGACCGTTAGACTGTTGAAACAGTGAACTAGAAGAAACTGGGATTTCTCTACAAGTGTCTTGTTGGGAGAAGAAAAAGACTGAACCATGGTGCCAGAGGGGAGCCTGGGGCAGCCAGAGGAGCAACAGTTCAGACACCTTCTTAGACCAGTTTGCAAGAGACTACAGCAGAGACAATGACGTGTCAGTGACGCGTGGGACCACGCATCCAATAGGATGTCTTGTTTGGCAGACCTCTTGGCCGCTTATGTAAACGTCAACCTCATTTTGGACTTTAACCATAGATCTGGGGTGAAGGGTGTCCCTGGACATCCTTATTTGTTCCTCTTTCCAATGTGCCCATTTGTCCCACCCCCTGCCCCAAGACAGGACCTCATTGTGTAGCCCTGGCTGGCCAGGACTCATCATATGGATTAAGCTGGCCTCAAACACACAAAATCTAGCTGCCTCTGCCTCTTGTGCTGGGATTAAAGCCCTACAACTTGATCTTTTTAGTTGGCTTAGGACGGGTGACTGAGCCTAGCTTGGTAAGGCTGCCAGGACACAGATTCTGGTCTGAGCAGCTCCTGTCGCAGATCCTTCTCTGTATACAACCTGAGCTAGTGACAGATTTGTAACTGCGAATCAGCATGGACATGAGAGGACGGAAAATTATTTAAGGAAATAGATGGATGATCAGGGCTCCTGCTAAACCCCTGTCACGGGGTTCTTGCTGAACACAGCTCAGGGTTGTTGGACTCACTTGGGCACGGTAAAGGAAGAGAACCCAATTGGCTGTAAGGATGAAGATTCTGCTAAACTAATTTAGGAGAGGTCTTTGTGGAAACCAGGTTATACAAGGAAATGCACAGACTAAGAAAACTGAGCATGGATCAGGGCTCGCAGGTCAGGGAAGGGCACTGGAGGGCACAGGAGCAGAGGTAGCCATTTGATAGGAAACCCCATGAGTGCTCTTTGGAAATCGGGACTGTTTTTGTTTGTTTGGCCAGTACGTACAGTATAAACTGTTCATGCTTGAGTATCTTAGTTGCAGGGGTCACAAGCACTTGGGGTAAGGAGGATGCTGGGTCTAATTTCTGACTCACATTGGTTGTAAAGACAGAAGGTCCTCCCCCGCCCCGGGAAATCTAGAGGCTTTCAGGTGAGGTAACCCCAGGTTCTAGGTTCAGGCCTGAGGTACAGGGTGACTCGCTGTCACTCCGGTTGGGAAGTGTTTGTTCTTGTTCTTTTTCTCCTTTTAACTCTTCCTTCACCTCCTGTAGAAGTAACTGTAGAGATTGGAAATGATTCTAAATCAAGAAGGCAACGAAGACAGGAAAGCCGTGTCTGTGACAGGCAAATCTTAGGCTTGAAGAGCTCCATGGAGATATAGTCACGTGGCTAGCCATGATATTAACCTAGCTATAGATGACAGGTTAATTAGATACCCTTTCCGTGGAGTCTTTAGTTGATGGATTTCTTCTCCGCCCATTTCGTACTAAGAGCCAGGCACGATGGCGCACGCTTTTAATTCTAGCACTCTGGAGGCAGGGGCTGGAGCATCTCTGTGAGTTCTAGGCCAGCTTGGTCTACACAATGAGTTCTAGGACAACCAGCCAGGCCTCTGTAGAGAGACCCTGTCTCAGCAAACAAACAAACAAACAACCTAAGTATATCCAGTAAGTTTCTTTGGGTGAGACATAGCTCAGGAAACACCAAGATTCTTAAAATAATGTGAACTTGTCTTCAGGAGCATGCCGTTTTTCACAGTGTGGCTAGAAGGAAGTGAGACTGACTTTTCTAAGCTCCAGCTGTGTGCCAGTCTGTTGGTAGAGAAAATGTAGAAGCAGGTTTAGCCAGCAAACACTGCAGCATGAATAGTCATACCTGAAACTTACACACTCCAATCGATTGGTTGATAAAGTCCTATTCGTGTATGACACCTTTTAAAATGTCAGCTGGAAGGATTTCAGGTTACAACAAAAACCGTGGCGTATGACGCTTTAAAACCAACTTGCTCCCTTCTGTTACAGTTTCTGGGAGTTTAACAGTAGAAGATCACTTACAGGTCAATGGGCTGGGGTGGAAGGTGTTTCTAGAGAACAGTTGACTGTGAATAGTGCTGTTCATACTTGTTGGGCCAGCTTCTCTGTGAGGACGTGAGTCGACATTAGCCAACTGAGGGTCAAGAGCGTGACCTGCTCAAAAAATGCTTTTGTTTCCAAGGAAGAGATTTCAAGTCCAACTGTGCCAAGAGGGAGAATGTTAGTATTCTTCTCACCAGCGCTGATGACTTCAACATTTCTGGCCAATGAAGTTAGTTCCTTGTAACACTGGGAACATATTTAGCTTTCTAAGTAGGGCGGTCTTTGTGCTGACTTTGCCTGTATGCCAAAAGACATTATTCAGGCATTTCAATTAAGAGACTGCCCTCTCCAGTCATAAAGTTTGAAGATGATTCCCATTTATATGTCAATTATTTTATTTTTGCCAGTTCTTTTCAAACGTATGTAGCCCTATTAGAAGGTGATTTTGACTGTGTCTTCCTACCAGACTGTAACTATTTTGAAGGTGGAGACGCAAGCTTTGGTTTGTATTTTTGAATTCAGTTTTCTGTGGTAATGCAGAAGTTTTACCACTGCATAGATTCTCTTAAAAGTATCATTACTACTAAGCAGGTGCTGGTGGCAGTCCCAAACTGTGATTTTTAGCTTGGGGAGATATGAAATATGGTAAAGATGAAATAAGTCCCTTGCCATAATGCACCGGCAGTGGTATTGTAAACATATTTTTTTTCAAAAACATCTTGGTTGCTGGGCAGTGGTGGCACACACCTTTAATCCCAGCACTCGGGAGGCAGAGGCAGGCGGATCTCTGGGAGTTCGAGGCCAGCCTGGTCTACAAGAGTTAGTTCTGGGACAGGCACCAAAGCTACAGAGAAACCCTGTCTCAAAAAAACCAAAAAAAAAAAAAAAAAAACAAAAAAAACAAAAAAAAAAAAACCAAAAAAACCATCTTGGCAACATATGTTAAAAAGCCATCCAGATGTTCACATGCTTTGATATGGTAACTCTATCTCCAGGACCAGATATAGTAATAATCTATAAAGGCCTTTCTGGGGAGGCTCCTCATTATGCAGTTTACATGAGTGAGCACTCACCAGTCATCAGTAACATTGTTTCCTTATATTGGGTAGAATACTGCTTAGTCACTGAAAAAGGTCTTTGAAGCTCCTGTAATCCCAGGTCTCTGGAGGCAGAGGCAGGGGAACTGTGAGACACAGCTCAGCCCGGCCACATAGTGAGTTCAAGGCCACTCTGGACTGCATAGCAAGACACTGTCTCAAAAATGTTTTGAAGCAACATGGAAAGAAACTTAGGATGTATGATGTTCCTTGAGATGCATTTACTATTTGACAGCAGTTTCAATCAGAGCTAAGCGTAAATCAGGCACATAGGGATGAATTGGGAAAATAGCAATATTCTTGTGCACTGGTTACTATATTTTGAGCCACGTGCCAGGTGTCTTTTCTTGGGTGAAATACCTGAGCTGGAGGGTAACCTTGTCCAATCATATTATGTGTGTATGTACATGTGTGCACACACATGTGCCATGCCATGGTGCACATGTGGAGGTCAGAGGACCACTTGTGGGCATGTTTCTCCCTCTACAACGTGAGTACCAGGAGTTGAACCCGAGCTGTCGAGTTTGTCAGCCTTTGCCAGCTGAGCTATCTCACTAGCCCTATGTTGCTGCTGCTTCTCCTCTTCCTCCTCTTCCTCCTCCTCCTTTCTCTTCCTTCTCATCCTCCCCCTCCTTCCTCCCCCCCCCTTTTTTTGAGATAGGATTTCTGTTTGTAGACCAGGCTGGCCTTGAACGCAGAGATTTGCCTGCCTCTGCCTCCCAAGTGCTGGGACTCAAGGCGTGCGCCACCACTGCCTAGCTCACCTTGCTTCGTGTAAACAATCTACATGAAGGTACACAGGTGGCATAAATCCAAAAGAGACTTAAATTTGGCAAAATGTTGCAAAACATGTTGTTCTAACGATTACTGTGAGCGGCGTATCTTAAATCTGCCTGTATTATGATACAGCTTTAGAAATTTAGACCTGAGGAATAGTTTGTAAGTTACATAGTGTTGAAATTATGTCTTAATTAAAAATAAAATATTGGATAGTTAAGGAAAGTCGGATGGACTAGTCTGTTTATCCCTTTGGCAAGCAAGCTTTTTTATTGTGGTCACCGAATGGTTTTTGTTAAGGAGGAAGGTATCAACCCTTATAGTTGAGGGGACAGGGTGTGAAATGAGATAATGGTTACAGGACATCATGGCACTTGCTATTAATGTTGAGCCAAATGACATTCGCTGTGCGGGTAAACTCAAGGTCCCTCTCACTCTGCTGGGTCTCCCTGGGGGCGGCGGGGGGGCGGGGGGGGGAGATGCGGAGCTTCCAGTAGAACAGAACGGGACACTGAAAAGTTTCTATTTGCAGGGAGAAAACAGAAGATATGAAATTTGCTTAATTTGTATGTGTATATTCCGTAAATAAAATTATCAGAAACATAATCCTATTGTCTATCCTCGGACTTATGATCAACATTTTGCTGAGTTGACTAGATGCCTGGAGCATCGTTGGTCTCCAGTATTCAACATCAGGATCTTCCTGGCTCTGGTCAAGCAAACATCAGAATTCTTGAGAAAATTTGGATGAAACTCAGAAGTTTCATGAGGTTTATGCCACACATGGATTCTCGAGTGTGTATTGGAGTGGATGCATGAATGCTATTTATTTTGAGAAGTTTACCGATGGGCTGGTGAGCTGGCTCAGGGCTAAGGGCACTTACGCACCCAGCCTCATGGCTTGAGGTTGATCTGTGTAACCCACATCGTAGAAGGAGGGAACCGGTTCCTATCAGTTGTTTTCTGACCTCTACATATTCTATAACATATGTTCCCTCCCCCAAAAATGTGGGAAAAAACTGAACAATGGTACTGTTTATCTTTGATTATAGAAACCTTATCATCAGGTTGTGGGTATTGTTAGTAATGTACTTGCCGAGCAAGGCTCACAACCCTTGGTTGAGTGTGGTACACTGCCAAAAAACCAATCAACAGCAAAAAATATTTTAAAAATGTATTAAAAATGGTGCTATTTTTCTCCCAAATTCAT
Organism: Chionomys nivalis; assembly: GCF_950005125.1. NCBI lineage: Eukaryota > Metazoa > Chordata > Mammalia > Rodentia > Cricetidae > Chionomys > Chionomys nivalis. Next base: position 30,459,316 of record NC_080105.1, read on the forward strand.
TTTCCTTCTGTATATGAAATCAAAAGGAATTAAGACACATTGCCAGAAATCTATACAATCTGTGAAGGTTTTATAATACATTATTCCTTAATTTAAAAGATTAAAATGTCCTCATTAGGATAGTCTCATGAGGGGCTCTCGGAGATGGTTCCATGGATAAAGCATTTGCCAGGCAATCATGAGAAGTCTAGACCTTCCACATAAGAAGCTGGGCCGGGATGACAGCCCACCTGTGATTCCAGGAGGCAGCGACAGGGGACTCCCATGACAAGCTGGCTACCTAGACTAGCTGAACTTGTCAGCCTGTGTTTAGTGAGAGACCCTATCTAAAAATATAATATGGATAGTGAGAAAAGTACCCAGTGTTAATCTCTGGCCTGCATACAATACGTGCAAGAGCACCCAAATACATGTGAACCTCCACAGATTCAAACACACATACACATGCTTGCACACACCACACATACGTGGTGGTGGGGGTAGTTATTTTCATGAAAACTGACATTTTTACACAAGGAAGAAATTCTAATGATAGTGCTGGGTATTAGCTAAACGGATGGAGGTAGTCTGGGGTGCACAGACAGGTTCATTTTCTTTGACAATCAAATAATTTGGAAGCAGAAAAGAAGTGTTATTAGAAATCTTGGGAGCCTGAGCAGAGACATCATATGACACCTGAGAAATCAAGGTTCTCTCTTTGGGGGGTTCTGAGCCTCATTGATAAAATAGCTTCAAGATGGGCTCCACTGCAAAGTTGAGGACAAAGAATGGACCCAAACAGAAGCACGAAAATAATGCTTAGAGTTTAAAAAGGAAACTTCAGGGCAGGCAAGCTGTGAACTCCCCAGCTGCCTGGACAGAAGGAGCAGAATGGAGGGGCACTAAAGCTACGCTGCTTGGGTTGAAGCTGCCTGCAGGTCAGCCGCCTGGTGGCAGGCATCCACATGCCCACACTGGGAAGCAGAGCTTCAGAAACGGAGCAAGGAAGCCCAGAGTGTTAATTACCGAGTTTAAAAGCATATTAAAGGCCTTAGCCAGCATCCAAAAGTAAAAGATGGAAGAGAAGAAAGAGAAATAGTTATGTCATTCTGAGTCAGGCCTCAGAAAGATGGGCAGACCCAGCAGAATCTCATGGTAGCTTAGCTGGTAAGGACTGCACTGGGGATGGGAGTTCTGGGAAGGAAAAGCACATTGCCTTAAGATGAAACCCCTTCACCCCTCAGGTGGTGGTCCTTAGCTAGGTCCCTGACCTGCTGTGTCATGTCTGCAAGGGAGGAGACAAGGGCATGCTCTCACCCAGAGGTGAGTTCCACTCTCACAGGCTGACTCGGTTGCTTCTGTGGAGCAGTTAGCATGATCACAGAGCAATCCATCAAGTTTGCTGTTAGTTGTGACAAATTGTAATTGTGTTCAGATTCTGGAGACAGTGTATCCCTGATGTCAAGACAGAAGGGCAAAGAATGCTGCTTTCTGAAGGCTCAAGCCCACTGGTAAAATGGCCACAATTCACTCTTGTCGTCTAGACTTTCAAACCCCATGGCACCGTAAAACTGTTTTCTAGAATGTTCTCTTCTAAGAACACGGTACTGCCACCTTTTCTTCCAGAGGTGAAACATGAGAAACAAAAGAAAACCAAAACCCCCAAAACACCCCAAAGCCAGCAAGCCAAGCAAGGAAGACGTTGCTCCCCTAGCTGGGGTTTAATATGGAAATATTATTCAAGCCCACATGCCTCCTTGAGGTATTGTGGCCTTATTTACCTTTTCTTGAAGTTTCAAACATACGAGAATCACAGAAAAAATACCAAAATGGCGATACTTTAAAGAAAAATATGTACAAATGGAGACTGTTCTCTTGTTTCTTGGCCACCCAGACCCGAATAATCACACAGAAACTATATTAGTTACAACATTGTTTGGCCAAAGCGTATTCCTAGCTAGCTCTTATGTCTTAAATTAACCCATTTCTATTAATCTGTGTACCACCACGAGGCTGTGGCCTACTGGTAAGGTTCTGGCATCTTTCTCTTTTGGCAGTTTACATGGCGTCTTCCTGACTCCTCTTTCTTTCTCCCTGCATTCAGTTTAGTTTTCCTACCTAGCTCTTTTCTGCCCTGCCATAGACCAAAGTAGCTTCTTTATTAATCAATGGTAATAAAACATATTCTCAGCATACAGAAGGGAATCCTATGAAAAATATATTTGTCAACAATAAAAATATTTTTTCCCACTATTTCTTCTTCTTCTTCTTCTTCTTCTTCTTCTTCTTCTTCTTCTTCTTCTTCTTCTTCTTCTTCTTCTTCTTCTTCTTCTTCTTCTTCTTCTTCTTCTTCTTCTTCTTCTTCTTCTTCTTCTTCTTGATACTGATTAGGCTGGAGAGATGGGTCAGTGATGATAATCACTAACTGCTCTTGCATTCAACCTGAGTTCAGTTCCCAGCCCCTACACAGCAGCTCATAAATGTCTGTAACTCCAGTTCCAGGGAATTTGACATCCTGCACACAGTGCACATATTACATATAAACAAGACACTCCTACACCCCAACATGAGTTTTAAAAATAATTTAAAATAAAAAATATTGAGTATATTGCTCTGGGCCAATCAACAACCCTAACTTTTTTTAGAGTGATCATTCCTAAATTAGGGGAGGAAAATTCTCCCAAGGCTTCCAGCTCCCTAGAAGAGACTGGAATTTTCTATTGAGGGCCCCTGCCTTGCAGAGGGCCTTTTCCTCTGTGAGTCTGTTGCACTTGTGGGTCTCCCCACTCCCAATAAATGCATTCCTTCAACTGCTTATCCTGTCTGCCATGCTTGAGAGTTTTTGCTGCCACCTGTTGACTTCAGCGTTTTTTTTTTGAAAATTTATTTATTTATTTTATTATGTATACAATATTCTGTCTGTGTATATGTCTGCAGGCCAGAACAGGGCACCAGACCTCATTACAGGTGGTTGTGAGCCACCATGTGGTTGCCAGGAATTGAACTCAAGACCTTTGGAAGAGCAGGCAATGCTCTTAACCTCTGAGCCATCTCTCCAGCTCCCGACTTCAGCGTTTTCCTGCCTTTTCATTCGTTAACTGGCAGAGAAAAAGAACTTGATTTAGACCCCCTAGACTATATCACTAGGTTAAACCAAACCTTTAAGTATTAATGTTTAAAATAGTTCTCTCATGCTCTGTTTAAACATGTGACCTCATTTCAATGTTCTTAAAAGATCTCAGAAATCCAAGTGGTTATCATTTTTCAGATTGTTTAATTTTAAAATTACATTTATATCTATCTATCTATCTATCTATCTATCTATCTATCTATCTATCTATCTAATCTTTCATCTATCCATCTATGTGTGTCTGTGTGTGTGTGTGTGGACAGGTACCTGCAGTGTATGTGTGGACACGGCTCGACGGTCTCTCCGTCCACTGTGTGGGTTCTAGGCATCCAGCTCAGGGGTCAGACTTGGCTGCAGGCACTTTTACCAGCTGAGTCATCTGCATGATTGCCTCTCTGTATACAGAGGGTCCTATCATGAGGGTCCCTTCCATCTGTGACACCTGCTTCTACTTCTACCCATAAAGCTGGGTGCCCCACCAGGAGCTCTGGTTGTGGACGTGGGCACTCTCTGCCAGCTCTGCAGGCTTGGACTTGCCACTGCCAGCCCTGCTTCAGTGAAATACAAGTTAAACACGTAGCCATGGCCCCCTCTAACCTTGTAAAGCTTTGGGTTCTGAAAACACAAAGCAGGTCGTCTTGTGTTTTGTTTACTTTGGTCTGTTTGTTTATACCAGACAGAGTGAGTGTTGTAGTAGGAGCTGCGGGCTGCGTTCCTGCCACCCAGCTCCCGGCTGCCTGGTTAGCTTATGCCCCGGAATAACAACACACAAATTGTATTCTTTTAAACACTGCTTGGCCCATTATACCTAGCCTCTTCTTGGCTAATTCTCACGTATTAATTTAGCCCATTTCTAATAATCTGTGTAGCACCCCAAGGTGCGCTTACCGGGAAGATTCTAGCCTACGTCCATTCTGAGTTGGAGCTTCATCGCGTCTGCCCTGGAGAGCAGAGGCATGGAGTCTAAGCTCACTTCCTCTTCCTCCCAGCATTCTGTTCTGTTTACTCCACCCACCTATTTTCTAACCTATGAGGGCCAAGCAGTTTCTTTATTATTTAACCAATGACCTTCCTCCATCAGAGTGTGGTTACTAAATATTATTAGGTTATGTATTTTTTATGATTAACATTTTCCTGCCTAGTTTCAAAACAGGCCGAGTGAACACCATAGGCTGCTGTTGGCCAATGCCCTGTGTAGGGTTTGAGATGCTTAAGGTCACTGCAAAAGGAAGAAAAAACACTGAACTTCAAGGTGGTTTTTTTTGTTTTGTTTTTTTCCTGGTCACGGTTCTGTTCTTTCATTCCTGGCCTTCCCTGTTGCTAATCCTATGTAGTGTAATGACTTTATTTTGCTCTTGAACAGACGCTGCGGTAGGACCCTCCCTTGGCTGATTGCCTGTAAGGCTCATTGCGGAATGCACATAATGGCTTCATTTCCTCCTGTGTTTTAATCGGTAGAGACCTGTGCAAGCAGGTAGATCTCCCATAAAGTACCAACAGAAGCATCACGCTGGTCCTCTTCATCACACTGATCCTCCTCCTCCTCCTCCTCCTCCCCTTCTTCTTCTTTTTTTTTTTTTTTTTGGTTTTTCGAGACAGGGTTTCTCTGTGGCTTTGGAGCCTGTCCTGGAACTAGCTCTGTAGACCAGGCTGGTCTCGAACTCACAGAGATCCGCCTGCCTCTGCCTCCCATCCTCTTCTTCTTCTTTCTCCTCCTCCTCCTCTTCTTCCTCCTCCTCCTCCTCCCCTTTCTTCTTCTTGCTGTTATTCTTCATGCCAGAGCAAAGCCAGCCCTAGGATTCTCTTCAGAAAACCCCAGTGCCCTTTCTACTCCCTGCTGAACATCTTAACTCATGACCCTAGGTGAATTGTGAGATCCAAAAGCCCGCCTTAGAGGCCACAGGTTCACAGTGTCGTCCCTTCTGTGTTCTCTGCTTTGATGTGGCAGTGACTCAGCCCTGGTGGGCAGGCGGGCCATGGTCAGGGGGTTTGCAGAACCTCCTCCTCTGCTGCTGTGGAGCTGAGGCTCCCTCATAGTCTCCATTGTCCGTGCTCTGCCTGGAGGAAGGGAGGGATCCCTTGTAATCCAGGTGGCCTCCTTCCTTGTTTTGACTGAAAAAATTCTTGTCCTTTATCCTGCCAGACTATAGTTTGATCCTTGCCTCAGGGTTCAGTTAGTAAGTCTGCCAGAGTCTAGAGCACAGAACTTTGGAGATTTTGTCTGTCTATTTCTGGGCTATGGAAGGCCAACCCCCCTAAATCATGAGCCAGGAAGCAGTTCTGTGCCCTCACTGCTTGAGAATGCACCTCTGAGACACCCTTTGCTTTCTAACTGCTGTGCTAGCTTCTGAAGTAGTCTTACCTGCTTTCTATTTTCATTAAATCGTATTTTATTTTTCTAATACATGAACCTTGGCTCCTCACATCTGTCACATCTGATGGGAAAAGGTACACCGGAAGGAGTGACGTGGGACAGCTAGCCATCATGATAATTTTCCAAAGCCAGTCAAATAAAAAATCCGAAAATAGTAATGTGAATGGGAGGGGCGGGGGGACGTGTTTCTTTTTGGCATGATGACAAGCAAAATTTATATTGCTTGCCTCGTGGGAAACCAGAAGAAAGAAGAGAAAATGTGCATTTTCATGAATTCAAGAGCATTTGAGCAAATGGAGCGCTTGAGTGTGTATTATGTGCTAATAATATGGTTAGTATGATACAGATTCTAGGCACCGTGGAGGACACAGGCAATGTCATTACTGTGGTCCTAGCTCCTCACTGCGCATGGTTTCACCTGGATGCTCAGGTAACCGTCGGCTATAGCAGGTGCTTAGATACCGACATGAGTTGCAGAGGGGCTCAGAGCTAAGCTGCCTTTCTGTGTCTATGATAAGATACCCGAGATAGGCATCTTAGCAGGGGAAGAGTTACTCTGGCTCTCAGTTTGAACAGCCTCAGTTTCTGGCCACTTGTCTCCAGTGTTTTAGGTCTGTGCTGGGGGCACCCCATTATGGGACAGGGGACATATACAGGGGAGCAAGGATGCTTCCCTCGTAGTGTCGGGGAAGTAAGGAGAGAAAGGAAGGGCGAGGCTCCCAATATTCCTTTCAGAGACAAGCCCTTAGTGACTTTCTATTTCGAGTCCCTGCTCCTAAAGATTCCACCATTTCCCAGTGTCATTATCACTTGGCGACCAAGCCTTAGCTGTAGCTCAGATCACCCTGTTTCCTAGCACCCCGTATAGTGAAGTGAGCTCACACTGGGCATCAGAATGGAGGGGTCACCCCAAGTCCAGTGAAGCTCTTGGGGGGAGCTGATTCTAGGCAGCTGCTTGTGTTTTATCAGTGTGTGTTTAAGAACCTCCCTGTCATGCTAGCACAGATGGGGCGTGGCTATCTCCCCCTTTCCCTATCCTCTCCCCCCCCCCCGGGGGGGTACTGTAAAGCTCTGGCTGTAGCTTCCATCACTTTTAGTAGGCGTCCTCATCACCTTAGACCATGAGACCCATGGATAAATTCAACAGACCCGCCATATACGGGCTGCTCATGCGTGCTTCAGCATTGCCAGGGTATAAATTTCAATTTCCAATTTCAGGATGGAAATACAAGGTAGTTGGGAGGAAAGAGGGCAGTGGAGATCGGACTGGATGCAGTAAGCAGAGGAAAGCTGTTGCCTCCTGAGCAAAGCCTTGTTGTAGATTCTAGAATCTACAAGACTATCTGGGACTGAGAACAGTAGTCAATCAGACAGAGGCAAGAGGTGAAAGAGACAAACAAGGCTTTGGCTGAGTTGAAAGCCGACAGCCTTTTCAGCCACTCAGTCTTTGGGTCGCTCAACTTTGCTTTTCTCCTTTTTTGTCTAACTTAGAAATCTTGTGGGGCAGTGATCAGTGGGTACAACAGACCCTCCAGGGAGAAATGAATAACAGAGACCCCTGCGTCCCCCTTCAAGGGGCCACAGGTAGAGCCTAGGATCTGGTAGTATGTTTTACCCCTCCCCCCAGATGACCCCAGAAGATAATCCGAGGACCAGCTTTGAGAGAACTGCTCCCATTAATTGGCAGGATCGTTTGGTTTCTATTCGGTTTGCCATTCTGTTTGGGCCCCTTTCTTTTTGGTTTATAGTCAATGCTGGAACTAACACTCCATGACTTCCAATAACTTGTTCCCTATATCCTGAACTCTGAGTTCTGTTTCTATCAGAACAGCTTGCTCGTTAACCTCCCTCTGGGGTCGGTATGCTCAGATTTCCCCTGGTCCTCATGACTGGTCCTTGAGTCTCAGTCAAGTTTATGTTGCCTGTAAAACCTGCAGTCTGAGCTCTCCAGCTGAGGGGAGGCGTAGCATCCAGACAGGCTGCTTCTACCTCTGTGGCTTTCATTATCTCTGCTGCTGAATTCTTTCCAAGTGTCAGCTAGCAGCTTGTGGATAGAATAGTGGCCCGCAATAAGAAAGCCCCAGAGTCGCTGCTCGCTGGCCCTGTGGTCCTGTGGTCCTCACCTCCACGTTCATGTTTTCTCCCTGTAGTCTGTCCTGTAGGGTGGATGGACTCTGAGAGGAGAAGGATGGACTCAGAGAGACTCTGAGAGCCTCTGCCTCTTGAGTGCTGGGATTAAAGACGTGTGCCACCACGGCTCAGCTTCAAAAAAATTTTTAACATAATGTAAAAATACATTTTAAATTTTAATACAAGTACAGTGCGACTTCAGTTGCACTCTGTCCTGTAAGTCTGCTCTCTCCGGTTCTTTCTTCATCTCTGCCCCTTCCACTTGCTGCTTCTTTGAATGGCACCTGGGAATGCACGAAGTTGACTTCTCCTTTAAACAAGTATGTGTAGAAACTTGAGGGTGTGCTTAATGATGATGGTGTCTTTGCCGAAATGGCATGAATGCAGTTGGGCAAACTATGCATCAGAGACAGCCCCACTGGTGACAGGTTTCAGGGTGTCACTTTAAATGATTTATTTATTTATTTTATTTTTATTAGCGCTTGTGTGCGTGAATGTATGTGAGCCGCATGTGTCCCTGTGCCCAGGGAGACCAGAAGAGGGTATTGGATCCCCTGGAACCCGAGTCACAGGGAGTTGTGAGCTGCCTGCCGTGGGTCCAGGCACCCTGACTCATGTCCTATGGCCGAGCAGTGCGTGCTTTTAACTAATTTTCCAGTCCTAAGGTTTCAGGTTTTGATATGTGTGTTTATTATTCAGTCTGGCCCTACACACTGAAAACTTCTTGCCAAATGAGCAGCCATCCAGTGACTGAATAAATGAAATTAAGTGAGATATTTGTGCTTTCTTTGAAATTATACACTCTTGAGCTCTATGGGTACACACACACACACACACACATCTCCATTATATAATAGTGAGATATTTGTGCTTTCTTTGAAATTATACACTCTTGAGCTCTATGGGTACACACACACACACACACACATCTCCATTATATAATAGTGAGATATTTGTGCTTTCTTTGAAATTATACACTCTTGAGCTCTATGGGTACACACACACACACACACACACACACACACACATCTCCATTATATAATAGTGAGATATTTGTGCTTTCTTTGAAATTATACACTCTTAAGCTCTATGGGTATATACACACACACACACACACACACACACACATCTCCATTATATAATAGTGAGATATTTGTGCTTTCTTTGAAATTATACACTCTTGAGCTCTATGGGTACACACACACACACATCTCCATTATATAATAGTGAGATATTTGTGCTTTCTTTGAAATTATACACTCTGGGGGGGTGGTCTTTGCTAGCTTCAGTGTAGAGTATTGGGACTTGGCTTGAGCTCTATGGGCACACACACACACACACACACATCTCCATTATATAATAGTGAGATATTTGTGCTTTCTTTGAAATTATACCCTCTGGGGGGGGGGAGGGTCTTTGCTAGCTTCAGTGTAGAGTATTGGGACTTGTCTTGTGCTCTATGGATATATGCATATATATCCATAGAGCATATATATATATAATGGAGATATATATATACTTAACTGAGATCACCCTTTAAAACTAGACAGAGAATCATGGGTAGATTTTGTACACACACACACACACACACACACACACACCTGAAACTCAATATGTTGCTGCACACACGAGTTTCATCAAATTCTTTTAAGCTGTAACAGGCATGAGAAGGAAAGCAGCTTGGCTCTGGTGCCAGCCAGAGGATTAGCACGGCACTGCTGACTTCAGCTTTTTATAAGGACGTTTGTGGCATTGACTAATACTCTCCAGAGCTATCTTGCCAGACAGAATTAAGAAACAAGAGGTTTTACAAAACTAAACTTTTACTGTTGCCCTGCTCAAAGAAGTGCTAGCCCACCCTTCTAAGTCTGTATCATTTTTCTCTTTGGTTATAGAAATTAGATTCCTGACTGAATAAGTTTTCATGCTCATTTTGAACTATTATCAAAACTTGAGTCAGAAGTTGACATTTTCTTTGGTGAAATACTTAGTGAGTCCTTTTATACTCTGAACCGTAGCTTCCAACATACTTTGATTTTTTTGAAAAATTAATTACCCAAATCTCTGTTCAGTAGCCTTTAAGATGGCGGCGTGATTGGGAGTTGAAGATAGCGGCAGGAGAATGGAGAGTGTGGGAAAGGGAAGTTCCCGTCCTTTCCCGTCAAAGCTTTCAGCCCAGTGCAGTATCGCTGTTGGAGCTTCAAAACCCATCAATGGTTTATGCCGGGGAACATCTGTAAGTGAACATCTGTAAGTGAGGCAGGTACTTCACGCCCGAATCTAGCTCCCTGTGCTTTTGAGTGACACAGGATGGTTGAAGTTTGGACAAGATGGATTCCCCCAAAGCCTGTGTGTTGGAGCATTGGTCCTAGTTAGGGCAACACTTTCTGGTTCTCATGGCTTTATGAGTAGAGGCTCTGGTAATCGTGAACGCTGTCCCTTTACTCTGAATTGGACCTGACTCCATCTTCCTCTTGACATCCATTATCCTTCCATCCCTCTTCCCCGCACCCTTTCCATCCTTCAGGGACCAGCGTTCTCCTTTATGGCAGTTTCTTCTGAATTCATGTGTGGGGGAACCAGCCTTGGTCTTCTTTTGCTTAACTCGACATCTACCTACCAATTCATCCATTTTGCTGCAAATGATAGGATTTCATTTTTAAACATGTGGGCCTCATCTCCTAAAGGTTCAACCATCCCTTTCCATTGAATGCATGTATTGAGTTATTGCCCCGTCATCTACAAATATATACAGTTATTGTGTGTCAGTTAAAAAGAAAAAACAGTAGGGCTAGCATTTCCCTAGTGTTAGGTCTTGGCAGGGTGTGCTCTTGGGAAAGCATATGGCTGTCGTTGTGGGAGCCTAGCCACTCTCTGGCTTTCTTTCTCAGCACATGATCTCTCCCTCATGTGTGTACGTGTGTATGTGTATATACCCTGTAAGGACACCATCCACCATGAGATGATTCAGCCAGGAGGTTTTTAACAGAGCCCACGCTATGATGCTTAGACTTTCCCCTCCAAAATGATAAGCTAAGTAAACCCCTTCCCTTGATACGGTATCCAGCTTTTGTAATAACATAAAATGTAGTATAGTTCATAACACATTAAAATTTCATTTGACATGGGTATGGAAATGCACGCCTTTAGTCCCAGCACTTGGGAGGCAGAGGCAGGCAAATCTCTAGTTCAAGGCCAGTCTGGTCCATAATGTGAGTTCCAGGACAGCTAGGGCTACCCAGAGAAACCCTATCTGTCTTCAAAAACAAAACATAACAAAAAAAAAAAGAAAAAAAAAAGAAAAAGAAAAAAAAACCAAGAAATCATATAACAACCAGGCCCTGATCATATTTTTTGAGCCACTGGGGCAAATCTGTGTCGACTCTAATCCTACTTTAGGAATCCTTGTGGATGGATGAGCCAATAAATTGGGTGTTTAATTTTAAGTCAGCTTGACTTGGGGGATCCTCTTACTTGTGCTCAGAGGCGCTCAACTAATCCCAACTGTAATGAATTTGAGACCAGATCTTCCATTTTGCTTTACAAACACACTGCCAAAGAGACATGAAGAACGGACAATCATTGAGCACCTACTGTGTGCCTTTAACCTCCCTGTGCAGACTGTAAAGGATTGGGGTCAGATCACCACCGTGACCACCCCATGTGTACCGCATACATATGGCTTTGTTGCTGGAGCTATGCTGAGCATGGCTTTCTCAGCGGGTTTTACTATTTCCAGCTTCTGAAAACTAACTGCACTCCTGCCCCTGTGAAGGGTCTGGGCTCGCCCAGTGCTTTTTTTTTGGTTTGTTTGCTGTTTTGCAAACACGTTTTCTTGGCACTTGGCAGAAAACTGGCTCAACTACAACTCCACATTCTAACTGTAATTTCACCAAAAGACTTCTCGTTTTTGTTTTTTGTTTTTTTTTAACACAATTAAAAGTCATTATTACTTAAATATACGCGATGATCTCCAAGCCAAGGTTTGATTTGAGAATAGTACACAGACTAGAATCCCTCTTGGAGACACGTGGAGACTAAGGTGGCTTCTAAATGTCATAATACAGAGGACACCAGAAGTTCTGTTAGGGAAAGACAAAGCTATGTAGGCTATTTTGAAAGAAGGTTCAGGGGAGCTTGGGAGGGAGTCTGATGAGTGGCAGTGGTTGCTAGGGAAAGTCCATCTTAAAGTGATAGCCGTCCCTGAGGTCTTGAAGTGGACTAGGGAGCCACTTCTTAGCACAAGTGTTTGTGACTTGCTATTCTTTCCACATTCCTTTAAGCCTTTTATTTGGTATGACTTCATTTTGCCAAACTCAGTTTTTTTACCTCCCGAATGCAAGCAGATTTTTGTTTTAATGCGATTGTCTGTGTTACACTGCAGCTGCACGGAGAGAGAACCGCCTTGGATGTTATGTTACTTTCTGAATTCCCAGGGCCTTGTGCTGCCACAGTTAAGTCTTTTTCCTTTTTAAAAAAGACAGTGTCCAATGAGGCCCCGAGGCAGGCTTGGGCATGTGCCTGGGAAACAGGGTCCTTGTGATCTGAACAGGAGCCAGCTTCCCTGCCCTGCCCTGCCAGTTCTGTTTTCCTGATGTGGAAGAGGCTGGCCTGCCGCTAGTCCCTTTTGTATGGGGCTTAGATGAGGCTAGCCAGGGGTCATCCAGGGTATGCGTGTGAGCGGAAATCAGTTGGGGTGGAAAACAGACCTTTCATCATAGCCCAAAGACGCTTTGAAGAGAAATTAGTCATGTACTTCATTCTCAGCAGAAAAGCAATAATTAGGGGCCCGCCTCCAAGAATAAGAAATTAGTTACGGCTCTTGTGTTATACGAGCCACTGTCAGTTCGTCTGAGGAATCCACAGTAATGAAGGGTGACCGAGTGCAAGCCCCTTGCAATTTCTTTCTCAAGGCTGTACCAGGCAGGTCACCGTTCTTAGAAACTGTTTTCTGGTGTCATTGGTACTTCTGCCATCTTTTTAAGGTCTAGGGTACGGCCTAGGGAAGCATGTCCTGTCTCGACTGGGCTGATCCTGAGGTCTGAGTGATGACTGAGAGGGGACAGGGAGTTGTTTTTTTCTTTCCTTCCCTACCGAGGGTGGGCAGTGGAGGGATGGGAATGCCAGCTGGAGTTGCTGAGGAATGGTCCCCTGAGAAGAGAGGATTTGAAAGGCAGGATCCTGAGGGTTAAAAGGTTGTCCTGTCAAAACCACACCCACTGAGATTGTACAAATGCAAGGAAACCGCTTGGCAGGAAGGAGGCCCCGCCTTCTTTTTCTTTACTCCCTCCCCTAATTTGGCTTTGAACTTGGAACCTTTCCTCTTAGTATCGCCACACGGAAGCTCCTGCCAGGAAACACGTCGCTCAGACAGTTCCTGCAGGGACAAGCAATAGTCCAGGGATCGACGGCTAAAAACCCTGGTGGAAAATTTGGGAAGATGGAAATGTTTTGGGAATTGCCAGACTCAAATCTTGCGGGGAAGGAAAAGGCTACAAGTGTCTTGTCAGTTGTCATAATTTTGTTAGGCAATGATGAATTAATCTATGAATTTATTTTAAAAACTATTATAAAATTAAAAAAAAGTTAATCCTACTCCTCTACTTCACCTTGCAAAGGCTCAAATCAGTGCAAAAACCTGACGTTTTTAGGCGAGGCTCCCTGCCTGGTGTTGGTGTGTTTGTTTTGGTGTCTGAGGACTGACCCAGGGGCCTCACGCACAGGAGGAGGTGCTCTTCCACTAACCGGCTCTTTTTCTGCACTTTTCTTTGAGGCGGGGCCTTGCAAGGTTGCTGGGGCTAGCCTCAGCTCACTCAAGTACTGGCAGGCCTTGGATTTGAGACCCTCCACCTCAGCCTCGCAGCCCAGGCTCTGCCACCAGACTGGGCTCTCCCTGTATTCTTTACTAGAACAGCTGTGGGCCAGTTCGCCCATTTCCCAAGATTTACTTACTCTCTTATCTCCCAGAAGCTTCTCATAATGTGGAGCTAGTTAGTGTAGATTTTAAGATCCCCTGAATATTAGGCATATTTCACTAATTTGTTACTGAATTTAGATTATCCAGGTTACTGGTTTGCCTCCTATTTCTCCCCTGGGGCAGAAATGATTCAGTCAGATTTTAATATTGATGAGCGTTAAGTTATTCTTAACAATCCTTCTAAATTTACTTATGTATATACACACACACACACATCTAATACCTGCTTGCAGGTAGTTAGATCCAAGCTGAGCAGGGCAACACACGCCTGTAATTCCAGAACTGGTGAAGCCCCAGAGGCAGGAACATCTGGAGTTCAAGGCCAGCTGGGTCTAAGGAAATTCTATTTCAAAAAAACAAAACAAAACAAAACAGCTCAAAACAAAACAGAAGTCCAGTCCAGATTTGTTTCAAGGAGAGACCTGAAGCATTGCCAGCCTTGGTTTTATTTCCCTGCCTCAGCCTAGCGTGGCAACAAAAGGGTATATCAATACGTGTTGCTTTGCCAGCACTTGAGACGCTTCCTAGGGACCACGTGGAGCTCCTTAGTTTTAAGTCATTAAAGTTGTTGGACAGTTGTGGTCACTCTGTGATGATCTCATCTGTGACTTTGCGCTAGGACAGTCGGAGTCAGCGGAGAGCTGGCCGTCTTTGGGATGAGATGTTGACATGCTTCTCATAGTGCCACACATGGGTAACATGGATCTGGAGCTATGAGAACCTGCTTTAGACTCCTGTCTTCACATGTGTGAGCTAGCAGCTGGGAGCATCAAGGTAAGAATCATCACCGAGATCCGTGCCCATATCCTGTGTTCTTTATCATTTACCATGTTGTTTTAACTCATTTCTTTTTGTTTCTTTTTATTTGTTTGTTTGCTTATTGTGTGTCTGTGTGCACTACCAAGTGCATGTGGTAGACAAAGGACAACTTGCAGAAATTTGGTTCTCTCCTATCACCATGTGGGCCCTGGGACTGAACTCAGGTCATCAAATTTGGTGGCAAGTGATTATGCTACCCACTAATACAAAGCAAGGAAAACAAAACATCATAGTCATTCGCTGCTTGCCTTGAATTTCAGTTTGAGATTGTGGTGATTTGAATAAGAATGGCCCCTATAGGTTGAGTGCTTAGGGAGTGGTACGCTTTAAAAGGATTAGGGGGCGTGGCCTTGTTAGAGGAAATGGGTCACTGAGGGGGGCCTTGAAGTTTCAAAAGCTCAAGCCAGGCCCAGTGTCTCTCCCTTCCTGATGCCTGCAGATCTGGACGTAGAACTCTCAGCTCCTTCTCCAGCACCATGTCTGTCTACACGCCACCCACCATGTCCCACTAATGATGAGAATGGACTAAACCTCTGAAATGGTAAGCCATCCCATCAAAGGCTTTCCTTTAGAAGCGTTGTTGTGGTCATGGTGTCTCTCTTTACAGCAATCAGATGCTGACGAACACAGATATTCATTTGTTCCTTCATTCATTCTTTAAACCACATTTAGTCTTTACGTTGTGTCCGACACTGGAGGGCCAAGGCCCCTACCTCAAGAAGCTTCAAACTCTTGGCAGAAGGGAGCCTTATAATCTACACTATGATCTATGGCTGACCATGAATCTTCTGATGTGCACCTTGAGGAGAGGAGACCTGTGGCCTGAGACAGGACATTGCTGAGGCCATTCTAGCTCTTTCCCCAACCACGGTGTGGCTCCAAGATAAGGGATTTTATTTTTTCAATTCTAACTTTTCATCCGAGTATGGAAAAGCATCTAAAAATTGTCCTAAACTCTTGGCACAAGGGCTGGGGAGATGGCAGGGTGGGTAAAGTGGTTGCTGTGAAGGGAGAGAAACTGCATTTGGATCGTAGAAGCAGGGCCTGGTGGAGCTTGTCTGTAAAGGTGAGATGGGAGAAGGAAGCCACCTTTTCAAGCTCATGGGCCAGCTAGCTTGGTGTGCAGTGGGCTACTCAAGAGAAGCTGTTGGCCGAGGTGAAAGGGGAGGCCCCATTCTTGAGACTGTCCTTGGACCTCCGCTATTGCTTTGTGCCAAGCATGTGCGCTCACACATGAATGTACAGGCACCCACAGACCAAAACAACCAGCCAGCTGACCAAAAAAACCTTGGCACAGTGCTCAGCAACCAAATAGCTCTCAATGTATCAATTACTGCCTTGCATCTCTCATGCTTCTTCTGACTGTCTCTACATTGTTTTTGGAGACAAAGGATTGTACTAGGCAGAGCACTGCAATCTTTGGCTGAGCATTTCTGGCTCTGCCACCAACCTCCCGTGTGCCACTGGGGCGAGGCTACCCATGCCTGTCTGTAGACCTTATATGGGATCCCGTACAGGCAAAATCTGAATTGAGCTGTTTCTACTTGTTGGCTCCCTGTGAGTAATGCTGCTACATTCACACGCATGTCTGTGTGGACCTGTGTTTGCATTTCTGTGGGGTGTATTCTAGAAGTGGAATGACTGCGTCATGTGATAACTTTAACTATTTTAAGAACTGATAAACTGTTTTCCAGAGGTTGCACCGGTTTAGAATCTTCCCAGAACCTTGGGAGGGTTCAGATTCCTCCCCGTCCTTGCCAACACTTCTTATGTCCATCCTTCTATTTTAACCATCTCAGCAGTGTGAAGAGGTAACTTCCTGTGGTTTGATTTGCATTTCTCTCATGGCAAAGGATGCTGAGTATCTCATCATGTGCTTATTGGCTGTAATAGTCTCTGGAGAAATGTTAATGCAAATCCTTGGCCCATCGCTTTGTGCAGTGCGTGTGTGTCCGTGCATGTATGCGTATGCAGGTGCATATGAAGCCAGATGTCAGCCTCAGCCCCAGGTGTTTACCTTAGGTGCCATTTGGGGGGGGCGGGGGCAGGGTTTCCCACTTGCCTGGAACTTCCCAAGTAGGCCAGGTTGGCTGGCCTGTAAGCAATGACCTCCAGGGATCTGCCCTGCCAGAGCTTGGTTTACAAGTGTGCCACCCCACCCAACATAGTTCCCTGTGCTTGCGAGGTAAGCACTTTACCAGATGAGCCGTCCCCCAGCTCTCCTTGGCCCCTCTCTAAGGTTCACGACTTCCACGGCTTGTTCTGAGGGATTGGCCTTTATGCTTTGAAGCTGCATGGCACCTCCCGTTCTTCAGACTGACGGCTATGGTTACAGTAGGGGTTCCCAGCGACAGCGTCATACTGGACCAGTGTGACGGCGTCAGTCACAAGCCTCAGGCCCTGCATCTCAGTGGCTTTGCACATGGAAACTTAGTTCTTTGTTCCGTAAGTTTTGTGATCTCAGGATATTTCAGCCCGTGGCTCCTGTCTACTTTCTATGAGGACCACAGCCAAGTGGTTGTTTAGGGGAATCGTCATTGTCCCAGTCGCAGACATGACCTGGGCACATAGCCCTTGAGAGTACAGGTGAGGTCAGCTATCATCGCCAGCCCTCATTCTGTGCAGGATTTGCCAGTGACAGCCTCACGACACCTGTGAAAAGCAGAGAATAGTTTCATTGTAGCATCCGCATGCTTCTGGGAAATACTTAGTTGCAGGAGTGAAACTACAATACTTTGCCAGGTGGCGGTGGCGCTCATCTTTAATTCCAGCACTCGGGAGGGAGAAACAGGCAGATCTCTGAGTTCATGGCCAGCCTGGTCTGTAGAGTAAGTTCCAGGACCGACAGGACTACACAGAGAAGCCCAGTCTCAAAAACAAAAACAAACAAACAAAAGAAAACCCCACCAAAACCCAAAAAACCCACCAACCAACCAAAACCAAACCATATCAAACATAACAAAAACCAAAACCCAACAAAACCAAAGAACACAAAGAAAGACACTATAATACTTCTTTTGGAGCTATATTAGATAGACCTAAGATGCCTGCTTCTAGTCTGGCCAAGCAGGTTTAGATAGCTCTTTTTGGGTGGGATAGCTTTTCTAGACTTCACCATCATTCCTAGGAGATGTTTATTTAATTTTTTAAAGTCCCTACTCTTTGCCATATGTTGCGCTGCATGCTGGGGCTGTGACGCTGTTCAGAGCTCCCAACTCCTTACGTACAACGGAGACAAGCGTACAAAGGTACAGACAGCCGTCATGATACAGGGGAAGTATCATCTTAGCTGCAGAAGGGAGGGCCGATGGGAGGATGGAAGGATTTCCTGGTGTTGCCTCACAGTGTGGGAGAAAAAAATCTCAGGCATTTCCTCTTTTTAAATTGTGGTCAAATATCTATAATATGTATTGTTTTGATCATGCGGCTTGGTAACCATCCGTCCTTATTCGTTCTGCAATGAAATCTGTCATTATTCCCAACAAATGCGCCTGTACTCCTTAAACAGTCCCTTTTTATTAGCGCCATCACTCAAGATTTGTCTTTCTGTATCTGTCATACCTTCTTAAGAGTAACGTTTTCAGGGGGCTGGAGAGATGGTTCAAGAGTTAAGGGCACCCCCTGTTCTTCCAGAGGACTTAAGTTCTATTCCCAAGCACCTGCATGGTAGCTCACAAATAACCGTAACTCTAGTTTCAGGGGTTTGATGCCCTCTTCTGGCCTTCAAAGGCACCAGATACATACATGACATACATACATGCACATGTTATGCAAACATGCACACAAAACAGTCATATACATGAAAATAAAAGAGAAGCAAATCTTAAAAAAATAACAATTTTAGGGTATGCCCATGCTGTAGCATATTCAAAATTTCATCCGTTTGTTTGGTAGCTAAATAATAGTCATTGCATGATTAGACCATGATTTATTTATACATTTATTGCTGATGTTTACCTGGCTTCTTCTTTTCTCCTCTTCCTCCTCCTCCTCCTCCTCCTCCTTGTCGTCGTCGTCATCCTCCTCCTCCTCCTCCTCCTCCTCCTCCTCCTCCTCCTCCTCCTCCTCCTCCTCCTCTTCTTCTTCTTCTTCTTCTTCTTCTTCTTCTTTTTTGAAACAGGGTCTCTCTGTGTAAGATACCTGGCTTCTTTCTTTCTTTCTTTCTTTCTTTCTTTCTTTCTTTCTTTCTTTCTTTTTTTTTGCTTTTTTGAGACAGGGTTTCTCTGTGGTTTTGGAGCCTGTCCTGGAACTAGCTCTTGTAGACCAGGCTGGTCTCGAACTCACAGAGATCCGCCTGCCTCTGCCTCCCAAGTGCTGGGATTAAAGGCATGTGCCACCACCACCCGGCTACCTGGCTTATTTCTACCCGTGACTATTGTGACTAGTGCTGTCATTAAATTGTGGTACAAATACCTGTTCAGTGTTTCAATTAATTTGATTAATTGAGACAAAGTCTCATTGTGTAGCTTTGGCTGGCCTGGAACTCGCTATGTAGCCCAGGCCAGCCTTGAGTTCACAGACATCCAGATGTGTCTGACTCCAGAGCACTGGGATTAAAGGCTTGAGCCACCATACCCAGCAATATTTCCATTAACAAATTTACTTTAAATTATGAGATACTTACATTATAATTCTGTAGGCTACATGAGATTAAAAATAAAAGAGAAGATAGCTTTTTACATTTAGATAAAATTTTTACATTAAAAAGCTAGCTATTAAAATTTGTGCCTTTTTTCTTTTAATATGATTTTATGGTCATTGAAGTTATTAAAACATTTTTGATAACCAGAAAGGATAAATTTGTATATGATAATTACTCCTTTGGGTCATTTTGAGATTTATTATAAATTAGATTGAGATGACCACATCTGTATTAATCTTTGCTGCTAAATCTATTATTAAACTGAAGACACAGCATCATAGATGAGAGAATTCAATGTACTTGTCGTGAGTGGCCATCTTATTTCATAAGAGTTTTGTCGCAGCTGAGGCAGAGTGTCTGAGATGTTGTCTTGTTAAAGTGGCATGATCCTTCTCTCAAACTTGCGCCATAATGCCCACACTGTTTCTTTCAGAGCAGTCCAAGTCAGGGCAGGAAAGTGGAAGGGGACTCCATTGAAGTCTCTAATTCTGTAAGCAGGCGAAGTTTCACAGGTTTGAGCCCTGCTTGATGCTGAGAACAACCACGTGGATGAGCAGCAGCTGATTGATGGCGGGGTGGAGTGGGGCGACTGTGGACCGGCGGACAAGGGCGTCTGCCAACCCTCTCCACTTGCCCGTTCCTAGGACTTCTCACCTTGCAGAAATCGTCATTTCGGAGCCCGAAGTACGTGGACATTTTCTGAGAAACTTCAGAATCACTTACGCCTGTTTTGGTTCTCCAAGACAAAGATGGCGATTCTGCACACTCCTCCCCACCGCAGACACACTGATAACTCCCATCATATACACATGTTCTTTTTTCACGGACGCAGGCATCTACAGAACACGCCAAGCTGGGCACCCAGAGACAAGCTGGGAGTGGGGCGCGTCGTGGGGAGGGTTCTGAAGACCCCATGCCTGAGGTCCCTTTTCCTTGGCCAGTCATCCGAATTATGGAGAGTAATTCGGTTTGCTCAAGGTTTGCCGACTGAATATTAATCTCATCTAAAACATACCCAGTGGCATTTAGACCGCTATTTGGTCAGACGCCTGGTTTTTGTGGTCAGACACACATCTAAAAGGCTTATACTATTCTCTAAGGTAAAAAAAGATCTGGAACACCAACCCGTCATCATTTCTGCTGGGCGCCACTAGAGTGCACTGTGACCACGGGAAATGGAAGTTCCTGCGTTATTTCTTTGAGAATAACCAAAGCCAGGGCAGGAAATCTGAGGGAACCTTTCTCTGCCAGGCTCTAATTTTGCAACTGGGGAAGCTGTCCCTGTGTGAAAGGCTACGCCATAGGGCTAAGGAGGGAAATTAAAGTTAGAGGCTGGAGTTAGGGCTGTGGCCTTTTGACCTCGGCTTCTCTCGAGTTCGGCGGCGTTAAGGCTCTCGTGTTTTTCTTAGTGATTTAAAGGCAATGCTTTGCAATGCTGGGGCTGTTCTGTTTGTTATAAGCTACACCCAAGGAGGAGGCTTCCTTTCATACAGACGATGTGGGTGAGCAATCTGTAGGACCTTTCGGCAGGAGTTATGGCGTGCTAGCTTCTCAGGGCATCCATTTCTTGTTGATGCTGTGTCCGTAGCTAGTTTAGGTGGACACGGTAAGGGTTTGTTTATTGGTCTCTCTTGTAAAATAGTGACTTCAAGTGACACAAGGAAGGGCTTTCAATACATACATAGTCTGCGCGTGCCAAGACTCCTTTCTTTTCACTCTACGTGCGTGTGGGCTCTGTGTGTACGTGTGTGTGAGCTCTGTGTGTACGTGTGTGTTCACGCATGTGTGTGCATGTGCACGCGTGTGCGTGTTAGTGGCCAGGCAGTGTGGAGGGGTATTAGGTGAAAAAGGAATGCTCCTGAGAGAACATATAATTTTTCTGGAATTCGATTGTTTCTTTTAGGAATCAAGCCTAATTTTGAGAGTTCTAGCACGTTATCATTTCAAATAATACGAAGGGCTAATTTTTTTTTTGAGAATACATGCATGATTTAAAATAAAAAAGTTCTAGTTAGTTTGGAAAATACTGTGTTTTGTTTCAAACACCCTTTCTCTTTTCCTTGCAGCCAGTCTCTGGGTTCTAGACCCATCTACTGCCCTCCTCCCCATATTTGAGCAGCTGGCCCCAATTTAGTCTCCCCACTAGAGGGCAAGCGAAGAAAAGGAGAACAAGCTCGGCAGCCCTCTTCCCTCTCTGCTCTGGGGACAGAAAGCAGAGGACTTGTGTGTGAATGTATTTGTCTAGTCTGTGCTGGGGGTGGCCATTTGCTGTAGGCTGAGGATGAAATTGCCAGGTTTTCTCCCTGGCCTCTTAGGCTTTCTAATGATTAAAAAGTAGGTAGTAACGTCGATGGGAACTTTAATATGATAGGCCCGCCTCACACACCAGGTACTCTCTTCAACGCTTTGAGTTTGTACTACTTTCTCTGACTATACGTAAATGCCTAGGAATCCAGTAATTATGTTCTCAGAGACATCACAACTGTGGATCTGAGCGAGAGAGTGAGTTTTCAACAGAATCTGGGGGTACCTAGCGTCCTCTACCCCAAATGCTTGGACCCAGAAGTGGTTTTAATTTGGGATGTTTTTTTGACTTTGGGATATTTTAATAAACATAATGAGATATCTTGGGGACTACAAAGTCTAAACACGAAACTCGTCTGTTTCCTAGACTTAACAACATGCACGGCCTGGAGGTGATCTTAGACGGTGTTTTTACCGCACCCCCATCTGGATGGCAATGCTTCCCATGAGGTCAGCCGTGGAATTTTAGATGGGGGTGGGACATAATTACAGTGTTCAAAAACTTTTGGATGTGGGAGCATTTTGGGTTTTGTATTTCTGCATCAGAAATATTCCGTGTAAGTCACAGAACAGCTCTGCTGCCGGTTGGCCCCTGCTTCATCTTTTGATTTTAAAATGAAGTTTTTTTGGTCCTTCTATCTTGCTAAGAACAACTTTCCAGAATACACAAGAAGTTTAGAAAATGAGGCAAAAAGAGCAAAAAGCATCCTTTTTCTTTTCTTTCTTTATTTTTTATTACTTTATAAATAATATTCAAAATTTCCACTTCCTCCCCTCCTCCCACTACCTCCTGCCTGCTCCCCTCTCCCCCTCCAGTCCTAAGAGAAGGCAGGGTACCCTGCCCTGTGGGAAGTCCAAGGCCCTCCCCCTCCCTCCAGGCTTAGGAAGGTGTGCATCCAAACAGACTAGGATCCCAAAAAGCCAGTACATGCAGTAGAAACAAATCCCAGTGCCATTATCATTGTCTTCTCAGTCAGTCCCCATTGTCAGTCACATTTAGAGAGTCCCTTTTGATCACATGCTCGTTCAGTCCAGCTGGATTTGCTGAGCTCCCATTAGATCAGGCACACTGTCTCAGTGGGTGGACCAACCCCTCGTGGTCCTGACGTCCTTGCTCATCTTCTCCCTCCTTCTGTTCTTCAACTGGACCTTGGGAGCTCAGTCCAGTGCTCCAATGTGGGTTTCTGTCTCTATCTCCATCTGTCACTGGATGAAGGTTCTATGGTGATATTCAAGATAGTCATCAGTCTGACCACGGGACAAGGCCAGTTCAGGCACTCTCTCCTCCACTGCCCTGGGTCCTACCTGGGGACATCCCTGTGGAAACCTGGGAACCCCTCTAGAGCCAAGCCTCTTGCCAATCCCAAAATGGCTCCCTTAATTAAGATATCTTCTTCCCTGCTCCCATATCCGTCCTTCCTCCATCTCAACCATCCCACTCCCCCAAGCTCTCCCCAATCCTCCCTTCTTCCTTCTCTCTCCCTTTCTCCCCTTCCCCCTGTCCCTCTCCCCACCATGCTCCCAACTTTTGCTCAGTGATCTGGTCTGCTTCCAATTTCCAGGAGGATCTATATATGTTTTTCTTTGGGTCCATCTTATTATTTAGCTTCTCTAGGATCACGAACTATAGGCTCAATGTCCTTTGTTTATGGCTAGAGTCCACTAATGAGTGAGTACATTCCATATTCATCTTTTTGGGTCTGGGTAGTGTTTTCTACTTCCATCCATTTGCATCCAAAATTCAAGATGTCATTGTTTTTTATCGCTGAGTAGTACTGTAATGTGTAGATGTGCCACACTTTCTTTATCCATTCTTTTATTGAGGGGCATCGAGGTTGTTTCCAGGTTCTGGCTATTACAAATAGTGCTACTATGAACATAGTTGAAAAATGCTTTTGTCATATGATTGGGCATCTCTTGGGTATATTCCCAAGAGTGGTATTGCTGGATCTGAGGTAGGTTGACTCCCAATTTTCTGAGAAACTGCCACACTGATTTCCAAAGTGGTTGCACAAGTTTGCATTCCCACCAGCAATGGATGAGCGTCCCCGTTACTCCACATCCTCTCCAGCAGAGGTTATCATTGGTGTTTTTGATTTTAACCATTCTGACAGGTGTAAGATGGTATCTCAAAGTTGTTTTGATTTGCATTTCCTTGATAGCTAAGGAAGTTGAACATGTCCTTAAGTATCTTTTGGCCATTTGAAATTCTTCTGTTGAGAATTCTCTGTTCAGTTCAGTACCCCATTTTTTAATTGGGTTATTTAGAATTTTAATGTTTAGTTTCTTGAGTTCTTTACATATTTTGGAGATCAGACCTTTGTCTGCTGTGAGTTGGTAAAGATCTTCTCCCATTCAGTAGGTTGCCTTTTTGTCTTAATGACTGTGTCCTTTGCTTTACAGAAGCTTCTCAGTTTCAGGAGGTCCCATTTATTCATTGTTGCTCTTATTGTCTGTGCTACTGTGGTTATATGTAGGAAGTGGTCTCCTGTGCCCATGTATTTCAGGCTACTTCCTACTTTCTCTTCTACCAGGTTCAGTGTGGTCAGATTTATATTGAGGTCTTTAATTCATTTGGACTTGAGTTTTGTTCATGGTGATAGATATGGATCTATTTCATTCTTCTACAGGTTGACCATTGTATAATTTTAGCTTCTTTGTCAAAAATCAGGTATTCATAGGTTTGTGGATTAATATCCAGGTCTTCGATTCATTTCCATTGGTCAACATCTTTGTTTTTATGCCAATACTAAGCTGTTTTCATTACTGTAGCTCTGTAATAGAGTTTGATGTCACAGATGGTAATGCCTCTGGAAGTTCCTTTATTGTATAGGATTGTTTTGGCTATCCTGTTTTTTTTTCCATATAAAGTTGATTATTGTTCTCTCAAGGTCTGTGAAGAATTTTGTTGGGATTTTGATGGGTATTGCATTGAATCTATAGATTGCCTTTGGTAGAATTGCCATTTTTACTATGTTGATCCTACCAATCCAAGAGCATGGGAGATCCTTCCATTTTCTAGTATCCTCTTCAATTTCTTTCTCCAAAGCCTTAAAGTTCTTGTCAAATAGATCTTTCACTTTCTTGGTTAGTGTTACCCCAAGATACTTTATGTTATATGTGGCTATTGTGAAAGGTGATGTTTCTCTGACTTCCCTCTTCGCTTCTTTATCCTTTGTGTATATGAGGGCTACTGATTTTTTTTTTTTTGAGTTGATCTTGTATCCTGCCACATCACTGAAGGTATTTATCATCTGTAGAATCTTTGGTAGAGTTTATGGGGTCACTTATGTACACTATCATATCATCTGCAAATAACGAAAGTTTGACTTCTTCCTTTCCAATACGAATCCCCTTGATCCCCTTATGTTGTCTTATTGCTATTGTTAGAACTTCAAGCACTATATTAAGGAGATATGGAGAGAGTGGACAGCCTTGTCTTGTTCCTGATTTTAGTGGAATGGCTTTGAGTTTCTCTCCATTTAATTTGATGATAGCTGTCGGCTTGCAGTATATTGTTTTTATTGTACTTAGATATGATTTTTGTATCCCTAATCTCTCCAAGACGTTTATCATAAAGGGGTGTTGAATTTTGTCAAATGCTTTTTCAGCATCTAATGAAATGATCATGTGGTTTTTTTTCTTTCAGTTTATTTATATGATGGATTACATTGATATATTTTCATATGTTGAACCAGCCCTTCATCTTTGGGATGAAGCCTACTTGATCATAATGGATGATTTTTTTTTGATGTGTTCTTGAATTTGGTTTGCCAGTATTTTATTGAGAATTTTTGCATCCATGTTCATGAGTGAGATCGGTCTGTAATTCTCTTACTTGGTTGAGTCTTTGTGTAGCTTTGTTATCAGGGTAACTGTAGCTTCATAAAAAGAGTTTGGCAACGACTCTTCTGTTTCTATTATGTGAAACACACTAAGGAGTATAGGTATCAGCTCTTTTTGGAAGTTCTGGTAGAATTTTGAATTAAAACCATCTGGTACTGGGCTTTTATTGGTTGGGAGGATTTGATGACAGCTTCTATTTCCTCGTGACTTATAGGTCTATTTAAATTGTTCACCTGGTCTTGATTTAATTTTGGTATATTGTTCCTATCTAAAAAAATGTTCATTTGTTTTACATTTTCCAATTTTGTGGCATACAGGCTTTTGTAATAAGACCTAATGATTCTCTGAATTTCCTCAGTGTCTGTTGTTATGTTCCCCTTTTCATTTCTGATCTTGTTAATTTGAGTGTTCTCTCTCCGCCTTTTGATTAGTTTGGATACGGTTTGTCAATCTTGTTGATTTTCTCAAAGAACCAGTTCTTTGTTTCATTGATTCTTTGGATTGTTTTCTGTGTTTCTATTTTGTTGATTTCAGCCCTCAGTTTGATTATTTCCAGTCTTCAACTCCTCCTTGGTGAGTCTGCTTCTTCTTTTTTTTTTTTTTTCTAGAGCTTTCAGGTGTGCTGTTAAGTCTCTAATGTGAGCTTTCTCCATTTTCTTTATGTGGGCACTTAGTGCTATGAACTTTCCTTTTATCACTGCTTTCGTAGTGTCCCATAGGTTTGGGTATGTTGTGCCTTTATTTTTGTTGAATTTAAGGAAGACTTTAATTTCTTTCTTTATTTCTTCCTTGACCCAGGGGTGGTTCAGTAGTTGACTGTTCAGTTTCCATGAGTTTGTAGGCTTTCTGGGGGTGAAATTGTTGTTAACTTTACTCCATGGTGATCTGATAGGACACAGGTGGTTACTATATATATTTTTTTTGTATCTGTGGATGTTTGCTTTGTTACCGAGTATGTGATTAATTTTTGAGAAGGTTCCATGAGATGCTGAGAAGAAGGTATATTCTTTCCTGTTCGGGTGGAATGTTCTATAGATGTCTGTTAAGTCCATTTGATTCATTACATTTGTTAGTTCTCTTCTTTCTCTGTTAAGTTTCTGTCTGGTTGACCTGTCCATTGGTGAGAGAGGATTATTGAAATCTCCTACTATTGGTGTGTGGGGCTTGATGTGTGATTTGAGTTCTAGTAATGTTTCTTTTATATATGTGGGTGCTTTTATATTAGGGGCATAGATATTCAGGATTGAGACTTCATCTTGATGAATTGTTCCTGTTACGGGTATAAAGTGTCCTTCTCCATCTCTTCTGATTGATTTTAGCTTGAAATCAATTTTGGTAGATATTAGGATAGCCAGCCGGGCGGTGGTGGCGCACGCCTTTAATCCCAGCCCTCGGGAGGCAGAGGCAGGCGGATCTCTGTGAGTTCGAGTCCCGCCTGGTCTACAAGAGCTAGTTCCAGGACAGGCGCCAAAACCACAGAGAAACCCTGTCTTGAAAAAAAAAAAAAACCAACAAGATATTAGGATAGCCACACCTGCTTGTTTCTTAGGGCCGTTTGATTGGAAAACCTTTTCCCAACTCTTTACTCTGAGTAGATGTCTGTCTTTGAGGTTGAGGTGTGTTTCTTATAAACAGCAGAATGTTGGATCCTGTTTTCGTATCCATTCTCTTAACCTGTGCCTTTTTATAGGTGAATTGAGTCTATTGATATTAAGTGATATTAATGACAGTGGTTGTTAACTCTGGTGGTAGTATTTGTGTGTTTCCCTTCTTTGAGTTGTCAGATGTCTGTGCTATTGTGGGTGTTGTTGGCTTCCTTGGGTTGAGGTTTTCCTTCTAGTACTTTCTGTAAGGCTGGGTTTGTGGATACATATTGATTAAATCTGTTTTTGTCATGGAATATCTTGTATTCTCCATCAATGGTGAAAGAAAGCCTTGCTAGGTATAGTAGTCTGGGCTTGCATCCATGGTCTCTTAGTGTCTACAGCACATCTGTCCAAGACCTTCTGGCTTTCATGGTTTCCTCAGAGAAGTCAGGTGTAATTCTGATAGGTTTACCTTTATAAGTTACTTGACCTTTTTCCTTTGCAGCTCTTAATATTTCTTTATTCTGTTTGTTTTGTGTTTGATTATTATATGGCGAGGGGATGTTTTTTCTTTTTTTGATTCAGTCTATTTGGTGTTCTGTAAGCTTCTCGTACCTTCATAGGAATATCCTTCTTTAGGTTGGGAAACTTTTCTTCTATAATTTTGTTGAATATATTTTCTGGGCCTTTGAGCTGGAATTCTTCTCTTTCTCCTACCCCTATTATTCTAAGGTTTGGTCTTTTCATGGTGTCCCAGATTTCCTAGATGTTTTTGTTAAGAATTTGTTGGATTTGCTGTTTTCTTTGATCAATGCATCTATTTCCTCAATAGTATCTTCAGCGCCTGAAATTCTTTCTTCTATCTCTTGTATCCTGTTGGTTATACTTGTCTTTGTAGTTCCTGGTCTTTTACCCAGATTTTCCATATCCAGCCATCTCTCAGTTTGTGTTTTCTTTATTAACTCCATTTTGGTCTTCAAGTCTTGAACAGTTTACTTTACCTGTTTGATTGCTTTTTCTTTGTTTTCTTGGGTATCTTTGAGGGATTTATTAATTTCTTCTTTTTGTTTGTCTTCTCTTCCATTTCTGTAAGGGAGTTTTTCACTTCCTGCTTAAGGGTTTCCATCATTTTCATAAGGTTATGTTTAAAGCCAATTTCTTCTACTTCTCCTGGGTTAGGGTGTTCAAGTCTTCCTGTTGCGTGTTCACTGGATTCTGGTGTTATAGTGTTGCTTTTCAGGTTGTTGGAGGAATTCTTGCATTGGCGCCTGCCCATCTCTTCCACTCTGGATCTCAGCAAGGGAGCACAGCCTCTTGCTGAACTCCAAGGACCTTGCAGACAAAAAGACAGCCCAGGCCAAGCAAAAATCATCTTAAGGCCTTTTTGAAATACGTTCCAGGTTGACTGAGGAAACAGCTCGACCAGTCAGCGAACGAGCAATGAAAAGGAATTCGGAGGTGACCTTGTAAGTCCTCAGGACAGTGAGTCGTACTGGGTACGGCAATGCTTCTCCTGTTGTGAGATTTTACTTTCCCATGGAGTCACACAATTTCAAAGAGCCATTTATATGGGAAAAACGAATCCCGGCTTTGCGTTCAGCTGGCAGTGCTGTGTGCTTGCCAGCGTGTAGCTTAGGCAATTAATTTCCTTATGTAATCCCTGTTGGGGAAGTTAGATGGATAACGAAGCCACTTGGTCCTTTCATGCCCATTAACCCACATAGTCATTAAAATCCAGCGCCCAGGTAATTCCCCTTTTCCTTCACCGCTCCTACTGCCTTGCTTGACTGGAGCGGTTAGGAATCTGGCTTTGTTATTGGCTGCCTCAGGCAAGCGTTGGGCAAAACCTAGCTTCTGTGAGCATGTGTGAGAACTGCCCGGCCTGTATCGGCTTTCTAGCTCCATGCGACATGACTAGACGGATTTCCCAGACGTTTTGAATGGAGTATAGCGGACTGGACTGTTGCTTTCCTGAAAAAGCAAACATGAAAACTCCCAGTCTGAGAGTCAAGGCCTATTTATTTCCCTTTAATTACCTCCTGAAGTACCTGTTAATGATTCATTAGTTATAAAAATAAATTATAGGCACTCTGTAACTCCGTTTTGCAGTTCCTTTTAAGTGTTTGAACTGACTACCACCCGGCAGAGAAGTGTGTGGCGGTCGTATAGGAGCACGGCTCAAATTGCTTGTAATTTTATAGATTTAATAAAGATACAGCAAGGCTGTGTGCGAACAGGGTTGGGCTGACATGGAGGAAAAGTGCTTTAGGACAAAAATCTTGGCTTCTTGTAGCACACCAAGTCGGGGAGTGGTTTCCTGTTCTATTGCACATTGTAGACTGTGGAAACTCAGCAAACAGGACTGATAAGGGTTCTCTGTTCATGCCTTGGTTTGTTTTGTATTGCTGTGATGTAACTTGGGAAGAAAAGGGTTTATTGGACTTAGATGTCCTGATCATAATTCACTGTTGGAGAATCTCAAGCAGTAACAGAGGTAGGAACCATGGGGGAAAGCTGGCATGCTGGCTTGCACCCCAAGATCTGCTCAACTTGCTTTCTTAAGCAAGTCAGCTCCCCACCCCCCACCAGGGGTCATATTGTCTCCAGTGGACTGGGCCCTTCTATATCAGTATTGATCAAGAAAACGCCCCACAGACATGCCCATGGGCCAGTCCCGATTGAGGCAGTTTCTCATCTGAGGTTCCCTCTTCTGACGTACTCTAGTGAGTTTGTGTTCAGTTGACAAAAACCAATCTTCCCCATTCTGTTTTGTGCAATTGGGAAGGATTAATGGCTCCTTTCCCGTTATGCTCTCTGAGACACGCTTGAGCTTGGAATGTGAGGTGAAATGGGTCACAGTGAGCTTCACGAATTTTAGGGGGTGGTGGAGAGGAAAACCTTTCTCTGTTTTTCAAATAAAATTTCATCTGAGGATAAAACCACTTTAAGATGAACTAGGACAGAAGTCTAAGAATTCGAGAACATTCCATCTTGCAAAGTCATATCAGCCTGACCCGTAGGGCTGCTCAGAACTTGGGATGAGAACATTAAAATGGTAGATTAAATTGTTTTTGTGTTTATTTCACTAATCTTTCCACTCCTTCTGCTTGGACAGTCATATCCATAGACAGAGACGTGTGCCTTCCTGGGATCTGACATTTAGAGCGGGGATTGGCAAAGGGCCAGATAGTAAAGTGACTATTTTTGGCTTTATGGGCCAGACAATCTGAGACAACACTGCTCAACTCTGCCACACGAGCCTGAAGACTTCAGCAAAATTCCGTGGGCACCAAGATATGAGTTTGCTATCGTTTTTTCTGGAGGATGATATACTGTTTTGGCTTTTTCTTTGCTGTCTAGAAAATGGGCAAATAGGTTGTGATTCCCAAACTAGGTTGGTCTGAGGGCCATCGCGTGGTAACTCTTGCTTTAGGCTTCTCTGTAGGCACCGCTTTTGCAAACGAAGAGGGCCATGTTCCTCTGGCTTTCAGAGTAAGGCCTTTGGAGTTTATTTCCGCTTCTCTGACAAGGTCTTCTCCTTTTTCAAGACATAGCTGACAGCTGACTATGTCTGTTTTGTGTCTCAGTGTGTCTGTTAATCCTGGACACAAATGCTCCCTGGGGTAAACCGTGCTCAGAGACAGTAAAATATGGACGAGGTCCACAGGTCATTGCCCGAGGTTACAAACTGCCCAGGTGCTAGTGGGTGAAATTACTAAGTTTCTGTCTTGGTTACTTTCCCCACAGCTCTGACAGACACCTGACAATGCTAGGCAGGGAAGGAAAGGTTTGCTCTGGCTTGTGGCTTAAGGGGACACAGTCCACCATGGCAGGAGCAGTTCTAGGTTATGGTGTCTAGAGCCACTTGAGGCTGTGGCTCTGTTACGTGGCAGAGGTTTTGACAAAGCTGTGGTCTGCGCGGGAAGCAAGGCCAGCTTGTCCCAGTGACCTGCGTCTGCCATAAGCATCACCTTTAAAAGATTACACCAGCTGGGAACCAAATATTCCAAATACATAAACCTAAGGGAGGCGTTTTATATCCAGACCATGACAGCCATTATTTCAGACGCAGCATTTGACCTTTGCCCCCGCGCCCCATGCTCCTCCCCAGGGGATGTGTTTGGAGGATTGTCAGACTCCGTCCAAGGACATGTGGACGTTTGATTTGCAGCTTCTCTGCTTGTCCCACCCACGCATGTCACGGCCTGAGTGGAGGAAGTGTCAGGAGGGCAGGAGTTACAGTCGACAGACACCTAAGAAATAAGAACAGTGGATATGGGAGTCTTGCCCACTGGAGGAGCTGTTCCCAGCTTTCTGTCCCTTGCCTCCTCTCTTCTCCCTGCTGTGCTGAGTCTCCAGTCCCGGATTTATGGTTATGAGGGAGATGAAAGGCGGTGGAGAGCCTATCAAGCTTCCTTGGCTTTCCTCACCTTCTTCCTGCCTTTCAAATGCTAGCTTGGGAAAAGAGGAATCTGGGAACAGGCCAGGGCTCAAGTGTGGAGTCTTCCATGGTCCTGAGGCAAGGAAGCCCCCAAAGAGAGTACAGGCCTGTGCTTGCATAGGGGAGTTACCCTCCTGAGCCAAGACATAGAACCGGGTAGGCTGAGGAGCTGGGGCAGATGCTGATTGGGGGTACCGGGCTTTAAAGTGGGGGCTGCTGCAGACTCCTCAGTGTGGGAGCACGTGAGAAGACGAATCGGGAACTGTATTCCGACTGGACAGTAGAGACGGAGCAGGAGAGGGGGAAGCAGCTTCACAACCTAGATCTATGCAAAGAGGGAGGATGCCTGTGGAGAGGGAGAGGAAATGGACACCAGAGATTGGTGCGTTAGTCTGGCTGAGTGAGAAGACCAAGAAAGAAGGGCTGACCCGGGGTGATGCTCAGGGGTTCTCTACTCTAAGTGAAGCAGCTAAACTTTCTAGAAGGGACTTTGTGAAGTCAGAAACACAATGACTCTACCACTGTTTCCCAGACCTTGAATCAATCTTTCTTTCTTTCTTTCTTTCTTTCTTTCTTTCTTTCTTTCTTTCTTTCTTTCTTTCCTTCTTTCCTTCTTTCTTTCTTTCCTTCTTTTCTCTCTCTCTCTCTCTCTCTCTCTCTCTCTCTCTCTCTCTCATACATGCAAGAAATCTCTCACTGTTATAAAGGATGGACCTATAAGGGGTACAAGAGAGTGTGGGCTTCCCTCTGAGAACTGACATTTGTGGGCGCCGGAGTCCTGGCCCACAGGCAATCCAAGGCTAGGCAGGCAGGTGTGTGTCTACAGTGCAGAGCGCTACAGAGGCCTGTGGGCGGAGACTATGAAAGGTCTCGGCTGGGTGATAATAAAGCTTGAGAACCGGGTCGGACAGCACTAAGCCATGGAGAGGACAACTGTGGGGGAGAAAGGGACACCAGAGGATGCCCGAGAAAAGATGGTGGCTCCCAAGTAGCCTGAGAGTCAGCGGGTAGTTGGGGTCACTCTAGTGAAGGATTTTGCACGCGTGTCCAGAACTGTCTTCACAAACATTGTACATGTGGGTCTCACACATAGTCCCATACTGTGATCTGGCACATATATGTGAGGATGTGCACAGGTGAAAACAGAATCCACACTCAGTAACACCATAACCTGGTGTTTTATATTCTATCCGCTCCATTATTGCTAGTTGCCAACTGACCAAACCGATGGGCTGATTCCTACGGGACCATGACACACAGCTTGGTAAACATTGTTTTAGGCATTACATTGTAAGGGATTTCCTTGTTCTTCTCATGGCCTTGAGGATGCATCAGGGCTTCTTGGGGGGGGGGGTGACACCTCCTTTATGTACAATTTATAAAGATGGCAATGGTGGGAGAGTGGCAGAAGTGTGCAGATGGGAACAAATCAGAGAGAAACCAGCCAGGAACCAGTTGCAGTGATTGCTGGGCAGAGGGTGGTGTGGGCTAGCCTGGGGTTGGGAAGGAGCAGGAAGGGGCAGCTTGTGGTGATATGAAATCTCTCTGGGCTTTCCCCCTTATATAGCAAGTGGCAATGGGCCAATGGTGCAGGCCCTTCTGAGTTTCCAATTCCAAACTTAGCATTTGAGTGATCTTTCCACCTAAGCTGTTCTGGAGCAAGGCAGGTCCCGACCCCGACCTAGACATTCGTGTACGTCCTGCACAGAACTTGCTCCTCATTGCTTCAACCACACAGTGCCGTAGACCGGAAATAGATGCTCGGGGTTGGGTCCTGGATCTGCAATGCCCCCAGGAAATGCTCAGAGAGAGCAAGGAAAGCTGATGAAGTTACCCAAATAGACTATAGGTTACCCCTAAACCCCCGCTCTCCTGGTGTTGGTGCTCCATGGTAACAGTCACAGTTTTAAAGTGTAACATTCATTCTCACTGCTCTTTCTTGACTGTGTCTGGGCTAGTCTGTTCAGGCTGCCATAGCCAAATACCACAGTCTAAGTAAAACCCCATAGTCTGGCTTAAATGATAGAAATTAATTTCTAACAGTTCTGGAAGCTAAGAAGTCAAGATCAATGAATTCTTCATGAAGATTTTCTTTCTTTCTTTCTTTCTTTCTTTCTTTCTTTCTTTCTTTCTTTCTCTCTTTCCCTCCCTCCTCTTTCTTTCTTTCTTTCTTTCTTTCTTTCTTTCTTTCTTTCTTTCTTTCTTTCTTTCTTTCTTTTTCTTGAAGAGGGTCACTGACTCACTGTGTCTTCACCTGGCAGAAATGAAGGAACTCTGGTGTCCCTTTCCCTTCCTATAAAGACACCAGCTCCATCCTAAAGGCCCTACCACCAGGGCCATCACATCTGGGAGGGTGAAATTTCAATGTGAATTTGGGAGGACACGGGCGTTCAGTGGTAGCTTTCTTCTCACGTCTTTATTTTCGTTTTTAACAGGAAGAACAAACGTAGAATGAGCACAGCCCCTCCGAGGGTTGTTGGGTTTCTGCATCTGCTCTTGCTCATCAACAAAGTCAGAGGTTAGCTTACCAGCCCTGGGGTTGAGCAGGAGGAGTTCTTGGTTTGTAGCTGGACTGGCTACGAACTCTCAGATTGCTTTGCCTCCCGAGTGCTGGGATTCCAAGTTGGTACACTGTAGCTGGCTAAGCAGTGGTTTTTAAAGAGAGAAAGGGACCTGGGAGAGAGGAGATGTGGGAGAGGAATAGCAGACATAGCTCAGGAAGTGAGCTTCTTTGGTCAATAAATACCTGTGCAGAGCCGGGCGGTGGTGGCGCATGCCTTTAATCCCAGCACTTGGGAGGCAGAGGCAGGCGGATCTCTGTGAGTTCGAGACCAGCCTGGTCTACAAGAGCTAGTTCCAGGACAGGCTCCAAAACCACAGAGAAACCTTGTCTCGAAAAACCAAAAAAAAAAAAAAAAAAAATACCTGTGCAGAAATTTAAAGCTTACAGTGTCTCTGTTCCTATCCCCTTGTCACCCCAAACGATGTCATATTCCCACAATGATATCACCTGTTAGCAGTTACATAGCTGTGTGTGTGTGTGTGTGTGTATGTGTGTGTGTACATGCTACTCTCCAGAATGGAGAGTTTGGAACCCCATGAAAACTCAGGCAGTAGGCACCTACACACACACATGCACGCACGTGTGCGCACACACACACACACGTGGCACCTTTCATAACTACGTACAGCAATCCTGCCATGTTAAGCCAAGGCTGTTGTGTGACCTCCACTTTAGAGATCAGTACCAGAAGTGTGGGGCTGGGGAACCTGGGCCAAGACTGTATCTAGCTTAGCGACAGCTGAGATGGAGTCCAGGCCTGTTGCTGAGGGCCCAGGGCCTGTGTTACCATCACACCATGCTGCTTTCCACAGCCTGCTGGGTGGTGAAAAGCTCTGTCTCACTTATCTCAGAGGCCGGTGACAGAGCTTCCTGTTTCCATGTCCTGTGTCCTGCCAGTGCTTGTCATGTTTGACCTTCTGGCTATTTTGTGTCTTGCCTTAAGTGTTTTGAAAACTTGAGCAGAAAGTGTATCATATTCTCCTTTTCTAGGAATGTGTCACCCTCTGTCACTGTCACTTCAGGCTCAATCCCAGGCTAACATCTACTAAGAAATTAAAAAAAAAATAGTTCTTTAATGTGTCGGCTAAATGTGTCTAAAATGTAAATTTTGCTT
Organism: Chionomys nivalis; assembly: GCF_950005125.1. Lineage (NCBI taxonomy): Eukaryota > Metazoa > Chordata > Mammalia > Rodentia > Cricetidae > Chionomys > Chionomys nivalis. Next base: position 30,494,221 of record NC_080105.1, read on the forward strand.
CTGTGAAAAGCAGACGCAGAAAATTGTACACGGTAGTGAAAAAAATTGATTAGACAAACAAAAATAATAAAGCAAGAAACCGGCTGTCGCTCTCTAGCGTTGGTAAATACGCGGGATAAGCTGCCGGGGTTCTCCGCTCAGATGAGCCCCTCAGGGCGCCCTCCGCAGGTCTGAGGGAGAGTCGTGTGCCTAGGCTGTGTCTTCTAGTGGTGCTTAGAATTTGGGGATTAATTTGTAGAACGGCTTCCTTCTGGTGGGTCCATTTATCTCTGGGGGATACCGGTGCCTGAACCTGGATGATGCTGGCTCCAGCGGCGCAGTGTGTGCTGGGAAAGGCAGAGGGGAAGGGAGCCGCTATCTTTTGGTCTTTCTGGGCTGAGAGGCCGGAGTACAGCATCCCTTTTCTTCGAGGTTCCAGATCCGTACAGATGTCAGTAGGGGGCCTGCCAGTGTTGTTGAGAATTCCTGAGGGTCCAGGACAGCCCTTGCCCTGGTCCTGGGTCTTAGATTTCAGATTTCAGTCCTCACGGCTGTGCGTGGATTGTGGCTGAGAGACTCTAGAAGCGTCTCTGAGAACAGCTTACACGCCTGCTGGACTCAGTGCCTAATAAAAGGCAGATTCATTCTCCTTTCTTCCCATTCTTCCCCTCTCCTGGGTTCTGGTATTAAGTGACATTTGAGGACCAAGGGGACCAAAGACCTCAGAACTGGCCTGTGGCCCTGGAGTGTTGGGCCTAGGGATCTTGGGCACCTCTGCCACACCTGCCTATTCCTGCCTCTTGAGAGTGGAAGGATTTATTTGTGTTGCGGTCACAGGACGCTGTGTGGGTCCTCCAGCTGATTGCCTTTGTCTGAATGTGGGCTTCCCCATCGTCCACTGTAAAAACAGGACGCCGGGACATGTACTGGTGCCAAGCTAGACACTTGTGCCAGCTTGCCGGTGGAAGCCATGTTATCATTGCTGCAGCTTAGCTTCTTGTTTAATAGTGTGTCCTCTGCACACACCTGTGGGTTCCATGAAGCTAAGCACCATGTAGGCCTCGGAGAGGTAAACCTGCTGCTTAAATATTAGTAAAAAAAAAAATAAATAAATACTGTGAGTTTGAGGCCAGCCTGGTCTACAAGAGCTAATTCCAGGACAGGCTTCAAAGCTACAGAGAAACCCTGTCTCAAAAAACAAAAAACAAACAAGCAAAAAAAGTAATAGAAATGATGGCTGGATAAATATTCTCTCAGAGAGCTGGGAGTATGATATGGATGCCATTCATTCCTGTATATTTTTTTATTTTTTAATTGTAAGAGTACAGTTCAATTTTGTGTGTGTCTGTGTGTTCCTATCCATGAAGGGATGGTTCCAAAAACCTCTCTGTAGCTCTCCAAATCCACAGATATTCAAATCACTTATGCAAAACAGCACAGGGTTTGCATGTAGCCTACATACATCCTCCTGTGTCATTTACATCACAGGTATTTTTTGAAGTACACCTAATAAAATGTAAATAGTTGTTAGATTATGTTCTTTAGGGAACAACAGTGAGAAAAATGTTTGCATGAGTGAAGACACAACTTCAATTTTTACACAGAAACAGAATCTGAGCATACCATGGGGTGACTGTACACACACACACACACACACACACACATCCCACAGCCTCCCACACTCACACCCCCACTTCCCTTCCCCCCTCACATCCTGACCATCCCAGTACACACACTGTAAGGGTCTCTGACTTTGTTCCTGCCATCCATTTCTTTTACCCCAAACAGATAACTTAGGCTTGTTTTCTTTAAGCAGTCAAGTCAACCTTGGAAATGAATGGAAGAGGAGGGAGGGAGAGTGAGTGACATCCGAGGCCCTCTGGGGTCAGGACTGTATAGGGCTAGGGGACAGGGTTTCCTTCAGACTCTGTGCTGAGGGACGTTTAAAGTGGGACCTGTGAAGACTGCACGCAGAGACGAGAGGAGGCACAGGGGATGTGTTCACGTCTGTGTGTTCAGAGTGTGAGCTGGGAGGGTTCCTAACTGTAAAGGGGAGGTCTCACCTGGCTTGAGTTGGTTTCCACCAGCCCAAACGGAGAACAATATTGTTCAGAATCCACTCCTACATGTCGGTAAATTGTCATTAAGTCAGGTAAGTGACAATTTACTAAACGAACCCTACTACTTAAGAAAACGATGCTTCAGACAGTCTCTATGGCAATAAGGAGAGCTGCCTCTCCCTGACTAGCATGTGCTCCAGCTGGGCCTATAAAAGAGCAAATATTTAAATTCAGAGAGGAGTCATGAAAACCTGTTGCTTTTGTTGGCATAGCAAAGCGCAAATGCTTCTAACCACAGTTATCTGACGGTGGTGTGGTTCTGCAGAATCAACAGATAGTGGGGTGTGGGGGTGCACATCTGTAATCTTACTAGTCGGGAGGTGAGAGGCAGGACTGCAGCATGTTCTAGTCTAGCCCGAACGACATGAGACCCAGTCCCAAACACAAAAACAAGACAAAACCAACTGTGAATGAGAAATGTCCCCCATGGGCTCATGTAGTTGAACAGTTGATCCCCATTTGGCTGCACTCTTTGGGGTGGAGGCTGGTGGTGGAGCCCTGCTGGAGGAAGTATGCCACCAGGGGCTGGTGTTTAGCGTGTCTAGACTCAACCCACTTCTGGTTCACTATCTTGGCTTCATGTCTGTGGTTGAAGATGTGGTTCCTCAGCCTTCTACCCCAGCCACTTCAGCCATGCCTCTGCACACTAACACAGGCCCATGCTCCAGAACTGCAAGCCCAAAGAAACTCTTCCTTTCCTAAGTCACTTTTGGTCACACAGAAATAAAAACTAACAGAACCAACAAAATCAAAATGGAGCATTAAATAGGTTGCAAAGATTTATTAGGTACCAACTGTATACCAGGCTTTATACTGTGAGCTAGAGATACCACGGGGATCAGAACTGTGAAATTTCTGGCACTCAAGGAAGTGACATTATTGTGTAATAATTTCCATCCCCCCCACAGTTTCAGTGATAGGACATTATCTAAGGGGCTTGGGCTATAGCTCAGTGGGAGAAGGTTTGCCTAGCACTGCTAAAACAAGCCATCCATAATTAAACAAGTCAGATGAATAGAGGCAAAGACCTAGCGTCAGAAAGCACAAACAGCTCATTCAGTTGGTATAGAGGCGGGTTTTCAGGTGTGCCAAATCTGGAAAACATTTTCAGAAAAAAGACCTGAAAGGGAACTCTCACCCCACCTATCATTGCCTGTCTTATGGAAGCATTATGGAACGTTCCCCCACCCCTGCTTCTCCCCACTCCCCACCGAGGTTTGGATTTGGATACCTGTGACCACTTTGACCTCTTGTTGTATTTTTTGATTTGAATTTCTTTTCATACACCGTTTTCATCAAGTTTTTCCCTCCTCCGACTATTTTCCATCTCTTCACCCACCCAACTTTGTGTTCTCTCTTCCAAAAAACAAAACAAAACAAAACTCCAAAAAGGGGGATGAAACTCACAGAAAGAAAATCAAAACAAGCAGAAGACTTAGAAGACACAATAAGTCAAAACGAAACAAAAAGTCCACAAAGATGCCATTGAGTTAATTTTGTATGACTTTTTTTGTATAATGAAGACTCAACAGAAATTATTAGATACTGAACGACATAGAAATATCGAAATATCGCAGGGAACTAATGGCCGACCAGCGGCTGACATCGTGTTTCTTTTCTGGTTCTTGGGAGGGTGGGGCGTTTGTGCAGACTGTTGTGGAAAGGTGATTCAGGAGTGTCTTCCTTATTGACTAGCGAGAATCTCATAAACATGATCAGAACGGAACAATCGCTACATCTTTCTGTTCTATTTATAGCAGACACACACTTAGCCTTTAGTAACCTCAGAGAGGGGTTATTTAAGGAAAAGCCCATTTATAATCTTTCCTGTAAGTGTAAAAACATCCATATTAAAAAAAAACCCACAAGATTAATTGCTCAATGTTTTATTTGAAGTTCTACTTCAAAACCAAGAATTTTTAGATGTTTCCAAACTTGGGACTTGGTGCTAAAGCATTTTTTCTGTTCCGAATTAAACACACACACACACACACACACACACACACACACACACACACTTTGTCAGTTATTTTCACACTTGTTAAATTTAAATTTTAGAGAGAGTTTAAACAAAAACAGTGGAAACGAACCATGAGAGCTGTCTGCAGTACTAACAGGGTTAAGGAGTTTTTGTGAAGGTCCCCAACAAACACCCCCATTTTATTTGTATTCAAAATTGGCAACACAGTCATTTGAAGGTACTGTACTGTGGTCCAGCATCAGGAGTCCGCATAGGAAACAGGGTACCATATTCAAGATGGCATTGAACTGCAGAGGCATGGGGCTAGAAGCAGTCAACATTCCACAGACCTGTCCTGTTGAGACCTTGTTTCCCATCTCCTGCATGCTACCTGCTTGGTGTAACATCCTAGTAGCGCCAGAGTTCAGGTGAAGTTGATGCCAGCAGACGCCCTAACCGTGCTAACAGGCACTTGGAATTTCCTTCTTTGATTTTCATCTGTTCCACTCCGTGCCATGTGGGCCTCAAAAAAACCCATGCCATATAAAAGTAAACATCAGCATAGTGTTCAGAAGGTACCCTGTCACTTTTGGTGCAAAAGGAGTCTGAGAAGAAAGAACTTTACTGAGAAGAAGGAACTAGAAAATGGAGAGATGGTGGAGTTGGGAGATGGCTCGTGGGTAAAGAATAACTTCTGCTCTCCCAGAGGATGGTTTGGTTCCCAGAACCCACACAACACAGCTCACAGCCCACATCTAACTCCATCTCCAGAAATCCAGCTCTCTCTTCCGTCCCTCACCGTCCCTAATGCACACATAATATTCACACAAATCTACACAGACATGGAGTTTTTTTCACATAAAGATTTATTTATTATGTATTTACAGTGTTCTGCCTGCAGACCAGAAAGAAGGCACCAGATCTCATTATAGATGGTTCTGAGCCACCATATGGTTGCTGGGAATTGAACTCGGGACCTCTGGAAGAGCAGCTAATGCTCTTAACCACTGAGCCATCTCTCCAGCCCTTAAACAGATTTTTAACCCCCCCCCTTTTTATATAATAGGAAGATACCAAGTGATCTAGTTATAGGTATGCCACTAAGAAGTCTTCCTAGAGGAGTATATAGCTCCCCTATCTTCAATGTGACAGGCTAGCGCTTGGTTGGCTACAGTAGACAATTTTTGTAATTAATTAATTAATTACTTGGTTAACTTCAGCTGATGCAAATGGGAATCCATGTGACTCTATTACAAGAAACCTGGTGATGGATAGGCAAGGGCCAGACAAGCAACACAATGATGTCAAAACTTAGCTCTCAGGCCGGTGAGATGGCTCAGTGGGTAACAGCCTTACTATGCAAACCCCATGACCTAAGTTCCATCTTTGAAATGCACCTCCCAAAGCTGTCTTGATCTTGAAGGCGTGCGCGCACACACACACACACACACACACACACACACCTTAATAACAAGTAATTTCTTTTAAAGAAAGAAAGTGTATAGTATCCTAGCAGTCACATAGTGGGGGTAAAAACCGGAGCTGTCAACTCAGAGCCAAGGCAAGCCGAAGCCAGCAGCTGCTGATGCTCCGGAGCCCAGAGCCTGTGGCAGGTCCTCGTGGAGCCTGCGGACTCTGCGGAGGGCTTGCTTTCCTGCTCTGATTCTGACTGGGTGCAAGTGTGGGTTTCACTGAGAGCTGGCAAGTGGCTTCAAGCCGGTATGGTTATCTCTAAACCCGAGACAGCTAAGTGTGGAGTTGAACATAGTGTGTGTGTTGGGGGGGGGAGAGGGGGAGGTTAGGCAGAGCCAGCAGGCCCTAACACTGAGCTGGAACGGGAGAAGAAACTTTTGATTCCAGGTTAGGAACTTGGCCAGAGTCCCAGACTGAGGAGGAGCCAGATTTACTGGGCAGTTACCAAAACAGGAGCTTGGGAACAGGCTCTGTGGCGAAGCCCTGTTATTTGAGGGTTAGAAGAAGCCTGGAATTAGGGAACGCCAGCCTTTTGATTAAAGTTGGGGCATTAGGGAACGAACAAGGAACAGCCGGTGTTACCTGGTGTAGGACCCCAGGGCAAAGCTGGCTGAGGTTGAAGGCTTCCAGCCTGAGAATGGGCTGGCCTTGAGAACTGAGGGACAGAGCCAACCACAGGCCCACCCTGTGGTCTTTGTCAGGAGAGAGAAGAAGGGATGTGACTTCTCACGGGGAGCTGTACGAACTGTTTGAGAGATATCATTTACAGGACTTGGCAGAAGAAGATGCTGCGTTTTGAGCCTAGGTGGTTGATCTTATTAGGTCTGTGGTTAAGCACGCTCACCGCTCTTGCAGAGGACTGGAGTTCAGTTCTCAACACCCACATGGTGGCTCCAGAACTGCTTGTACCTGTTGATCCAAGGATGTAATGTCTTTTGGAACCTGAGGGTACCAGACAGACATGTGGTATACATACATACATTCATAGACAAATCAAAACAAAAATAAATAACTCTCTCTCTCTCTCTCTCTCTCTCTCTCTCTCTCTCTCTCTCTCTTCTATCTATATCTATCTATATCTAATATGTCTCTCTCTGTATATAATATTAACCAAATGTGGTGGCTCCTTCCTGTAATCCTAGCTCTCAGAGGCTGATGAGGGAACATAGCGAGTTTGCCTTGGCTACATTTATATAAAACAAACAAAAAAAATCAAGAACATGGACTACTAAAGCAGCAGTGATTTTCGAAGCTACCGTGTTTTGAGTGTGAGATGGGCATAAGACATGGAGGAGGGGCTGCTAGTGACTGATCACCAGAGGATGGTCCTTTGGAGGTGGATCACGGCAGGACAGATCGGAGCCTTGATCTGGAGAAAGTGTAAGTGGTGGAGCAGGAGGGAGGGCCACTAGCTAGGGAGGGCTCTGCACAGTGCGTCTATTTGTCTGTCTGGGCTCAAGATGCAGAAGCCATTTCCTCTGATGGTCCTGCCTCCCTCCAATGGATTCTTTTTGCCCATGAGCTATTTTTCCAGGTCCCTCAAACTTCTCACATTTCTTGGATACGCGTTATTCCTGCCAAACACGTGCATTTTCTTAAGTATACCCGAAACGATTACTTTCAACCTTCTTCCTCTCCAAGGAAAACATTTATGCTTACTATGTATGATTTCTGCTAGTAATATTTCTGTAGTAATTATAACGGGGATGGAACCCAAAGCCTCATGTATGCTAGGCAAATGCTCTGCCTTCTAGCTGCAACCCTGCCTGTCCAACAGTGTCCTTCAGTGAAATTTTTTAATAGAAAGTTAATAAACACAATGGTACCTGTCCCTTTGTTCTTAAATCATAAAGAAAATGTGACAGGCAAATTATCTTCAATGGATAATCCAATTGCTCCCTGCATCTTGGATGGAACATTTCTTTAAGCTAGGATATGTTCTTTGTCTTCTAAATTCAGAGATGGATGTTATGATTTATACTAATAAGAGAAAGCAAATTAATTCAAGTCTATAAAAATGAAAGAACTTATTAATTGTGCAGGCAAAAAACAAAAGAAAGTTGCATCCTGATTTGGACCTGGGATTTGGAATTTAGGTGAGAACCAGTTCTTTCAAACATACATGCTGTCAGGGACCAGCCTCGACGAAAATACCCCATGCCAGGGTAGGGACACTGGGATTTAGAAATATAGTAAAGAATACAAAGGCATGCTAAAAAAAATAGTAAAACAGAAATGTGTGGAATAGCCTCTCTTCAGATGAGGAAGGTAGCCTAAAGGTTTTGTTGCTGCTGTATTCGGGCTCCCCTGCCCTTTAAAACATCTCCAAGTACCTGTACAAGCATTCGATTGCTTTTTTCCTTTCCCATAAGTACAGTTACTTACAGTTTCACTCCTGATTTCCCCTCGACTTTCTCTTTCCTTTTTATTATCTACTATTTATTTCTGAGTACCTGTTACTCACCTCTCCACCCGTGGAGCAGCTTTCTTGTGGGTCCCTCATGTACTCTCCTGTATGCCTGGCCACATTTCTGTGCATTTTGGGGTTCACTGATCAGCCCACGTTGCAGCACCGTATGCTGGGGATCAGCCTTAACAAAAATATCTCTTGTCAGGGTAGGGGTGTTGGGATTTAGAAATTTGTTAAAAAATATGAAGACGTGCTTAAAATTAAAAAGACGGAAGCATAAAATAGTATCAGGAGGGAGTTCCAGTGAATACTGAAATTGCCCGCATTTGATTTCCAATTGCTTAAAATAATACCCCTGATCCCAAAAGGTAGAAGTAAGACAAAAGCTCACTAACACGATACAAGGAAATGAACAGACCAGTTTAAGGTCATGGGCTACATCTATGTCAAACATTCTGTTGCTAGAACAAAACAAGTCACTTTCACAGCCTAGACCAAAACATTCTATAGGCAAACCACTCCCTGTGTAGAATCCAATGTTATCTCCATAAAGGGGAACTGGACCCTTAGTTGGATCCTTAGACTTTTGTTTGGAGTAGAAACACATCTACTTCTCTATTCCTGAAATACAAAGCCTGGCTGTTAGCCACACCTGTTGACAATAACCTTGAGAGAGCAGAACTCTGACCTAAATCTAGGTGGAACCTTTGTTCAGCACGGAAATCGGCTCACATTTTTGGGCCTCCACAACATGCCCAGTATAAAGAACTTTCTAGAACTAACTAGCGCTTAGGTCAATGCTCTAGACAGGTAATTAAGTGGGTTACTAATGAAACCAAGGGATGGCTGGGAGGAAGCAGCAATACTGATTGCTCTGGAATTGTCCTGGAGAAAACAGAACTTCAGGTCAGCACACTGATTCGATTCTTGCTCTCTGCGGTCCTTCCCAGGCTGCAGGGTTGGTGAGGGAAGGGGGAGAGGCAAGAGGAAGGGGAATGGGAGGAAAATGAAGTATTTCCTTTTGGTCTGGCAACCAAGTTGAAGTGCTGTTTGGCTGTGTAAAACACAGGTGGAAAGGTCCTGGAAAGGCCAGCGGAGCTTGTTGTCTTGACAGTCACACCTCTCGCTTGCTTTTTAGGTCAAGGTGATGGGGTGTGGAGACCTTGCAGAGTGGAATCGGGGCCCAGCCCTACAGGTCCTTTAATGACTTCAGTGTGGGTTTTTCATCTCCTGGCTAAGCGTTATCATACTTGTCCAGACAAGTCGTTCACCACTACAGGAGAGTGTGGGAACACTGCCTGTGCAACCGGGGAAGGAAAGCTGTCTGAAGGTAGAAACCAATTACATTTAGGATTTATTTGAACGCACTCCGGAAAACGAACAACTTCAAATCTCTGGGCTGTGGAAGGAGAGCCGGGGCCTTTCCTGGGAGGGAGAAAGAAACAGGATGGAAACCTCTCCTGAGCCTGCTATCTAGAATGTTCCAATTAGCTATCAGGAAACCTGACATGCAGAATGTAATAAAACGTTGACAGCAGTTGCAATCAGCGGGCGGTGACTCTGGACTGCAACGGCGTCTTTGGCACCAAAGGAAATCAAGGGAATAAAAGCAGCCGTCCTCAGGATTGGAAGCAAACGCTAGATTATTTCCATCTGTGCATTTCACAGACCGCTTGCAAAAACCCCAGCAACCCTGGACTCAGACCGCAGAGTGAGTGAGTATATTGAACTCTGGGGTGAGTTGCCAGACAGAGGAGACTCGTTTTGAATAAAATATTCCGCAGAACCCCCAACTCTGCCCTTTCTTTCCGGTGACAGTGGCACTCACATTTTATTTGTCTGGAATCTGGAAGACCAGGAGGTGTTCTTTGTGTCTCCTGTGGGGTGTATCGTTGCTTATAAACTTTTACATCCTGGCCTTCCTGCTTTCACGAGTCCCTGTAAATGTAGAATTATTTGTAAGGTGCTCTCCGATTACATTTTGTTCCTAGTGCGTTGTTGTGCTTGTTTGAGAAACGTGTAGAAAGGTCCCTGAAACGTGATGTTTGTAATAATGACTTGGTGTATAACTGTCATATGTCACTTAGCGTGCCCACTTTCTGTCTTGAATCCAAGAGGATGAACCCAACCCAAACTGCAACTAGGTGACTTTTCTTTCCTTTTCCTTTTTGTCCTTGATTGACGTTGTGACTTGGGCCAATTCTTAGATCTTGTGTGGTCAAATGCTATAGATTAAAGATGACAGATAAAATGCAAGACTGTTTAGCTTGCCTGCCTATTCTTATCATGGCTTATACTTGTTCAGAGATATTAGATCTGAATTTATAAATTCACCCTGGAAAATTAGATTCCTGGCAGCAGAGACTGGGGCTGGGGGAGGGACAAGGCAATGGGCTTATCACTCCCCCCCCTTTTTTTTTAATAAAAAGTGAATGTATATTTAAAAGTAGTAAATAAAAGAGGCCCATTTATCTAAGATGTTTATATAAAATTAGAGTTAAATCCCATGTGAATGGGACTGTTAGGTAAATTATTTGACATCTCGGTGAGAAATGGAAGCCTTCTTATATGGAGTTTGCCGGAGAGCCAGGCAAATAAAATTAATGAAACCATTTTAACTTGAGAAGAGCAATTAATGGCAGGTTGCAGAAGTCAGCCAGTTAATTGTCACTCCGTGCCTTTCCACCCAACACGGACTGGAGATTGTTTATAAGCAGGGAGTGCTCTCTTAAAGTGGATGTGAGCGCAGTATTGCGTTTGACAGTTCTTGGCTACTTTGCCAGCATTAAGTCTGAGATCTTCAGTAGTTTGACTTGCGCCTGGGGACGATGTGTTCCCAGAGACATCCATGCTTGCGTTGGAAGGCCAAGGATCTCGGCATTTGAGCAGAAAGCACTTCACCGCAGTGTGCTTTCTGGCATCTTAGCTCCCACAGCATAATCTGGCATAGAGGAGGTGACTGCATCACAATGAGGGTGGTGCTGACGGCATGGATTTCCACACCTGTGGAACTGGAGGTTCGCAGGCAGGTTGACTCACACACATCGAGTGTTTGATTCTGAAAAGGAGCGGCTGCCACGGTCGTGAATTCAAATCTCTCCTGTGGAGGGTGTGCCGGTGTCGGGCAGCCATTCTGTTTCTTTACTGTACAATGCAGATCCTTCAGGTTCGTAAGCAAGTCGTGGGGGGAGTCATGCAGATGTACGCGGGGCCTCTCTGGACACTCGGGTCCTACTGAATAAATTATGACTTCAACGCATTAAATGGACCCTTGTGTCCTAAAGCAACATCCATGTAAGTTCCACATGTTAGCTTTTCCTTGCTGAAAGGGTGACCTGAGGTAAGGGTGGCTCGGACACCCACGCTCATCATTGTAGAAAACAGAATGGTTATGTGGGCAGTATTTTGAAACGATCTCAGGGAAAATATTTTTGCAAAGTTTATAATGAATGTGCTTATATTTTCAAACAATATATAGAGGCGCTAAATAAGCGTTGTTGGCTTCTCCTGTTACAAACACACTCGAGACAAACAAGATTTTCCTTAGGAAGAAAAGGTTGGAATGACTTGCTGAGGAAAGCTGATTTATCTGGAAGCAGGTGAACAGGGGACAAGTGCCGCCCCCTCAGCTCCATCCTCAGTCCTGTTTGAAGTGACATGGGACATTTTGAACTGTCTGTTGGTGCAGCTTTGATAGGAGTCTTTAGCAGGTCACATCCACAATAGCTATGTTTTGAGCCCTCTTAGCTGAGTCTTAGCTGCCATCTCAGGGGTCCATCCTTGGCTTTGCTGGCTCTTCCTGGCAAGTTTCTGGAGAATGTTGCCACAGGGATATACCCCATGGTAAGATCCTGAGAATGAATCCTGGGGTCCCCCACAGTCATGAGACATCTGTCTTCATCTCAGCTGGAGGATCTCCCTGAAAATGCCTATCCAAACACGGTCTGCCTTCCCCAGTACCTGTCCCTCCCTGATGACCGCTGAAGGGACTTTGCACTTAGCTGCCATGGACCTCACTTTTCCTAAGAATGATGGGGTCCTCTACTATTGAGGAAAAGTGAAGACTGTGCTAGGTTGTTTCTTTGAAAGTTTCTGTTTGCAGGAATGTCTGTTTAAAAGTTAGTCCATAGGTGTATTAGTGACCTTAGACTCATCCTTTTATAGACGCTATGATGAAATCTCTGACATGAAGCTGTTGAAGGGAGGAAGGGTGGATTTCAGTTCAAGGGGAGACAGTCCATCATAGTGGGAAGACACCGCCACATGAGTGTGACACCAGCCTCACTGGTCAAGTTGCTCCTCAGTCTCATTTCGCCTTTGTCTTCAGCCCACTGACTTCAGCCTATGCGATCATGCCACCAACATTCAGGGTGGGCCCCTTCTCAATTAAAACTCCAGAAATGCCCTCGTAGACAAACCCAGACGTTTGTTTCCATGGTGATTCTGAGTATTGTCAAGTTGACAGTGAAAATGACCCATCAGACTGATGTGATCAAGAATTTGCTATGGGAAGTCCTGGGGTTGCTTTATGTCTTCTTAGGGAGGTGGTGGTGGGGTGATATGCTATGACACAGAGTGACAGGAGGGTGTGATTAAACCATGTGGATAGGACAGCGAGATCAGACAAACTCTTCTCTTCTTCCTAGAGTGGTTCCACGCATTTCAGTGATAGTGTGAGCAGACCCTGTGGCAAGCTCAACACCCCGTTGGCGGTTTGCTATTAACTGCTTTCTTTAGAGTTCTGGCTTGCCATGCTTTGGATAAGGCCTACATGCTAAAGGCTTGCTCACCAGTCCCTGGTGCTCCCCTGGGTGTGGTGGAATGTTTAGGTAATGGGGCATTGGGGGAGGAGGTTAGGTCATTGGGGTGTGCCTTTAAAAGTGTAGGAGGACCCCAATCACTCCCTCGGGCCAACTGTATTTTACTGCATGTTCCCCGCCATGATGCTCTGCTTCACCCTAGGTTCCAGAGCAATCGAGGACCAACAAAATATGACCTGGAAACCCTGAAACCGCGAGCCCCTTTCTTCACAGTTGCTCACGTCAGGTATTCTGTCTTGGCTGTGGGCACCCGTTTTCTTGGCCCTGTCTTCTCCAGTTGTCATCCACAGTGGCCATTGTTGGCATCCGTTTCTGTTTTGTGGTCCCCTTCCTTGGCCTCAGGACAGCTACCCTTTTCTTGTTTGCGTCTGTGCTAGTGGCAGTTTGTCCTGTCCACATGTCTGTATTTCCCATGTTCAATCCCACTTATCTCTTGGTCATATCCTGTGGATGGTCCTGCTGTATCAGCTCTCGCACAGAGGGTCCTGAAACTCCGTTCTCAACCCTGTTTTGAGTGTGCCACCCTGGGAGTAGAACGATGGAAAGAACAGGTGGTCCTTGCCTCTTGCACGAGACCATCTCAGGACATCCTTGCAGGGGGCGCTCTAAGTGACGTATGGGCTCCTCTGGAGACTGGTGGAGGTTGGCTGACCCAACTCCTGAAGCTTCTAACTCTGGCCCCTAACCTCTCTCTGGTATCCCAGTGATCTGCTACTCCTTCCGAGAAGCTCAGGTACTCAGGTAAGCAGGCATTTCTACCTCCCACCCCATGCTAATCGCCCTCTCCACTGCTCTGCTTGGGCTGGTGTGACCAGCACTCTTGCTGGGGGCAACCCTGGATTTCTGATTTCCCCTGCAGCCCTCACTCAGCACCTACCTCTGTCAGCTCTTCCTCTGTAATTGCTCCCAAGCCTGCCTCCTACTTTCTGTTCCTGTCACCACTGCCTGCGGCCAAATCCTCACCACCTCGTTCCCACACTGTTTAATATTTATAACTGGGCTATTCAGAGGAGATTTTTAAAAAAATTATCCAGGCAGTTCCCGTTTATGGTAGAAAAAAAATTGGAAAATGGAGATAAACAGAAAGAAGGATGGAAGAGGGGGTATGGGGAGTGGGGAGGCCAGAAGGGAGGAAGGGTAGGAGGGAGAGAAGGGAAGGAAGGAAGATCACTTAGCTCACAGTTCAGAGAAGATCCTTTCAACGACTTCATAGTTAAACACTTCTAGACTTTTTTGTGGTGTCTAGCCATATGCCTACATATTTTCAAATATACAATCTTAGAACCTATGACATCTCCTTCTATATTATTTGTACTGTGCTTTTGCTGTGTTTTGTTTCTCAGCTTCTCTAGATAATAATTGTCATGGCTTTTTCTGATTGCACAGTGCTCCGGTCTCTTGACATGTACGTTATTTGAGAGCATTGTATACAGCACTGCCAGCCAATGGTAAAACTTCATGATTCCTGCTGCTCTTCTGAAAACTGAAACGTAGGCGCTAGCTCCCTTTTGCCTCCCCTCTATAGGACGGGGCTCGAGGTTCCCAGTCTTCATTATTTCTTTGTTCAGGCAGATGAAAATCTATTCTTTTGGGGCTGCAACTTGGGAGCTGTGTTACCTTTACTTCTCATCCTGTAATTGTTCAGGAAGGTGTGTGTGTTTGCGTGGCGGGACCATCCTGAAATCCCACAGTTTTTTGCTCATTGACTCACTCGTCCCAATTCGTTCCTGTCCGGAGCCACTTGGTGTCCTCCATCCTGGGATCACAATGTGACCCAGGTGCCACCCTGCAGTGAGAGCTGGAGCAGTGGGGAGAGAGCTAGGAGTGCAGTGTGATGCGCCACTCAGACTCAAAGAGGTCTGGTGATGATCAGAGAACCTGAGAGTGGGTGGTACAGGTCTGCCAAGAGGATGCGGAGTGGCCTACAAGGCCGGGGAGACCAGACAAGTCAGAACTGGAGTCCAAAGAGGTGGTGTGGGGAGGCAGGGATAGCCCAGATGGGAGTAAAGTGGTTGTCTTGGACCTGAATTCAGTTCAGTCACAGTTTAAAAAAAGCCAGACGAGGGGTGATGAATGCTTGCCACACAGGGCTGAGGTAGGGAGGCAGCTTAGCAGCTGACTGAGCTCCAGGTTCAGTAAAGGACCCTATTTCCTATCTCAATATATACATGTGTGTGTGTATATATATATATACACACACACATATATATGTATATATATATACACATACACACAAAGTGTGTGTCTATTATATGTATTTGTATTAAGCTATATATATAGCATAATACAAAATACATACAATAGACATTTATATTATATAAGATATAATCTAACAATATGTTATTTTTAATAGCTTTACTTAAAATATATAAATTCTAATAGTGCCTGAGGAAAGAAACCCAAGGTTGTTCCTTGGTCTTCACATGCATGTTCATGAACACTTGCACATATATATGTATACATTTATGAACATGCACACCTGCACATATGCATGTACACATTTATGAACTTACACACCTACATATATACAAGCACACATTTATGAACATTCACACCTGCACATATGTATGCACGCATTTATGAACATGCACATCTGCACGTATAAATGTACACATTTATGAACATGCACACCTGCACATATGCGTGCACACATTTATGAACTTACACACCTACATATATACATGAACACCTGCATGGATACATGCACACATTTATGAACATGCACACCTACATATATACATGCACACATTTGTGAACATGCACACCTGCATGTATACATGCACACATTTATGAACTTACACACCTGCACATATACATGTACACATTTACAAACATGCACACTTGCACCACCTATACATGTACACGTTTATGAACATGCACACCTGCACATATACATGCCCACATTTATGAACATGCACAGATAAGAATGCAGCCCCCCCCCCATGCATACTTAGAAAAGATGTGGCATGGTAGAAGTCCCATGAAAGTAGCAGCAAGCTTGTCACTGTTGACGTGCCAAAGTGGGGATGAGACAGCAGGTCTGGAGGGTCAAAGGCCTTAAAATGATAGCTTCCTTTTTCCCTTCAGATGGGTCGGCTGCTTAAACTAAATGGCAAGGCCCATACGACCTGCTTGGCCTTTGTCCCAGGTGCTCACAATTGAAACCATGATCAATTTCCACATTTTTATGATTATGATATTGCCAGCCAAATCTTGAAGCTCAGGTGTCTCTGGGAAAATCCCAATTATTTTATTAAACTGATCAGAATAATTTATTTCTTTTTAGTATGCTAAAGATTATAAACCCCTTTGATATCCAGGACTTCCTGTTCCTTATGTCAGCATTCTTCCCCGTGTGATTGGTTCATGGCAGCTACATTCCACGTTTCAGTGTGTGCACGTGTGTGTTCATTAGCTATGTGCCCATGTATTAAAGTCAGTAGAGCCGCTATCGTGTGTAGCTGTGTGTGGACTGTGATTCCATGGCAGCCTTTGGCTGCTTTAAGGATAGTCTATAATTCCGCAATTCAATACTGGTGTCTCTTTAAAACCACATTCCTCTTTGCTGACGTCTGTACCCGTTCTGGTTGTAGTTCACTGCGTTTTCCAGTCAGAAGAAAATAACTTGTTCCAGCGCTTGAATAAAGACACAAGTAATTATCCAAGCTTCACAAATAGACCACTTGTGTTGGAAGCTGTGGGGGACCTTCCATTCAGCCAGGCCTCGTCATTATACAGAAAGTGACCCAGAGGCCCTCCAAGGTGAAGTAATTTGCCTAAAACGACATAACTAATTAGTGGCTCAGGCAAAACTCACATCCAGGACTTCTGGCTTTCATCCCAGTGACCTTCCCACTGTTCCACGAGGCCTGCTGGTTTGAAAGAAAGAAAGAAATTGAGGCGCAGGGGAGGGGGAGAGAGAGAAAAGGGAAAAAAAAAACGGAACTTTTGAGCTGACACACTGGTTTCCTTCTCCTTATAGAGCCGGGAAAATCTTGATGTCCTAATAAAAGAAACATTTGAAAACGTATTGGGGTGGTGATGAACACTAAGACCAAGAATATTTGTGATATGCTAGTTAGAAAGTGTCTCTCATTATGCAGGAGTCGGGAGACTTGGTAGAGGACCACACTATTCCGAGTAACTTAAGGAAACTTCAAAGGTGGGATAAAAGGGTGTTCTTTTTATTTATTTGATAATGCGCGGCTGCCATCAAATTTCCTATAGGGTCTGACACCTTCATAATAAACCCCAGAGGAACTCGGCAAACCTGTCAGATGCTTGGAAGGAAAAGCAAACGATTTCATTGCCTTCCTAGGCTCCTCAGGTAGAAGATGGGCCCGTCTACCCTACCGCCAGGCTTCTTCTTGTAGAGGCTTGTCCCTGACGCCTTTAGTTGTCTGAAATGGGATCTTATTCTGGCAGCCTTGTTAGTCACTCCAAGGTGACCTCCTGTTTTTAGAAGCAAATCTTTTCGGTAGTTGTCACGGTGGCGTGCTAATTCACCGGGAAAGCTATTCTTTTGGGGGAAAAAATTTCAAAGCAGAATTTCTCTGTACTATTGCTTCCTTGCCCAGGTCATTCCAGAACTGGGAATGGCGTTTCTTTCAGAGATTTCTAATTGACCTGGAAAAGTCCCAAGTGTACCTGGCCAAATTTCAAGGAGTCTGAAGAACTCCGGGGCGGGTGAGGAGAGGGGACTGACTCACTCACTGCCCTGATGCTTTGGGGCAGACACCAGCCTTTCTGCCCAGGGTCCAGGCTACTCTCCTTGCCTGTGTGCTTCCTACCAGCAGAGAGGAAGTTTATTCCACCATGGTGTTCTTGGTACCCAAGCGGATGGATCATAAAGACAGCAAGCATTGTGTCATTCTCAGCATGTGACCTCATGAGAACAATATGGGGACAGCAAAGAACCCTTCAATGTAGGGGCTGGGGTTGTAGCTCAGTTGGTAGAACTCTTGACTAGCGTGCAAAAAGACCTAAGTTCGACTCCCAGTATCTGATGGAACTAGGTATCTTGGTACAAGATTAGGACATCCACGGCTATGGTGTGAGTTAGACCATGCATGAGACCCTGTCCCAACCTTCTCATTCCCCCACAAACACAACATAAGGAAACCCTTGAAGTAGCCAGTCATTTGGGCAGGATATGATAGATGTGGGTTTTGGGGGTTTGGACCCTCTGGCTCTGGGTTCCAGTTTTGCTTACTGGCTTCTCATCATGAGCCTGGTACTTCCTCTCAGTGTCTCAGCTTTCCCATCTGTGAAATGGGTCCCTGTAAGTCCGTCTAGGCATGTTCTAAAGGAGTAGTATGGTGACTAGCAGAGTGGATCTGCTCTGTTTGTGACCATGGAAACGTTAATTTTAAATCAGGACCCAGAAGAGAATTCCCATTAGCTTACAGCGTGCTACTCCGAGAGGGGATCAGTACTGATCTGAGTTGCTGAGGGAGTGAGGCTGGGTCCTCCTGCCCTCTGGCTTCCTAGCTCACCCTGTGTTGTCACAGGGTTGTGACATTCATTTTTCCCCCGTGATGTCGCATAGGCAGGGGGCTCCAGATGGAGCTGTTGCCATGCTGTTTGGACTTCCAACCTTCAGAACCGTAAACTAAGCGAATCCTTTTCCTGAACAAGTTGCCCAAACTTAGATATTTTCTTATAGCTATAAAAACAAAACTAACATAACCAGTCACCTACAACGCTCAGTATAGAAGGGGAATCCAGGCTGAGTACCTACAGATGGTTGTCACCCTGCCCCAGAAAGTTCCCATGACAAATACTACAAAGGTCCCGAGGCACCTGCAGGGGAGAAATACATCAGCGCTGATGCTTCCCACACCAGGACCTCCTTTTCTGTGAGATTTGTGAGCTCTCAGGAAATGCAAATTCCAGAATGCCATTTGGAGCACATTGGCCCCAGAGCCTGGCCACTAAGTGTTCACTAAATAATATCTTGAAGGAGGTCGTGCTTTCCGAGCCTGAAACTGCCCACGTGAAAGGATTCGAAACATCTGTAAAGTACTTCCACATGTGCGCAGTGAAGAGCCTGGATGAACGGAGGTCCGCAGTGCTGAAAGCCATACATCCACTCTGTGTGGAACATTCGAGTTAATTACCGTGCCCTTTGAACTCATGACATTTCTGTGAGTGAGGCACAGTGATTGGCTCAGACTTCTGGGATCTCAAAACAAGAACCAGGCTTAGATGACTTAAAAGATAAATGTTCTAAACCAGGCATGGCTTGATTTTGGGTTATACTGTACCAAGACACATAGGCACACACAGGCGGAGTCTCTTGAGAGAACCTTCGTCATTTTAGTCGACTTCCATCCAGACTGCTTCCAGCACCCCCTTGGTCTTTCCAAGATTTATGTAACCTTATCTGAGTATGCAGGAAATGCTTTTGATAGATGTTCACGGAAACCCCACTGAACTCTGATGAGGTTGGTAGAAAGGGCTATTCAAGTCTACTGTCATCCCTTAGAGTGCTGGCCTCTCATACCTCTCTCTCTCTCTCTCTCTCTCTCTCTCTCTCTCTCTCTCTCTCTCTCCCTTCCTAACTCCGGCTCTACCGCTGTTTCCTTTTTCATTTGGTCTACACTGGTTAAAATGAGAGGGTTATTTTATTTTTAAAATGCTGTTGTCCGGATTTCCCCATTTTTCAAAGTTTTTAAAACGAAGAATTTATGGAGAGATGCCTGCTCTTTACCGCAGGGTTTTCCAGTGTGTTTGCATCTCCAGTATGTATTGTTACTCCTCACAAAGAGAAGATCAGTTACTATTTGGAATGGATTCAACCCCTTGCTGCCTCCCTTCCGTGGTCTGTGAATTACCCTTTGGAGGATGCTGCTGCAGGATCGAACCAAAGCCTGGTTACCTGGATGCCTCTGGCCACTCCTCCAGCATTCTGTCTCGTTATGCCTCACATTAACTGCCCTAGAAAAATGGATCGTTTTAAAACCTACCTAAGCCACTTTGCATTTTCCTGCTTTCTGTCTCTTCTAGTGATGGGCTTCTTTCCCAGAGCAGCAACAATGTTTCTCCTGCCTCTGCATCTGTATTAGAGAGTGTGTTGTTCAGATACCAGTTCTGCTGGGAAGACTGCCCTGCCCACCACCATCCCTGAAATTTCCACCCTAGAGCTGTTACCTGTAGCATAGCGGCCTCAGCCAACAGCCATTGTCTTCTGGACCACAGTTGCACTCACCTCCAGGGTCCTCAGGTGTAACACATGCCAGTATTATGCCCCCTTGGCTGGTGGGTTTTTATCACATATATATGCCTTTGTTACTTGAAGCTATAACCTATGTGTGTATCCCCTGCCTGCCCCCATGTGTATAATTCTAGTTGAGCTTCACACTACAGAAACATCACTGAAGGAAGAGAAAAGGGACAGCTTATATCTCACTTTGAAGACTGACAATTGGTTCTCTTTCTCCCTGGGCTCTAGCTTTGATAAGTGGCCAGGGTGGGTGGGGCCGCGCGCCAGTTTACCTTCCTTTTGTTGGTGAAGTGGACAGAGGCTATCAAAGCCGAACGAACAATTGTACCAAACCAACACCTTCAGCACACGGGAGGGCACCGGGTCTTTGTGAACAAAAAGGCATTGTTATCTTCACGAAATGAACGTGCAGCCTGTTTGGAGAGATAAATATTACAATACGGTTTAATAAAAGGCCATGCTAGCTGTGTCCAAAGGCATTGTGAGAATCCAGGAAGAAGGCTGGCTAATTTAAGTGTGGAAGGCTGCAGAGAGGCTGATAGAAGGAGCCAAAGGAGGCAAAGAAAAGTTCCTCAAAGAAGAGAGAGCGATGGGGGTGAGGCGGGGGGAGGGGGGCGAGGTGGAAGTCGGAGTTGGGAAGTGGGAGAGGAAGTAAGGGAGGTTGTGAGCAGCAGGAGGAGGTAGCGTGCAGATGAAGTAGAGAGGCTGGAAGGCAAGGCAAACTCTTGGGGAAGCTGGGCAGAGAAAGACAAGGGAGGGTTTTGCTTGGTGGGCAGGCCTTTTGCTACTGAGCCACTCAGGGGCCGTTAAACTTCAAGCCGGTGGACCATGCCATGTGGTTTATGTTTTAGAAAAAGGGAGGAGGGATTGGCTACCTCTGCGTGGCATGAGAGGTCACCTGAGACCTTCTGGGATCCATTGGTTCTGCTGTTCCCGGCAGACCCAGATAGGTGTAGAGGAAACGACCAGGTGCTAGCAGACACCCTGACTTTTCACGTAGATTTAGTTATTTCTGATGGTGCCTTCCTTTAAGTTCTTCTTCTTCACCCCTGATGGCCACAGCATTGCGTAATTTCAGGCAACAGATGCTCAGGTGATTTCAGAAACATCAGCTGACTGCAAACCTGGTCCTTCCTTAGCTGCCCAAGACCAGCTTGCTGACTTTTCCCATCGTCTGTCTTCCCGGTTTCTCGTAGCGGAGCCTCCAGACATTTTATTATCACTCATGATGAAGGAATTCTTTCCCCGCTCAGAACCTGCCCTGACACCCTGAAGATCCTGTTCCCCCATGTGATGATGGGGGTACTTCAACCTTCCCAGCTTCAGGGCATCAGACTTGAGAGCATTTGCTTTTGGGAGGCATTTTAACCAATTTATGAAGAAGAAGACAATGGCGGAGAGGGTGGGTGTAGACAGGGCTAGCTCCGCTTCATTAGATCAGGATTGCTGTGCCAGAGCCACAGGCCCAGGTACTGAAGGGTTTGAGTTATCTGATGTCATTGTGTTCCCCTAATTGCTCTCTAGCTTCAAGTTAAAATTTTTTTTATTCATGTTTCTGAAGCTAACAATTTTATTTTTGGAACTTTCTGATTTTTTTCTAAACATAAAAGTTACTGGGTGTTAAAAATTTGTGTACTTTATGTGTGTCATCACCTTCTCGTTAAGCCTTGACAGCACTCAGTATGTCCCAGGAATTGTACTACACACTGGGCATATGAAAAGTCAACTCATTTCCCCAGGAACCCACCCGAGTGGGTCCTGTTATTATCCCTGTAGTGTAGGTAGGAAGAAGAAATATAAACACACACACACACACATACATATACTATCAAAAATAGTTGCCAAGTCAAAGCAAAACAAAAAAGAGCTTACCACCAGAAATGTCACAGTGACAGATTTGGGGATATGTGTATATGCAAGTGAGACGTCTTAGAAATGGGGCTCAGATATAAACCCATGTTTTATATGTATCAGAAGATGTGACTTTGTCTCATATTCTTAAAAATACATCCGTGTTTGGTCACGTGCAGTCAGGTATGGAGTTTTCCAGTTGTTGTTTAAACACTAAAGCTTTTGGGTTTTAGAGAATTCTGCATTTCAGATTTTTCTGATTACAAATGTTCAACCTGGAATAGCACTGGGAATGATACACATGGGGATAAAGCCTCGGCAGCTTGGGCTCAAAGTCTGTGTGGGTGCAAGGACTGTGCACATAGACTGCACATAGACAGTGCACATAGACAGTGCACATGGACTGTGCACATAGACTGCACATAGACAGTGCACATGGACAGTGCACATGAACAGTGCACATGGACAGTGCACATGGACCGTGCACATGGACAGTGCACATGGACCGTGCACATGGACAGTGCACATGGACCGTGCACATGGACAGTGCACATGGACCGTGCACATGGACAGTGCACATGGACCGTGCACATGGACAGTGCACATGGACCGTGCACATGGACAGTGCACATGGACAGTGCACATGGACAGTGCACATGGACTGTGCACATGGACAGTGCACATGGACTGTGCACATAGACTGCACATAGACAGTGCACATTGACAATGCACATAGACAGTGCACATGGACAGTGCACATAGACCGTGCACATAGACAGTGCACATAGGCTATGCCCATGGACAGTGCACATAGGCTATGCCCATGGACCGTGTACATGGACAGTGCACATAGACAGTGCACATGGACAGTGCACATAGACCGTGCACATAGACTGTGCACATAGACAGTGCACATAGGCTATGCCCATGGACAGTGCACATAGGCTATGCCCATGGACCGTGTACATGGACAGTGCACATATACCATGCACATAGACAGTGCACATAGACCGTGTACATGGACAGTGCACATAGACCGTGCACATAGACAGTGCACATAGACCATGCACATAGACAGTGCACATAGACCGTGTACATGGACAGTGCACATAGACCGTGCACATAGACAGTGCACATAGACCATGCACATAGACAGTGCACATAGGCTATGCCCATGGACAGTGCACATAGACTGTGCCCATGGACAGTGCACATAGATGCTTCCTTATGCTTGTTACGGGCTCCACTTCATGCTTCAGTGCGTCTTTACTTCGTTCATCCTGCTCCTTTCTGAAGCCCTGATAGTTGAGAAGTTGCCAGGGTGTGTGTGGACTTGCACAAGTTACTTATGCCTTCTTTCTGTTCCTCATATATAAAATGACTGTGGCTTTAGAGTTCCTGATGCTGTAGCAGCAGCGAGAGAGTGGGGAGGAGAAGGGAACGGAGGAGCAGGAGCGAGAGAGAGAAGGAGCGGGTGGGGTGTCTATGTGGAAAATGAGCAATCAAGGTGTACTTAAAGAAAGGTCAGGAAGCTGGGAGAGCAAGGTCTGAGGGTCTTCCCCAAAGCTGTGTCCTTCAGGACTGAGTGATGGCTCAGCCAGCAAACACTTGCTACCAAAGCGTGAGGACAGAAGGTCGGATCCCCAGTATCCATGTAAACACCAGGCGGGTGCTACAGTCTGCCTGTGATCTCAGTCCACAGGAGGCAGGGACAGGGAAGCCCAGAGCTAACTGGCTAGCTAGACTGTGGAATAGGTAATCTCCGGTTCCAAAGAGAGACCCAACTTCAATACGTAAGATGGCGAGGGAAGAGTCATTGAGAGAGACATCTGACACCAACCCAGGCATCCACATGCATGTGCACACACATACACGTGAACAAGCACACACACATACACAAGAAAAAATACAATAAATGCAGCCTTCAAGCAAAATATAGTTTGGAGAGATCACCGTTTTGGTATTCTCTGGCTTTCATTCTTTCTGTCATTCTCACGGAATTGTGTCTTTCCCAGATTCTAAATTACTGCCGTTTGGAATTCGCCACTGTTTCCTGTTAGCACAAGTGTACTCATCACTCACAGAGGGAACAAAGGTTAAAAGAAGTTTGCGTTTTAAAAATGGGGGCTGGGGAGACAGTTCTATGAGCAAAATGTCTGCCGCAGAAGCATGGGGACCCTTTTGAGCCCCGGCACCCAAGTGAAAGCTGGCTGTGGAGGACCTCAGTAGTACAAGGGGGGGGGGAGGGAACAAGCCAATTCCTGGAGCTCATTGGCCAGCTAGCATAGCCAATCAGTAAGCTCCATCTTCTGTGGGAAACCCTGCCTTAAAGGAAAATAAGGTGGAGGGATTGAGAGATAACTCAGCAATTAAGAACACTTGCTGCTCTTGCAGAGGACCTGAGTTAGGTAACAGCATCTTCTTCTGACCTCTGAGGGCACCTGCACTCATGAGCTTGCACACACTCACACACACCTACACCAGGTGCATGGATGCACAAACACATACACACACAAACACACACACACTCACACAAATGCACACACACACCTACGCCAGGTGCATGGATGCACAAACACATACACACACAAAGACACATTCACAAACACACACTCACACACACACAAACGCACACACCCACACACCCCTACACACAAGTGCATGGATCCACAAACACACCTACACGCACCCACACACAGGTGCATGGATGCACACACACACGCACACACTCACACACACACATGCACACCCCCCACACACACGTAAAGTTTGCATTGTTAGTTTTGTTTGTGAAATTCAAAATTGATTGCAACCCATCACCTTGAGAGCACCACAGGGGTAGGCAGTATTCATTGTGCTTTATGATAATAACTTTATATAATTCTAACTTTAAAGAAAGAAAGTTTATTTATTTGCGCGTGTGCGTGCGTGCGTGTGTGTATGTCTGTGTGTATACACGCACGTGTGCTCAAGTGCGCATGCCAGTACTTCAAGATGCCAGAGGTCTCGAATCTACTAGAGCTAGAGTTACAGGTGGTTGTAAGCCACCTGCTGTGGATGCTGAGAACTGAACTCTGGTCCTTAGGAAGAACAGCAAGTGCTCTTAACCACAGAGCCATCTCTCTAGCTCAGTAGCTCCAACTTTTGTATATGTGCTGCTGAAGCGAGCACAGTAACTCCAACTTTTGAAGCAGAGTGCTATTTCCCTTCTAACTCTAATAATTTTTTCTTTGATCCCTGTTAATTTAGCATGCCATTGCATAGAAAGGATGTGGGAATCTAGCATGTTATTTTATGAAAGAATCATTATTTGGCATTTTGTATATCTTCTTGGAGGTCTTCTTTGTATTACTATGGTGTTTAAATTTGTAGAGTAAAATTTAAGCGTATGTAAAGCATTTCATCACATTGGCCTTCTGGTTGTCAGTGGTAGCATTTTTTGAAGTTTGTTTCCTGACTGTGCAGTTGGGTGATTGGTTTTGTGATGCTGGTGGGTAAATAGAGACCAGCTTAAATGAACAGATTTCACTTGAGCAAGAAGTAGGTTCCAGCCACAGGCTATAATCTCATTACTCCAGGAGGATCAAAAGTTCAGGGCCAACCTGAGTTACCTAGAAAATTCTAGACAAGAATGCAGCATAGTGAGACACTGACTTAAGAAAAGCAAAAGTAAAATAAAAAGAAAGAGGCCTCCAGCCCTCCACCAAACGAAGAAGAAGAAGAAGAAGAAGAAGAAGAAGAAGAAGAAGAAGAAGAAGAAGAAGAAGAAGAAGAAGAAGAAGAAGAAGAAGAAGAAGAACCTTTCCAGCTGATTCCAAGCCCTCCACCCCAGGCCATTTACTGATTGAGCTTGTCTCCCCAGGCTCAGGCTATTTCTGTAACTTTGAGCAGACAGATAAGCATTGATTGTGCACTTAATTTACTCTGAGGTTCTGCTTAGCAACAAAAGCTTCCCGGTCCTGTAGGATGTAGCCTGTTTTTAGTACATGTGACAGCTCGTCCTGCTATCTGAAGACACAGTTTTGTCACCCAGAGGGAGGCAAATCGACAAGAAAAAAGATACAAATCTCTCCTCCATGACGCTGTCAAATGTCACCAATAGGGCTAGCAACCCTAATGGAAAGCTACCGAGGAACCCACTTTGTGCCAGCACCGAATAGGTTATAGTTATAGCAAGAGAAAGAGGAAGTGACATAAGGAAACAACCTGATTGGCCACAGTCAGCCTTCACCTTATATGGGCATGGTCTGATCAGCAGCAGCTGGGACTGGGAAAAGCTTGATGGCCGTGATTGGCTGAAACTTTGTTGCTTGGTTACAGGGGCACACTCTTAGGTTAGGCATTATACTTCATACATGGAGAGAGGCTGCTTTGGGACACACTGTATCACCAGAGTACAGTCGTAGGTATCAGCTGAATTTATTTAATAATTTTAAATTAAACTTCTTTTCTGTGGCCGATTTGATAGATACAGACGTTGCACTTAGAGTACATAAGCTATTAGGTGGTAGAAGAGAGACAGTAGGGAACATAGGTCCAAGTATGACACATGAAATATGAACAGTGATTCCAATCTTGTAATTCAACATGGCTGGAAGTGGAGGAGTTTTATCCTTATTCTCTGGTACACGTTAGAGGAAAGAAAGAAGCTCTCTTTGGTTCACTTTTTTTTTTTTTTTAATCCCCATGGAAAGATTCGATCTTACCTGTCAAAGAATTCCTGGCTAGGCTTTCTCTGGCTGTTTCGGGTCTAGAACGGAGGAAAAGCAGCCCCATGGAGTTCAGAGTAGGTGACGGTGGGTGCGGCTTTGCTGTCCATCCATTGTGTACATGTGTGTTCTGGAGTGTCTAGGAGTCGTCCTTCTCAAAACCTCCATTTCCCTTTGCTGACAGAACTTCAGGAAATTTCTCTACAGCTCTGACCTTGACGCTTCTAGACCACCTGCAAAGTCTCCAGGGGTTGCTGACTGCAGGGTTGACCAGGTATCTTAATTATAAAGACGACGCCAATTTGTTATCTATTGCATGTATGAAGTTGGAATGAATAAAAGCAATACTAAAAAAAGTCACGAGAAGGGAGATGAAAAGATACAACTTAGGAAGCCAGGAGCCTAGAACGAGAAGGCGGAAGCAGAGAAGGGGTAGGTAAGCCACCTCCTGGCCAGGTCCCAGGGGAGACAGCACCGCATGAGTTGATAGTGAGCTCTTAGTCTCATCTGTCCTTGGTCACTTCATTATTAAACACACACACACACACACACACACACACACGTCATAGTCTATCAGGACTGTCTTGCTTCCTTGATGCTTTATAGCAGGATTTGGTTGCTTCCTTGATGCTTTATAGCAGGATTTGGGACCAGAGACAGGGGTTCTCTTCCCTTCCCTGCTGAGAAGGTGTCTCATATAGAACACTTGACATCTCTTTCCCGTGCTGGTTTGTCACTGTCATTGATGCTTGCCTTGCGTAGTCTCTGCTGATATTCATGGGAACATCCTGTCAGTTCTGTGCTGGGCTTAGCAGATAGAAAGGTGGGTGATTTCCCTTTAGATATGTCTCCCAGTTCACAGCGAGTGAAGAGGAAGGGGGGCAGGAAGTGTGTAAGACTACCAGGATTCCCAGAGCAGATCACCCTCAGGGAATGAAGGGCAGACAAAAGAGCCTTGGCTCCAGAGCAGTGGTTCTCAACCTGTGGGTCGCAGCCCCATATTAGATTTCCTTCATATCAGATATCTACACTACAGCTCTTAACAGTAGCAAAATTACAGTTATGAAGGAGCAATGAAATAATCTTATGGTTGGGGGTCACCACAACCTGAGGAACTGTATTAAAGGGCCGCAGCATTAGGAAGGTTGAGAACCCCTGCCAGAGGGTCAGACTTCTTGAGCTTTTAATCAGAGGAAGGCGTGCAATTTGCATGACAAGGAAGTCTGTTGATGTGCCCTGTGAACTTGTGTTTTCCAGACCTAAGATTTGGGCACTTTCTTGGCAAATCTCTATCTAATCACCCTCAATGCTGACTCTTCCCTGTGCTGACTGAGGGGAAGTGTTAGGAAAACATTTAGACCTCAGGTCAAGAAATCCCAGAAATCATTTGGTTAGCAAGGTTTAGAGAACACTAGAAGGCCAGAAAGCAAAAAATGAGTATTTCTCTTGACTATCCCTGTACCTGTTATAGGCGGACTTTTCTTTACCACCTGCCAGTTCCCAAATAACTGACACAGAGACTCAATATTAATTATAAATGAGTGGTTGATAGCTCAGGCTTATTACTAACTAGCTCTTACAAGTTAAATTAACCCATTACTGTTAATCTGTGTGCTGCCGTGTGACTCATGGCTTTACCTGTTCTCCATCATGTCTTGTTCCCTCGGCACCTCTCGACAACACTCTGCCCTTCTTCTTCCCAGAATTCTCCTAGTTTGGCTCTCCCACCCAAATCTCCTGCCCAACTATAGACCAGTGAGATCTTTATTAATCAGTGAGAGTAATCCGTATTTAGAGTGTATGAAGACTGTTCCACAGCGACCTGTGGTTGACGTGGCAGAAACAACGTGGCCCTCGTTTGAGTCCTTGAACATTCAAGGGCAGTGTGAGAAGCTTCTCGAAAGGCAAATGTAGGGACTTGGGTGACAGCTGCTCAGCCTCCCTTGCAAAGCTGGGGTTACAGGGAACTGCTGGGCAAGCCAGCGGGAGGAACAGATTGCTGCTATTCTGGCGGCTGAGAAGGAGCCAGAGGTGCTATTTTCTTTCTGAGTGCCACAGCAGTGCTGGTGACCCGGTGGAGTGCAGTGACTTGGCCACAGCTTCTGCAGCAAAGGCTGAGCAAGTGTAGAGAAGGTTCCCGGTAGAACCGAGCTTTCTCGGGTTTTGAGAATAAACTCCTTGTTAAGTCTGAGCACTCTTATTGATGGGGGCGTCCCTTTGCTCACCCCTGCTCTTATCTATGAAAATATGTGTTTATGATAAGATAGCGAATAAACCCCTGAACCCTTTTCGTGTGTCATTCTTAGTATTAATCCTCACGGTAAGATACGGAATGTAGCTCTGCAGGGTGAGGGGAGGGGGTCAGGTTGTTTCTGTAACAACGTTAAAAGCCAGTTAACCATTGGCTGTGCACTTACTTGTTTGCTGTGTGAAGGTTCTGGCTAGCGGAATGAATGCTTTCTGGTCCTGTAGGATGTCAGGCTACACCTAGCCCGCAGACTACATTCTAGCTAAAACCATGAGAGGAACAATGAAGCCAGACTGTGTAGTTTTTCTTTCTTTCTTTTTTTCCTTTTGAGACAGGTTTCCTCTGTGTAACAACCCCAGTTGTCCTAGAACTCACTTTGCAGACTAGGCTGGCCTCAACCTCACAGATCTGGCTGCCTCTACTGCCTGAATGCTAGGATTAAAGGCATCACCACCACCGCCCGGTGACTGTGCTTGCAAGACACAGTTTTGCTACCCAAGGGGAAGAAAATACAAATTCTTACTCAATAATCCTGTCAGGTGTGGCTGGAGACTATTATTGAAAGCGGTGTTGGAACCACCAATCTATATCAACACCAGTGCGGAGTGATGGGTGAAGAGATTCCGAGTTCTTGGCTCACCCTGTCCTGTGCTGGCAGGGACCCCATGAAAGGCTGTGGGTTCCAGCATCTCCCCTTTTCAGCCCACTGAGCCCTATTTCCATGACTGGAGGTTGTTTGTGCTAATATATCTGAAAATCACATGGTCACACAGCTCTGAAAAGAAGAGATGTTTCCATTTTGGAGATGAAGTCAATAAAGGTGAAATGAGACTCGTCGGAGCACATAGAATAATCATTTATCACACTATCAACTCATCAAATACGAATTTACCTTCATTAATTTTGGCCTCATTCATTCTAAGTTCTAGGATTATTTACATAGAAGTCACGCTAAGTTTGCTTTGTGGGATTTCTGGAAGGTTTTGTTAGATTGAATAATCACGTAGAGGCAACCAATGACTCTTTGAAAGTGTTTAAAGACTCCTCCTTAGAGATGCTTCTCTACTTGAGAATGTTGATGAGTGATTAAAAACAAACAAACAAACAAACAAAATAACAAAGCTGAGAAAAAATTTTTCTTGGTCTTTCTTAGGACTCTGGAGCTGGCTTGCTTTTATTTTCATCTTTTGTCATGTGTTAGTTCCAGTCTTTATCACAGTACGACCACAGAATACATGCATGCAGGCAGACCGGTGGCAGGCACAATAGTGTGTGTGCAGGCCTTCCGAGATGTATTCATGAGTTGATCTGAAGGATCTCAAATGGTAATTGTAATGGTCTGCTCTGTCCCTTTAAGAGACAAGCCATGCCCACTCCCTCCCCACTGATCTCTCTCTCTCTCTCTCTCTCTCTCTCTCTCTCTCTCTCTCTCTCTCTCTCCTCTTCCCATTTCTCCCCTTCCCTTCTATAACCCACTAAATAAATATCCAACCTCACTCTGCATGGTGTGCCTATCCATGTCTCTGTCTCTCACAGGCTGCGTGGCTCCCTGCCAGGGACCAGTTGCCCTTGGAGACCTGTGGCATGGTCTCGTGGCATGCCCATCTGTCTGTCTCTCCTCTTGGGACTGACTGCCCCATCGAGGTCTCTCACCCACCAGGCAGCACCCTGCTTGGGACTTGTGGCCTGCTGCAGCCACTCGGGGAACTGTGCCATCCCTGCCTGGGACTGGCTGCTCTTGGGACCCACTGCCTGCTGTGATGTAGGTGGGCCTGCTGCCTGCCACCACTTCGGGGACCTTCTGCATGGTCTCAGTACCTGCTGCCCACTGCAGCATTTTGCTTTTACCATCATAGTAATTCCACAAGAAAACCCAGTGGGAATAGTGAACTCAGCTGTAACACTGCCTGTGGAAGACTGTCTCATGCTTACATCTTCGAAATCTATGCCATGATGTAAGCTTCTGGTGGTGGGGCAGTGGCCTGGGCCTGAGGTGCTCGGGTGCTGCCCACAGAAGCCCCAAGAGTTCTTTTCAGAGACCTTCAAAGAGGTGAAAATGGGATCAGTCACTTAAAAGAGCCTTAAGAAGAGCCAGTATGAAACAGAGGTGGTTTATTTAGAAGAGATTTTAGTTGGACATCAGGGGCACTTGCCTTTAATTCCAGCACTTGGGAGGCAGGTGGATCTCTCTGTGAGTTCGAGGCCAACCTGGTCTACAGAGTGAGTCCTGAGATGGCCAGGTCTGTTACACTGAGAAACCCTGTCTCAAAAAGTATGAGAGAGAGAGACAGAGAGAGAGAGAGAGACAGAGAGAGACAGAGACAGAGAGAGACAGAGAGAGATTAACAATGACTTAAGCATGGGGGTTATTAGAAAAAAAGGTGTTCAGGGAAAGGAAAAGACAGTAGATATGAGCTTATTAAGAAAGATTCCTGTTTAAGTGTAGAAACAGTAACCATATATGCAATTTTGGTGGATCTTAAGTTACATATTTAAAAGGTTCCTAAAGGACCTCTCCCCTCCCCCCATCCCCTCTTTTTGGTAAATGAGACTATAGGCTGGCTTTGGGTCTTTGGATGGGCCCTGCCCAAGATTGAAATCTGATAGGGTGCAACCAGGGGTCATGTGGTCACACAAGGGTGTTAAGATGCGTTTATTATTGTAAGTGCACTCACTAGCTTGTGAGATTCCTAGAGAATCGCAGATTTATGCCTGGGAAAGAAAAGGCCTTGCTTAGTCGTGCACACTTAGATCTTGAGCACAATTCATTGTTTCAGGGTTCTCCCTCGAATCCCTTCTATGCAGAGGAGGGCTCTCTTTGTAAGGCAGCCCTCACAGCAAATGCCGTTCATTGTAACGGGACTCTTGACCTGCAGCAAGGGACTTCAACTGGACTCTGGGGTGAGGGTTCCTGTCCCTTCCATGTCTCCTTAATTAGTACTAAAGCTAAAACAGTAATGCCATCGGGTGCTTACAGTAGCCTTGGTGGGCTGTCCTGGGCACTGCTGTGATACCTGTAACTCTGTGTGTGTATCTGAGTTAAGCTAGTCTGTCAGTGACTGGCTGCTTTACCGTCGATCAGCGCTGTGCAGCTAGCTCCCATTTCTAGTCATCCGCTATGGTTTATGTGGCTACCCTTTTAAGCCATCTTAATATTTTTAACCCACTTACACCGCTACTAATTTCCTCCACTGAAATTAAGAATCGTCTTGGGTTTCTGTACCCTGGAGCACAACATGGACTCTTATTCATGACATTGTGTCTTGAGACAGTGTGTTGTACAAGTGAATGTGGTTTGTCAGTCTTCAGTCTAAGAGGACATATGTATACATTTCAATCTTTAAAGACTACTCACTTATTACGTGTCTGTGTGCATATCATATGCATACCTGGTGCCTTCAGGGGCCAGAGGACGGCATTAGATCCCCTGGAATTGGAGCTACAGACTGTTAGGAGCCACCTTGTAGGTGCTGGGAGTTAAACTCAGATCCTCTGCAAGAGCAACGAGTGCTTTAAACTTCTGAGCCACCTCTCCAGCCCCTTACATTTGAATGATTAAGACTATTTATTAGTCAGATTTCTATTGTTGTTGCAAAATATTACAGAAAAACCAACTTGAAAGGAAGCTTTAGTTTGGTTCTTTCAGCCATTTCAGCTTGTGGCTGTCTGGCCCTGTGGCTTTGGGTCTGTGGTGACATGGCACATGGGGCAGGGGATATAGGGTGTGGAAAATGCTCCTGGCATCCAGAAAGCATACACTGGGGTAATAGGGGAGAAAAAGGAGAGGAGGAGTAGAGAGGACAAGAGGGGAGGGGAGGGGAGGGGAGAGGAGAGGAGAGGAGAGGAGAGGAGAGGAGAGGAGAGGAGAGGAGAGGAAGCTAGGATAGAGGAAAATCGAGGAGAGCTACAGAGGGGTGTCAGTATTCAAATCTCACCTTTAATCACACACCCCGAGTGACTTAGCACCCTCTGGTCCCCACTTTCCAAAGGAGCCATCATCACTCCCTTCCCCCATAGTGCCTACAACATAGGGGCTCCTCCAGGGACACCCCTCCAATCCATAACAAAAACGAAGCCTGAGCTAAAGGTCTTCAATCGAAAGCATCCTTGGGTTGATGCTCACTGCGCCCCCATCCTTGTGCGTTCACTAGAGTCAAAGTCATAAACCCTGCCACACTGGACAAGACAGCGGGAATGTCAGCTCTGACGTGGAGCGTGGAAGCGCTACTTGGAGAGCCCTGTCTGTTTGCAGGACTCTGTTCTTCAAGTGCTGGGAGGGAGCTCTCTTTATCATCTTCATCCCCCTCGTCTGCAGTGTGCGGAGCTTGAAGATACTCTCACGTGGAATCATGTTTTCTAACCTGAAAGTTCCACTTCAAGAGACCCAGAAATCTTGCAGATACTGACCTTTTGGGGCTTGTGTGGTGCATACCTACAACTACTTATGAGCGTTTTTGTGTTTGTTTGTTTGACTCTCACATCTAAACGATAGGGACTTGATTGTGTGGGCAGGCATCGTTCCTTCTGGATATAGTGGAAGGATGCCATTTTACGTGGGAACCTTTGCCCTTATGCTGGGAGGTCAGAGGTCAGGTCTGCTCTGCTAGGTAGGTCCGTGAGGTTTTTGATTTGTTTGTTTTTCTCACCATCTGCTGTCTTTCTTTTCAATTCTGAAAAATCTCTCCAGGGAGTAATTTTTTTGTTTCCTTCTTGGCCAGCCTCCAGAAGGCAGGGCTTTTTTTATGATAGGCGTTTTCTGTTCTGTTTTCAAATCTTGCCAAACCCGAGAAGGGATCTTGATCTGCTTCTGGTACCAACGGCAGCTGTGGAAAATGACACTAATTGCTTTTAATGCCTTAGTCACTTCAGTTTTGGTCGGAGAACCTTCTATGATTTGTGAGCAGGCATTTGTGCCAGAAAAATAACGTAAACCATTGCTCAGAAAACCAGTGTATTACGAGTCGTCAGAGGCAGATAATAATCGCAATTAATGGCAATCCGGGGCCAGTTTGCTGCCAGCTGTATCTGGCTTTTTAGAAAGGGAGCAAAATACATGAAATTTATTTTGTTTTTATTTTTTTTCCCGCATTGCATGAGTATTTTTACATCTGCTTGTGATTATTTTGCCTTGTAACTACCACCTCAGGTCTAGTTTTTTTTGGGGGGAAGGGGGGACAGAATGAATTCCTTATGTAATAAGTTATAGTTTGGAAAATTTCTTTGACAGCCCATGAGCTCCTCTTATGAAACATTCGATACGAGAAAAAAAGATTGCAGCAATAATTCAAAACAGAAATTTGGGTTTCTAATAGAAAGGTGGTGGCGCCTGTGTACCTAAGTTAGTTAGCTTTTGTGAGGACGAAAATTTGTACTTTCTAGATTAATGCAGTAATTTAATATGAAGCGTAGCAATATGAAAGCCAACTGACTAACCAAAATCCTGCCACTGGATAAAGGCAATCTTGTCACAAGACAGCCTGGCATGGAGCAGAGCCAGGACTTACTTTATGATGGCTCCATAGAGGCCCCTTCTTGTCTCTTGTAGCACAGACTCCAAAGGAAGTTATAGGCAGATTCCTGCAGGGGTATAAACTTGGCGTGTATTAAAAAAAAATCTCAAATGTGTGAAAAGATTTAAATATAAGGGAGAAATTTAAACGCTATGCGTTGAAGACTTGAAATAGCCCATTTAACACTGATAACCACAAGTGCTTCTTGCAGATTGGGAAGTGGTTTTTTTTTTTTTTTTTTTTTTTTTTAAATTAGGATCCGGCTATGTTGCAACCCAAAAAGCATATGATGTCACTGTTGCTAGGGTCGTGCAATGCTGTGTGCCAGTAACTGAACAAACAAACAGGATAAATCCACACAAATTGGTGGCTTTGCTGTTGGAATGCACTGGCCATCTGCTTATTGGTTTATTGTTTTCTTTTTTCAATCCTGTGTTTTCTCACCCCATTGTGTCTATGTATCTGACACTTGGAATTCAGATCTGCTATAAGGGGGTTCATCAGTCAGTCATCTTTGTGGTTCTGCTGTTTGCTTCTCGGTCCAAGTGTGAAGAAGCACGGAGATAGAATCTGTGAGAAGGCAGAGCATTTTCAGAAGACATGTTCTGAGCCTGGGGGATAAGCTGTGAACACGGCTTCTTAGATCGGTAAAGTGTGCCTATCTCTCAGAAGCCCGCGCTTTATTTTTAATATAAAGGTAGTGCTGGAGTCTGTCTGTAAGGTTTCTTTCTTTTGTATTATACACATATAAAAGTGTAGGATCTGTTGACATCTGTGGGTGTTGTGTTCTAGGTTTTCTGCAGAGTGCTCACGAATGCTTTGACAACTTGTAATGGTGACTGTGCTAATAACACATACGGTATGCAATCATGTTCCTGGAATCTTAAGGTTTGATGAACTTTTTGACTTTTTTTGTTCTGCTAGAGATTGAACCTAGGCCTCACACATGTGGGGTTAGTTCTCTGCCGATGAGGTGTCTCTCCACCCTAAGGACTCTTTTCATAGGTACTGTGGGAGTAATGGGATCACTCTTTCTAGCTAACGAGGGTGATGGAAGGGTATATAAGAAATGCATGTGACCGTCCTTGGGGTTCTTTAGAAGGAAGCTATTTCCATGGGGTATATAATTAGTTTCGTCACCATTACCATCTGGGCTTCTGTAAGTCACCTGAGGAAGCGCCAAGGTGGGGCAGTGTTGGCTTTGTTCCAGCATGAAGCTGCTGGGGCTGCCCCACAAGAAAGTGGTGCCGATTTCCCAAGGGGAGCTCCAGAGCTCTGTGGGGAGTTTACAATGATGTCCCCTTAAAGTGGGGTGGGTGGACACCTGTCCAGACATGCCTTCCTCTCCCACTGATGGGTCCCGTAGTTACTCAGGGGTTCACTCTTTACCCTGCATGGACTTGGTATCCCAGGCACCCTTGCGGTGCCCTCTGTGAGGTAAATGGTGAACGACTCTCATTCTGTCTTCCAATGAGGAAGGGTATTTTGACCCAAACATAGTCATGTAGTAGCCCAGCAGATAGCAAGAAACAGATTGCAGCAAGTCGGAAGGAAAAGCTGTCATGGGTGTGAGCTGTGTTTGAATGACCTCACTGACTGCCGTTGTGATGATATTAAGATAGGCCTTGAAGAGATTCCTGGTACATGAAAGATTCACCTTCATGAAGGAATGAATGACAATGAAAGAGTATGCGTACACACACACACACACACACACACACACACACACCCCACCCTTTGGCTTTCACCAAATAGTGTAAAGGGGCTGGCTAGGTGCCAACATTACATTCTTAGGCTTCCTGGCCTCTGTAACCACAAACCAAATAAATCTTGGCTCTTTATAAATTACTCAGTCTGAGAGGTCCAGGAGATTTCCCTTCCTGGGGAGGCTACTTCCAGAGATCCTCAGTGGATCCCCAAATCCCTGGACCAAACACACTGGACCACACTCTCTAGGCTGTATCCCCCCTTACATATACATAGTTACAGTGCCTTACATATACATAGTTACAGTGCCTTACATATACATAGTTACAGTGCCTTACATATACATAGTTACAGTGCCATTTAATTTATAATGGTGGCTACGAGATAGAACATTTGTAACAGTGCATTGTGGTGAAGTTAAATGAATGTGGTGCCCATTACTTTGGAAAAATATTCACTGTACACACCGTTCTTGGGATGCATGAGAGCCCATCCAGCCTCTTTCCCCCATGGGTTGGCTATCTGAGATGCGCTTCCCGTGACAGTGGACAGTCATTGTAAAAGAAGGGGTTCTTCAGAGAGAAGACCATGGGTCTCTGGCACCTAGGTGGTCCTCTGTAATGTTTGTCACCTGTGTAGGACGGTAATGAAGTCACAGGTCCAGCCCTGCAGCTCTTTGTGGGCGCCCTTTCCTGCCCCTCATCACACAGCAGGGACCGTGTCTCATTTGCAAAGCCACCTGAGAAGTTCAGGGCTGATATGAGCTCCCTCAAAATAGAGGAGCAGGACAAACTTAAAGGCTGCCTTGAGAGATAGAGATAGAGATAGATAGATAAATAGAGAGAGAGAGAGAGAGAGAGAGAGAGAGAGAGAGAGAGAGAGAGAGAGAGAGAGTATTTGTGTGCTCATGTGTGGGAGGTCAGAGGTCTACCTTAGGCATGATTTCTGAGGTCCTGTCTACCTTATTTTTTTGAATCAAGAGCTCCCTTGTTGCCTGGAGCTCATCATTTAGGCTAGACCAGCTAGCCAGAAAACTCCAGGCCTGCTCCCCACCCCCACCCGCTCCTCCCACCCCCCGTCTGTCTCCCTCACGCTAGGACCACAAGCACATACCACCACACCTGACATTTTATGTGAGTTCTGGGGATCAAACTTGGGTTCTCCTGCTTACATGGCATGCAGTCTGTATACTGAGCTGTCTGCTTCCTTCTTTTCATCTCACGTGAACATTTTAAATCCTGCTGCTGCAGAGGGCCAGTTTCAGCTGAGAGCGTTTTGCTGATGTTCGTGTCGAACCCCCGGAGTTGCCCCAGAAGGTCCGGTCTCTTGATGCTCCACGTTCTAGTTATTGAGGACACCTGCTCCCTGTCTTAGACACACACTGCACTTTGGCAGAGAGATGATTGTCTGTCACTTGAGCTCGAGGGGAGACTCCTGAGCAGGTCAAAGCCCTTCCCACATCTTGGCAAGGCCCCAGGCTCTTGCTGTGAAGATCTCTGTGTTGGACTTAACAGAGCCTGGGAAGTCTGGGCTAGTTTTCTTCAGGAAAATGCTGGCATTGGCCCCGTGGCCAGGTTGGCTCTGACTGGAAAGGATGGCAGATCGACTTCTTGGTATTACTTTAGTACAATATTAGTAGCTAGAAGAGAGGCTCACTAGAGAGGAAATTTTTAAAAATGAAAATAGTCGCATTAAACTGGGGGGGAGTTATTGCCACCTCCTCGTGATTTAAAAGATGTGGAAAGGCCTTACCCAAGTAAAGGACACACCTTTTCTCTGCCGGGCTGTTGGCTGGTTCCTCTGTGCAGCAGGGACCCAGAGCCTGCTTTTCTTTAGGCTGACAGGCCCTGAGGCCCGGGCCTCATCCCTTCACCCCTGTGCCCTAACTTTTCTGTCTGAAAACAGAGAGGGGAGGGTCAGAGATCACCATGCCGGCAGTGTGAACTAGAAAACCGGCTACATTGATGTTTTCTCCTCTTTCATGAAACGGGGAGGAGTCTTGGGGAGAACCTGGGGTGCATCCCTTTGGCCACTGCTGTTTCAGCCTTCAGCGACATTCAGAAAACAACAACGAAAAGGCCTGGGTTGGGAGATTGGTAGGGGGGAAGGAATTTACCTAAGCCAGGTCAGAGGAGCAAAAGAAGTCTGGTTTCACATGGGTCCTGGGGATTCTAGCTCAGGTTCTTAGGCTTATATGGCAAACGCTTTCCTCTCTGAACCATCTCCTCAGTCCGGCTTTCAACTTAAACTCCTGTGGGCTTCTGGTTCTTAGACGTTCTCAAACCAGAATCTCAGACTCACCGTGAGGCCCCCGGACCAGCATCTCCTGTGAGCTTCTGGTTCTTAGACATCCTCAAACCAGAACCTCATACTCACCGTGAGGTCCACGGACCAGACACCAACATCTCCCATGAGCTTGAGTGAAATGAAGAACTTCCGGCTCCAGTTAGCCCTGGAGGATCTGAAGGTTACAGGGTTTCAAACATTCCACAAAGGATCCTCCTTAAATGTTTCAGAACACTGGACAACATGAATGCCTGCTGTATGTTCGGATGTATCTAGTCTTGAGATTAATTCACTGACGAACAAACAACAGCAAACAAACAAACAGAAAAAAGGAAAAAATAAGCCATGATCGGTTCAGAATACATAAAGATTAACTCTGGTAAAGGGAGGAAATCAGGCCTGGGATTTTCATTGCAATAGTGTTCAGGAAACAACGAAAAGGCCTGGGTTGGGAGATTGGTGGGGGATGAAGGAATTTACCTAAGCCAGGTCAGAGGGGGAAAAAGAAGTGGATTGGAGATCCTGCAAAGAGCAAAGCGAGCGAGGCACTGTAACAAAAGTGCAGCGGCAGGTTGGGGGCTAAGGAAGGCTTGAGCTGCGGCTCGAGAGTTTGAGTCGGTCACGTTCTTAAGAATGTTGACGCGCCTAACCCATGGCACGCTGTCACATGATTCATCCCAAGTCCTGACAGCTGTCTTCTGTGCTGAGAATTACTGTCTGCATATTTTAGAAGAGGAAACCGGTTTAAAACCGATTTACACAAAGCCTAAGGAGCCATCCGCAGAGGGGAAGACTTCGCACTCAGGAGAGGTGAACTCAGATGGACTGGGCAGTTTAAGCTCCATTTTTCCAAACTGCCATGGCTTGGCTTGGCTGGGGACATTTTAAAATCCAGTCATTTGTAGAATGGGACGTAGCTCGGTGGTAGAGCACGGCCTTGCGTACACAATGCCCTAATAGTGTTACAGCCGGCAGTGCCTCTCACCAAAGGAGAAATTAAAAGAAAGACAGCTTGTGCCAAGGACTCGCCCCTGCTGCCTGTCGGTCTTTTCTTTGGGAGCATCTATCTCGCAGATCTTCAATACTCGTTTTGCCCAATAAAAGGTGAGAGCAGCTGCAAAAGAAGAAGTATTTGCCACTTCATAAGGACCAACCATTCTGTTTTAAGGGTTGTTTCCTGGGCTTCATCCAGGGCGTTGGTTCCTGATTTTGAGTTGCAGGAACAGGGACGTTGAGAACATACCTGTGAGTATTGGTGCTGAAAGGACGCGGAAGACGAGCCTTTAGAAATCAGGTTCCTGGTGTACCTTGTAGGGGACCCCAGCAAAAGAAAGCAGGAAAAAGTGTCCACCAACAGACGACCTCGTGTCCCTCTTCAATTTAGTATTTAACATTTCAAAGGAGTTGGAAGGACTCTGTCCTCTCAAAAATCAGGAAGATTTTTTAAGCTATTGTTGTCGTTAGACTTCAGAGCAAAAACCTTGGGCTGTTGTCAAGACAACGTTTTTTTCATCTTAACCTTTGTCTTGAGATTAGAGGCACAAAGACGGCCTCCAGGGATGAGCGGACTGTTTCTGTTTTGTTTTGTTTTTCTTTCGCCCACAGCCGAGTCGCGGTGCAGGCTTGTTTCCTAGAACTGAGTTGTCCTTTACCCATTGATAGTCTTCTTTTTTTAAAAGATGAAATCTACATAGTGGTGTCTGTCGTTACAAAAAAAAAAAAAATAGTGGCAGCAATGAGAAGATTCGACAGTCCCGGATCAGCTTCCTGTGTTTGCGGCCTGTTTCTATAAAAGATAAAACGCCATAAAGCTCACCCAAATTGTTACAGGTGTCATTATTTTAATGTTTAGAGGGTGGGTGGATGCATGGGGTGGACAGATTGCTGTAAATTAGCTGTAATGACCTCATGCAGCCTCGGGCTATCCCTGCTTTACTAAGGGACCTCCCCGGATGACCTTGGTCAGTTTTCTCACTGCCCACCCTTCCCCCACCTACACAGGACCCTGCATACAACCCTTTCCTACTGGACTGATAGGCCCCATGTGGATGCCTTAGTATTCAGAACAAAAATTCCCAGAACCTGTCGTGGGGACACCCCAAAACTGCCTCAGTGGGTGGGTTCTCAAGTGCTTATGTAACCTTCATGTGTTCGGACTCTGGCTAGGTAGTGCTATCTAAATATTAGAGACATTTTTCTGTGTCTGCTGGGGAGAGCTTCAGGAGACAATCAAGGTACCACAATTTGAGGATGCTCAACCAAGTGTTTCATCAAAGGGCTGTCTTCACGGTAACCCAAGCAATTCTCCGGCTGTACTTTAAGTCATCTGCCTGTATTCCACGTGTTTCCCGGTGTAGTGTACACACTGTGGTATATCAGTCCCTACTGTCAGACAAATATTCAGGCAGCACCCCTTAACAGGGCGAAAGATGCATCTGGAAGGTTTTGGTCAGTGATGGCTGTGTCTGGTGAGGCCGAACATGATGGTGGAGCAGGGCCACTCCCCCACTGGTTCCTAGGACGCAGAGAGAAAGACAGAGAAGGAACCAGAGCAAGCTTCAGCCTCTGAGAACACACCCCAAGTGACCAACTTCTTTCAAGCAGACCCAGTCTCTGAAAGCTTCTCTGGCCTGCCAAGAGTAGTATCAAGTTGTGAGCCCCCAGGGCACCGTTGCACTGAAAGGTTAGAGACCTCATGGCCACCGATAGTGCCTGATCTATTCAGCCTTTGGGGTCACATTTCATATCCACACCGTAGTTATACTGTGTCTTTGGAGTTATAGCAAGAAAAGGTCTCTCTATATTCAGTATGGATGCGAAGTTTTTTTGTGAATGTTTTAGTCTGTAACTGATTGATATGAAGCCTATGGGTAGAGAGAGCCGCTAGGCATTGGTGGTGCGCTCTGTTAATCCCAGGATTCGTGAGGCAGAGGCCGGCAAATCTCTGAGCTCGAGGCTAGCCTGGTTTACATAGCAAGTTACAGGACACTCAGAGCTACACGGAGAAACCCTGTCTCGGAAAACAAACAAACAAAGCAAAACACCAAAGCAAACAAATAAAAAGAGCAGGGCCAACTTTAGTTTTTTAAAGTCCATTAAGGTCAGTCAGGCCAGCTAAGGTCAGATATATCTTCAGCTGCCACTGGTGATGTAGAGTCTCCTGCATTTGTGTGGCAACTCCCTCTGTTTCTCAGCATACGTCTGCTATACCACTTTCTAGAACAAGTCTGGTATGCAGGCTTGACAGTTGTCTGTGGCAGCATTGTTGATTGGCCATTGACTAATTAAAGGAAGGTTTGTGAGACGGGGTCAGGTGGTTGCTCCGGCAAACCGGAATGAGGCACACTTGAGGATGCTGGACGAGCAAGGGGATGAGGACCATGGCAAAGCGATGGAGCAGTACAGTGAAGGTGGACACCAAGGCACCAAGGGTCTGGACCACTTATGTTGCCTCCTAGCGGTATTGCCTGGGGCAAGCCGTTCTGTGCCTCGGTTTCTTCCGTGCAATATGAGCGTTGGGGCGGATGGATTTGACACAGGGCTTGTTTCTACTGTGGTGCTGGCTCAGCACAAACCTAGCAATAGATCAGTCTGAGGTCTCAGTGCTCAGAGTTAAAGGCATTATGCTAGCATTTCAGACCCACTAAACAAATACTAGGAATCTTGAAAGAGGGTGTCATAGTTAGAGCAAGGGCAGCAATAACTCTTTTATATACATTGAACAAGTTTGGGAAAAGTCTGTGCAGATGCAAGAAGAGTGGAGGCGGTGGAAGTGTGGTAATGAGGGTCTCTTCTACAGCGCCACTCTGTAATATTCGTCATGACCAGAGGGCTGTGTGAAGTATGTGGGACAACCAGCAAGGCTTTGACTCTAGTGTAGGTGAATACATGCTTCCCTGTTTTGGAAAAAAAACAAAACAAAACAAAACAAAAAAAAACTTCTTTCCCTGCCTCTCAGTTTTTATAAAGGTGTCCCAGATGGAATTTGGGAAACTTGATCTGTGAGATGAAATGGCATTTCCTTGATCCCAGTGAGACTCTTGCCTGCTTTTGTGTATATGGAATGTTCTGTGAACTGACCCTTGACTCAAGATATGTTCTGATCTTTATGGGTTCCTAAGTATTGGGTTCCCACTTTTATAAAGCCATTATCAAAGAAAAAAACAAGGCACTTCCCAGATGTCAAACTGGTTCTCATTTCCTGAGGGTCTGTTCATCTTAGGCTATCGCAAGGAGTTCAGGGAAGCTTAATTTAATTAAATTCTATCACCTCATTCCCTCCCGATCCTGGAGTATACCTCTTGCTTCATAAAGAGGAACAAAGGCAAGAGGTTGGCCGAGGTCGGATGTGTACACTCCGCCCCCACCCCCAGCACCTAGCTTTTGTAGTTGAGCAGAGGCTGGATCCCAGCAGCCGTTGGGATTTACTGTGCCTGGGCTGTACTCTAACTGCTTGTCTGACCTATTTTGCCGCTGACTGTTAAGTGGGCTTCGTATTTCATTGACTATCCTAGCTGGACGGGACCTTGGAGAACGTCTGGTCTGACACACTCATATTAATAAAACAATGAATCCTATGGAGATTCGAAGACAGGTTTAGGGTCACAATGCTAAGACAAGGCACAGCCAGGGCTAGAACCCCAGTTACCTAAATCTTGCTGTGTGGGAACTCTTCACAGTCTTCATGACTGACTATATTCCTAGTAGAACAATTTTAGTGAACTCGATGTTATTGTTGGGTATTTAAAATTTAGATTTTTCTCCCTAGCTGTTGCTTTTTCCTCTTTATTCAACTCCATTTCTAACATACATAAAAGTAGACCGAGGAACAAAACAAACTCAAAGGCAGTAATTTTTCCATCAGTTCATGGCTCCTCTTGTTTCCTCTGTGTTCCCATGCCCTTCCCATCTCTACAATAATGTGAGAGTGATTCCAAATATCATATTGTTTGATCCACAAATATTTTACTATATATCTCCAAAAGCATCTTTATACTTAAAAATAGCCATAACACTATTAACATAGTAACCCAAATAAATTAGTCATAATGTTAAATATCCATAGTTGCTCTTTTTACTAGTAAAAATATTTTGTAGTCCCTGTATGCACAGGTGTGTTTTCTCTTTCAAGAGAAAAGCAAACTCTGTTAAGAATGGAGAGGGATTAGGTCTCTGGAGAGAGGGAAGGTCCGCAAAAACTCTTCAATATCACTGATAAAATCAGTGCGACCAAGCTGGTGAGGTGGCTCAGTGAGGAAAGCACTGGCCGCGGAAGCCTGGTGGCCTAAGTTCGATCCCTGAAGCCTACAGAAAGTGAAAGGAAAAGAACCAACTTCTCAAGGCTGTCCTCTGCCCTCTGCACACACCTGCTATAACGTGCACATAGATGCACACACCCACACTCTATACACACGCGCATGCACACACACACACACACAATTTCTAAAAAATTAAGAAAAAAGTGTGGGGCTGGAGAGATGGCTCAGCGGTTAAGAATACTTGCTGCTCTCAAAGAGGGGTGGGTTTGGGTCGCAGCACCCACGTGGTGGCTCACAGATATCTGTAACTTCAGCTCTAGGGAATCTGATGCCCTCTTCTAACCTCTGCTCGCGCCGGGCACTAATATGGTGAGCAGACATACATACAGGCAAAAAACCCATACACATAAAAATAAAAATAAATAAATAAATATAAAAGAAAATAAATTTTAAAAAAATCTTAAAAAGTAAGCCACAGCTTTATAATTGCCAAGAAGTTTATTGGATCATCCTTAGTTTTGGGATATTTTAATTCTTTCTACATAACCTGGTAAGTCTTTTAAAAGTAGTTTATAGGTTTTTGCATATAAGAATGATTATTATTAGTGTGTTATTATTAGTAATGTGTGTGTGTTAGTGTGATGTGGTGTGGTGTGTGTGTGTGTGGTGTCGTATATGTGTGTGATGTGGTGTGTAGTGTGATGTGCTGTGTGTGTGATGTGGTGTGTAGTGTGATGTGGTGGTGTGTGTGTGCGTGATGTGGTGTGTAGTGTGATGTGGTGTGTATGTGATGTGGTGTGTGTGTGTGGTGTGGTGCATGTGTGTGGTGTGGTGTGTGTGTGTGTTAGTGTGATGTGGTGTGTGTTAGTGTGATGTGGTGTGTGTGTGATGTGGTGTGTGTGTGGTGTGGTGTGTGTTAGTGTGATGTGGTGTGTGTGTGATGTGGTGTGTGTTAGTGTGGTGTGGAGTGTGTGTGTGGTGTGGTGTGTGTGTGATGTGGTGTGGTGTGTGTATGTAATGTGGTGTGTGTGTCTGTGATGTGGTGTGTAGTGTGATGTGGTGT
The DNA here is from genome assembly GCF_950005125.1 of Chionomys nivalis. Taxonomy (NCBI): domain Eukaryota; kingdom Metazoa; phylum Chordata; class Mammalia; order Rodentia; family Cricetidae; genus Chionomys; species Chionomys nivalis. The sequence continues at coordinate 30,538,840 of NC_080105.1, forward strand.
GTGTGTGCACCCCCGCCATGGCTCTTGTGTGGAGGTAAGTGACCGCCCCACTCAGACTTCACAATGTAATGGGGGTGGGAGTGCACCTTCTTGCCTGCTCCCCACCAGGCTCCGGGGTTACTTTTCATTCTGACTTGCTGATTTCTGGACCCTGGGGCTTGGCAAGTAAGAGTGTTGGTTCACTCTGCCACACAGAGAGGAGACGGACTTGCTTCTTCTGTTACTGAGAGTTAAACATCTCAAGCGCTACTCTTGTGTATCCTACCCCCATGCTATCTTTTTGATAACACTCAGACCATGGTGGCCATGCCATGAGGCACAGTTGCTGTACCACTTGCACCTTGACTTTGTGCAGAGACATCTATTCTCCTGGGCGCAGACACCAAGCTGGCTGCTTCCTGTATGGTTCACTTTTAAAGATGTTGCTAAGAAGTTACGGATAGGCATGCATCTACTTCATTGAGCTATTTAGTTCATTTGTTTCTTGTTTTTCTTTGAGACAGTGTCTTACTATAGCCCAGGCTGGCTTCAAACTCCTTAATCTCCTCCTGCCTCAGTCGCCCCAGATGAATACCATTATATCTGGCTTTAATTTATTTTTTCTTTCTTTTTTTCCCTAATGAATCTAGCTTTAGTTTAGGAATCTGGAAGAGTTGATATGTAGCCCTCAATAACACTGTTACAATTTGAATTGGGTCCCCCACAAATTTGTTTATGGCTGTCTTAGACCTCAGTATTTCCGAATAGGATGCTATTTAGACAGAGGGTCACTGCACATACAATGCATTGTGATGGGGAATGTATATACTATACAGTATTGTTATAAACTCACTTAAAAATCAAAGCTGGCTTTGGAGTTGGACAATGGTTATCCTTCTCTAAATCCAAACATGTTGTTAAAAGAAAAATTCAAAGTTTCTGTTTCCTGTCAGGAGCTATCTAATATGGGACAGAAAGAAGAAAGATTTTAGGAAAAACTTTACTGTTCTTCATACCTATTTTGTCTGTATTGTATCTTTTGTTGAATATATGTCTATATGACTATTGTTTAAGTTTCCCACAATGAACCAGTAGATTTTCCTGCAGTAATCTTCAGAGTTTCCAGGAAGAAGATGAGGCCTCACAACAATGACTCCCCTGGTTGATATGGCGTAATGATGCTGATAGCACTACTATTTGACCAGTTTTGGGTACCAGCTGCTAAAGATGGTTCCAACTTCGTTAGCTGAAATGGTGCACCTTCTTACAATGTTCTTACCAGAACTCCAAATAAGAACTTCAGAGTAACCCTATCAACTACTCAGGGACCATTTGCAATTATACCAACAGTAATCTTGAAACTTAACCATCATTTTACTTTCACAGGATCCCATAGAAAGAACATCACCCCATGACAACTGGAAATAATTTTAGAAGACAATGTCTGCTCTCCCAAACAAAGTCTGTCCTTAGGTTTAGGGACATCATTTAGGGGTTATTACCGGTTAGGGGTGAGGGTGGAAATTATGTAGGCCCAGAGATCTTTTTGGGAAAAAAAAAAAGAAAAATTGAATGGGATAATAGATTAGTGTGAGCTTACTTACACTAACAATAATAATAATAGTGATTAATAGAGTGAACACTTGTGAGCTATTATTTATAGACAATTTACATTGGTATAGATTTATAGATTCTTGTATATTGATACAAATTCAAATTATATTTGTTATATTAAATATGCTCCTATTTCTGTTTACAATATTTGTACACCTATGCAAAGTTATTTGTCAGATTATATGCAAGCATGTTTCTACCTCTGTTGTGTATCTATACAATTTTAGGATATATTTATCATATTGCATTATATATTTCTACCTCTGATCAAGATACTTATACATTGTTTACATTTTGAAGTCACTGTCCTCATTTGCTGCACAGTTGTTTAAAGATTATTTAATATTCTAATATGAAGTCTTAGTCTTTAACTTATATAGGCATTAAGTATTATAGGTCAATAATCATTCATATTTGTTATACTTATAGTTAGACTAATCAAGTTCTTTAGATACATAGAGATTGTATTCTGCATAGATAGGTAATCTTCAACTACTTCAGACTGTAGAACATAAAATTTAAATAGCTTAGGGTTCTGTTGACGTGAGACATGATTGCTTCTGGCAGCACCGATCTATTCCCAAGAGAGTGTTGAGCACCGAAGACACTCCACTTGGAGCTTGTTTTCTTCTTGACAAAACTGTTCTTAGAGGCAAGGAACTGCCCATGTCTCGACCACTGACAAAATGCATGGACAAGCAGGATACAAGAAAAAAGACTGCCAAATCTTGCCAAGACAGGGTAAGACAGTTTTGAAAAATTTCCTACCTCTGTCAGTTACTCTAGGCCTTAGCCAAAGTTGGTTGCTTCAACATTGCAAATGAGACTTTGGGTGATTGCTCAGGTATCCAGTTGTCTCTGTCATCTACTGCACATTTTGGAAGCTGCTTGATTGTACTTCCTGCCTCCTCAAGTAATATTGTCTCCCTTCTCAGACCTTCGATGGGGTTGAAGACTAGATAATCGTAGTTACTTTCCTCTTATGATTTAGTCAAGCCATTTCTAATACAATAGATACTTAGACTCCTTGGGATAGAATGAATACTGAAACATCTAGCATATGTTACTTGCTTAATAATGTTTATGCTGGTTGTAATTCTGATTTTTATACTTGATATCTGTTCTTATTGTATATAGTTTTGTATTGGGTTTGGAATTCTCCTATTTAGACAAAAGGGGGAGGTGATGGGGAGCCTCCTTCAGCCAATGAGGGGCTGGGGGTACCATGATCCCACCTGCTCACCCCTCTCTTCCTGTGCTCCACACTTGGATGTTGGACCCTTGTTCCTGTTCTACGAGTTTTCCCTTTTAATAAAGAAAAATCTTAGAATACCCTATTTGGAGCTAGTGTGGGATTATTTGATTCATGTTTCCCCATCTGATGCACCCTGATGTGTTCTGCTTCAGTACTATAATGTAGTCACTGCAGAGTAGAATGGCCACCAATATTATAATGGCATCTTTATAAAAGGGGAAACTTGGATACAAAGATATATACATATATATATATCACCATATGAAGGCAAAACGAGAAAACAGAAGTCATGTGGACCCCAGAGACTGTCAGTGGCAAGGCATAGACATACTCTTCCTCACAGCCTACAGAAGGAATCAGCCCTTGATCTTGAATAACAACTTCCATCGATTAAGTGATCTAGTGTGCGGGTGTTTGCTGCATCATGCCTAGCAAACTTGTACAAATACTTGGAGCAAGCCAAACAGTAAAAACAAAACCATGATCTTAGCCAAGCTCACTGGACTGGAACACTTTGTGAATGAAGCTCTTTGTGAATGGAGCCTTGCCTTTTCCTCTTGCACGCGGTCTGCGTCTGTATTCAGCAACATAGCAGATCATATATATCTTGATTTTAAAAAAGAGATGAATTCTCAGGTGAACTATTATATACCAGAACTGGCTTGTCTAGGCAGAACAAGGTAACTGGGGGACTTGGATAAATCACACAGTTTGACTACTTAAAGCAGCTACTAGAGAGAGAAGGAGAGAGAGAGAGAAACAGTATAATCCTGAGCAGTTGAAACCTGTGACTCAATGTGTGTGCATGCCCAGTGTTGAAGTCCTCTGGTCTGCTTGAGAAATTGTAGAGATAATAATTAATTTTAAATTTCCTTAATGTTCTTCTTTTATATTTTATTTATTCGGTGTACATATGTGCCAAGGTGCTTGAATTGAGGTTAGGGTCAACGTGTAGATGTTTCTCGCCGTCTATCATACAGCTCCCAGGGATCATATATTGGTCATATGCTGGTAGGTATATTCCAATCCTAGAACATTCTCTATATCTCCTAAGCTACACTGCTTTAGCAAATGTTTTGCAGCGAAACCAACCCTTGTTGTCCCAAATGCCTTTAAGCCACTTCCAGGAAGCCTGCAAGTCCTGCAAAATCAGGAGCCCTGACTTTGTGCGGGCATTTCTTCAACCTTGATCATATGGAACTGGACAAATACATCAAATCACTTTCGGTTAAACTCTCACCTAGTGACTGAGGTTGGTGTTGGGTAACAGGGTGTAGTAATATACAAGGAACTAACCAGCACAAGCTTGGACATCTCATGCCAGGCGGTCTGTTTGGATTGTTTCTGAATCTAAGTTGTTATTTACTTGTTTATTTATTTACTTTTGAGACAGACTCTTCCAGTAGTCCAAGGCTGGCCTTGAACTTTTGATTTCCTCCCTCTACCTCCCAACTATGGCACGAATATACTGATTTGTTAGAATGCCATGATCCCCTTATCCCTAAAACTCAAATAACTTTTTTTTTTTTACTTTCCTCTTTTCTGTTCATTTTCTTTCTCTGAAGGTAAATTCAGCTTTTTTTTTTAATATTCATTTTACATACCATTCATAGTTTCCCCTCCTCCTCCTCCCCCTACCTCCCATCCATTCCTCAGAGAGGGTAAGGCCTCCCATGGGGAGTCAACAAAACTTGTCATATCAAGTTGAGGCAAGACCAAACCCCTTCCCCCCTGTATCAAGGCTGAGCAAGGTATCTCACATAGGGAATGGACTCAAAAAATCAAGTTCATGCACCAGGGATAAATCTTGGTCCTACTGCCAGGGGTTCCATAAAAAGATCACATCACACAACTGCCACCCACATTTGGGGGGCCCGCTTTGGCCCCTGCAGCTGTCAGTCCAGAGTTCATGAGCTCCCACGAGCTCGGGTTAGCTGTCTCTGCGGATTTCTCCATCACGCTCTTGACCCCTTTGCTCATATGATGCCTCCTCCCTCTCTTCAACTGACCTCCAGGAGCTCAACCCAGTGCTTGGCTGTGGGTCTCTGCATCTGCTTCTGTCGGTTACTGGATGAAGGCTTTATGACGACAATTAGGGTAGTCACCAGTCTGATTACAGGAGAAGGCCAGTTCAGGCACCCTCTCTGCTATTGCTGGGAATCTAAACCCAAGTAATTTAAGTTTAAAAATGCATCATGACTCTGGAAAAAAATCTTTGGGAAGCTAGAGATGTGCAAGCAGACCCTGCAGAGCCAGGAAGCCAGATCAGATATCCTTCGGAAGCTAGTCTCTGAGATTCTTTTAGAACAAAACTTCCCTGTCAAATGTCTGGCGTCATTTCCGTTTGTCTCTTTCCAGTGCAGTGGTTCCTAACCTTCCTAATGCTGAACGCTTTAACACCATTCCTCCTGTTCTGGTGACCCCCAACCATAAAAGTATTTTGTTGCTACCCCCTAACTGTAATTTTGCTACTTTTATGAATCATAATGCAAATATCTGATATACAACCCCCGAGGGGGGTTGTGACCCATAGGTTGAGAACCCCTTAGTGATTTCTGCATGGCCTCCTACCTTCCCACCCGGGAGGCGGACATAGGTAGGTGTCGTTCTCTTTGCTGGCACAGGGTGTGATGACGTAGGCTGAGGTGGGGTATGGCCGGTAGGTTTAGTTGGGTTTGTGTGCTGAGGCGCTTCACATGTGGAGTGTTCTGACTTGCCCCTCGGCACTGCCAGGGAGCCTGCCTGCTTGGAGGCCTGGAAGGAGGCAGTGGCTCTTTGCATCTGAACTGTCTGGTTTCCCGGGGGCCCTGGGAAGGCAAGAGGGACTGGAAGCGTCTGTCAGCATGTGCGCTTGCCTCATCCTCCTTTTCCGTTGGAATTAAAGTTGTAGTGAGACCTATTCAGCATGCATCTTATGTAATCTTTACCCTTCTCCCCAGGGGTGAAAGAAAGCAGACAGAGTTAACTGCAAATCCTACACACATAAAAATAGTAATACTACATACACATATAAGAAAATCTGATCTTATTGGTAATTTTTTATGTCCACAATGTAAATGTACTTATCTGTCTGAATTTAATTCTCTTTGTCTCTGTTCTCTCTTTCTGTCTCTGTCTGTCTGTCTCTCGTGTGTGCATGTATGTGTCTTTGTCTCTCTTTCTCTGTGTATGTAGACATGCTTGTAGGCTTTGGAGCTCAACCCTGGGTACTATTATTTAAATGCTCACCTTCTTGTTTTGTGGATACAGGATCTCTTGGAACTCTCCTATCAGGCCAGAGAGCCCACAGATCTACCTGCCTCTAACTCCCCCTACACTTCTACTGGTAGGATTACAAGCATTCACCGTTATGCCTGGTATTCTCAATATGGAATCTTAAGATAAAACTTACTCTTATTCATGGTATTTGTGGCAATCATGCAGTTGCTGGGGCAACCTTCCAGTCTCTGGGTTGCTTTCTTGACTCTTCCAATATGTGGCCGTATATCCTCCTGTGCCTGGTGTAAGTTTGCTAATGCATCTTACATTCTAATGCAACGTCTGTTCTGATGCAGCCAGTAACACTCTTTTCAGTTTACAAAGCAATCTATGCTTGAGGAGATGACTCAGTGAGTGAAAATGCTTGCTGCAGGCATGGCAACCTGAGTTTATCCCAGAGATTCACATGGTAAGGAGAGAACTGACTTCTGTCGCTTCCACAGACAGGCTGTGGCACATGCAGTATCAGTATGAGCTGTTACGAGATGTAGGGTTTTTCTTATTCCCCGTTGCTTTGTGTTGCATGAGTGAAGCTTGCACAGATATTTGTCTCACTTGACTATGCTTCCAGTGTTTAAGCCATCTTATGAATAAGTGCTTATGGGTACACGCATGGGAATGCCAGGAGCCAGATTTCCACAGAAGCTTCCAATGACCCATCCCTTCCAAAACCCCAGGTCCCCTGCTCATTTCTACAGATGAGGTATGGGATTGGAAGTGTTCAGTGCACACACTTCTTCAGACTAGTCAATCTTGAGCATTTTCTTTTCTCATTCTGATTGTGGGTCAGCACAAGTTCTTTGGCCAACTGAAGGATGGATCATCTATCTGACATGTGGCTCATGTTGGTTTAGAAAGCATTCTACACAAGCTATTTAAAAGAGGAGAAACTCAAATACTTCCTGTCATATCCAGTTTCACTCAAGGCTTTTGTGGTTTTGTTTGCTTGTTTGTTTTTACACTTTTAAAACTCTATTTAAGAGTTCTTGGGGGCTCGGTGGGCTTCAAACTCAAATGTGAAGGCCTGAGACTGGATCCCCCAACTCCCATGTAAAAGCCTGGCATGGCCTGTAACCTCAGCACTGTGGGGGACAGAGGCAGGAGACTCACTAGGACTTGCTGCCAACTTAGTTAAAAAAAATCTGCTAGCTCCAAGGTTTTGTGACAGGCCCTAACTCAAGGGAATATAACTAGCATGAGCACACCCATATACACGTATAACACACACACAAAATGAAAGGGAAATAGCAGACTTTCTTCATTAATTCTGCTGATGTTCAGATGTCTTTGAAGGCTGGCTAAGATCGCCAGCGCTAACACAGAGTGAGCACTACACACGCCATCCCTGACCATCTCTGCCAAGTCCACTTGAACGGCTTGTTTTCAACTTCCCTCCCATATTTAGCAGCTGAAGGATATAAGTTGTGGAATCACGTGATAGGAGAAAGGCGTGGTGCAAGTCCTGTTTGCTAATACACAGATTACTCCCTAATAACGGTCTGAAGGAGGTTTGTCCGGTGGCGTATTACCACTTATTACTCGACCAGGATAAATACATTTATTTATTTGTGTGTGTATGTCTGTGTACGTATGTGTGTGTGTGTGTGTGTGTGTATACATATGTGCAGAAGAAATTCTGGATCTTGCTGACAGTCCAATTTAGTCAAAAGATGTAAGCTTCAGGTTCAGTGAAGAGACCCTGTCTCGAGGGAATAAGGTGGCCAAAGAACAGAATGCCCAATGTCTTGTTCTGGCCTCTCAGCCATGCATGAGGCATGTGCCCCTCAACAGAATGATTTCCAAGAGCACCAGAGACAGGAAGTGCTGTTGGGCTTGCCTATATTCTGTGTTTTGTATCCATAGAGACAGAAGCCCAGGGTGATGCTACCCCGGGGCATCAGGAGAGCAAAATGTGATCTTTTAAGTAACAAGCACCAAGACTCAGAACCGGAAACTGGGTCGGTTGCCGTGACAAGGGCGGGGTCAGAGGGCAGCTCTCAGAAGTCAGTCTCTCCTTCTACCAGATAAGTCCTAGATCAAACTCGGGTTGTCAGGCTGGGTGACAGGGGTTTTCACCTGCCGGGCCTTCTCACCAGCCACTTCATGATTTTTTTAATGAGAGAGAGAGAAAATATATCCATGAATATATTTCCTACTACACAAAAAACCCACTGGTTATGTTATAGCAAAATATGTCAAGGATTTGCCTTGCTTAACATAAATATATAAAGTATGCATTTTCTTTTCATTATGAAACAGTGAGGATTGCACACATGCTCATTTTTATTTTTCTAAATACATCCAGGTCAGTATTAGTTATGGTAACCTAAGGAACTCACGGATCCTGGGATCTCAGCTCACAGGCCGATGAATGAGCAGCATTAGGAAGCACATAGAGACCATGGAGGCAGTCTTGTTCTGCCTCTTGGAGCTTGGCAGGAGAAGTGGATGCTGATCACTGTTATTTCCACAGCAGAAGCCAGAGACCTATGTGGGAGATGGGGGAGGGGTGTTCTTCAAATGGTCGGCTGTGCAAATCAGGTAACTGAATTTCTTCTTTCACCACCCCAACAACTACTTCAACTTGTCTTATTCCAAGACAAAATAAGCTTGGATTTTATGAAGGAGAACCTGATGTTGGCTATTTGGATCTCATACAAACTTAGGATCTCTCTGGAACAATGGTTCTCAACCGTCCTAATGTTGTGACCCTCTAATACAGTTCCTCATGTGGTGGGGACCCTCAATGATAAAATTATTTTCTTTGGTACATTCTAACCGTGATTTTCCTACTGTTATGAATAGTAATGTAAATATCTGTGTTTTCTGATGGTCTTAGGTGACCCCTGTGGAAGGGTTGTTTAACCCCCGGAGGGTAGAGACCCTCGAGTTGAGGATCACTTCTCAAACCCGTTCTTTGTGGGAGGGTCCTCAGTCTGTCCAGGCTTTGTAAAGATTAGGTCATGGTGCTATTTCTGCCTCCTTGAGTCAACTCCGGTTCCTCAAACGCTCAGATGTTGCTGCACTGTGAGCTAGTGTGCAAAACCTGTTTGAAAACGAGACAGGTTTTTAAAGTTGATTCATGGGGCAGGGAAGATGTCTCAGTCGGTGCTATGCTTCCTGTGCAGGTTTGCTCCTCAGTTCTCAGTTTAGAGAAAGAAAAAGCCAGGCATTGTGGTGCTGGAGAGGGATTCCTGGTCCTCTCTGACAAGCCTCTCTGGCCTTATCCTTGCATCTCAGGGCCCAGTGAGAAACACTGTATCAAAAATGAGGTGGACGGCTCCTGAGGAATTATGCCTGAATTGAGCTAGACTTCCACAGTTATGTGCATACATATGCACACCCACCCACACATACATGTGCATCTGCACATACACACACATCAAAAGAAATAAAAGTGAATCAAGCATACTTGGGTTCACAGGGCATACACTAAATCTTGATGAGCTGATGTCTTTGGGTAAAGTGAGTTAGGGACTCTTCAGGTTTAGTTGGGAAAAGAAAATCAACGTTTATTTTGTGTATGTGGGCAGGTCGCAAAGGGCTTACACCACTGTACAGCATGCATGTGCAATAAAGAAGAAAACTTTCAGGACACAGGTCTTGCTTTGCCGGGGATTGAACTCACAGCATCAGACTTGCTTGGTGGCGAATTCCTTTATTCACTGAGTCATTTTGTTGACTGTAAAAATTATCATAATAACGTTTAAGAGCATCTTGTAAGCTCGATACAAGAGCCCAAAGAAGAATGCTATGTGTTATTAAATAATATGCTATACAGAGTAACTTTTGCTAACAAAGTTCAGGGAACAAAACCAAGTGCTTGCACTGTCTCTGCCTGACCCGGCCCCAGAAGGTGGCTCAGTATTTTCATCTCAGACTGCCTTCACTTGTGAATTGGGGCTTCTCCGTGCTACTTAGTACACCAACTGAAATATTTCATCGTTTTGGTATACCGTACAATGCTGGCTTTAAAATTGTTAATATTGAACCAGATTACTGATTCTAAAGTTTGATTTTCACAGCCCGGCGGTGGTGGCGCACGCCTTTAATCCCAGCACTCGGGAGGCAGAGGCAGGTGGATCTCTGTGAGTTCGAGACCAGCCTGGTCTACAGAGCTAGTTCCAGGACAGGCTCCAAAGCCACAGAGAAACCCTGTCTCGAAAAACCAAAAAAAAAAAAAAAAAAAAAAAAAGTTTGATTTTCAAATTACAAATCTTATTTTGGAAGATCTTCTAACAAATAACTTAGGCATATGATTACATGTAGTTCGGGCTTTACCTCTCTCTGTCCTTCTCCTTGTCCCTGTCCCTCTCCCTCTAGTCCAGGCTGGCTGTGATATCCTTGCTTGTCTTTCCGACTTCTGAGTTCTGGGATTTTAGGTGTCTGCTACCATGTCTAACTCTCATATATTTTGTTTTAATTTTTAGATTTTGCAACATAGTCTTATTTTAATGAATGCTTATATTGTTTGTGAGAAAATTGTGTATCATTTTAGAGCCTGCCTTCTCTTTCCTAGAGGGAGCCTTGCCTTGGGCCTCCAGGGTATAACACAATGGTGGCCCAGTGGAGTTAGGGGCAGGGTCTAGATGGGAGAAAGAGCAGTCAGTGCCAGAGAGAGAAGCAATGAAGATGGCTTCCAGATTCCTGCCCAGGGTGACTGGATGGTAAAAATGTGGTCAGCAGAGCTTGGAAGTGTATACTAAGACTCTAAGGTGGGGCTGGAGAGATGGCTCAGGGAGGAAGAACACTTGCTGCACAGGTGTAAATACCTACGTTTGAATCGCTCCACCCTTGTGGAAAGCTGGGGCTGGCGGTACATACAACCACCTGTAACTCCAGCAATACGGGGTGTGGAGACAGGATTACTGGAGCATACTGACTGCCGGGACTAGCTCCGGGCTTAGTGAAAGACTCTGTTTCAAGGGCAGAAGGTGAAGAGAGGGGGAGCAGGCCACGTTACCCCTCCTCTAGTCTCTGAGCGTTCACCAGCACACATATACATAAGCGCACCACACACAGATGAGCAGAACACACTTAAAGAGAACAAAAATGACCCCACAAGTCGGGCGTGTAAGGAGGTGGTGATGGGTTTTGTCCAGTGAGTAGTATGAGCTGGTTTTCCATGAACTATCCACGGAGATATACCGATAGCAGGATATGAACGTTTGCAGACATGGGAGAGAGAACCGGGATGGTGGTGGTGGGGGTTAGAAGACACTTTGGAGGTTAAAAGAATGCGGAGGATGTTGGCTCTGATAGTGAGCTTGTGATGATAAAGATGGGAGACTTGGACAAAATTTAGAAAACAGCCCATGCTCCTCTATCAGAGGTGACACCAAAGAGTCAGAGAGCCAGGGGAGAATGGTAAAAGGGCAGTGGGGACAAGCTGAGAGGAAGAAGTGGACAACAGTGTCCAACAGGAAATCACATAAGGACTCAAGTCGTGAGTAGATTTGTCAGTGAAGAGATGGTTATGCATATTAACAGGAGGGTAAATGTGTGTATACGTCATTAGGGTTTATCTAACAGCCAAAGGGACTGGAAAGGACTCAGAAGGACTGGTGTAAGTAATGAGTGCTTCCTGCACCGTGCACGAAAGAATGTATCCAAAGTTCAAATGACCCCTAGTCTGTGTGTCGACTCTCAGCTCTTAAAGATTGGTGCCCCCCACTCACCCTGTGCCCTCTGCCTGTCGCCCAACCCCCACTCATCAACACTTGCAGGCTCTGTCTTGATAATGCTTCCTGTTTCCCCTCACCCACTTTGTGGTAGAATTCCAGTTCAAACTTATATCCTGTCAGTCCCGCCATCTTGTTCTCTGGGCTACCCTCCCTTCCTAGCACAGCTCAGCAGTGTTGCCTCCAAAGCAGTTTGGAGGTATGGCTTTTGGGGTAGATTCCATAAAGCATTCATTTTAGCTGTGAAGTTCAACATTTCTGAGGAATTTTATATACTGGGTGTATTACTATAGTTCTTTGTTTTTTTTTTTTTTTTTTTTTCCCAGCATTCCCACAGTCCCAGCCTTCCCCCACTCTTGTCGGCAGTCAGCTGGCTGGGGTTGGGTTTTGAACACATATCCATTTGCTTCTCTCCTTTATGGGGTGTTCAGTCTGCCTTCCACCAGTTGAAGGCCATCCCGGGAGAAGCCATCCTATCTTACACCAGTGTCTTCCTGGAAGAGATGGATGGCAGGCTAGCCAGCACAAAACACTCCTTTCTTCTTTTTCCCAATAGTGAGTTCTAGGGTAAAGAACAGGTGGGCGTGGGCCCTCCCCAGGCTGTCCTGAGCAGTGAGGTGACCTCACAGGGCAGGTAGAAGACCTGGGTAGGGCCATTTCAATGTTACCAGGTGGCCACAGTTCCCTTTCTCTACTTTTTTTTTTTTTTTTTTTGTCTTTCATTTCTCATCTTTTGTTTCATTTGCTGTTTTTTAATACGGAAAAGCAGCATTTACTCTTTCAGGAGTTCCCAGGCCTTTCCCCAATCAGGGAAGAGGATCTCTCTGTGACCATATTTGTATTTGGTGCCCCCCCCCCACACACACACAGAGAGAGAGAGAGAGAGAGAGAGAGAGAGAGAGAGAGAGAGAGAGAGAGGCAGGCAGATAGACAGACAGACAGACAGACAGTGAACAATCAGCTTCCTCCTGACGTCTCTATTCAGTCTCTGGAACACTTGGCCACTCTCTGAGGAGGGAGATGACAGATTCAAAGGGTTGGGGACTGGGGACCAGCTCAGTGAACCCAGTGCTCAAGAATAGACTTTAGGAGTCCTGGAGATGTTTTGTTAGTGAGAATCTGGGGCGAGGTTGTCTCGGGACCCACAATGTGGGATGCGTCTGGTGTTTCCAAAGCTTGAATGGCCTTTGAGAGGATGCAGTGGCTGGCTGACTCCTGGCCAGGCTCCCGTGCCCGTGTTGGGCCTCACCTTGCTGTGAATTTGCTCAAATGCTAGACACACTTGGCGGGGTGTCAGCCCGGAGCTGCTACACGGTGTCATAGATGCCACCTCCTTTGTCAGCTGTCTCTGTTTTGTTAGTTTCCATGCTAGGCTCCTGGTACACAGATATTAACATCTTCTCTGAAGCTTGTGGTGGGGCATTGTGGAGGTTCCATCTTGTACCCCAAACAGTTGTGCATCGACCGTTTCTAAAGAAGGCGAGAAGTGAAGTTTTGTGCACAGGTAGAGAACTCTTCAGGTCAGAGGCCACACTCCATAGGGCAACGCACACTTCCTTCTGTCTTTAAGGACCTGATTGAATCCACAGAGGTCACATGTGGCCCTGTATACAAATTTGCAGGTGGAATTTGATCATGGATGTGGAGAAAAGTTTGATTTGGGTCTTTAAAAAAAAATCTAATAATGAAAATTTGGACTTAATTCAATTTTTAAAAATATTGGTGTATTAAGTAACAGTGTATTAAAGTTTAAAATAAAAGGCGCTTTTAGTGTTCATGTGTCTGATATACTGCCTGCTGCCCTAAAATGGTGTCTCCTTTTTGGTTTTTCATTGTAGCATTTGGTTAGTATTTTGTCAATAACATTGAAAGAGAAGTGATACTATGCATGTAAGCAATCAGGTTAAACTGGAGTCTAAATTTTCTTTATAGAATAGTTAGGCTTATGTAAGGACATAGGTAAATACCCTTTCTTAACTTGATTTGTACTTTTAAAGTTGGTATATTTAATTAGGATATATTATTATTATTATATTTCTTCAATTTCATATAATCTCCCCTCCCTTCAGTACTTTCTGTGTCTTCCCCCTCTCAAATCTATGGCTTGTTTTTTTAAATTATTACCATTACAAGTACTTATCAGTTAATATAAATCATAAAATACATATATGTATAGTATATAATATATAAAACATGTAATATAAATAATACGATACATATAAATATAACCTACTGAGTCTATTCAGTGTTGCTCTTATGTGTATGTGTTTAGGGCTGACCACCTGGTATTGAATAGCTAATTACGGAGCTCCTCCCTGGGGAGGACTAATCATCTTCCTCTCTCATCAGCCATTAATTGTCTATGGCTCTTTCTTTAGGGGCGGGTCTTCCATGTTGGGATGATGTCAGGGGCACTGTGATTATTCAGGTCTTGTTTAGGCAAGATTCTTTGTTTTGATTCTTTGTTCTTACAGTCTTTCCGGCTTCTCTTCTGCGATGTTCTCCAATGGGGCTGGGTACCCCCCTAATCACTTGTCCTCTGCATTTCATCAGTTGTGGGTTTTCTGCAATGGTCTCCATCTGCTGCAAAGAGCATATTCTCTGACAAAGGGTGCAATTTTACATTCTCCTCTGGGCATAAGGATAACTGGAATGCAGTTAGGGGTTATAGTGGCTTAAGGAAGAGGCAACAGTACGTTCTCCTTTAGGTTCTATGGCCTCACCCGTGTGTCATGGGTAATTGTCTGGATTTACAGTACGAGGCATGGTTTCCGTCCTACTGAGTGAGCCTTAAGTCCAGTTAGACAGCTGTTGGTTACCTCCCAATGAGAACTGCCGTTCTATCATCTTTGAGCATATCTTGCTCTTCTGGTAATTGTTCTTTGCAGGAGTCACAGCTGGGCAGGGCAACTGATTACTTATCTCCTTTATCACCTTGCTAAAGTGCTCAGGGAAGAGGCTTCTAGGTCATATTCAGTTCAACTCTTCCAAGTGCTATGTCTGGAGCACGTTGTATCTTCAGTACAGGGTCTTACCTTCAGATTCTGGGAGGGAACCAAGGGCAACAGCAATAGCCTGTATCGTTTTGGGAGTTCTTTGAATTCCCCTGACCAAGATCTCAAAGGGAGATTTCTCATGCTTGGTACTGGGGTTTTTGCAAGCTAGACTACAGATCTTGAAGAGAGCATTATCTCCTCTAGTGGGGGAGATATTATCACACACACACACACACACACACACACACACACACACACACCCCAAATAACCTAATCCTAAAGCTTGAAAGAAACGCTGGACTGGAGAGATGACTCGGCCATTAAAGACCAGGCTCACAAACAAAAATAGAAGAAAAGCACATAAAATCCTCAACATCACTAATCAACAGAGATAAACAAGTCAAAATTATTATAAGGTGCCCCTTAAAACCCCTAGGTAGGCTATTAGCCAAAGGAAAGAAGAGGGAGGGAGGGGAGAAGAGAGGTGGGCAAGAGGAGAGAGGGAAGTGCTCCAATAGCATAGAGATATTTGAGACCCCGTGTATGGCTGGCAGAAATGAATAACTGTATAATCACTGTGGAAAAGAGTATGGCAATACCTCAAAAAATTAAAAACCAGGATTAAAATATGATCCAGTAATTCCACCTCTGAATATGAGAGATTGGTGAGCACAACAGTTTTAGTCATCAAAGTTAAACCGTGAAAGCAACTTGTTTCCATAAGTGCATAAACAAAATGCAGCTTATCCACATGGTGGAATATTGTCCTGCCTCCAAAAGGAAGGGCATTTTTATATCTGCTACACCACAGAAGAACCTCGAGAGCACCACGGTCACAATGACACAAATACAGTGTGCCCACTTAGATAAAGCAGAAGTCAGGATCACGAGAGACAACCGAGGAGTGGCTGCCAGAGGGAGGAAGAGCTAGGGAGCTGCTGGGTAATGGACAGAGGCCTTTGGCTTCATAAGGTGAAGATGGCCAAGGAAATGGATAGTAACAATGGAATATTTCTGATGTATTCTATCTTACCAAGCACCTTACAGTGACTGAGATGGAAATTTTGTATTATGTGTATCTAGGGCCATGCTAGTAATTTTCTGATACTAAGGATGTTTGCCTAAAGTTATATGTAATATATATGTGTGCATGTGGTTATGTGGTGTGTTTGTGTGTGTCTTTTTGCTTTGAGGTTTAACAATTCTCTCTGTATTGGGGATATTAATCCCTTATTAAATTTATGATTTTCATTTTTTCTCCTATTCTGTAGAGGGCATTTTTCTGTCGATAGTGTCTTTTGTATATAAATTAAAAAAATTTAAACGAAGCTCAATTCACTTATTTTTTCCTTTTAGTTTTGAAACTATATACTTGGTATATGTAGTAAGGACAGCGGCAGGCTGTGTCCTGTCATCTGACTGGCTTACATCCAGGCTGGTGGGCTGCTTGTCATCCCAACCATCCGGCTAGCTTATACGCCAAATAATTACACAGAAACTGTATTCATTTAAACACTGCCTGGCCCATTATCTCTAGCCTCTTATTGGCTAACTCTCACATCTTGCTTTAACCTGTATTTAGTAATCTGTGTAGCACCACGAGGCCGTGGCTTACCGGGAAAGACTCAGCATATCTGACTCTGGCGACTTCATGCGGCTCTTTCTGACTCTGCCTTCTTTCTCCCAGCATCCAGTTCTGTCTTTCCCACCTACCTAAGTTTCTGCCCTATCAAAAGGCCAAGGCAGTCTCTTTATTTAACCAATGAAAACAATACATCCTACACCAGGTATATTTACTTTTTTTTTTCTTTAAAAAAAAGCAATTTATATAACTGACAGGGGAAGACTTCTACTCAAACCTTCCCGCATGTTTAACAAGCCTTTTCTGGTCACCCAGCGAGAGCAGTGAGCAGCAGTGACTAGAGAAGATGTGTCTTACACACAGAGGCTCACCCTTCTCTTCCTCTAAAGTCACTCAATGGTGACAAATTTAACAATTTTTTTTTTGTTTTGTTTTGAGATGGGGTTTCTCTGTGGCTTTTGAGCCTACCCTGGAACTAGCTCTTGTAGACCATCTTGTAGACCAGGCTGGCTTCGAACTCACAGAGATCCGCCTGCCTCTGCCTCCTGAGTGCTGGGATTAAAGGCGTGTGCCATCACCGCCCCCAAATTTAACAATTCTAAATGATGAGAATTTCAGTCAAAACTCTTACAACTTTCCATCTTAGCATGTCTAAAGCCAGCAACACACGCGAATCAGTCACAAAACCTATCTAATCAGTATTTCTCATCTGATACAGAAAACCAAATATGTGAATTCTTAAGCCTTCTTTAAGACCTTTAATATTATAAAAAAGATCTGCTTAGCCATTTTTATGTGTATGGGTGTGCGTCTTTATGTACAAGCAGTCACATACATTCACATACATCTGTTTATGTGCGTATTTGTGTATATGGATTCGGATATGTGTGTGTGTTTGGGTGGTGTTGGGAGTTCACACACAGCGTACATCTGTGGGTAGAGGCCAGAGGTTCGCTTCAGGTGTTCCTCAGGTGCCATCCATTGGTGTTTTCTTGAGACAGTGTCTCTCATTGGCCAGGACATCTCTGATTGTGATAGACTGGCTGGCCAGTGAGCCATGGGGATCATTTTGTCGCCACCCCTCCAGCACTGGATTTACAGGTGTGTGCCACCACGCCTGGCTTCTTTTTACACAGGTTGTGGTTGTGTAACTCATGTCCTCGGGCTTGGAGCTCAACTATCTTTCTGGCAATTAGATTATATTTGTGAATTCCCAGGTTGAATATTGGGGGTTCCCAAAGATGGGCTGCCTTGGTGGATGCCTAAGAGACACTGTTGTCTCAGGAGAGCTAGGGGACTAGGAACTGTGGCTAGGGATTCAGGGGTCATGTACAAGCACAGACAGACAAGCTGAACTTGACATTCACATTGGGCATACTCATCCCTTCTCTTCGGAGGACCATTGTACGTTGTTAGCCGATGTGGGTGAGTCAGTTACTGAGTGGGGCCCATCATCCTTGCTTCAGGCATCATCTGGGCCCCGAGAGCCCTGACATATTGACTGCCTGGTTCTTAGGAGTCTGGCTGCTTGGCTTCTGGAGGCTCTCACTTCTCTGCAAGGTTTGTTGTCACAGGTGACTGAGACCTCTCTTCAGACAAGTGCAGGCCCTCTCATTGTTTCGCGATGCGAACACGAACGTCCCGTGTTCCCCACAAACGACATGTAATTCAAACTTAACTTCCCACAAATTCCCAACCAGTCCCTGCTTCATAATCCACCCTTTAGCTCCGTCTACACAGATATTCTAAAATTATGACTGCATTTTTGCTTTGAGCCCGTCTGTGGCTCCCAGTCCACCAGGAGTAGAATATAAAACCTTGAACATGGCCGACAAGTCCCTGCATGAGCTACTCTCCCTTCCTCCATGACCTCATCGCCCACGACTTTCTTGCTCAGCTCTGATCCCAGCCATACTGGCCTTCTTGCATTTCTTCCAACAGAAACCAAGATTCTTTTCTACCCCAGGGCCTTTGCATGGCTGTTCCCATGGCCCCAAACACCATCTCCTTCCCTGCTTGAGGAATTCTTCATGCTATAGACCTCAGCTCCTGCCATGGAGGTTCTGCATCTTCACAAAATGTGGCACAGAGTTTTGGCTTTAATGGACCTTTCTGCATTTCTTTTCCACTAGACCATTCATCACAGGGAGCCATATGTGGTATTTCACACATGCGATCTGCTCGGTCAGTGACTGTCACAGTTGTCGCAGGATTGCCATCACTCTTAATTCATAATTGTTATTATGAGTTAATTAGTGTAACCACTCTGGCTTCACGAGAGGTACTAGTAATTGTTGATTTGAGATATCTAAATGTCATAACTCACATTTATGAAAACATTAAAAAAAAAACCCACCTCTATGGCCCTTTAGACCTTCTAAGCCAGTAGTTTTTCTGATTTTTGCATTTTAGCAAAAGGCACCTTTTGAGGGATTGTCTTGATTTATAAAGAGACTGCTGAACATTGGCTAATAGGTTTCTACTTAGTAATTAATATTGCTTGATGTAGTTATGCATTTTATATGTGACTTGTGGCTTTTTATCCCCGCCCCTTAGTATCCGCAGAGATATTTTTTTTTCTTACAAGAGATACTGGCGATAGATAGATAGATAGATAGATAGATAGATAGATAGATAGATAGATAGATAGACAGACAGACAGACTAGATCTCATTGCCTTTCTGCCTCCTGGGAGTCTTGCCCAGGGTTTTCTGAATCTTAACCCTTTAGAGCCCTTCGACTGCTGAGTTCCCATGAAGGCTTCCTATTGCTGGCTCTGCATCTCATCTTGTCACCCATCAGCGTGGAATACCACCTTTAAAATGATTGGAAACGTCTCCTTGTCACAGATGCACTAAAAAAAAAATGCTCAAACGCCAAATGACAGATCTCTTCGAGAGGCAATCAGCTTTATTATCGTTGTTTATAGCTCAAAACGCATTTTTGGCAACCCAAGTGGGGAGGTGAGCGTGGCGGATAAGAATGGGAGTGGCGGCGCGTGGCGGGGCTGGCGGCCAGGCCGGGCGCCTTTAACTCGGCGTGACCTCGCGTCTGGCCCGCGCCCCCTCCTCCGCGCGCACCGCTGTCCTGCAGCGATTGGTGCTTGGACCATAAACAGCTGTGCAGGGCCGGGCGGTGCGGAGGCCCCGGGTCCGCCAGCGCAACCAGGCCACCGGGGAGTGACTGCCACTCAGGATCGCGGAGGGAACAGGCCGTTGGCGCGTGGCAGGCAGCGTGGGCCTGGCGTCCCCGCGCGTTCGCGGCGCCCCGTGGCTCCGGCTGGGCGCAGGTGGGCCGGGCCGGGCGCCGCGTTTCGGCGCGTTCCCACGAAGGCTAGCCCTCGGAGCGAGGGGGAGGGACCATCGGAAAGACGTGGAACGATCCGCGCGGTGTCATCGGCAGGGCCCAGGCCCCGCGTCGTCGTCGCCGCCGCCGCCGCCGCCGCCGCCGCTGGGGCTTTGCTGCCGGGATCCCCGCTGAGCCTCTGCTCAACCCCGAGATTAGCATGACACTGGGTGGCCGTCCCGCTTCCTGCCGTGCCAACGCGCAGCGCGCTAGTCACCGGGCGGCGATGGCCCCGCGCGCGGGCCGATCGCCGGGCTCCGCAGCCACCGCGGCCCGTGAGTAGGAGCATGCCTGCGGCGGGGGACCCACGCGTGTCGGCACGCGCCCCCACCCTCCCGCGCCCCCGCCAGCCTTGGAAGGAGGAAGCCTGACGCGGCGCCGCGGTCGTCAGCACCCATTGGGCTCTTCCTGCGTTGTCGCAGCGGCGGTCCCGGTGCTCCCGCGCGCCCCCCGTTCGAGCCTCTGGAATGAAGATTGCCTCCCGAGGACTGCGGGAGAAGCAGAGGCAGGCAGCGCCGGGGACTGCGGGCCTCGCGGCTGGGAGGTCCGGGGGGACGCGACTCGGACGCTGTCATCCCCACGCCGCCTCGCGCTGAAGCCTCCCTGTACGGTTGAGGCTGCAGCCGCCCGGTCAAGCTTCCCGGGCGAGCGATCCAGGGTCGGCCCCCGGAGGCCTCGGCTTCCTCATTTGTTTGGGTCTTTTGTGCTGTGGCGCACAGTTGGCTAAGCACTCCTGCGCTGAATCGGGCCATTGTCTGCGCTCCCATTGCTTCCACGCTGCAAGTCTCGGCGCCCCCACCCCGGCCGCCCCCTCCCGGCAGCCGAGCCTCCCAACGTGCCTTCCCCCCCAGGAATCTGGAAGCTGGAAGCCGGGAGGATTGCAAATGAAGTGGAATGCATTGTGGGACGAGTGTAAAATCGGAGCCTTCGCCGTGGGGGTGTGGGGGGGCGTGGGGAGGGCCGGACCTGCCTCTGGCGGTGTAGACACCGACGAGAAGAGGGGCTGGGGAAAAAAATGCGCGCAGAATCCTCCCGGGTCGTGGCCGCGGTAGACGGATGAAGCAGCGCGTTGCGCCCCGGCGCTGAGGCCCCACTATCGGGGCACCAGGGTCGCTCTTGCCCACCATGAAGAAGACCCGGAGCACAACCTTGCGGCGAGCCTGGCCTAGCTCGGATTTCTCGGACCGGGCCTCGGACCGCATGAGGTCCCGCAGCGAGAAGGACTACCGCCTGCACAAGCGCTTCCCCGCGGCCTTCGCGCCCCAGGCTTCTCGGGGCTACATGACATCAGGTTGGTAACCACTGTTCAGCCGCTGGCCGTGTTCGGTGCGCCTCGGCTAGTTTGGGGGTTTGGTGGGTAGAGGACCTGCTGTGATGGATGTGCTGAGTTATGGGGAGAGCAGGGAAAAATTAGCTCCCATCCACCATTTTGTACCTCTGCAAGATCCTCAGCAGGCCCTCTCAATATGGGGTTGGAGAGCTATTAGTTAGGTAAAATCGGGGAGGGGGATCGAGCCGAGCATCTGGTCTGCAGGGAGATATGAGGACTGCAGCCTCCCTGAGCTTTGTGAAAGGAGAGCCTGCGTCTAGGGTTGCCCGCAGTGCCAGGTTCGCCTATGCCTGCATTATGACCAGTTACCTTAGAGGGTATTTAAACAGACAACACCCCCCCTCCCGCCCCTTAAAAAGAAACAGGTTCCATGCACCGTTCTAGATGATTTGAGGTTCTGCCCATGCCCATCTGAGGCTGGTTCGTTTTGCACACAGGGACTCTGCTGGGGCTCCTTGAATGCTTGGGGCGGGGGTTGTGGTGTGTTTGCATACGGAATACTCAAGGATTGTGGGTGGACTTAGCGTAGGTTGCATCAGTGCTGTGGATGCAATGGAGTCTGTATCGTGTTTTGCATGCCGGATGGGAAGGACAAACACAATGGTTCACAGAAGTGAAGGCTTCAAAACAGGTTTCCTGTGAAAATGCACCGAGTGTTCTGAGCCTCCTTGAATGAGCAGGTTCTCTATGAATTCCATTCGCTGGCTTTGCTTTTTGTGACTTGGGAACCCGGGGATACTGTACTTGAGATGCTGAAGGGAGAAAAGCCTGGGAACCTTGTGGTTTGTGTTCCTTACTTGTATGCAAAGAGGTGGGAAGATACCAATGTTTTCATTCTGGAAAAAAATTAATTTGCTTTTAAATGCAATGTAAAGGAAGCATGGAGACTGAATTCTATTGCTAAGTCCCTGTACCAAGACGCCCTAAGCCCTGTCTTAACTGGGGAGATTGTTCTAAGTCTGTGGTTGGTTACTTACAGTCTAGGGTTACTTTCTCCTTAAGTAGCAAATCCTTTTAAATTGGGGTCAGTATCTCACACTTCAAAAATGTCCCATGACCATGTCTCCATTTGCGGAAAAGCCTCAATCAATGTAACTATCCTTTTTATTGCAAAATCGGGCAAACATAAGGGATGTTGCGTGCTATTTTGGCAATCACACTCGCTGGATTTTCTCTTTCATGGAAAATTATTTTTGGAAAGGAAGTGACAACCACAGTTTACATTTAAGTAATCTAAGTCGTGGCTGTGGTTGCTCCATTCTTTACTATCAGGACAGTGGACGTACTGTACACCTAGAGCAAGCTCTATACCCTGTACATAAACCTGTGTCTACACGGTGTTAGGCTAATCCCAGGCTTCTCCCACTCCACCCTGTACATAGACCTTGTGTCCACACTGGGTGTTAGGCTAATCCCAGGCTTCTCCCACTCCACCCTGTACATAGACCTTGTGTCCACACTGGGTGTTAGGCTAATCCCAGGCTTCTCCCACTCCACCCTGTACATAGACCTTGTGTCTACACGGTGTTAGGCTAATCCCAGGCTTCTCCCACTCCACCCTGTACATAGACCTTGTGTCCACACTGGGTGTTAGGCTAATCCTAGGCTTCTCCCACTAAGGTTTGGATGCTTCCATTGCATCCTCAGCACACCCTTCTTTCTTGCTCCCCGCCTTCCAAGAAATCAGAATTGACAGAGTGGTTGGAGGGCAGGTGCTATGAGTTCTCCAACAAGCCTGCAAGACTTTGTGTAATAATGTCAGGCACATTCCCATGGATTCTATTTTTATCTGCTTCATCATTGCTTCCTCGTGATCACGTTTTCAGACTTTGCAAAAGAACTCCGTGATGGCCAGTGCTGCGAGACATTTTTGAGGGCATGAGGAAGAGTCTTCCAATTTTACGTGATTCTTTCATGTCGTTCTGTGTCCGACCTGCAGATGGTCAGATGGCTTTCCTGGAATAACCTGTTCCAAACTGGCAGTGTTCTGGCCAGATTCAATGTCAGGTTATTGTTGAGATCAGAGCATTCCCAAGGAGAGGGCGGTGTCATTTGGTGGAGTGTTCCTGAAGACCAGTGTCTTGCTAGATTCTTGTGAGGATCCAGGGTTGGACAGAGCGTGGGCTTTGTCCAGGATGTCTGCTAGTACCTGGAATGAAAAGCGGGTCTAGGGTTCATTGAAAGAAATAGTGAATCCCAAAGCAATTGCTTACAGTGAAAGCATTGAGAGGGCGGTGGACCCTTCCTCCTATGTAGCCTTTTGGTTGGGGTGACTCTAGAGAGCAACCCTCTTTTTTATATCCCTCCCCAAATTTGGCTCCTTTCAGCACCACGGGAGGTGGTGGTAGCTGATGCTGTGTGAAACCCGTGGAGATCATTGGAGGAAGCTCTTCCTCCAGAAAGGCGTGAATGAAATCTGCCATAACAAGTTGGTTGTTCTGGGTGCGAGCTGGAGCGTCGTTTCATGTCTCGTAGCATGACAGGAAATGAAGCAGCCTAGAAACGTGAAGGTTTGACAGCTGCCGGCTCTACTTTTCTATTACCATGCTCCATTTTAGTCAAGGAGAGTTTGTGGTGTAGGTAAGTTACTTGGATTCAGAGATCAGCCTCTTCAAAACTGTGCTACATAGTCTAGAGCAGCTTCGGTTTTGAGACCTTTTAGAAACGCCCCTAGAAAATATGAAAATTAAGCCGGGCGGTGGTGGCGCACGTCTTTAATCCCAGCACTCGGGAGGCAGAGGCAGGCGGATCTTTGTGAGTTCGAGGCCAGCCTGGTCTACAAGAGCTAGTTCCAGGACAGGAACCAAAAGCTACGGAGAAAACCTGTCTCAAAAAAAAAAAAAAAAAAAAAAAAAAAGAAAAGAAAATATGAAAATTAAGGAAAATAACTTTAAAAAATCTTTGAGAAATGAGAAATCTCAGGGCTGTTTTACAGGTATGCACTGACAGCTGTCCCGGATTTAGCGCGGCTCTCTAGCACATGGTAGGCACTTCGAGAGAAGTTGTAGGCCTTTATGATAAGTTTTATGAGACAGCACCATTTCTAATTGGTAATAAGTGAATTACCAATGGGAATGTGATTTACAGCAGTGGGCTTGACCTTTGACCTTGATTTTTTTCCCCCTGCTCCCTTCAGGAGAAAAATTTAGTCTTATGAGGTCAGGCCAGACACACCTGAGGCTGATCAGGTCTTACAGGGAGATGGTTGGATAGAAACCTGTGAACCTTCTGGTTGTGTAGACCATGGTTTCTTCCTATGCCTCTTTTCAGCTGTCAAACCTGAAGTTTGATAATCCTAAAAGTGCCCAGCCTCCCAGCAACCAGAGAGTTCACAGGCCAGGAGAAGAGTTCATTGCTCCTCCTGCATATTCATTTCCCAACAGTGGCTTCTAGGCAGAAGTGTGGATTGGGGGATTTTGCCTTCTATTCAAACCAAGATGGCTGCAGAGCGTGCTCAGCCTTGTGAGAAGAAAAGAGGTTAGATCCAGTGGATGTGGGGCCATTCTGCCTCAGTTTTCTACCGCTAGATAGAAACTGTGATGTTAGCTAGTGGGAGTCAAGCTCCCCAGTGAAGGAGGAAATCTGTGTAGTTCTCAGGACAGCCGCAGTTGCAGCCATGATCACAGACCAGTGTGGAAGGATTGATTGGAGAGCCTTTGGTTTTGAGTGCGCGAGGCCTTTAGAGCCCCCTCTGTTCCTGTGTGAGTGTCCTTCAAGACATTCATTCAGATGATGCCATGGCCCCTCATTTCCTTTGCTCTCCCCTTGGGCTGTACTGAGGGTAGTTGTTGCTTTTTGTCCCAAGTATTCTGGTGGGTTGTCTACCACTGATCAAGATTACAAGTTAGTTTTTCTAGTCTTCCGGTTCTATTGAGCATGCCTATAAAGACTTTGCCTGTTAAAGAGAATGCCAAGTGGTGGTTAGGTTTAGGTCAGTTCTCATGTCTTGAAGTCAAACCTTTAAGGGAGAAAGCTAGTTGTTCTTAAAACTATGGCCCTGTGTGATTTGGAAAGAGAGATAAAATGAAAGCCCTAAAATGACATCCTAAAAACAAAAACCAAAACAACAACAACAACAAAACTCACAAAAAAGTCAATTAGTTTTGTCTGATGATGATTTGATTAGTGGGGAGACATGGCTGGCGTACCACTTGATTAGGTTATTGGTTTTCACCGAAACTGGTTCCCGGGTTTTACTATGATCCAGTTCCTCATGCGCTCTTATTTTAAGAGCCGTGAAAGTGGAAACGGAACGCTCAGGGTCTGATCATGACCTGTTCATGTCAGTTGTGTCCCCTACAGTCAGATGACCTCCCTCCATCCATAAAGAGTCCTCTGGCTTCATGCCTTCATTATAGAGGTTTCATAAGGAGCAAGCTTGGGACTTCCGAACTTCGCACATGATTGTTAGGAGAGCCCTTAGTCCTCATCTACATCCCGGAGTCCCACACTTCTCTAGGAGGGAGGGGTGCTCTCATGTTAGAATCTTGCTTCCTGCCATCCTTAGGCCTATGTTAAATGTGTGTTTCCTGGCATTTTATAGGTGACAGGTTTTAATAAACAGTGTCCTGTTTCTTACCTTTTCTTCTTCTGCTCTCCCAACTGTCTTACTTGTAGCTCCTTGCACTGACCGCTGTCATCAGGCGAGTAGAAGTGATATCTTTTACACGCTTTGGAAAATTTTCATTTGAAAAAGGAAAAGAGTATGCTGTATAAAAACCTTAGAATGCTGATAACTTCTGGGCATTTGAGGCCTTACATTCGCTGTAACTTCCCAGAGATTTGGACTAGATTGGACAAAGGTGTGTTCTTTGGTACAGGATTGTTTATGCTGAAAGCATGACTTGAGTGTAAACCCTGGTTAGGTTCTGGTTTCTGGGATGGCACACAGACTTTGGAGTTTAGTGCAGCCTTCATTACTGAGTCATGAACCTGTGTGATGTCTTGACTATAAAGGTTTCTCGGGGTAGTGCGAGCAGAGTCTAGTCAAGTCTAAATTTACTCTGGCCATAGTCACACAAGAATGAAATGACACGAGTGGTTTTTAAAGGAGCTAATAAACTTTTCCTTAAGTAGTAAATCCCCGGACTATTTTTATGGGGTATTGGAATGTGTAACCAGCTGGCCACAAAATCCTATTGCTTTCTACCACTTAAATATTTTTAAATTTGCATCCTTGTTCTTTATCCTAGCTACTTAGATCTTCTGCTCGTCTTTATTATCTCCCAAAGGGACCAGTTTTCCGGGCCAATCCATTCTTCTTGGGACCCCAGAAGGCTTTTGGTTTTGGTATCTCCCCTCCTCACCCCCGGCCCAAAGCAAAATTGGAGAAGTTGCTTCTCTTTCTAATACATCTCGTGCCTGTGGATCAAGTCCTGTGTGGACTGTGGGCTCTAGGAAGTCTCCACGGTGGGACTTGCCCCGCTGTTTGCACATCTTGCTAAACTCCTCATTACCCTATTCTCCGGATCCCGTGTCTGGGAGCTCTGTATGCTCATTTCCTCCTCAAGCCGCTGTGTCTGCTTCAGACTTTCTGTGACACCGTTTGGGTCCCCCACCTCTTCAGGTCTGATCCAAGTCCATCTCCCCTTCCAGAGCCTGCACTTCTTGCCCACCCCCTGTATTTGAGATTAGGTTTATAGCTCAGACTGGCTTGAATTTTCAACCTCCTGCCTCCGTCTCTGGCGTCGCTGAGAGTGCAGGTGTACCCCAGTGTGCCCCTTCTCTTTCTCTTCCCTCAGATCCTTTCTGTGACAGTTGCTTTACGCCTGGGTCATAGTAGCTTCACATTGTGCTTGCAGCTCCCCTAGTCTCTTCCTTTACTGGACAGCCAGCTGTTCGCCGATAACACCTGTTTCATTTACGTCTTCGTCACGCCAACTTGGCACGTATCAGGACTCGGATGTCTTTTAGATGAATGACGAAGACATGACTGTTTTAAGAAGAGGATGAAAGGAACGATGTCTGGAAGTGGGGATATGAGTCATCTCTTTATAATGGGAAACTTACTATAACTTAGGATTCTACAGACCATGTATTATTGTATCAAATATCTATTTATTTATGTTATGCAATCTTAAGATCCTACCATCAAACCATCTCCTGATATACTGGTGGGGAAGCAACCCAGCTGTTTATGAATGAGCCTTTGGAAATCGGGAAGCTGGAGTATATACAGTCAGGAGCCAAGGAGAGCAGTTAAGTCTGGATTGGTGTAGGGTGAACAGGGCTCAGCGATGGGCAGGATACCACTTAGCACCTGGAGTGGGTACTTCCTGGAGGTTATTAGCAGTAGCTAGGACTTAAATGGAGAAAAAGAAGGGCTGGGGGAGGCTGGGAAAACAGTACGAGCCAGATACAGAGCTGTGGGGAGTTTATCACGCTGTAACCTTGGGATGTAGGCAGCCGTATAACCAGGCAAGAAAGGAACCTGAAATTTGGGTGAATTTTGAGTTTATGAGGCAAGTAATAGATTTGTGACTTTAGGAGGGAACTGGCAAAAGAAACATTTGAGGAAGGAGTGCCTTGCGTGGCTTGTTGGGTAGATGGACGGCCATGAGAGGCTACTGCTTCGAAGACCTGCAGGAGGGAACTCATGTGGTGATCCCGCAGTAGATGAGAAAGGGCCACCTTAGAGCCACATCTCACTACGTCAGACACCACACTTTGTCCTTTTTGTCTTAACTATACTCGACTTGTCGTAGACTGTTTTCTCTGGGGCTAAGAAGTTTATTTGGCACACAGCTCTAGTGACTGTAACATAATGCAGATGTCCGTGTGGGGTCTCGCTGTCCCTCATTTTTCAACGCCCCAGTAGAATTGATCACGCGCAGAAGCACGTGGGCTAGACGCACTGTACAGCACCTCTCCTGTAAGAGAATTGGTCGGGTCATATCAGACATAGCTTCCTCCCTCCAGGAAGGTGTCAGACCTTTCCCCAGGACAGCACCGTCGTGTCTAGCCACCTCTTTAAAGGTCCACCACAGTCACTGCTGCTACAATGGGGACACAATGGGGACCAGGCTTCCAGCATCGTCGGTTAGCTCACCTGTACTTTCCAGATTTTCTTACAACTTGATTCACCTTTTAGTTAAATGAGTTAGAAAGAAAACCCCTTTTCTGTGAAAGTGCAGGTTTCACTTGATAATTATATTTTTTGAATTCTCACTAAAACGAACCTATAACTCTTCTTTATTAAAACATTTAACCAGCTAACCAGCTGAAAAGAATCCGTCGGCTTGATGGGAACTGTGTACTTGAACGGGAACTTGTACAGGTCAAGGAGGGAGGGTCGGGAGGAGAGCTCTAGGGAGCACGCGGCAGACAGAAGGTTGGATTGCTCTTTGGAACTAGTTGGCTTTAAGAAGTAAGAGAAGCCGGGCGGTGGTGGCGCACGCCTTTAATCCCAGCACTTGGGAGGCAGAGGCAGGCGGATCTCTGTGAGTTTGAGACCAGCCTGGTGTACAAGAGCTAGTTCCAGAACAGGCTCCAAAACCACAGAGAAACCCTGTCTCAAAAAACCAAAAAAAAAAAAAAAAAAAAAAAAAAAAAAAAAAAAAGTAAGAGAAAACAAAAGTCACCCTTGTACCTTGCTGGTGGGGATGTTAGCTAGTGTAGGCCCTGTGGAAAGAAGGGTGGAGAGTTCTCAAAAGTCAAAGTGTAGAATCACTTCTGGGGACACACCCAGAGCATATAAAAGAGAGATCTGCTCATCCGTGCTCCCCGCCGCACTGTTCGCAATAGCCAAGTTATGGAGCTAGCCTAGCTGTCCGTCAGCATGAACGGTAAAGAGGACATGCTGTAGATGCTCACAGTGTGGCTTTGTTTAGCTGTAAAAGAGGAGGGAATTGTGACATTTGCAGGAAGATGAGTGGAATTGGAGGTCGCCTCAATAAGTGAGAGAAGCCAGGACCAGAAAGACACATATGTTTTTGTTCGTATGTGGAGTCTAGATTTTTACATGCACACACCATGCAGGCATGCACGCATGCACACACATACACAAGCACAGATATACCCACGCAAACAAAGAGATACACACACTGTCTTATTTGGGAAGGGAGACCAGCAAAACGGGTCACAAGAGAGGGTGATGAGCAAATATGAGTGAAGTACATGATACACTTGGTTAAAAAGTCACAAAAACCATTGCTTTGTATAATAAATACACACTGATTAAAAAAAAAAACATACATGCATCAAGATGTTGCCTCTGAAGACTATAATGAGCGGCCAGGAAGCTGCGGAAAGTGGAGCGGATGACGAGCTCCACTTTGAATGAACAGCGACTTCCGGGAGCAGGGTGGTCCTTTAGGCACGCTTGCGAACGAGAAAGGTTAGAGGGCTGGAGGTCATCCATACGGAGAAGCAGCTGACACCAGGATAGCCCAGCTCTTTTGAACTTTACAATCCGCCTCTCAGATGGCCTAAGTTATTTTTATTCCCAGCAGATGGAGAGTCAACTGGATTTCGCTGACTGAGTTCTCCTTAGGTTTTGAGAAACACTAAGAATCGTCATTGAGATTGCTTGCAGGTTACTCCCCTGGTCTTAAGAACGAAGCGTAGTGTAATTCTTAGGTTAGCATTATTGGTATTTACACTGAGTCTGTAGCTATTTTGTTTGGTTGGCAGCGGGAGCATGCTTTGGGTATAGAAACTCGGGTTTAGAAAGCATGAAAGCGACACAAGTCACTGCACAAAAGATGAGACCAGCTACGTAAATAATGTATGTTTCAAACATCTGCCATATACCTATTCAGTGGAAAAATTATAGCTTAGGTAACTAACACTGTTAAAAAAAAATCTCCATTTATCTTTCTACTTTAATCCATGATGACTCCTCCTGGCCAAGTTTTCTCTTTTTGAAGATAAAAGAGAGATATTTGGCAGATGCCTGCAGGCATTCGGGTAGAGGACGGGCGCCTGGCCCTAGCCTTCTAATGGCCGTAGTTTCTCAGGGAGGGACTGTTTAGCAGTTAGCACCCTACCTCAGCCCACCTGCACATTTCTGTCTGGCCTCCTCCTCCAGGACACCCAGTACAGTCTCTACTGCTTTTTGTGTGCCCACTGTTTGCTTTGAAATGATTTCATCAGTAGGTGAAATGATGTCCATCGTGATCATTGAAGTGTCTCTGTCGTTTTTGTTTCCCCACATCTGGGTGTCTCTCTTAAAGAAGCTCTGGAGCCTGTCATTATGTATTCCCAAATATGCATTCAAGTTCTAGCCTCTGGTGCCTGTGACTATGAACATATTTGGGAATATGGTCTGCATAATCTTGCTGAGGTGCTGATTAGCGGAGTAGGATGGGCTTCGCCTCCATATGTAAATAGAAAGGATTCCAGTTGAAGGGGGGGGGATCATGTGACTGAAGGGGCTGATAGGGGAGTATTCACAAGCCAAGGAAGGCCAGTGATTGCTGGCCATCCGAAGCTGGAAAGAGACCCGGGGTGTCTTCTCCCCCAGTGCCCTGGAAGGGACTAGCTTTACAGATCACTGTAATCCAACCTTAGGAATTAGAATCTTTTTCTCTTGTTCTGTGCTGGTTTGTATTGCTTGTTTCAGGCGCTCTAGGACAGGAATCTTCCCACCACTGGATAGTCGGTGGGAGGCAGAGGCTGGCTTCTCTATGGAGATGCTCACTTGCTGCCTGATTGCACTCTTGTCAACTCCACATGGAGATGGGGCTAGAGGCCTATTTCTATTTCTTTTCTTTCTTTTTTTTTTTCAGTTGTACATGCCCTTGCCCTTCCTGACTCATTCCTGCCCCGCAGGGACGAACTGGCGGGGACCATGAGGCGTAATCTCTGTGATGGTGGTGAGCTTGCAGTAGGGTAGCAATCCCAACGCAGTCGTAAGCTACGTCTGTGTGGCTGTGCTGATGCTCTTCTGGGTGCCAGCTGTTCTTTTGGGACTGGCTGTGACTTCTGACAAAGACCCTTCCCTTCATAGAGTGTCTGTGTCTTCAGGGTTCCAAGCCTGCCATACCCACTCTGCCTGGTCACCTGGGAGTCACCTAATATACCCTAGACGAGAGGAGGTTGCTTTTCTGAGAGGCTGTGAGCATTGTGAGTGACGGCTGAGAGGCAGGCCCTGGGAGCTTGGCTTCACAATTCCAGGCTTTCTGCCACTCCCGGAGCAAGGCAGCGGAAACGTTAGCTGTTTTCCTAGGATCTCAGTTTCCTGTCTTGAGAAATGGGGATCATAATGGTACCTCCTCAGCAAGCACTGGATGAATTATGGGAATTCATCTGCATAAGCACTTAGAACTGAGTCTGATGCCTTACGGGGCATGAGACTGGAATTGTTTACTCTTGGTGGTTTTTAAAGAGCCAGTGCTGACTTGTATTACCTGTAGCTGAGAATCCCAGCCAATTAGAGCGGCAATAGCTGTCACTTTAAATATCAAGTATTGATCTAAAAAATAATATAGAAACCATATAACAAATACAGTTTTGGTTTTCACTTTGCAGTAAGCAATGTTGCTTTCATTTTGAAAAGTTTCCAGTCTTTTCTTACTTGTCCAATGATAGCCCCGTCTTGTCTCAATGATAGCTTCACGTTAGCTCCTTCTTGGTGTTTTGAATTTCTTAGAGCAGTGGTTCTCAACCCGTGGGTCACAACCCCTTTCACAGGGGTTGCATGTTAGATATTTACACTATGATTCATGACAGTAGCAAAATTATATCAACAAAAATAATCTTATGGTGGGGTGGGGGAGGGTCACCGCAACATGAGAAACTGTTAAAGGGTTGCAGCATTAGGAAGATGGAGACACCATCCTAGAGGAAGCCTGATAGTCTTTGAAATGCTGGCTTGTGTTCTCATCGCATCCTCGTACATCTCTGCAAGCACTGAACGCTGGTCATCGCTTTCCTGTGTGACCCCCTCCATCAAGGTTCAGAAACGTGGTGGCTAATAGTGTACACGTGTAACTTCGAGAGCGCACAGGCTTGTTCAGATTCCCGTCAGCGGCAGTGTGGACTTGGGGTTCTAATTCTCTTTTGAGCCAAGGCATAGTTAGCGCCCGGAGGGATGCGAAGGCCCTGCTGAGTAATTGTGGGTATTTGTCACCTTGCTGCAGTCGCTGAGCCCAAAGGACAAACAGGGAAAATGGTGCAATTTTTATGGCCACTGGGGTGAACAGGTGGAGCCTCTGCTTCAGGGTTTAAAAAAAAAAAATACCCAAAGTAGATCTTCTGGCAGTGTTGTATAAGAAGCTCACTTCCTTGACTCTATCAACTGGCTACAAGGAAACTTTTGTTGACTTTTGGAACATAGCTACACAGACCTGGGCATTCCCTGGTGTTTTACAACCGAGGGTACAGAAGGAGGGTGCCAGCAGCCAACTTGTCCACAAGGTCAGACCAAGTTCAAAATCTACCTAAGTCGGATTCTTAGCCTCTTACTCCGGAGTCATTTAATCAGAGATCAAATATTCCATTTCTTACCGATCTTGATACATGATCTGAGGTGAGCCCACGGAGTTCCTCATTTATCTAAGTAGTCTTGTTCTCAGATTTCCAACTTAGGAAAAATGATCAAGAACCTTTATGACGTCGACATTCCTGTGACATATAAATCTAAGAGACCTTGACTTCACTCAACATCATCTCATCAGATGTGGATTGACTGGAGATTCTTATTTGACTTTTTGGATAAAGGGGGAAAAGAGCCTTCTTGGAGGTGCCATCTGGGCCACGTGTATGTGTTTCCATGTGCAACAAAAATGGGTCTCACAAAACTCACTATGAAACAGGAAACAATGGTAATATTTTCCAAGCAAGGCCAACTTGGAGGGAAAGCCGAGGGCAATGTCCCCTTTAAACCAAATGCATTGTCTCACCTTGGATGGGTCTTTAAGAGTAGGGATAGTTCTGGGGATAGTTGTGTAATAAACAAAACGGGCCGTGTCTGGCACAGTTTGGCCCCACTTTTCACAGGTGAATCTCTGCTGCTTTCCCAGGAACATGGTTTGTAGCCTGACTTGGCGCTCTGAGATAACAGTTGAGCTGGAGAGGAGAAAGCGCCTGCCACCCGGCTTAGCTATCAAAACTGAAACCTCATGGGAACCCCACCCAGCTAGGGTCAGGAACCTTGGAGCTTGGAAACCTCCTTGGTTACTACCTGTGTCATTCCTGGTCATTTTCAGTATGTTGCCCCATTGGGTCCTGTCTTGTTTAGGATTTCTATAGCTGTGAAGAAGCACGGCAACTCTTATAAAGGAAAACATTGAATTGGGGTGGCTTATAGTTTCAGAGGTTCAGTTCATTATCTTCATGACAGAACATGGCAGCATGCAGGCAGACATGGTGCTGGGGAAGGAGCTGAGAGTTCTACATCTTGATCTGCAGAGAACAGGAAGTGAACTGGGTGTAGCTTGAGCTTAGGAGACCTTAAAGCCCACCCCACAGTGACACATTTCCTCCAATAAGACCACACCTACGCCAAGAAAGCCACACCTCCTAATAGAGCCACTCCCTATGGGGGCCATTTTCATTTAAATTATTACAAGTCCTCAGTGTTCCCTTCCTTCAAACCCAGGGGGAAAGATATAATGAAAGCCTAAAGGTGGGAATAATTTGCTTTCTGTGGTCATGGCCAATGAGTTAAACTTTAAAAGCTGCCTTTTGTGTATAAGCAGACAAGGCCTGGGTTTCACCACTAATGCTTAGTTTCTGGAGAATATGGAATTCCATGCGTCAACACCCGATTTTTTTTTCTTTTTGTATGTGTATGTGTGGTTACTTAGTCATGGGGAGAATGACACAGAACCTGCACTTTGGATGCTTTGTTATTTTTTTTTTTCCATTGTGTGATCAAATACTCAACAAGAAGCAACTCAAGGCAAGAAGTATTATGTTGGCTTACAGTTGGAGGGGTGCGGTCCTTCATGGTGATGGTGGGCAAGACTTGGCAGGAG
This sequence comes from Chionomys nivalis, assembly GCF_950005125.1. Classification (NCBI taxonomy): domain Eukaryota; kingdom Metazoa; phylum Chordata; class Mammalia; order Rodentia; family Cricetidae; genus Chionomys; species Chionomys nivalis. The sequence goes on from NC_080105.1 coordinate 30,572,800, forward strand.
CATGAAGCAGCTGGTCACATTTGCCTCAGTAACCGGAAGGCAGGGAAAGACAGGAAGTGAGAGGCCAGCTGTATAACTCCAAGGCTGTTTGCAGTGACCTACCTCCTCCAGCGAGAACTCACCAAGCAAGGCCTCAGCTGGGGAGCAAATATTGAACCTGTGGGGGACATTTCCATCCTAACCATGACTGATGGGACTAAGTAGTGTAGAAATTCTGTCTTATGGGCAAAGCATTGGAGCTGCTGTGATCAAACACAGCCACATAGACAGAGACTCCTGGGAAGCCTTGGTCCTTTGGCTGCAATTGATGCTGTAGGCTTATCAGAGATGTGGCTAATGGCTGTGCAGTGTCTTGGAGGCAGGTCACTGGGAGACAGGGTCTTAAAAGGTGTAGCTAAGCTTGGCAGTTCCAGGGATCAGAAGGTCACCTCTGTCTTCTGGCTGTCTGACTATATCGTTATAGAACACAAAGCCCCTGATGTTTAAGTGTCCAGACAGACACCTTACATTTTACTCACATTCTCCCAAGGGAGGCATCTGTTTTTTTTTTGGTTTTTCTTTTTTGGTGCCCCATCTACAGAGTACCAGACACTGCGTTGCCATCACCTCACTGCATGGCCACCACCAATGAATATGTTAAATAGCACAGTGACACACACACACACACACACACACAGTCTACTGACCGACTCTCATGCATGATCACAACACATCTTTAATTACGAATGCCCAACTAAGGCTTTTCATCTAAACCACGTTAAAATTAACTTTAAAAATATGTGTGTGTGTGTGTGTGTGTGTGTGTGTGTGTGTTTGGCATATGTGTATATCATTCGCCATCATATTTTTATAAAAGATTTATTTACATCTATGTGTATATTTGATTTTTGTTTTTTTTAAATATTTATTTATTTATTATGTGTACAGCATTCCTTCCATGTGTGCCCACAAGCCAGAAGGGGGCTCCAGGTCTCATTATAGATGACTGTGAGCTACCATGTGGCTGCTGGGAATTGAACTCAGGACCTCTGGAAGAGCAGTCAGTGCTCTTAACCACTGAGCCATCTCTCCAGGCCCTGTGTATATTTGTGTATGTGTGTGTATGCATACGTGAATGTGTGTGTTGCATATGTGCACACATACATTCAGTTGCTCTTCTGGAGGCCAGAAGAAGGAGTCAGATGTCTCAGGCCTGGAGTTACAGGAGGTTGTGAGCTGGACATGGGTGTTGGGAACTGAATTGCAGTCTCGAGTGCTCCTAACTGCTCAGTCAGTTCCCCAGCCCCACCACCATTCTTTTTCATGTGTTTGCTTTTGTTACACAGGGTCTCTCTGTGTAAGCTCTGGCTGTCCTGGAGCTTACTCTGTGTCCTTGAACTCAGAGAGTGCTGGAATTAAAGACCTGAGCCAGCCACCACTGCCTGGCTCTGTATTTTTTGAGACAAGATCTTTTATTGAATCTGGAGCTGACCTTTTGGGTAAATCCCCCGGATACCTCTGTCTCCACCCTATCCAAGAAATGGAGTTATAGGTGTGGGCTATCTTATATGGGTCCTGGGAACTTGAACCTACATCTTCATACTTGCTCTGCATACAGTTTACCCGCAGAGCCATCTCCCCAGCCCAGAATCAAGTTTCTGCTTTAGATTAAGTGGTCACTATTTTCCCTTTCATTCTCTGAGTGTTTTACCTTATACTTCCTCTAAAGTAGGGGAAAGAGGGGTGGCTTCTCCTGGAGAGGCCTATGTTGAACCGAGGGGAGCAGTTTCGGAGATTATTCTCTGTCTGTCTTAATGAGGTTTTACTTAAATATTTATGGATGTCATTTGAGACTGACCCCTCTTTAGCCCGCTAAAGTTCTGTGGATCATCTTGCCTACTCTTGGGAGTAATAGAGCCCCTGGGAACTGTCGGGGGTGGGGTGGGAAGCTGTTTCTTACCCTTCCTTTTCTTATCACCAGGAGTGGGTTTCTTCACACCCCTGTGAGCTCTTCTGATGCCTTAATTGGCTTGATGTTATCAAGCTGTCACTCACAGGGGATGTCCCTGATCCTAAGGGGAGATCAGTCTTGACTTTGCTCAAGTCCTAGGTCGTAACTCGTAAAAGGAGCCTGACAACCTCCCGTGCAGCTCTGAGTGAGAAGAGTTGCATGTAAATTCATAATCTGGTGTAAGATCATCATTTTGTTCACTCACAAAGCATTTTTTTATTAGATACATTATGTATATGATGCCAGACAGATATATACATATATGTAGTGTGTGTGTGTGTGTGGTGTGTATGCATATATGTGTGAGTATGGTGTGTTGTTGTGTTGTGTTTGTGTGTGCTTGTGTCTGTGTGCATGCAGAGGCTACAGGAAGAAACAGGTCAGTGGTCCTCGATCCGTGGGTTGCCACCCCTTTGGGGTCAAAGGACCCCTTCATAGGGGTCACCTAAGACCACCCTGCAGATCAGACGTTTATATTAGGATTCATAGCAAAATTACAGTGATGAGATATCAATGAAAATAATTTTATGGTTGGGGGTCACCACAGCATGAGGAACTGTGTTAAAGGTCACAGCACAGGAAGGTTGAGGACCACTGAGGTTGGGTGTGCTGTCCCAAGACTCCTCACCCCATTCCCTCCAGACAGGGTCTCTCACTGAACTTGGAGCTGAACTGGTGGCCATCAAACGCCCACAATCCTCCTGTCTCCTCTCCGCCCCTCTTAGAGCTGGGATGGCACACAAAGGCATGGCATACCCAGATTTCTCTGCAGGTGCTGGGGTTCCAAACTCGGGTAGATCCTTAAGTGTACATGCTCTTAGCCCTTAACCATCTTCCCCGGCCCAGCAGAGAATTTTCTTCTGCTCTCTTAATTTCTCTTGTACTCGTATGGAGTCTTTTGGTTGTGAAGATGACTGAGGAAAAGGGTTAATTGTAGCCTTAACTTCTGCCATGTGTTTTTGGAAGCATTTTGGACTAAACACACTCTGAAGATAACCACAGGCCAAATCACTAGGGAGTTGACAGGACCCGACGCAGTAATTCAAGATGACGTTATCAGGCAAAGAAGGCCTTGTGTAGGCCTGTAGGTGTGAGATAAGATTAAATCCAACATAATCAAGAAGTTAATAAAATAGGAATCTGGGTGAATCTGATGATAAAGATATAGATGGCTAAAACTGGGGTAAATGAATGATGTCTTTGCCAATCAGTTAACTGGTTTAGAATATATATTAAATGTGTATTATAAAATCTTCCCTTGGGGTGGGGGTGGGCTGTCCCTGTGTCTCCTTGTAGGCAGTGACTCCAGCTGAGAAAACCCTTCGCAGATCCCAATCCCCTGTGGTTTCTCAGTGTCGGGAGGATGAGTTCCACTGCCCAGGGTAGCATAGGGTATGGGAGCAGGATGGAGATATCGCCTTTATTTAGTTCGTTCTTCTACTGGTAAAAATGTTCTGCAAAATCTAGAGCCAATAAGATCCTCCAAATTCGCAACACTGAAAGTTAGCAAAAATCTGGGAAGCTCCCAGTTCTCAATGTACCTAAGAAAAGTCAAGGTTTTAATCACATGTTTTCTCAAAATTTCCCAAATGTAAAGTAAAAGTAGTTGAAATTATTTCTGCTCTAACACTTTAATCCTTTATAAACAAAAGCGTTGGAGAAATAAAATCCAAAGATGATAGCTTTTAACTAAAAAAAAATGTGATCACATTTTTTTTTCTCAATTTTTAAACTTTAGGATCAAGGCACCAGTGTGTAAAAGGTCAGGTTCTCTTGTGTTCCATTTTTCAGGATTAGAATTTTAAAATGATTTTCATGGTTTTTCTTTGAACTTTGTGTTATCATTTTATGTCTAATGATTTGCTGGGGCAACTCTGAGTGGTAAATTGCAGCTAAGGACAAGGGTGAGTTGGGGCTCTACAAGGCTCCAGCTTCAGTCGGGGTGGGGTCAAGAGGGGGACTGTAAATAATACGCAGGACCCCCAGTGTAGGTGTTATGTAGCCCCCACCCCAAGGGAAGATTTTATTTTATTTTTTTTATTTTTTTATTTTTATTTTTATTTGTTTTTTTTTTTTTGGTTTTTCGAGACAGGGTTTCTCTGTGGTTTTGGAGTCTGTCCTGGAACTAGCTCTTGTAGACCAGGCTGGTCTCAAACTCACAGAGATCCGCCTGCCTCTGCCTCCCGAGTGCTGGGATTAAAGGCGTGTGCCACCACCGCCCGGCAAGGGAAGATTTTATAATACACATTTAATATATATTGTAAACCAGTTAACTGACTGGCAAAGACATTATTCATTTACCCCAGTTTTAACCATCTGTATCTTCACCATCAGATTCACCCAGATTCCTATTTTATTAACTTCTTGATTACGTTGGATTTAATCTTATCTCACACCTAAAGGCCTACACAAGGGCTAATAAAAAAATAAGACTTTTTGTTTTTAAATAAAATGTTTTTATGTATAATCTGAAATTTTCATGCATTTTACCGTATAATTTGGTCATGTCCCCCGTGAGTAGGAAGATTTTTACCAGGTCCCCATGCTGTGCCCCTTTGAGAAAATAGTTTGTCCCTAAAGTGAAAATGCATTTAATTCTGTAAACGTGTTTTTAAGTACGCTTTTAAGAATCAGTTCCTGTTTTCTTCCTCCCGGTCCCTAGCAACCGCCATTCTGTCTCTGTTAATCTGAGTAACTGGATACCACATAGAAGCCCTTCTATGCGGAATCATGGAGGATTTGTTTGTGACTGGCTTAATTTTACTTCACATCGCGTCCTGTTAAGTTCAACCATGCTGTACCTCCTCAGATGCCTTTTCTTTTTCAGGATAAATGGTATTCTACTGTGTGTGTGCATCACATTCATCTTCCCATGAACGTTTGATTCAGACGCTTTATTAAGGAAGTTTTATGTTGAGATCATGCTTCTAATTCCTTTTAATAACTTTTGGAATTGTTGGCTCTTACAAAGTTTCTGTCTCTCATTTTATTTATTTATTTATTTATTTATTTATTTATTTATTTTCTTTTGGTGAGGTGTCACCAAACTTTTCACAGCCATAGCCCCATTTTACGTTGCAGCCAACAATGTACAATCCACCATTCTAGATTTCAACACCACTTCAGATTTTCTAGATGTTTTAGATAAGGCTGCCGGTGAGCGCGAAGTACTTCTAGTCACCTATCTTAAGACTATGTATTTGAACTGGGGCTAAGTAAGGGTAAGCTCTTTTCCTGCAAGTAAGAGAACCCACATAAGGAAGGACAAAGTAAAACAAGCATCTGGAATAACTCACTGCGGTCCCCAGAAGCTAGTCTGGTGTGCTTCATGGCAAACAACAAGACACACCATTTCAAACAAGTTGGAAGGTGAGGACTGACATCCAAGGTTGTCCTCTGAGCTCCTCACACATGCTGCGACATTCAGGCACCCACCCCTACACACACACACACACACACACACACACACACACACACACACACTTTTAAACAGTGGTTTCACAGTGCTGTTTCTTTATATGAAGGCTCTAGTTGCCCACTAACGACCACAAGGGAAGGCGGAACTAAGAGACAGGGCCTCCTTGTTTTCTTGTTCGATTATTATTCTCTAAATTGTTTCTAAATGGAAGGTGTGTTTAAATATGGACATAATTTCTAATTATTCAACTTTGATCCCCATCTGCAGCGTGTGCTGTAACATGTAAGGGCATGAAGCCCTTCAGTCCTTGCCTTCAAGTTGCTTCAAGTTATGAGCATAGAATATACTGGAGGTGGCCTGCAGAAACCAAAATGCTGCTCTCTCTACAGTTCCCAAGCTTCACGGGGGTGGGGGGAGTGGGGAGGGTAGGACGGGGAAGGGGACAGGGACCGGGATGGACACGACTCAGGATGTGTAGTGTGACATCCTCAGGCTCCACTTGGCAGCACCGTGTTGTCACTGTCCCTGCCTTCTAGCGGCACGCAGCAGGAAATAACTGTGGCAGGGACATTCTGTGTAGACTGCAGTTCCTAGACGCCATCTGGGGACCGGCATCGAAGTCGTTCCTCCTGCAGCATCATCCAGGGAGCTCGTTAAGCAGCCACACATCTTGGCCTCATTCTCAAAGTATTTGTAGGCTTGGGACAGGGCCCAGAACTTTATGTTTTTAAACACTCTCTAGGTAATTTTGGGTATGGGAGCCACTGATTTGCCATTGTCTCATACTGTGGACTGCCCTGTCTTCATTTACTTGTCTCTGCGTCCAGTAAGCTGGTATCAATGCCTCCAGGGGAGGCCTTGACGAGTGTGTTCCTCTAGAGCATTTAGAACTGTACTTAGGTTCCGGAAGCCCATACCTCTCTGGAGAGTTAGGAGTGGGGGATGTCATGGAGCAGGGGCACTCAGCAGAGCTAGAAGGGACAAGGAAGGACCCCAGGAAGGGTGCAGAAAGCCCCAAGCCATCAGGAAAAGCTCACTGAAGTCATCCCTGCAAGGGAAGGGCTGTGGAGATTGGGGGTGGGGAAGGCTAGAGATAGGAGGGGTCACAATAAGCACTTCTGTCCCTTTGGAAGCTAGCTAGGTGTGGCGAGAGACGAAGACACAAGAAGGGAGGAGCCAGCGTAGAAAAAGACCTTATATTTTAAGCCGAGAGCTGTAGTTTTGTTCTGAGTATAATAATACGTAACCCAAGAATTTTAAGTAGGGGTGTGGCATGCTGGGATTTGCATTACAGAAAGGTAACCCTGACTCAGGTGGATCTCGGTGAGCCAGGAGGTGGAAAGGCAGAAAACGGGTACTGTATGAGAGGAACATGCCCAGAGTGTCTGAAGCAGATACGGGCTATCCTCTGGGCGAGGTGGACCAGGAGAAGGGGAGGGGTCAAAACCACCTTGAAGACAGAGGTCGGCAGAGGGCGTGGCCTGAATTTGTGGTGGCCTCCAACTTGTATGAGTTAGGGATTTTTATAAATAGTCTTCTATGATCTGAGAGCAGAAGTACAAACAGCAGACCTGTGGTGTGTAGCCGAATCTAGACCAGAGTGGAAGCCATTGGGACATTACCTTTGGAGGTTTGTTCTTGGTGGAGAAACATCGGCCAAGGTGCAGTGTGGGAGGAGCTGACCCATCGGCTCCGCCTCATCTTCTGGATAGTTCTGAGCATGTTATTCTGAATATCCAGAAAGAGGGGTCTTCGAGCTACAGAAGGCGAAAATTCTCAAACCGAACCACCAAATTCACCTCTAAAGTTGCCTGAAGAATAATTCGAAGCAGACGCTGCCATTGTTAAGGGTTATTTCCTTAGGACAGTCAGGAATCCTTGCTAGCCGTAGTCAAGAAAAATTGATCATTGAATTAAACCTTTGTCAGGCGTGACAATGTAATACATCTAACTTGGACCGAACCACACTAATTTGAGATAATTGGGAGGAAGACCTGTCTAAGGAAGAGAAAGATTTAAATGTTACGGAATATTTAATGAAAGAAAGCTATTCCTTTTATGTCCTTAGGCCATGTAACGAAAGGATAAATTATTTATAATTAGCATATCAATTGTTGCCATGGCAGAAGTTCCTTAGCATTTGAAAACAGGTTCTTTCCATCTTCAGTAACAGGTACAGTCCTCTGAGATCTTATTTACACCATTTAATTGCACTGACCAAAGGGAAAGTGACTGTTAACTTGGCCCTCTCCCATAATCTCCACACTCAAAATTGGTAGATTGCATACGAAAACGAGGCTTTGTTACATTGAGGAATCAGTAGGATATTTTTGTGTCCTACCATCTGTGTGAGAACAGATGCGCTTCTGAAATTGAAGAGGAAATGATACCTATGTAAATATTCAAGTCAGACGGGCGAAATAGTCAAGGTGAATCACAAAGTAAAAATTGAAATTTAAGATACGATTTTCAAGGCAGGGCTGGGGATGCGGCTATGTTGGTAGAATGCCTGTCTAGGCTACACAGTGGTCTGGGTTTGACCCCCAGTGTCATATAAAACCCAAATATGGTGCCACACACCTGTGTTCTCAGTACTTAGGAGGGGGAAGCAGGAGGATCAAGAGTTCAAGGTCGTGTTGGAGCATGTCCTTCATGCTAGTCCTGGGGAGGCCAAGGTCATTCTCAGCAGAGTGCTAAATTGGAAGTCACTCTGGCTATATGAGACCGTGCCCCCAAATAAATAAAGGAATAAATTGAATAAATAAAATCAAGATGAAGTAATAAATAATTAAAGAAAACAGCCAACCAAAGCACCCTAAATGATAATATGTTTCTGAGACAACTAATAAATGTTTTCTTTCGCTAGGAGATATTTTAGAATTTGGGATACCTTTCACGTATGGAGGGCCAGTTAGGTGACATTAATATCTTCTCATTTGATCCAACGACCACAAGTATGGAGTTGGTTGCATCTTTGTGTCCATTTATGGATAAAGAATTTCTGGTTGAACGTTTTACGTAGCTGGTGCATGGCAAAGCTAGGATTCCAATTGAGATCAATTTGGTTTTCTTACTATGAACTATTGGCACTTCATCCTCTGTCTTAGGATCAGGATAAAGTAGGCAGAGTCTTTAACTAGATCCATAAGAGAAGCAGACATTGGGCTAGGAGTGAAAGATCAGCTGACTGTTGACTCCGAGAAGGAAAGCGCTGGAGTCCCGGAGGCAGCCAGTAAACCACGAGAATCCAAACACTGCGTTCTGAGGCGCATTATTCATAGCCGGAGTTGCTCTGCAACCCCCTAGTGTGGGATTCTCTGTACACGTGAAGATCTTTTCTGTGGGTTTTCTCTAGCAGAGTCCACACTTAGTGGGTCAGGGCTGGCAATGTGAGAGGGGGCTTCCTGAGTTGGAGTACACATAAGTGTAGCCAGCTCTGTAGCTCTTCCGTGTCCCGTGTGTAAAATGGGACCATGTTAGCACCTACTTCCTGAGACTGTTCTGATGATTAAATGCCCTTCCTAAATGGAGAGCATGAGACCATTAACTGGTGTGCCATTTATGCTTAGGCAGTCAAGTTATTGTTATTAATAAGTTGAGAATCTAAGGTTGCCATTGGCCGTTTTGGGGGTTTCTAAAAAGGGATCATTTGATTCTAAGAGCTTTTCTCTCTCTCTCTCTCTCTCTCTCTCTCTCTCTCTCTCTCTCTCTCTCTCTCTCTCTCTCTCTCCCTCCCCCCCCCAGAGTGATAAGGACTTAACTGGCTATAATTACAATGGCCCCTGACCTATAGGAGGGATCTGAAAGACCGTTTCAAAGAGATGGGCTTTGCAGGATAGACATGGTATTTTTCAGCGCACGTGTGGCTGATCTGGAAGTAGCAATTAAAGCTACTAGTCATGAGGTTCCCAACCAATGTTTTTGGCTAGGATGTAGGAGTATGTGCGTGTGTGTTGGTGAGCATCCTAATTATCGTCTTGTTTTGCCCTTTCTGGGACAGACGGTGTCATGAGATCTGTGAGGAACTGCCATCAGTTGGCCTGCTCCTCTTTAGGAGAGACCCTCCTTCCTATTCGCAGACAAATGAGCAGTGCTCAGCAGAGTCTGGGGTTCCCAGAAAGCTTTCCAAAGATGCATAGAGCTTCGCCCCCTCCTTGCTACGGGTCAGTGGTCCTTCTGACACTGTAATGGGACGAGCACAGCAGCCAGGAGGTTCTGTAGAGAGAACACAAAGGGAAAGGCACGTCCAGATCCTCAGGAGCCCATAGGGAGTTATGCCAGTCACTTCATCTTGCGTTTTGTTGGTTGGCTTTGTGGTAGCTTTCTTCTCACGGATTCATTTTCAGTCCCGGTGGTCTGGAGTCTGGAGTGCATGTGTTTGGGTTGGTGTACCCAGGGAGCAGGGCAAATGTACTGCTTGCTAGGGCGTCGCTGTGTCTGGTATTGTCCTCCTGTTCATCTCTTGCATCTTTTCCAATTAACCTCCAAATTCTTAGACCTTCAATAGACCATCAATAGCTGCCTTTATAGACAGAAGATTATAAACTATTGGGATTAAAACCAAACAAAACCAGCACATGCGTAAAAGGCCACTTCAGTGTCTCCAGGGATTGGTCTTTTCTGGATTCTTGAGACATGCATATTCCAGTTCCAAAAGGACGATGGAGGGAGTGGCAGCTGCGGGTCTCAGGGTTGAAGAATGGATCGGGGACTTCATTTATTAATATGTGATCAGGAAGGAGCTCTGGCATAGATAGGAACGTCATCTTAGGCAGAGTTTGATCCTGTGTCCTGGCAGTGTGGACACAGGCCAGTGACTGAGTTGGTGGTGAACCTGCCGTTCACTGTGGTTGCCTGGGCCTGCTCGAGAGTTTTTGAGAAAGGAGAAATTGTCTTTTCAAAGTGGCTCCTCTTCTGGAAGATGATCCTAAAAAGATACTAACTACTACTGCTGGTCCTAGGCACCAACAGACAATGAAGAAATCAGGCAGAATCGTAGTTCTCATCCAGAGCGGAAAATGCTTTGAATGAAACACAGCACCTTGTATGACGTAATGGGGATGGTTCACCAGACAGCTGTTCCCTTCCCAAATGCCCTCACGTGGATACGTCAGCTTGCTGTCATAAACTTCATACCCACAGTTTAAAGATCTAAAACAATAGTTTAAATTTTTAGTCATGGGGCAGTTCCACGGGATATTGCCACGATCTATAGCATGGGACTTGGCCGGAGTCTTGGGGCCTCTGCATGGCCTTTGGCTCATTTCTTTTGTGACCCATACAGGGGAGGCCCATACTGTCCAGAGCTGACAGTGTCATTAAGTTAGATATAGTATGCTCTTTGTTGATTCTGCAGTGATATTTGCCTTCCCTTGACTAATCGGATACAGAATTTAGATAAATGTTTTGGGAATTCAAGGGGAAGTCTGGTATCTTCTCTCTTTTTCCTACATAAAGAGTAGCGTGTTGAGTCGTTGCCATAGCCGAGTATTTTAGGGACATAATTTATATCAATAACCAATTAATTGTTGGTCATAATTAAAATATTTTAAGGGAACTGAAGGGAGTCATTGAAGCTTTGGGATAGATTCTGCCAGGTTCTTCTGAGGCCTCTCTAAATATTGAAATCAAACGAGCGAAGAGGGTCCCTGCTAAGAATTCCTAGCCCTCCCCTTCTCCTGCCAACCTCATATAACACTGAAAATGGTCAAAGCCAAAATATGGAGAAAAGTTAAGTATGATGTATGATCAACTGGATCCATGTACCCACACCAGCACAACTCCTTCACCCAAGGCTCAGACAGCATGATAGGAGAGGGGGTGGGAAGGTTCCAACAGACAGGACCAGGGATGCTGTGAGCCTGTATCTCCTTGAGACGACAGAGATGCGTCATTCATGATGCCACAACAATGTGGCCAAATAAGGACAACACAATAGGCATGTGAACATGGGAGGCACAAGCCTCACAGGGCCCCACCCCAGACAAAGAACTGTAGTTGAGGGGTTCTGAGAGCTGGAGCAGTAGACTTCCCCCAAGGAATGAGCCTCCTAATTGGTTCCTCAGCACCACGTGGTCAGTCCTGCAACTATGTATATGCAGCCAGTTGTATTGGTGTAAGTAGCAATAACAAGAAGAGAAGGCCAGGCACACACCATTAATCCCAGCACTCGGGAAGCAGAGGCAGGTGGATCTCTGTGAGTTCTAGGCCAGCTTGGTCTCACTCGGGAAGCAGAGGCAGGTGGATTTCTGTGAGTTCAAGGCCAGCCTGGTCTATAGAGTGAGTTCCAGGACAGCCAAAGGAAGCACTGTCTTGAAAAACAAAAAATAAATGAATAACTAAACAAACAAACAAACAAAAAACTCAATGCCCTCCTAAACAGCAACAATTCCATCTCAATAAAAACGAAGAGGAGGCTAGAAATTTGAGAGGGAGTTAAGGGGAGCACAGGAGGAAAAGAAGGAAGGAAGGAAGGAGGGAGGGAGGGAGGGAGGGAGGAAAGAAGGAAGGAAATGATGTACTTATATTAAAAAGAATAAAAAGGCCAAGGCAGCATTGAGTGAGGAAGGTGACAGAATCGAGGGGTACTCTGTTCCCTGGGTTTCTGAGGTCTAGCAGCCAGCATTCAGGCTCAGGGCTCTGTGATTGTTTTTGCACAGTGAAAAAAAATTACAAGTGATTGGCCTAGCTATAGATCTCTTGTTTTAATGAGGAAATGATTGCCTAATGCCAAGTTGAAAAGTTTACTGTAGGGGCTCAGCAGGTAAAGTACCAGCATGAGGACCCGAGTTTGAATCCTAGACCCCAAGTCAAAAAGGCAGACATGTTTGTAACCCCAGCACAGCACGAGGACCTGAGTTTGTGTCCCAGAACCCATATAAGAAAAGGCAAACACGACAGTGTTTGTCACCCCAGCTCTGGGGAGATGCAGACAGAGCCATTCCCTGGAGTTCACTGGACATCAAGTTCTGGACTGGTAAGCGACCCTGCCTTTAAGAAAAAGATGGATATAGCACTAAAGTAGTGGTATTTAATTTGATCTGTGGCCTATATATAGGTGTATACACATACACAAACACACACACACATTGCTTAATAATATGCAATTCTGTTTCACTTCTCATGGGAAAACCATTGCTTAAATGTTTGTTTTTTTTTTTTTTTGATGTTTTAAAATACTGATCTAGATCTACAGTGCTTTCCTCCCTTCTTGCCTGATATACCAGCCTCTTATGTGATTGCTGTAGATGTCTTCAAGTCAAAGAGACTGAGCATAAACCTTAAGGATTGAATCAGGAATTTCTTTTGTGGCTGAATACAGATTTTTTTTTTTTATTAGGATCTGCATAGCCCTTGACCCAGGTGTTTATCTAAAAACTACAGCGTACATTTGTTGCAATCCTCACAACCCTCCCACTTAAAAAGTCACCCGTCTCTTAATTCCTCAAAGCACCTCGGCGTTTGTATCCCACCACAATGTGTTATGGAGATACCCACTATCCAGGGCTTGCTCCTATCGATTGGTTTCCTGCTGTCTAGTGCCTGTGTGCAAGGGATAGTGAAAGACAAAGATCTTCTGTTCCTGGGCAGTGTGCAGACAGTGGGGAAAGATCTAGAAAGGGATTTACTGTACTTGGAAGGTCATGATGTGTGGAGGAAGGAAAAGCTAAAATTGCGTGGGCAGGGGACGTGTCAGGAGATGACTTCACGTAGACATACAGCTGCTCTACTTATGGGGGCCAAGATGAGTGCGTCGATCAAAGGGGAGACAAGAACGCACGGAAGGTTTTAAATCTGGAGAGTGATGTCATAACTCATTACAGAAATCACGCCAAATTGGAGAGGGCGCGGGGTGGGGGGGGGCGCTGCATGGAGAAGTAAGGGCTGGTCCAGGAATCTGGGCAGGAGACAGTGATGGATTGGCAGAAAGGATGCCAGGGAGGGCCTGGTGTGAATGATGTCAGTGGAAGGCACAGTGGACTCCAGGACCAACATGTCCTCTGGAAACTCCACTAATAATGGTTGGAGATTGACAAGTACTGCAGAGGTGCAGGAGGGAGGAGTCTGGCAACACCCAGGTTTCTGGCTAAGAGACATGCTGTTTCTGAGTAGAGAGAATCGCGGTGGTGAGGGGCAGACTTTGGTGAGTTCTATTTGGGTATATGTGGGTACACAGGTGGAGGTGTCTACGAGACGTTTTGTTTCCCTTGATGTGTTAATCTGAAAATCGGCTTGTACACACCCATGCTACCGCTTACGACTTGTGATCCCGATAAAGATTTGTTGCAATTCACCCAAGGGATCATGTCAATCTTGAATAATTAGTTACTGCTTTGAGCCTCGTGAACAGTAGCATGGCCGCCCCTCCTGAGGCAGCTTAAATTTGGCTGACTCCGGGGAAGCTGGCCTCCTACAACGGCACTGTCTCCCAGCTCCTTGTCAGAACATGGAAGGTGTGGGTGGATCCGCAGCTTCAGGCCTCAAGAAATGTCCCCCACAAGGGCTCCTCATCTCGGCAATATTTATAGCTTCTTGACAAGAAGTACTTCAAAATCTCTTGTATTTATAAAGCACTTATTCTAAAGCCCAAGCTTTCCCACCAACCCTTAGATTATACATAGGACGGTGCTAAGAGGCAGATTTTTATTCTGAATGGCAATGGAGGTATAGAAATAGAATGTGGCTTTCTGAATGATTTATTAGTTACCGTTTCTATTAGCCTACTGTTTACATTTTTAATGTGCATTCAATTGAAAGTAATTCTCGTTAAGCTCTTGGATGATTTCCAAAGCAGACGATCAGGTTCACACCCAGCATTTATCTGCATTTGTGGATAGATACAAATGGTATGTTAACACCTATCCCCAAGGTGATGATCCCCAATGCTGCTGATTGAATTTGGTACCGCAGTCGAGCAAAGGGCATCCCTCCTAGGGAGTGGCTTTCCTTCATCATGTCTAAGTATTGTAGAAACTGAAGGAAATGTTTGTATAAAAATCCATAACAAACAAACAAACACCCCAGGGACACGATCTGTAGAATAGCTGCCTCTAGCTCAGACGGTTCTGATTGATGATTTCTGTTTTGAATGTGGTAACTAAAATTAGTGTTTTTATGGTTGGAAGAACACTTGTGATTTGCTTATACTTTACCTTAACGTCCCCTCTGAACCAAAAAGATTCAGGATGTCTTAGGGAGAGATGCATAAATTTATGATTCAAAAAAAAATTAAAGAAGTGAAAATGGAAAGGAGAAAATAAGAATTGGAAGCAGGCTGGAGAGGTGGCTCACAGGTTAAGAGCACTGGCTGCTCTTTTAGAGGACCTGAGTTCAGTTCCCAGGAACCACATGGTGGTTAGCAACCATCTAGAATGAGATCTGGTGCCCTCTTCTGGCATGCAGATGTACATGCGGGAGGAACGCTGCGTAGACAATGAATTAATAAAATTTTTAAAAAGGAGGTAACGTCTTGATCAGTACTCATAAAAAGTTAATTTATTTCTTCAAAGAAGAGTTGGAAAGAGCTAAAGGTGGGTGATTTTAATTAAGAGCTGGACATAGTGGGCAGTATCTGTAACTGTAGCATGAGGAAGCAGACACAGTAGATTTAAGGCCGGCCTGAGCTTCATTATCTGTCACGCATAAGGATGTAGACTAGATTCTCAATCCTAGAACAGTAACAGACAGAAAGTTTAAAACATGTGCTGGGCGGTATCAGAAAGCAACCCCAATTTCAACTGAAAGGTTAAAATAGAAATATTATATTTATTTGAATATATGTCAGTTTTCTCTTACTATCTGCTTCACTCTTTTCTAAATCAGGACAAAAGGACTCTTTAGGGGGCTGTGGTGACACACTCCTGTAATCCCAGCACTCAGGAGGCAGAGGCAGGTGGATCTCTGAGTTCGAGGCCAGCCTGGCCTACAGAGTGAGTTCCAGGACTGCCAAGGCTACACAGAGAAACCCTGCCTCAAAAACCAAAACAAAGCAAAAACAAACAAACAAAAAAATCTTATTCAGTAACCTTGATCTAGTCATTAAAATTTTATAGACATTCTCTTCTATAGTTTGCGTTCTTCATCATCTGTTTTTGTTTTTTTTGCACTGGCTTATCCAGTAATACAGTAGGTAGTGCCAGAATCGATTAAAACAAAAATTCCCCAGTCTCTACTCAGTTGTTCATTTAAGGAGTGTGATGGATCTTCCTCAACAAACCTTTGGAAAGCAGCTTTTATTTTTCAGAAGCACTTTGGCAACTCCATCCAACCTGTTCTGAAATGTAACTGACCTATGCGCATGCTTACAAACAGTCAGCACGTTGTGTGCTAGAACACCACTTCGGAAGTAACGAGGTTGCTTCGTTGTAACCCCTCCTATGACATCATGATTGCACATGCGCACTGAGCTAGCAGGGTTTTTGCGTGTACCCTATCGTCTCCGTTGCCTCTGGTGAGCTAGATTTATGAAATGAGCTCTCTCTTGAGGAAACATTTCCAAGACCAGAGTCACGGCCCTGCACAGTTCCGCTTTGATGAAACCAAGCTGGTTTTGTGCTTATATACAAGGTAGAATTTTAAGTGCAGATCATCACAGATTTTCAACACGGCAGCCCAGCAAGACACTGGCAAAGCCCGCTTAGGAACCACGTCTTGGGCTGGGCGTGGCTTTTAACTCCACTGCTCAGGAGGCAGGGCAGGCAGATCTCTGTGAGTTCGAGGTCAGCCAGGTTGCACTAGTGGGCCCTCAAACAAACAAACAAACAACAAAAGGAAATCACATGGTAGGGTGGTAGGGGTCTGTCAGAATCAAAACAGAACCTGAAGCAACCTAGAACCTTAGCTACAAGGTGCTAGGGCCAGGTTTGAGCAAGGCTCATGCAGTGAAAGTATGCTATCCTTTTGACCCCAAAGATGATACAACTGACTACAAGCTCATTGTTGAGGGCTGCCTTTCCCTTAGACCTGCCCTGTAGTACTTGGGAACCAATTCCAAAGACAATCGTAAGGCTAAATCTACCTCCCTGTTCCGGAAATGGTGGGAGGGAAATTGGGGTGAGGGGGGAAACGGTGGTGTGATTAGGGGATGAATGGTTTTAGTACTGCGAGGAACTTAAACCGAACGTTGAATTCTAGCCCAGTGTCTACTGCAACCCGGTCTGTCCAGGTCATGGGATAAAGTCTTTTAGAATCTCAGAGTCCTTCTTTACTCCCAAGAGTGGGGACAGTGCTGGTTTTATTCTTTTAATTTTGGTTCATGTTTATGTTTTTCTTGCCTGTAGTTCCTTTACCCTGTCTGTAAGTTACAGGGCATCACTCTTATTAAAACAATCGTCCCGCGTCCTTGGCCATTACAGGTATTTCTTTTTCCTTTGAATAACTTGTTTTTAAAATGAGAGCTGTGTGATAAGACTGATCGGAAGATGCAGCTTTTGGGGGTGTGCTGGGTAGAGAGTGGTTTACAATGTTGGATTTATAAAAGCTGCTGGTGGTTAATCAGATAACTTGACTTTTGAAGTAATCTGGAACGAAGTCATTTCCTGGCTGGGACAGGAGGATGGGGTTTTGTTTCATAACACAGACGTAACGAAGCCCCTTGGACACGCCAGGTGATTTGCAATCACAGAGCTTCATTCTCTTCATGTTCTGGAAGACAAATCTGAGGAGAGGATCCTTCCGTGTCCCCCTCAGCTCCTGTGACTCTGGGTATTCTTTGGCTTATGCTGTGTGTCACTCTAGGTCAAGCCAAGTCAAGTCATAGAGATCATATGACATTTCCCTCTCCTGTATCTTCTCTTGTGACCGTAGAGAGCTTGTCACTGGACATGGATCCCAGTCGGGTACCATGGGGTAATCCTCCCATCTTGACATGTCTTATCGGCAAAGGCCCCATTTTTGAATTAAGGCTACATCCATGGGTTCTGGGGTTAAGACTTAGATGACGTCATTTGGGCACCGCTAGGAGACCCTGCAGATGAGCACGTATTGTAGAGTTACTGGGTGTCTTTGAAGTGTTATCGGTGGTATGCTGTTGGCATTGCTGGTAGGGGACAGACCGTGGGAAAGCTCAGCGTGCACGGTGGATGGTCCTGGACTTGAATTCAGGCCCTACTGTTCCCGTAGTCCTGTGGCCTGGGACATGTTTGTTTCTTAACCTCTGTGCTACTCAGTTTTCTCATTTGTAAACAGACACCGGGGCAAAGGGGTATTATGTTAAAAAAATGAAACCTAAATTTTTTTAACAGTATTTTCTTTTATACAGTGTTCTGCCTATATGTATACCTGCAGGCCAGAAGAGGCTATCAGATCTCATTATAGATGGTTGTGAGCAACCATGTGGTTGCTGGGAATTGAACTCAGGACCTCTGGGCCACCTCTCTCACCCCAGTGAACTCTGATTTAGGCACTTACAATTGTTTCTGAAATCACGTTTCCACAGTCCGTCTCTCCCTTTTTGACTTTGTCTGTCGGAGGACCTTTTCTGCCTTAGTCATTGTCCCATGGTGCTGCTGCTCGAGCAGAAGAAATATCTCATTGTTCTACTTATTCATTAGCAAGTGCCAAAAGGCGAAGAAAAGTACTTCCTTCCTATCCGTTTACTGACAGTTTGGAAAATATTTTGCTTTATCATCCCATAAATCCAGTTCCTGTGGGGATGTGTGCACCTTATACAGTACCCCTCAGACCTGGGATTGGCAGGTCATGGCCATCCTTACTTCTGTCCCACTGAGTTTATCTAGCAACCGCTAACAGCCAGCATCACAAAAACGCTGCCATCGAAAGGGAGTCTCAATTCACCGCTCTTTCTGAACTACTAAACCTATCTTAGTGTTTAAAACTTTAGTCACCCAGGCTTGCTGTCCCCTGGATGCCAGACAGTGGCCAACTATCAGTTTCTAGTTTAGTAGTGCTAAATTGACCTCCTCATCAGTGACATTTGGAAACCTGACTTCTG
The DNA here is from genome assembly GCF_950005125.1 of Chionomys nivalis. NCBI lineage: Eukaryota > Metazoa > Chordata > Mammalia > Rodentia > Cricetidae > Chionomys > Chionomys nivalis. The sequence goes on from NC_080105.1 coordinate 30,591,160, forward strand.
TGTGGTGATGGTCAGTCAGCTTTATCACCTTGACAGGATCTAGAATCGCCCAGGAGACAAGCAAAGGCTTGTCTATTATGGGTTATCTGGATTATGTTAACCAAGCTGGGAAGGCCTAACTAAATGTGGGTGGCACCGTCCATGGCTGAGGCTCTCGACAGACTCAATGAGGATAAAGTGTGTTGAGCACCAACATTAACGGTTCTTTGCTTGCTGCCTGTGGATATGATGTGACCGGATGCTTCCGGTTCCTGCTGCCATGACGTCCACACCATGATGCACTGTACCTTAAAACTGGCCAAACAAGCATCTCCCCTGTCAAGCTGCTTTTGTAGAACACTTTTGATGCAACACCAAGAGAAGTAATTAATACCATTTTTCTTAAAAATAAACAAAACAAACCTCTTCTTCATTGGACTGAATATTTTCATTTCTATCTTACTCCAATCCCACTGCGTTTTCTGAATTGTCAAATCTGTTCACGTTAGTGTTCAAAACTTGGAAAATTTCCATCCAATTGTCTAATAAAGACTTGCTGAGGTATATCATGTCAAAGAAAGCACATGTCATTTGGGCAGCTGACACAAAGATAAAAAAGAAGACACTAGGCTTGCTCGTGTGTGTGTGTTGTATCCAGTATGGCTAACTGGCCACTTCATAAAACAAAGTTAAATCTAACTTACGTGTGAAGGTTGAGGATAATAAGTTAGCCAAAAAATGCTTCAGTTTATCTTTTCATTTGCAAAGTCATTTTACTGATGGCATGATTGAATTAGGGATTCCATGTGCTGGTGGAGTCTTCAGTAATACATGTTCATTCATTCATTCATTCATTCATAACAGTAATTCTTACTCATTCTTTAGATTCTCTGTCTGTTCTTCAGTTCTTCCATTCATTCACAAGATACATTTCTTTCTTTTCTTTTTGTTTTCTTTACCTTTATTGGTTTAAGGTATTGCCAAGTGACTCTGGCTGAATCTAGAATCATAATGGTGGACCAGGCTGGCCCCTAAATTACAGAGATCTGCCTGCCTCTGCCTCATCATGGGGTTTAATCCCTAATGGGATTAAAATCATGTGCCACCACACAGAACCATAAGATATTTCTTGATGTATCGATGCCCCGTGGGTACACTAGGGAGACTGGGTGTGTTGTGATAAGGGAGATGCTAAGCTTGCTTATGTCACATGGTTAAAGTTTTCACACAGTACCTGTTGTATAGAAAGCCATTGAATGGTAAAATCATTAAGTTTATATATTCTATGTCAAAAAGCTCCATGAGGAAGAACATAGGGATGGCATATGAATCAATGGATTGTGAATTTTCTTTTGTCCTCTTTGGTCAGGGGAAAAGTTTGGGATTTCTGCGACAAGAGAGAACAGCTCTATCGACAGAGGGTATATCTCAACATTTATCAATCTATTCTTATTCTTATATATCAAATCTATTAGATTATATGTGTTGAAGGGTTTGTCCCCAACCCATTGCAAGCATATGACTGTCCTCAGGGGTATTTAGTGCATCAGAAGTGTTTAAAACCCTCAGAGATTGATAAGTAATTAGCCTCATGTCTAATGTGTAAACAGCACGGGGATCTTTGATTTGGGTTCAATCGATGTAATTTTAATGTTAACAGCTCTGAGATCAGCAGTCAGCAGTTAAATAAACTTTGACACTGGGTACAGACATGTCAGCAAAGGCACAATCCAATTTACTATTGATTGATTAGCCGGTTAATTTCCTTTCACTTGAGACATTTGCAAAACAGTTATTTTCTACAGTAGGTGCATGCATGGAGCTTCTTGCTTTGACATTCCTAAGGGATGAGGGAGGACTAAAATTGAAGAGAAAAAGAAAGAAAGATACTTGGGTCATTGAAGAACACCTTACCACTCACTGTTAACCAGATCTCTGATACCAGATCTATGTCCCTTCTGGAATTGCAGGACCAGTCCTGGCTCTGACCCTTTGGGAGCTCAGATCTGTGAGCTGCCTAGAATGTCTCCCCTGAGCTTTCGTTCCTATGATCTGAGAGGCCACTGGCCCCCAGGTTTCCCTTCAGCTGTGTTCTTCCTTCTCTTATCAACAAGGCATTCCGTGTTGCATGATTTATGCTTGTAAATTGACTTTTTAGACGTTCTCAAAGGGAATTAGAAGATACACTTGTTTGCAAAATTTGGAACAATTGCAGTGTCAACTTGACCCCGCACTGATGACCTTTGTGGAAGGACAAGGTCAGGGCCAGTTCATGGGGAACAAAGACACATCGCACTTACAAAGATTTTGCCTGTTATGTGATTTTTTTTTTAAAAAAATATTTTTTTTTCATATGGTTTGAAATGAGGAGTCTTCCTTCTCCTCCTCCCCCTCCCCCTTCTCTTTTTCTCTCTTGAAAAAAAAATCCTGTGCTCCGTATTGCCAGGAAAGCATCACTTACCAGCGCACCTGTTTGCTGGGGCTTGAATTCCAGCTAGGGCAACATTAGTGTTCAACAGTGTCTCTCAACCTGTGGGCATCGAACGATCCTTTCCCAGGGATCACCTAACACAATCAGAAAACACAGATATTTATATTCCAATTCACAACAGTGGCAACATTACAGTTATGAAGTAGCAGCAAAATAATTTTATGGTTGGGGACTCACCACAGCACGAGGAACTGTATTAAAGGGTCTCAGCATTAGGAAGACTGAGACCACTGGTTTAGGATATAGGCAGTTTTTAGGATGGCGGAAGCCATGAGATTCCAAATTTGCTAAAACTCATTAATCCAGATGAAAATGGAGACGGGAAGAGAACACTGATCTTATACTAGTAAATATACTGAATCATTCACTCATTATTATTACTAAAGAAGATCATATAGTAATGACTGTTTACAAATGTGACAGTCCAGAGACAGTGAGAGAAACTTTCTATAAGAAAGTGGAGACGCAGTTAAGGAAGACATCCCCATGCCAGCCTTTGGCTTCCATGCGTGCGTGCATGGGTGAGCGTTACCCTCACTGTTACAGGCCCAGGTTGTCTCAAATCCTCGAGAAGCACACGTGCTAGTACGTACAACACAGACATGTCAGTGTAGAGAAAAATTACAGTTTTACAAATGTTCCAAGAAGACACTTAAAGCAGAGAGAAGCGAATCTTCCTAGGAAGCTCAGAGTCCATGACAGAACTGGCTGCCAAATCCAGGTGTAAGTCTAATTATTGATCAACTCATCCTTGTTGGAGAGCTTAGCGTGTTGGCTATGCGTGTGTAGTGAAGACAAAATGCACACGTGTCCTGGACCACATGCCTTTCTTTGAAGACGACTTGATAACTGGAAGAGTGGTTGCCAGCGTTGCTGATGGCAGCATCCTCTCAGCTCTAGTGAATAACGTATTCCAATACTACATTAAGAATATATCATTACTCGTCAGGTGTTTATTGAGTACACATTTAAACATATGGGTGAAGATGCCCTTTGGGTTTAAATTCTCTGTTTGCATCTGGGCACCTCAAGATGCCAAGTAATAAAGACTATTTGGAGGGATATATTTATTCAGCAAATTATGGAACTTTCCTATTACAAATCTATCTTTTATTCATTCAACAAATATTTATCTACTATCTACCAGGTCTAGGCCTTGAGCTCGGTCCTATATCTGCAGAAAAAGATTGCTACAGTTACAGAATGATGTGTGATATGATACCATTAGTTTAGCATTTGGATTGTGCACATAAAAACACCACATGTTGTTTGTACATCACATTTTGCAAATGTCAGAGCATTTAAAAAAGTACGAGAAAGATCAGCATCAATTCACGAATATGATTGACTCTGGCCGTGGAGCTACGAATCCAGTTGCCTTTACCCCAAAGCTTTCATTTCCTAATATGAGAAATTATTAAAATATCTCAGCAATTGTTTCAGGGGGTGGCTGGGGAGCTATCTTCTAGGGACACTTCTGAATGCTTTTATAGTTGTAAATTTTCTTTAAAACACGGAGCACATGAGAACCCCTGTTGCAGGGTGGGTGATGGAGATAGAGGAGGTGTGGACAGACATCATTCTAGCCAGCAGCATCCTGAGTCAGGAACCCATGCTACAGTCATTCATCGCTGAGAGAGCAAGTACAGGAATGGGCTGAATGGTTATTGATTGTCTTTGATTCATTCAGTTGGCTTTATAATGATAAGTTATCAATTGTATTATATATTATTTATATGTAATATATATTATATAGTATGCATTATTATATTATATTAATACTGTGTTCCTTAGCCCTTTTGCATCATTTTCAAGTTGTATCCATATAGGAGCAAAACTTGGCTATGTTGCTTGTGGTGCTACAAATGCCTAGAAGTGACGTTTGTATACGAGACGCTTAGCCTTTCTCCAGGGGAACAAGTTTTATGAAAACAAAACGAGTCCATTTTCTTAGGGGGATTATATGCGTCGCCAAGTGCCGAGCAAGTCCATTTAGCGTGCTAGATGGCAAAGTTGTTTTCTGTTCTTCAAACCAAAGCACGCCATTCTAATGGAGACAAAGGACACTTGTCATTTAGGTTCTAAGACGTCGCTTGTCCCCATTCAGAGCTTGCTTTTATCCTCAGCGTGTTTTGATAGGACACACCATATCCTCCTTCCCTGGTAAATATTATAGTCATCTTATCCCCCTGCAGAATAGATTCCCTAAACTCTTAAAAACAAAACAAAACAAAAACAAAACAAACAAACAAACAAAAAACAGAAACAAAACAACCCCAGTCATGAAATGCTTAATGTTCTAAATCCAAATAGAACAACTCTGAACATAGCTGCATGACTCCCTATGGACTACAGTATTTTTAAGTGGTTGATTTAAAATGCTGCCAGCGTAAATGGGTGCTCAGCGTTGGCGATTTTGGAGAGGACCAAGTACAGTTTCCTAGGCATAGCCAGTTTTGTTTTTAAAACAGCTGAATGCGCGCCATTGGCGGGAATCAAGACAACGCACGTTTACGTTTAATTGTTTCACACGACCCTTCAGTCATTCATAAAATAGCCCTTGTGTTATTACTTTCCTTGTTGCTCTGACACGGAGCCTGACAGAGACATCTTAAGGAATGTGAGGCTTGCTCTGGTTCAGAGGTTCACAACCCACCGTGGTGGGAAGGGATGGTGGGATTGGTCCAGGGAGGCAGGAGCTTACTGTGGCTTACTGCTTTTCATATCTTGGTAGATCAGGACCAACAGGGAATGTTGGTGTTTAGTAGTGTAGGTCCATCAGCTAGGCTTTCATCTCACAGGTACCATAACCTTCCAAAACAGCTCCACCCCGCTGGGGACCAAGTGTTGAAACACATGAGCCTGTGGGAGAGGTGTGGGTTCACTTTCAAAAGTCCTAAAAGCGTGCTAAAACAGTGGTTAAAATCCTGGGATTGCTCACCAGACTGACTTGATCTCAGGTTCTCCATCCAGCCTTTATTTGCTGTGTGACCTTAGACAAATGGCAGGACTCTTCTTAGCTTTACCTTTCTCACGTATCGATGGCCATTGTCATAACCACGCCAGCGAAGACTAAGTGCGATTTTGTGTGCAAAGGGGGCCGGCTCTTAGGACGATTCTAGTAATAAGTAAGACTTAGTGTTGGCTCCAGCATTTCCTGGCTTATTAGTTGAGTAGTTAGGAGTGGGCTTATCTTTGCAGCTCATAAAACACTCACTCCCAGATCTGCCCTGTATGGGATCCTTGGTTATAGGCCAAGCTCTGCTCTTCCTTGGGCTGTAGGCCTTGATTTCTGTATCCTTCTGTTGCTGTCTGTAAAAAGCAAGTGAGGTGTCTTGTGAGGATAAATTGCAATAGCTGCCTTATTGCTCAGTCTTCATTAAATGTTTTCCCTCCCTCCTCCCTTGCTGCTGCCCTCCTCCCTCCTCCATTCTCTTTCTTACTTGGCTTTCTGTTTTCCTAGCTTGGAAGGTCTTTCCCACTTCCTCCTCCCAGGACCTTCCTTATCACCTTCTCTTCTGTTTTTATAGTCTCCCAAACAGAGTACAACCTGTGTCCCAGTGCCTTCTGCACATGCTAATATCATCACAGTTGACCTATGGTAGCAGAATGAGCCGAACTGGGCTTGTTTCTGTACTGTCTTAGGATATTACAGCAAGGTTCTGTTTTGACACACTCATATTCAAGAGCTGCTATAGGGAGAGATCTTTGGCAAGTATATGGAACCTTATTTATTTTTAAAAAGGAGTAGCCAATACATTATTTTGATGTTACACATTTATTATTTGCTCGTAAGTTACTGAATAGCTTTTCTTTCCTCCTTCCCCATTCTCCCTTCCCTTCTGCTTTGTCACTTGAAACAGGGTCTCACTGTATAGCCTGAGGTGGCTTCCCAGTCACATCCTACCCCTTTCCCTGCGCTCTGGGGCTTTAGGCATGTGCCACCATGCCCAGCCGATACAGAGTCTTCCAAAATTGGCAGGTGGAGTATTTTCCAATTTAACTTCATGTTACTGTTAGTTCAACTCAGTTTGGGGGATAATCCCTAGGCAGGGAATTCAGCGCTCTTGGGACTCTTGGTTTAGTGAGTTATTAACTTCTTAATGCTTTATGCTCAAGATAGGTGTGATGAGATCTGGTTTACAAGGCTGGGGTTGCGTCCAGAACTAGTGAGAGGAGAGGTGAACTGGTATCCCTGGTACTTAGACTGTGCTCAGTAACCACGTTGCATCTTTTCTTCTTTTTGTCCCAGATGGATGAAACCATTGCTGGAAAAAATGTACCAATTCTCAGAGATCATGAGAACAGTATTATGTGCTGGATGCAAACCAAAGTTTTACACAGTAGTGTTACTGTGGTTTTGTAAACAAACAAAAAAAAGTTAGATGTTTTTACGGAGACACTAAAGTTGCAGGTGTCAGAGTAGACAGTATTCACAGCCACCCTTAAGACCTGACGACCAGGTGAAATAGGAAAAGCAAGAAATACAAAGTGGATGGAGAGGAGGAGGAACCAGAAATGAACTCAAGAGAGCTGGGAATCTGACTTTGTGCTCGCCTAACAGGCGCGAGGCCCTGGGTTTGGTCCCAGCACTACCAAAAATAAAACGGAACTCAAGTCACAAAACGTAGGGTCCAAGTCACTAAAGACACACAAGCAGATTTGCACCACTGATTCTTTAGACACAAAATCAGAATCATTTCCCACCTATTCTTTAGTTTTATTTTCAGTTAAAAACTATAATCATCTTAATATTATAAGATTTTGTGGATTTGTGGATTTCTGTACTTTCTTAATTTTAGGACTAGTACATTTTTTGGTTATGAGGATTCTGTTAATGATATTGTCTTATGATTTTTAGAGGAATCTGTTAATGATATTGTCTTATGGAGCACTTGTCTCAGGCTGGCTGTCCTACATGTTGCTTGGGGTGCTTCCACATATGACTTCGTGCTCTTCAGCATGTATGTCCCACATCTCACCATGTCACCTCTGTCTGCCTTCTCACCGTGTCCCTCTGAAGTTTAAGGCCTCCTCTGAGCAGTCATGAGGCTTTCATTTTAAACACGCCCTCACCATCACCATCACACAGTGTTTTTATTGTATTTGGTGAATGTGACAGCTGCATTACATTCTTATTATAATATGTCGTAGCCGGGCGGTGGTGGCGCATGCCTTTAATCCCAGCACTCGGGAGGCAGAGGCAGGCGGATCTCTGTGAGTTCAAGACCAGCCTGGTCTACAGAGCTAGTTCCAGGACAGGCTCCAAAGCCACAGAGAAACCCTGTCTCTTAAAACCAACCCCTCCCCCACCAAAAAAATGTCGTATCCCAGGGAAGCTGCCGTTCAGTTTGCATTTCCTCAGGTAGATTCAGACCTATGCTTTGTCATTCCATCCATCCATCCCTCCATCCATCCACCCCCCCACACACATCCATCCACCCCCCCACACACATCCATCCACCTACCCACCCACCCACCCACCCACACATCCATCCACCCACCCACCCACCCATCCACCCTACCCACCCATCCATCCATCCACCCACCCACCCATCCATCCACCTACCCACCCACCTACACATCCATCCATCCATCCATCCATCCATCCATCCATCCAGCTATCCAAACATTCATCAATCCAAACATCATCCATCCATCTAAACATCATCCATCCATTCATTCATTCAGCCCATGTTCATAGATACTTACCATGTACCTACCTGGCAGTGTGTAAATGTGGAAGTTATTTGAGTGCATCCTCTCATATGCAAGGTAGAAGTGGTGCCTGCCTTCACAGGCCTGCAGTGTAATTGGGGTGGGAGTACGGGGTGGGGGGCCCTTGGCTAGAGCTCCTTGAGAGATGTGTTGCTATGAGAAGTCCCTGAAAGCCTTCAGTGGAGAAATGGCACAAGTAGGCTCAGTTGGTGACAGACACTGTGGAGTATGGAGGTGGCTTGTTATGGAGCTAGATAGTACATGAAACTTTGTACCCCAGAAATGTTTGTGTTTGCGGGGGCGGGGGGCCTTCAGACAACAGGGCAGCATCAGTGCCCCAGGAGAGGAGCCTTTGGAAGTCCAAGACTGAGCACAGGAGCGCAGAGTTCTTCGAGGCAGTCTGGGTGAAGAAGGGAGCGATGACTGTGAAGAGTCCCAGTTGGAGCTGGGCGCTGGGGTCGCAGTTCAAAGCCATGTTGAAAAGGCGTCAGCTTCCGCAGAAGAGAGGGGCATGGGCATTGAAGCTCTTCACTCTAGGAGAGTGTCGGGGTCAAAGAGAAGCACTGGGAAACAGGGAGGAGCAAGTATTTTTGGGGGGGGGTGAACAGAGAGAGAAGAAAGACCAGAGAAAAGAAACCGGCCACTGCCGCCCCTCAGAGATCCTCAGTCACGGTTTGGAGGAAGACAGCCCTCTCTCCAGTCCTTTCAAAGCAAGGCTGTTGCTGTCTTCAGCACCCCATGCTTTCTGACCACCCTTTTAACTCTCCACATTAAAGCCCTTTGGTTTTCTCTGGGATATCCAACGCTCGCTCCAGACACTTTTCCCTCAGAACTCTCCAGTACAGAAAGAATGTATTTATGAGCTTTCTCAAGAGGCAGGAGAAGCAAGTGAGTGTCACAGAATCCACTGTGCATATTTCAAAACAGGACAGCTGCTGCAGAAGAATGGCATTCAAAGGCGGGCTTTCGAGCAAGATCGTCCCATGCCTTTCAAAGACCAAGTGTCTTATCAGTTTCCTGCGATTCACAGCATTCCTCTGAAAAGCAAAGCAAAAACAAACAACAGAAACCTCATCTCTTGATGCTACTCCCCTCCCGCTAAAACCCTTAAGTTAGGGCTTTTAAATGAATGGCTTTGAATCAAGTGTGATCATGTTTGAAGGTGTGTACACATCTCATTAATATATGTTAGGGTCCTGTTCACCACAGTCATTTAGTTGAGAATTTTCCATTAAGTATTATTTTCCTTGACAAAATGTGGAGGCTTTTAAAACTGTCAGGCTGACTAGAGTTGACCGAAAAGGAATTTAAAAACTGTGAAGTAGAAAGAAAATACATCTCTCCATATCCATAGTCGTGGAAACCTCTGTCAGTAGCTTTGTGATATTGGGCTTCATGAACATAAAGAGAAGCTCAGGATCAGATTTCTAGGGGGAGAGACTGGGTCACATAAATGGAGCCCATCTGCCTTACTGCCGGAGAGGGGCTCACATCTGCTTGGTGGGAGGAGCGACTCTCTGATGGGGTAAAACATGGAGTGTTTTCCAGTCTGGATTCATCACAAAAAGTATGTTCTAGAGCTATGTAGTTCTGGCTGTCCTGGAACTCACTCTGTAGACCAGGCTGGGCTCGAATTCACAGAGATCCAACTGCCTCTGCCTCCCTGAGTGCTGGGATTAAAGGCACGAGCCACCACTGCCCGTTGGTAATCTTTAACAAATTTCCATTTACTTTTTGTCTTTTGTGGTTCTGACCTTTTGAACATAATATCCCAGGAGTTTCACAGAATGCCCCCCAGTTTGGTTATTTCATGACGAGGCCTAGAATAAACATTTTAAAAGCAAGAGTGCTGCGAACACTGTGCTACATTGTATTTGGGACGTAGCTGGGGGAAGGCTTAGAACGCTCTTTGTTTCCCCAGTGGTTCCGAAGTTTGATCGTTTGGCGATGTCGCTGTTGGCCTGTGTTCTCCATTTTCCTTTCCCTTTCATATAAAGCAGAATCTGTCGATATTCTGAGACTGTAAAATGGCTTGTTCCCTGACAGTCTTCCACCTTGTGCTTTGACCGTGCATCCATCAGTGATTCCTGCTTGAGCCGCTCATCGCAATACTGGCTGCTACAGTGTCATGCTTTAACTGCGGAGTTGCAGCTACAGTTGGGAACTGGTGATTGTTCATTCTTTAATGTGCTGTCCATTTCAGCACAGCCCGTGGTGTCTTGTTTGTTTTTACAGCACTGTGGAGTTATGGGTTCTTTTTATTTCATTATGCCGAGTCTTTTGTGGAAATCCTGATCATGTTCAACCTTTTCAGCCGTCCATGGAAACCCTTTTCAGTCTGGTCCTGATAGATTGTCTGTCTTTCTTTCTTTCTTTCTTTCTTTCTTTCTTTCTTTCTTTCTTTCTTTCTTTCTTTCTTTCTTTCTTTCTTTCTTTCTTTGCATTCTTGCTCCCTCCCTCCCTCCCTTCCTTTTCTTTTTTCTTTTTTTGTTTTGTTTTGCCTTGGGTTTGATACATAAAGTCCCAGGTTTATTTACCCTCTTTTTACACCTCTGACCTATTAGATGTGAGAACCAGCTATTTCTCAGAGAACACCTGGTTTCTTATAGTAGGTCTTATTCAGAGCCCTCGATGCTGAGTGCTGTGTGTGTGTGAGACTGGCGTCCTTTTCACTTGTGGGCTTTCTCAGTGGCCAGAGCTGGTGACAGTTGCGAGCTTGGGCACATGTGTTCCTAGGGTCCATAGATGAACCTGGAGTCAGTCTATAAGGGCTCTCTTCCCCAGTCTGTGTTTGTGTCTTCCTTCTACAATGCCGCTACACCCACACCCCTGTCCGCGGTTGGCGGCTCCACTTGTTTGTATCTCAAGTTCTCTTCACATCTCCTCCGTCTGCTTTCCAACTCCCCCAAATCATCGGACGGCTGCATATGCTTTCATCTTCCTGTTTGTAGTCTTCTCTTTTAAAATCCCACGTCCCGCCGTCCTAGGGAGCTTCAAGGCGCTGTCTGCTCTCCTCCATGTCTAACTGAGAGCTCATCCGACCTGGTCCTTCCGTTAGCTACATGAACGTGAAGCCTGGAAGGAAGAAAACAGCCTTCACCTTTGAGATCCAAGATGGCTCCACCTGTCTGTCCTCTGTCTCTGCTTCCATCTCCCATCCTGCATTGCTCCCCTACTCCTTCAGGGACAGAAGTAGATCCCCATAAGGCCTTCTTGACCAGTCTTGACTGTCCCAGTGGGCAGGGCTTCTTTCATTGGTACTTGGAAGTAGACCTGACCATTTAGGGATGTGGGCAGTGCTGCTGAGTGGACAGCCACCCTGTCTGGTTGGATATTTGTTTTCTTGTTACTCAGGGCTACCAATCTGTCTATTGTGTATTATTTCACCCTGAGACAAATGAGTAGCCCGACCATGGAGACAACAGAATCTAAGCCACTGTTCTCAGTCTGGTTTTGCTACCCTGCTTTTTTCATTTGACTCACATTAGTACAGACCTTGCTCCTTAGCGGTAACACTCACACCTTCTAAAAACTTCGAGGGCTGTTATCGCTGCTCGTTCACCCTGTTCATAGTTTCAAATTACGATCTGCTTTCTGCTCCACTAATTGTGTTCGTGACGGACTCAGGTACCTTCAAATTTAAGATGTTTGCCTTCAAAGGTAGATGCCTTTGGTGTCACCCCCGGTGACAACGGTTTGTCTAAGGGCACCGAGGGGATTTTTCAGAAAGGCGGTCCATGGGAGACGCCATCATCCCTGAAGCAGTTTGGAATGTTGGATTTATTTCTCTCTGCCTTGGTAAACAAAAGCTGGCATTTCTGTCCGTGGCTTTTCAGCTGCAGGGCTGCAGCCGTGGTAGAGTTTGCTGGTATAATGGAAACCATGTGGCAGCTTGCCAGCGTGGTGATTTTGCCAGAACCTCTCTAAGCACTTGCCATATTGGCGGGCTTCTCCCCCCCCCCCCCCCGCCATCCTCCCTGTGCTTATTTATTTATTTATTTATTTACTCTGCTTGCATCGTGGAATTCTGGGTAAAGCTGCTTTAAGTCACAATCATGTTAAATGACAACATTGAAAAGAACGTTTCGACCAAGTGCAATTCGAATATTGCAACATAAATAATCTATGCCAAATTGGCTTACAGATTTCAAAACAGGAAGAATGTCATCAGCGATGTTCATGGTTTGGTTTTGCTTTGCTGCAGATTAGGTTTAGCGACAAATTCCATCTGGCTACAGCTACATGCAGTCTCTTCATTGATTGGTTATATTGGGACTTCATGGGAGTGTCCTTCAGAAAGCTTTTCCCAGCATTTTTTAAAGCTTCATTGAAGAAAAAAAAAAGGGGGGTGGGGGGCCAGCGGAAAGAAAAGAGGAGAAAGGACCCTGCATTGTTTCAATTTGCATCCAACATGCAAAACATAGTTCTAAAAATTTTAATTAGCTAAGTGAGTGGTGAAAAGGAAAAGTAATATAACAAGCCTCGGTGAGCAGCTGGGATGTGTTGCCATGACGACAAGTTCAGCAGGCTGCCAGCGAGCATGTCAATGGGTAATATTGGGAGAGGGCTTTGAAACGGTGCCTGCTAGCCACAATGTGATTGGTCACGCCTCTGTTGTCTTTGTGTGAACCGGTGGATGCTGGGTAAGACCGAGAGTGAATGCTCAGCTTGTCTCAAGGCTGCAATGAGGTAATGCTTCTGAATCTTTGGGGATTATGAGCTCCTGCCTCCAAAAGACTGCGGTCCAGAGTGCTTCCCTTTCTCTGTGCCTTAATTACTGACTGTAACACGTGAGGAAGTTTTACAGCCGCCGTTGTTCGTTCTTTTTATATGTGCATGTGTGTATTATAGATAACACGTGTGGACGTGGCATATAGAATCTCAGGCGTATTCTTAAAAAGGAAAAAAAAGAGAGATAACCCTCCATGCTATTCCTTCTGCACAGAGTCAACATTCCGTTTGATTTCTGGCAGCAGTGACAGTATCTCTTGGTGGATAAATGATAGATTAAAGTGCATTTGTGTTGGGTAAGCAAACTCGCTCCTACCTGGAGACTATTTTGGCGTCGATTACTTTTTAAAGTCTTTTATGTGATTAGTGTTTATGATAGCCATGAGAGGGGGCTGCAGGAGGCGTCAGCTTTGCTTCACTCATAGGTGTAGCTCATTTTTTTTTTTGATTCCTTGAGATCAGGCAGTTTATATCCTAATGCATATCTTTATGGGGTCTTTCATTAATTGAACAGAAGATCTGACTGCCTCAGAATGATCTACTGAAGAATGCCTTGAATCTGAAAAGGGAAGCTGGGCAAAGAGGGGGAACTGTGGATGGCTGGGGGAGGCTGATGACAGAGACACAAGAGCCAAACCCCTAAGCTCGGACCCTGGTTCTCTGTGACATAGTGACTTAGATTCTCTCCAGGGTTTGGTCGGGTGGTCTGAGCATGTTTTTATCAGATGTATCGATAGTGAACTGGTGCCCTGTGATGCTGAGGGCAGCATCTCCATTGGTGGTGTCCCTAGCTGGTGGGGGCGGGGAAGCTGCACTGGGGGATCAGTGTCCTCCCTCTCACAAGTGGGCAGTGTGTGAACTAGCTTTTGGAACGAGCTGTTACAGTTTTGTCACCTTGCTGTATTTGCCTGTTCATAAAAATACATGAGTCTTTAAATGTATAAACAGAATAAAACCACCTCAGTGGCAAGGGATGGCTTCCTCTGTGGCTGCAGAGGATGGTGAGCAGCTGTCCAGCTTTAAATCTGAGGTCAGGCCACAGGCCTGTGGTTGGAGTTAGTTGATTATCCACCCCAGGAAATTAGAAGCTGTAAGGAGTGAGTGGAAGGCTTTCCTGTGCATCTCGCTTCCTTTATTACTTAAAGAATTTAAACTTGGTTGGTTTTCACTCTGTTTCTGTGTCTTTGCAAAGAAAGACCTTACCAAAGAGGAGGAAGGGGAGTGTTGCATCCAGTTTTTAAATAATTAATTCAAAACACTATGGCAAGAATACAATCGTGGGTTGTGGCTTCTTTCCAATGTGTTGATTTTCTCCAGTGGTGGAGACTCTGTAACCACACAGCTGGTTCCTTAGGCCAGGAGTGGAGAGGCCTTCAAGATAGGCGGGCTGGAGTCCTTTGTCTAAAACAAAGCAAAATGTAGAGATCTCGTGAAGAAAAGTCCACCTGTTGGCAAGACTGACACTTCTTCATTGTAAACATCTTAACGTGCTGGAACCTTCCTTTCCTCCGGGGAAAGGGCAGTCATGATTTCAAATCTCAGATACACTTTGCCAATTTAAACAATTTTTAGGCTCATTTAATGATTCTGAGTCTGCGTGAGACTGGATGCTATGTAACACACTCCAGTTGTTAAAGGGGGATTGGTGTTTTAACTTTCACAACTCTGCAGGCTGCACAGCTTCCTCCTTGAGAAGTTCTGTGTATTTATCATCACAGGCAGGCGTGTCTTATTGTCTGTGCTACACGCTAACTTGTTTTCCTTCATCGAGTGACAAAATTCAAATATTTGAGATTTGTATGATTCATGGATCCCATCTGTCTTGGCAAAGCTCTGCATTAGACAGTCCACCTACAGTATTTAAAATATGCAAAATTAATATGGTAAAGACAGAGTAAAAATAAAAAAGGTAAGAAAACATTGTGTTGCTTATACCGCGTTTTGCAAGATTTTTTACTATTTCAAAAACCCTTTTGGAGAGGAGCGATTGCAAGTTCCAACTAGTGTGAGCTATTCTGTCTGGTGACAGGTTCCACAATACATGACTTCTGATTGATGTGAAGCCTGGTGCCTGGAGATGAATTGTGGATGCAACATTGTCGTGTTCCTCTTTCATCACTGATATTACCAAGTCGACCCAGGAGCTTAGCAGAGGCCTTTGCTCAGAAATAATGCATAGTTGTTAATGCTCCCGCTCTGTAAAAGTCTCCCCAAATGTGATCGTCCAGGGCTGTTAGAAGGGGAGAGAAATGGTGGCTGCAGGTAATTGGAGTGATTCAAGACATTAAAAATGCCTTTCTTGAAAGATGCCCCATTACAAACAAGTCTCAACCCTTGCCCTGTTTACAAAAGGGATTTAGCTGTAATAGTCAATGCTTTGTGGAAAACGCATGAAGCTACAAAGTTTATAAAGACTAAAGTGGGGAGTCTGGAAGGCAGGGTGTCAAGAGTCTTCAAGCTTTGGGGTCAGACAGAAATATCAGTTCTGCAGTTCTTGGGTGTAGCTCTTGGTCGTGGTTGTTGTCTTTAGATTGTTGTTTCCCCAGTACAGGCCAGTCACCACCCCAGGTGAGGGACACGGGGCAGGGTGCCCACCCGGTCATTACTGTACTGGAAGCTTCTTTACATGCGAGGGGGAAGCAATAAACAGTGGCTGTTACCTCTACCGAGACAATCACAGTGGCTATTACGTGAACTTTTATTATGACATCAGAAGTCACATTTTATGAAACGTTAAACCTCATTCACACGATGAATTTTTGATTGTTGGTGTGTCAAGTTCTTACTATGTGTCCAAATGTCCTCCTGCCTCAGCCTCTTCAGTGCTCAGATAACAGTCCTACAGCACCATGCCTGGGACAAAATTATTTTTTTGTGATATCTATTATTATTATAAGAAGATCTATAACTGAATTGCTGTGCTGTTTATGATATGGTGTAAATAAACTTGCATTGTGCCAATCCAGGGTCTTAACCACTGAAGTAGGAACTAGTTTGAAAGGACTGTTTTGGTTACGAAAGGAGGATTTTTTTTTTTTGTTGTTGTTGTTGTTGCTGAATGAATGGCACTGAGAAATACTTTGGGAAGAGAACTTGCTGTAGAGAATAGATTTTGCAAGTGGCTGCATTTCTTTAGACGGGCTAATTGATATTTGGATGCTGTTTTTAGAAATAATTCACCTTCAGAACTCTGTGACCTAGAATCGCCTTTAATATGGTCTATTCTACACATTTATGTGGTTTTCATATATCAAATGCTTCTGTATTTGGAACTGCTTTTATTCATAACACTATGTTGAGATTGTATTTAATTCATAATGCTGTAATGTTGGTCTCTCAGTTCCTGTCGGTGTCAATTATACTACTTTTCTGCACTTTCCTGAGTTGAAGTTTGTTTTTTTTATCAGTCAACAGCACGATGTCTTTGTCTTTCTGATCTCGTCAACGCACTGAGACCAGCAGTCTCTGTCAACCAGACTCTGATATATGTACCTTAGATGTTTAAAAAGAGGAGGTGTTTTATTTGGAAAACTTAGGAAAAAGCTATTTCTGATCTCTGAAGCAGGAAAAGAAGGGTTTTGGAATATCTTAGATGTGTTGTCTGTTGGTTTTCCTTATGACCAAATAGCATCACCTGTTATCCATTCCCTCTCTTGGTTAACCTAAACATTTGTTATCTTGAAATTTGAAATGTGGAAAAAAGCACAATCGGAAATATTACGATTGATTAATAATCAAGGCAGTTCTCTTTTTTTGTCTGTCTTGATTATCCACTGTACTTGCACACTGAACGTATTCTTAGTGACGGGAACTGGGCATGGGTTTGGGATATCAGGCAGAAAGAATCCCATTTGAATACTACTAGATGCACCATTTACTTGCTTGAAGGTATAGAACAAGTACCTCTATGTACTTGAAATCAGTTATATCCCTATCACAGGGTAATATTAAGTTAGGTGACCTCAATACAATGCCTGGCATGAGGCAGCTGCTCAATGATGTACCTGATTATATTTCATTGCTAAAGGGCCTGAGTTCTTTTAGCCTTCACCAGATGTCTTTAGGGATGGGTTAGGAGTGATATTATTTGTTCTTTCAACTCTTGTGGTTTCTCTGTAAGAACGTCTTTCTGATAGAGTTAGGACATTCTGCTAATAGCTACCAGATATTCACGTAGCAGCCATGTTTTTATAGTATCAAAAATAAGGTAAAAAATAAAGCAGATATGGTATGTACCACCATAATCATGGCATCTGGGAGGTTGATGCAGAAACAGCATTAGTGGGAAGCCAGCCTGGACTACCCAGTGATACTCTTTTAAGAAAAACTAAAATAAAAGGATGCAGTTTCTATTCGTATATTTAGAGCATTGAGGTTTTTGCTGGTAGACAGTCAACACATTTAAAAAAGGAGACTTGGAAGGAGAACTAGTTCTGACCACTAAACGAGACTGACGAACAGCTTTTCAGAAGGCCAGGCGCTAACCTAAGGGGCAGTGACTTGGCCAACAGTGAGGTAGAAGGAAAGCGACACCTGAACAGTGATGAGACTGCTCTACTGACTCTTTAGAACATGGGCCATGGTGCAGTAGGCGAAGACACGGCAAGAATCTCACACCTGTTGTACCTTGGTGGTACTAATGCAGACCCAACGCTCACACTAGAAGACAGGAGAGAGAGAGAGCAGGGTTTATGGCACAGAGAAATTTAATCTAGGCCATGTTGAGTCTGCGGCCATGAAATGTCAAAGGGAGATGCTGATGGAGATGCCGATGGAGATGCTGATGATGGAGATGCCGATGATGGAGATGCCGATGATGGAGATGCCGATGATGGAGATGCCGATGGAGATGCTGATGATGGAGATGCCGATGGAGATGCTGATGGAGATACTGATGATGGAGATGCCGATGATGGAGATGCCGATGGAGATGCTGATGATGGAGATGCCGATGGAGATCTGGCAGAGGAAGAGCTGGCATCAGAGGAGAGTTCCGTACCAGAGCAGGAACCTTGGCACCCATCAGCTCTGTAATCCTTCAGAGAAAGACTGGACTCACGGCTAAGAATGGGCGAGGTGTGCAGCTCGGGGAGCAAGCAGGGCTGATGTTGGATCCCCTGTGGACATTCATTTCTAGAGGCAGAACAAGGAAGCACTTTCAGGAGGAGGAAACTCAGACCCAAGTGGGAAAATTAAATTTCCATCCAATAAACTACACAGAATGGGTCGCCCACAAAGAAGTACCCAAGTCAATTACTTAGAACCCAGAAAACAACCTAAAGAGTCAACCTTGCTTAGTTCTGCATTTCATTTTCAGGCAGATGCCTCTGTCCAGTCCCCCAAAGCCTTCTGTGTTATCACCCCCAGGCCCCTTCCAGTGGTGGTTCCTTGGGAGGCTGCCCTCAGGGAGGTTAGGTACCATACATTGCCTCTAACTAGTCATGCGTTCAAATGTATGTAGATGACTAGATTGAAAAAGGGAGACATTGAACTTTCCAAACAAAAACCTGAAGTTAAAAATACTTGTTACTAGCGTGGCGAGATTGCTCAGTGGGTAAGGACCTTCTACTACCAAGTCTGATGACAGGGGTTTGATCCCCAGGATCCCCGTGTTAGAAGAAGGGTCCTGACTCTCAGAAGCTGACCTCTGATCTGCACTCACATGTTGTGGTATACACACAACACACACACACACACACCCACGCACACACACACAAACTTCATTGTATCAAAATGAAAAATAGTTGTTTTTTTAAATCTTCAACAACTTATTTAAATAAGTTTGTCCTTAGAGGAGGTGACCTAGGATACATGGCAAAATCTGACAGCCTCTCAACACTTTTGAGAGCTGTTTACACAAGCTGATTATTCTTTGTCAAATTCGATTTGAGAACTGTCCCTCTTGTAGCTCTGTCAGTACTGCAGTGATTTGACTGCCTTCCATCAAACTGCTGGTTAACTGTGGCAAGTTAATAAAGTCGGACAGGGTATCCAAACTGCCTAGACTTTTCTCCAGAATGTGCCATTTGTGGTATGACCCTCCTAAGGTTGTTCTGAGCAGTAAGTGGTGTGTGGAACGCCCCTGCGGTGTTGCTTCCTTTACACTGGCTCCCGAGAGAGGACAGTTGCTAACAGGGCAGAGGAAAGGGGCAGAACACAGGTCCTGGGTAGGCATGGGAAGGGAGAAGAAGCGGTTGAAGACGGCGAGGGATCATGACTGCATTTGGGATCCATAAGGATAAAGGAAGGAGAGGAGACCTTAAAACATTTACTGTCAACCCTGGGGCTGGAGTTCACACCAGACAGTTGTATATTTGTTGCTGAAGGTATACCTAACCTAATGACACTCAGGGTATATGTAACTCCCAGTGCTGTGTGACACGCAACATATACCTAACTCCCAGTGCTGTGTGACACGCAACATATACCTAACCCACAGTGCTGTGTGACACGCAACATATACCTAACCCCCAGTGCTGTGTGACACGCAACATATACCTAACCCCCAGTGCTGTGTGACACGCAACATATACCTAACTCACAGTCCTGTGTGACATGCAACATATACCTAACCCACAGTGCTGTGTGACACGCAACATATATCTAACTCACAGTGCTGTGTGACACGCAACATATACCTAACTCCCAGTGCTGTGTGACACTCAGGACGTACCTCGACAAGATTGTAAGAAGTGGTAATACTAGGAGAAAAAATGCCCAGAATCCTATATTAGATTAAAAATATCATCTGGGGATTAGGAAATAGCTGGAGAGACGGCTCAGTCAGTAAGAGTGCTCATCGTCCAACATGAAGACCTGAGTTCCCTTCCCCAGCACCCACAAACAAAACAGGGTGCAGCGTTCCAGCGCTGGGCGGGTTTCCTGTCCAGTCAGTCTAGTCGATCTGTGAGCTCATGATTCGATAAGAGACCATGCCTCAAAAGCAAGGTGGTGAGGTACTGAGGATGACAGTGCTGACTTCTGGTCTCCACATATGTGCACATTAACCCCACATATGTGCGCTCATATACCTGTACCTACCCACACATACACATGAAAGAAAATATATGTAAAACATATGTAGAAATTATAGAACTTATCAGCACTAACCAATGGTATTTTAATGCTAACTTTGAAAGCTGGATAATGAAAGTCCTTTTCATACTTATTTATTAATTTGTTTGCTTGTTTTATGGATTCAGGGCCTCACTATATAGCTACCCTGGAACTCTATGTAGACCAGAGACCTCAAACTCATAGAGCTCCACCGGCCTCTGGCTCCACTAAAGGCATGGTCACTAAAGACATGCCCTCCAAACCTGGTGAAAACCATCCCCCCTTTTTGAAGTAGGAGAAGATAAAAGAAGAAACACAAAGTAAGAAACATACTTGAAAAATAAATGAATATACACTAAAAAAAAATTTCCCCAAACCCAAGGGAGTTGGAAAGCAAACATTAATGTCTTTTATTAGTGAAGAGATATCAGGGGTTGTAATGGTGATCTCAAAAGTCTGGGTGTCACAGTAGAGCTGGCGGACGGGTTCAGGATGTATTAGTGCTGTAAAGAACAAAGACCTACAGTGCCCCCCTCATCATCAGAAATCCAGTCCAAGGGTCCTCGGGATGTGGACTCAGCTTAGTAATACTTGAGTTAAGTCTGTGTAGATCAATGGAAGACTGCAAACTTTCAGTTCTGGCAAGTAAGTACTTTTTAAAGCCCTACCATCTATTGTCACCGTTACTACATTAAAAGAAAGGACATTTCTCTCTCTCTCTCTCTCTCTCTCTCTCTCTCTCTCTCTCTCTCTCTCTAATGAAAGACTTTTTTTGTTTCAGGGACTTCTCTTTATAAAACCTTTTTATGATGTCCTAATGGCTCACTCTCTCCATGGGCATGGGTGAGATAATTGTCCACACATCACAAATCCATCCACCAGAATTTGGGAGTTCTGGTTTGGCTCCCAGGTGGCCAGCATAGGACAGCTCAGGAGACAGAAATCCTGCCACCTCTAGTGCCACAATCCTGCTGTTGAAAAGACCAGTGCTTTCTCCTGGACCGCTCTGTGACCTCAAGTCAGTTTATCAAAAGGACCTTTGTTACTAGGGGATTCTTTTTCCTCTTCTTTCTTTCTTTCTTTCTTTCTTTCTTTCTTTCTTTCTTTCTTTCTTTCTTTCTTTCTCTCTCTCTCTCTCTCTCTCTCTCTCTCTCTCTCTCTCTTTCCTTCTTTCCTTCCTTCCTTCCTTCCTTCCTTCCTTCCTTCCTTCTTTCTCTCTCTCTCTCTTTCCTTCTTTCCTTCTTTCCTTCTTTCCTTCTTTCCTTCCTTCCTTCCTTCCTTCCTTCTTTCTCTCTCTCTCTCTCTCTTTCCTTCTTTCCTTCTTTCCTTCTTTCCTTCCTTCCTTCCTTCCTTCCTTCCTTCCTTCCTTCCTTCCTTCCTTCCTTCTTTCTTTCTTTCTTTCTTTGTTGGAGAGTAGGCTGGCTGGGGAGGCATAAAGGGAAAATAGTGAAACATGAAGACGTGGAACACGTTCGCATGTATAATGATGAAGTACACATGACTAAACTATACAGGCAGGAGTGTTTTTGATTCTAGCGTAGAGAAACAGGATAGAGTATCCCACTGGGGATAATGTCTTTCTTCATCAGCATTTGTGCTGAAAACAGGCCTTTTATGAGGTGTGGGACTTTAAAGGGGGTAGTGGTGCTATTCCTGTGAGAGCCGACGCCATTACTACAAGATGCTAAGGCGGCACACATGCTGGTCTGGGGGAAGGTAGCAAAGAAACCTTACTAATGGGCACGGGTCATTGTAGTCTCTCCATCAATGTATGTGCCACTTACAGTGACATGAAAAGCTTGGTGTGGCTGAGACTCAGCAAAGAAGGGCGCAAAAGGTAAAACTAGAAAGAGGAAAAAGAAGGTCTAATCTGACTCCTACCCGCAATATCTGTGGCTAAGCTTTATGAATTTAGAACATTAAAAGTTCAATATTCACAAAAATTTACTGTGAAAATTTAGTGTGCTTTGCTTCTCATTCCTAATGTATTAGCCCTGGTCTTGAAACATGTAGGATCTGCTGCTTGTAAGTGTTAAATTGATGATTGGTGTTGGGGTACTATTGATTGATGACCGGTGACCGTAGTTCTGATGAAGGTTGCAGATCAGTGACCACTCCCCTTCCGAATACAACGCCACATTGTTCTTAGACCAATGCAAGTACTTTCTATTCTCTTGCCAGTTCTTGAGTTCCATCTATGACTGTGTGTGTGTGTGTTTGTGTGTGGTGTGCGTGTGTTTGCTCATGCATGTGCATGCATGCACACATGCGTTTCATCCAAATTTCTCCTGAGTCTGAGTTAGAAATGAGTTTCTGCTCACATTGCAAGCCCACAGCTTCAGTAAATGGTGTTAAGAACGATACTTCAAATACAGCCTTAGTCTGCTGAATACCTACCAGCGATGTCCATGCAGATTTTGTGCAAGCTCTCTTAGCTACAGGTGAACAGCAGTGTGAGGATTTCTCAGTTGAACTGGGTGCTTTCAGGAACCCCAGCATACTGACCCGACCAAGGTCATTTTATTTAACTGAGAAAACCCTGGGCCCCATTTCCTGACCCAGGTTTCACCGCAATCTCCCACCAAATTCAAGGGTGCCAAGTACTCATGGCAGAGCATGTCGAAGGAAAAGTGGCCATCACATTTGTACGTGAAAAGTGTTTGCCAGACTGGAGAGATAGACCAGTGGTTAAGAGTGCTCTCTGTTCTCCCAGAGGACCCAGGTTCAATTCCCAACACCTGACTTCCCACCAGGCAACTTACAACCACCTGTAACTGCAGGTCCAGGGGACCTGACATTCATTCTCTTCTCTCCTCGCTGGGCATCTCCGTGTATGTTGTACACATGACCTCATGTAGCCTCACATCCACACCCAAATATAAAGAAAGGATCTTTTCAGAAGGTGTTTGAGGGACTGCTAAGGAGGCATTCTTAAGAATAGCCAGTGTCCAGCTGCTGGCAGCCTCCTCTGCCTCACTCTGACTCCCTCTGAAGTACCTGTAGATCAGAGTGGCAATTTCCCATTTGGCTAAAGTAGAAAAGTTTATTTATTATGCACAAACCTTTCTGTAGATCTGCTTGTACTACCTGTATGACTTTCACATTTTCTTTGCTAACAGATATGCTTGTAGAATTCCAGACATGTCCTTGCCCACGCATTCTGCTGTCTACACGAGGCTTTTGGTCCACAGGCATCTCATGGCCCTGCTATACAAAAGGCTTAACATATGTAACGTGTACCTGGCCTTCATGGAAGTCTTTTTAGGTCACTGCTGGAGTCATATGCACCAATGGGAAGGTCATCAGAATTTGGGACTTGTTATGTATGCAGGAAAGTCTTACTGTTGAGATGTAAAGTTTGGAGGTTGTTTGTGGTGGAATGTTTTGAGTTGTTGGCACCGAAGAAGTCTAGTTCATAGATTATCTCTGAGTGATCTTCTGCAGATTACTGTAGCAACAGCTTGAGGCAGAAGAAGAACTGGTAATTCTCAGGGAAAAGTCTAGACTCTTAACCTGTTTCTCCCCCAAGCTGTAGTGACTTCAGCCAAGGAGAAGATGGAAGTTTTTGAACACACCCATCAATCTTTTCTTTGCCCTGTAGATGAAAGAGGGAGGGTTAAAATGAGAGGTGATAGTCTCCATAATTATAGCTGATGCTAATGATCTGGTTTGTGGGTGATTTCTCCTATTCTAGAATCCTGATGGCAAAGCTCATTAGGACTATGCGAGGATGGACTTGAGGGAGGGGCAGTTGGCATAGTGTCCGTCAGTTTAACTTCTCATCACTTACTCCAAAGAGCATATTATGCCCAGGAAACCAGAATCACAGCAAAGCAGGTAATGTTTAGTGAGCTGGGACTATCTGCCATCGCCATGAAGCACTGGGTACATGGGAAACCTGGGAAACAGGTAAACTGCTAGGGAACCTTCTGTTTGTTTGTTTGTTGTTTTTTGAGACAGAGTTTCTTTGTAGGTAGTCCTGGCTGTCCTGGAACTCACTCTGTAGACCAAGCTGGCCTTGAACACAGAAATCTACCAACCTTCACCTCCTGAGTGTTGGGATTAAAGGCATGCACCACTATGCCTAGCTTAAAATATTTTTTAAAACTGACACAAAGGAGAGAGAGAGACAGACAGAGAAAGAGACAGAGACAGAGAGTAGTGCTAAAGTCAAAGTCAATCTTCATTAAAAACAAAGGCCGAGGTGAGCACACATCCCTTTGCAGTAACAGTAGCATTTGAAACAGTGACAAGTCCCTCCAGATTCTGTCTCCAAGAGAGCTGGAGCGAGCCCACTGTTCCCTGTCCCTGTGACCGAGTGCAGCTGTAAAGCTAGCTGGACAGGATGTGTGATGCCAAATGCTCCAGGTCTCTGAGAAGTGGGTGGTAGCAAGCACACAGCGGGGGCGGAGGCATCGAAATTTGAAACACAACCCAGCTACCATATGTTTTGTGTGTAGTGTTCTTCCATGAAGAGCTGACTCAGAGGTAGACAATCCAGAGGACATGCTGGTGTGGGCAGAATGATGTTCTCACTTGAGTAGAGGGAAAAGGGGTTCTATTGAACAGAGTAGGGGATGGGGCTCAAGCTGTGTTCTCTCTCTCTCTCTCTCTCTATCTCTCTGTCTCTCTCTGTCTCTCTGTGTGTGTGTGTGTGTGTTTTCCTCTCTCATTGGTAGTCAGTTGTGATACAGTACAATAGTGGTGAGAGCTGGACAGACACCCAAGGCTATGAAGGATGGCTGCCTTAGGGTTTGTATTGCTGTGAGGAGACACCATGACCACAACAACTCTTATGAAGGAAAAACATTTAATTGGGGCTGTTCGCTTACAGTTTCAGAGGTTCAGTCTGTTATCATCATGGCGGGAGCATGGTGTCATGCAGGCAGACAGTAGTTGAGAGTCCTACATCTTGTAGGCAACAGGAAGTCAACTGAGACACTAGGCGGTATCCTGAGCATTAGAGATCTCAAAGCCCACCTCCACAATGACATACTTCCGCTAACAAGGCCACACCCACTCCAACAAAACTGCACCTCCTAATATGTAAC
This sequence comes from Chionomys nivalis, assembly GCF_950005125.1. NCBI lineage: Eukaryota > Metazoa > Chordata > Mammalia > Rodentia > Cricetidae > Chionomys > Chionomys nivalis. The sequence goes on from NC_080105.1 coordinate 30,616,186, forward strand.
TTCCTATGAGATCATGGGGGCCAATTACATTCAAACTACCACAGTGGTGTCTTAGTTTCCTTTCTGTGGCTATGATGAAAGATCCTGACTGAAGACAAATTAGCGAAGGAAGGATTGTTTTGGCTTACAGGTCCAGAGTCCATCAATGAAGGGAGTCACAGAGGCAGTAGCTTGAGATTCCCATTGTATAACATAGCCACAGCCACGGTCAGACAAGCAAGACAAGATGCTTGCTTGTTTGTTCTCAACTAGCTTCATCCTCTCTTGGCCAGTTCATCCTCTCAAGACCCAGCCTATAAAATGCTGCCTCTCGAAGTGGGCTGGGTCTTGAACCTTTATCACTGAACAGTCCAGACCATCCTCTCCCAGACATGTCTGCAGGCCATCCTGATCTAGAGAATTCCTTGTTAAGAGTCTCTTCTTAGGCTATTCTTAGTTGACCGTTGACCCTAACCAGCATGGAAGCGAAGTCCCCTTGCTGACAAAAGCAACTGTGCTCTTCATGTTCTCTTTCTGATTGAGATGCAGTTTCTGGGAGTTTATGGTTGACCTCGCTTCTGCACTGTGCCCGTTTGGATCAGACTCTAAGCAGCGACTCTACTCTGAGGGCTGAAACATGTGTTAGACCCATCGCACGGGATTGACCCTGTGATGGGGTGATGCATGGAAGATAGACCCCCATGCATATAAAGACCTTATAAAGACCTTTACCCTGAACTGTCGATCTAGTCATAGCAGGGAGGAGGCTGGAAATTCTCACCCTGGACTTAACCATGTTGACCACTGTCTAAAAACACGGTATGAATTCAATACGACCCCTGGGATTTAAGTGCTCAGAGTCTGATAATCATTGCTCAAATTGTTTAGCATCTGAGGAAGTCAAGGTGACCTTGGTGCCCATGGGCAATGACTGCGAACAGTCACAATCGTGGCCGTGGCATAGATACTGGAATTCTCAGAGGACGACTTTATATCACTATTACAACCACAGTCGGGACCTGTGGGACTGGGAAATAGGTTTCTGAACAAAGTGGCCCTATATAATCACCGACATTATAAATGTGTGGGTGACCTCAATGATAGTGCATAGTTAAAGGAAGAGTTTGCAGATAGGAAAATAGAGAGAAATTACCCAGCCTTACCCAACGAGACAGAAACAGTGAAAGAGAGCATCTATGTGTGGGATAACATAACAAATGCCCACCATTTTGCACAGAACACTGTAGACTGAAGGAATTCATGGGCCAAAGATTGTTTTGATAAAAGATACCAATTTTTAGATTTAGGAAGCTGAACATATGTAAATGGGAGAAACTCAAGGAAATCTGGGCTAGACCTGCAATAAACCACTTAAAACCCAACTTCTTAAGCTGGGACTTAGTTCTTTATCTGGAAATAAATGAGCAATTTCATCTCATTAGTATGCAAATTTGTTTTCATTTTGCTGGTGAAAAAAATGTATATGCATACCAAAGAATTGCTTTAAAATAAATTTCTTTTTAAATTTTTTATTAATTATTATTATTTTTTTATTTTGCATGTATGGATGTCTTGCCTGCATGTATGTCAGTGCACAGTGCCCGCCAAGGCCAGAAGAGGGTGTCAGATGCCCTGGAACTGGAGTTACAGGCAGCTGGGATTGTGAGCAGCAGCGTGGGTGCTGAGAGTCAATCTGGGTCCTCAAGGAGACCAGTCAGTGCTCTTAATAACTGAGCCAATGTTTCCACCCCTAAAATAAACTTCTTAATGACTTATTATCAGGGAATATTTGATTTGGATACTTATTTTATATAGCTATGGTCATATGGTCTGTGAATAGGGAATTTTAAGAAGCCTTGGGTTCAAAACAAAACTCTTACCGCTAGATGGAAAATGAGGCAGCGTGTATAGCAGAACAAGCCAAACGCCATGCTTGTGGATTTTCCATAGAAGCCACAAAGGCTGGGATGAGCTATGCTTGGCCTTCACATGTGAAGGTGGGATGATGACACTCTTAGATAAGAGGAAGACTTGGTTTCAAAGACATAGTGACGAGAAGATAATACCATCCATCATGAAGAAGCAGATAACCCCAATGGTGGGAGGTATTTTGCAAATATAATTATTGTCAAGTTCATTAGAATGTGAATAATCCGTAGAAGGCAAGTGTTGAATGATGAATGGAGCCTTCTGTGTGGTAATTATAGCCTGAAGAGGAGATGGATCAATGTGGTGGTCAGAGTCACCACTCGAAGAAGTGAAATAGTGGTTGTAAGTGTATGAGGTGGCGCTAGTGACCTTGTTCCTCTGAAATAATGCACAACAGAGATGAAACTTGAGGAAGGAAAGACTCATTTCGGCTCATGGCTTCAGGAATTTGCCTCATGGTGACTTGGTCCCGGTCACGTGGGCAGACATGAGAGACATGAGATATCATCATGGCAGCGGAATACAGTATAATAAACAAATAAACAACTCTATATCTGTAAATTTAATAATTTAATGAGTGAATCAAATCCTAAAAAGAATAAGCAACCAGAACTTTCCTGAGAAGAAATGCGTTGCCTGGCTAGTCCTGTCTTCTCAGTGGACATTAAGTCTGAAGCTTTACAAAAGGGTCACATGTCAAGATACTCCAGGTCCAGACGGCTTCACCGGAGAGCACTACCAAACGTTCATAGAACTAACACGTGTTCTGATTCAGAAATAGAAAGGCAGACAATAGTTCCCAACTCATTTTATAAACTCATCCTTATCCTGACGCCAGAACCAAAGATGGTACTGTACAGTGGAGACCATGTCCTCTATGAACAGAGGCAGAAAAACCTTCTATGAAACATTAGTAAGGTAAATTCCATGATATATAAAAACAGTAATGGTAATAGCTTTGTGGTTTAAGGCTTAGGGTGGAAGGGTTAATCCAGGGCTTGAGAATCAATGACTGTAATCTACCACATTAACACACAAAGAAGAAAGCTCAGATAACTGACCAGACAGCCAACAAAATTAACTTAATAGCTTCTAATAATTTATGAATAAAAGACAAGTTTCTTGACTTGATAATAAAAGTTTATGACTGATAGAATAATGGGAAAGATGAAATAGCCTGCCTTCAAGACTGAGAACGGGGCAGAGATTTCCCGGTTCCTGGTCCACCTCATGCTGGAATCCCTAGCCATTACAAGGTAAGACCTGCAAATAGAAATAAAGCTACTCTTACTGCAGAGAGCTTGACGGGCCAGGGAGAAAACTCACAGGAAATCTTCCACAAAGCTGCTACTTGAACTACAAAATTGTGCGGTCTGTCTGCTAAATAGTTTAGCAGTTCCAGTGGGGTTAACCATATCCATACCCTAAGAACCAGAGGTTGCATTCTGACTGTCGTGGATGAACCTCAGCACTGTGCTCAATGATAGCAGCCAGTCTGGAAAACGAGTATGACTCCACCCTTAGGACAATCTAGAAAAGGCAGAATGAGGGATACAGAGAATGGCTTGGTGGCTCCTCGGGATTAGAAGTCTGTTAGAAACAGTAAAAGGAAGTTTTGGAATGCTGACTGTATGTTGAATGTGATGTTACATTTGTTTATTCATTTATTTACACATTATTCATCTAATCTGTAGATTTTCTATATGTCAGAAGTCCTCAGTTTTATATCTGTTAATTTTTAAATATTATGTTGACAGTGCAGGTTGCCATGGTCATAAGTAGATGGTTTCTGGATTTTTATGATTGCCTGTTGATTAACTAGACCAAGGCTGCTCAGTAGAAATGTTTTAAAGTGACAAACATGTTCCAGTATGTCAAATAATAGCCCTTGTGGCCACTGAGCACACGAGTAGAAAAATTAACTCTTTAATCTGATTGATTTAAGTTGGCATCGGCCACACATGAATGCTAGTTCTTCTCCTGGACGGCACCAATCTAGAAAATTTTATCATCATTATGTCAGACAACAAAGAAGTTCTATTTATTTAGTTGGATTGCTTTTAAAAGACAAGTTTCTACTATATAGCCTAGGTTGTTGGCCCTAAACTCATGATCCCTCTGCCACCATCTCCTGAATGTAATGCCGCACCTAGCTTTTAATTTTATTTGAATCAACTAATTAACTGAATAAATTATTTATCTTTATTTGTTTCTGTGTTGCTGAGGCTCGGAGCCAGGACCTTGCATGCACCAAGCAAGTGCTTTGCCACTGGGCTACATCCTGGCCTGAAATTCTGTTAATTTTCATCCATACATTATGAAGTGACCAGAGAATATGGGCTGATTTTTATTTTTGACATCAGGATTCTTTTCTAGTTGTAATGGCTATTCATAGATATGTGTAATCTGACTTCTGTAAGTGCTGTTTTCTGGAAATACCGAGAACTGACTCAGCATAAACGTGTTAGTGGGTGAGTTGTCTGTAAGGAAGGTGTAGAGCGGGTAGAAACCCAGGAAGTAGTTTTAAGTCAACAAATACGAAGGCGTCTCCTTATCTCTGGGAGAATTGTTTAAAGATTCCCCAGTGGATGACTGAAGCTACTGATTTGATTGGTAGCATTGTGTTTTTCCTATGCATTACCTGTGATAACATTTTAAAGTTAGACATAACTGATATTTTATCAACAACGATTCATAATAAAATAGAACAATTAACAACAGTATGCTGTGATAAGAGTTATCTTGATATATTTCCTCAAAATTCTTCCTGTATTTTCACCCAAGGGAAGCAAGCATCTTACAGCTTGTCTTTAGCACAGCTGGAAGATCAGAAGTCACTACTGATCTTGTTCTTTGGGGCATTAGTTAAGTGAACAAGGCTTGAACACGACACTACAGTCTAAAAATGGTGAGCTTGCTAGCAGAGACCCTGCTAAGTGATTGATGTGCAGGTAATATATACAGCGTGGAAACACTAGATGGAGATGTGGTCCACACCCCAGGTGAGTGGATTAGGATGACACACCATCATGTTACCCCTAACAGCATGTGACAGGAAACCTACAAATTATTCATTTCTGGAATCTTCCATTTACTCTTCCCAGTTCATGATCATCTGTATCAGAAACCCCAAAAGAGAAACTGAGGAGAAGTAGTGACTACTGTTTTGGCTGTTGGTAGGTGTTGAAAGCATGGTGGCAGGCACAGTCTGAACCTGTGTCACTCTAGGTAATAAGAACCACAGCAGAACAGACTTTAAGCGCAAGTCACAGGACACCTTGAGATGTCTGGAAACCAGGACACAGATCTCAAGCCTCCTGAGGGGAAGCGTGTGTAGGCAGTGGATTGCTGTCTCTGACAAGCACTGTGGAGGCTAACAGAAGTCACAGCTGGCCCAGGGGGATAACTCAGTAGGTAAAGACCTGCTGTACAAATCTAAGGACTGGTACAGGCAGGATGGGGTTCAGTGGTAACTCCAGTGCCTGGAACTCAGAGGCAGGGGCTCAGGTAGTCTATCAACTAGTTCTGGGCTCAATGAGAAATCTTGCCTTGAAGAAGAAGCAACTGAGGAAGACTCCTGGAGCCAGTCTCCAGCCGTGTATATGTTTGTATGCACATGCACCTAAACTCATGTGCAACCACACACACACACACACACACAGAGTACATATTCACCTCCAGCCAGGCTAAGTTCAGCTTCGTGGTGGAACTTTCTGGCCAGTACTGCTTTACACTTAGTTTGGACTTGTTCCCAGTGCCCAGTTTCTTGTTTCTTGTACCCAGTGCCGTGTGGGAAAGTATTCCGTACCTCCTTTTCATGTGTGTTGACTTTCCATTCCTCACTTAATTGGAAGCACCTTGAGGCCAGAGGTTACTTCCATAGCTGCGTCTTCTTTTTAAAAAAATGTGGCAGCCTTTGCACCCTTCATGTTTCCCACGATTCAACCTTACAGAAGGAATGACGCCCACAGAGCGGTAACTCAGCCCTGATTAAATAAGCCAGTGATAGAGTAATTTAGTTTCTCTGTTCTTTGACCTTATAACAAATTCCAGCAAAAAGAGCTCCAGGTTTCAATAACGCTGTATCTTTAAAGCAACAGAGACTAATTGGGAAATACCATTCTAAGGGCTGCTTTCAGGTGGATTTGCTGCTTCTCAAACATGGGGCATAATTGTCTCCAGAGATTGGGACCATACACTGACTGGCTTTGGTTGTAACCGCAGGATAAACACAGACACTCCCCAAAGGGGAGCTCACCTGCAAATTCTGGAAACCAGTGCAGAATGTAAATACATTTGAAAGTTTTGCGATCCAGACAGCAGTCTGTTGTGAAGTCTTCGAAATGGAGTCTGGGGCCTTGAGAGATGGCCTAGCTGGTCAAGTGTTTGCTGAGTAGTCATAAGGACCCAAATATGGATCCCATACACCCTCCTAAAAAGCTGGCCATGATGCGTCTGTGATTGCAGGTGTGTTCCTGAGCCGGCACCTCTAACCAGTTTGCTGACTCAGTGAACTTCAGACTCAGCGAGAGTCCCTGTCTCAAAACATTACAGTGGAGAGGAACTAAGGAAGACACAGTTGACCTCTGGTTTCCACACATATACGTGTGCACATACGTACACTAAAGAGTCAATCATCAATAGGACTTCACTTTTACCCCTACAAACTGCGACTTTTAAAAACACGCCTTCACTCTCCTTGCAGGTGGAGACAGTAGGAGCAACTTGGTAGGAACGTCTGAGAGTTGTTCTCGAGTTGTGATTTAGCTCAGTCGGTCACCAATGTGACCCCACATACCCAAACACGATGTAGTAAATAGGTCACCAGTGTGACCCCACACACCTAAACACGATGTAATAATAGGTCACCAATGTGACCCCACACACCCAAACACGATGCAGTAAATAGGTCACCAATGTGACCCCACACACCCAAACATGATGCAGTAAATAGGTCACCAATGTGACCCCACACACCCAAACACAATGCAGTAATAGTCTAATGAAGAGCGATAGCTCAGGTTTGCGGTTTCCATAGTTTTCTGGCCATTTTATTTAAAAAAAAAATTAAAATTTTCATCAAAACTAAAATTAAAAAAATCCTACAGGCTCTTATTTTTTCCCCCACTTTGCTTTCTTTGTCTGAATCGCCTTTGTGGCCAGCTTCCCAGAGCCTCGAATTCTCCCAGGAGTTAGGATCCCAAGTGCGCATCGCCACACTCACCCCCGTGCCTCCTTCTTTTCCTTTCTTGTCTTCAGATGTTGGTTAGAGGAGCTAAAAGCAAGAAAAAAAATAGTGGACATCACACTATACTTTGGAATCTGCATATTTAATTTGTATTTTCTTATCTGAAAGACATCTGGAGAAGCTTTAGAGTGTAGCCTCCTTTCATATATTTTATAAGGTAATGGTATTAACTTTCTTTTAATGTATTTATAAACTAATATTTAGTATAGTTGATAGAGTAACACACAACCAAAAGACAGGGTGCTAGTTTCGGCTTAGCTTCTAACTCTGTCACCTGATCAAGCCTGCTCTCCCATTTAGGCTGTGACATCGTCCCCTGTCAAAGGACAAGGTACTGAATAGCTTCTGCTGTCTCCTAGGTCTCCCCATCCTTACTCTAGTCTGACCCGTGAGAACCATTCTGGTAAAAAGCCTGCTGCAAAGCCGGGAGGCAGAGTGGTCAGACCCTCATCGGGTCCTCGTGTCTGTGGCCTCTCCTACCTGGAGGGAGACCAAGGGTGTTTGCTCTTCAGATACTTAATTGCCTTTTCCATCCTCTGTTGCATCTAATCCAACTTTAATTGAAATTGTTTCTTCTCTCATTAGAGAAATGCACTTAGCTCAGTAAATCCTGAACTAGAGAGGCCCTGGAAACTCTGGAACTTTCTGTTTTCCTTAAAGTCTCTCTTGTTGAATTTTTAAGTTGTGTCTTTTTATCGGCTTTTGTGCAGCCAGGGAAATCCAAGCTGGTGCTGGCGCTCAGGAATTATTCTGTGGAGGATTCTCTTCTATGATTTCTTTTCTTAGTTTGCACTAATATTCCACACCACGCAATACTCCAAATGCCAGGCCTCTGCTCTGGCCGAGGCTTTTGTATGGAGTCTGGGCAGTCAGTGTTAGGTGTGTGGCGCTCCAAGGAACGCACGTCCCTCCTTCCCTGTGCTGGGAATCGAACCCGGACCCGCATGCCTCCTAGCAAGCACTATACCACTGAGCTACATGGCAGCTCAATTGCATGTTGGATAATCCCTAATTTATTCATGCTAGAAAATCTTGTTGGTATGTTATCAAAGAATAGATCATTTCTTATATCCCTTGTTCATTTTATTCCCTGATGAGGCGTGTGTGTGTGTGTGTGTGTGTGTGTGTGTGTGTATGTGTCCATCTTAGCCAATCTAGACAGGAAACCAGCCTTTCTCTAAAACACCATGAACCTTCTTAACCACATCATCTCTATTTATCTTTACTTTGCTGTCTGGTGAGCTGGCCTTGTCTTTCCTCTTCTTCCGTCTTTCCGTACGCACCTGTGCTGCGCCTCCTTGCTGCTTCAGTCTCCCTGAAGCTCTCGCCAGGTCTCACCATGCTTTCCCTGGTGACTCCTTTCAGATCGGGAGCCATCACCTTCCTTCGTTCTCGTGGGTCACTCTCCCTCTTCTGTGAATGATAAAGCTGTAGTCAACATGCCTTCATCTTTAACCGGTTGCCAAAAGCTTAGCAGCAATTTTATTTTCAGAGTGTAGGTTCACATAGGTGAAAGCTTCTAAGGGATGCAATTTAACTAGTTCACAAACGCCAGTAGAATCCACTGCAACTGTAAGGCAGGGAATTATCTTACCCCATAGGATGCCCCTGCCCTGATCCTGCACCGCCCATTCCGCCTGCTCTTCCTTTCATTCTCGGAATGAGTACTCAGCCCTGCGAGGCTTGTTCTCTACCCGCCTCTGGAAACTGCATCTTGGTAATTCCTTCCTTCAGTGTATGCTTAATACTTAGGTTGTTTGGGCAAGGCACTTTCCGGGAACACAGTTTTAACACAAAGCCTGCAAAAAACTCCTCTTTTTCCAGAGCTTATGGTCGAGTGGGGGTGCCTTTCTTTCTTCTTTCACCTTGCAGGTTCGGGAAGTGGTTCACCTCTCCTCTGACATCATTCCCGTTTGCTCCAGCCCCAGGTCTTTCCTCCTGCGTTTTCTAGATGCTCCCCGGGCTGCTTCGCCTTTGACAGGTCCTGCCCTGTATTTCTTTGTAGTTAGGTGTGAGTTTCTTTTCTACTCCAGCGTATTTTGAGCTTCTGAAGGTAGAAGTCATTTGTGAAGAAAAGTGTGCACTCCATGAATCATGTATGTCAATCCTGTACGTATTTAAACTATCCCTGGTAACCATACGAGGTTCCAGTGAAGCTTCCGGCAGACACTTTCAGTTGATTCAAGGGTGTGTGCACCGCTCTCTCCTTTTTCACGGGGAGCAGCCCAAAGCCTTTGCCAGACGGTTAGTCATCCCAATGTTGATTACAACTCTTCATGACTCTGTCACTCCGGCTGCCATGGAGTTTACTCTTCTGCCAAGGAGGCATTCCAGTGCCAAGCACCACCTCTTCTTCACACCTCGTCAACTGGACAGGTCACCTGTGGGGTCCCCTGGAAGATGGTTGTAAACCATCGCTCTCCCTGAAGCCATGACTCCAGGGACCGAAGGCAGGCGGTGGGGGAGAGGGGGCTGCTCATTATGACTGCGGGTCACTTTTGACCTTCATGCTCTCTCTTGTCTAAAACTTGTCTCAAATGTTTTCCTTGTCTGTTACTATTTTGCGCGTCTGCGTGCGGCTGCCTATGTGCACACCCACAGGTGCACACATTATCTGCAAAAGCTGGAGGACAACCCCAGGTGTCATTCTTTAGGCATGATGCAATTCAAAACAATCGAGACGGGGTCTGCAATTGACCTGGAGTTCACAAAGTAAGCCAGGCTAGTGGGCCAGTGAGCTCCAGATATCTGCCTGTCTTTGCCTCTCCGTGGCTGACATTATATAAGGGTTTTTTTTTTTTTTTAAAGGTTCTGGGCACTGAATTTGGACACTTGTACTTGCAAGGCCAGCGCTTGTTCAAATGAGCTATCACCACAGCCTTTCTTGCACACGTTTCTGATTTGAGGCTAATAGATCTCTATCATACAGTTCATCCCGCTATTAACAGAACAGCAAAGAAAGCTTGTTTGTAGCATTGACAGGTATTTTGAATTCCTCTGCATGGTCTTTCAATGAAAGCTGCATCTGAGGCCAGAGTGCAGCTGACCAGACTCTCTAGACCTGGATAGAGCCACCTGTTACTGATAGAATCTGACCCGTGACATTAGCCACTTTGGCCTCACATGCTAAGTCAGCAATTGGCTTTGGTTTTAATTTAAAATTTGAGGTTTATGTTTCTTAAATGATTTTTTTTCTGATGGTTATTATGTTGAGAGATAGTGTATATGCACTCGTGTGTGTGTGCAAGTGTGTTATGTGTGTGTGTGCACTCACACTCGCGTGTGTGTGCCAACTCTCTGGGATTCAGTCCTGCCTTGCACTCAGTGGTTGTACCATCTGGAAGGAGGCAGGTTGACTCTTTTAAAAATGGGGATCTTACCAGAACTTATCTTTCAGATTTCTTGTAAGGGTTAGGTGCTTCTATCTATGAACAGAAAAGACCCATATCTGGATGGAGACATTTATGTTTAGATATTGGAAACTTCGAACACGTCTTTAGCGGTCGTTTTCTATCCCCTTGGGTGGTTGGGCTTTTATTTTTGCTTATTCACTGATTTGACATTAATAGACAAAGAGGAAAGTGGAATCTTTAGCTGTTAGTAGTAGGTACAATGGTCTGATACTTCCCTGGAGTGCCTTAGGCTGTGAGGGCTAATGACGCTGTCATGGTGGCAGAAAGGAAGGTGACTATGTCGAATCCGTAGTAACTAAGGGGAAAGACAGATACTGGTGTTCAGCTGGCTTCCCATATTCAGTGATCTTTCTTTCTCAGCTGAGTCTCTTTGGAAACCGCTAACAAACACCTGGAAGTGTGTCGCCTAGCTGATTATTTTGTTGTGGTGGTGGCTTTTTTCTTTTCCCCCTGAAACAGGGTTTTTCTGTGGAACAGCCCTGACTGTTTTGGAACTTGCTTTATAGACCAGGCTGGCTTTGAACTCATAGAGATCTGACTGCCTCCACCTCCCAAGTGCTGGGATTAAAGTCATATGCTACCCCTGCCCATGTCCTAAGTGATTCTTAATCCAGACTGGATTAAGACTGACCTTCATAGATGCATTGGGTAGATTTTGCTGGCTTTATAATAAAGGATTCAGCTACATTAAAAGAGAAGTGATTATTTGGGGGTTGCATTGATAGAAAGCTCCAGTCCTGAGCCCCAGGTTCAGACTACAGTGACTGACCAGGAGGAGAGAGTTAAGAATACCTTAGAAAGGAAATTCAAGACCAAACCATTTCTAAAAAAAAGCATAAACGATATAATTCATAGTTTTTTTTTTAAGTGCATGAAGCCTTGATAGGTCAAAGGCTTCAATAAGTCAAAGCGTTGCCTAATTTAGTGATAGTTATTGAGGGATTGTTGGGGATACACAATAGCTAACGTCTACTACACTCATCAATGAGTGGAGTTCATGACAAAGCCTCAGTAGTGCCACAGGGGGACCCTGGTGTCCCCAGCATGGAAAGAGCGAGCAAAGGAAGAAACCCATGGGGACTGAGGGTATGAAAGGAGCCAGAAGATGACATACACCAAAGCTTTTGACTCGTTTGCTTGGAATCAAACCTATCAGTGGACCAATAAATGAATACACAGTCTGCGTCGCATACTTACTGGGCATCTAAGGTAGCAAGCAACTAGAGAAGAGGCGGTCTGGTATGTAGGAACCAGGCTGATGGATATTTGTAGCTATTGGATGTATTGACAGGCCAAAGAGGGTTAAATGTTGTCACAGCTTCCCAAGGCCAGACTGGGAATGACTCCCTATAGGGGAGAGAGTGATTGGAGAGAGCCAGAGGATGGCTTGGGATAGGACCTGAGTTTCATGGCAGTGTGTCTCTGAATAGGCTGAAGCAAAGGAATGGCACAACAAGGTTCAGGTGGCCCAGCCTGCTGATCCACTTAGGGAGCCTCCCAGCTTAGCAGTTTGGAAGAGCTGACAGTATGGAGGTTAATGCTCATCATCCTCATAGCACTTTTGGGACTGAGGCACGAGGATTACAGGCAGTTTCAGGCTAGCCTGGGCTACAGAGTAAGATTCTGTCTCGAGAAAGGAAGGATAGAAGTAAATTGGAAGGACCGTGTTGAGGACTTCGTGTTTGTAGTGACTGGCTTCCGCGGTACCTTCTGTCTGTAGTGTGGCTGCTGTGTTCATGAGGAAGCGGTGAACTTGCTGTCCAGACATCATCTGCAGCCCAGATCTGTCTGGTAGTGAGAGTGGGATCACTGATGGGTGTGTCTGTTTGGTCCTGAGGTGAGAGAGTAAGGCTGCCTGTCTGGGGGACTGGGTGCTGCTGTTTGAATACAGTACTGTTCATTTCTTTCTTCATTATTATTTTTTTTTCCCCAGACTCCATTTTTTTTATCTTCTGAGCTTTGTGTGATGGTTGATGTCCCTGCCTTCTGTCTTCCGTGCACCTTCATCCCCTTCTCTGCCTGAGAACACTGTGATGGTGTTTCATCTGTCAGTACAAAGCCGAATGTTGTCTCAGTAATTCTGCCCTATAGAGTCTGGTGTGTGTGTGCATGCGTGTGTGTGTGTATCATTGCATGTTTGTACGTATTTATATATAACACATACACACACAAATGTAGGAGGTATTCAGCGTGGGCTAATAATGAGCTTGCTACAGATGGTGCAACGAACAAGACATTTTTTTGCATAGACACGGAACTGATTTTTTTTTCTTCCCTTCCTGATCTTAGACATAGGATTTCTTTTTAAAAATTTTGAAAAGCAAACAAAGCTGCGACACAAAACCACAAACCCTGTTGACTCCTACCGGTTGTGCTGTGAGCTCCAGAGAGCCTGAAGCCGCGCCTGAGCTCCTGACATAGTGACCTCATTCCCCGATGCTGCCTTTATGGGCAGTGGCGGAGCTGCACCGCTTGCCCCGGCAGCAGCCTGACGCGATGCCGAGCCCTGGGTTTGCAGAGACTTGCGCAGTAACTGGAATTCATGGCAATAGCTCACTGCGACTGAACTTTGATTCTGTGTGCTATAGAACCGCCCTAAAAATAAACAAACAAAAAAATAGGACAATGTAGCCGGCCTTTGATTGCGGTTTGTTGAGTATATGGTGCCAGATCAAATTTTATGTGTGTTCTTTCTTCAAGCATTTTGGAGGTATGTGCCCTCTTTACTTTTGGTGATTAAAAAAAAATAAATGTGTTGGGGAAACTAATGCACGTGATGGTGTCTGGGTCCCTTGGAGAGGAGCGTGTGCTCCTTAGCCCCTGCACCTGGGGTCTGTCCTGCCCTCCAAGTCCCCACACTGCACCGCACAGACAAAGGAGCTAACAGACACACACACAGGCTGTAGCTTTTCTGGGAGCGATGACTCATTTCAGCTCACAAAGGATTCTGGGCAGGGGAGTGAGAAGTCAGGCTGATTGGTCCCTGCGACTTCACTTTGCAGAGAGGCATCGGAAGAGGAATGACGCTGCAGATCCCGAGACACCGCAGTGGGATGTTGGCTCACTCCTCAGGGCTGGGATCTGTGGGCTAGGCGTCCGTGCATCCGGATGCAGCCGTTTCATGCAAATAGGACGACAGGGTGGTAAAGATGATTCGTTCCCCCCTCTCCGTTTGTAAAACCATTACCAGCAAAGTACACCCACAGAGCCTTTGGTAGGTGCTTTTGACGGAACTTGTCTCCGCGTCACAAGCCCTGATTTGTAAGAAGAGCCCAGGGCTCTTTAGCCCATTTCAAATATTTATACCTTTCAAGGTAAAGCGCCGGTTTGTTGTTGTGTTCCACAGGCCTGCGGTAACCAATCTAAAATGCTCATTTAGGATACGATTGCTCGAACGTTTACTCTCTCTTCTTATTACAGATTCTAGGACGTCCATTTCTGTTACTGGCTCCTTCTTGTGCTTGGATGCGTTCCCCTAGCATGCACCAGGCTTTAGCATCAAAGCTACCTGGGGAATGGAGCCAGTCCAGAAAGGGTCAGGTAGGTTTCCCCTGCTTTTATTTCAAAAATTGTTGTATGAAAAAAAGTTATATATCTATATATGTTAAAAAATGTCGATACCACCTGTGACCTGGGCGAGCGGACCTCTGAGAAGTGGTCTTACTCTTAGTGTGCCCTCCACCTTCACCTCAGGCGGTCCAGACTCTCCCATGGAGGCTGCCCATTGCATGTGACCACACCATCATGAGCCATTGCTGCACTGGGGCCAGAAAGTGAGCAGCTGTAGATCCGAGGCTAGGAAGTAGTTAGCGTGCTTGGCATTTCCATTCTCTTCATGTCTCTCTCACTCCTCCAAGGGAAAAATATCTTTGGATTTTTTTTTCTCTTCTTCTTTTTTTTTCTTTTTTCCTGGACGGGATTTCTCTGTGTAACAGCCCTGGCTGTCCTGGAACTCACTCGGTAGACCAGGCTGGCCTCAAACTCACTGAGATCCACCTACTTCTGCCTCCCAAGTGCTGAGATTAAAGGCATGGGCCACCACCACCGCCTGGCTCTTCAGTTTAATATATAGTTCATGAGATGTGTGTTATTTGACCTGGGCCCCACATATATCACACTCAAGGCTGAAGGAGTCCGATTTACACACTCAAGAGACCGCATGCCCCCCAGTCAAGGGTAAGGGAGTCCTATTTACACCCTTAGAGACCACATGCCCCCCAGTCAAGGCTGAGGGGGTCCGATTTACACCTCAGAGCCAGAGGCTTTCTAAGAAGAGCATCACATTGAGGCTTCTATGAACTCACACAGTTGGTGTATTTCATTAGGGTCTTGTTTAGGAGTTTGATTATTACAGGGCTATTATTTTTTTTTATAACATCCATGAGCTTTTCACACAAAATCTTTTTTAAAAAATGGTAAAAATACTTGCCGGATTGCATTCACCAACACAAAAACGGCATCTGAAAATACGATTTTTTTTTTTTGCCACCTCCCCAAATGTAGTCTCAATATTGTTCTTTAGTAACGATATGTCTCAGAGTATTAGGTCCTTTATGTAATTTGCATAATTGGAATGTTTTAAAACAAGTCCAAGTCTCCATTGGCAGGTCCCCTCTTCTCTCTCTGTGGTTGCGGCCATGCTCACAGTTCCCCCTTCCACCAAGGGAAAGAAAGCGTGGTGCCTTTCTTTTCTCGTTACTAAGGATGCTTTGGTTCATTATAATTGAGGATGCCAAGTTGGTCTCAAAGGATGCTTGGTCAGGAGAGTGCTTGCCGAGGAACCTCCAGCCTGCTGGTTCTGCTGATCCTTGGAGCCCCCCTTTAAGACCCCTCTTCCACATAAACTCTCCCAATAGAGGACACTGTCGCAACATGAAGTTTGTTCATCCACCCCATCTCCCTTCCTTTGGGTTTCTGTTGTGTGTGGTCATTGTACGGCATCATCACACAGGGACATCTTTGTGCAGAAGTCGATGGTGCCTCGTGTCTCTGCACCCCTCCACCTCCTTAGCTTCCTTTTTCTCCCCCTTCTCCCTCCTGCTAGGCCCCTGTCCAGTTTCCCTGCTATTTTTATGCCAAATGTAACGTACATGATTTTATGTATCTCTGTAAAATCCAACTACCACAGACAAGAGAAAATATGCTATTTGTCTTTCTGAGATTGATTTCATTGTCTGAATACAATTGTCTCCAGTGGTACCCATTTTCCTGAAAACGATGTAACCTCATTCTTTAGGGCTAAAATGTCTGTGTGGTGTGTGTGTGTGTGTGTGTGTGTGTGTTTGTGTGTGTGAGAGCTTACACATACACGTTTTGTTTCCATTCCTCTGTTGTTACATACCTAAGTTGGTTCCATAATTTAGTTACTGTGAACAGTGTTGTCAGTGTCTCTGTGATAACTTGAGTCCTTTGGTCCTTTGGATAAATACCCAGGATGGGTATATTTGAATCATATAACAGTTTGGAAGATCTCTCTCTCTCTCTCTCTCTCTCTCTCTCTCTCTCTCAAAAATACATATTTTTATCTATACACGTTGGACTAGCTTACTTTCCCACCAGTGGTACAGAGAGTAGCCTTTTGTCCACATCTTTGCCAGCATTTTTAAAATCTGATGATTCCCATTCTGAGTGGGGTGATATGGAGTATCAATCTACTTTTAATTTGTATTTCTCCGATGACTCCATTTATTGGCTGTTTGTGTTTTATCTTTTGAGAACTGTTTCATCATCCCATTTATTGATTAGTTCCTTTAATTTCTTGTTGTTTCAGACCTTTGTTGGTTTTGTGTCCTGCAGACTCTCATCCTGTGTCTCTCACACACAGCTAGCAAATGTTGTTTCTTTATTCAGTTAGCTTTCCTCTGCCAGGGTGACACTTTTTAACTTCATGAGACTCCATGTGTCAGCTGTTGACATTGCTTCAGCCACTGGAGTCTAATTTAGAGGGTCTTGTTTTCATTTTGTTTTTGTGTTTGAGACAGGGTCACCAAAGCTGGTCTTGAACTTGCTATGTAACCGAGACTGCCCTTGTTTTCCAGTCCTACCTGTCTCCCAAGCGTGTGTGTCAGCTCCCATGGCTAGGGTCCTTTGAACAATCTGCTAGTCATGCGTTTTTGTGTATTGTTCTCATTTTTGCTACAGTCCTTCAAAGGATGCTTTAAACACTAATTTGAACATTTTGTTATTTTTTTTCGCATTTTTTATGTCTGACCTGTACTCATTGAAAGCAAGGGCTTTAAATGTATGCTCAATCTACAATTGACATCGCCTCTCACTTTCCACGTGCAGAAAGAGCTCAGTAGGAAGTTATAGAAAAGCATCAACTTATCTTGTACTTAAAATAATACACTATTAATTTTGGTAGAC
Source organism: Chionomys nivalis (assembly GCF_950005125.1). Taxonomy (NCBI): domain Eukaryota; kingdom Metazoa; phylum Chordata; class Mammalia; order Rodentia; family Cricetidae; genus Chionomys; species Chionomys nivalis. Next base: position 30,633,121 of record NC_080105.1, read on the forward strand.
TCAGAAAGCATCGTGTTAAATGAAACAAGCCACTCATGAAAGGACAAGTGAAATATGTTCTAATAAATTAGTAGATGCTGAAAAAGTCAATCTCTCAAAGAAGAAAAGAGAATAGAGCCCATGAGAGACCGGGAATGGGAGAGGGAGAGAAGTATGACAGGGGTCAGATAGTAAGTACCAAAGTACAGTTGTTAGGGGGAATCATTCCTGGTGTTTACAGCGCTGACAGGGAGCCACAGTCAGTAACATGATAGACCCAAAATAGCTGGAAGAATCCAAGAGTTGCAGCATAGAAGCATTAATTATCAGTACCCTCATTTAATCATACATGATGTAGATTTACATATCCTCACTACCCTCCCAAATATGCCCAAATAAATACAGCTTAAAGACTAAATTAAATTTTAAAAAGAATCTTCACAGGAAAGATTAATGCTAGGGAAAACCTCAGAAGTTATGCGAGGCTTTGGGAATTATGACTGCTGTCACACCGAGGTGCAGTGACAGCTGAGAAAGCCATCCGTGCCTGTGGCATAGGATTGCTGTCATCGGAACAAGCGTGAGGGCGTAGCTCTGAAGTGTGGCCCTCAATAACAGTTTCCTTTGATTTTATTGGGCAAATCGTCTCTAAGTAAGGAGCAAACAAAATCCTGAGTTTTGTGTGAAAGTCGCGTTTTTGGACTGCTGTGGGACATTTTCCCTAAGGGGCAGCCATGCTGGTGACAAGACTCCCAGGGACCATCTGAAGTTCTCTAACCATCTTTAGCCACCCATCTTTGGTACAGGGAGCTATTTCTTAGGCAGTGTGGGCGAAGAACTGGTCCAGCCACTGCTTTGAAAAGGCCAGGTGTCTTTACCACCCACAACACACTCCGTAAACGCCCTAGTGACACCCATGTCTCGTGTTTGCTCTAAGGCCATTGTCTCCCGGCCCAGAAGTTATAAGACCCCTGTATCTCACTGGAAATACTCCATTTCCTAAGGGCAGGCTCTCTTACCTAAGTATCAGGAGGACACTCCTCGTCGCCAGTGTAAGGAGGACCACTGCCCTTCTTGGCACGGGCTAAGGTATCTTTTAGAGGGGTTTTTTATAACTAAATTAATTTCTATGGCTAAATTAACTTCTTTTTCTAGCTAAATTAATTTTCTGTTGGAATAATTCAAGTACTGACGAAAAAGAACTGGATTAAATTTAGACAGGCTTGAAGATGATATATTTTTAATACTAGCTACTATTTATTAAATATTGGGTCTCCAGGGCAGTATGTTCAACATCTATTATTTCATCTAATCCCCTCAATCACTGTAAGGTCACTGTCACTATGGAGTAGTGGTTCTCAGGGGTCAGATATCAGATACCCTGTATATCAGGTATTTACATTACACTTCATAGCAGTAGCAAAATTACAGTTATGGAGCCGTAACAAAAACAATCCCATGAATGGGGTCACCATAACATGAGGAGCTGTATTAAAGGGTCACAGCATTAGGAAGGCTGAGAACCATTGCCGTAGACACTTTGCAAAAAACGAAGAAATTGAGACACGAAAAATTAAACCACTTTCCCCCTGTGGTGTAACTAATCAATTGCAGAGCTGGGATCTCAATCTCATGGTATAAGAACAGAGTTCTTGGGTTTTGTCGCTGTCCTGACATTTAGGGAGGAGAGTTATTTAATGCTACCGTGAGTTGGCGTGTTCTCTGAGTCTGTTCAAAGCCACAGAACTTTCTCTGACCTTCAGAACTATTCTCACCCAGTTCAACATCCACCTCTCCGGCTGTCAGAAGTGGACGGAAGGTGGCAGTCGAGAAGGGAGGCTGGTGTGGCGTGGCAGCTGTTCTGTCCAGGGTGTTGTACTCCGGGAACTGCTGTGCTAACCACATCTGACCTGTATTTAATCAGGCTGGGTTGTTGGGTTGCAGTTCTGTTTCACAGGAATCCGTCACAGCATAGTCCGGATCCCTCAGCTGATGTAGCAGGAATGCAGCGGCCGAGACACGGCCCTGGGGAGTCTGACGTCGAGGACAGTCCTGCAAATGTCAGGCCGCTTTATTAAATTATAGTTGAAAATCTTCATCAGTAGAAATCGGAACGCCTGGTACATCTTTACGGACAGGCAGGGTTTTGCTGGATGGTGGAAAGGGAGAAGTAGATGGCTAGGAATTCCACGAGGAATTTAGAGTCGGTTCTGTCTGAGGCACTGCCTCTAAAGGAAGACTCCGCTTTCCATGGGAACACTCGTTAAGTATGTCTGTACAGAACCGCGTATATTCAGGGGATGTATTAGTTTGTTGTTGGCCAAGACTGGCATTTTCTCGTGATTTCTATCTCAGGTCAGGGAGATATAGCTAATTTATAACTAAGTTCATTTTAACTGAGTTCTGAGTCAGGGAGCAGAGAGCAGGGAAGTAGCCGGCATCACCACCATCGCGATAGGAAGTAGAGCCACGCCTGACCTTGTCCTGATGTGCAGAGCCTTCTCATTCGTCCATACACTTGACCGCCTGATGTGGAAATGGCGGTCTACTGCTTTCTACCCCCTAATTTCTCACACATACTCAGGGGCAGTGGGTGGCTTACAACATGGAGTTTTAGTAAAGATTTGATGTACTGAAGAATGTAACTCTTCCGATGGCTCATAGCACCCTTCTAATTCTTCAGCTATAAATTTATAGCCAATGGGCAAGTGGTCCAAAGCACTCCTAACAGCTGTGATTAGGGCAGATGTTTCTTATTATGCCGAGGGGGTTTTCACCCACTGATGTCCACTGGTTGTCCTTCTCTACGCTTTTAACCTCTCCTTATTCTATGACAACTTTCCAACAGCAGCCAGGTCTCAGTAGCAAGAAACCCAAGTAACTAAGGTACTGAGACTTGGTAGCTAAGATGACAAATGGAAGGTCAGAAGCTAGAAAGACGATGCTTTCTCCTGGAAACCAATGAGCTGATTAATCCCACCCCGCTGCACCTGTCTGTGCCATACAGCCATGAGCCGAGCATTCTGGGTAACATGAGGTCATTGACTCATTTTGGTGTGTGCGCACTAAGTCACCATAATTGCTCTTAGCTCAGCTCTCCTTAGAAATTTCTTCGGAAGTCATAACAATGTCTTGATTAGCTTCAGCTTCAAAAATAGGCCCCTCCTCCTTACTCTACTGTTTGAGTGCAAGCGTTTCCTCAAATAACAGCTTAAGAATTGGATTTTGTGTCAGAGAACTGTTGGGGTTGAAATTAAGCAGGAAAGACTGCCCTAGAAGTTTGAAGGACCAAACACTCTCCTCTTCTTAACTGCCAAGTTTCCTTCATTGCCTATTGCAATAAGGGCCCCGCCTTTAAGTTTTGAAGCCAGTGGCATTTGATAACAAACTTACGGTAGACTAGTAAAAGTGCCGTTTTCAATGTCAGTTTTCTTCCAGATTTCAGCGCAAACAGTTGAAAGTCAAGTACAGTAATCTGGTTTCAAAGAAACTTTCTTAGCGGCACGTAAGCTAATGGAAGCCATATGCTCTGTCCCCTCAGCAGGCCGCTGTGGTCTTGGCGAGTAAATATGGAAAAGGGATACGTGCTTTTCAAGAAGAACTTTTGGACAGTGCCGCAGTAGATCTTCTGTTAAAAGGACCAAGCAGCATTTACACATAAAATTGGGGTTAATAAATTGAATTAAATTGTAAAACACAAGATTTGTCTGAGGCTGTGCACAGGAGAAGTTGTTCACTTGACTGTAACCTTAGCGAGTGGATGATTTCCCCATGCCCAGGGGCATCTGAGATAAAACTTGGCAAAGGTAGCACATTCTGCAGAATGGAATAGAGCTGTCTCCTCCCTGTGGGCTCTGAGCATTTCAGACTTTTTATCAGGAGCCGCCATAGCTGCTGCATGTGGTAATTTTACTGGCATCCGTAATTTTAATGCCAGTGTTAATTTGGCAGAGGCGAGGAAGGGAAGGTACGTTGGTCCCGAGGAGCAAAGCTCAAGCAGACTTGCGGTAGAACAAACCGTGATGGTTTTATTATGCAAGGGGGAAAGAATATAGCTGACATAGCTAGCCATTTCTTTATAAATGAAAGCCTCTTCCAGATCAGATCAGCAGGGAAGTGATTTCTACAACACCTGGAAATAGAGTCGGGCATGTATTGTGAGTTGATTTTCTGCCCAAATCCCACTGAATTAGCAGAGAACCACAGACCTTTCGAGCTGGAAGAAGGCATGCTACAAGTCCATCCAAACCTTTATTTTACAGATAAGGAAGCAGGTTACCAGATAATGAACCATATCTGTCTTCACAGACTGGATTCTGGGCCAGTCAAATGGCTTGGTTGGTAAAAGTGCTTGCCCTGATGACCTGCGTTTCAATCCCGGGAACCATGTAGTAGAAGGTGCTAAGTAGTTCCTGCAGTTCATGCCTGCCCTCTATGTGTTCACTGTGGTATACACGCTGTCCCAACATAGAGCGGGTGAACATGAAGAATATCACGTGATACTATAAAAAGAAAAGAGGAGAGTGAGTTCTCAGCTGTGCATCTCCCAGTGCCTTCACAGAGTAGGGGTTTCCCAATTCTAAACAACCCTGTTTCCCAACTAATTGTTGAGATGGGAATAAGTTGTGTGAGTTGAGAATCTGGGGTGTGAATTCCGTGAAGTTCCTTCCACCCACAGAAGAGATTAAGTGAACATTTACAGTGAAACACAGGGCATGAAGGGACAGAATAACTGATTCTGAATTCAGGCTGTATGTGTGTTGGTAAAAATAATTCCAACTAAAGTAACTGCCCGGGAGTTGGAAGAGAAAACAGAGAGATTCAAATAGTGAAGATGATTGTGCTAGACAGTGACATGCTCCAAGGGGGAAGTGAGGCGTGTAAACAGGTAGACCGGAAGATACAGCCAGCTGGCCTCTAGGGTGTCCTGTTGTGTCAGGCCTTCCTGGTTGATGTGGGAGTGGCAGTCACCGGCACCAGTTTATCCTGTAGTCACAGAAGAGTGACTCACATGAGCATGTCACATGATGACCCCATGGAAACATAGCCAGTGCCTTGAACAGTGAGAATGAGTGCTAAGCCATCTGGTCTACCAGGACTGGGTTTCAGCTCTTCTCTTCCTCTCATCTCAGCCTGCTCCAGGGGCGCCCCAGAGCTGCCTGCCCCTTCATGCTTGGCAGGCTTTTCTCTCTCCTCTAGTGGTCTGGAGACCATCTTTGGTACCCTTCATCGTTCATCCCACTAACTTATCTTTCTCACGCTAACCAGTTCACAAAGTCTTTTACTTGAAAACAGTGTCCAAAATGTCAACAACAATGCCCTTCACTTACTACTGGAGTATTTCCAGGTTTTTCACATTTGAATTTCACCTTGAATGCTTATACTGAGCTTGGTAGTATCAGAATTATCCTCGTTTGGGCATTTGTACCCCAAGGGCTGTATTTAAGTGGATTTTTGTAAGAAAATAAAGTGTAGTTACCCCACTCCTTTAAAGTATAGTAGGGTGGAGTGGTAGCCGTTAAGAAAGAATTCTTCCCACAAAGCGTCTCATGGTTGACTTTCCCTAACTATCTTCAAACACAGTCTGACAATAGAAAAATACATCCTATAGATTATAGGCAAGTGAGGAGCTGGCACTTCCCTGCTCAGTGGCCAGTGCACCTACTGCTGCTCTTCCAGAGGACCCAAGTTTTGCTCCAGCACCCAAGTCATGCGGCTCACAGCTGCCCACTCCAGAGCGTCTAACACCTTCTTCTAACCTCTGAGAGCACCCACAGACATGATAAACACACATACATCCCAATAAGTAAGGTAAAAATAAAGATATAGACAAGGAAGTTATGATTCATAGTTTATGCAAAATCCTGGAATCTTTGAGTTATATATTTTAGCAATATTTACAGTTTACTGTCTTCTTTGAAAAAATAAATGTGGAGTAGTTGGAAGAATTTTCCTTTATTTCTTTAAAGAACAATTTGCTTTTATTTTATGTGCATAAGTGTTTTGCCTGCATGTATCAATGTACACCGCACATGTGTCTGGTGCCCACAGAAACCAGAAGAGGGTGTCATATGCCCTAGAACTAAGTTAAAGATGGTTCTGAGCTACCATACGGATGCTAGGAACTGAACACGGGTCATCTGCAGAAGCAGCAAGTGCTCTTAACTGCTCAGCCATCTCTCCAGTACTTGGAAGAATTTTCCAATGGCATATTTTAAGAGTGACTAGTTGTCTCATTCATCATGTTGATAGAGAGCCCCAGAAAATTTTGATAACTCTGAATGTGTTCTGTTGTACTGAGAGAGCTTATGATTTCTTTAACAGATCTTAAACACACACTCAAACTTCACCTAATGTATGATATCTTTTCTATGATAAATACTGTGTTGGGGGTCTTCCTTCTCGAAATTAATTAGGAAGAGTCTTTAATAAATCAAATAGTTTAGTATATTTGGTCTCTGTTTTGTAATTGCTTAGCAAAATATGAATTAAAGTATGGTTTAAAAAATACCCCTAGAAACCCTTTGTATTATTACATTATTAAATGAAAGTATTCCTCTACTCAGCCTGTACTGGCTGTCTAGTGTGTAAGTACTATGTTGTTGTAGGCGCTCGGCACAGGCTGCTCAGGTCTCCTTCCTCGTGGAGCTCATGTTTAGTGGATAAGACAGATAGTAAGGTATAAACATGAGCACACACACATTCAGAGAGGGAAGTCCATCACTGGCTTCAGTGGTCTGAGTGGGGCTCCCTGTGGGTATGGCTTTTCGCTTCTGATCTATATGCAATGACAAGGGGCACCCCCGGCCCGGGGCAAAATACAAATGACAAAGACCCTGCCTGAGTTTAGGGAAAGCCTGGCAGATCCAAGAACAGGAGGTTGTGAGCCTGTAATAAGAAAGGCGGTGGTGAGTCAATGGGGGTCTATCCCACAGGGGTGGTTAGGCGGGTCCAAACTGCAGAACCAACCCATAAGGAGTCAGGTTTCTCTTTCCGTATAAGAGGCAGGGCTGTGGGGTTTTGTGCGGGGATGTGGCATGATTTATGACTTCTCGGGAGGAGCTTGGTTGCTCTGAAGAAAGGGGCTGTTAAAGACCAAGGCAGAAAAGCTGAGTGCCATGAAGCTAATATAACAGGCCAGGTGAGAGACGATGACCGCTCGTGGTAGAGATGGGGATATGGATAGGTGTCGCTGCAGCTGGAGTTCTGGAGCGGGTCCAAGGAAGTGCTGGCGTAGACAGTGTGGACTGACCTGGGGATGGATGAGTGGGAGGTAATTGCTCTTAATGCAGTATAGAATGAGTCGGCATGGAGACATATCTCGAACATCCCATTTCCACTTTGCTCTGTATCCTACATTAAAAGTTACTGCCCATAGTCATTGTTATGATCAAACGAGGTCCTGGCAAAAATACCCCGGCACTGGCACAGTTTCTGCCTCTGCCAGTGAGCACGCAGCGAACGCAAAGAAATCCACGGAGGAGATGACAGAAACGACCCGTAACGCAGAAGGACAAGCAGAAACTAGTTGTTTCGCTAATTGGCATCTGTGTAGAGAAATCTTTTGTAATCTCTGCAGAACCATGAAGTATTCCAACCTGCATTTAAAGCAATTCTATTCCGTGCTTCTGTGTCTTGGTCCTCTGAGAAATTATTCTTAAGATAGCACACTTGGTGAAGGTGTTGATTCCCAAGTGATCTATAGCTCCAAAGATCCCTGAATCTGCTTTGGTTTTCCCCTTTGGTGGAAGACCCCACCCTCCTTCTACTGACTGGAGTTGCAAATGGCCAGAGCAGCAACTCTGCCAGAATTTTGTTCGAACAATGCCCATATCCTTAAAACAAAGTAACTTCAGTACACGGCGGTCTACCTGCCCACTCGGACAATCCCAGCATGCAGTTCTGCAGTGCGAACTGAGCACCTCCCACCCACATTGCGCAAGACCGACTCTCCCAGCAGCAGCTGTACGTCTCTCGTATTTATTTCCCACGGCTACTCCTCCCCCAGATGCTATCAAAGCTTCTCAGAGGGCTCTGCTTTTGGAACGCTCCAGAGTTTACAGGTCCTCCGTTAGATGTGTTCCTGGTTTCTGCTGATCTTTTTAAAATCTGCTTGGACCCTTTCTGGATTTGAGTTTGATCCATTAGTAGTATCACCTACTCCTCTCATATCCACCTGACGTCATAACAGAGCTGATGGGGTCCCCAAGTGATGCCATGGGGGAGGGGAGCACTGAACTCAGCTGGGCTCCGGCGACGGGTACAAGCCTCGTGTCTTGGACACTGGTTTCTGCTGCTCTGTCTCATACACCTGTTGAACTGGTTCCAACACTCAGGGAACTCCAGCTCTGTTGCCTAATTTAATTCATTACATCATTTCAAAGTTGGGTTCAAGTTCTTTCCTTAGGGTCTTCTGTACTCTCCCACAACCTAGGAGATGTGCCAAAGCTTAGCTTTAAGTCCCCTGACAGTAGGGAGGCTCATCGACCTCAGGGCACCTAAACATCTTTTGGAGAGGATATTGATTAATGCTACAAACTGACCGGAGTCTTGTCTTTGGCCAGCTGTGTTAGCTTATTACATGAGAAAGCATGCTTAAGGAATAATAAAAGAAAACAAAAAATGGGGGGCTGGGGCTGCAGAGATGGTTCAGCCATTAAGACCATGTACTGATCTTCCAGAGAACCTGAGTTTTGTTTTTAGCACCCAGTTTCAGGGGGTTCAGTGCCCTCTTCTGGCCTCCATGGGTACTGCGCGCGCGCCCACACACACACACACACACACACACACACACATCGCTGACCCTTCAATGCTAGGTTTTCAGCCTCCCAGTCTCCACCATCCCTTCTGGCAGAGATGCATACTGAGGGCCATGGTCTCTACTTCACTCTCATCTGCACTGCCCTGCCTTCTTCCAGGTGGTCATCTTCAGGGCCACCACAGCCTTCTTCATGAGAGCCACTATTTGGGCTTTCTGTTTCTTCCAAGGCTCACTCTTCCTCATATGATGAGAGCTTGAGCACTTAGCTGTGGCCGCGTGGTTGTTCCTGCAGAGCTGTGCTCCTTCTTTACAACTCCGTGGAAAAACACTTGCTTGTAGAGCTCCTCTCGTCCCCAGTTCATCCTCATACCCCAGTCACCAGCCACCCTCTGTCCCTTGACACCAGATTCAGATCTCAAAGCCTAAGAAGAACCCTCTAGTCCCCTGCTTCTGAGTCCCACTGGCCCCTCAGAGGGTAAATATACTGCTGTCCCATATTATCCTCCGAGCTTACTGCTCATTCCTCTGCTCTACGCCCATCACTCAGCCCTATCACCCTGATCTCTGTGGCTGTCTCTTCACTTAAAACTATTCAAAGGCAGAGAGAACTGTGGAGGGGACACTTCTCTTTCAATGTGAGCTTCCAACTCGTCTGGCAGATGCCGAGCACATAAAGACCCTCAGCACTTGAAGGAGAACCACCGTTACTCACCACAAATACGTTTTTTTTTTTGAAATGTGAGCAGTGGTTGCTTCCTAAATCATCTCCATACTAGTAAAAGCAGAAGTTATTTTTTCAAAGCCTCATTTGTTACAAGGCATTAGTATTCCCACTATTCAAATGAGAGCTCAGGTTTTTAAGGAGGATTTTGCTTGTTGAGATTATCAGAGCATCCACTGGACTTGGGAGTCTTTCCACCCGAGCGGAATTTGCTGTGATCTCAACAAGCTTCAGCATTCAAAACTGATTGACTTCATAGTGCAAGGATCAGGGTCGTCCTGGGGATATGTGCATGGTGGAGACCGGGGTGTGGCACACGGTGGTGTGTTTTAATGACCCCGCTCACCTGAAACTCATCTTTCTGCAGGTGATGTGTCACCAATCAGTATGTCCCCCATCAGCCAATCCCAGTTTATTCCACTCGGGGAAATCCTTTGCTTGGCCATCTCGGCAATGAACTCTTCAAGGAAGCCTGTCACCCAAGAAGCACTGATGGAACACCTGACGACGTGTTTCCCAGGTAACGGGAGAGAATGGCATTCTCTCTAAATGGCTGTGGGCTATGGGTGTGGGGTGTGGGCTCCAGGACTGTAAAGGGACACTAGGGAAAAAAAAAAACTTTAACTCAAACTGACTAGATGCTTTTCTTTTGTGACTTAAAATAATAACAATCACAAAGTCACTCCTTTAGGTACAGCACTTTTTATTTTATTCGTATTTATTTTTCATTTACTTTTATATTTTGATATAATACTTTTTAACTTGATGCTTTGGGGGGAAAATTAAGCCAGCATTGTAAGAAATGGTGAAAATGACCAAGAGTCTACTCAGTCATTGCAGTTCGGCCTTCCTTAAATATATAAACTTGGGGTTCATCAGAAACAGCTGCCAATGTTTAGTGCCGGGAGTTCAACTACAGAAATGATGTTAAATACGCCTTCCATGTTTGTGTTATGATCTGATGAACCTTAATAGAGTGTTACTTCATGAACTGAGACTTCGTTTTTAAAAGGAAAAAAAAATTGCTTTTTTTCCCCCTTAACTATTACAAAATGAAGACAGTGGGTACAGCTGCGGTGTCAATGGTTGCTGGTGATTCCAGTGGTCAGGCTGTTTTCTGTGGTCTATACTAAATACCCATGCCCTATCTCCATGGAGGGACCCCCACTACTTCCCTCCAGTGCCGGGCCCCTGCCAGAGTCACCAAGTCTAGTGTTACAAGAGACTTTCAAAATCCCGTTTGCTGTGAAATCTCTAAATTTCCTTAGGTACAGGCCATTTTCTGTGCATGTATATTTTAACATGGATAAATAGATGGAGACCAGCCTGGTCTGCAGAGTGAGTTCCAGGACAGCCAGGGCGTTTTACATAGAGAAAGCCCATCTAAATAGATAACAAATAAATAAATAAAGGAAAAGAAAGGTAAAATAGCCGGGCAGTTTGCCCGTTTAGTGAATACTATACCCCTTTCTAGACTGAAATAGAAATCACATTAAAAATAAATGCATTATCTACTTAATGTTCGTTCAGCTTTCAAAGAGACTTCAGTAATATGTGTTGTTGGCTGAATCTGCTTTGGCTACAGAAGAACTGAGTGATAAGTAACCAGACAGCTAAAGACAAGCAACAATAAGCATTTGCTTAGGTCCTGAGTCTAAGGATGCCCGGGAGTAGGCTGGGACTGAGAAAGGTGGGCCTGTGCTGCCTATACTGCTTGTCTTTGGGGAAAAAATATCCTTGACGCTTGGTCATATCTTATGCTCTAATGCGTTGATGAAGCGATCTCGGCTTGGCCTGAAGCCAAGGTGTAGAAAGTGTGTGTGAGCATACACATGCACACATGTGCGCACTCACAAGGAATGGCTAGAAGAACCAACCCCATGGAGATCATGAACATGACCTACTACCCTCCGTCTCCATACATTTTCTTTGGCCTCAAGCGTTGTGTTTCCTTCCCAGTAATTTCCCCCTCCTTTCTTTTTTCTTTTCCGTTTTTCTTCTTCAAGTTTCTGTTTGATTATGGTTCTTTTTGGCTTTGTTTTGTTTTTAGTTTTTTGAGACAGGGTTTTTCTGCATAGCTCTGGCTGTCCTGGAACTCGCTCTGTAGACCAGGCTGGCCTCGAACTCAGATCTTCCTGCCTCTGCCTCCTGAGTGCTGGGATTAAAGGCGTGCGCCACCATGCTCTCTCTCTACATTTTCAATGTCAGTGTTTTTATATTATATATGCTCTTCCAACAGTAGCATCAACCTATACTTGCAACCTATAAAATCATTTTATTATCTCCAAACATTCTTCACTATTTGCCCCCCTTTTCTAGCTGCCCAGCATGCCTTTCCCACTGGTAGTAAGACACGCAGCTCCCCAGGTGAGAGAGGGCAATACTCTTGGCAAACAGCACCCTCTGGTACAGGTCAACCCTTATATAGTTGTATATATACTAGGCCACTGCTTCAGATAGCGAAGAGTCCAGCTGCTTTCAAAGTCTTCAGACTGTTAGTTACATAGTTTCGCGAGAAGCCAAGTGACTTTCTCAGAAGTGGTTCCATGCCTCCCACGACTGCAAACCAGAAAAGAACGCAGAGCCCATATGCAGTAGTAAAATGCTTATCGCTACTGAGCAACAGACAGTGCCACCAAGCTACAAGACACTGTAGCGAAAACGAAACCCTGGCAAAGTAGTAACTGCTTTGCCAGGTTTTATGGTAAGGAGTGCTATCTAAAATTTCCCATTTGTGTAGCACTGGGGACTATGGGCCAGACCCAGAAATTTGCAGAAACACCATGTAGACTTTGCAACAGGTGGAGCCTTTCAAAAGCCTAGTAGCACCTGTCTTTGTGAATAAAGTTTTATTAGAACACAGCCATTCCTGATAACTCTGGATTAGCCTCTGCTCCTTGGATGTAGGGGAGTTGAGGAGCTGCTGCATAGGTCACATGACTCACAAAGCCTACAATATTTACTAACTGGCCCCTCAACCCCTGGTCCAAGACATGGTAATAATTACTGAAATTCTTCTTTAGTAACAAATACTTTTTCCTTTTAGTTTTGTTTTGTTTTAAAATTTTGATTTTTGAGACACGGCCTCACTGTGTAGACCACGCCAGCCTTGAACTTTATCATCCTGCCTCTACAGATGTACACCATTATGCCTGACTTAATAGCTCCAAACATTTAACTAGTATTTCCTAAAAGAGATTTCCTTGGCTTACCTGCCCTCTTTTCTTTTCCTCCTCCTTTTATTTGTTGCTTTCCATCAGCTATGTCAGAGCAAAACATCACTGAGAATTTAAAATTGTTTTAAATTAAAGTTCACTTTCAATGACAGTACTAAAAGTCTGGAGGGTTTTTAACTCTCTGTTTACCTCTTTTTTACCTTCTTTGTTTTAAAGGTAAGGGTATTTTCTTCTTTTGTAGTTTACTATTTGAAAAAGAGATGCTGAAATACAACAGTATTATTAAAGTATTTGAAATCTTATATTTGATGCATGTTTTATAAATGAAAAGGATAATTTCAAATATGTTTTGGACGTCTGTATTCCAAAGAGTAAAAATGTGCCAGAAACAAATGGCAGGTTAAGTCTTTTGAATATAATTTGAACTTTGGAAGTCAGGTCAGTAACTGCTGTGTACCAGTTTCCATTACAGAATTGCATGTGCATGTGTGCTTGGAGGGGTGGGAGGTATGGACTGTGCATGTGTGCATGTGTGTGTGTGTGTTTACTGTGTGTGTGTGGTGGGCTGTGTGGTGTGTGTATGTATCTGTGTGTGCGTGTGTGTGGTGTGGACTGTGTATGTGTGGTGGGCTGTGTATGGTGTGTGTGTGGTGTGGACTGTGTGTATGTGTGGTGGGCTGTGTGTAGTGTGTATGTAAGTGTGTGTGTGTGTGTGGTGTGGACTGTGTGTATGGCGTGTGCATGCGTGTGTGTGGCGGGCTGTATGGTGTGTGTGTGTGTGGTGTAGGATATGTATGGTGTGTGTGTGTGTGGTGTAGGATATGTATGGTGTGTGTGTGTGTGTGTTTGTGTGGTGAGAGAGACATGGCCCTATTGGGCCTTGTGCATGCCAAGCAAGTCTCCTACCACAGAAACACACCCTCAGCCCAAGACGATTTCTAAAGATCTTAAAAGAATACTTGTTTTCCATTCCCCTAAAGATGAGTGCTCAATTACATTGGGTTAATCCCTGTATATATGGCCGACTCGCTTCAGGGCCGTGGAGGACTGTGGGACAGCATGTAGAGTTGGAGCTGGCTTTAGTGTCAGCTGCAGAATATTAGCATGCCCATTTTGTGTTTTCTTTCTGTCTCATCGTTCGGAATTCTCACTCAGCCAGCATTCTTCACAAATAAAAATAATAATAGAATGAAGCCCATTAAACATTTCCATCTAACACGGGACGTGAAGTCATGAGCCTGTAGTCTCTGTGTGGGACTGAGTTCTCATGGTGCTCCTCCCCCCCATCCACTTCGGCATGTCTCTTGCTGTCCTTGTTCAACTCAGGTAGGCAGTCGCGGGGAGATTTTAGGGGTATAGCTGTGGGTAACTAAAGGATGTGAGAAATTGTGTCTCGCAGGGAAGAGCACCCAATTATTTGCCCAATACAAATGTCAACTCTGAAAACATACATGGGTGTAACATTTTATAAATCAAGTGGCTTTTATTAAGTGTATGCATATGCATATATATGTACATTCATATAATAATTATTCATAAAAGCAGAAGGTGTGAATTTGAAAAAGAGCAAGGTGTGGTAAACAGAAGGGCTTGGAGGGAGGAAAGGAAAGGGAGAAATGGAATTATATTATAATCTCAAAATTAAAAGAAGTTTAAAAAAGGAGTAGTCAAATTTAGCTACCCTTTTATAAAATTTATAAATTAAACTTGATATTTTAAAAATTGGTGCATAATAGTTACATATTATATATATATATTGTTCTTATTGAAAAAATTTCCATAAATTTATTTCACTGCATGTGAAACTTTTCATGTTCCTGTCATTTATAAAATAGTCTCTTTTTCGAGATGTTCAAGAAAGGCTTTGTAGCGGTGACAATCAAAGTCTGTCTGATTTCCTTCTCTCTCCTGCAGCACTTTTTCTGGTGTGTCCTCAGTATCCAAGCAAGGTCTCACGGGTGCTGGACAAAGCGTTCTAGCATGCATCTGCATCCCCAGCGCTCTCCGTTTTAACACCTTTTCACTCCCCAGGTGGCACCATGCACAGGAGTCATCAGAGAAAACTGGGGTTCACACTAAACCTAGCAAACACCTCCGAAGCCTGCTTCCATGCCCTGGGACGGTACTTCAAATCTGGCAATGTTCATGGGACTCTGTAAATCAGGGGTCCTCTCCTGTCCCTTCTTCTCTTTCACAAACATCTCTGTTCTTGCCCGTAGGTGTTCCAACCCCAAGCCAAGAAATCCTACGGCATACCCTAAACACACTGGTACGGGAGAGGAAAATCTACCCGACTCCAGAAGGCTATTTCATTGTGACCCCACAAACTTATTTCATCACGCCTTCCCTTATAAGAACTAACAGTAAGTGGTACCACTTGGATGAGAGGGTACCTGACAGGTCTCAGTGTACCTCTCCTCAACCGGGAACCATAACGCCCTCTGCCTCAGGCTGTGTCAGGGAAAGGACATTACCCAGAAAGCACTGCGACTCTTGCCACTGCTGCCGAGAAGACATGCACAGCATGCATGCCTCCACTCTGCAGAGGAAACCCGCCAAGGACTGCAAAGACCCCTACTGCCCTCCTCCACTGTGCCAGGTGCCGCCCACTGAAAAAAGCAAAAGTACTATAAATTTCTCCTATAAGACAGAAACTCTCTCGAAACCTAAAGATGGTGAAAAACAGTCCAAAAAATTTGGCCTCAAGTTATTCCGGCTGAGTTTTAAGAAAGACAAGACCAAACAACTGGCCAATTTCTCTGCCCAGTTTCCTCCCGAGGAGTGGCCCCTGCGAGATGAGGACACGCCGACGACCATCCCCCGGGAGGTGGAGATGGAGATCATACGGCGTATCAACCCTGACTTGACAGTGGAAAATGTCACGAGGCACACGGCACTGATGAAGAAACTTGAAGAAGAAAAGGCTCACCGGAGCAAGGCCGGGTCCTCCGCCCACCACAGTGGGCGGAGTAAAAAGAGCCGGACTCACCGAAAGTCCCACGGGAAGTCTCGGTCCCACAGCAAGACCCGCGTGTCGAAAGGTGATCCTTCAGATGGCTCACATCTGGATATCCCGGGTGAGAGGGAGTATGAATTCTGCGACCCCCTAACTAGGGCCCCCAGGGAGGGTTGCTTCATCATCGAACACAAAGGAGACAGCTTCATCATGCACAGCAACACAAACGTGATCGAGTCCCATTTCCCCATGACGCCCGAGTGGGATGTGTCTGGCGAACTGGCCAAAAGGAGAACGGAGATGCCCTTTCCCGAACCTTCCAGGGGAAGCTCCCACTCCAAAGTGCACCGAAGCCACAGCCATACCCAGGACCGGAGGTCCAGGAATGAGAGATCCAACAAGGCCAAGGAGAGATCCAGGTCCATGGATAACTCCAAAGGCCCCCTGGGCGCTTCTTCTCTCGGGACTCCAGAAGACCTGGTTGAAGGCTGCAGCCAAGATGACCAGACCCCCAGCCAGTCCTACATTGACGACAGTACCTTACGGCCTGCGCAGACTATTGGTCACCAAAGGGCTCTTATATCCTCTGCCAGTTATAAAGAGGTGTGCATTCCAGAAATAGTCGGTGGCAGCAAGGAGCCTTCTAGTGCTTGTAGCCTTTTGGAGCCAGGCAAACCCTCTGAGAGTATGCCGTCCTATGGGGAACTCAGCCCTTGCCCAGCAAAAACAGCTGTGGATGACTATTTCCAATGCAACACCTCTAGCGAGACTGTGCTCACGGCGCCGTCACCTCTGGGGAAGAATAAAGAGGACCATGACACGTTGACCCTGGTGGAGGGGGTAAAAAAGCTGTCTCCGTCTGAGAGGCAGACCCCTCATTCTTCCAGGGAACCTGTTGGGCACAAGGAGGAGTCACCGAAAGGGCCAGGTGGGGGCCCTGCTGCCTCTGGTGGTGTGGCAGAGGGGATGGCCAATGGGCGCCTGGTCCAACATCATAGTGCAGAACCCAGCAGCCTGGACAAAAGGAAAGAAATATTCAGCAAGGACACACTGTTCAAACCCCTACACAGCACCTTGTCTGTAAACAGCTATCACAAATCCAGCTTGTCCCTCCTCAAATCTCACCCGAAGTCACCTGTTGACACACTGCCAGGCCGATGCGAAAAACTGGAACCTTCCCTGGGGACATCCGTGGCCCAAGCCATGCCCCCGTCCCAGCGTCAGCAGGAGTCTGGAGGGAACCAGGAGGCCTCTTTTGACTATTACAATGTCTCTGATGATGACGACTCTGAGGAAGGGGCCAACAAAAACACAGAGGAGGAGAAAAACAGAGATGACGTGGGTACCATGCAGTGGCTCCTCGAGAGGGAGAAGGAACGGGATTTACAGAGGAAGTTTGAGAAGAACCTCACCCTCCTCACCCCAAAAGAAACTGATAGCAGCAGCAACCAGAGAGCCACCCACTCAGCTCGCCTGGACAGCATGGACAGTAGCAGCATCACGGTGGACAGTGGATTCAACTCCCCACGGTAGGGAGAGGTGTCCCTCTATATCCGCATACATCCGCCGGGGCCCGGGGGGCTTTTATGCCGATAACTGACTTCAGTCTCAGGCTGTGAATGAGGGCTGTGGGTTATGTGACTTGTGTTGTTAACAACCTGTTTCTAACTTCTTTTTCAGGAATTGAAAAAAAAAATGTTTCTGCAGCTGTAGAGATCACCAATCTGGACTGGTGGGTTGGTTACCCTTCCCGAATTCTTGCCTCAGTCTAGTGAGATTAAGACCAACACTCCCAGTGCTTTCTTCTGTTTGTATTTGTAATCCCAGGAAAAGGGATTTTTTTTTAATCCTTCAAAAAAAAGTAACTTTCTGAGTACAAATAGTATAGTCAGTGGGAAGAAAGGGTTGGGTAGTAAAATCGATGCTAGGATAATGGCCCCTCTAGTGAGACTATAGTAATGGACTTTACAATATTTCCAAAGGATCTAAAAGCTTGGTACCACTCTAATTCCTATGCCGTGCATGGTCTATTCTGCTTGCTCAGCTGTCTTCTTCTTCCACCTGTGTGTGGATGGAGACATAGAAGCTTGTTCCTCTCACGTAAGTTAGGGGCCATACTCTGTGAGAGCAAACAGTTGCCGGCGCTTTCGCTTTCCTGCCTGTAGAATTGACGGTGTCTGGACACTGTCGTTTTGTAGTCTTGCTAGTTCAGCAGTACTGACAATTGGGAGTGTATAAGACCCGATGGTCCTCGTCAACACACTGAGGTTGTTTAGGGCTGACATACACAAACCCAGGGACGTTCCAGCTTCTGTTTTTCTCCGTAACTCTTTCTTCTCCTTAAACAGCCACTTGGAACCTAAATCTTGCTTCTAAACTCTTCTCCAGATTGGTGACTCTAAGATGCAGAAATGCTACTCAGACATGCATATCCCCCATCATCTCTGATTCCTGATATGATAGCATTTATAATCACAATAAGTACCCACATAGGTACTTCATATACTCTCACTTATGTTATTAAGAATTGCAATTCATTCCATTGTGATTATTGCACCCTATTGCTGGGCTGCTTGGGGACACATCATCTCAAAGTCAGACTTGGGGATTATTATAATATTTATTCCATAATTGGGCATTTGCTATTTCTTGAAGGACCAGTTCTTGACTTGTTATTGTTACTATTTTGATTATGTAACCTTTTCACCCCAAGTTTACCCAGAAATGGAAGTTCCAATGTCTAACACACATCTATCAGAGTTGGCACTCTGGAAAAGTACTTGGGAATCCAGGAGCCTGGGCCTCTGAGTGCATTAAGGATCCTCAGGAAACCCTGGGGAGCAGTGGCCCTGGCATTTTTAAAGAATCTGTTTTGCTAAATTTTTCCCCTCCCACGTCAGATTTTATTTTCCAATGAGTTTCTCTGTCCTTGGCCACCGATTTTCCTGTTCTGTGCCTTTTCCTCTCTTGGAAACTCTAGCAGTAGAAGCCAGATAATTGGAGGTCTGTGGTAAAAGTTCAAAGCCATTGCTTATAGAAAAGATGGTTTACTTGCTTGTATTTTACACTCATTATTTCTTATCATGGAGACTCCTCTGCCTAATGCTTTTCTTGTTATACTTTCATGTCCTTCACGTTGCCCCTCAGCACCCAGACTTCAGCAGTAAATAGTAGCACTCCCAAGACTGTTGTCAAGGGGATGTTGGGAGTGAGTGGTTCCTAACCCTTTATAATATTGAAAAGTTTTGTTGGTTTAGGGATGAAAAGAAGTACCCATGAGATAGTTGAACCAGGATCTTCAAAGAATATATTATCTTGAAACTTGGGTTGTGTAACGTAGAATTCATAAGTGGGTAGCTTATTGAAGTTTATTTTCATTTTTAAATAGGTACTTATATGCCTTGTCATTGTAGAAGGAAATATTAATTCTAAAGAGAGAGAACTCTAACCCACTAGCCACAAGTCTGTCTAGTAGTACTTGAATTGGATCGCCTTTCCGGGAAAATGTAGATCTCCCAAAAATTTTAGGCAGGATACCCATTCAGGAATTCCCAATTTTCCTGTTTTATAGTGAAAACCCTTTAGTTAAAAATAGGGTGACAGGCTTGCTTTCTGTGTACTTTAAGGTTCACCAAGCTGCCTTTCTATGCATGAGAGAGAGCAAAAGAGAACACGGGACTTCCAGGGCTTTCCCTGTGAGTGGCACCTGGTGAAATAACACTGCCATGCAGTTGCTGCCCCATTACCATGAGGAGCGTGAAGTTTAAGTTATTTGTGGGGATCTTCCCTTAAAACAGGCCACTAAGCAATTATGATTCTCCTGAGACAAATGGTTTCTCTCTACACTTAAAGGATTTGGTGTTGACCTGGGCATCATGTTTAGCCACGTTTTCAGTCCCGTTTGTTGGAAACTAAAGAGTATATAAAACAAACAAACGGAGAGAGCCCAAAAAGGATAGAAACTCGAACTGTGTGTGAGAAGTCGTATTGAAATGAAAAGTCTTGAAATGAAGAGTTTCAAATGTGAGACCCCCAAATTGGCTGAGCAACATCAACACAACTACCGGAGACGCGACGCGCTGCCATGGGCGTGTGCTCTGGAAAGCCTGTACTGAAAAGAGGATGAATAGCAGGACCATTTAGTGAATCTCTCCCCACACCTAAGAAGTCCTAAGCCTCCCTTCACCCTCTCTCCCTCCTCCCCCATCTCCGAGACATGATCTCTCTTCACAGTTCTGACTATCCCTGGAACTCACTCTGTAGACCAGGCTGACCTCAGACTCATAGAGATCCTCCTGCCTCTGTCTCCTGAGTGCTGGGATCAAAGGTGTACACCATGGCTCCTGGCCTAAATAGCTCATTTTAAAGGTTGCATTCTATTATTTGCTCTCTCTTCCAAATTAAATTTGAGAAGTATTTTACTGTCATATTTGCCATAAATGTTAACTTTCTGTCAGTATCTCCAGATCCCTCGTAGGAATGTCACAAACGGCACTCATGATTCCAACTGTCATGAAATATAGTCTTTGCAAAAACTGGATTCCTGTGCACATTTATCCCTACGAGTGCACTGGATGCAGCTCAAAGGTGGCCAAAGGTGTCTTGCAAAGACATCTCTTAACTAACATGTCATGTTGGAATGATTTATGTTTGTAGTTCCAAGCACACTGTACAGAATACAGCAGGCGTTTCATAAATGTTAGGCTGATTCTTCAAAAGCTATTTTAAAAAATAGGTCCTTTGGACCCTACAATTCATGTTTCCATAGGAAAAAAATGCCATGAGTAATCATTAGATTCCCAAGCTGGTCTACAGGAGTTATTTAAATGAGTCTCTACGATAGATGTGTAATAGAAATAGCGCTTCCCTAGCTTTTTAATGTGCCAGTACCTCAGTGCGTATTTCTCTTCCACAGTCATTCTGTAAGTAGGTAAATCACAGCACAATTCCCTTCACTATAGACATGAGGAAGTGAGATGCCCTTAAAAGTTATTCTCATGGACCAGATAGCCCAGTATGTAAAAGACACTTGCCACCAGGCCTGAGAGCTCAGGTTGATGCCCAGGTTCCATATTAGGGAAGACCAGAAATGACTCCCACAAACTGTCTTCTGACCTTTGCACACATGCCATAGCGGCATACACACACACACACACACACACACACACACACACACTAAATAGATCTTTTTTAAAGTCACTACTGTGACTGAAAATGCAGTGAATGGAATGTGCCATAAAACCTTTGGGATTCAGCATGTGCTTTGCCCTCATCCTTCCTCCACTGATCCCACACCTCAGACCCAGCTCTGGGAGAACTACTGATGGGTTTCCTGGAGAAAGAGGCCAGGCAGGTAAGCAGGTAAGTCAGGTATTTTCTTTCCTAAGAGGCATTTTGTAGCATTCTTTAGTTATGCCCGTCTAACCAGAAGCTTGGTGGGGAAACTTGGCTTAGCTCATTAAGTGCATTAATCCTCTACATTCAGAACGAGTATTGGAGGTTTTGTTATTGTTGTTGTTTGTTTGATTGGTTGATAGTCAGTGAACATATTGCCTTTTAAACATTTAATCCCTGGGTTCTAGACTCGTGTTGCTAAGGGATCAGGATTAAATACCTCGTTGGAAGTGACTGCTAAGGGAGGAGGCGGTGTCTTGACTGTGGTTGCTCACACGATAGCTAGGTTTAGCTGGCTTCAACTAGGTACAGAGACCAGGTGAACTTTGAATCCAGCCAGTGGGGTAGGTGTTTTGAGAATGGTTTTGATTTCTCTGCTCAGTGTAAGTGGGTAAATTTCTTCAAGTCTCCTTGAGGATCTTAAATACCGTCCCTTTTCCCTCCCTCTCAGTCTGTGGGTGATCTTATTTCTGCTGTTGTCCTGACTTTTCAAACGTTGATGTTTTAAATCTCCTTTTGTGGCGAAAGAAAGATTCAAATATTTCCAACTTGGAAAACTTAAGCAGAAGTAATGAAGTTTTAAAGATCGCCTCATCCTTAAGAAATGAAAATATTCCTAGCAAAGGGAGACGGGAATGAATTGCAGCTTCACAAATCAATGGGAAAGGGGAGATGCTCTTTATCTGAACATGTAATTGTGTTTTAACTGAAGCGTTAAAATAGAGACAGGGGTATAAAGTATTTACAAATAATTGCATTCCTATCCCTGTGGGGAAGTCAGCTAGTGGCATAATTGAAGTCCACCCACCATGTTAACATCTAACCAAAAACAACAAAAACAGTGGAATCTTTCCGTCCAATTATGGAGTTTATTTGAGAGCCATGAAGTCTGAATTCTCAACTTTTGGCAAAACCATCACACAGGTATGCGTATTCTTTGTCAAAGCCAGTGTGATGACCGTCTGTCACATTATATTTTGAAGTCATTTTCGTAAAGACCAGGGGAAGCCACACATTTGGTAGTCAAAAGCCCCTTACTGCGTGAGCTGCTGTTCATTTCTCCCATGATTCCCAGGGCCTGGGTTGGAAGGGTACATGCAGATAATTAGTGGAGATGCTTACTGATCTGGCTTCACGAACCAACAGGAAATCCGTTAGCTCCGTCATTTGCTCTTCCTTCTGGGCTCAATATGTAATTGTTTATGTTCAAAGCAAAACCAAAACCAACCCCTTTTTACTCTTCTAGCACTCGGGAGAGCCTGGCTTCCAACACATCAAGCATTGTTGAAAGCAACCGCCGTCAGAATCCTGCTCTGAGTCCGGCCCATGGCGGAGCTGGTCCAACCTTCAACTTCCGCGCAAGTACGGATCCCCCGACCAACGAAGCTGAGAAATTACAGAAACCTTCCAACTGCTTGCAAGCTTCTGTTACTAGTGTATGATTGTCCCTCTGCCTCAGACCTTCTGTCTTGTCCAATACAGTAACGTTTACGACAATTGGGGCTGACGTTTACATCTCTGCAAAGACAAACATCTCAAGCACAGCTTGGGGGTCACTTGAGCTGTGCTGCTAAGTAGGCTAGGGCAAAAAAAAAATCTTTATTTCAGAGTATTGCTTTTCACATTTATGGCTCTGTAGCAACCGAATAGCAGTAGGGGAGATAATGTATACTTCTGCTTCACTAACTGTATCTGAACACACATAGGCAAGTCTAAACACTGTAAGTGGAACATGCATTTTTCAATGTCATGCAGTTGCCAATTCCATTTTGAAATGCCACAGATGTGTGTTGCTCCCAGCCGATGGGGAATGGAGCCAGGGAACTAATCCTTGACAACCACTCCCCCCCCAAAAAAAAAAGCCAAGTCACCATAAAATGTAAATGTGAGGGTCTCCATCGTGAGAGAAATCGATGCCAAACTGAGCAGAAGGGACCCCAGCCCTTTGTGTGTGAGTCCTTTAGGCGCCAGCCATTTTTCACTGTGAGTTTCCACGACACTCTTGAAGGAGTCCATGGCAGCGTGTCAGAAAGGGTCCCCGCCGGAAGTCCTTAGAGTGTTTGTTTTCAGGATTCTGTTTTCCAGTGCACTCGATGCTTGTCTTGAGTTGTTTAACCTTCCCCGGTCACAGACGGGAATATAGGCCTTTGAAGTGGACAGAGGAAGGGGAACCCGGTCGCGCTGGGCCACGGCACTGAGTGACGGAGAAGGTGGTGTGGACTTTCGGGAGGGCTGAATCAGATATCGAAGAAGGGTACCTACCTTCCTCCTTGTGGTACTGGGATGAGCTTTCTTCCTATCATAGATGCAGTGGTTAGTTTGTTTGGAAGCAAAATGTTCTTTATGATACAAATGAAGAATGTGGCCCGAGGGTGTTATTCTTTCTAATGGAAGGGACATAAATCTATTTTATGTAGTTTTAAAAAGAATGCCTAAATTAGGCTGTGGGAGATCATTTTTAGTGATCGTAGGAAAGAGCAAATTTAGGGAGAGTTGAACTTCAGGCCTTTTATCCCTGGGAAGATATCTATAGGAAAAAAATCCTTTAAAGTAATTTTTGATTAGAAATGTACATGGACCTATATAATAAACAGCAGAATGTCCCCATTCCGCTGGTATGGTATATCCTTAATTTGTACTCCCCTAAAATTTATCAGAATGATGATTATGCATACATGAGCTATACCAGAGTAATGTTTACAGAAACCTTGTAACGATTTCAGGAGGCATGTTTTAGGTGGACCGTGGGCTCACTCACTCCGCATCTTTTAAGATGATTTCTTCACACTCTACTTTGGTTTGCAATGTCATGCTCAGTATCAAAAGGCTCCACAGTGGGGGGACCACTAGCCAATACACTTCAGTCCTACAAGTAAGGCCCGCTTCGACAGAAGAATATACAGAAGATGCTGTATACCATAGGATTCCTACGTCTGTAGGCACTGGAAAGCTATCGACACAAGGGTTACCTCTGATCCCAGTAGATGGTCTGACATGAAGTTTTATTCAGCTTAGTGTTGGATGGTGCTTTTTGGAGCCATGGATCATAAATTGATTCATAAATAAACAATTTTAAAATCAATGTAAAGTATTTTCAGCCAAGATCTCATTTGTGAGCATAAATCTGTGAGAGGTGTCTTTTTCTGTGTTAGGCTTAATCACTAGCAGTGTGTTTGAGGAAACACAGTCATGTGAAGTCGTGGGAAAGTCTCTCACATTTTGCCTGCTATACAGAAGCTACATTGGCTCAAACTGGGCTCCTCAGTTTTGGTATAAGACATCGCTTTTGTGTGCTTCTTGTAGTAAGGCTTAAGCACAGTGGGCAGTAGACTGCTACGTCATTGAAATACTTAAGCCAACTGGGTTTTGAATCTCATACCTTCTTTCCCCCCAGGCATGCCACCATTACTCAAAAACACATTGTTTCTCTCATGACTTAAGTATGTCCAGAGAGAGCAACCACATGTCCACATCCAGAATGAGCAGCCATGGATCTAGTGTTCTATACAGTCTTTTTGCTTGAGGAGCTGTATGCCGTATGATTCCTAGATCTGGTCTGTCTAAATTAATTTTTTCCCCAATTTTTGGCATACTCAGTCCGTTAATAATAGGACCATTCAAACAATACATTAGACTCTGATAGACCCTCTGGACATAGCCACTGAAGGAATCTAGTACTGTGTGAGCAGGAAGGACAGAATTCTGTTCAGGAGAAGAAGCTTTAAAGACATGAATTTTGATGGTTCGTGAGAAATAGGTTTACAGAAGACGTTATTAAAATAAAATGTGTACGCTATTTGCCTAATCACTATGGGGTACATGATTTCAGAAAGAAACAAAAGACCCTCCCTTAACCAGCAGCCATTAGCATAGAACGAAGGACTTCAAAGATGATATGCCACATAAACAGATATTCCATGGAGAAACACTCCTTTGTGTTTCTAATCTGGATTCTTGAATGGAGGGACATTGGTGGTGGGAAGCACATGGCAGACATGACAAGTCTGTGTGTCTAAGATGACCTCATCAAGACGGTGAGACTCTTGACGCCCACAGCCCTGAGACCCTCCCTAGGCTTTGCCAATATTCCTCTCCACTGGAAGCTAGCTTTGTGTTACATGACTGCATGTCTAGTCTTAGCGTTTATCAATGGAAAGGTTTACAAAACTGAATCTGGTTGAATCTCTGTGAGGCATTCAACTTTAAAGGGTCAACACATCTGTCGGCATTTTGCACACTTATATGTATTATTATGATACAGCATATTACTTTATGGTAATTTTTATTTTTTACATATAACTACCTCCATGAATTTGATGAGATGGCAGCAGTGTGTTCAAGTGTGTTCTTCAGAAAAGCAATGTTGAAAACACACTTCCGCGGTAGGCCATGGTGTTCCCTGTGTGTCCGTGACTTGCCCATTGGACTCATGACTTTCTCACTGCCATGGTTTTTCTTTCTCACCACGCTGTGGCTTCCAATTGTAAACCTGTTGTCTTCTTTCTCTCTCCTTTCTGCCCCATGAAAGCACATTTGATTTGTTACAAGTGAATGAACATTTTAAAATGTTTTAAAATTATTGTCTTCCCCATTCTCCCATTCCTGCTACCAAAAAAAAAAAAAAGAGGAAGGAAGGAAGGTTCTCTTTGACAAAGAGCTACTTGGTAAACATTTGAGAAATTATTAATTCCTTTAAAAATTGGATTGGATTGCTAGGGTTTTTTTTTTTTTTTCAGTAACAAAAGACGTGGAAAATTTGAACTGCCAACTTGAAGCACTTTGGGCCTCTCTGCCATTTTGATATGCTACCCTATGAAGCCCAAACCTCCTTTTTATTAAAAGAACTGTGCCGTGCATTCTGAGATGTCTGTTAAATAATTTGTATACCATTTGATGGGTTTTGCACATCTCAGGAGACCTTAATGAGTGTGTGAAAGGGAGTGTGTGTGCACCCAATAGAGAACACAAATAGCAGCGCAGGAAGGAGACTAGCTGGGGAGAAATGATAAATGCCCGAGCCTTTGATGTTGAAGAATCCAAGTTCAGGAACTATAAATCGAAAGGGAATCTGGAGGAGCAGTGATTTGAACACCAGCTGTTCCCAAATGCGTCTCCTTTTCAAAACCTCAGCCACTATTGTTAAAATGCACATCTAAATTCTGTCGCAGTCACCACCGAGACTAGAATGGTGGCCCATAGGAAAGGGTTATTCTCTTAGGCTGACACAGCTTTGTAAAGTTCTACCCAGGATTTACCACTTGTCCACCAAGTGTACTTGAAGATAAAGTTCGTAACTTGAATGAAAGACGTAATTCTCACAAAACCGTAGTGATCATTTTTGGGAAATGTCTTACCATTTGGAAGGGTAAGACATTCTGAACTTAGGCTAACAGTCAACCACTAGTAACGTTACGCAGCTCATCTGGGAATCTCAAAGTGCTTCCAAAGCATTAGATGTGCAATTACACAGAGCAGGTCCTGTGTGTGATTCCCCGTGCTTGACAGGGGCAAACAGACGGAGTGACTCACGGTCACCCAGAAACACAGTGGCAGCTACCAGTGACCTATTTTCTATCTGTTGGAGAGACCATCATGAGAAATCACTACAATGCTATTTTTCTGATGTGTGCTAATAAAGAAAACAAATTCAGCTTGACACCTTGTCCATTTTCATTCAAAGAGTTATGGCTGTTTGGAATCTCAACACCTCCGCCCAAATTGCTGGTATTGAGTTAGGAAGTGGGTGGTGACCAAATCCACACCAAGGCCTTTGCCCTTCAAGGCCAATCCAGACATCCACACTTGTTTACAGTTTCTTCTTGGGTTTTTGTAATTGCTGTAAACCTCAGCATCAGGAACATTGGCTGTTCCAGGCAGTGGAAGGTGCTGAAACAGTTTTTAGTTTTGTTTTGTTACTTTAAAGTCTTTATAAGCACTCTGCACAGTGCTCAGCTCAGTAACGTTCACCACAGTATACAAAGCCCTGCTTCGTAAGATCTGGGAAGCTGGTCCAGTTCCAAGTGTTTTCTCAAATGATGAGACAGAAGGTCTTTGATGCTTTCTTTCTCCATTCCCACAGACCAGTCCCAGATCTAACTAGCTGTGTAGTGTCAGACCACAGTGGACCCAGGTAGAAGTGGTTGCTTCCTTGTCCACCCATCCCCCCACCCATTGTCAAAGCCATCCAGTAATGTCCTGTGAGTGAGGAACTCCTTGGCCATGTTTAAGGCTTGGGGAAGCTAGAAACAAGAACAATGAGCGCAAAAGCCGTGGGAGGCATTGTTCTTTGGGTGAGTTAAAAATGTCAGGAAAGGCATTGCTGCCCTCTGACTTTGGCCAAGAAATAGAAAACAATTGGCCGTTATTCTCTTGAAGGTGTTATAGTATTAATGATATAACTGATACTTTCCCATGGAGTTTTCTGTAGGAGACGTTTCATAAATTATACATATGAGACATTTGATTATTAGATCTCATGTGTTTGTAAAAGGTACTGGCGTCTCCCTGCTTGGCGTCTGTCCCCTTCCCTGGTCTTGCATCAGCAATGCAGAGGGGCTCCCCCGTGGTGGCTCCTCCCATACACACTTCTGTGTCTTCACTGCTGTTCATAGACTTAACAGTTGATGACTTGCAGAATTTAGAATTCGGCAAAGCTCAAGGGGAACTCAGCCTTCTTGTCTTTGTGTGCGGGCAGTCAGAGGCCTCGAAACGCTCCTTGTTAGCTTTGCGTGTGAACACACACCCCTGCAAACACACACACCCTGCGAACACACACGCCCTGCGAACGAGGAAGTGTTGGCAAGCGAGGCATCCATGGCTCTAGAAAGGCAAAAATGGAAGCCTAGCGCTTGTCTGGTCCTTGTACACCTGCCTACCTCCCTGTCCAAAGGCTGACCTTGATACCTCCATTCCCTTGCTCTCACCCAAAAGAGGTATCAAACCTGAGACCCGAGCTCTCCTCCAATGCCAGTCCTCTACAGCTCCAGGAAATCCATCACACAGAACACTCTTGGCAGCCCCAACTCTTCCTTTCCTCCGAGGAACACCCTCTCTGCCTCCTTGCCCTCCCCCACCTCGCTACCTACACCACCACTGTTTCCACATTGGAAGAACAGAATAGTGTGCAGTATTGTGCACGCATGCCCAGTTAGGAATCAAACTGCCCTAGGGTCACCTCCACGTACGTATCAACAGCTACAGATTAAAAGTCCTTAGAGCAGTGACATCCGTCCCACTCTCTGGAGAATTCAGTTTGAGCATCCGAGTTTCAAGGGATCACAATTCTGCAGGTGTCTTTTTCTGAGCGACTGTATGTGACTATTCCATTAGGGCCAATGAACTAAGAAGTGCAAGTGGGAATTACTGTACGTTAGGAAGGAGTTTTGCAGCCAAGACTGCCTTGAATAAAATGTTTTTGCACTGAAAAAAAAAAAAAAAACCTTTAAATGACTTGGTCTCTGGTTGCTGTAAAGGCCATCCAGGATGGATGTTCTGTTTATATTGTATAGTATTTCATATGAAATAACTGCAGTTCATGAGACGTCTTCCCTAATGTTCCTGATTTCTAACAGCACATTTGTAACATGGTTTTTATCGTGTCCGTGTACCATATTGTAAATGATGATTCCTTGTCATGCTTAGTATAATAACTTAAAAGGAAAAAAAAAAAAGGACAGGGATTTTTGTAAGTCTATATTTGAAAGTCCCTCCATATGGTAATATTGTGTTTATGTTGTTTATGTAGTGTTGTGTGAAATATCCATTTTGGATTGTGTTACTTTTTAAGATATTAAATAACATTTGGTTATATGTGTAAGTGGAATTTTTTTTATTTTTTGCTACTTGAGGGGAAAAAATCATTTAGATGAGGTCGGGTTTTCGCTTTGATTAATGTGATTTTTGTAACAGAGTTCTGTTGCACATTCTTTATTACAGTTTTTAAATTGAAAACCAAAAATGGATTTCCTGTATTGAAATTATTTTCCTATGGGTTTTTAAAAGGTCACATTTTGGGGTGGGTTTAACACAGTGCAATGGTTAGAGTTGTGTGTGGTCCCCCATTTTTATGAAATTATAGAACAACATGGTTATTTGGGGGCTTTTTTTTTTTAAAAAAAAAAATCACTCATTTCAAAACAAGTTAAATGTCTCACAGGTACTGGGATGTTTGCATGTAGTTAGAAGTTAGGGATGCCTGCGTGTTCCGTGCTCTTCAAGATCTAGGCATGGGTTTCTAATCCTAAAAGCATTCAAACACCATGTATTGAAAATAATTTTTCTTTTCAGTTTATGACTAGGGTTGAGGAGATGACCCAAGAGAGTACTTGTTTCACAAACATGAGGACCCGAGTTTAGATTCCCAGTACCCACATAAACTCTGGGTACGATGGTTCTTCTCTATAGTAGAGAGTCAGAGGCAGGATCCCTGGGCTCACTGGCAAACAGTCAAGCCAGATTGATTGTTGAACTCCAGGTTAAGTGAGAGACAG
Source organism: Chionomys nivalis (assembly GCF_950005125.1). Classification (NCBI taxonomy): domain Eukaryota; kingdom Metazoa; phylum Chordata; class Mammalia; order Rodentia; family Cricetidae; genus Chionomys; species Chionomys nivalis. Next base: position 30,662,597 of record NC_080105.1, read on the forward strand.
TCTTGAAAAATATAGCAGAGAGGATCTGAGGAAGACTTCTCAGGTCAACCTCAAGTCTCCATATAAAGCATGTCCCCACACACATGAACACATATGCATACATCACATATGGAATCGTGTCTGTATTTAACATGCATTGTCAGTTCCCATTAACGATTACCTGTAACTCCTTTCATAGTATCTATGTCACGGCAGTATTGTGCGCCATCTAGATATGGCTTAAAGGATGTCATCTTTAGACATGCATAGGTTATACACAAACATGGAAGCATTTTCTGCTGCAGTTGAGGATTTGAATGTCTGGGGAGGGGATCCTGGAGCCAATGCGCTGGGGCTTGAAAGGATGCCTTTACATTCTTTTGAGTCCCCTCCCTGGTGACAGATCTTTGGAGAATGAGGTCTATCTTAAACTAAAAATGATGTCCTGTCAAATGAACGATTAAGCTAAGAAACAGCCTATAACCCCCGAACACTAGAGTGCTATAATTGAGACCAATTTTCTTGTAAAGGCAAAATCCTAACCCAGACTTCCAAAACATGTCTTGGACAATAAATCTCATCTTTTGAATTAATTTGAAGAGCCCAAGGTGGTGACTTTGAAGGCACAAGTCTCATTTTCTTGAGCCTGTCTTGAGCTTGTCATATGCGGCACGCAGAGCTACTCCCATTTTTAGGCATGAAATGGGGATGAGCCAGTGCATTGTTCCCTGGTGAACATTTAGCATCCCCAGCTGCTGTAGTCAAGGGGAGGGCACCGTGTGTGCTTTTCAGCAGAATCCAGGGACCTGGATGCTTGGGGGAAATCTGGGAACTTCATAAGAAGATTGAAAGCAGGTTTCTGGCTCCTTTGAGAGAACAGTCACAGTTCGTAAAAGTCCTCTCTTTCCGAAGGAAATGGTATGGTTTTAACTTGCTTTTACATGTTTCAGAGTGGGGAGCCTCCCGCCCCCTCTGTAGAGAAAATCTAAATGGAATATAATTGCCTCCTACTCTGTTTGCCGCTATGAAATGGAGAAACAGTGAATAATAAAAAGGAGTTAGTCACCTGACTTCCATAATGTACTTAACTGTAAAATCTTATCCCTACTGTGGGAATAATCGGATTGACTCATACTCCCATTTTCAGGCCCCGTGACTCCAGACCTTTCCTGTCAAACAAATAGTTCATCTTGCAACCTGTGAGACTATGTGCGGTGCATATATGCACACGGCCCCATGCAGTAATAGCAAGAAAAGAGAAGGCATCCGCGCCCAGGATAGGCGGGGTGGAGGTTTTGCTACATCTTGAAAGGGTCACTGGAGTGTCCTGTGAAATGCAATCTGATAGGTAAGAAAAATAAGACAAAGTTAGTTTGGATCCAAAGGGCAAAAATGAATAGGTTGCTTCCTTCTTGGTCATGTCTAGGAGTTTGGGGCTGCATCTACTGCCCCCCTAAAGTGGATGAACAACATGAATCCAAGGTGAGTCTCAGCCTAATGCATAATTAAGTATTTATTCTCCAGCCTTCCAGATTCCATCAAACAAAGGCCTTCTTGGTCACACCCCTTTATATTTCCTTGTTTCTCTTTATTGCAAAATTCCACACATTATGTTCTATTACCTTGAATTTCTTTTACTTTACTATCTTGCCTAAATAAATTTTTTTGTGATTTTTGTCATGCTATTAACATTTGATCATGGGTCTAGAGATGGCTCAGCGGGTTATGTCCTTTGTCATTGAGTCTAATGACCTGAGTTTGATCCCTGGGACCCACACAAGAGGGGAGAACTGACTCATGCAAATGGCCCTCTGATCTCAATACACATGATGTCATGTGCACACACCCACACATACACATGAACATTCAAATGCACAAAAGACATTAGGACTATTGTTCAAGATTTTGTGTGTGTGTGTGTGCACGCATACGCATGTATGCACCAATGTGCATGTTCCTGTGATAGCCAGAAGAAGACATCAGATACCCTGGTCCTGCAGTTGTAGGTGATTGTTAGCTGTCTGATACAGTGACAGGAACTGAACTCAGGTCTTCTGGGAGAACAGGAAACATTCTCTTCAACTCCCTAAAACAACTTGAAAAGAAAATAATTTTTTAAAAAATGTTCTCAATTATTTATAACCACAATAGATTAGTTATAACCTAAATTTCCTATTCATATTCATGGGTATAAATAATCCTGGCCCCGAGTCCACAGACCAGTGTATTCCAGCATCTCATTTCTGCTCACCCCTGTGTTGGGAGCATTTTGACTGCCAGTTCTCCTATGGGAGTCGCTCATGTGTGTTCACTTGGGGTCAGATAAATAACTGGCCATGTGCAGGTATGTACAGATGAGTATGTGGGTGGATTACTGATGGTGATTACTCTCTTCAAGGCTTAGAGAACCTGGAGAAGAGGGGGCCGAAAGATCAGAAGAGCAGGAGGAGGGCAGAGATGGCTACGGGATGCAGACTTACCATCTTTCATGGCTATTGTATCGTAAAGGCACACCTGTGGTCGCCTGCCCTGGGCCAACACAAGCCTGGGCCTGTGGAGATCCACTCAGACACATCCTTAACAAATAAGCAAACAAGATCTCTATTGCAAAATGCTCAAATATATTTTATGATTATTTGCCTTTTAAGTTTCCAAGAGTAAAAAATGATTTTTTCCTTAGAAAATCTTCCTCTCTTCTTCCTTCCTTCTCTCCCTCCCTCCCTTCTTCCTTCTCTTTCTTTCTTAGCTTCCTTTGCCCATATCACCCCACCTTCCTTATTCATCCATCTCTCGTCTGTCTGTCTGTCTATCATCTATCTGCTGTGTCTGTCTATTTACCTATCTATCTACATATCCTTCTGTCAATTTTGTACCATCTATTTTTTGTCTGTCTACCATTGGTCAATCGTCCTTTTTTCCTCTACAAAGGCAGTGAAACAAAAGATGTTTGTATGACTGACTCTCTGAAAGATAGATCACTTGGGGAAATTATTCTCAACTTTTAAAATATCTGTGCTTCAAGCCAGCATCTTCCATTCTTTGGCCAACTTCAGTGTGGAACCCTTTTCTCTTCCTCTACGGTGAAATCACAGCTCAGGTGTCATTGCATGGGGGGCACCCGTCTGCCAGGCACAGCACAGTGCCCCATCATTTATCACTGTGGCAGGACAAGTGAGATGGACTTCTAGCAGACCGGAGAAGACCACCATTTCTTTCCCTCTGCGGCCTTCCTGTGCTCTGTGAAGGAAGCTCACGTGAGGCGTATGAACTGAATAGCAAAGTATCCAGAATGGGTAAGTTCAAAGAGTCTCTGGAATAAGGCACCAGTCTGGGTGTCCCTTCCATGCCTCCTCTGTCATTAATAACAACCACCTGAGGTAGACCAGGGAGGTTCCTGAGAGGCCATGTAAGAAGGCAGGCAAGTGGGCGTACTATAGGACATGTTTTCATTTGACTCGTTTTCTTGTGAACTGAGGAAACTATAATCATGTAGGAAGGCTTCTCTGAGCTCAAGAGGACACTTAGCAGAAATTTTAGATCAGAGCATTTCCATCTAAATAAACGAAAAACCCTTTTACTTTGTAATAGTTTGGACTCATAGAATTGCAAAGAAATTACTTAAAGTTCTTCCTTGTCCTGTGCCCGGTTTCCCCTATTAGTTACATCTCATTTTAATATGGTACATGGGTCACTATTAATGAGTGAGCACTAATTTTTTTTTTTGATTTTTCGATACAGGGTTTCTCCGTAGTTTGGTTCCTGTCCTGGAACTAGCTCTTGTAGACCAGGCTGGCCTCGAACTCACAGAGATCCACCTGCCTCTGCCTCCCGAGTGCTGGGATTAAAGGCGTGTGCCACCACTGCCCGGCTCAGCACTAATATTTTTAATGATTACTTTTAAATTAGAACTTTAAAATATTTTATTGTATTTCTTGAGTGGTGCGTTGCATGTGTGCATGCATGGGTGTGTGCATGCATGCGCATGTGTATGGAACAGAGAACAATTTGAAAGAATAGGTCCATCACTTCCACTATGTAGGCTCTGGGAATTGAATTAGTCAAGCTTAGCAGCAAGCACCTTTACCCAATGAGCCAGCTTGCTGGTCTTTGAATGTTATACACTGAAGTACATACTTCCTTCACATTTCCTTACTTTGGATATTCTATAATTTTTCTGTTTCAGGAGCCTGTCTAGGATTCCATATTAAATTTGCTTGCTTGTATCCTTGTTCTGAGGTTTCGTCCCTTCCCTTGGGTTCCTTTTGCCTCCCGTGTATATACAGCCCCTTCTGCTGGGAAAGAAAGCACTGGTGCCCTTTGGATATTATAGCAGGAGTTACCTCCTCCTCCTCCATGCTTCCAACCTCTGCAGAGCTTAGCTTCTGCATATCTCAAGGTTCGGATCCAATGCTATGCCGCCCCAAGGGCCCCCTGAGCCTGCTTCTCTCCATCTATGCTCTGGTAAAACCTGCATAGTTTCCAGTCCTCTGTTCTCATCGTTTTCTTTCTAATCTTAGAGACAAATGTCATTCGAGACCTCTTCCTCTCCAGAACAACGCGTATCGCTTTCATACTATGACTCGCTTCACAAGGGGACTCCATTTATCCTGCGTTCTCGGTGCCCCATTGAGCGAGAAAAATTACAGGAGGATTCGCTGCGCAAAAAGTGGACTCAACGCGCTGGCTGGAAGGGAACTTCGAGCGTGTGGAATACAATCTGAAGGCTGCCGCTGTGTAGCCTTTGGAAATGTGTTCGCTGGGGAGGGTCTAAGGAAAGCCAGGAAGGAAGAACTGGCCTTCGGAATGTCATGAAGTTGTTAAAAGATTAGAAGATGAAGGGGAAATGTCTGGCCCTTCTTAGGACAAACTGGGGTCCCTTTGCTTTAGACTCTGTGGGCGTAGTTTCTACACGCAGTGCCCAGTGTGCAGGGGTGGGTGCAACGCGGGATAGGCCGTGTTAAGGTAGATGGAGAAAAGCTGAGGATGTGGCTCCGTGGGTAGAGCGCTTGCTTCAGACATGCGCAAATCGCTGGGTTCAATCCCCAGCCCCACACACCTTCAAGAGTGTGGATGCAGGGAGAATCAGGCAAGGCCCTCTTCAGCTACACAATCACTTCAGCCTGGGCTCCTTTGTGAGTGAGACTCTCTGTCTTACCAAAAAAAAGGGAAAAAAAATTCTAGGAAACCCCACAGAACCAGCTAATTCTGAGAAACTGTTGATTTGTGGAGGGGAAAATGTTGTTTAGCGCAACGTAAGATCACTTGTAGGGGGCTCTGAAGCCCTGCGCACTCTGGGCCTTAGATGAGGGGGAGGGGCTTCCTAGTGGCTGCAGTATTTATGAGCTCAGGCACAGCGTGTTTCCTTTTAGCTGTATCTCCCATCTAAAGGCATCTGACTATTGTTTAGGCAAAGTTCCCACAAAAGTATAACAAAAATTTATTCTCTCTCTTGATGTAACCCCCACCAGTCTTCGCCACGCGTTCCTCTTTCTTCTGTTTCTTGTCATTTCTTCCCCCAAAGTCTTCTGTTCTTTGTCTTTAAGCATCTGTGGCCTCCGGATAATTTTTCACCTTAATGTTCTCATTTCTTTCTGTACATTGCACGCTTTTCAAACAAACCCTTGAATTTGATTTCTTGATAACCTTTCTGCTATCTTCCTCCAGTAGCTGCCCCAAATATATATATTTGCATATATATTTGTATATATGAATATATATATTCATATATATATGAATGACTTTGTAGCTATAACATAGAGACTTAGAGATTAACTAGGGAGTTGACTATCGTAAAGTACTGTGGTTCCTCTCCAATATTCAGGTTAGCTGAAACTCAATTGCTTTTCCTAATTAACAAGCCACCACCTCTGCTTAGGCTTGCTCTGGCTCAGATGCTACCAGAAATCTCCAAACACTTCAGTCTTCCTGAGCTCTTAGGAAGGGAACATTTAGAGGGATTACAAGAATGAAGCCATCTTAGTGGCCCCAGGTTTCAGACACAATAGTTACTATCCTACTTTGAAGTTGGTTTTCAGGTCAAGGGACAAGGTCTCCAAAGACAAGTTCCCTGGGGGCGAGGGGTCCTGACTGACGTCGGGAAGACAGGCGCCGAGTCCACGCCTCACAGAAGCCTCGCCCCCACCGCAACAGCTCTCCTCGCTTCAGTTGCTGGCCCGCTCTGATTTTCTCCTCTAAGGATGTTTATTTTAAAGTCAGAACACTGTGGGCAAAGCAAATGATGACGAATGTGAGATAATAAGAGAAAGAAGCATGGGGAACGGCTGACGTCCTGAGTGAACGTGTACTGTCGACGCGAGCGAGGCCATGTCGAAGACACCCCCCCCCCCCCATGCCTCAGACCCATGGGAGTGGAAAATCCTTCCCCAGGTAGGGCTCACGGAAATGACAAAGCCTTCCCCTGCTCTGCGGCTAGATGCCGACAGTGTGCAAAATTCAACAACACCAGCTTCTTCTGGGATGACTGCGAACTGAGACTGCTTCCCTTCGAGGCTACCTTCCCCTTTCTTCCTGTGTTGCGTTGTGTAGTAGAGGTCTTTCTATTAGAGGGAGTACAGTTCACCAGATCCCGACTTTTCTCTCTCTGTGTGTGTGTCTGCCGTTTCTTCCCTCCAGGGTCACCCCAGTCAGATTCCCGGGCCCAAGCCATGCAGGCAGAGGCAAGGAAAGCTACAGGTGACTACCCACATGCATTTATTTTAATGCCCTCAAGCTCCACAGCACTCGCCTTGGTAAGTCTCTCCTCCCCAGATGTTCTGGATGCCTCCCTACCCAGTGAAGGCTGAATTGGGTTTTCTTAAGTATAAAAAGATTTACTGCAGGTCGGGTGGCACAGGCTTGTTTAATACAGCTACTTGGAAAGCTGAGACAGGGGAATTCCTGAAGTTGGGTCTAAGATGCAAACCCCAGGGCGTAATGAAAGACTGTGTCAAAAGAACAGCAGAACAGTAGAGACAACACCTGAGATTGAGCTCTGTCTTCCATATTCTCATCCCCACACTGGCACTGCCCCCCGCCACATATCCAGCTGATGTCTAGCTCACTGACAGAGTGCTTCCTGTGGGTTCCATCTCCAGTAGCACTAAAGAAATAAACAACCTTATTATCTTTTTCAAGTTCCATATTGATGAGTCTCCTCTTTAACTGAGCAAACGAATTCACATGGTTTTAATGGAAACTCACCCAGGAGTTTCTGAGTGAGTTAGAGGGGGGGAGCAGACAGCACTGAAAATAAGTATCATTTATTCTTTTAAAGTCAGAGGAAAAACTGCCGTGTGAGAGAGATGAATCATTTATAGCCAATATAAAGCAGGAGATGTTCTCCTGCTATTTCTCTTTTCTGTTTATTTCTTTGCTTGTTTGTTTGATGTGGAAGATCTCTCCACATTGCCCAAGCTGGCTTTGAGCATTGAGACTCTCGGTTAAAGTGATTCTCATGACCCAGCAGCCACTTGAGTAGTTGAAACTGAAGTGTGCACCTTGGTGCCAAGGTTTTTTTAGCTTCGCTTAAATACTTAAACTCTCCTCCCCCCTCCCCAACGACTTGCCCCAGCTAACTCATTTCCTCCCAGAGTCCTCGAGAAAATTGCACACACCCCTCACACACTGGGGAATCTAGTGCTTCCCAGCCAGTACTGTGCTTAGCTCCTTCTTACCGTAATTGTAATACATTGAAAGCACGCATTTCAAAAATAGAGCTTACAAATGGTAGGCCACTAGCGGGGTTGCCTTTTAAATTTTCAGGCCTTCTTATAGATGTTTAGAATGGTTCTGAAGGTCTTTTTTGGGGGGGGGGTTCTGAAACACTAATAAAGGGCATTTTAATTGGACACATTTAAACGTAGGCTGAGTATCCTTTATCCTGATCGCTTGAGTCTTGCAACATGAGAATTTTGGATTTTTAGATTAGGGATGCTATGGTGATTTGAATGAGAATGCCCTGCCCCCCAGACTCACATGCCTTAATACTTGATCCCCAATTGGTGGAACTGTTGGGTAGGATTAGTAGGTGTGGCCTTGTGGGAGAAGGTGTGTCACTGGGGGTGGGGTTTGAGGTTTCAAAGCCCATGCTTTTCCCAGTGTGCTCTCTCTGCCTGTGGTTATCTCTCAAGATGTGAACTCTCAGCCACTGCTCTAGATTCATGCCCACTTGCCTGCTGCCATGCTCCCTGCCATGACGGTCATGGACTCTAACCCTCTGAAACTGTAAGTCCCAATAAACTCTTTCTTCTATAAGTTGCGTAGACCATAGTGTCTGCAGAGCAATAGAAAAGTAACCAAGGCAGAAATTCGACTTGTAACCTGTGTGCTGCTTTTCTAAATCCAGAATTGAATAATGATGGCCCTAGGTCCATTAAGGATGTTTATACAAGTGTAGCTGCATTTATCATAATATAATTTGGATACTCATTATTTTAGAAGGAGTAGTCCAGACTGGACTTAAACTGGAGATCCTTCTGCCTCAGCCTTCCGAGGGTTGAAACTTTTGGTGTGCACTACCATGCCTTGTTTAACGACTAATTTTGATAAAATGACTATTTTAAGTAACAAATGTTCAGTGTTTTCCTCTGAAGAAGAGTGAACTTGTAGGTTCTTCAAATACAAAGTTAAATATTTGGTAATTACTTCCTAAGGGACTCAGAAGGGAAGGCCAGCCCTGTGAGTGGAACAGTAATGGTGCAACCACGCTCACTATGCCACAGGACAGTACACCTGTCTGGATCAGATCCCGGTTTGAAGCTTTTACACTTGCTCCCCGGTTGGGATTTGGCAGCCAGCATCATCCTGGAATATAAATTTATCCTGGAGTGTCTTAGCCTTGCCTTTAAACTATGGACTGCTTGGACCGCTTGCCACTGAATTCTGGATGCTCTGACATGCTCCAAGTCCAAGTGGAAATGTATATATAGAGTAGATGTATATTGTAGAGTAGACAAAAGGGGAGGGACTAGGAAGTGTTCAGGGGTGGATGCAAATTCCCAAAATGCCCAGTGTATGACTATGACTCACTGAAACCAAAGTTTCTCTTAAAAACTGCTGTTTTTTTTTTAAAATCTGAACATTGCAGGAAACAGAAAAAAAAACAAGAATTAATCATCACTATTCAACCAAAGAAGATCATAATATTTCAAATGACCATATTTCTTTGATCAGTTTTATATATTTTAGAGCATAGTGGGAGCCACGAAGTCCTGACTGTCTGAAGCCCACCTCTTCCCCACACTCATCCCCAGCATTTCCGGTGACCGATGGCAAGTGTTCTGTCGCATTACTCTCAGGGGCTGCTTAGCTGTCACCTCCTGGACCAACTTCCTTCTAGGCCTTTTTGCTGAGTGTTTCTTCAAGCGTGTTCCTGATGTTGAATTTTTAGGCTTCGGCCCACATTGTGCTGAGAAAATATGAAAGTGTTCTAGAATTAGAGTTGCTATGTAAAATGCTGTCCACATGCAGAAGACTTTTAAACATGTGGCCACAGTACCTAGAATAATTTGTTGTGTTCACCTATATTCTTGCCACAGTTACCATTAGCTAATGGACCATAAGCTTGCTTTCATATTGGCGTTTTACCAATCGAATCCATTCATTTACCATTGGCATTTGATGGCTGAGCTGCTGTGCACTGTGCAAAATTATTTTGGCTGTTGAGTCTTTACCAGTGAAGGCATCATATCTTTAAGTTTGAATAAATTAGAACATTGACAAAATATTACTTGACTTTTGTACTTCTAAAAGTACCATGAGAAACTGAACCAAGAATTTCTGGTTATAGATATTTTGAGACAAATTAATTTTTCTTGTATACCCCTTTTCAGCCTAAGCAGCCAGAGAAGCATATTCAAATTCAAAACTGTTTGTACATTTTCATTCTCAAGTGCTCAAGCACAATGCAAAACATGATTTGGTACCCAGTTTTCTGGGGAGGCATTGACAACACAACCCAGACCTTTTTATCCTGTCTGTATGGCTTTCTAAGACCTAGAGTGCAGGGTCTAATTCCCATGAAGATACAACCACTCATAGAAACTGTTTTGCATTTGAGCCCTGAGTGAAACACACAGAGACTACTTGACAGTGTTTGCCTCTGTGTCCATCATGAAGAAACTCGAGGGTACTTAAACCAAGGAGAGCTTTCTTTGCCATTTTCTTTCACGATAACGGCTGGGCTAGAGTGTGTTTAGTACATACCAGATTATAAGTGGGACCTCCTTGTGAAAAGGGATTGTCAAAAAAAAAATTTTAAAAAGATGCTCTATGAAGAAGATCAGCTGCTTTGGATCACAGGCTGCTCAGAAAGAGCCTGTGCCCCGCAGCAAGCTACTCTTTGCCTATTAACAGACAATAGAAAATGTACAGGAGGACATTAATACACAGTTCTCTGAGTTCTGAGTGCAGTCTTGTAATGGGGTGCACTTTTACTGAACCAGAAATTGTTAGTAATAAAAGAATATTGAGGGAAAATGTTTAGATTCCCAAAGAATTCTAGAACTTAGAGGAATAGTCTGGGTTCGCGGTTAAAGGTTAATAGCTGAGACTATGCCATAAGCTGCAATAAAATGTAAGTTTTAGTTATCTTGCTCCCAATAAACAGTTACGATTTTGAACACATGAAAGATGGAGACCATTCTTTTTTCATAATTTAAAATAGCAGTGAGATGAATTTCTTGGCAATAAGCAAATGATTGCATTTTAAATTCTTGTAAATATTTCTTTTTTAAGTCATTGAAAAGAACAGATCACTTATTTCGACTGCCTTTTTGACACAGAACCATCTTTTCTGTGTAAACACAGGGAATAAATATTATTGTTCTTGGTAATTACGCTGATATCATTTCAGGCTGTTCACCGTGTGTATGCACATGGTATTGGCTATCCCATAGAGCAAGCTGAACTTGCAGCTCCTGTCTATACAAAACCATGTCCTGACATCACAGAAATACCTCCAGACACTCCCACAAGACCTTCGGAGACTGAGGGGAATTAAAAATGATCGAACTGTGGTCCCGGGTTTATTGGCAGGTCTAACCTGTGGCTCTTCACTCTGTAGCCTGTTTCTGCCAGGGTTTAATTGCATATTAGTCTTCTCTACAGAGAATTCCTGTTAAGCTATGTGCAGTCATCAATGTCTACAGATAAGTACCTTGCTCGTTCTCACTTGAGTCTGGAAGATGTCCTCAACCTAGCTGGCTCGAGGCTCCAAGGCCATGAAATGTTGCTTAGTTGATTATATTCAGGGAACAATGGGAGTTTGTTTGCTTGATGCTTGAACAGTCCCTGAAACGGATGGACTCATGTTTATCTAGAGGGCCACAGTTCCAAGAACTCTTACCTTGTTATGGAAAGGAGAACTCTCCCTCCAGTCTCTAAATTAGAAAAACCTGCTTCCCTTTAGTGGGCATATAGAATGTCTCTGTGTTTGATGAAGACCCAGAAGTCACCCTTCCCTGCTCTAGCAGAAGTCATATGATGGGTTCCAGATGGTCTATGGAGCTGTCAGTCCCAGACATAATAGATGACATCACAGAAAACAAGAAGAAACTGAGTATTCTCACCCTCTCCTCTCCCTCCCTTTCTCTCCCGCTCCTCTTTTTCTTTCCCTTATTCCCCCTCTCTTCTAACTTTAATAGAAATCACATTTTATGGAATAAGTCACCTGACATTATAGTAACTAAACTGACTTTCAAGGTCAAAAGGACTTTGGCTGGGTGAAAATATTTCAGGTGGCACAAACTTGGGCACAAGGAATCACAGCGTGAGCGTGCTGGTCCCCGCCAACCTAACCTACGGCAGAGCCCTCTACGGTTCTGGTCTAGACCTAACGTTGGCTGCTTCACAGGCTTATACCTCCTTGTTTTCAAACGAGAGAAAATTCCAGTGTAGTCTGAATTCTAATTGGTCTTAATAATAAAAACCTGGAGGCTGATATCAAGGCTAATGCTGAAAGGTCATAGAAGCAGAGCAGCCAGTCACTGTTGTTTTGTTGTTGTTGTTGTTTTGTTTTGTTTTGTGTTTGTTTACCTCTACTGAATCCTCAGACCAAAGGGTGATTTTGTCCCTATGAATCCTCAGACTGAACGCTTTGAGCTCCTGTCTCCTACCGCCTTATATTCCTCTCTCCACCCAGCCATATCATTCCTGTCTCCACCTCCCTAGTGCTGGGATTAAAGACATGTGATCTCAAGTGCCGGGATCAAAGTTGTGATCACTGTTTCTCTTTTAGACTGGTTCAATCTACTGTAGCCCAGGGTGGCCGTGAACTCACAGAAATCCATCAGCCTCTGCCTCCAGAGTCCTGGGATTAAAAGGCCACTGCCTGGCTAACTAGTGGCTAGTTCTCCATTCTGATTCTCAAGCAAACCTTATTTGTTACGGCACAGACAAACTATCACCACATTCCAGAGTAAAGATGTTTCAAGGGAAACGGCCTTACTAATAGTCAAGCCTTCCTCCTTTCTCAGTCTTGTGCTGGGCAGGTTTTTTTTTTCTTTTCTTTTTGTGATGAAGGACTTAGAGTTGAGAGTAAAGAAATCATAGAGGTAGACAGCAGCTGTGCTAGAAATGGGAGCCCTAACCATGGCAGCATTGAAATGTGTTTCCTTTAACTCAGGATGCTTTCAATAAATTCACTTGAAATGTCCACATGCCATTCGGTCAGATCCAGTTGTAACATGCTTTTGTGACCCATCTGTCAACAGCATTGTCTTTTGCTGTTCTGGACTTTGAAGTATCTTGATCATTACTTCTCACAAAGTAGGATGCGTGTGTCCAGGAGACTTGGGAATTCAGGGGAATCTTTCTCTTCCCCCTCCTTACATTTTTGTACCATTTCCACCATGTCTGGCTTTCTTTCTTCTGCATCTTTTCAGGAATACTCATAGAGTTAGTTCTGAGTGATACAGTCCATCACAGTGGGTAAGACATAGTGGCCGAAACAGGAGGCAGCCAGTCACCCCCAATTCGCAGTCAGAAAGAAGAGAGAGTTAATCAGATCTACATAGATTAGAGACAATGACCTTCAAGAAGAATTCACTTTCAGATTACCAAGAAGTCCCAAGATTGTGCGTTGTGGACAGCATTTGGCTGTCCAAACAGTATAAAACCAAAAAAAGGAATGATAGCAGGCTTTGAATCTCCATCAGTTGTGTGTGTGTGTTTGTGTGTTGTGACATGTTGACAGGTATTCCCATGTGGCTGTTTACTGGCTCTCACAGTGACATCACTCAGTCCTGTGGCTCTGAGTAGACAGAGATCAGCAGAGGAGCTGTGGGATCCGTCTGTTTGAAGTCTACACTGACTAGGAACTTCCACGTATTGGGTATCCATGTATTGGGATTCCACTCACCAGCTTTTTCATGGACTATGTGGCAAGCCAGGATCTGTTAATCCATTAGCCTAAAATGAAAGAGAAGGCACTGGTAGAAGCCTGATTTATCTCATAAATCTTAAAAGTATTTAGTTCTTTTTTAAAATCACATTTTATTGTGGTATAACACACACACACACATATCCTATATCTATCTATCTATCTATCTATCTATCTATCTATCTATCTATCTATCTATCTATGGTTTCCCATCTTAACCACCCAAGTATGTACACCAGCATACTTATCTATAGACATCTATAGTCTCAGAGAAAAATCTACAACACTCATTTTCGGAATGCTTCATCTTTTAAAGCTGAAAAGCTATGAATTAAACAATAATTTCCCATTCTTTCTCTACAGTCCATGCCATTCTGCTTTGTATCTCTCAATTTAAATTCATGAGTAGAATCATACGGCATCATTTTGTGACCAGCTAATTGCACATTGTAAAAAGTCCTCAAGGTTCCTGGGTCATAGTTTGTTGTGTATATGTACTTCACTTAGCTCTTTATTCACCTTCAGGGGATGCCTGGGTTGCTTCCATTTCACTCTGATGTCTTACTCACTGTCAGTGGATACCTGGTTTGCTTCCACATTCCGGATAACGTGAGTGAAGATGTTGTGAACAAGTCTATTCAAATGTCTCTTCATGACTCTGCTTTCAATCTTTTGGATTTTATAAAACAGTGAGATTGGTTAGATTGCATGCTACTTCTGTTTTTACTTAGTTGAGGAACAGCAATATTGGTTTCTGCAGTGGTAAGACCATAATACATTCTCACCAAGAACACACAAAGGTTCTGATTTTTCCATATCCTTGCCAAACCTTATTTTCTGTTTGAATGAGAGTAGCCACTCAGATGGGCGCACCATTTTTAATGTTTTTTAATAATGCTAGAGATCAAACTTTAATAAGCAAGTATGTTTCCTCCAAACTAGATCTTCAATTCTTGTTATAGTTTTGGTTTGTATTTCCTAATGGCTAATGGCATTGAACATCTTTTCATATGCTTAGTGGCCATTTGTTTATCTTTTAAAAATAATGGGGTCTCATGTGTCCCAAACTGGTCTCAAACTCTTTGTATAGCTAAGGATGACCTATTAGACCACCTGGTCCCACAGAATTCTGTGATTCCAGGTGGGGCCACCCCATCTGATTTATGCAGTTCTGGGGATGGGACTTGGGACTCTGTATATGCTAGACAAGGACTCTGCCAACTGAACTACATGCCCCTTACTCCGTTTGTACATTTTCTTTGATAAAAACAGTCTAACCAAGTCTGTGCCTCACTTTATAGTCAGGTTGCTTCTGGTTGCTGAAGGTCGTTCAACAACGTGTTTGTTGCTCTGCCGCCATAAGTCATCCCAAACAGCATAGCCTATGAATGGAGGTCAGAGAACAGTGTGGTGGCAGTCTGTTCACTCTGTCCACCTTGTGAGTCCCACGTAGCAAATTCTGGTCATCCATTCTGGCATCAAATGCTTCTATCCATTGAGCTATCTCACGGCTTTCAGTATGGCTTTGAATTGCATTTCCTTGCCAGATAAAAATCACAAATATCCTCCATGTGTTAAAGTGGCATTTACATTTCTTCTGTTGGAAAGTAGTAGGTAAGTTCATTTGCCCATTTATTAATTTGTTCCTTTGTTGAATTTTAAAGCCTTAATATAGTCTGGATATTAATGCCCTGTCAAATGAATAGCTTGAATTTTTCTCCCTTTCTGTAGAGTGACTGACTCCAGTATATTAACTGTTTCTTGTGCTGTGTATGAACTTTAGAATTTGATGCAATCACCTTTTGCAATTCATGACCTAGTAGAGCCCTCTTCAGAAACTTACTGTTTATGCCTATATCCTGAGGGGTTTACTTCTAGAAATTCCAAAGTTTCAAGTCTTTCATTCAGACATTTTACCCATTTGGAATTTATACATAGATATTGTTTTATTCTTCTATTGTGTGAATGTCCATCTTTCTCAGCACTATCTTTCCTCTGTTATATACTTTTGACACTGTTGTCAAGAATTAGATGGCTATAGCTCTGTGAGTTTGTATCTGAGTCTTCTCTTTGATCCCATTTGATGCTATATTGTTATGAACCATGCTGTTTTTCTTACTATGGTTCTGTAGTTGGGGTTCCCATTGCTGTGAAGAAATGCTATGAGCACAGCAACTCTTATAAAGAAAACCACTTAACTGGGACTGTCTAACAGTTCTGAGGTTTAGTCTATTACCATCATGGCAAGAAGACATGGTGTTGGAGATGGACTGAGTTTTACATCTTGATCTTCAGGCAACAGGAAGTGAACTGTGTCACTGGGCATGGCTTGAGCTTATAATAAACCTCAAAGCATGCCCCCACAGTGACACTCTTTCTTTAACAAGGCCACACCTAATCCAACAAGGCCACACCTCCTAGTAGTGCTACTCCCTATAAGTCAAGCATTCAAATACATGAGTCTATGGGACCATACCTATTCAGACTACCACAGTAGAGTAATCTGAAATTAAAGATTGCGGCAGTTCTAGCATTGTTGTTTTGCTCAGGGTTACCTTCTCTATTTGTAATCCTTTATGTTTCTATATTAATCTTAGGATATTTTCCCTAATCCTATGAAGAAAAGAACATCATTGGAATTTTGACGAGGATTGCATTAAATCTGTTAATAACTTCCCACTATATAGCCATTCCCACATTATTAGTTCTGACAGCCCATGAGTATAGAGATCTTTCAATTTTTCAGTTTCTTTTGGTTTTCAGTATTTTGTAATTTTCATTTTATAGCCTTGGTTAAATTTACTTCTATATTTCTTTTTGATTTTATTATAAATGAAATTGTTTGATTAATTTGTTTCCAAATTTGTTTACTTTTAGAAGATAATAAATCTATTGAATTTCATAAGTTTTTGTATCCTGTTACTTTGATGGATGTGCCTGTCATATCTAAGAGTCTCCTAATTGAGTCTTTTAAATACACAATCATATTATCTGCAGATGGTGATAATATGATTTCTTTCTTTCAAATTTGTATCATTTTATTTTTTTCTTGCCTTATTGCTCTGGCTAAGATTTCTGAAATATTGATTATAGGTTTGCTTTAAATAACTTTCACTACGTTTTTCTATCATCTCCCTATTCCTAGTTTCTTCTTCAGAGATTTTTATCATGAAGTGATATTTAACTTTGTCAAAATGATTTTCTCCATCTATTGAACTGAAGTTATAAAATTTTCTCCTTGATGCTACTTATGTGTTGCATTAGATTTGATTTATATATGTTTTACCATCCTTCCATCCTTCAAATTAAACCAATGTGATTAGGACATATACTAATTTTAATATATTGTTAAACTCAATTTGCAGGAATATCACTGAGGATTTTTTCATCTATATTCATCAAACTTAGTCTGTATTTTCTCTCTTTTGGTGTTCTCTTGACTGATTTTGGCATCAAAGTATTACTTGCTTTATAGAATGAAGCTGAAAACATTATTTCCATTTCCATCATATGGATTTTTTCTAGGATTGTTTGTATTAGTTTTTCTTTAGACATCTGGTAGAATCCAGGAATTATGGCAAATACTTATAATCCTATCACTTGAGAGATTAAGATAGGAAGATTGTGAGTTAGAATCTAACCTGGGTTACATCATAGTTTCAAGGCAACCTAGGTTGAATAGTTAGACCCTCCCTCAAAAACAATAAGTAAAATAACATAAAATAAATACATGATAGAATTCATTAGTGAAGCTGTTTGGTTCCAGACTTTTCATTATTAGGAGTTTTTTCATTTTTTCTTGTACATGTTCATGTACTTAAGTGTATGTGTTTGCCTTGTCTGTGTAGGTGCCCATGGAGACCAAAAGAGGACATCAGATCTTCTTGAACTAGAGTTACAAATGGTTGTGAAATGTCCAGTGTGAGTTCTGGGACCCATATCTGGGTTCCTTGCAAGAGCAGCAGGTAGAGTCTAGAACATGCCGTCAGAGCAGAAATGCACCGAATAGGAAAAAGAAGTGTGGGCTAGATAGATACATTGTGTCTGCAGACTTATACCTACTAATTAAGCTATTTAACTTAAAATTGAGTGTAGGATTGCAGTCATCATTTTTAATATCCAAAGCTTATTATAAACAGAAATTTTAACCTATAAAATCTTTTCTAAATAAATAGTGAGGTCTAAATTTAGCAACTGTAGTGACATATATCTTCAATTTCTATTTTAGGGTAACTGGCTGAATTTTGTTGGTGCTCAGTTCATATGTTGACCTGCTAACCCAGGGCTTCTCAACCTTCCTGTGTAAGCAGTGACACTTAGACAGTTCCTCATGTTGTGGTGACTGCCAATCATAAAATTATTTTCATTGCTATTTCATAGCTGTAATTTTGTTACTATTATGAATTGTAATGTAAATATCTGTTTTCTGATGGGCTTTGAGGGTCATGACACACAGTTTGAGAACCTCTGCTCTAATACTTCGTATTTCAGAATCAGATTGTAAGTATGTAAAATAAGGTTTTTCATAATATTGTCCATAATCCACTGAACATATAGAACTGGTGTCCTTGAGAGAGAGACAGAGAGAGAGAGAGAGAGAGAGAGAGAGTCATACATGGATATATAGAGGAAAGACTGCTTGAAGGCACAGGAGAGAAAACTTGGTGAAATAATTTTGTCCACACTTTATTTTGAACTTCTGGCTTTCCAGAGCTGCAAAGAGATCTATGTTCACATTTGAAGAATACAATCACAGTTTATTCTCCAGTCTGTGGTACTCTGTAGGTCAGCCCTACTAAACTGACATATCAGACATAGAACGAAGCCCGAATTGGTTGTGATTATGCATTTCACTTTTGCACCTTATGACAGTTTTTCTTGGGGTTTGGCGGCATTTTGTAAGGCCCAAAACTCACGGAGTCCGAATCTGGAGGGGCATCAATAGTGGATGTGTAGAGAGCGGCCAGCGGAAGACACGGAGGTGTAGGCTTTCTTGCCGGATGGTGGAGCATCCATCCTGTCTCTCGATGGGTATCTCTAGAGATAATACCTTTGTGCTTTCTGATTCAGCCCTTTCCCTTTCTTCCTGTCTGGGTATCTCTTTACAGAGAGAGAGTTGTGGGAAATGGTACTTTTTTAACTCTTCTTTCAAAAGCAGGCTTTATCAACATGTTTCTCCTACCGGTGGTGGCTAGGAACGTCATTGTCATTTCATGTAGTCTGATACTCTCTGTGTGAGTGCACTCTGTCTATGTAATCCTCTGCAGATTGGTCCTTGGACAAGACAGTGTTAAGCCAGTTGGTATGAGACTTAGCCTAGCGCAGCAAGGGTGCAGTGGGCTGTGGGGTGCAGTTAGCCAGTGGGGTGTGGCACGTTTCTGCTTGCAAATTGTTAACAGATAAGCAGACGCCATCATCTAGTGATGTATTAAACACTAACCTATCATCTGATTGATGCAACGGCCAATGAAAAAGGATATATACAGCTGAGATATGTGCCCCAAACTGGGCACAGAAAACTGGGGAACAACTGCCAGTGACATCAGCTAGCCCTTAAAGGAAGACACATCTTTTCATTCAGAGCCAGAGATGAGACTGAGCAGAAGCGGAGAGCAACCTGAGCAGTCAGTAGGCAGCTCTGTTCTTTGTGAGAACAAATGAGGATCTGCCTAGTAGCCTCCAAAGCATCTCCAGGGGCCGCGCACCCTGTCAGCCTTCAGTTCATGTTTGCTGAATAAACAGAACGAGGATTTCCCCCCTCAGGGTGGTTAATATTGACCATCACCTTTATAGGATGTAGACGCACCTGGGAAACAAACCTTCAGGCTGTCTGTGGGGAACTCACTAGATTAGGTTCAGTGAGGTAAGAAGTCTATACTGAATGTGGGCAGCGTCATTCCATAGGCCAGAGTCCTAGCCTGAATGAAAAGGGGAAGGTGAGCTGAGCACCCCCATCTACCCCTCACTACAGACACAGTAGGATCTGTTGCCGTCTTTCCCCACCATGTAGGGCTGTGTGCCAATAAAGCCTTTCTCCCCTAAGTCGCTTCCTGTCAAGCTTGGGTCACAGCAATGAGAAAGGAGACAGAGACAAACATTGTAAAGAGCCATTTGTGGGAGAGCATGAAGCACAAAGACTACCATCCTCCTAAAGGAAGCTGAGGTCTCCGTTTTACAGTTCATCCTCTGCACTTGTGAGATTTGAGTGGGTAACCTGAGGGCTAAAACAGTGGGGGCTGCATTTTTAAAGCTGTCCCAGGTACCTAAAAAAAAAAATTAGCAGCAACTCCATTTTATTGGAGGGTAACTCCCTGTTGCCATGGGCCAACAGCCAGTCTAGCGGCCAGCACCCCCACCTGTGTGCCCTGGTTTCTCCTCCTCTGCAGGAAGTGCCCTCTCCAGAGACCAAGTGGATCCTGTTCCTTCCTTCCCCGTGGGAAGCTGGTGTGAGAACTCTCCAAAGCAAGGCTGCCTTTCCCCGCACCCCTCTTCCCTCCATCCATTTGTTTTTCTATGTCTTTGTCGGGCTGTCAGTAGCTTGCAGGTGCCAGTGGTTCCGTGGTTCCCTCTCATCTCCAGTAGCTTTGACACCACACCCAGAGTTACCACGGTCCAAACACCAGCCACTGAAGTGGAAACTCAGCTCTATGGTTTACTGCATGTGCTTGTCTGATCCTGGTCTTGTTTAGGTTTGTCGTTATGCACGCATGTCGTTATGCATGCATGGAACATTCTTATGTTCATCTTTCTTTCAGTCCCTTTCCTTTGCTTTACATCAGTCACGCCCTGTTCAAAAGCGCCAGCTTTATTCATGGTCCAGATACAAGGATTTCAAATAGACACGGGCAGTCTCTTTGAAATGGCTTGGGGACTTTCTATTGGCTGAGTGGCAGGAACTGTTTTCATTTAATTAGTAAGCTGCTGTCGTGGTTTTTGTTTTCTTGAATAACGATGAATAGACTATCCTTGAAAGTTCTTCAGAGTTCACATATGTTTTAGGATTGATCTTAGTTTCCTCCTCATCTGGGACTTTAATCATTTACCATTTCCTGCCGCAATTTTATTTTGTGTGTGCGTGTTGGATGGGGGACAGCGGTGACAGCAAAGGGACAGTAGCTGAGTGAACAGACAATGTTAGAGAGAGGCACGTTCTTCCTTCGCCAAAACATAAGTCTAGGGGGGAAATCTGGATTGTAAAGTTTTCCCCTTATCCTTTAAAGGCACAGAAGCGCTGTGGGTCAGCCGCTAAGCTCACTGGCTGCTCTTCCAGAGGACCCTGGCTCCATCCTCAGCACCTACACAGCAACTCACAACTGTGTGTCATTTCAGTTCCTGAACATCTCATATTCTCTTCTGGCCTCTGAGGGTGCTACACACAGGGACACAGACATACATGCAGCAAAAACACTCCTACAAAGAGATTTTTTTAAAAAGGAATAGGAGTTCCTTTCTCCAACCAGCTCGGTCACTGCAAGTTCTTTTTCATCATACCCATCTTGGAATTGTTGTGGCTGCCGTTGTAAATAAACCCGTCATCCTTGACTTTCTGCGTATTTTCTAAGGGGCAAGCCATGACCTTGGTCCCTCTGAGTGGTTTTTGCTGCCAGCGACTTCTCTCTTTCCTCTATTAATACCACTCCTCCACGGGTTCTGACAATAATTTCTAAATTAGCCCTGTCTGAACTCGCGTTTCGTGATCTCAGGTATTTAATTGTGACACGGATTTCTCGCGTTTCCAGTCCTTGTGTCAGGATAAAAAGACAATTTGACACCTTCCTTATGCGGGTCCTTTTCGTCCTCATTCTCTAAGCCAGGAGCAAAGTAATTAATCCTGTTCTCTTCCCCAAGGGGCCAGAGCCTGGACTCAGAGTGTGACATTTTACATATATGGGCAGCGATTCGTGTTCTACCGCAGATGTATCAAATGTGGTATCTCCCACAAGGGACAGGATGGTTAGACAGTTACACGGTGGGAAGCAAGAACGCAGCGTCACCAGCAAGCAGCCTTGAGAAGCTAATACACGGTTTGGCCCACTGAGATGCTCAGATCATACAATTTGAAAAGCAAGCAGAAACAAACCAGGATTTTAAATTGAATCATGGGAGATTGTACCACAAGGAAAACCATAAGCATGAAATATTTAAGGAAGAGTTTGGATGGCAAAGTCAGGTTTTGTTCTTGCGGGTCATCCTTCTACAAACTGCCTCCCAAGACTCCAAGCTGGTCTAAAGCCAACAGGAGTTCTGGTGTGGAGATAGGAAAGGGAAGAAGGGCAGATTCTGGGCATGCCTCACAGTGTGCATTTGCTAGCACTTCCTGAAGAAACCTTTCTGGGCAGTGGAACGGGCCTGCATCTTTCCTTTTCTTAGGGGTATTTCACTCAAGGGGTGTGTGTGTGTGTGTGTGTGAGAGAGAGGGGGGGGGGGGAGGGAGGGAGGGAGGGAGAGAGAGAGCGAGAGCGAGAGCGAGAGCGAGAGCGAGCGAGAGAGAGAGAGAGAGAGAGAGAGAGAGAGAGAGAGAGAGAGAGATCACTTATCTGCGAGCCCACATCTATGGAAATACTTGACCTGGGGTATCTTCCTCCCTCACTTTCTACCTTGTAGACACCTGGCCTCTTTTGAAACCCAGAGTCCTGGCAGGTCTAGCTAGCCTGCTCGTCCTGAGGAACACCCTGCCATTATCTCCTGAGTGACTGCCTAGCTTTCACATGGGTGCAGGGGTCCAAGCTCCTGTCTTACCCTTTTCATCTGACTGTGGGACCGTGTGTTCACCAAGCCGTACTCACGAAAGCGTTTAATGAGCTCTTGCCCGATAAGCTTTGTTCTGTAGTTCTCTCTGGCTTGTTGCTGCTGCCTGTGTGCAGTCCCCGTTTAAATGGGGGTGTGCGGCTGGGGCGGGGGGCGCGAGAAGACACAAAGCCAAGGACACAGACTCCAGGAGATTCCAATACAGAGGCTCTTTATTGTAAACAGGTTGGGGGTTTTTACGGGGTTAGGGAAATTAAGCTGCTGTAGGAACGCTTCTGGTTGGTTCTTTGGAGACTGTCTGTCACGGCTGGTGTGTTGTGATTGGCTAGGAGTGCGCGTCGTTCGTTACAGTGTTTTTGGTCTGCTTACTCCTTGTGAGTCTGCCTGTGCTTGCGCTAATGCCCTGCCCCATCGCTCCACAGCTTTTCTTCAGTCAAGACTCCATATAGGATTCCATGTTTCTTTATTAAGTCACGCCCCAGCCCCCGCCTTCCTGATATTTCCCATATTGACTTTAATCATTTTCTAACTCGTCTTCTTGAATTTGCCAATTACATGGTATATCTGTAACTTTGGAACTGAAAAATCAAGTGGAAAAATGTAAGGGAAAACAGCCCAGTGATGCATGAAAGAACAGAAAATTTTTAAGTGGTCTTGTTTATTTTATGGAATCGTGCAATTGTTATAATTTTATAGTGCAAATATTCTTACTTCGTATGTATTGTTATAAAAATGTGTTGGTGCACTTTGGGCAGGATCTGAAGTAGTTCAGGTATTGACTTTCTGATCTGCTGCGTTTAGTGTTGTCCCTTAGGAGGTGAGAGAAGTTGATGGCCAGTTGTATGAGAACTCCTAATCTGAATCAACGCTCTCACGTGGAGGAACAGAGGAAGAAATGGGAACTCCAGGCTTTCATTAGGCTCCACACTTTGAAACACATGTTATTAGACAATCCCCTTCCTTGCCACCACCAAAAAGAGGCAGGCCATTGCACTCTGAGAATGAAGGTACATCCCACATATCAGAGATGTTACTGTGGTTTGCTGGGTGTCCCTCAGGGGTCCATGTGTTATGGTTAAGTCCTGAGGGTGGCATTGTTGGAAGATGATGGCACCTTCTGGGAACAGGCTCCCAGGACAATTATAGACCGCTAATCTTCTCTCTTCCCTGTCTGTTCCGGCTCGGGGTGTAAGCTGTTTGCTCCACCACATCTTCTAGTCCCAACATACAGCCCTCACCAGATGTACAAAGTGTTGAGCCATTATCCCTTGAGCAAGAACCTACAGACCCAAGAGCTAAAGAAGCCTTTTCTATGTATACGTTAACTGTCTCATATGCTTCTTTATAGCAGCACGAAGCAGACTAACACACGTGCTTTGGTGTATCCCACGCCACTCACCTCTTCTGAAGAATCCTGTGGAGTTAAATAGAAGCAGCAAGCAGAGCCTATAGATGGTGGAGTCCTTGGAGGGACACTGAGGCAGGGAGGTGAGTGACCTTGGAGTGGCAAAACCCTGATGTAGAGACTGGTGGTTGAGTCCCACCCAGGATGCCAGTGAGGACATCTCTAAAACAGTTGCTCTCTAGCCTCTCTGCCGGAGCTGACTGAAGCCAAATTATTCTGCTACCAACTGTCATTGCTGTCACCACTCCCCCCAATTTCCCAGATGCAGCTGAGTCAAAGAGATTATCCCTCAGCATATGTCAGAAGCCTCAGGGCCTCAGGACTGCAGGAGGTGTCCCTGTCTGTGTAGGAACCCCGGCTTCCTGATAGGGAAGCATTTGAGTTGAACTGTCATGTTGCTAAGGTTTGTTTGTTGGAGGAAGTTCCTCTTTTCCTCATCCACATCACCATGTAGATAATACTATCTGTCAATCATAGCAACCTCACCTGAGAGGAACCAAACACAGCACAATGACACTCTAGGGTCATCCAGGAATGAGTGACTGAGCCAGCTTTTGTACCCTCATTTCTGGTGAATTCCAAAGCAGCGTGCTGTGCTATCCACAGCCATGTTTATGATAACGTGTGCTTCTCACACTGTTGATGTAGGAGATTACTACAGTGACCTGTGGATTGAGGCTGTCAAACAAGAAGTCAAAACACTTTGTGTTTTAATAGGCTGTACGTCATTCCTCATCCACAGAGGAGACTATCTTCCTTCACCACTGTGTGCATTTCCAGATTTCGCTACAAATAGTTGTAGGAGATTTGTACTTTACATTCTAAAATATATTCTAAAAAAAACCCCTCTGCACATGTGCGTACGTGCACACAGACACATGCACACACATGCGCAAACACACACACACACACACAGATCACATTTCGTCATATCTGCTCTCAAAGGGTGGCTTCATTAAATAGTGTTGGAGATTAGTGTTTAAGAGATTTAGGAAAACTAAAAACAAATTTTTCTATCACCCAGTGAAGATTGTGCTTTCTATTGCAAACCAAATTTATCAGTTTCTGGGTCAGAAATGATCTCACAAAGACTGACCAGCTTGTCAGAGAGTTGCCCAGATCAGTCTGTGCCTTTATGGTATTAAGTTAGTGCCCTATGAGGTGAGTGGCCATGGAAAACCTTCATGACCAGTTCCTGTGACGTGTTTCTTCTCAAGAAAGGTGTGTGAGATGGGAGATGAAGATCTAGAATTCTTCAAATTTCAAGGTGGAGACTATTGGTTTTATAATTGATGGGGAAGAAAAATTATTTTTTTCCTCCTAAACCAAAGAATTACTTTATAATCTTATTACAAAGATGAGATATCTTCATGATAGTCAATTAGAAAATGCAGAATATCCCGAACTTAGACAGAAATAAGGATAGTTAACTCTTTGTCTCCCCCCCCCTTTTTTAATTGCAAGACTGTACATGACTTCTCCATGCTGAAGACTGGCCACATCTAAACCTTGCTTTCCTGCCATGCCCCTTTTTGAGGGAGCTGACTTCTCTCCACCAGTGGCAACTGCTGAGAGGTGCCAACACCAAGCCGGTCGCTCTTCTTTCCTCATTGGGTTCTCCCGGTTTCCGATTTCACCTCTCCACTCCATGGTCTGGATTTCCAGTTCTGACATTCTATTGAACTCAGGACCTTGGAAGAGCAGGCAATGCTCTTAACCACTGAGCCATCTCTCCAGCCCTCCTTTTTTATTTTTTTTTTAAAGAAAGCAAACTATCTTTTATAGTGGGAAAATTGAAAACCTCCTGCCCTTTGTCTTGTTTGGGATATGTCTGAAGAGTATTGAGACTGAACTGCCCAAGGAAGAGCCTCCCTCTACCCCTGTCATCCATGAGTGCCCCCACACACACCCTGGAGAAGGAGCATGAAAGTGATCTGTGGCAATTTCTCATCTCATCTCATTGGGTACCACCAGTGATCCTGTGGCTCCAAACAGCTTTGAGTTCCAGGACTGGCCAAATAGAGCCCTTCGACTTTCTCGAAATTGTCATATTTATTTATGTTTCTATCATGTCTGCAGATGTGTATTACATGGGCTTCCTTCTCTGTGTTTCCTCAGCTGCGGTTCTATCATTTATTCTGCCAGGCTCAGCATGTCCTTGACATACCAAGCCATTAACTTCAAATCAGAAACGTTCTGTGGGGTCTCTAAATTCTTTCCTATGATTATCAGCCCCTTCACTAGCTGAGAATAAAGTTGCTGGCTGCAAGACAAAAAAATAATTGGTTTGAGTGGTCATAGAAAAGTCCAAACAGGGGACTGTCTTTCTCTCCCCACTTGCAATGATTTATTTTCATGGTTTTATGAGACTTTAATGAGGAAACCTTATCTGTATGTCTGATAATTATCCACCAAATTCCCGTTTCCTGTCAGAAAAATCCACACAAAGTAAAACAAAACAAAAAAAATGGCGGAATGGGGAGAGTTTTTGACCTCTGACCCGTGTGGCTGAGGAATATCTTGTCGCCACACAGTATATATATGTGGCTAGAGGCATGACTGTGAGTCTCATTTACTTCTATTTAACCCAGCTAGCCATATTCAACTTAGGACAACGGTGAAATAGGACCCTGTGGTTCCTCAGGGTTCTATACTAAGAGATAGCTCGCTTGGGCAAGGCAAGCCCAGTTTCCCTCTTTATTGTCTAACATTAATCCAGTGTCTTTGCCAGTTCCATGTATTGGGTGATGCAGTGGGCTGGTCCTTCTGTATGCTGTGAGTATGTATTCCTCTCATTGATTAATAATAAAAGCTGTTTGATCAATCACCAGGCAGAATAAGGTTAAGCTGAACAATTAAAATAAGGACTCGGATGAAGAGGGGCAGAGGTGGGGGAGACGTGAGCCAGCCACCCAAGGAACAAGATGCCAGAAGACCGATAAAGCCACAGCCATGTGGCAATACATAGATTACTAGTAATGGGTTAATTTAAATATAAGAGCTGATTAGTAATAAGCCTGAGTTATTGGCCACACTTTTATAATTAATATAAGGCTCTGTGTGGTAATTTGAGAAGCAGCTGCTGGGAATTTGGAAACAGGCAGACAGGAGGCAAAACTCTTCTTCCAGGGTGACCTAGGTACACCTGAACCAAATAAGTTTGAATTTTGAGGAGTCTATCTTTTTGTTTTCCTTGCTGTACATTGTATCTTCTGCTGGAAAGAAAGATGCTCCTACAGTTTGGGTTATGAAGTAAAGTTGCTATGGTCACTAACTGAAGACTCTGTTGTGGCTGTGATAAACATTCTGAGATTCACACAGAGGGCTTTGTCGCTGTCATTGTGGACATCTCTGGGGCTTTTAGATTAGAAACCATGAGTAGGTGGGGTTCCCGTGAGCCCACTAGGAAGATGGAGACTGGCGAGTGTTTTCATCTTTTTAGAATTTTTAGGGCACCATTGTGTGAATTTATTTTCAGTTCTAGCTTAGTGAACAAGGTGAGACTCTTCGCACTTTTCTCTCTAAGGTGTGAAATCCACCGTACTCTCGATAACCTACAAGCGTTTCCCTGCATGTTCTGTCATTTAAAGGGAGGCTTGCTAATCCTTTAATTGCATCTGCCTTGGTATCTAGGCCAGTCATTAAAAGAACTTACACAGTGATTTTGATACCTCGAGTTAAAGAAACACTTTTCCAAAACTGCATTTTTGAAGGGGCTGCACGTAGGTGGGAGAGAGGAGGTTTGTGTCAGACACAGGGTCCACAGGAGAAAGCCGGGTGATTGGAACTTGCTCCAATCCCTCCGCTCTATCTAGGGGAACATCCCCAATCTAGTCTTCCGCATTGTGACTAGGTAGGAACAGGACCCCGGGGGCTGGAGGCCATGATGCAGTGTTGACTTATCATGAGCTCAGAATACAGATGGGTTTTTATTATCTTCCCAGTTACTGAGCGGCTTCTGCCCTTGATTCACTTGCATTGTAGGCGGGGTTGTATTTGGCAGGCTTTCTGCACTGATGGATGAGTTGGGCCAGACCTGCCTACTCTTCAGTCTTCTTGAGGACCCATGGCAATGAGATCACCTTGCTAAGATAGCAGTGCAGACAGATCTTGGCTCACCAGTACTAACCAGAGGACACTTCAGGGTCAAGCATCTTCTAAACCAAGACTCAGACAGTACACTGACCTATAACAGGGCTCTCTGACAGAACTATAATGCAAATCACATAAGTAGTTAATGATCTTAAC
Source organism: Chionomys nivalis (assembly GCF_950005125.1). Taxonomy (NCBI): domain Eukaryota; kingdom Metazoa; phylum Chordata; class Mammalia; order Rodentia; family Cricetidae; genus Chionomys; species Chionomys nivalis. Next base: position 30,690,355 of record NC_080105.1, read on the forward strand.
TACTACTTGTCAACTACTTAGGTTGATATATTTATTAAAAATGGGTAGATTTAATTTTTAATAGCTCACATAAGACGATTTTAAATATTTTATCTCAATATATAGCCAGTGTAAAACCACAAAATAATATACCTTATATTAAGATATAATGTCGAATATTATATAAAATGATACATAATACAGCAGTGTAACTGTATCTCTAATTAGTGATGTTTTAAATGTTTACTAGCTATGTGTCTACGGAATATACTGTTAGCCTGGCTATGGAAAATTATTTATTTCATCTAAGCACACAGCCTCATAGTCTTCATCTGATGTTCTGGGTACATGAACGACTGTGTGTAGTTATCAGGCACAGTCTGTTCCAGCAAGCCTAGTTTTCTCTACCTAGTTATATATATATATTAATATATAAAATGTTATTATATTTTACCCACTATCCATTCCCTGGCTAAACTTAGAACTAGGGTTCAAATTCAGGCAACCCCACCACTTCCTTGTCTTCTGTAAGTGATCTGTCAATTCGCTACAGACCTTCAGACTGTAAAGTTTAAACTGGTTCTCAGAGCTCGGGGCAAATAAAAACCAGCTTATTAAAATTCAGATTTCTGGGCAGAACTCCAGCCCAGCTGATGTTCAGTGTCAGAAGGTGAGGCTGAGAGAAACAGCTTGTATCCACATTCCCCACCCCCTCGTAAACTCAGTTTGAGAACCCTCCCTGGGCCCTCCAATAGCTTAGAGCATTTCTCCGTGGAGGGACTTCTGGATTTTCACTTTCAGTTCGGGCTCTTCTTGTAGCGATATCCAACGCACGCTCACGGCAGACAGGACCTTCCTGGAAGGCGGCGGATCAGCCACTGTCCTACATTTCCCAATTGCCAGCCTCTCAGTCCCTTGCAGTCAGAGACCCGAGGCAAGGGAGAAACAGACCCCTGCTGTATTTCAAAGAGGTGAAACCTCCTTTTGAATCCACTTCCCTCTAGTTTTGAGAATCCTGAGACAGCTCTCCACACACAATACTTCACACCTATACAACTAATTTTGACTCCGGGGTTTTAAAATTATTTATAAACATGTCATTAATCTTAATTGCCCTACTCAAAAAGAGGTATTAAGCGAGAAGGGCAAGAAGAAAACTGAGGTCCCCGGTCGTTGGTTTGCAAAGAGAATTTGAGCGTAAGGCAGAGAGTTAAATCGTTTCGTCTTCCCATAGTCCACCTGTGCTTTCATGTCTCTGGTCACTGAAATCGCTCGCCGTCGTTGAAGCCGATTTGGAAGTGCGCTTCTGGTGAAAACAGTGCAGCAGACGCTGTGGGTTGCCCATTTCCTGTTCAGATGAAGAGGGAAGGTAGGGTTACTCCGCGGTTGTGACGGGAGACTTCAGGTGGGAGCTGTGTTCTTTCATTTCATACTTACCCCGAACACTGTGTCTTCTGGAACACATTCTTCTACAGTTTCCAAATCCCCGGAGCCCAGTGATGCACATTTGAAATGAAAACTGAGGTCTCCCCCTCCCCTGTGCCCTTGCTCCCCCATGGTGCTGACGGAATGATTCATTCCGGGGCTGCAGCAGGCTCAGGGAGGGCTTCGTGTCTCACACAATAAGGGCGGGCTGTGATTTCTTAACTTGGTCCCAAGGCCATTTCTGCCTATAGAGTTGAAGCATCTATCTGCCAGGAGAGGCACATGTGTGCATAGCCCCCCAGAGAAGAATTTCTGTAAAGAATATTTCAAATCGCTGTCTTAGTGACTGATGAGACTTCCAAAGATACACTTTAATACATTTATTTTTACATGTGTGTTTTCTTAGTATACTCCTGTTCTCCATCTTTTTCGTCTAAAGGTCTTATTTTCTTCAAACAGAGTTGCTGTAGAAAATGTTAAAATATTAAAACATTAAAAGGGAAATTTTAAATTGGCTATAAACCACAACTCTTTGGGTGTATTTTCTTTAGGTTCTCTCTGCTTGCTTTCTTGCTTCCTTTCTCCATCCCTCTCTCCCCTCCCTCCTTTCTTTTTTGCTTTCTTTCTTCCTCTTCTTCTCTCTTTCTCTCTCCTTCCTTCCTTCCTTCCTTCCTTCCTTCCTTCCTTCCTTTTTTCCCTCCTTCCTTTCATCATATTTGAATTTATTAATGACTTGAAATCAGCTTTTTCTTCCTAAAGTCCTGGTCTCCTTTAAAGGAAAACCACAGACTGGATATCAGGAGTGCTAACAGTATACAACTTGTTTTAGGTCTTTTTTTTTTTTGTGTGTGTGAACTGAGTTAGAAAATATATATGCTTTAAAATAAAAATCTCTATGTTTTAAGTTGATCATTTCTACATAAAAATTATCACACAAGGGTTTGGGTATCTTTTATGTTGTATATTTGTATCTCCTTTCTTTTATAATAAAAAATCCTGTCTCTTAGATACACCTATCAATGGGTATGCTTTATTTCATATTACATGATAGTCTCAAAATAATAGGCCAAATATTTATACCACCAACATAATGACTAAAAATAGATTTTTAATGTATATTTTTATTTTGTCACATTTCTGTGAGAAAACATAGACATTATATGCATCATCAAAGTTCATAGCCTTTGTATACTGTGCCTTTTTTTACACAGTGTATATATTTTATGTTCATTATTGTGGTAATATTTCTCTGGTAATTTTTGTGTTTGAATCTTGTTCTCTACTAAATTAATCTGGAAAGATTCACGGAAACTATATTACCTAAATTTCAGTGGTCATATTTGCGAAAGTCAGTTTTGCTAGGTATAAAATCTTTTGCTCACAGTTTCTTTCCTTCAGGAATTTAAATACATTAGTCCATGTTCTTCTGCCATAAAGTATTGTGTTTTAAAATTGTATCATCATACTTCATTCTTCTTTTTACTAAGATTCCAAAGAATTCTTTGTGTTTGGGTTTGTCTTAGATTCCTAACATCCAGGAGTTAGACAACATGCTTATTTTCAGCATTAACCTGTTTTTAAAAAAATCTTATCTCTAATTTTGTTTCTGGTTTTCCGAATTGTGCTCCATCTCACCTTTTATTTTTCCTAAAACAATATCCCTGGGGTTATTGATTCTTATTTTCCATCTGATCTAGACTTTGTTTATGAAATTGTTTTTCTTTATCTATTAACTCTTTCTTGACTATAACCCTTTGTGCTTTTACTATTTGAATTATATTGTTATTTTCCATCTTGTACAGTATGGTGCTTTCATGTATTTTATCTTATCTTGAGATAGTAATGAATAGTTTTGAATTGTTTTCTAAGCAGGTCTTTCTGGCATGTTTTCATTTTTGTAAAATTGTTTCTCTGCTCTGGATTTTCCTCTTAAAGCATCTGAGGGGAACTCTCAACATGTATTGCCTACTCTGGCAAGGAGGAACTTAATGAATCTGATCAGTTTCAGGGACTTCCTGAGGCTATTTTGAGTAGTTTACCCTCCTGTTTAAAGATACCTGGAGTGTTCAGAACTGTGGCTTCTTGCCTTTTGAGAGTTTCAAGTTCTCAGTATGGTGGCTTGCCTTCTAGGTGTTCCGAGTTTTCAGTATGGTGGCACACCTTCTGAGTCTTTCAAGATCTCTCTCTGCCGCTGCCTCCAGGACATTCTCTTTCCCTCATCTTTGTTATTACTGTCTTCCTTTATTTTGAGTCACTTCCCAGCAGATGTCCCTGAATTTGGGGCATTGTCCTAGAACCCAACAGAGCCTGGTTAGCTGCAGAAGTTCCAAGGGGGCAGCCTTCTACGAAGCACATGCTTTCCCCAGAAGCCACATTTTAGGAGTATCCCAGCCTTCAGAATTTTCTATGAGTCCCCGTACTTGTTCTCCATGGGGCCAGTAAAGGCCCCTGCAGTGTCAGCGATTACCAGCAAGTGGATACATTCTCTCCTCAGTGTTCAAGCCTTGACTAGCTGAGATTCCTTTGTTTCTGGACCTCTCACGTGCCTCTTGCTTCCACCTGCTCTTCTCCCACAGAACTAACGTCACACTGGCCTCATGAGCCTATGCACTTTCTTTCCAGTCATGCAATTGCCACGTTCTTGGGGGATGCTTCGACACCTACTTTAATTGTGAAGTTGTCTGTGCATTGTTAAATCTGCAAATCAATTAAAAATTATTGCATTTATTTATTCATTGGGGCTGCCAATACATGTTGAAGTCTGAAGACAACCTGTACAAGCAGGTATCTCTCCTTCTACTAGATGAGTCCCAGGGACCAAACTCAGGTTTGGTCAGATTTGGGGCTCTTACCTACCCAGCCAACTTGACAGCCCCAGGTCAATGCTTTTAATGTAAGGTTTGGAACATCATTCTTACCTTCCCAGAGTCCTCTAGTTAGATGACTGTATTTTGAGAAATTCATTAAAGTAGCTTTGAACCTGAGGCTGCTACCTAACCAGGCACGGCATTAACTTTGCCCAACTCTTGTGTTTATGGCCAGTTACTGTTCCTCCTGGGTTCAGAACCCCATTCCCGCCTGTAGTAGTGTCTTAAAGCTCATCTTGTGCCTTAAAGCAAACTCCAGCCATTCTAAGCTACCCACTTGGGTGGTCCAGGTAATGGCCAAAGATGCCAATCATTATTTTGGTCACTGTTTCAATTACATAATTGTACCCGTTTTGAGAGGTCTCCTTCAACCTCATTTTCTCCCCCATAAACTCTATTAATGTTTGATGCATAGCTTAACAGAATATGGGGCTTCTATTTTTGGTAAATCATATCTCATGACAGAAGCAGCCGTGCATTTTTCGCATGTGGCACACGGGAAAGAGCATTTGGAAATTATTAAGTCATTGTGTTTCAAGTCTAAGAATGAATAAAACAGGTGATCTGTTAAATCAGGAAGAACCTGTGTAGTGGTGGAGGAGATAACCAGGGCACGGTGAGCCTTACCAGCTGTGCTCTCTAGAGCACTGACTAGCGTTGCTGAAAACTGCAAAATAGCCATGGTGAGAGGAGAAGACGGATACGGGATGCTGGGGAAATCAGCAGTTGCTGTCGAAAATCTAAGCTATGGTGGCGTAAGCATATTGTGTATGGACAGAATTTGGAGATAAATACTAGAAAAACATGGTTAGCATCTCAAGTTCAAAGGACTGAAAAAATAGAATTTGTGGTTGTATTATTATTATTTTCTCTTTCATTCTGTTTGACCTTGAAAATACGTTCATGGATTACTTCATGAGTACTTGTGAAAACATTTTAAAGCAACATTGGCTTTTCAAGGCCAAGTTGTTATTACACAGAGGACATAATATAAGACCGACAGGGTCATGTTTTCCCTTCTGATGTGTCCTTAGAGGTTGCTCAGTTTCTGCTGGGCAACAGCGCTGACTGCTTCTGCCACAGCCATTGAAATAACTTTTGTCAATTTTATATTAATGTCTTACTTGCTTCCAATTTTAATCACTCATAAGGTTGTACAATAAAAAAGTCCACTAAATATTTATATATAGTCACCTATGTCCTTTATCCACTTGTTTATTGGGGACATTGATGAGTTTCTCCTTTGCTTCATAAGGATTTTTGATGATTAGGGATTTGAGCATTTATTATGTTTACTATTTATTTTGTCTTTTTTGCTATTTAGGAATCAATTTAGCTAAGTTTTACTTAACTCTTCATACATTGAACTTAAAAGTTTTATACCCCTATATATTTGTCTGATCTCTACTGGGCCTATTCTAGACAATGCTAATTTAATTTATTAGACTTTTTTTTAATGCATCATGAGAAACAGAACCCAGGACTTGAGTGTGATATACCAGTTAGCACTCAACTATTGAGCTGTACAGCAAGGCCATGGATTTAACTTTCTTAATTCAACTGGTGTGTTAAAGTATGTGATAGAATTTCCCAAAGAAAAATTTTCAGTCACACCTTGTGACCCAGAACAAAACCAACTGTCTTTCACCTCAAGCTCTTGTTTTGAGTTATACCAATGAGGCATTTTCCTGCCTGGCCAGTGGACACCTATGACTAGGTTGATGTGTTCAACAGTCCTTGAGGGAGGGCTCAGGTAGCCTCTGTTTTACTCTGGGGAGAGTGTTCATCTTCCTTGTGATTAGTTCCAAAATGGGAATAGTAACTTGGTTATTACCAAGTTCTCTATAACCGGCACCCTCTTAACTGTCTCTGCTAGACACAAATTGTAATATTAAAACTTTTAATTTAATTTAATTAATATTAAAGCTTTTAATGTTCTGTCATGAGTTGTAGGAGGTTGTAGTTTGTACTGGTTTTCCTTTCTCTTTTTCTTCCCAGGTAGTAGTGTCTTTGTTCCTGCTCAACACTAGAACCACCTGAGAGATTTTGGAACACAGTAATACCTGGACCCTCCCTAGACAATCTGAGTCTCTTGCAGACTGGAGTCTGGACATCAGTACTCTGAGGTCATTTCCTCAGTTAATTTTGGAATCCAATTCTGAAATTCAATGACTCAAATAAAAAAAATTTAATTTGGTAGGTTATTTCCCTGGCATGCAAAAGATCTTGGGTTCAAGTCCCATCATTGAGAAATACATTTTAAAGGAAAAATTGAATTTGTCATAGTTATTCAATGCCATAAATTGAATGACATCAATCTCCAGGAGCTTATATGGGGACCATGTGATCTTTGGGTACCAAAAAGTGATGTAGAGTTTGGGTACCAAAAAGTGATGTAGAGGAGTATGGGCGACTGCTTGGTGAGGGTTGAGCTAAGGGTATGTTTGGTATCAAGAGCTGTTTGCTTCCCCCTTTGGTGTTTTGGGGTCACTATCACAAAATTTTAGGTCATTTATAAAGGATATTATTTACCACTCCCAGCTCTGGAAACAGGGGAGTCTAACATCAAGCCAATGGCAGATTTGGTATTTGGTGATGCCTATTCCCTATAGATAGGGCTTTTTTTTTTTTAATCTGAATATAGTGGATGGCAATACTTTATAAAGGTACCAATTCACTTATGAGGAAAAATACCCATGACCAAATCACTTTCTAAAGGCTCCACTTATTAATACTGTCATGTTGGAACTAGGTTCTGTGGTGGGTTAAATGAGAAATGCTCCCTTCCGCAGGGTCCAGCATTTGAGTTCTTGGTCCCCAGTTGGTGGCGCTATTTGGGGAGGCACGGTCTTGCTGAAGAAAGTGTGTCACTGGGGTACAGATTTGAGAACTTGAAGCCTTTGCCCTGCTTCCAGTTTGCCCTCTCTGCTTCCTGTCTGCAGATGAAGCTATGAGTCTCCTGCCCCATCCCCCAGCCTGCTGCTCAGTGTCCCTTGTCTCTCAGCCTTGGTGCAGTCTTACCCCTCTGGAACTGTAAGCCACACTATATGTTGCCTTGGTTACACTACTCCATCACAGTAGCGTACAAATTTGAGACGGACACCCATGTGCAGATCTAGTACTGCTGTGATATGATCATTTGCGAGGCGACTTGTAGGAAAACCAGTGGATTGGCAGGGCTGAGACAGTATAAGGCCACTCTACATGGCTTCTTCTCATTCTCAGAGTTCAGTACCAGCCCTGGTCGCTTTCTTGCTGTCTCAAGCAAACCCTTTAGCTGCCAAGTTGTCCGTGATAAGCAAGCACACTGTGAAGTGAAGGAATGTGTGGGGTCTTTGCTAGTTTTAGAGTTCTGAATGCACGGAGCCACCTGGATTCTAGAAGGCTGGGATCTCCCAGAGGCCTTCTGCCATTCTGCGCACTTCCTGGAGTCTACTAGCAAATGCTCCTTGCTCGCTGTTCATTGGCACGCCAACCTCAGTTCACACTGGGGAAACGGCTGGCCTAGAATGAGCATCTGGCTTCCGTTTAAAGGCAGCATGGCGGCTTCCATCCTTTTTTCCAGACCCTCAGCCCCTTCTCTTTCTGAAGTTCATCCTCAACTATTGGACGAAAGCACAGGCTGGAAGGTTAGCTTTCTCCTCTTTTGGCTGACATCCAAAGACTTGGCTAAGCAGCAGTGTGGCAGGGCAGCCAAGAAGGTGCAGACTACCACCTCAATGCCCCCTGGCTGTTGAAGAAATCAAAGGTAAACCTCACCCTCTGAGATTGGAAGGAAGGAGATGGCAATTAGGATAAAATCTTGCGTGGTCGGGACTGTGGGCTCCCTCTCATTGTCTTTTCCAAGGTCTGGGAAAAACGGCTGTAGAGCCTTGTACTAAAGACTTGTTGAAAAGTTCGGTTAAATATGGTGAAGACAGAGCTAATTTATCACTTGTTCCTTTCTCCCCACTGCTCCACTTCCTTTACATGACTAATGCAGGGGAGCTGCTAAACTGCTGGAAAAGAAACCCCTGCCCTCTGTGTTCCGAGTCACAGCGCTTTGTCATTTCTCAAACCCTCTACTTCCTGCAAAGCGTTCTCCGCATCTGCATCCGCATCCCGGGTCTCCGCCCTACCGCATCTCCGAGAAATCTCTGTCCAAACCCAGATTGTCTTCCATCCAGAGTCCCCCTACCGTCTCAGGGCATCCATCCATCCAGCCCGCTCATTCAGAAGACAAATACTGTCGCTTATCATTTGTTGCTAACCAAATAGGAAGATTGCACAGATAGATGGAACACTGGGTAATATTTCAATGTGTGCACCCACGGTGTAACTTTTCAACCAGGATAAACATGTTTTTTCGATCCAACATTTATCGTTTCTTTATGATGAAAACTCAGAATGCTTTGTGAAATTCTCAGGACAGCGCTGCATGTCCCCCCCCCCCCGTGCACAAGCCCACCAGAATGGCATTGCTGTCTGTCGTCAGCACCCACTGACTAGACTTCACCCATCCAATCAATGCTTTAGCCTCTGCTAACCAACATGCTACTCAGAAGTTCCACAGGACTTGTCAACTATTTTGTGGCAGACTTTGCTGAGTGTTGAGGGGAAACCAACCCCAACATAAAAAGACTCTATGCCGTCATTCTTTCTAGCGTACAGCCTAGTCTGGGAAAACAAAATGATTACAAGACAGTGTGGCTTCCTTTGTAATAAACACAACAATAAAAAAAATATAAAGGCATAAGGGACTCAGAGGAATCTGGAATTTTACTTTCTTTCCTGTTTGTGCTGTGGTGGGAATTGAACCCAAAGCCTTGTGCAGAGTAAGCAGGCACTCTACCTCAAAGCTATATTCCCCACTCCCGGAGAACCAAGGATTTGAAAAAAGGAAAGGAGTTTGCTAAACAGAGTAAGAAGAAACACCCAGGGTCCAAAGACAAGGCAAGAGAGTTGAGGATGGCACACCCAAGGATCAGCAGAAGAATTAGGTTGGCACATGGAAAGATGTAGGGAGAAGATAAATCGCAGGCATTTATTGGTGGTGGAGTTTGTATTTTAATTCTGTAGGAGCAAGAAAGACAAGAGTGTTGTTTAAGAAGGCAAACAGCACAGCCACCTCTGTTTAACAGAGGGAATTATCTTGGCGAGGTGAAGAGCCAACCAAGGGCACAGAAAGTGGCAAGAGATAGATGCCCAAGGAAGCAACAGATGGACACTGCTAGAAACCCGCTAGTTGGACTCCTGCTTCCAGCCTTTAGGCCTTGAGGTAGGGCGTCCTACTGTGTTCCGTGGGCTTGCTCTGAGTTTCTCTTTATTTCCCTTAGCAACCAGAGTATTTACTATCACAAAGTCAAGAATTCACTCTGCCCAAGCGTGGAAGGACGCAATGACTGCAGTGTACATCCAGTGTAACAATCCCCAGATGTTTCCGTGTCTCCAGCCCCCGCACATATCCCGGTGTCTCGGAGGAAGGAGGGCAGCTGAGGAAAATGATGAGCTGGGTTGACTTGAGGCAATTTGAAGGTCAGGCTAATTTCTTCCAGCTGCCGTGACAAATTACCACAAACGGGAGTGCTTAAGCCAATGGGAGTGTGTTCTCGCAGGTCTGGAGGCCAGAAGTCTGAAGTCAAGACGGTAGAAGAACCATGACCCCCTGAAAGGTCCACGGCAGAGTCCTCCCTTCCCGCTTCCGAACTAATAGCTGGGATTGCCGGCAATGTGTGGCCAGCTGTGGCTTGCAGCTGCACCCCGTCTCTGTCTCTGTCATCACCTAACCGCTTTCTCTGTATCTCTGAGCCCCAATTTACCTCGCTATATAAGTATACCTGTCAGTGGATTAGGGCCCGCCCTAAATCATGATGGCCAACTAAACTGATGACATCTGCAAAAATATTGTTCCCAAATTAACTCACATCCAGGGGGATCTTTTCGAGGATAAGGTATCTTTTGAAGAAGACAGTCTATCCCCCCCAAAAGGGTGTGGGGATTTAGCTATTGTTTTCCTACCAGTTCAGATCTCTTTAGGCCATATAGGGCTGGCTGGACCAGTGCCCACTAAAGAACTTTAAGTAAGTATATTCTATAGCCACAGATCTCTTTTCTAGAAACTGTATGCATCCAATCTCCCAGAGTTTGACGACCTAGGACACTGTCCTAGGGTCTGATGTGGAAAAGATAAGAAAGCCACCCCAGACTCTTCTCCAAACAAATGATTTATTCTTCCAATTTGCCCACAGCAAAGTAAACTTTTCTGGATAATTTAATGTAATTTAAGAGTCAAGAAAATCAATCTTTTTGTTATTATGGTTGTTGCTTTTGTTCAGAAGTGAAATGCCTGTGTATAACTGGGAAGATATAGTTATATAGAATCAGACTTTGTTTACAAAGGCTTCTGGCAAAAATGTGGCACCCTACTTGAAGTTCCTGAGCTTGAGCACATCAGGGAGGTGGCCGAAGCCAGCAGGGATGGAGGCCTAAAGGAAAAACAGAGTTAGGGGAGCTATGTGACATCACCCTCCATGTCTCAGGTTACAGGTGCAGCTGGGACCCGGATTGTGGAAGGTTACCCAGAGTCTTCCTGGATCACCATGGAGACAGCTGGACCAAGCAGGGATGCTCCTTTGGAACTTGTCTGGAACCTTCACAGAAGACAGGAAGCAATCAGAGAAGGGCACCGGAGCCACCATGTCTTTGTGCTCACTTCTCTCTCTGAGCCATCTAGTGTGATTCCTCTTCCACTATCATGAACTCTTGCATCCGTGCTACATCTTTCTGTAGCTTTCCAACTCAATGACACATAATATGTCACAGCTAAGGGGGACTTCTTGGGTATCACGCTTTCCATAATAAATTACAAGCACTAGCCGAATGTTATGCTTACAATAAGAATTCCTGCCCAATTTCTTAGCTGTTACCCCATCATATTATGATTTTGTTACACTATAACCTGCAGATAAAGTTCAATATTCATTAAATGAAATAAGTAGCTGTTGTGGAATATTCCTTTACACAGTGTGAAAATGTGTTGCTATGATTGGTTTAATAAAAAGCTAAACAGCCAATAGCTGGGCAGGAGGTATAGGCGGGACTTCTGGACAGAGAGAGCTCTGGGAAGAAGAAAGCAGAGCCACCAGCAGACGCAGAAGGAACAGATGTGCAGGAGAGGTAAAAGCCAGCCACCGTGGCAGCTTCAGTGGCTGCAAATCCAGGGATGAGTGACGATCTTGTGATCTTGTGGCCTGAGTTGGACACCAGCTGAAGCGTCTATCTAATTATTCTTTATCAATAAAAACTCAGGAGTCAGATATTGGGGTCAGAGCCTGAATGGTTAGAGAGGTGGTGGAACAGTGACCAGTGACCTCCTCTCACTCTCTTTCCTCAATCCAAAAGGTCAAGACCCTTGCTAAGCCCACCCTACTACTTCCTATGTCTCTCTGTCTGTCCTCAGTCCTCTAAAAACCTCTATGGTTAATTTTGGTAAGCTAGTAGCTAGCTCTGTCCTCTAATTAAAAGCAAAATTTATTGGTAGCCTCGGGAACATCAGAATGCTATGAAAATATCACACATTAAGTAGTCACCATCTTTGGCTGTTGCTCAAATGTATTGCAGGTTTATGGTTTCTACTCATGCTATGAATGGACTATTCCACTCCCTTTTAACAATTATTGACATGGGATGGTAAATGTAAGGCATTCATGAAAAATGGCTATATTTATTCCCCAAGCCATCAAAAATGAGTTCATCTTATTTTTGTATTAATCTACTTACATTCAATTGCATGCCATTAAAAAAATTAATTTCAGTATTTGAATTCAGGAAACCCATGGTGCTTATGTTCAGCACTCATGGAAGGGTAATTGATGCAAGTGGCCATCATGCACACACTTCACCAAAAAATGCTATGCAAGAGAGTGAAGATGCGTGTGAAGAGGTGGGCAGTCTCCTGGGAGATGCTCTATTCTATTTACCCTGGGTTACTGCAGTGTGAGAAGTAGGAACACACGGTGCATGCTGCAGTCAAACAGTAAGCTTCATCATTCAAACCCAGACCTCCAGTTATTCTGTAGGCCTGACCAAAACCCTGCCTCTGTGAGCCTCTGATGCCCAGGGTGGGCGAGCATGACTACCCAGTGGCTCTCCTCCAGAGTGAGCCTGTGATTCATTATAAATAGGTAGCATTTCCTGTGCCCCTCAGCTCTCTGTAAGTGTAGCCTAGTCCAGACTCTGCTATCACTGACCTTCCCATGACATGTATCACTGTGACAATTAGGGTTTGACTGTGAAAAGACACCCACAGACTCACGAGTTTAAACACTTGGTTCACAGCAGGTGGTGCTCCTTGGGGATGTCCCAGAACCTTTGGGAATGTTGCCTAGTTGGCAGAAGTGAGTCACTGTGGGGCAGGCCTTTGGGGGATGCAGCCCAGCCTGGCAGCTGATGCTGTTCGCTGATTGCTGCCTACTGTTGGATGCCCAGCTGCCTTACCACACAACCAACACTGGACAGAGCCCCTCCCATGGGCACGCCTTCCCGGCCACAGTGCCTGCATTTGTTCCTGGAAGGTAATTTGTCACAACAATGACGAAAGTAACTCAAACGGTGACAGAAGCTACTTCTTGACCTTGTCTGTCCAGTCTCCTCATGTGGGAATCTCCGATCCCAAAAGACCAGAAATTACAAGTGCCAGTCGGGGTGCACAGAAAGTCATAGATGACTGGGGGAAAGGTGAAGTGGAGAAGGCAATTCAGAAAATAGTGGGGCAGTTCCTCAGAAGTTTAACATAAAGTTGTCATATAATATTAGTTATATTCCTGAGGTAACAAAAATATATGAACACAAAACATGTATATGACTATTCAGATCTGTGTTGTTTATTTCTAAACAGTGAGGAAAAATAACATGCTGGCCGATAGATGAATAAATAAATAAAATAGTATCTACCCATACAATGGGATGTTATTTATAGATGAATGAAGTATGGATTCAATTCACAACCTTTTAAAATTGTGTTTAGTGAACGGAGCTATACACCAAAGTATGTTTATAAAATATCCCAAATTGACAAAGTTGTTGACACAGAAAGAAGCTTAATGTTTGACAGTATGTTGGTTGGTTTTGTGTCAACTTGACATAAGACAGAGTCATTTTGGAAGAGGGATTTCAATTAAGAAAATGCTTTGGTAAGATTGGCCTCTAGGCAAATCTGTTGGGCATTTTCTTGATTAATGAGTGATGTGGGAGGACCCAGCCCACTGTGATGATGTTGCCACCCCTAGGCAGGTGGTTCTGAGATGTGTAAGCAGGCATGGTGAGCAAGGCAGTAAGCAGCAGCCCCTCCGCTTCTACTTTAGTTTCTGTCTCCAGGTTCCTGCCCTGGAGTCCTGCTCTACTTACCCCAGGGATGGATGGACTCTTAGCTGAAAGTAGAAAGTTAAATAAACCCTTTCCTCCTTGTTGCTTTTGTTCAAGGTGTTTTACCACGACCTTAATTGAAACAGGAAGGGGTAGGGAATGGATGCTAAGCACTGATGTCTGTGGAACTGCGGTGAGAAGCCTGATTGCACAGCACTGTGAATACCTGAAAAGCTACTGTCCTGTGCACTTCAAACGGAGGAGTGGTACAGTAAGTGAGTGCACTCTCAATAACTTACTATAGTCTTAAAAGTTAGTATTTTGTGGAAAGGAGAGGGCTCACAAGTCCCCTGCCCTCAGCTGAGGAGCTGTTGGCTTCTAGGGGTGGGAGAGTCAGTGTTTGCCAAAGGCGTGGCCCCTGTGACACATCAGATACAGCCCAGTAGACGACCCACACCCATGAGTATATGGGCAGCCCGATTGGACTCAGGGTTAAAAACATGGAAAAGAAAAAGGAGATCGTGAATGTTGGAGAGGTAGGGGAAGTAGGGTAGTGTGGGAGGAGTTGAGCCGGCGTAGGCAGTGGTTAGGATTAAAGAACATTGTATGCATGTATGAAATTCTCAAAAATTAACAAAATATTACATTTTAAAAAAGAAAACTTAATATGATGAATGCATTTGAAATTGAGTCACCTACCCAGTTCTCTCTTTCCCTTCTGTGATGGTTTGAAAGAAAATGGCTCACAAAGGATGTGGCTCTCTCAATTAAACATTTTTCTTTGTAAGAGTTGCTGTGGTCATGTTGTCTCTTTACAGCTATAAAAACCCTAACTAAGATAGGTTCTCACCCTCCTTTTTGCCTCCCTCCCTTTCTCCTCCCTCCTCTCTTCTTTCCTTCCTTCTTTATTTTCTCCCTTCCTCCCTCTCCCTTCCTTCTTTCCTTCTTTTCCTCCCTCCCTTCCTTCCTCTCATCTAAGTTATAAACCTGTGATAGAATATATTTAGGCCATGAATTATGGTGTTATGATATTGTCAACTGGGAGATAAGAAGAGACAGCAAGCCAAATGTGGAAAATTCACTTAACTGAAGCAACCCCAGACAAGAAAGAGAGAGTATCAGAAGTTTATGTCTCCCTGTTGACATTTATTCTTTTCATTTAAAATATAAACATTCAAGGCATTGTACTGATGTTCTTTATGATTTCTAAGCAAGACATATTCTCCTTAGCGTAAACTTGAGACCAAGTTTCAAATGTTTAATAATCAGTGGACATTGGTTATGCCCTCCTTTTCTGTAGTGAATAATTTATAGTCGCTGACTTTGGTAAAAAACAAATCACACTTGGAAATCTCTTGACATTTACACAAACTTGAAACAGTTAGAAAATTCCACAAAAGAGATGTGTGTCTTGAACAACGTCCAAGTTGGTTTGATAGCACCATTGGGATTCTTAGAACCACAAGGAACGGCAGAAGCTGACTTTGTTATTGCTCTTTCCTCCACAAGTTTCTTCCTCCCCAAGAGCTTTCAGACCCTGCCTCCCTCATTGGTTTTGGAGGGATGGAAGCTTGACCTAAAAGGGGTTGGTCAGTGGCCAATGTCAGCTGTTGATCCCTGGAGAAACTGACTAATTATGAAATGGGTCTCTGGGGATTCAAATGTCCCAGGAATGAATTAAAACCCACATCTCCTTGGGCAAGCCCCAACTTTCATTATTATGACTTAAAATGTTGTTTGAGGCTCTACCCTGCGACTCTGGAAGGGTTTACAAGGTACTATCTGTGACTGAACACAGATCAAATACGTGTTTCCAAAGTCTTTTTAAAAGTGAAGAGAATTGGGCCTTTATAATTTAAGACTCTGCTAGGCTTGTGAGAATTCCCTAGACCTATGGTAGTTTATGGTTAGGTCTTTAGAACTTAATTAAATTGGATTCTGGAGATGAGGCATATGGCCAGAGAAAGTAGCCCTTAGTCTCGTCTCTAATTTGAAGACCACCCCTTTCATGTCACTGTGGTAGGTCTGCTCGGTTATTTCCCTCCTGGGATCAGCAGTCAAGTCTCAGAAAACTTCAGGAGGAGGGATGGATGTGCATATTCCCAGGACATCTTGCTTTTACAGACACATTCCATTTAGAATGTCTGAGCTATAGTGCTGTGAACATACTGTGTCTCATTGCACCTCAGAGGCTAAGCGGGGTTAGTAGTGGGTGGGGAAAATATTCAGACTTTAAAGCAAAACAAATTTCAGTCAACTAATTATGTCATCAGAATATATGCATTAGTTTTGGGCAAAGAATGTTTTTCCCAAATTTTATTATTGACCTCTACTCAAGATTCCTTTGGAATCTCATTCTCATCCGTGTATACAACATTACTTATTGAGAAATTATACTTTATCAGACAGAGATCTGAAAATTGGTTATATAACTTAAGGGTTTTTAAGGATGAGTGAAGGAAAGAACAAAACAGACCAAGAAAGAAAAATGCAACATTGTGTACAATCTTATTATCCCCTCTTGATTTTAATGATTCACTTTTAATTTAATCACTTGACTGTCTCTCAGAAACACTTCTTCTGTAGAGGAAGTCAAGCCCCGCTTCCTGAATTCAACAAAACACCATTCTTTGGTGGGGGGAGAGAAAACTTTGAACAATAGATGTCTGTTTCCACAGCTCCTATCAGTGTTCTGAAAGTACTAATTTGCTTTCAACCACACAACAAAGGCTGATTCGCCTCCTTTCCAGTTGATTCCATGGTTGGAGCTTTAAAAACACATTACACAAATCCTTAGAAGTCTTTTGTGAGGCGAAACGCGCCAGTTTTCAGCGGTGATCTTTTGCTCTGCACCATCTTCAGCAAACCCGGGAGCTGTTTTGTCAAGGCGAGCACCAGACAAAGGCTTCCTCCTCTTGAGCTCCGCTGTTTTGTCTTCCCAAAGCAGTGCCACTCAGTGAGTCATCTGCTGTCAGTTCATTTCGGATCCTAAGCAACAGGATGTTCAACTTTACATTGTTACTTCCTCAACTTACGAGGGGGTCACACCCCAACAGAACCGCCATGTACTGGAAATATTATTTAGTCAAAATGAATTTATTTATTTATTTTTTATTCTTTTTTAATTAAAATTTCCAACTGCTCCCCGTTCAAAATGAATTTAATACCCCATCCTACAGAACCTCGTAGTGTGGCAACACACAGCGCTCTCAGGTACGGTGTGTTTACACCCAGGATCACGTGGCCGGGTGGGAGCGGTGGTTCGCTGCCGCTTCTGGCCAGCCTTGTGAGACAGTGTCATATTGTGTAATACTAGGCTGAGAAAATGCTCAAGATCAAAATTCAGATTGCGTTCTATGGAAGGTGTCTTGCTGCCTCACCATAAAAAAGGAAAGAATTCCAAGCTGGGTGGTGGTGGCACATGCCTTTAATCCCAGCCCTTGGGAGGCAGAGGCAGAGAGATTTCTGCCAGTTGGAGGTCAGCCTGGTCTATAGAGTGAGTCCCAGGACAGGCTCCAAAACTACACAGTGAAACCCTGACTCGAAAAACAAAACAAAACAAACAAAAAAAGGAAGGAAGGAAGGAAGGAAGGAAGGAAGGAAGGAAGGAAGGAAGGAAGGAAGGAAGAAAGAAAGAAAAAAAAGTGAAACTGCTAAATCTAACTATCATATGTAGAAGACTGTATGTGTGCCTCTAATTGTTTAAAAATAAAATCAACTCTTTTTACACTTGTCTTCTGGACTCCTGAAATATGAACTTTCATTTGATATATCACCATTCCTAGCAGTGAATTAATATTAGGTTTCTAATGTTCATACTATTATTGCGGAGCCATCTCTTCCTTCCTAAGCCCATGCTGACATATCAGGTGTTTACTTGCTTTCCACCCCAACCCTGGAGCTAACGGGTAGTAGTGTTTGTGGGAAGTAAGTGGTCAGACTCAGATCAGAGATTGTGTATGGAGTCTCATGGAACCCTGCAAGGTTGCACTCAGTGAAACTGAGAAGCTATTGTGTTCACAGATTTTGAGAGAGGAAATCATGGCTTCCACCGGTTCTATGAGTTGTCTAGTGTTTTGATACCCCCAGTTGGTTGATCAATGATCTCTACTGGCCTATGTGCTTTCTGAGATGGTGTTATAAAAACACCATGCACCATGGCAGAAACAGACAGCATGTATTGTTTCCCTGTAGCTAGACCTCCTCTTTTTGGAATAGAAAAGACAGTGCAGAATTTTGGCTGCAGATCCCCAAATATGAGCCCATGGATGTGGACTGAACCCAGAGGGCCTGATTGACAGGGTAAGGCACGATGAGGGACCCAGGATGACTACAGGATATCCATTTAAAGTTTGGCTCTTGCTGGGACAGACATTGTTATCGTCCCTAGGATGTGCAAAGAAAGGAGGAAACTGAATTGTGATAAGAATGAAAAGGTAAAAATGTCAAACATAGGTAAAATTGTTTAAGAATTTTTTATGTGTACATAATCATCCAAGAATAATGTATTTATAATTTTAATGGCCTTGATTGTGTTAATAAGCTATTATTGATAAAGAAAATGAAAACTGTCCTGTGCTGGTGGCAGGCCTCACTGCAGCAGTGCTTTGGAATGAGCAATCCGACCAGCTATGCAAAGCATAAGAGGAGAATCAAGACCAGGGCACAGTGGTTCAGTGAAACAGATGGAGCTGAGCTGGTCTGACCCTTCAGCATGCACATCACCCTGGACCAGGACCCGTTGTTGGGCAGTGGGGTGATGCCTGCTACATTGCACATAATGTTGTAGACGTCCACAGATCGGATCGGAGCAGCTCTGAAGTTGGACTTGAAATCTAAAAGGCAAAAACAGACAAGCAGGTGGTCACGACTGGTCACTCAGAAAAAGGAAAGTTGACTCAAGGATGGAGAAACTCTGCCCAGGCTCCAGGAAAGTCAGCTCCCTCCCTGTGCCTAAGTGATTATAAAAGAGGAAGCGTCTGTGGACAGTTGTAGACTGTAAAGGAGCAAAGCTGTTTTGGAATATTTGTTTACACTGTAAAGATGCGTCTCTGCTAAAGCATCTTAGCAGATTGGTTTAATGAAAAGCTAAATGACCAATCGCTATGTGGGGAAGATAGGTGGGACTTCCAGGGAGAGAGAGGAAGAGGGGGAGCAATTACAGGAGACACCACTGAGATGCAGAACAAGACAGACACACAGAATGAGAGAGACGTAAAAGCCATGTGGTAGAATGTAGATTAATAAAAATATGAATTAATTTAAGTTATAAGAGCTAATGGGGCAAGCCTAATCTAAGGTCGAGCTTTCATAATTAATATTAAGTCTCCATGTTATTATTTGGGAGCTGCCCCCCCATAAAACCCTGTGTACACCCTTCTATGGGACACAGAGAGGAGACCCTTCAGAAGACAAGTCAGCAGACAGGCTTCTTTATGACTAAGTTTCCTGTACTTCTTGCAAAGGGAGACGGGCCAGCGAAGGTGCTCCATTTCTTTAGAGCACTGGGAAGCCAGTGTGGTCAAAGAAGTCAGACTGCTTTGCTGGGTTCTTTGAAAACATCATGGCTATCTTCTAGAACTTCTGGCTAGCTGTGGCTAATACCTACGGTGCTTTCCAGAGCACCTATGGCAACTTGAGAATGTCTCTCTCTTCCTGCCATACCAAAGTCACAGTTCTCTATGGCCCATGAAGCCTTCTGGGAACTGTCAGCTCACCAGTAATGGCAATAATATTCGCAATAAATTTAGAGAATTAACTATGTATGGGAGCCTTTTGGAAACTGATGAAGTAATTTAGCCTTAGGGAAATGAGCTAACTGGTATTGGAGTTGAGATTCCAGGGAAGACTTCAAGTGACCTCTGGAGGTCAGGGCATTGTGCCTCTACTCAGATCCTGTGCAGGCAGAGAGCATTAAACACAGGTGTGTAAAACAGAGGCTGATCATCAGAGCGCTGTTTTCCAGGGGCACAAAAGGTGATGTTCCAAGCAGTTGGATCAGTGTGCCTGTCGCTTCCCCATGGGACAGGTAATGAAGATGGAGCCCTATTCCTTTAGACCCATGGCTTTCAACCTTCCTAATGCTGCAGCCAGTTAATACAGTTCCTCATGTTGTGGTGTCTCCTGACTATGAAATTACTTTCATTGCTACTTCATAAATGAAATTTTCTTACTGTTATTAATTGTAATGTAAAATCTGTGATTTCCTATGAGAAAGGGTTATTTGACCCCCAAAGGGGTCACAAACCATAGGTTGAGAACCGCTGCATTAGACAGCGATAATCTGAATACAACATAAAAGGAGCAACTTTGCGTTTAGGCCCCAAACAAAATGTCTAACAAAATATCCCAAGCTATGCTAAGGTTGAGTTCAGGCTTGAGTTTTGATCCATGAACAGAGTCCTGTGCTTTTAATGTCCATCTTAGATTTTCAAAGGAGAAATGGAACCTGAGAGGGTGCCAATCTGGCTTTCTATTTCAGAAAACAATCATTTCATGTGCTCTGTTAAAATGATCAGATACACTAAAATTTAAAAGGCACAAACAACATAACAGAATCTTCCGGAAGTACAGTACCGATACCAATTCTGCCCCTGAAATTATAATCATGGAAGAAAATTATAGATAGAAGATTCTGGCACCCAGTGTGTGAGATCTAGGGAAACTTTTCAAGAAATGCGTTTTGCTAACTTCAGAGAATTAAGTTGAATTCAGTGTGAAGAGGTACCAGCACTCTACAGGGGGTGGGAAATAGCACCTAAATCATAATGTCAGACATAACAGCCATTATTATTAATAAATAAGTACAGCAAGTGGCAGCAAGAAAAAATTAGGGTTGAAAAATTATAACCTTATAAATGGCTTAGCAGGTTCATTTTCTTGTGAGGAAGGGAGACTAAGGGTCTGAATTTCTTCAAAGTAAAACTAGTTTTAAAAAAACGAGAATTTAAAGAAGCGCAGGAAAATGCAAAGGAGGCCTCTCCCAATGTCAAGGCAAATTATGTAATAGAATGAGGGTGGTGGCGACACCGCGTGGTCACATGACATCACATGACCCCACCACAGCCTACGGGATCAATGGAAAGACTGTCCAAGGGTCATGAGAGCAGCTTTCCTCTTTCCTGCTGCTGTGCCGTGGGACCTGGATGTGAAGGTCACACTCTTCTCCACACGAGGCCAAATCACCATCAGGTGGTGGCAGGGGGCAGGAAGAGATGTGAGGGGTCCTTCTCTGATCTTTCAAAAATCCGTGTTTCAAAGACAGAAGGAACAGTGGAGATGAAGTTCTGACAGGGAGGATGATCATATTGGAAATCTGACTGAGAAGGCAGAATTGTGTCCAATGCCTCTGCCTGTTCAGCAGGAGAACACCAATGTTTTGATCTAGTTCATGACCTTCCATTCTAAAGGCACGGACTTTTGAGCTCAAGTCAAAGACATGCAAACTTTTAGAAAATTCCCTGGTAGATGACCAACACCTGGTCTGATCTGGAAGTCTTTCGCCAAGTTCCTCTAGCTCAAGATGATGCTTTGAACCTAGATTTGAATCTAAATTATTCCCACAGGCTGACACATGGGCATTACATTTGGGTATAAAAGGCCCTGTAGGCCTGCGCTGTGCCCAGCCACCTTCTACCTTCATCTGTAGCCCTGAGAGGGGCTTGCAGGGTTGTGCCCACTCACCAATTCCTTCTCCTGCAATCTCAGTTCTCCTGGACAAGCCCAGGTAGTTGAAATTAGGAACTGGGATTAACCACAGAGAGGCTGTCTTCAGAATTATTTTCCTTTCTCTCTGCTGGGCCAGACTTACTGGCTTGGAAGGCTGGTATCTGAGCAGCCGCAATGATGCCCAGCTTCCTCCCTAAGCAAGAAGCACAGTGAATCAGGAGGTATGCACCTTTATCTGCAAGTGCAGCTAGATACTTATTAAAGGGCTCGCTCTTAAATATTCTTCTGAGTAAACAGTCACTGTGTAAAGCTATTTAATCTTTCATGAGAATTGAAGCCTGGAATGCGATGGTTTGCAAGGCTCTCAAGAAAACATTTTGCTATTAGCTCAGCCCATTTTCTTCCGGGGTTGTCTTTCTGTCTGTGAAATACTGAGGGCTTTCCATTTGAAAGGAGCTGATGACAGAGGTGTCTGCTAATGGACAAAACATCCCTGGTGAATTTAACTCTAAGTTAGCGCCGGGCTGGGCATTTCATTTAGAACTCTTGATGTGGGGATAGAACGACTTATGCTTTAAAACACGAGACTTGCTCATATGCAGTCCAACAGACAACTGTTCGGCATTCTTGACCTTACTTCCCTCTTCTGGGGAAGAAAGTGCTGACATTTTTGACTGAAAATCCTGATGATTGACATTCTCCATGACCTTGGGATGTCTTCTTTCTGATCTACAACAGACCTCAACATAGTCCTGAAAGCTCCGTTCTTAATTCCTCTTGCACTGAAATTCTGCAAGTCCTGGGCTTGGCCAACAGGGAGCTTTCCTAACTTTCATTGGCCAATGACAATGTACTCAGACATCCTCTGGTCTCTTGGACTTGTGTTAGGAACTCAGCCAGCTCTCTATAAATGTTTGCTGTCACTGATCCTGAGGCTGACTTTGGGATTTGAGAATCAAATGTGGCGTTACATGGAGGTCACCAATAGCTTCCCCCCCCCAAGTTCAGGCTCTTAACAGCTCGTTTTGTGTGTGTGTGTGTGTGTGTGTGTGTGTGATAAATGGGATAAACAGAGACAGACACAATAAGAAGGGTGAATTGGCACAGCTGGTCTTGCTACTCAGATGAGAAGAGCAAAGCTCACATGACTTAGTATACAACTGGAAATGAAAGGGTGGACTTTCTTGAGTAGATACACTTTGATCAACACACAGAAATGAGCCTCTGGAATACAGACGCCAGAGCGAGAATGTTCAATAAAGGAGTGGACAGTAGTGGAAAGGACAGCTGTGAACTGGCCACCTGATGCCTGATAGCTGTTGGAGCGACTGCTCCCTTCTTCCTCGCCCCTGGATGCCTTTCTTTGATGGTATGGCTCTGGCCATTCACTCGTTAGACTACTTGGTAAGTTTTTCCATTGTACAGATTCAGAGTGCTATACCAATCAAGTCAAGTGGCTGAAGAGACTCTCCCCATCTGTCTTTTCTTCCAGACCTTTGGAATATAATCTGATCAAGGAAAGATCAGCAAATTTACTTCTATATAAATATCTCTCCTTATTCTGGCTCATTCTCAAAGTCAATCTCAAGGTCATTTCTGAGCCTGCCCTTGAATACATCCTAGTTTCTCGCTGGACTCTAAATGGACCCCACAGGTGTGGATATTCTAGACAAAGCAGGGCTATTCCTGGGAAGCAATAGCATCAACCTTGAGACTGACAGTTGCCAGCAAATTGGTGTGTTTGATAAGCCTTTCTAGACATCAGATAGCTGTGAAAAAAACCGTCTTGATGAATTAAGTAACAAATGAATCACAGACATGTGGAATACATTTTCGGCACTATACTCAGGATTTAAAATTTACAAGGAAAAGTATTTGGACACAGTTGCCAAACCAAAGAAGCATCTGAAAGGAAGCCAGCCAAAGATGTTGCACGGAGAGCGGCTGGATCTGCTTAGCTTGGCTCATAAAGAGGGTCCATAAAGGAACCTCTCCAGCTTTGTAGGAGTGTGGTTAGTCCCTGTTAGAGCTGCTTCCTTGGAAAGCTGCCTACCGGGTCCGAAGGCCAGGAAGATGCCTCTCATGTCCATGAGCTCGTTGTCATACCCATGCCATCCACGTTGCCAGCCTTCCCGCTTGCCACTGCTGTTCACCCAGAACGGAAGCGTCTCTCGATTCTGAAGTCAAGAAAGGCAACGGTATTATATTGCTCCTGGACAATTACAACCAGTGGGGCAAACTGACGCCCGTGTGGAGACTTCCTCACTAATATCTCTAAGGCCGGGAACATCCAGCTTCAGCTGGACCGCTTCCTACTTCAGGTAGCTCTGACCCTTGGCAGCAGCCTCCTAGATTCCTGAACATCTCTGGTTAAGATGAATCGCATGGTGTAATGAGGTTTGGACCACTAAACACAGCATGCTAGAGATAGAAGGGATCTTAGAACGTGTCTGTGGTATAAGAGCCAATTTGTTCTTTATCCCAGGTTCCTGTCAGGGAGCTCCTAAGACCCTCGGAATTTCCTGGATGACAGAAGGGACTTTTGTTGTCCCTCATGAGTGCCTTCCTCCCATACTAGAGTCTGCAAAGATGGCCACTGAACTGGGGGACTAAATAGCCTCAGGAGGGGGTGGTCAGCTAAGGAACAAACCTCCTGATTAGAAGGTTTGCGCGTGAGTTCCTGTTCCCCAACCACTGAAGAGAGAGTGAGGTTGCTGGCATTTGAGTCCCGTCATGTAGCCAATACAAAATCTCATCCCCACAAAATGACGCCCCGGATTCGACCCTGCCAGGCATGGTTCAGACACCTTCCAAGGAATAAAAGTGCTGTGTCCCCCACTTCCCACCCATATGTGTCTACTTGGCTGTAATTACAATCACAGCACTTCTCCGAGTCCTGGGGAGCCAGAGGGTGAGAACCCTAGCCTAACCAGGCATAGGTGTCGGTCGCCTGGGGACCCAGTCCTTGCACCTGGTAAATGCATGGAGTCTTGCAGGACTGAACCCTTTATCCTGTGATGTCTGCTCTCACTCCAGACATTGGTATGGGGCATAAAATTGAATGTTCAGGTACCGAGATATTAAAGGAGTGTTATAAAATATGATGTGTGTAGAATCACCTCATTTTGTAGCAAAGCAACCAATGCCCTGTGGGGTCCACTCAGCCCATCCAAGTGCCCCTTCCACAACACACACCATGACGTTCTTCTTCCAGCCCTCCCCTCAGGGACAACACTATACTCAGTGCCCCCTGCTCCCTGTTTTTAGCCATTTGCCTCCACAAGTCTCCATCAGGGAAAAGGTTGTCAGGGACACCATCTCCAGGTCATTTTAGAGACTGTATTTTCTGGGGCTCCAGAGGCTCCGTTATGTTGAAAAAAGAGCTTAAAGCTTTTGTGGGTCCCGAAGAGCCCGCAGCCTGTCGAACACAACTCTAGCCATTTGTTGTGGACAGACCTTGTGCTTTTGACAGTCATGTCATCTTCCTGGTGAGAATTCATCACGGCAAGTGTTCAAATGCAGGCACAGAACTGAAACAGCACAATAACCAGCCACTTCTAAGTTGCGTCTCGAAGCTAATGGTATCATGTATGTACTGAGTCAAGCAGCACACCCAGGGCCGATCCTGCGGCTCACAATCATCGTGTATGGAAATCCTATCTTCTATCAGTTGTAATTAAAAGCACTAAGGCATACAGAGGTTAAATGAAAGTCTCAGCATCACACAGCTACTAAGAGGTAGTACCAGGACTGGAGCTCAAGTCTGTCTTCTCAGTCGCTATACACATTCTACCATCCCAAAGCCACAGTGCTCCTGGCGAAACTGGACCATGAAGTGTCTTCTCATGTCTTAGGTCTTTACCCACCATGTGGGATAGAGAGAGGAGAGTCTGGACTTGGGTTGACTATGGAGTTGAAGTTAGTTTTCTGCTCTCTGATCCCAAGTAAAAGTTCTGTCCCTACTTTGAACTCCACTTTCTCTGGTAGATGTCGGGATGTTCAACGCTCACCTTGTGGCATTTGGGAGACCAAGATGACTATGTGTTAAGTACTTGGCACACAATAGGTGCTCAGCAAATGGCTGGTCTGGCCACCAGATGCCACTAGCAAAGGGGCGGGGCGCTCTGGTTCTGAGGTTGAAGGTTCTTCTGCGTATGTAGCCACAGCTCATTGCATCCTCATCCACTCTCACCCCGTAAATCGCTCCCAAGCTTTTCTGCTTCTTAAAGGACACTTTTTTTTTTATTGACTCTCTGCTTCCTGGGCTTTCCATCATGCCTCGACCCTCCTCCTCCAGCTGTGGCTTGTGTTCTTTCCGTGGACATGCTTTTACCGCATCGCTAACTTTTCATGCTGCCTTTCGTGTTTTGTTCGCTAGCCGGCTGTAGTGAGGATCACAACACATTCCAATTTAGCTCCATCGCCTAGCTTAATCTGTTGCTTTTCCCACTTTCTGTCTCCAAGATAGCAAGGCTGGAAGCCTTTGTTCTTCAAGTCTCACTTCTGAGGAGTCCTGTAGTATGTCTGTTGCCCACAGCCAAGGGAAAGACAGACAGCCTAACTTAAAAAGTAGACTCTGCAAGGCTACCATTTCTTATGGCACAAATAAATACAACAATAATCTCGGTCCTGAAGGTAATTGGGGAATTGTCCAATCACACATGAATCACTATTGTTTATTAAAGTGACAAGTTGTCTCAGAGTGGAGAAAAAAAACCAAAAAATTATTTTTACCTATATAAATAATAATAATGTAATCATGTAAGGAAGAAGTAATTCTTTTAAAGAACGTGGGTGGACCAGGTGATGTGTAAATACACCTTTGATTTAAAAATGATTTTTGGGAATCTTTGTGTTGTGCATGTACCCTCTTCTTGCTGCGCACACATGGAACTATGCAGTAGGAAGGGTGTATGCCACAGTTCTCTGAGTTCAGAATCCGAAATGGCAGCTTTGGGGGGGTCTTCTGGCTCCTAATTGAGAAGCTGACCCTATCCGTACCCCTACGGTGGACTGCCACACAGCGCCACCTAGTGACGTGCTGGGGAGGTAACCAGATCATAGAGATCTGGCCAAAGGTGAGAAAGGCGTGTGTGTGTGTGTGTGTGTGTGTGTGTGTGTGTGTGTGTATGACACATGGCTGCAGGAGAGGTGACCACAATGAGGAGGCTGCAGCAAGGAGCCAATCAAAAGGAGCATATTTCCTATAGCTCCTCCTCCATGTCAGGACCTTGGGGACACTGCTCATGCAAGGCCTGACCCTCAGGAGTCTGTCTTGTCCCCTCTTGTGGGACAGGACTAGATGAAAGCCACAGCCATGGCACACAGTCTTTCTACTCTCGCCTAGGGAAGTGCCAGCCCAGCAAGGTCACCAGCTGTCCCAGTTTGCTGCCATGGGGACTCTAGAGAGTCAAGACCTCAGTTTTAAAACTGGACCAGCCCCAGGCAAACCAGGGCAAGTTGCTGGCTCTGCATTTAACACTGTGTAGAATTCAATGATCTTCACACCATGTGATCTCCCCAGCATTTCTGGCACCTCCCAAGCCCCCCTGCCGTGCGCGTGGGTTGATGCAATGAACAAGAAGGCTCCACTCACCCCTCAACAATCTGATCATTCCCAGTGGGAAGGAACTAGAAGCTGACGGCACCATCCAAGGGAACCCTAGGAAGAATGGGTGAGGGTTTTGGGTTTGGACTTGGCTTCTTCCCCTGGTGTCTGTGGTTCTGCATCTAGCCTACTGCCACGACACCTATGATGCACCAGACTTTTATTTGGGATGCCAGAGGGAAAATGACAAGATTTGCAGATCAGGGCTTTGTTTCAACATCCTTGGCACTAATAAGGAAAAGCGGCGTTCAAGTCAGAACCTGTAGGTGAGGTTTGCTCAGGCTGTGCTGGGGACTGTTGCTTTAAATCCCACCATGCAGGACTCCTTGGTTTTAATCTATAGTGAAAGCGTGGCTAGAGACCAGGCTGAGAGTGGGGGTGGAGGTGGGAGGAGAGGCACAAGGCTGGGGAAAGGAGGAAGCAGCCTGAGCAGCGTGGATTCGTCATTTCCTGTTTGCACACAGGCAGAGTTCTCATTCTGTTGGGCTCGTTTTACTCACCTGCCATTGTGTCTTTGGTGTACATTAGGATGTCTGGTCCTCACCCGTGCACTCCCTTTTCTCTCGACTGATTGCTGAGTCTCAGGGAAAGGCACCTCTGAGGAGGCAGGGAGGCAAAGGGTGAGCAGCTGAGAGGGTTAACATCTGGCCTCTGTGTCCCGCCCCGAATCACAGACTGACTTCTGATGACTGGGACGAATGCTCTCTCTGGCCAGAGGGCCTGGAGCAGGGCCTCACTGTGCCCTCCTCCTGGTGGATGCTCCTTTGGAGGCCATGGCTGTGGTGGCCGACTTTAGAAGGAAACACTCACTGTCCCTCCTGGTGGCTCAGAAGCCGGGCTGGGCATAGACTACCCTGAGCACGTCCTACGTTCCACTCTTGGACGTTGTATTTTGTAGGTCCAGGTTCATCAGAGCCTGATCTTCCCCTTTCTGGAGCATGGGACCCCCGCCCCCCGGAAACCATTCATCCAGCATCCTTAATTGGCAATTCATCATTTCTGAAGACAGGTTTTGTTCTTGCTACCATCCCAAGGTCAGATCATGTGTTTTTCATGTGGCTCTGGGTACAGCTTGAGAAACCCTTCCCAGAAAGGTCACAAAGCTTCAGGAATGGCATGATCAAGCACAAAAACCGGCTTTGACCCAATAGGATAGCTGGGCAGTCAGCTTTCTCCAACTGGGCCCCGTTCTCGTTGACTGGTGCCTGAGGAGCCCTGGTTGCTCTGCATTAACCATCTTCCCTCTCCCACCGTTGCTGTGATTTGGATTCAGATCTGGAAAATCCCCGAAGGCCCATGTGTTAAAAGCTTGCTTTCCAGCCAGTGGTACCGTAGGCAAGCAATAGAACCTTTAAGAGGTGGGCTCTAGGAGGAGGAAGTCGGATCTTTGGAAGGTTGCCTTTGAAGGTAGTATTTGGCCCCTTCCTTCTCTCTTTGCTTCACAAGGACCAAAAGGCAATGGTTGTCCTCTGCCATGCGCTCCCACCACGGTATGATGATGCGCTGGCCCCAAACAGGATCAATTGATCATAGAACCAGGAGCCAAAATAAATCTTTTTGTTTTTTCTAATTGATTAACTCGGTTATTCTGCCACAGTAACAGAAAGCAGACTAACAAAACCACGAAGAGTATAAATCCTTTTCCTCTTTGAGTTATTTCAAAAGAATATCTTGGTGTGGGTCGGGGTGGGAGGACGTTATAGAAATTTAAGCAAAATAAATAAAATGTGGAACTACTTAAGATGCCTTAGAATTCTAATTAAAAAATCAGCGTGCTATCATTCCGCTGGTCGTGCTTTTCACAGGTACCTTCCTCTTGGGGGGGGAGAGGGCAACTATAGAGTTACATTGTATCTTCTCAGGATGAGAAGGAAGAGCAATAATGTTCCTGTTGTGGGAGGCCCTGCTGGGAAGGCCTGCGAGCTGAGAGCACATGGAGAGTCTCAGATCTGTTTGGGGGTTGAGAAGGAGTTCGTTGTCTCCTATCCACCATGTGTTCTGTCGCGGTGTTCTTTCGGCTTCCAACCGAAAGCATTTCTTCCTGGAGGGAAGAGGGTGACTCGGAAGACTCAAGATGCCACCTATGCTTCCACGGCTAAGAAGCTCAGAGAGTTGGAGGATTCACTAAAGATTGCTTACAGAAGCAGGTGATGGCTGCTGGACCAGAGGAGATTCTGGCGGGGCGGGGGCACAGCTGTCTCTGGGTCATCCACGGAGCTCCAGGGACCCAGCGTCTGTGAGTCGTGACTCAAACTGGGGTAGGCTTTCCAGGCATGCAGCTGCCTTGAGTCACCAGGGCTATGTAACAGGTGACCGATGCTGAAGTCAGAACCACCAGTAACCTCGCTGGTTCATGGAATTATTGCTCTGGTGTGTAATCAGTGCCCTGTCTAAGATGAAGAGCCATTTGTTTGCATATGACAAAAGGACACACAGACCCATTTGCTTAGCTTGTGTATCGCCGCTTTTTAAAAGTGTTGGGCAGGATGCCTTCCCGATTCTGGACCCTAGGAGCCCCTAGAGAGCAGTGGTCTTAAACTCGGGTATGTGTTCACCAAGTGGCACTCCCAAGAGATATCCTAACAGTTGCTCGGCTTCTGTCTTGACAGGACTTAACTACTCAGCCTTGGCCCCGCAGCCTGACCCTGGAGAGTTTCCTGCTGCACACAGCTTGATCCTTGACGTGGAAAATGCCAGACTGCACAGTGACAGGAAGGAAGAGAAGCCGGGGTAGAGTGGAGAGGACACTACGTGGACCAGGGATTGCTCTCTCTCTCTTTTCTGGGATCACATTTGTTGAATCCTTTTGAGAGGAGGAAGTGGGGATGTCTGTACTCCCAGACAGCTTCCACATGTGACCCCAGTCACTGTAGAGAGTAAGCTGTTTCTAGCATTTCACAGCTGTCTTCCTGAAGCTTCGTTAGTTGGGCCTGGACAATCCGCTCTAGCTGCCAGAACCTCTCAGAAATCACGCTTCCCAGATTGTCTTGATTTCCTCAAATGTTCTGGAGCTAGGCCTCCCTGCCACAGGCTTTAGAAATGAGCCTGACATGTGATACCCTTTACTGGTCTTCAAAGCAAGTCTTTCTTCTGTAGACAGATATTGGCCTCCTGCAGATGTCTGGGCCTGTGCTTGCCCCGTTGGTTTTAACCGACACAGGAATCTGGATGCTTAGCACGAAGCACCTTGCTTCACCGTCCTTTTCCAGGCTCTTGCTCCATCTTGTTTGTCTTCAGCTCAGTTGACACCTTCCTGGACGGGCCACAGACATTGGCCCTTGAAAGCTGGCTGGGGATTATGTGCTGTGACGTGTCCTGCTCAAGCTGGGGCTCACTAAAGCTAGAATCGCCGCTCATAGTTTTAATCACCTTTCTCAGATGAACTCTTTTCTAGGGCTGTGAGGAATTAGCTGAATTCTCGACTTAGCCCTCCTTTCCTTGGTAATTGTTTGCCAACCAAGAAGTGAATAGTCTTGGAATAAACAATGCAACAGTCTAGGTATTTATGAATCTGTCCAAGCCACCCGTATATACTGTGACTCTACTACACCGTAGTGCATACCCTTCCTGGGTGGGGGCCAAGCTCAAAAGACCTTATTAAAGACCCATTCTCTAGAAACCGCTACTCTAGACCAGAGAGTCCAGAAGCAGGCAAATTAGTACCCAGCAGAACGATTTGAGGTCTTAGGAAAGTCCCAAATGAGGATAATTAGGATCAAGGAAGTGTATCAAGGGAGAGGGGGTCATCATTGGCCTTTGAAGGACAGGAAGGGCGTTGGAAGAGTTAGGACAACCCAGAGATCCTGTTCACTACTTATGGGGGCTGATTGAAGGTCCTAGGAATGGCTTAATTCAAGATAGTCATTGGTCACTGTTGTTGACCAAAAATTTTAAAATAAAAAGTCCTTGCTATATTTACAATGTGAAAAATATTAACTGGCTTAATGTCCCGGGACATTACTGCAACCTTTTCTGTGCATAGCTGGAGGCTCACTTAGCTCCTTCAAGACCCTGGCGCGTCAAAGAAAGATTATGATCACAGTTTTTTTTCTCCACACTTGGTATTGCTATTTCAAGGTCTATGAGATGAACTCATCATTTCCGCATCTGCAAGAAGATGAATGGAAATGGAAAGCATGTTTAGTGAAATAAGCCAGAAGCAGAAAGGCAAGCAGATAGTGTTTTCTCTCATGGGCGGAGCCTAGATTCTTTAGAACGTGGAACACATCTGTAATGGCACGCTGGTTGACCCCGACGACAAGCATGCTGAAATGATCTTTGGTTCCCTCTCTAGACTGCATCAGACAGCTGGGGACTCCCGGAGGGTCCTCAGTGGAATTAGCACGTTATACAGTTCATTGCCTGAGAAGGCACTAAGTAAATATTTGAGGACTTTGATAGGCCGGGATTCTTCAGATCCAGGGGCTTGATGGTTGAGAGTGTAAGAACGGAAATGAATGAGGTTGGTGGAAATGACTCTGGGTTATTTCCTGTGTCGTTCTAAGTGTCCCATGCCAGGGATATTAGGTAGTGCTGGGTGTATCTATTGAGGGTCCTTGGATGGCATTAGACATTGTGACACCCCAGTCTGTCTGCTCTGTGGCCAAGCACCTGTTGAAGGAGGAGGTGGCAATATGGCTGCCCGAGAATCCCAGAAGACCATGAGTGAAGGCCAAATTGCTCAGGGCTCTGATGCTCTGCGGGAGAGTGTGACCTCATCCCCTAAGAGAAAGAAACAACACCCACGATTATTTTTTTCTAGAGGAACTGGACAGCTCTTAGGAAGAGAGAGGGGATGAGACATGAGTCAAGAACTCTGCTTCCTGTCCTGAGGAACCGAGACTGGCTGGGAGGACCGTGGGCCTTGACCTTATTGGTGACTCATTTTCCTCTGTCTCTTTAGTCCTTTGGAAACATGAACACCTTCAGATTTCCGCTGGCTGAGGAAGGGAGGTCAGACGAAGGACAGATGTTGGGAACGAGCTTGTATTGTAAACCATATGGAGCGGAAGTGACTCAAGAAGTCATCGAGCCCCTGGGTCGCTCTGGATCTTGGTCCAATTCCTGTGACAAATTGAGTCTGTATCTCTGTCTTTTCAGTAACAGCCCTCTAGGCAATGGTGAGAAGAAATGAACTCACTCTCTCTCAGCTGTTTCCTTCTTTCTGTGAGAGCTTTAGTGAGAGGCGGGGCTTCCAGGGCAGCGGCATGTCTAGAAACAAAGCCAGATCCTTTGTGTTCATGGGGTAGTGTCTGTGGGAACCGTGGCACGAGGAAGCGCTGGGGTTCTCTTTTATCAGCTGCTAGAGAGCATCAGCTTGTCCTCACTCAGCTGTTCTTCTAATCATGTCAAAACCAGAACACAGATTCCCTTGCCGTCAGAGTGAGACCTGGTGAGACTGGGTTCAGGGCTGAGCCTTTGCCGTCTGCCGATATGGAGTGTAACCCCGTCTGTAAGGCCACAGCACACATCTTGGACAGCTGTGCAGGTTACAGGGCCAAACACGACATCCTTTTCTTCTGACTTGGAGAGAAATTTGCAAACGCAGATGTGAGTGATGAGTAGTTCTGGTCCTGAGTGGACACGGGGATGAAGAATGCAGTTTTCAGGGGACTGTAGGCAGGAAAGGGTAATAGGCAGTCCAGGGCTGCAGAGGAAAGGTCACAGACGTACAAAAGACACCTGTTTTCAGAACTTTGCAGAGTACGACTCGGCGTTAGAATAGAATCAGCACTTGAGACTTTTCCATGTGATATCCAGAAAATAAAAAGGTGTACGCCCCAGAACTAGAGTAAAGTGATCACAGTGCTCAGATCAAAACGTGAGTGACGGAGATACCCCAGTTCCTCTCAGGATAGACAGTGACGACTTCCTAGAGAAACACACGCTCATGTATGATAGACACCATAAACGATACAAGTAAGATTGATTGTGCTGAGCAGCCCTGAGATAAACCCGTGTTCAACTGTCTGTCCCCGTATGTCACTTCAGGACCAACAGTACCCACGATCCAAACTGAGAATAGCTAAGGAGGCAATTAGTTCAAGACTTTTTTTAGTTGTTATTACTGACCAATGCTCATTTTCCCCCGGATATATTTATTGTTTGATAAAAAGGTTAAATAGTTTTAAATACACATCATACAAACATTGGGAAAGCAGTTGTTCAAAATGCACGGTACAGGCGTGACCAACAAGAACTGGTGAGCACATTTCCCTGTTCCGTGTGGAGCGGCCTCTCTTTAACGCCATGGGTCTCCTTAGCAATTACAGCTTCTCTTGGTTGTAGCACGAAACTCTCTCCTTTCCCTCCAAACTGTACATTTTGTATTTCTTTCTGCACTTTGCCTTTTGTCATTACAGACTTAAATAAATATCAGAAACAATGAAGAGAGAGAGAGAGGGAGAGAGAGAGAGACTAGTGTGCAGTTCCATAATAATTAGGTCAACCTGGCAGATCAACACACATCTTTCAGATGCTAATCTTATATTTTCATGTCCGATTTATCTTAGTCTTATTTCTGTCTTTTCTTATTCTAGAGGTTTTATTTATTTTCTCCTTTGACAATTGTGTTATGTACACAATGCATTCTGGTTACTCTTGCCCCCACCATCTCTTATCTCCTACCCATCCTGATTTCTTTTCATTTCTTTCTTCTTCTTCTTCTTCTTCTTCTTCTTCTTCTTCTTCTTCTTCTTCTTCTTCTTCTTCTTCTTCTTCTTCTTCTTCTTCTTCTTCTTCTTCTTCTTCTTCTTCTTCTTCTTCTTCTTCTTCTTCTTCCTTCTTCTTCTTCTTCTTCTTCTTCTTCTTTTTTAAAATAACTTTTTGTTTCATTTATTTATTTATTTTTGGTTATCCAAGGACAGAGTTTCTCTGTGTAACAGCCCTGTCTGTCCTGGAACTCACTCTGTAAACCAGGTTGGCCTCGAACTAACAGAGACCCTCCTGCCTCTGCCTCCCAAGTCCTGGCATTAAAGGCATGCACCACCACTCTCGGCTCTACATATCTGTAATACCCTCTTGAAGTAGTTCTTCTTTCTTTCTCCCTTCCTCCTTTTCTTTCTTCCTCTCCCGCCTTTCTTTTTTTCCAGACAAGGTCTCATGTATCTGAGGCAGGCCTGGAGCTTCCTGTATGGTCAAGGATGACCTTAAACTTCTGATCTCCCTTGCTTCCACCTCTGTGCGCTGGGATTACTGGTGTGGGCCAATACGGCCAGTTTATGTGGTCCCTGGGATGGACCCCAGGGCTTGCATGATAGAGCAAGCAGTCTATAAGCTGAGCTCCATCCCCACCCCTAATTATATATTTTAAAAACTGTTCTTGTAGTTGTCCATGCTCTGGTTTCTTTTTTATGGGGTTTTCTTTGTTCTTAAGCCCACATCATGAAGTACTTGGGCATCTTTGCTAACTGGTGACTCTTAGTTTTTAATAACTTAAATTAATGTGTGCGATACATACAAAAGTAATGTACAATATAATCTATATAACCATATAACAGAAGATACTAATTTCCAGTTTCATTCAGGCAAGCATGACTCAGGTCCCCTTAGGGTGTGGGGGGAGATGGGTGGGCCCAAAGCCAGGGACAGGAGGACGCGTTGGCAGGTAGTCACAGGCTTCCTAGAGTGGATTGTCCGTCTCCTGGGAAATGAAGCCATGCCCTAGGCTCTCTTCCTCGCTGTTTCGTTTTGAGGCCCCCCCCCCCCCCCCGTCTCTTAACCCCAGTTTCTGCATCTCTTCAGTCCTGTGACTGTGGTTCTTTACCAGGCAGTGCAGCACACCTCAGTGGCAAATCTCACCCCGGGCAGGGATTTTCTAGTCACCCCAACCAGTTAGTCGGTCGATGAGATCAAAGAAGAAGTTGCTAATGGTTTCTAGACGGGGCAGAAACTTCACTACGAGAACTTCTCGGGTATATGGGTTTCTTTTAAGACCTCGTCTTCGTAATTACATACTTTTCCTTACAGAGATCTCCCCACTTGCATCCCCTAATCTTCAGGGTCCCACATACTGGTTTCCACCTGTGGTTCTGAAATATAGACACCTATTCCATAATAGTAGGTGATGTGTAATGAAAAGTCATACTATTTCTTTCCTGCTTCGGGGTGTTTCCAGTGGCAACTTGGAGCTGCAGCAACTCTTTTGTGATCTCGAGAGGAAAAGCAGACTTCTGTAGAGCTAAAACAGGGACTTGATTTCACCATTTCTGGATTAAGCGACCATGGAGCCCATTGTCTCCAGATGTTCACTTAAATGAGATGGCCAATCATTATCAAATCCATTGTTCATGTGGTCTGTGACCCAGACTTGGTGGCACATGCCTTAATCTCAGCACTCAGGAGGCTGAGGCAAGAGGATTGTGAATTTGAGTCCAGTCTTAGCTATATAGTAAACTCCCATAGTAAAGCTCTATGGGGAACATGGCAATACTTTGTTTCAAGAAGCCAAAAATAAAAACAGAAAGGCAGATAGCTCATGGCTTATAACCCAGCACGTTTTAACCAGTGCTCTCAGGTCCTCCGGCATTGTTTTCATCCCTCAAGAAGACAGACATCTTTTTCCTGGATGTACAACACCCAGATACCATATTTCCTTTATGGGAAGAACCCTCTGCCGAAATGGAAGAAATCTCCCCCCCATCAGACTGTTTCCATTCCTAGCTGGAATGACTTCATACAGCTTGTCCACCCCGAGGGGACTCAAGGCGTTTCCCACTGGAATTGTGATGGCATCTCACTGGGTGTCCACCTCCTCCTCTGGCTTTGTCATCCCCCTTCTTGTTTCTACCAAATCTCTAAATCACCCCGTAGCCCGAGGGTCTCCCCACCTCCCTTGCTGTAACCTCTCAGCCTGTCAGCACGTGAACTAACCAGGTCTCAGGTGTTCAGGGTCATGCTCACACACTGATGGTGGCCCACTACGGATTAATCCTCACAATGGACTGACCTCCAGAACTTCAGAATGACTTCACCAGAATCTTATAAAGATGAAGGTGTTTTGAGACAAGAGCAAACAAACTAAAAAGTAGGTTCTTTGCTGTGACTTGGGAGGTCTTTCTTGATGTCCGTGGGCCTCTAACCTGGTGACCTGTGCCCTCCACTAATAGCCTGAGAAACAATTGTGTTTATTACAGACCCCACACGTGGCATGAATCAAACTGATTGTATTCTTATTATCATTTTGTATTGCTTTCATGTGTGACAGAGAGGGGGTTGGAGAGAGAGGAGAAAATGATAATGACACACGCCTAGAGCATAGCTTAAAATATTCTCTCTCAGTCATGTGAACTCCGGGCAGGATGTTGACCTAAAAAGTCACATTTTCTTTTCTGGAAGCAGCAGTGTTAGAAGAAGTCTCTTGAACGCTTTTTGTCTCTAGATATTTTTTAAGGGTTGGAGCGCAGGTTGGCCTAGAACTTACAATCCTCCTTCTCTCTGCTTCCATCCTAGAGACCCCATAAATAGCATGACACCAGAAGCCAGATTCAGTCTCAGAAGAGCCTGACTGGCTGGCCTCTGCCTTCTGCTGCCAGTGGTTTCAACAAGATCTGCCTGGCTTTCAGTTCATGGTGACCAAACGTTTCTCTCTGTGAATGGCCAGGAATGACCCAGTCTTGCTCAAAAACTGAAGTTCATGTCAGAGTCCTGTGATTTCATGCCCTGCTGGTTGGTCACACACTCTCTTGGCCCAATGCCTGTCTCCACGGGTGAGGAACCTGTGGCCTCTAGTATATTATTTTCTGTTGAGTCCTAGTCAACACTGGCTTTAGCTTTCTACCCCTTTTACTCTGCGGCCTGTTCTAAGCACAGCCCACCTTCAAACTCACGTCTGAAGGACTGCTCTTGTCTAGACGGGACTGTACTCTCGGTGTGATCACAGGTTCCTCTGGAAGGTAGGATATTCATAAAGATCATGCATTCTCCTCAGCCTAGAGCCCAGGAGGACAAGGAGGAGGAAATCGGGCAGGCCTGAGGCAAATTAGGGCTCAGGGAAAAAGTGAAAGACAATCTCGGCTGTAAAAACCAGCTGGTAATTTGGGGGCCTGGGTCCATGCAGCTCTACTTTCTAGACATTTCTCTCCTGGTGGAAGCAACAGAGGGCTCTCCTTGCTTTCCACTGCCCTGGAGCATGGCTTTGGATCACAGTAATTGTTCTGCTTTAAGCTACACAGGTTGAACAGAAGCTTGAGTAATTTAGTTAAGGCCAATTTATTACAACACAGGGGATCTGGAGCCATGAAGTCTCAATCTCGACTGTCGGTTTGTGCCTGAAGCTTGTGTTCACCTAGATGGCCGGTCCAGCCTTTTGATTTTCTAAACAAGGAAGCAGGGCAGCAAAGGACTCCGAGAGAACGGATCTCAATAATTGCTACTTACCCGTGGGCTGTGGATAGAGTTTGAACAATGAGAGGAATGCCATAGATTTTATAATTACCTCTGTTATGAACCACCCTTCATCAGCCACCAAAGTCAAAGGAGAGACGAATTTCCCTTTCTTATAATAGAACCTGCTGGGTATTGCTTCTTTCTCATACACGGTCATGTGTTCTACTGTACTGAGTTTGTGGTATATCTGCAAAGAAAACAAAAAGTGAGCTCTTTGAACACTCATGTTAGATCTGTGAGATAGATTACAAACACACATGTGCGTGCACACACAACATACACACGCACACAGAGTTTAGTTACATAAAATAAATACTTTTTTTTTCTTGTGATAGAATTTCTATGTAGCCCTAGCTGGTCTGGCACTCACTATATAGACCAGGCTGACCTTGAACTTACAGAGCTCAGTGTGTCTCTGCCTCCCCAGTGCTGAGATTAACGGTGTGTGCTATGAGAGACTTTTGTATAGCTTGCAAATCAAGCTGTCTTTATCCAGGAAGTCTAACGATCCATATGCTCTCTGACATAAGAGATGGACCCCCTAGGGACTGTAATGAAAAGCTCTCATGTGTGTGCACCTGTAGATGTATGTACAGAATAGCCCAGGCACACAGCAGAAGCAGAAGAGCAAAGAGATAACGGGGAGAGATAAAGACATACTGGTGCAGTTTCAGGGCAAGACACGACAAAGTATAGTAAAGACAGACATCACATCCGCAAAGACACTTGGAAGACTCGAGACCTCAGCCGGAGCAAAAATAATGTGCATTGTAGAAAACACCACAGAGATTCTTATCATGTAAAACTCAAGTAACCACACAACCATACGATAAGTAATGGCTTCTTCTTAGTGGTTTTTCTGAGAGAGTAGAAAGCTCATGGGATCTGGGGAAGACTTTCAAAAAGTATCATAGGTC
Source organism: Chionomys nivalis (assembly GCF_950005125.1). Taxonomy (NCBI): domain Eukaryota; kingdom Metazoa; phylum Chordata; class Mammalia; order Rodentia; family Cricetidae; genus Chionomys; species Chionomys nivalis. The sequence continues at coordinate 30,728,547 of NC_080105.1, forward strand.
ATGCCAACATTCTACTTCTATTAAATACGAGGTGAGCACTGCAGTGTTATCCTATACTGCTTAGGAGGATAATGTATTTTATTGTGTGTGTGTATATATATATGTATATATATAAACATGTACACACACTATATATATTCTTTTGTAAATAATCAGTGACTGGTGAACATATTACAAAACTTACTTACCAAAATTCTATGTGCTAAAATTAAGAGGCGATTGTCAAAGTGGCCTGGCTGATGTTAAATATCATCAAAATGACTTGACATCAAGATTATGTCCTTCCCATATATGAATTTTAAAATCACCAGAAATTGCTTACTAATCCCATTGCCAATTCCATAATGAAGACGTAAAGTCTATACACACTTCCAATATTTAGCAGAAGCTCAAATGTTTGTGACTAAAATTAAAAAGCAACCTGCTGGTGCTGGTTTGCTGGCCACTAGCCAAATCAGATATGTATCCCTTAATAATAAAACTGTGTTTATTCACTCATGACTTAAAAATAGTCTTTGGGCTGCTGAGTAGAAACTTGTTCACAGTTCCATGAATTAATCTCCTCTGTTTTATTAAAAACAACGTATGCAGAATGCAGAATTATTTGGAATAAGCGGAAAATCTGCTGACATACACCAGGTCTTGCAGATTGCTGTGTCCATCACATGACACAACTGTCACCAAACACAGCCCCCACTTTTGATCCCCTACCAACTGCAATTGGCTGCTGGCAGGGCTTGGGATGCACGTCCTGCTGGAAGATGCTCTTCCCAGCTCGTGAGTGGTAATGCCCAAGCGTTCTGGAGGAGTCTCATGCCTACATGCCAAATTGGAGACAAAGATGATCTTCCCTGCCAGGAAGACAGAGTTGCTTCCCAGGAACCTGCCAACGTGTAACATATTCTTTCTGTTTTCATATTTAGGGGGTTTGCCGGGACGCTGTGTAAACTTCGTTTCCTGGCTATGGAGCTTGAGAAAACAGAAAGGGGGAGGCATTTCCCTCGTGAGTGGGGGAAAGGCAGAGAGCAGTGTGGTACTGTTGACGGGGGACCTCAAATGAGGGCAGGCAAGGCGGTGGTGGGACTACCTAGGAGCCAAAGGAAGTCAAAGGTCCGTCAGGACCCTTTGACTAATGACAATTGTTCACAGGCAACTGTTCTGTCGCCGTTAGGATGAAGGAAGGCAGCATCTTCCAGACTCCTCCTGACTCCCCTGTTGCTGGCATTACCCACCCCCTCAGAAAAATAGATGCTTCCTGGCCCATGTCAGCTCCCTGGGGATGGACAGGCACTGCATCTATGCACCGGGAGGTGACAAACCAACATGAACACGAGGTTGTCAGCCAAGAGTGTCACCCGTTCCTCCTCATTCTTACCACCCGCCACCATCCCTAACTACTGTTGTTTTCTGAAAGGGTGAGCATGGGGTACTGAGTTCCTGAAAGGGAGTTTGGGTCCTCGTCTGCACACTGTGGGAACTTGACCACACCCTCATCCAATGAGGAATCTTCTCATTGGATGGTGAGCTTCGTGAGTGTGAGTGGCTCATACATTGTCTTTGCTGTGATCTCAGCCTGCTTTTTTGTACTCCCATGGGCTTTAGAATGGCACTCACTGCCATGCACATGTGCAGACGGCAGAGGGGCCAGACTTGTCAATGCCTCGTACGCAGGCGATAACAGAGCTGAGATCAGAACCTAAGGGGTGGGGTTGTGAAGTCAGGGGCTGATCCACTGCACATGCGGGGCCTATGCTGTCTTCTTTGGTCAGTTTTATATCTCCAGCCCCCTGGTGAAAAGGAAACGGGTGCAGATCAGAGTGGCAGCTTCAGTCTGAAGAGTCTGCCTCTGACAGCCTCTTCAGGAGTTTGCCCTATAATAGCCCTAATAAGGGCATGCCAACACGTGCCAGGAGTTTGCAAAGTATGGGGCATCGTCTATTTCATTTAATTTTTATGAAATTCAGCAGAGGTAGATGCTATTATAGAGTAAAACAAACACAGAGAACAAATGACCTTTAGAAAGGTCACTTGGTAAGTGAATGACAGCTGATTCCAAAGTCTGTGCTCCTAACCCTGTTACACAGTTTCCTAAGAAAACTCTAGGAGGAACAACAAAGCACAAACGAGGGGCCAAAGGGTCCATGTCACCTCCCCTCCACCGCCGCGTGTCTTGCCTCGGAGTGTTTGCCAGGGGCTGGCCACAGGCTCACAACGGGCCCTCGGTCCTTCACTTGCTGTAGGTCATCAAGGCTGACGTACTTGCTCAGCTCAATCACTTTATCCATCCAGAAGATGTCTGTCATCCCATGGTCTGAGAAAATGATGACATTTAGGTCATTCTGCAGGCCTCGTTCCTGTGGGGTGGACACAAGACGTCGTCATAGTCACTGGAGAAAGGTTCTTTCATGCAAAAATCCTTGTAAAAAGGCATTTTTAAGCTATTGGTTAAAGGAGAACAGAGATTGTTAAAGTCGGAAGCCACATTTAAACCCTATGTACAGGTTAATAGACTTACTAATAGTCAATAGATTTACTAATAATAGTCAATAGACTTACTAGTAGTCAATAGACTTACTAATAGTCAATAGACTCACTAATAGTCAATAGACTCACTAATAGTCAATAGACTCACTAATAGTCAATAGACTCACTAATAGTACTAAGAACCTGGCCAACGCTCTAGGCAAACCAGGCAAAAACTCACATTAGATGAGTTAAACCCCACTGGCCATACATGGTATAAGGAGTCTCTTGGTGCCCAAAAAAGTATGAAGTGGAGAAAAAAAGAGCCTCACACTGGCCTAGTAAAGAAATTGTTGGAGGACGTATGAAGGAGTGGCAGTCACAGAGATGACAAGACATGACAGGGAAACAGGCCAGGTTAGTTGCCCTTGCTTTGGGTCACCTGGATCCACTGGATCATATACTTCAGCACCGTGTCCACAGCTTTGAGGGCATCTTTTCGCTGAGGTGACGAGGGTCCATAGTGGTGGCCTTCCACATCAATGCGCTCGTGGTATATGGCCGCCAGATCAGCTCGGCCACTCCTGGAGGGAACAGAGTGAAGGTGACCTCTGGAGGCTGCAACCTAGGGACCCACTGACCCTCGTGAAGGTGTGAGAGTCCCCAAGTGAACCAGTCCAGTAGATGAGTCAAGACCCATATAGCCGCATAAATAAGGTGAGTCAACATTGAACAGATTGTTGGAAAGATTTGAAGAGTGTGTCTACTCGTCACCCCTTCTTCTGGCCACACTGTCTTGCTTTTCCTGTCCACAAATTGGAAATTGAAAGATGTAGTATGAGAGAGGGCATGGTCCATATAGCTCCCTTCTCATAACCAGAAAGCCAAGAAACTGGAGGCGTTGCTTTCAATAACAACTGTAAAATTATTAGTGGACTTTAAGGGAGTCCCAATAATATACTAGATTGTGGGTCTGTCTGACAAGAATTCAAACGGTGTAGCCACAGCCACTTCTGTCGCTGTAGATGGAGTAATACTTAGGATTTGTCATCGCAGACACACCCACCCCAGCCATGTGCTCTGTGGGGATCTGTGACAGGTTAGCTCTTGGATAGACACAGAGTAAATCCTAAAAGTAACTGTCCTTTTAGGAACTCCCAAACTCCCCCAGGGGCAGCATTTGATGGAGGTGGGTCATCTTTCTATCTGTTGTTTCATTGGTTAAGTAATAAAGAAACTGCCTTGGCCCCTTTAATAGGACAGAAAATTAGGTAGGCGGAGTAGACAGAACAGAATGCTGGGAGAAAGAAGCTGAGTCAGGGAGTCGCCATGATTGTCTCACTACGCAGGTTAAGATCTTTCCTGGTAAGCCAGCTCATGGTGCTACACAGAATATTAAAAATGGGTTAGATCCATATGTAAGAGCTAGCCAATAAGAGGCTGGAACTAATGGGCCAGGCAGTGATTAAAAAAATACAGTTTCCGTGTAATTATTTCGTATAAAGCTAGCCGTGCGGGCGGCCAGGTGCCAGGAACGTAGCCTGCCGCTCATATTACAACAAGCATTGTTAGTGAAAATCCAAAACATTTCGCCCCCAGTGCTGGTCTAAGAAGCTAGCAATATCTATAGACGTGGTCAGCTTAGGGGAAGAAGGAAGAGGAGTCCAGGAAATGTTCTCTCCTTCCTCCACATAACACTTTCCACTGTGACTTCCCCTCCCCAAGCTCTGGCTTTGCCTATCTTCCCGTCAAGCACCCAACATAGATGGGAGCGATGTTAAAAGTAGTAAAGATGGTATGCCAGCATCCAGAACTGACAGATGAGCCAAAGGAAAAGAAATGGAAGGTGTTTCTTTCGGCTTGGATCTGGACAAGAGGTAGTATTAATATCCTTATCCCTTGTCATTTTTTCTTATTTCTCTTTTTAAAAACCTCTACTTTAGGCACATCTGTATAAAGCACATAGACACAGACATATAGGCACATATTAAAACATCATGTTTTCCCTTGATACGGTCTTCCCAGCATGAGCAATGGGAGAGTGTGATTGCAGGGCTGCAAGGGCCTTGGGTCTTGCTCTCCTCCAACAGAGAGCATCCTCATGCTTAGAGGGCTTGATTTGCCTGGTCAGAGTCACACAGTAGCCACTCTTCCTTAAGATCTGTGGCAATCATTGTCTCCTCAAGGAAGCTTCCTGCGACATTCTGAGGCTAGATCAGGTGGCCTTGGGACATGGCAGTGTGCTCTCGTGACTCTATGCTCACTTCCGGGCACTTTTATCTGTACTTTTCTCTCTCTAAACTATGAGATTCTTTCACCTGGGGAATGGTGACTCATTCTTCACGGTATCTCAACTCAAGCCTAGAATTTGGCACACAGTCAACATTCTATAGCTGTCAATTAAGTGGATAATAACAAGAGCCCACGAAATGGGCTTATGCCTATGACCAGGTTCTCTGCTGCAGCATTTGCCAAGAGCTCGTGATGAAGGGGAACTATTCCACCCAGCACGGGGAACTTTGGAAATCCTTGCTCTGTTGTGTGACACCTTTCAACTCCCAGAAGCTGGCTGTGAGAAAGGGCACCGTCCTTGTCACCTAGGTGCTCTGTGTTATGGGTTGACTTTGTGCCAGGCCTGGAGCTATAGGGACAAGTGTCCTCACAAAAGAGCATTTACTGATATACACATGGAGATGCAGGCTTCAGAGGGTTCTAGAAGTTTCCCGCTCCCTGGCAGGTCTCTGTGACATAGCTGGAACGTGGAAATGTAAATTGGGCCTTTGAAAGTCCATCCATATCTACTCCATCTTCTAAACCAGGGAAGAGATTCCAGAGTGTTCTCTGCCTGGCACCCCTCTTTACGGTCACACGGTGCACATCATCAACAGCTCTGAGGAAACATTGGTTTCAGGTGAAGTGACATCGTTTGTCTTTTAGAACAAAACAAATTGGCCCTTCGTTTAAAAACCCCATCACCAGCCTCCTCCACAGTGTGGATTGGGTTGTACCTATACATAGTGAGATACAAAAGGTCCTGTAGGGCCCAGCGAGTGTGTGGGTGGTAGGGATAAGTCTGTACTAGGCAATATGATTTCTATCCATATGCTGAAACTCATTCCTGGTCTCTCCTTCCCTCGCTACATCTGAACACAACGAACGCTTCCATAAAACCTGTCCGGGAGATAAGCCTCCACATTTCTCTCCTTTATGTACCGGCCTCTTAGGCATCCAGATGTGCTGGTTCATGCACTATATCAACTGTTTAGGTGTCCACACTTCCAGCACAGGCCCTAGATATGGTGGGAAATCCCACTTAATGCCTTGGTGACTTAATAAAGTGAGGTTTACCGTGGCGTTGGAGTTTAATGAAATCCACCTAGGCCTCCTCATTTTAATACCCACTGTATGGTTATGTAATGTATCCGTAATGCGCTCTAGTGTAGGTTGGTTTCTCCAAGGCTGTTTATCACATCTGAAAATCTCCATGTGGTCAGAAAGCTGGAGTGTGTCACAATTTACCCGATGGCATTGTTTCAGGAAGCTGTCAAGCTCCAATGCCAGGAACACTTGATTTGGGATGCTTGTGTTACAGGGAATACACACGTGAGAGGTTGCTGTGTTAGGGTTTCATTGATTCATTAGGGACCCAAGTCTCCCAGGGCTGACAGTTCTGGCCTGTTTGGAGTTTAGCAGATAAATTCTTGGTAGCCAGCTGTTTCCGATGTGGGTCTGGTCTGTATCACAGGTCAGCTCATTTGTTATGAGGTTGGGTAGGGTAAGTTGGATGGAAATCCTGCCTGTCTGCTATTGGCCATTTATAGCTTGGAGGTTCAGGAACCTTGCCAGAAGGACATGTGGCCATCAAACCCAGTTCCCAGAAAGCTGCAGGGGGCCTCCAATCCTAGGGTTTCAGGGACACCCAAGTCTCCTATCACCTTATAATTCTGTCTAGATTGTTTTGCAGTATAAAGAGTTCATAACGTCATATGCATTTTTCTTACTGAAGTAGGTTGGGAAGAGAGGAGAATTGGGTAGAGGGAAATGGAAACAATTTAAAGGTATAGCTAGTTATTGACTATTAAGAAAGATGACTTAATATTTAGGAAAAAAGGGCTGAGAGGGTCAGTCTACCCAAAGGGTCAGTATCATCTTGGGGCACTGTCCAATACCCCTGCTTCAAGATCACCAGATTTCATTCATGGTTATCATACAGATTCTGTAAACTTAGCAGCTAGTGAGCAGAAAAAATGATAACATAAAATTTGAATTTGGAAAAAACCCTGAAATTACAGTTTGATTATCTCAATATTATTGATATTTTTACATGCATCAATACCCACACTCATCATTCTCCAGCTTCCTCTGCTTTTATTATGTGTTTCTCGTCTTCCCCTTCTAACCACCTTGCTATCCCCACTCCCTCACTACTAAGCTGATCTGAATCTTGGCAGAATTTTCCTAAATGATGGAGTATAGACATGGCAGATTTAATTGTGAGAATTACCTTTGGAAAGGAGCACAAATACGGTTTCAGATCCTGATTTCTCTTCTCAATAAGTAACATGTCTCAGATGAATGGCAGAATATCTCTACACCGCAGTTCATCCATCTGGGAAACCTACCTGCAGTGAGTTGAATGGGAAATGTCCCCTATAGTCTCACGAATCTGAACCCATGGCCCCCGGCTGATGGTGCTGTTCAGGGAGGTTTAGGTGGTGTGTGGAGGAAGCGTGTCACCTGTTTCAGTTCTCTCTCTCTCTCTCTCTCTCTCTCTCTCTCTCTCCCTCTCCCTCCCTCCCTCCCTCTCTCTCCCTCTCTCTTCCTCCCTCCCTCCTCCCTCCTCTCTCTCTCTCTCTCTCTCTCTCTCTCTCGCTCACTCGCTCGCTCTGTCTCTCTGTCTCTCTGTCTGTCTTTCTTCCTCCCTCCCTCCCTCTCTCTGTCTCTCTCCCTCCCCCTGTCTCTCTGTCTGTCTCTCTTCCTCCCTCCCTCCCTCTCTCTGTCTCTCTCTCTTCCTCCCTCCCTCCCCCTCTCTGTCTCTCTGTCTCTCTCTCTTCCTCCCTCCCTCCCTCCATCCCTCCCTCCCTCCCTCCCCCTCTCTGTCTCTCTGTCTCTGCTTCATGGAAGTGACTGAAATACGCATGCTCAGCTCTCTACCCTAGCCACCATTCCCCCTGCCTGCTGTCATGTTGGATCTGCCATCATGGACTCTAATTGTATAGAATCATAAGCCCAAATAAACTCTTTCTTCTGTAAGTTGCTTTGGTTATGGTGTTTTATTACACAACAGAAAAGTAACTAAAGCACCACCACTCAAATGCTAAATGAGCTGCTGGTATAGTACTAGACAGGTAGCAAAGAGGAAGGGAGGAAGAGAAGGAAGTAGGGTGTGTGGGAGGAAGGGTGGGTGGGAGGAAGGGAGGAAGAGAGGGAAGTAGGGTGTGTGGGAGGAAGGGTGGGTGGGAGGAAGGGAGGGAGAGAAGAAGGGAAGGAGGGAGGGAGGGAGGGAGGGAGGGAGGGAGGGAGGGAGGGAGGGAGGGAGGGAGAAGAAATGCCTCCTTCTGGTTGTGCCTTCATCACTTTGCCTGAGAGTGTGGGTTTTAGCAGGGAGAAGCATTTAAGCCCCACTGAGACGCAACAAGCTTCTCCACTCTTCTTAGTCTGCCCATAGAGGCAGGGTCCCAGCCAAGACACCTGAGCCGGCTTCCTTTCCCAGGTGGCAGCAATTCTCTTCTCGTCCATCTGTTCCTTTATTAACATCAGCAGTGACTGGGGTTCTGAGAAGTCCTCTGCAGCTGTTCACGGAAGTCATTAGCTGTGTCCACCGCTGCTGCCACCCAGTGCTTTCTTTCTTTGCTTTTCTGTTATTTTTTTCAGCTCTCAGCATTGACCTTGGACTCCATTTGGAATGATTGGCAGGTACTTTATCACCAAGCTACCTCTCAGCTCTTTTTATTTTGGGACAGAGTCTCACTAGGTTTTCCAAAGTGGTCTTGGACTCACTTTGTGGCCCAGACAGGACTTGAACCTGTGAACCTTTTGTCTCAGCATAGTTTGGATTATGGGCTTGTACTACCAGATCTGGATTCTAGAGCCTCCTTAAACAGGTTGCTTGGACAATATGCGTAGCACCATGTTGAAAGCGGTTACTGCCCCTTCCTTTCAGCCGGGGCATACTGGCTACCTCCCGATCCCTCTTCTCTTACCTCCCCCCCCCCAAACTATTCTTTAAGTCTATCAAGTCTTTAACACCACATACTTTTTTTTTTCTCACTGAACCATGAACCTCCTGCAAACAGAATTTCCCAAAAGACAAATCAAGTGATATGGGACATGAATTGCTTTATGTTTTGAAAGTGGTGGGTGGCATTGTGTGCAGGGGCATTACCTGCTGAGTCTGTTATTCTTTTATAAAGATACGGTGGGTGGGAAGGCCGGTCCCACGAGGGGCAGTGGTCCCACGAGGGGCCGCGGCGGGTCACCCAAGGCCTCAAAGAGCAGCAGTGAGGCATCGGTGGGTTCCCTTGGTAGGCAGGGCACAGCAGATAAGAGACAGACAGATATACCATTCAGAGAGAGTTTGGGAACAGAGTTTATTTAGTGGGTTATGGAGGGGAAAGGGAAGGGAAAGGGGGAGACGGAGGAAGAGAGAGAGGCAGAGAGAGGTGGGGGAAGAGAAGAGGGGCCAGCAGAGTGAGCATGCAGGCCCGAGGAGGTGGGAGATGTGCTTGCCTTGGCAGAAGAGGGGGTGAGGGTGGGAGTGGGTGGGGCTTGTCTCTTAAAGGGACAGGTACCCAGGTGACAGGCCAGGCTAGCAGATAACAGTCTTGGTGTGTGATAAGAGGGCTCAGAAAGCATCAGTGTGGGGGGCTGGATGCTGCTGAACACAAAGAGCTGCTCTTTGTCTTGGTTACTGTGTGTTGCTATGAAGAGATGCCCACTGTGGCCAAGGCAGCATAACAGAGTATTTACTCTGGGGGCTTGCTTACAGTTTCAGAGGGTGAGGCTATGACCATCATGGCAGGAAATATGGCAGCAGTCAGGTAGACTGGCACTTGAGAAGTAGCTGAGAGTTTTTACTTATCCACAAGCAGCAGGGAGTGGGATGAAGGGAGGGAGAGAGGGAGAGGGAGGGAGAGGGAGGGAAAGGCCCATGCTGTCAAAATCCAGACACATCATCTAGGTTGCAGATGTGAATGTCATTTGTGAATGACAGTCTGTGGCAGCAGTTCTCAGCCTTTCGTCATAACCCTCTGGGGTGCATATCAGATATATCCTGCATATCAGATACTTACATTATGATTCATAACAATAGCAAAATTACAGTTATGAAGTAACAATGAAATAATTGTATGGTTGGAGGTCACCACAACATCAAAAGCTATATCAAAGGGTTGCAGCATTAGGAAGGTTGAGAAACACTTGACTATGGAGTTCAAGGTCACGCACCTAGACTACCTGCACATGAATGGCATTGAGTTGGGCAATGCATAGCCCCAGATACCATCTGGAAGCCTAACCTGAGGCCAACTCTATGGACTTGTACTTCTTTGTGGCCTTTTCTTTCCAGAGAAGCCCAACTCCTTTACCAAATAAAACATACATCCCACCACTACCACCAGGAACTAGAGTAACAATCAGAAAAATCTTCCCTGTTTCCAAGAGGAGATGCATCTCCTAGAGTTCTATTACCTTCATCATGTTGCTTGAAAAAGAAAAACAAAAGGAAAAGAAAACTCACAAAGACAACACTTCTCTAAAGGAAATAGAACCCAGTTTTCATTCCTCTAGCATTCTGGTGCTATGATAAGGAGAATGTCTGCTCAGATTGATGAGCACTACCCTGAAGGTCTCATGGTACTCCTTGCTATTTTGCTGTGGCCACTAGATTGGGTCCAGAGAGAGTCCATTCAGTTCCAAACATGAGATAAACGTGAGAGCTATACAAACGTACTCATAAGCAGACTGTCAGACTACTTGGAGGTATTTCTGTGACAATTACAACCCAAACTCTCATATCGCTCATAGCAGTAGGGTATATGGATGGACTGTGTTTGGGTCTGGGATACATTGGAAGCAGCACTGAGTAGACATGGAGGGTTCTGAAGTTCCAGCGCAGTTCATCTGTATGCTATGGCCGTCTGCTTTGCATTAACCAGACAGCAGCCCAGTATACCAGCTCTGCCTGCACGTGGCTTCCCAGCCCTTGTGGGCAAGAAAAAGGAAGGCATATGAGGTAGCAGGAGGCAGCATCATATAACATACACAACACACATGATACATAAAACTGTATGAAGACCATCTGATTACGTAAAACTTTGCCCCTTTTAAATACAACCAGAATCAAATGACATGGACCAGTTTGTTTCTTCTTGATGTTTAATGTTTTGAAGCCATTTTCCCTTTAGCATGTCAGTCATGCTAAACCATTTTGTGACCTAAAGACCCGTCTTTATAGGTTTCACTCAGGTAGATTGATCTGAAAATCAACACGGGAGGGGGGCCTGTCTTCTCCTCTGATAACCCTGTGGGAGTGGCGGCCACTCACTCTAAAAATTGGGGCAGGAAAAGAAGTGAAAGCGTGCCATCTCTCATCTGTCACTTCTGTACCACGGGGCTATCGTAAACCACGAGGAAGACCCCACTGCCAAGCAGATTCTTGGGTTACTTGGCGGTAATCTCACCCAGCTGCTCCCCTCTGTACCTGAGGCAACTTAGAACTCAATACATAGAAATATGAAAGATAATCATAACCATAGCCGGCCTTCATTGTTTGGTGCCAGCGATTCATGCCCTGAGTTTAGGAAGGGTGATCACTCAGTGCCTCGCTGGTAACCATGCTCTTTCAAAATGATCAAGCTCCTGCCCCAGTCTATATACTGCGATTCTCTCGGTGTCTTCTGTTTTGACCCCATCCAACAAGATGACCTCAAAGAACCTCAAGTCCAGCTCCAGAAATAGGCGATCCCAATACCCTCAGGCTCCTTCTTGCTGATTTCTAAAGCACTCTCCCTGCTGGACCTCCATCTGGGTGACCTGACTGCTTCCAGTTGATTTGAGGCTTTATTTTTGACTTGGTAATCAGTTCCCTGACAGAGCTAAGTGTTTTTCAGGGCCGAGGAACTCAGCCTTCCATGTTTCAGACTCTGTATCACTGTTCCAGGAGCAAGGGAGAAACAAAACAAAACTAAACAAAGTCAAAACCTTTTTCTTGTTCTAATATGCTAATGTGCTTTGTGCATTTCAAACAAGAGTATGGGAACGGTGATTTTTCCCCAAACACATCTGCTCACAGAGCCTTCCTTTATGCAAATACATATTGTTGTCTTTGAAATGTACCTGCTCAGAAAATCATCATTATGAAAAATTTGATAGCTGTATGGTTTCTCTATAGTCTAATAACATAAAAATGGTCCTCATGTCCTGGGGATTCTCTAACATTTCATTCACCATGTGCAAACAGTACAACTGCTCAGAGCTACAATCTGTTAGTACACTGCAGAAAAATCACTACATAAAACTCTCTGAGACATTATGTCGCCTAGGTCCAGCTCTCTTAAACCACTTTAAGACTTGCTGTTCATTCAGGAAACAAGGAAGAGGGAATGGAGAGATGGCCCAGTGGGCAAGAGTGCTTGCTGCTTTTTCAGAGGACCAGAGTTTGGTACATGGCACCCATTGTCAGGTGACTCAAAATTGCCTGTAACTTTGGTTACATGGGACCTAACTCTTCTGCTCTCCACAAACACCTACATCCATCCTACCTTTGCACGCATGCGTACACATGCACGTACACACTCACACACACACACACACACACACAATCTCTTCTGAAAAAAAGAACAATGTTAGGGCTAAAAATTTGGGACACTTACTTTAACGAGTCAAGAGCGTCACTGACTGCATTGGCAAAATTGATATCCGTTGGGACGTTTTTATATTCTAGGCAGTAAGTTGGTCTGACACCAAGAATCTCAACTTCACAGCCTATCAAGAAAAAAGAGGGAGAACTGTTATTGTCTTGAATATTTAAAGTAGGGCTATGAGCCTATTCCATAAAACACACATCAGTCAAAATATTTTTGTACCTTTCCATAAACTAAAATAATTGATTCCTGATAGGTCACCAAGTTAATTATATTTTTTGCTTTACTGGAGTAGTTTCCTAAATGCCATTCCACTGTAATACTGGAGCCCCATGACAGAAACTGCCACAAATTGGACAATAGAAACAAAATATAAATTAATTAGTGTACCAAAATATCTCAATTAATTTTCTTCCCTAGATTTTCTGTTAACTACTATCTTCTAGTCTAATGTATTCTTCCCTACTCAAGAGACATGTGAAGGATAGCATCTTGTGGCCAGGGAATTATAAAATAATATTTCACTGTCCTGATATAAAGACTAACTGGACTACAGAGTTGTAACAGCAAGCCAGTTTCACTGAGCTAAAGCAACGGTTTTGAGCTGACTTCTTCCAAAAGGCAACGAAAGTCAAAAGCTGGGTGTGAATCTGCTCAAGTTTTCTACCCCAGACTCTTAGACATGGAGACATAGTTGTCCTCAGGAGGGAACACTTAATCAGGATATCAGAACACCGAGGCGGGGCGGGGGGGTGTCAATCTCAGTTTACATTTGTTGAGCAAATATTTATTGGCACTAACTATGAACGAGTGGCTCTGTCAGGCAGAGGAAACAAACATGAATCATCAGCCAGGGTTTCCTTCTCAAAGCAGTCCAGAGTCTAGTCTCAGGGGAGAGGGCAAACCTGTGCTGTGTGAGGTCTGAAGTGAGGTGCCCACTTCGCGGGTAGTGTCGGAACACAGCGAAGAACTGTGTTTTCCTTGCTTGCCTCCCTGCCCCTGACTCGGTGTCGGAGACACAGCCAAGGCTATGGGGGATGGAGGACCGAGTTGGAGGCAGGAGGAGATTGGGTACCAAGGCAAAGAAAGTAGTGTGAACCAGAGTTCAGGGAACGTCTAAACAGTTAAGAACCATGAAATGCCGGACCAGGGAAACCAGGACCGCAGATGTGGCTCTTGATTACAGTCCCGGGGAAGATGACTTCCAAGTGGAAGGAAGTAAAAGGGAGGATGGAGAATGTGGGGGACGAACACATCTGCCAGGAAACCGGATGGCAAGTACTTTGGAGCACATCTGCCAGGTGATGCAAAAGATAGCAGAGCAGCTCCTAGGAAGACTCCCTCATTAGCATATCGTCATTTGATTGGAATAGTCTGTGGGAGACCCTGTCCATGTCTGCCCGAGATCTTGGGATCCAGGAGGGCAAGGCTTAGCTGAGAGAAATGAGAGAGGACTAAGAAGTAGGCAGTGCTCCTTCCCTGGGCATGCTTACTAAGAAGATTAATAAGCGGTGAGGCCCAGGAAGGAATCTGCTCATGGTTTCCAGAATAGTCAGAAATGCAAGGGGAATGTTGACCGCTTATTGCCTTGGATACCTGCGTTTTGTCTGTCAAAAGTTATTTGTAAATTTTGATTATAGTCTCAAAGTCATTTGTCCTGGATGCAGCCTTTGCTTAGGGCTAGAAATATAGCAGACATCATGCGCCCTTTCCGAGTTCAGCCACTATCTGCAGTGTGGCCAGGTGTCTCTTGTCACGTTTCCAGTATATGGGAATGGGAATTTTGAAGTAAGGAGATCCTGAGCATTCTCTCAGAGATGAACGAATGGCATGGTTTTTGTTCTTGTCAGGTTAGTGCAAATCACAGTATGGTTTTGATGTATAATCAACAATAAGTTTATCTGCTAAAATTACCAAGCATGTGTTCTCTTGACACTTTCATTTGATTAAAATTAAGCTGGACCTGGACTGGAGAGATGGCTCAGTGGTTAAGAGCACTGACTGCTCTTCCAGGGGTTCTAAGTTCAATTCCCAGCAACCACATGGTGGCTCACAACCATCTACAATGAAATCTGGTGCCCTCTTCTGGCCTGTAGACATACATACAGGCAGAAAACTATATACATAATAAAATCTTTTTAAAAAAAATTAAACTGAGCTTAACACTGATGTAGTAATATCCTTCACCTGAGAAATTAACTCTTGGCCTAGGTTAAAATAGGATACAAGCTGGGTTGTTATTTTTTTCCTGGTTAATTATAATCTAGTCTTCTGTAGTAAGTACAGGCAATGCGTAAGAAAGTAGAGATATTATTACACTGTTACAGATTTTTTTGTATTAAAAAGCATGCACATATATCTCAGAGATACTTATGTGTAGGTTTAGTTCCAGACCATCATAGTAAGTAAAATATCGCAATAAGGCAAAACACAGGCATTTTTGGATCTCGTTTGCCTATAAAAGTTGCATTACATCGTACTATGGTTGAATGCAGTGTAGCAGGACTTTCAGCTTAAAACTATATTTCTGAAAATAATCACAATCACATGAAATTTTAGAAAATGGTGCAATGGGTTAAATACCACAAAAATGAAATATCTGTGAACCAGAATATGATAAAGTGTATGTGCATACATGTGCGCACACGCGCACACACACACACACACAAATAGTAGGACCATAGTAGCATCTTACAAAAGTCTTTGGGAGTGATAGGAGAATACAGATAAATTCTACCCAAGAGCACAGACTCTACACTGAGTGTCATGTGATGTATATCAAATAAAACAGAATACTATGGAACAACAAATGATAAAGGGATGTGTTGTGGGATATTTGTACATTGTGTAAAGCGATATTGCTGTGACTGGTTTAATAAAGAGCTGAATAGCCAATAGCTAGACAGGAGGTGTAGGTGGGACTTCCAAGCAGAGAGAGAGGACGTGAGAGATGAATCAAGGAGCACAAGAGACACCAGGAGACACGAAGAAGCATGGATGGTACCTGACAGAACATAGATTAATATAAATGGGTTATCTGAAGTTGTAAGAGCTAGTTAATAACAAGCCTAAGCTAAGGCCAAGCGTTCATAGTTAGGAATAAATCTCTGTGTTGTTATTTAGGAGCTGGCTGGTGGACAGAGAAAGATTCGTTAGAGGGATGGGCAATTCTCACAACAAAAGTAGGGCAATGATAGAGCCATTCTATAAAATTGTTCCTTGGTGATATGGGTTCGATGTGAGGTATCCCCATGAAGGCTTATGAATTATTTGGGGAGTTACTAAGTTTTGAGGAGGTCCTGGAACTTCTAGACGGTGAGGTCTAGAAAAACGAGGTGAATCACTGAGGGCAGGTTCTTAGGGGTCTCTTGTCCTCGTCCCTTCCTATTCCTTCTCTTTCAGTTGCCAAGAGTTGTGATGCTTTTCTGCCGCATCTTCCCACCATCACCATGGGATCACCAGTTCCCAAGAACATGGGACCAAAGGGGATATGGACTGAACCCTCAGAAACCACGAGCCATGGTTTCAGTACCATAAGCTAATAAATAGCACTAAACCATGAAATAGTAAAGTATAATTAAACCCAAGAAAAATATTATATATATGAAAGTATTTTATTTAAAGTGGGTTGTATATTTAAAAATTTTAAATAGGATAATCTAAATCTAAAGTTCTAAATTTCAACAAAAACTGGGGTGTGTGCCAGGGAAGGAAAGAAAGTGTTTTGCTTACAGAGGGAGGGAAAGGTTAATTAAGATACATCTCATGCTAGACATTCCTTTAAAAGATACAGACATGCAAAGGAGTGCTTCATGAATAACTACTAAATCACTAAAAGAAAAAAATAAAGTGTCAAATTTTAACCAATTATCAAAGTTCATAAAAGTAAAAAAAAAGAAAAAGAAAAAAGAAGGGAGGATTCAAGAAGTCATAATGACAAATAAGGACAAAAGCAAGGATTTTAGTTTTCAGACAAACATAAAAGGCATGCAAAGCTGGAAGGAGCCACAACTCCACACAGACATGTGTTTAGATTACTGCTTATGTGTCATGGACATGCACACACAGAGGAATCTTGGTAATGTAAGTATAAGGCTTTGACTTTAATGGAAACGGGCTCGAGACACAATGAATAATCTACCATGATGACTCATATCTGCAATCCTACACTTGGAAGACTGAAGCAGGAGGGTCAGGGGTTAAATTCAGCCTTGGTGATTGGCTATATAATGTTTGTAGCTAGACTGAGTTACAAGAGGCCCTGTATCAAATACTTAAAAAAACAAACATACAGATAAAATGAATAAACAGAGAAGATCTATGGAGAATTTGGGTGTTGGTATCAATGGGATGAACTAAATAAATCTGAATGTTTTTCTCTTATGAGCATAGGATGTGAATTTTTAAAGACAACTTTAAGGCAAGCTGGGCATATTCTGATCCATAAATAAAATCTCAAAAGTTTCCCAAAAGCAGAAAAGTTCTAAGCACAATGCATACAATCTGACCACAGGTAATAGCATTAGGAATTTAATCATAATAGTTAACTAAAAATAAACCTAACCACTTACAAATTTGAAAGAAAACTGTTAGGTAAATGGACGCACAGAGGAAATAAAGACTTCTTTGACAGGCTAGTTATTAACGACAGTGAAAATTCCATACTACACAACTTCAAGGGACACATTTTCACTTAGGCCAGAAGAAAATCAGGAATGTTTCCCTCATTGCTATAATTTACTGCTCTTAACATGCTTTTCATCAAATGAAAAATAGAAGTAAATAAATCTAGAAATCAGGAGATGTACCCGAGAGTCTTTACTAAACTTTCTGCAGGGCCGAGAGATGGATCAGAGATTAAAATGCTGGTCCCGCAAATGCAGACTCCTGGGTTCAGATCCCTATCACCTAGGTAACTGCCCGATGGTCATGGCAACCTGCCTTTAATTCAGGTCATCAGAAGTGGAGACAAGGGAGCGCCGGGGTAAGCTGACTAGATTAACTAAACATGTGGGTGAGCTTTAGGTTCAACTGAGAGACCCTACCTCAAAGAATAAGAAAGTAGAGAGCAATTGAGGGGCTCCTAATTGTAAAACTACACGGGTTCCGTTCCATTCTCTACTCACTATGTGCTATGAGAACTAGGCTGAAAATTTAAAAACATACAAACACAGACAGAGACAGACAGACAGACGGGGCAAGGGGGACATCCTTGAAGCAAGAATGCCAATAATGCCTACTTTATTGTGCTCAGGGGAAGTTTATTATAGGGCTCTGGCCACGCCCCGGCTCTCGGGATCTTTCAGCTGCAGACTCATCAGAACCCAAGCCCCTGCCATTAGGGTCTCAAGCTCAGAGCAGCTGCAGGCTCCTCAGACCAGAGGAAAACAAGCTGTTTACAGGAAATTCAGGGTCTGGTGGTTTGCAGTCCTCAAGACCTAACATCAGCCTCCAACTTCCAGATACACACATGCACACATGTGCATACATACATGCACACTTGTAGGAAATTTTATTCTATGACATAGTACAGTAATGTGAACATTCACAGTAGGAGCAAAGGTATTTCCAAACTGTGAGCAATGGACACTAATACTTATTCTATGTTAACCTCTCTGAGTACTTTTTAAAAGTTGATTAGCAAGCCATAAATTTACATTATTGTTCACTATGGGTCCTGACCCGTGTTGAAACAATGTTAATGATTGCACCCTCTTATCCAGAGGATACCAGACGGCTGTGGATACCAGAAACCACAGAGAGCATAGAAACTCATGCATAAAACTGATCAACAACGTATATCAGATTATGTTGCCTAGTGATGTTGCAGTCACCTTAGTTTGTGTTAATACACTGAATGATGTCCACACAATGAGATTGCCTCATATCACATTCCGCAAGATGCAGTCTGTCTTCGGATGTCCTGTAGATAGATTAGATAGATAATAGATAGACGGCAAATAGGTTGATAGGTGGATGACAGACAGACAGGCAGATAAATAGATAGGCCTATGACATTTGATCTCTAGATTAGTCATGGTAAGAGATAAAAGCAATAATAAAATAGAAGAATTATAACAATATCCTATAGTAAAATTCATGTGACTATGGTCTTTCTGAGTATCCTTTTCACTTAAAGTACTTCCTGGCTTCTCTTCCGCCTGTATCTCGCACCGTTACTCTTATGCCTTGGCTTCTTTACTAAGTAAAGAAGGAGTTGCTTGATTAAGCAACAGCCCACCTGGGAGCCAAGTTGGCTTCCAAGTGATTATTTGGTGGGTAATAGACAGTGCGAATACAGTTAGGCAAAGGGGCAATGTTCGTCCTGAGGGCGAGATTTTTAGCTCACACGTGTTATGTAGATTAAAACTCAATCATCGTTTCTTCTGCAGTTACCATTTTCACGTCGCAGCTGAGCAGTAGCTCAAAGCATGGGAAGGAGCGCTCCGTGGAGCACGCACCCCGGAGTGGAGTCTTCGGCCACTTCCATCCACTGCGGGAAAGGTTACAAAGCAGCATACTCTGACCATGTCTAGGACGGTCCTGCTCATCCTAAGAAGCCACTTCTAGGAACACATCACACAAGCATACAAAGTCAGAAAGCCTGAAAGCGCATTTTACGCATAACAAAAGAGGGGAAAAAAACGCAATACAATGGCCGCAGGAACGTGTGCTCCTGGCTGCTTGGGTAAACTGTTTTCATAGTGATCCAAACTGAAATCTCCTGGAACATCCCGCTTGTCTTTGACTCTAGGAGGAAAGCTTTCAGCTTCTTCAGGAGGGGATGGTCATGTGACCCAGCCGGGGTCTACTCTGAGGAGCACAAGGTGGGAAGCTTTGCTTCCATAGGAAAGATAAAGAGGCATTGTGGGGCTCTCTCCCTCCTTTGGCATAGAATGTAGGTTGTGAAGATAGAATCCCGGACTCAAGGCAGCCATCTTCAAAAGAATGAGACAAGAAGCGGGAAGATTCCAAAGTCAATATCTTAAAGCAAAGCAAAAAGTCCCAGGGTCCGCACTCTGAAAACCGCACTGATAAGCATCAGAGCCATGTGAAATTCTTCTCATGTGGTCCAAACAAGTTCCTTTGTTACCGACTCTTAGCCTGTTTTCTATTAGTCATAACAGACATCTCCTAATTTGCGATATAAAGGGGATCTAGATATCCTAAATATTTTCATATGGCTCATTCAAATCGGCCTCGCTTTTATAAAACAAGTGTCTGTTGTGTTTGTCGGAAGGAGCCAAAAGCTGATGTTTTAGCGATAACTTTCCAACTTCTTCCTAATATACCAATCAGAACACAAAAACTCCATTATGCGACGGCTTTATTTACCCATCTACAGCTGCTGGACCCTCGCTTATTGCCAGCTTTTAAATGGTATGGATTATGCAGACATAAATATTTTCACATATGCCTTTTGGTTCATTTAGGGGTGTGTTCCTGTTGGGATGTGTCATGAACAGAACTGTTAGGACTGGACATTACATACAGTTAAAGAGCTAGTTCCAGGACAGGCTCCAAAACCACAGAGAAACCCTGTCTCGAAAAACCAAAAAAAAAAAAAAAAAAAAAAAAAAAAAAAAAAAAAAAAAAAAAAAAAAAAAAGTTGTCGTGTGGCTTTGCTCCCATCGGCATTTCCTGGGATGTCATTGTTCCACTTTTTTTTTTTTTTTGACAGGGTTTCTCTATGTAGCTTTGAATCCTGTCCTGGCACTAGCTGTATAGACCATACTGGCCTCAAACACACAGAGATCCACCTGCCTCTCCCCCCACCCCCCACCCCAGCGCTGGGATTAAAGGCGTGTGCCACCACTGCCCGGCTCATTGTTCTACACTTATCAACCTTTGGATTTGCGGTTTCTTTTTAAAAACAGCCATTTTTTCCATTTCAGCGTGTGTAGTTAACCAGGAGTAAATTCTGTCAAAGTTTTGTGCGGACTGTCCCCTCCCTCCCTCCACAGCAGCCACAGCCTCCTGAGGTCCGCTGAAGTCAAGTTTGCCTGCGGCACGTGAAGCTGGGGCCTAGCGAACGGCCCATAGTCGCTATCCGAAGCGGTGACGACACGCAAATATTCCTGGCTGAAAGAGCAAAGTAAAATGAGGAATTTCACAAAGAAAGAGGGTTTAGAACCTATCCTGGAGGCGTTGGCTTTGTTTGGAAAGCTCGCCTCTCCCAGCCAAAGCCCACACCACCAGCAGGGACCAGAGGGACCAGGGGTGCTGAAAACCGCTTTGGACTTTCAGTACCTTACTTGCTAAAGGGCTGGAAATCAGGGTAGATCTAGCACAGCAGTGGCACTAGCAGATGCCGTGTTGAAAACCCTGAAAAGCGCTGGACACTTGGCATGGGTGCTCGGCACTCGGCACTCAGCAGCATCTGCCCTGACGCTCAAGGGAGCATCAGCGAGGTGATTTTGTCCACAGGTCTCTGCCTTTTCTGTGACTCTGCAGCCCGAGACCCATTGTGAATCTCATTCTTGGAAAACCCAGAGCAAGTGTTGCTTGAACTATGCATTGCAACCTGCCCAACAGCGTACTGCTAGACTGCAGGAGGAAACCGAATCCGAGTGCCGGATGCAGTGAGCTGAAATCTGAGCAGAGACAGAATCTGCCCAGGACTCTAACACAGGCTCCAACTGCATTCCCAACAACAGGAAGTACCCAGCACTGGAAACCAAGCTTCTGACAAGCCCAGTGTGGAGCATGCCTTTAATCCCAGCACTAATGACTCTAGATGTGAAAGTCCAAATGCAAAAACACAGGGACCGTGAATAACTGAGCAACATGTCTCTTCCAAAATTGCCAACTCCACAGTAATGGCCGCCCAAGAAGAATGATGCACAGTTCTAGGCAAGAATTCCAAAGGATGCTTATAAATATGTCAGAGACATGAAAGAGGACACAAATGAACTCTGAATGAATTCTAAGAGTATATACAAACATCAAAAAAAATAAGTCAACACAGGATACAAAAATGGAATTCAATTAAGGGAGAAATAATAAAGAAAAACCAAATTGAAATGGTGTAAATAAATTCCATTGAAAAATTCTATAAGTAAATAAAAAGTTTATTAGAAAGATTAATAATAGAACAGATTATGGGGAAGACAGAATACCAGGGCTTGATGACAAGGGAAAGGGATTATCTTTTATCAGTAACAAAAATAATTAATAAAAACATGCTATAAGCTGGGAGGTGGTGGTGCACTCCTTTAAGCCCAGCACTCAGGAGGAAGAGACAGGCAGATGGATCTCTGTGAGTTCAAGGACAGATAGGACTGTTATACGGAGAAACCCTATCTCAAAAAAACCAAGAAACAAATGAACAAAACACAACAACAACAACAACAAACAAACAAAAAACCACCACCAACAACAAAAAACATGCTTTAAAAAACAGAAAATATATGGGACACCATGAGACAACCAGATCTATGAATCGTGAGGCTACAGGAGGAAATGCTTTCAAGCTAAAGTGACATAAAACATCTCAATAAAACCACAGCATAAAATTTTCCAACTAAGGGAAGAGATGCTCAAGTACTAGAGGCTTTAAGCACAACAAGTGCATAAGATCAGAAAAGGACTCCATGCCATATAGTTAGAACAAAAAATGAACAAAATAAAGGAATTACATTGAGCACTGCGGGAGAGAAACATCCAGGTCTCATATGAAGTCAGACTCACCAGAATAACAGCTGATTCTGCATCAGAAACTTTCAAAAGTTTCCGGAAAAACATAGAACATGTTTCAAGCTCTGAAAGACAATCCATGCCAACTCATACTATTACATCCGCTAAAGTTCTTTGTCATAACTGATGGGGAAAGAAAAACTTCCCATGATTAGAAACAGGCTGAAGAATTTATGACTACAAAGTTGGCTCCAGAGAAGACATTAGAAAGAATCCTTCAGACTGAAGAGAAAGGTACATGTACCTATGAAGCTACAGAAAAAGATAAACCATGTTGGGGCAGTAGTGAAGCAAATGAGGAACAGGAAAACATAAAAAAACCACAAAAACCAAAAACAAAAATTAATGTACATATGTCAATAGTATTCTTGATGTTAATATCAACTCCCCAGTCAGGGGCACGGACTGGGTAGAAGAAACAAGGCTCATCAATATATGGTCTCTGATATGAAAGACAGATGCTACCTTACTATGAAAAAATGGAAAAATGTTTTCAAACAAATGGAGAAGCTCCCTTGAGGCCACCCTGAAAGGTGTTTACTGTTCTAATGTTTAACAAAATAAACTTCAATCCAAAATTAGTCAAGAGAACTAAATAAGATCATTGCATGCTTATTAAGAGACTAAAACAGGAAGAGGGCATTAAAATTCTAAGCATAAACACACCAAACATGGATGCATTTAGTTTCCTAAAGCAAACAGTACTAGACATGAAGTCACAGGTTGACCCTAACACAATATCAAAGGGCAGTTTTAATAAAACTCTCCAAATTAAAACAGAGAAACATTGTAGTTAAATGATATCACAGCCTGGGTGAACCTAGTAGGCATCTACAGAACTTTCCGTGCAAACCCTGCAGAGTACACGCTCATCTCAGCAGCTGGTGGGATTTCTTTAAAATAAGCGCTATAATAGAACACAAAACAAGTCTTAAAGATACAGAAGAAGTGAAATATTTTTCTTCTATCTGACCACAATGGAATAAGTCTATAAACCATCAGCAAGAGAACTTACAGAAAATACACAAATTAATGGAGACTAAGCAACATACTGTTAAATGATAATTTGTTTGGTGAAGAAAATCAAGAAGGAAAAAATTTAAATCCTAGAATAGAATGAAAATGGAAGCCACATACCAGGACCTGTGGGACACTGGGAAAGCAGTCCTAGGGGGGGTGGTTAACAGCTACACGTGCCTACACTTAAAAACCCATAGAAATTTCTGGTAATAACAAAATGACACACGTTAGGGCCTTAGAAACACAAAAACAAGCCAAAGCAAGAGTAGAAGGTCAAAAATAAGAGCAGGGCAGTAAAGAACAGAATTAGAAACAAAAATAAACAACAGAATGAATGGAGGGGAAAGTTAGTTCTTTGAAAAGATGAGATTTGGACAAACTCCTTGTGAAACTGTGTGTGTGTGTATGTGTGTGTGTGTGTGTGATTTAAAGGGGAAATCAAATTGCCTGTAGAAGGGACTAATTGAGGATGAGGGGTGAGAAAATGGGGGTAAGATATCTGAGGGGGAAGTTGCTAAATGCATAATATATATATATGGGAATGTGTATATATATAATGCATATATATATATATATATATATGAAGTCCTATCTCGATTGAGAGATGTTTTGATTGCAAGTCCTAAAAGTGCCATCAATTTGGGTGAAAGTTATATGCCTCCACATGCCCCACAGAATGGACTGGATAAGTAGCCAACTAGATACATCTGGGGCAAGTAAATCCTTCTTCTTCTCTGCCAGTCCACCATGGGGTCTTTCCTGTGTGAACTCTCAAAGGGAAAAACATGGCACCTTATTGGGAATGCTAAAAACCACCAATGAGAAAGCCGGTGAGAAAGACAATGGCAGCGTAATGGAACATGGTGGAAACGGAATCGGTAGTTTCAGAGAGAGCGGAGTTAATTACTCCTAGGTGGATTTGTGTGGGCGCTTTGTTTTGCTTTCTTTGGTCTTTGTCTGATAGGAATCAGCAGACTGGAAGGGGGTGTTGTGTGGATAGCTCCCTAATCAGGAGTCTGTGGACTCCTGGATCAGCCACAGGCTCATTCTGATCTGTGAGTGTGGGCGAGCATTTCTCAACTTCCGGGCTGCTAACTCCGAGCCTGCCTTGTAGTTTCTCAGAGAACAACAAATTTGGTCCACTGAGGTCACTCAAGTGTGTCTGGGGGAAGTGTGAAGCTTTAGACTGTTGCCTTAGGGATCTGTAGGGAAGGTCGTGGCCAAGGCACGGTCTGGAAGTTTAGTTTACTGACAATCGTGAGGGTGTGGTTTCTCCTTTATTCCATCTTCTTTCTTCATTATTACTGCTGAGTTTGGAAGGGAATTGCCCTCAATTAAGGTATACTCATCTAGACCTACTCTTGTTCTTATTAGAGCCTGGCTTCTTGCTTAGTAGTGGTACCTTGTGCTGTTTCTGATGACCTACTAATTGTCCTGATAAGAAACGAGTTAGAAGAAACAATTACCAAAGGCCACCACTATGTTTGTGAACTCTTGTGTTGATATTTTAAGGCAGTTTTTCTCATTTTTCCTCTATCAGAAGATTATTTTAATATACTTTTTTTTTTAACAGCAAGACCTCATTGCCCTAAATAAGCTATCAAAACAAATACACAAATCCATTGTGGGCAACACATCACGTAGATATAGTGTCCTTGTCGGAGGAACCATTTCAAAGAAATACCCAACAGGCTTCCATCGAACCCTGTTCTTTCATAGCTGTGAAGCCAAACCCTCAGACAGAAGTGAATGTTCCAATACCTCTGTGCAGGCTAACCGTCTGATCTCCTAGTTCCGGTGCTTTCCCGTTGTGCACATTGTTTTCATCAATGTGCCTTGCTTCCTAGCAACTCTCTCCAAGGACCACCAACCCGAGCCCATAAACATCACCTTTCTCCCAGCCTGCTAGAGCACAGGTCTCTCCTTCCAAGTGGAGTTCCCGTGTGCCAACTTTGACACATCTTGTAACAATAACTCCTGTGAGCTGCATTTTATGTGATGTGAGACAGGTGTGCAGCTGTTGAATACATGTCTCAAGAGAGCTTATTAAAGCTGCTAAGCCAATTAACTCTCAGAGAAACATGCAACCTTTTCCAGGAAAATACATCTGAGGGACAGGAGCTTGTGGGAACAAGTCTTTGGAGGGAAGCATGGCCTTTGATCTCAGAGATCCTTTCCCCAGGGTTGGCCTGGCCCCAGAAGACCAGAAGAACTATTGTAGGTTTCTTCCGATGGCCGGGGGAAAGCAGCTGGCTGTGCCATGGAAGACTGGCCTTGTGTATGTACAAAGAGAGCAAATTAGGAGCAGCTGAGGAGCAGCTCCTCTGTGACACTTGAGTTCAGAAGTTCGGCAGAAAGCGACCAACTGGGGATAAAAGCAGGAAGCCAAGGAGAGAGGGAAAGCATGCTCCACAGGGCCAAGGCTCTGTTAAAATCCCAGAGTTAGCTTTAGATGAGGAAAACAGTCTGGCTGGAGAAAAAATGATACCGGTAGCCCATGATGAGCCAGGAATTAGGACAGGCCTAGCACAGGGCTCTCTGGACTGGTCCCTTCCCAAAGGTCTGCCATTATTTGTTCAACACCAACAAAGAAAATGTTACAGGTTCAGGCAAGGGCCAGACCATGCAGAATGGATTCAGGTCCCCAAGACTCTGTCCCCTTGTCTGAGGACTAATGTGACATAAGAAGTACCAACTTTGAGCCCCTTTCTTTATTATGCTAGGAGCCCTTCTGAATCGGCCATTCTCTGTCGAACATTTGGTAGCTGAGCAAGTAAAACTGGAAGACAGACTGATGTGAGGCCCTTACTAGGCTTGGCTGGAGCTCAGGTGCCAGTACAGGACAATTTGCAAAAGGTTTGGAGTCGGATGGGAGGGGTGGCGGCTCAATTGGCTTGCTTCCTGGTTGTATGTTCTCTGAGTGCCTATTCTCTCGGGTATTCCCTGAGCTAGGGAGCAAGATGGACCAGGAGACATTTCCCTAGAATCCTTTACAGAGACACCCCCAGGAAGAGGAATCATTACTGGAGCAGACCAAGGAGCCTGATGCTCACAGTAGTCCGGTGCCTTTTCTCGGGTACCAATGGAGATGAGCCGCCACATAACATCAGCATCCGCGCTGAGCCACAAGAAATCAAGGTGCGACTGAACCTTGAACTCACAAATTCACAAGCTGGCAGAATGCCTAGAAGCCAGGCGTAAGCTGGGAAGAAACTATTGAGCTCTATGGATGACACCTGGTCTTGCAGCGCAGCCTCCTTCCTTGATCAAACTCAAAGCCCGTGATTCCCTTACTAGCTTCTCCTTCAGCTTAGACCAGCACAAGGGCACCGTGATTGGATACTGTATGACCTGGGACACTGCAGCAGCAGCCTGACTGGAAATCTCCTGGTCAGGTTAGGTGTGAGCAAAAGGTGCTGGAGTAGCCAAGAGGAGGTTCTGTGAGTGCCGGGATGCTCTGAACTTGGAATATGGATTCAAGAGGGCATCGGCAAAAACGGTCAAGCCTAACGGTGAGCCTACAGCATCTCAGAGGCTGTCACAAAAAAATGACAGCAACAGGGCCCTGGTAAAACATCTCTCGCTTTGGATCTGCGGTCACCCAAAGCCTTGTTTTGACTTACTTGACTCCTAACCCATACTCCATTTCTCCTCTTCTTCATCTTCATTTCCATCTTCTCTTCCTTCGCCTTGCTATTCTTTCTTTATTCCTTTCTTTCCTCTCCAGCTTCTTCCATTCTCCCTTCTTGTTTTCTTCAACATGAAAACAAAGCTCTCATGTTGTTTTCCATTCCTGTGGAGGCATTCAGTTCATTCCAGGCAAAGGTGGTCACACAAGGCTTCAGAGATGTGTAGCAGCTCTGTGGTTGGTGTGCCCTGGGTGGGCCATGCTGTGGAGTGGGTACTTTTTGCATGCCTGGTGATATTATCAGACTCCAAGCTGCTCGGTGGCAGGGCTATACCACAGCCAGTCTGTATTCCATGCATCGGGAACGCAGATCACATAAGAAAGCGGCCACGGGATGCGTACATTAATGAATACTATACCCAAGAGATTCCAGATTTCCTTTTAGAGATATGTGTTTACCAAGTCACTCCAAGCTCCCCCTGAATTCCCAACATGCAAGCCCCTAAGGCATAAGTGTGACAACTGAGGGCAGTGAACGCAGACGCAAGATCTTTGGTAAATGCCCTCCAGTGCATGGAGGCATTCCTCACTTTAGGCCCCTAGAGGCCAAGTGAATCACCCGAGAATATACAAAGTGATATATAGTTTAATTGAAATCAATTTAGAGAAAAACAATTTGATCAATACACAAATTAGATCAAATCAGCTTCATGTACAATTATCCCCTGGTTTCCACAGGAGGTAAGTTCCAGTTCCCTTTAGGATAGTGCTGTAGAATATTATTTTAACCAGGCAAAGATGTGCTACATTTGTTTTTGCTATAGAATATTACTTTAACTGCATAATGGTGTGTTGTGCTGCATTTGTTTACTGATATAAGGCTGTGTATTTAATTATGGAAAAATGTGCTGTATTTGTTTCACCTTGCCTGCCTAAGGCACCTGATTGGTCTAATGAAAAGCTGAATGGCCAGTAGGTAGGCAGAGAAAGGATAGATGGGGTTGGCATGCAGAGAGAATAAATAGGAGAACTCTAGACTCAGAAGAGAAGAGTGAGAGGAGAGAACAAGGGGCATTACCCAACACAAGAAGCCAGGCAGACGTAGAAAAGCAGTGAAATAAGAAGAAAGGCAATAAGCCCTGAGGCAAAGCAGACATGAAGAGAAACAGGTTAAGTTATAAGAGCTAGCCAGAAATACGCCTAAGCTAGGCCAAGCATTGGAAACTAATAAGAAGTCTCTGTCTGTGTCGTGATTTGGGAGCTGGTTGGCGGGCCACAAGAAAAGGTACAGGATAGCACAATTCTTGCTTAGGTCCCTACCAAAAAATGGTGAGTTCCTCACCTTAAACCTAATTCACTTTCCCGCGTGCCTGCCATCATCCATACAGTGCCCAGTACAGAGTAAATGGACATGTTCCTGGGGGTGACTAAGGATGTTGAAAAATGTTTAGGATATGTAGAAATTAGTTGGAACAACTGTAATAGCTTTTTAAATATAAGCTCAAAACATTATTTTTAAAAGAAAATATTGGCAAGTAAAAAAAAACATATGAACCTTCATAATTTCACCTGATGGCAACTGTTGCTTTCATATGTGTATACACACACATATATACATGTATATATGTGTATTATATGTATATTTACATATACATATATATGTGTATATTTCATATATACACCTATATCCATATCCTTTTAATAGATATGTGTTTCTCATATGTATAGTTTCTCTATATATATTTCTACATCTCTTTTATATAAAAGTATATTACTGTTTTCTATCCATAAACAGAACAATTCTCTTTGTAGCATTTGATAATTAATTTACATATTATACTTATGTATATGGTAATACATTCCAGTAAGCTCCTTATGGTGTCCAAGACTGTGAGCTTTTTGCCAAATATGTGTCTTCTTTGACCTGAACAAACAGATTTCTCGGCTTCCTGGAAGTTGATGTGGCCACGTGATAAAGTTTTAGCCAACTGGACAAGAGCAGAAATGAAACAAATTGAGTCCCAGTCACAGGAACTTCCACATGCGATGCTTGTGCTCATTCCTAAGTGTGAGCTTGAAAGTCCTGTGTGGGTGACGGGGAAGTGACAAGACGGGAGGAGCCTGGGTGATGCCTGCATCACTGCCTCCATGTCTGAAGAGAATGGACTGTGAGCAGACATCCCATTTTGGACTTTGTAGATTAAAAAAAAAAAGAAAGAAAAAGAAATTTCTACTTCATTGAGCTGCCAAGACTCGGGGCCTTGTTTCTGCTATTGATAGTGTTGTTACTGTTCATTGAGCCCAAATCTCTTTATATGTCATATAAAATTCTTGAGAGTCTGAACATTTTTAGTTTCATACCAACTTATGCCTTGATTAGATGAGCAGTTGTGACCTTATTTACTCTTGTTTTGTTTGTTTTTTTCGAAACAGGGTTTCTCTATAGCTTTGGAGGCTGTCCTGGAACTAGCTCTTGTAGACCAGGCTGGCCTTGAACTCACAGAGATCTGCCTGTCTCTGCCTCCCTAGTGCTGGGATTAAAGGTATGTGCCACCACCGCCCTTATTTACTCTTTATGTTGCACAAATACAGTGTGGCCTTATTTGTCTTGCTTTTAGCCTTACCACATGACCCTTCCATGAGCCCCAAGTGTTCCTCTGTTCTACATGTAGAGTTAATATCCTAATATAAATATCATGTAGAATAGATATAACATAGAGAATATACAGATTCTACAATATAACATATGTCCTTAAACATATAAAATATAACATATGTATAAAACTAACACCAAACTGGTGACAGCATCGGAAAGTTTAATGACTATGCATATTGTTTTATTTGCACATCAAATATCTGGCTGAAAAATAATTGCAATCTTTATCTAGATGTTTAGCATCATGTGCACACAGGAAGTGATGGAGTTATAATGTTGACTCACACTTTTTTGTGATGGATGCTTCTAATTTTACCTAGTGATATGCAACTTGACAGAAGGGTGTCGAGGTTGTACCATGGCCAGATACAGGAAGGTACTGTAAATGATCCATAATTCTTGACCAATTTCTAGTATGTTCTTTTTACTAATTCAAAGGAAATCACTATGGTTATAACTGTCTAAACTGGATATGAGCTGAGTAGAGAGCCACCTACAGCCCTTATCTAGAAATGGAAGGAGAGAAGGCTGGTAACCATGTGTGTTTTCATACATAGAAAGTGGCTTACTGGTCTAAATACCTGTATGGAACAGGAAGAGGTAGTGGCATTGAGCCAAGGTACACCCAACATCATCCTAAGGTAAATGGGTGGTTTTGTTCACGTCTTCCTGACAGCAGGCTGTTGAAAATTAGCAGCAAAATCCATAGCAAAAGGACACAGAACTGCAATGCCAACACTTACTGGATAACTAGAATAAACTTACAGTCTGCTGCCACCGTGTGATACAGGAGCTCAAATGTTCTTCCCATGTATAATCTGATCACCTTGACCCAATTCCCTGACTTCTCCCTCGAGACAGCCACCTATACCTTTTATCAACTGAAGATTCTTTTGGTACTTCAAAATAAAATTTCCTTGAAATCAAAAAGTAAAGTTTGTGATCAACATGTAATTAGTTATAACCATTTCGAAAGCACCAGGGGATCCCAGTGCCTGGCTTATTTCAGCCTGGAATTATTTCCTCTGTCTGGCTCAATGGGACCAGCGGGCAGGGCTTTGAGCTCTGTTGACAAATCTTAAATGTCTTAAGACTTGGGCTGATGGAGGAAGGCCTCTTCCCCTTTGCTCAGTTTTTCACCCTGTTGCTTTATCTACCTGACAGAAAGACTTGAACTACTGCCATTTTTAAGTTATGCTTCTAAATATTGACTTAAAGGCAAGACTCAAAGTGTCATAACACAGCTCACTGAAGCAACGAAGATTGTCCAGGCCTCACCGAGAAGTCTGTGCAGTGTCCTCTCAGGAGTGGAAAAGGAAACAGAAGATACAAGAAGACAAATAAAATCCAGGCATGTTTAGAAGACACACATGGCATTTCACTTAATCTTGTAGAGACAAATGAGCACTTGTTAGGTCGTTATCTGATGCTGGAAGGCACCAGGGAGGGGAGAATGGACCACAGTGACAGTGACTCCCTTGGCCCTTTTTGACAGGAATGAAGGAAGCTGGGACATTGCAGCCTGGGCGAGGCAGCCTACACTCAGAAAAACCTCCGTAAGGTATTCAGAGTAAGAAACAACATAGTTCTCATCTAATTATTGTGAAGACTTCAGTCCAGATCTTTGGCTAACTTCCATGTAGGTCACTGAGGAAGCCTCGTTTTAGCCTCTTCTCTTCTCATTGTTAGCTCTGTAACTGCTACCCAGGCAGTTTTACTATGTCTGTTAGCAGCTGAACTAGGGCTCCTTCTTATCCATAGAGAGCTGCTCGGGGGGAGCAATAAGATATCGTACGGGGATATTGCCTTTGAGATTCATTATATATTCAGTGATTATACATAAATTAAAATTCTCCTGGATGAAGCAAAAACAGTGGTCTGTAGGACCACAGTAGGAGCTTTGGAATATAATCACTGCTCCTCTTCAGATTTCCTCCCTCCTTGCCCTAACACTGGCTTCTATGGCTATACCTAACACCATTGGCAGAGCTGCGTGCAAACAAGGCATGTGGATGTTGGTGTGTGTGGCGGGGGGGGGGGGATGCCAACTATACAAATGGTACTTTTCAAAACCTTAAAATACCACGAAAGGTGGCTAGGCTATATTGTATCAGTATTCATCTTGGTGGTCCTTAGGCCAGTGACCAGGCAGCTGTCATATCCTCCTTGCCTGCGCATGCAATCTCTTGCATTCATTGATAATAATGTTTCTAAAAGTAACCTCAATGTGCAGCAAAATCTTCTTTCTGTTTCCGACCTTGCCATTACCGACTTAAATCTGAACTGGACCCTTACCCAAGTCTAGATTGGCCTGCACTTCCTCAGTCTAGCATCCAACTTCATGGCCCCAATTTGGTCTCTATTTCAGATAAAGGCATACCCCTAAACGTGTATGTTATGGGTTTAGCCATAAATGGTCCCCGTAGATCCATGCTTTAATGCTTGTTCCCATGGCACTATTTGGGGATGCTGAGGAACCCTTAGGAGATAGGACCTAGCCGACAGCAATAGGTCACTGGGAGTAGGCCTTTGACAGTTACAGTCGGGTCTCGGGGTCCAGTCTTGCTGTCTGTCCCTGGTCCACTGTGATGTGAATGCTTGTTCTCTGCCATAGGTTCCATGAACCACAGTATTCTATTCAAGTGCACGATGCCAAGTGACTGTAGACATCCATCTTTAAAGCCAGAAGTGAAAATAAATAAACCCTTGTTCTCTTACGGAATTTCTGACAGATATATTTGGTCACTGTGATGTCAAACAACTGATTCTCCTCCCCCTGACCCAAAGCATCTCATCAGTCTAGGTGACTGATGGTTGATGCACAAAATCCCTTGTGCCACTCTGAACTTATCCCTGTTGGTAAAATAAGCCAGTTAGCTCTTCTGGCTAAGTTAGACTTAACACTGTATGTGCTGGCCTTTGCGAGCCTACCTGTGGATGCTTGTCCCTGCTTTGTGACCAGGGTTCCTGCACAGCTTGGCAGTAGGGTTGCCTTCTGCAGGCTCCATCTATGTCCTGCCATCCTTTGAGATCTGCAGAGAACCCTGAACAGCTCTCCATGTGGCCACCTCCAGACAGCATCCTCCGAACTCCTGTAGAAAGCCCACACCCTCAGTGCAGGCCATCTGCGGCTCGGCTGTGGATGGCTCACTCTTCCCTCTGCTCTCCCCCACACCTGTCAGCCACCCTCTCCCATAATCCCTTGGGCTTTCGCAATTCCCTCAGCTGTTCCTTCCCTCCCTCCCCCACAGCCCAAGCCAGCGAGATCTCTATTGTTTTTCTCTGCCTCCCACCAAGCTACTGTTCATTTATTCCGTTGTTTCTTTTGGGCTTTACCGATAGCTGGCTCCACAAGGATAAGTGCTGGCATTATCGCATTGGAGGAAAGTGTCATAGCCATGTGCCCAGAAAAGGCACATTGCACATCACCTACTGAAAGAATGAACCCAATTTTGTCAGTATTGAATTCCCTCATGGTTTTACCTGTATTTTGTGTGTGTGTGTGTGTGTGTGTGTGTGTGTAGACAACTCGCTGGAGTCTGTTCTCTCCTTCCAACATGTGGGTTCTGAAGATTGAATTCAGGTCTTCCAGTTGGTGGCAAATGCCTTTGGCTCCTCCTAAATCTCCCCATTCTTTTTCGTTTTGTTTGTTTGTTTTCGAGACAGGGTTTCTCTGTGGCTTTGGAGCCTGTTCTGGAACTACCTCTTGTAGACCAGGCTGACCTTGAACTCACAGAGATCCGCTTGCCTCTGCCTAGCCAAATCTCCTCCGCCTAGCCAAATCTCTGCGGCTACCATTGCCCAGCCAAATCTCCTCATTCTTAATGAAAGCTATCCAATGGACAGGCTGACAGTATCCACTGGCTTTCACAGGAGCCAAGACAGGTTGTAGCATTACTTAACTTCATTACAATAAAAGAGTTTTGCTTCCCAGTTATCTAGGTGTACAAAGGAGTCCACAGTGAGAGGCGTCCTGTAACTTATTGCCAAACAGTTGTGAGGGCTTTGTTTATCATTCCCAGTGCTGTGAGGGAAGTTGAAAGGGCATAGAAATTCAAAATCTATCGGATGAAATTCTCAAAGAGCAAATAAAAACATTCCTTCTAAAAAGTGTATAGAAAGGGTACTCCACTCCTTTGTAAAAGTCAATGAGCAAACCAAAAATGATTTCTCTTCCATACTGAAAATGCTGTACATGAGATTCGAGCACGCGATGCTGGAGCCGGGGGAGCAGGGACCGGCATTGTGGCTGATTATATCACAGAGTTCAGGAATGGGGTCTTTAAGGCCTGCTCGTAGACAGCCTTTGCCAGGTGTGCAGCTGGGAGAGGATTACTATCCAGAATACACAAAGAACTCAAACAAATAAAGCAACAAGAAAGTAAGCAAGCCAGGCTAATAAACAGGGTTGTGAAATGGACAGCTCATAAAAGAAGAAACACAAATACATGGAAAAATATCAGCCTCATTGGCTATCATAGAAATATAAATAAAAAATACACAGATTCCATCATATCCCAGTCAGAATAGCAGTTGCTAAGAAAACAACAGCCGCAGTGCTAGCACGGATGTGGATAGAAGAAAGCCCTTTTGGTAGGATGTAAGCTAGTCCAGCCCCCCACGGAAATAAGTATGGGGGCTCCTCCACAAGCTCGGACTAGAGCTGCTGTATGACAGAGCTGCTTCACTGAGTGGCCAAAGGCTTCTAAGTCTTACTGCAGAAACTCTTGCACGTCGGTTCTCTGCAGCATGATTTACAGCAGCTGAGTTAGAGAACCAGTCTAGGTTGCACAGCCTCGGCGTGCAGCAGCGGCAGAAATTATACTCAGGCTGGCTTTTCTGTCATCTCTGCTCAAATGGACGCAACTGGAGACAACATACTAAGCACAGTAAGCCAGCCTCAGAGAGACAAAGACCATGTGCTTTCTCTCCTTTGTGGTCCCTGGTTTCTATAGTCACATGAAATCACGTGTGTATATAGTAAATAACAGTAGGAGTGAAACTAGGTGAACAAAGGGGATAAAGTGTGAGAGAGGAGGGGTAAAGGGGTGGGGAGGGGGTAACGGAGCAGGGAGGGATAGGGGAGGGAATTCATTCAATATGAAATATATACCTTTAAGAAAAATTTAAGTTAAATTTAAAAATTTTAACGTGTCCCTAGAACATAGTTCTTAAGTAAAACTCCCGCCTTTCAACCAGGGCATGGTTTTTGAAGGACCCTGCCTTGTTCTCCTGGGCAGACTCCATGGTGTTTGAGGTTTGGGAGAGGGGAGGGGCCTGGAGGCCAGCACACTCACCTGGCCAGTAATACATGTAGACCTTCCTCCTGGCCTTCATCAGCGTGATCCACAAGGGTTCTGACCCATTCCACCAGAGGGGCATCAGGCTGTCTCGGTTGACCCCGATGTCGAAAGACTTGTTAGTACTGGGATCCCACATGTAGTTCCCGATCATCTGGTGGACCTCACAATGGCGGCCTGCGGGCAGGAGGAGGCATGGCGTCACTGCATTCTTTGCTTTAAATCTTTGCTCAATCCGACTGCAGGAACTCTTTTCATCCTCACTTAGGAAAGAGAGAAAGTGCCACAACTTGTCCCTCTCTGTTGTCACTACGGAGACTTCTTTTTCATAGATGATGCCACGAGGACAAACAAAAGAGCCACCAACGGGTTAGAGGGCAGCCAGTTCTACACACCAGGTTCCAGACCAGCCAGAGAGGTGTAATGAGACTCTGTCTCAAAAATAAAGCGGACATCCACTATCTGATTGAGGAATCGCTTTGCAGGAAGCTGGGCCTTTCCGGTCTGTTTTAAGTTACGCTGAGGGGGCTGGTGAGATGGTTTAGTATGTAAAAGAGCTTGTCACCAAGCTTGACAACCTGAGTTCGATCCCCAGAACCTACATAGTGGAAGGAAAGAACTGATTCAAGTTATCCTCTGACCTCTGATCCTCTAGCTTCTGTGTGAGTGGTGTGTGTGCACGCGCGCGCACGCACGCACGCACGCACACACACACATGTGCGCATGCATGCACTCACGCATGCAGGCACGCATGCGCACATACATCTCTTCATAGCCTGAGGTCTACATATGCATCAGCCTGGGAAGAGTGGATTCTTGCGACAGGTGGCTTAGCTTTTCACCCCAGACACGTTCAGCATCCCTTCAATTCTCCTCCCACAAGATCGGGGATTGAGCTGCTAGGAACATGATTCTCTCCTTTCTTGGAAAAGATGAGGTATTGCTTCAGTGATAAACTATGACCCACCCGATAACATTTGGGACTAAATAGTGCAAAACAGACTCCAGTTGAAAAAAAAAAAGAAAAGAAAAGAAAACAAAGCAAGAAAACACCCTCCACATGGAGTGAGGTACCAAAACACGGGCTGGCTATGATGGACAGAGCTCCCCCCTCCCCGCCCCCAGAGAAGCCAGAAGTGAAAGTCGCAAGTACTGGGACTCTTTGAAACATTAGATTAAATTATTTATTTTAGAGCAATCTGTTCCATCTTTAAAGTTAAAAATAACACAAACATTGGCAAGGGCACCAGAAATCGCTGCAATCTGAGCGAGTGTTGTTTGGCACCGGGACGGAACACACTTGAACAAGCTCCACAAGCGAGCGCAATCAGAGCCGTGCTTTCTGTTTGCTTGCTCTTGTTGTTTCTTCGAGCCTCCCCGCCCCTTGCCCAACTCGATTTTAAAACAAAAACAAAGAGGAACTACCAAGTACAATTTTGAAAAGCTGAATGCCAAAATTTATAAAAAGGGGAAACCTTGTCTGTCATCATAGAAAGACAGACATTCCACAAACCATACTTTAAATGTAAGGTCCCAGCACCAGGTTTCTCCCTAACGCCATAATGAGCCGCTCTATCACGATACCGCTTTCATTTCTCTACCTCTCCGCCCCTCCCCCAACTCAGCCACCCCCCCATTCCCTCCCCTCCTTTCTCCCAGTTTACCTAGGAGATTTCATGTATTTCCCCTTCCCAGGGAGATCCATGCATGTCCCTCTTAGGGTCCTCCTTCTTACCTAGCTTCTCTGAAGCTGTGGATTGTAGCCTGGTTATTCTTTGCTTTACATCTAATATCCCTTATGAGTGATTTGTCTTTTTGGATCTGGGTTACCACACTCAGTATGTTTTTTTTTTTCTAGTTCCATCCATTTGCCTGCAAATTTCGTGATGTCATTGTTTTTAAACCACTTACTCGATTGTGCAAACGTACCACATTTTTTAAAATCCATTCTTTGGTCGAGGGGCATCTAGGTTGTTTCCAGGTTCTGCCTATTATAGATAATGCCGCTATGAACCTAGTTGAGCAAATGTCCTTGTGGTATGATTGAGCATCCAGCTACGACTCCTAGCAATAGTGGAGAGGGTTCCTGAATCAGCCTCCTCCTGTTATCAGATTGATGACTATGGTAATTGTCATCATAGAACCTTCATCCAGTAACTGATGAGAACAAATGCAGAGATCCACAGCCAATCCCTAGGTCAAGCTCCTGGAGTCCAGATGAAGAGAGGGAGGAGGGATCTTATGAGCAAGAGGGTGGTGTCATGATCCTGATGGGGAAACCCACAGAGCCAGCTGACCTGAACTACTGGGAGCTCCCAGACTCTGGACTGACAGCTGGGGAGCCTTCATGGGACCGAACTAGGCCCTCTTAATGTGGGTGACAATTGTGTGGCTTGGTCTGCTTTTGAGACCCCTGGCAGTGGGACCAGGATTTATCCCTGGTGCATGAACTGGCTTTTTGGAAAGCATTCTCTATGGTGGAATACCTTGCTCAGTCTTGATGCAGGGGTGAAGGACTTGGTCCTTCCTCAACTATGCCAGGTTTAGTTGACTCCCCATGGAGGTCTAAACTCACACTAATTGAACACACACATGCACACACACACACACACTCCTATCTACTATATATTATATATAAGCATAGAGGGTCAAATATGAAGCCTGGTCTCTGCCTTCAGTGGTTTTTAATTTAATACCCAGCAGAAGGTCTTTGAGGAAATGAGGCCAGCTTCCAGGGACCCAGGAAGCCAGGAAGGGGACCAGACTGCAACTTCCCTTCAGAACTGTGGCCATCAGCAATGTCCCTGTTGCTGAGAAGAGATATCTTTCTTCTTGATTCAAAACTTTCAGTTCAGGAAAGTTGAAGCACGTTAAGGAGCTGCCCCCCACACCTCGCCCCCACTAGCAAAAGCACTTATGACTTCTTCCTTCAAAACAATGAAGTCAGACACTTCCATCTTCTTAAGACTGTTTGCTCATGGTTCCGTAAGGCAACCATGATAACAGTCCACTGTGAAGGCAGTTTACAAAAGATGTTCAGTGCCAAGAAGCACGAAACAATCAAAAGTAATTT
The DNA here is from genome assembly GCF_950005125.1 of Chionomys nivalis. Lineage (NCBI taxonomy): Eukaryota > Metazoa > Chordata > Mammalia > Rodentia > Cricetidae > Chionomys > Chionomys nivalis. The sequence continues at coordinate 30,766,246 of NC_080105.1, forward strand.
CTAAAGTACTTTAAACAACCGCCGAATTCCAGGTCACAGGACCGTGCCTGCTTCCTTAACCTCCATCCCCAGTGCGCAGAATCTGGAGTCCAAACCCTCTGACCTGTCTTCGCTCTCTACTGTCTAGCTGAAAAGTTAGGAGAGGCTTCTGTACATGGTAGAGCTGTTGGGTCTGGAGTGGAAAGGGGGAACCAGGGAGGAAAGAAGGGAGAGAGAGAGAGAGAGAGAGAGAGAGAGAGAGAGAGAGAGAGAGAGAGAGAGAGAGATAGAGAGAGAGAGAGAGAGAGTCCAAAAGCCTTTCTGAGTGACCATCCAGCCATTTCACAAAGAATTACCTCAGACACACGTTCAGACGTTGTTTTTTGTTTGTTTGTTTGTTTTTGTTTTGTTTTATTTTTTGGTGGACTACCCTTGTTGTTCAAAGGCTGAACGGCAGGTGGCTGGACACACCTAACTCATCTGCCCTCTCGTCTCCCCCAGCTCAGCCGCCTGTGCTCCCATGAGCACAGCCTGCTTGGCAGTGGGCGCTTGGAGCAGCCTGAGCCCTGACTCCAGCAGAATTTTTTTTTTTTTTTTTTTTTTTTTTTTTTTTACCTAGCCTCTCTCCTCTCTCTCTTGCAACTCATTCTTGCGATTTTATTGCCGGGGGTGAAAGAGGTAGCTGAGAAAACAGAACAAAACAAAACACAGTGTACCAGCTTCACAGCCTACGGAGAGCTCATCTCCATATTCCCGCCTGACCCATATCTATTTTTACACATCTGCGGAGCTTGAGTTCTCTCCACTCTGTGTTTTCCACGGAGCCGTGCTATGGCTTGGCTATCTGGAACATTTATTCAAAGCATTAGGAGAAACTTTCTACAGCACAGATCTCAATATTTTCCAGCAATTATGTAAAGTCTTACTTAATGGGTTCTGGTGCCATGGTATCGCCAGAGACTTTCTAGCCCTGCACCAAATTCCATCTTACTATCAGTGCAGAATTCGACAGCCTTCATGTGGCACAAGAACATAGAAGCTCTGGGCACTGTGTCTGTCACTGGTGGTCGCAAGAGCTTTCTCTTGACTGAACTTTAACTGGGCTCCTCTTCCTCTGAGCCTTCTGTTCAACCACAGGTGGCTTTAGGCTTCCCTCTTATGAAGTCCAATTTGAGCAAGAATACTGCTCTGTGATTTTGGGGAAAACCCACTGCCCGATTCTCTTTTGCTTCTCAGTTGTGGCAAAACACTGGCCCAGCCGGGCCATGGTGGCGCACGCCTTTAATCCCAGCACTCGGGAGGCAGAGGCAGGCGGATCTCTGTGAGTTCGAGGCCAGCCTGGTCTACAAGAGCTAGTTCCAGGACAGGAACCAAAAAGCTACAGAGAAACCCTGTCTCGAAAAATCAAAAAACAAACAAACAAACAAACAAAACAAAAAACAAAAAAAAAACCACTGGCACAAAGCAAATTAGGAGAGGAAAGTGTGTGTCTCATCATATGACTTCTAGATCACTATCTGCCACTGAAGAGCCATGACAGGAACTAAAGCCAGGAACCCGGAGGCAGGAACTGATGCAGAGGCTATGGAGGGGTGCTGCTTACTGGCTTGCTCCCCATGGCTTGCTCAGCCTGCTTTCTTATACAACCAAGGCTGGCCCTTCTCACCTCAATCATCCATAACAAAAGTGTCCAAATATTTTCCAAACACGATGTGGGATTTCCTAAGGATTTCTTTCTTTTCTTTTTTTTTAAATATTTATTTATTATGTATACAATATTCTGTCTGGGAGTATGACTGTAGGCCAGAAGAGGGCACCAGACCTCATTACAGATGGTTGTGAGCCACCATGTGGTTGCTGGGAATTGAACTTAGGACCTTTGGAAGAGCAGGCAATGCTCTTAACCTCTGAGCCATCTCTCCAGCCCCCTCCTAAGATTTCTTATTGCTTATCAAAAAGTTATTCATAATTGCCTGCCCCATTTTTTTTTCTCTGATCACCTCACTCATTGCTATGGAGAACATCTTTTTACTTTGTCCTGTCTGTAGTCACAGCAGGACTAAGGAGCAGCACAAAAAAGCACACACGAGGCCCGTGAACATATAGCCTAGTCATCTGGAAGAATCACGGAGGGCTTCTCCAAGGAGCTGGGACTTGAGGTATGTGAGGTTTCTCCCGCACTCCACTCAAAGACGGCGGAGCATAGAAAGGGATGAAGAGGTGAGAGCCTGGTTATTTCTTAGGACAAAATTAAGATGCTTGCTTTATTTTTTATTTTTTAAATCACAGTTTCTGATGAAATAAGAATGTGGCCCGCTTGCTTTGGAAACAGCAGTACTCACAAGGCTGTGCTGGCCCAGCCCACTGAACAGATCTAAAGCTGGGCTCCTTCAAGATCCTGGCAGTAAACAAATAATGCCGTTTAATGTGGGGGCTATTCAGTGGGGAGGAGTAGAGTAGTCGGTGGTGAAACATGCAGGGATCATCATCTCTGTCTCTGAGGGCTAAAGAGCCTGTGTATCGCCATGTGACAGTGGCTTACCAGTAAAGGATTCTAACCGGCATCTGTCATAGGCAGAGGATCCATGGCATCTCTCTGAGCGAGAGGAAGGCTGTCGTCATCAAAACCCACTTCCTTAGGCTATAGGCCTGCTAAGGAGGATGAAGTACCACACACGTGGACAAGCAGAATCCAAAGGCTTTTAAAAAGAAATTTCCATTGGTAGCTTTAACAGAAGTCGTTAAGTAAATACCAGAGGCCACATGGACTGTGTGTCCCCTGAACGCAGACGTGTGAGTTTTTTAGAGTACCACTGGGCACTTCTCAGGCAGAAATGGGAGGGACCTCAGGTGCATCCCCTTCTTTAGGATGCCCTAAGATTTGATCCACCGGGTGTGAGTTAGGACTCAATAGAGTTGCCCTCCTTTGTGCTAGCTTTTGCTTTTCTCAGTTTCAGTTACTCAACATCAACTGCAGCCTAGACACAGGGAATATTCTAGAAATAAGAAATCCGTAAGTTTTAAGCCACACACCATTCTAGGTGTTACTGGAACACAAGCACCCTGACACCGAGGAAGTAGATAGATAACAAGGTTACCAAGTAACTAACAAGAAGGTAGTGTACACAGCAAGGAAACACTGAAGGGAGGGATGGCTCGGGTCACCAGTGGGAGGGAACATGTGGGTGTGAGAGTTCATCATACGCCCCAGCGCAAACTCAGAACGGCTTCCTGGAGATCTGTGGAAACTGAGTGCAGCGCATACTCAGAACGGCTCCCTAGAGATCCGCGGATCCATGAGTACGGCGCAAACTCAGAACGGCTCCCTAGAGATCCGTGGAACCATGAGTACAGCCATGAGAAAGGGCAAGAGACCGAGCGCAGGAGCCAGCACGAGCGAGCTCACCAACAGAACTTTTACTACAGCAGATTGGGACAGTTGCTCTTTCTTACTTGTTATATTTGTTAGCCTCTTCCTGTGCCTAGTTTATAAACCATATTTTCTTATAGTCTGTATGCAGGAAGTAGCATATTATGCATAAGGTTTAATCCTGTCCGGGATTATGACAGGCCCCCACTGAAGGTCTTTGAGCACCGAGTGGGATGGTTTTCATGGCTACTTTTAAGTATTCTGTGAAACTGCCACCCTCAAGCAATGGATGAATTCAAGGGAACGAACCAGGCTAGAGTGTGAGGACCGGATTTGGAGTCCGCAAGACAAGTCATTTCCCTGGGGCATCTCGGGATCAGAGGCTGGAGTGAGATCCTGTGGTGTGAAATTTATAAAAGAGCGAAGGTGGGGTGCAGGAGAGGGGTGAGAGGGGGAAATGGGGCTTGACAGTTGTTTGTTGGGTAGTTTAAAAAGAGCCGCAATGACCAGTCCTTGGCCACCTTGAATGTGTCCCGTTAGATGCTTTTTCCTTGTGGCGTCCAGCATAGCTCTCAGACACAGAGACAGTTCTGACATTTGATTTACAGGTGGGAAAACTGAAGGCTGGTGGTGGCTGAGTGTTGGGGTTGGGGCAACACAGCTAGTGAGGGGGCATGGTGTTGGGGTAAAGATAAATCTCTCGCTCAACATCCACATGCTGGCCAGCACCAAAACCTATGCCCAGCCCTGTATTCCAGGCTTTGGCCCTTTGTACAGCAGTTGTCTCAGACACCAAGCTATTCACATGGAGATGCGCAGACCTCCAGAATACCAGACGGACTTGTCATCTTCCACAACCAAGTATCCCGCCCCCCACAGCAGCCTTGTAAGTACCTCTTAAGTGTGGGATGCTGGCAGACAAAGGAGACCATGATCTCAGATTTCCTCTCCCTCTGGAAAGAGTCCAGCTGTGCAGAGAAAGGCTCCCAAAGTTCTGAAATCCGGGGTCTCAGGTTAATGCGTTTTAGACACTGGTCATATACATATTCCCTTAAACTGACATGGCGCCAAGAAATATCTTTATATATCCCATTCCAAGCCAAGCAGCTTAAGGATATGTTACATAAGTCAGATTTCTACACATTAGAGCCCTCATAGCACATATCCTTGAGCCTTTGGGAGGCTAAGGATTAAGTGAGACTCTGTTTAGGTTAGTGAACTTTTCAAATAACTTCCTCCCAGCCAAGACATGTAAAAGAATTAACCACGCATGGCTCCAAGCACTCAACTTACAAATTGAAATTTGCTTTGCACATCACCCTGCTGGGAAGTAGATCCTATTTTTTTTAACTTAGGGTGTAGTGTGGTAAAGGCAGTTTCACATTGAACATGCAAGATTAAGTTGAAATAGGAAGCTCACAGTTGGCACTTCTTTAAAAGTGACTACTGATGTGTGTGCCAGACGGGGTCAGGATTAGAGAAAGTCACACATTTTGCAAGTCCAAGAAAGCAGGAGATAGCAGGCTTTGATTATAGTGTGAAGTGTAAGGACTGCAATTAAAAAAAAAAAAAACACCCAAAATGTTAAAGGAGATTTTTCACTAGAGACATTGACACCCGTAGTTTTGAGGTCACCAGACAAAAGGCGGTGGGGGAAGCACTGTTTTATGATTCTGTAGGTCTAGTTGCATAGAGCAATTCCCTGGCAGTGAAAATATCGGATAAAATGAATCGTTTTCTTGCACCGGGAGAAAACTGAAAGTTTTGGACTTCTGCTTTGAACGCTTCTACTTTTGGAAAGTTCGTTTTTATTGAAGCTCAAAGGAGTCCTGGAGATGTAGCTCAGTGATAAAGTCCTGGGCTCAACCTTCAGCATGGGGACGGGGAGCCTAAAAGAAGTCTGGGGGGACTGTAGGAACTGGAGAGGTCAGGGACACCAGGAGAACACAGCCCACAGAATCACTAGGTAGGGTTCACAGAGACTAAGGGGCAAACATGGAGTCTATATGGGTAAGCACTAGGTCATCTGCATATATGTTATGATTGTTAGCGTTACTTGTGGGACCCCTGACAGTGGGAGTGAGGATGTCTGACTCTTTTGCCTGTCCTTGGGACCCCTTTCTTCCTACTGGGTTGCCTCACCCAGCTTTGATATGAGGGTTTCTGCCTAATTTTGTTGTATCTTGTTATGCTGTGTTAGGTCAATAGCTCCGGTGGCTTGCTCTTTTCTAAAGAGAAACAGAATATCTGGGGCGGATTTCCAGCCAATAAAATCCACTGTGATCTCTTTGCAAACTCAGAAAGTGGCTGGATGCATTACAAGAGAAAAAGGATTTTTTGCCAGGTGGTGGTGGCACAGGCCTTTAATCCCAGCACTCAGGAGACAGAGGCAGGCAGCTCTGTGAGTGAGTTCAAGGCCAGCCTGGGCCACAGAGTGAGTTCCAGGACACGCTTCAAAGCTACAAAGAGAAATCCTGACTCGAAAAACCAAAAAAGAAAGAAAGAAAGAAAGAAAGAAAGAAAGAAAGAAAGAAAGAAAGAAAGAAAGAGAAAGGAAAGGAGCAGTAAAGAGTTTGGAAGGAGAAATAGTTCTCATTTTGATTACCTCTCCATCCATAGACGGAACTCAGCCAATACTGAAGCCCCACCACCTGTGGCAACAGTGCCAGTTTCCTCTCTGATGGGCTCCACAACTCTCTTTTCCCCAGGGCCATCCGTTTCTTCAGATTTATGGAGATGGTGACTTGGGGCTCACAGACACCAGACTCCCGTCCCTCTGATACTACCTGGCTGCAGGAGGTGGAACCCAACCCCCCTTCCATTCCCTTTCTTCCCCAGGACAAAAGACCCCAAGTCCTGGGGAGTTCTCCAGCTGTCTAGCCTAGGGCAGGAGTCAGTAGTAAAGATGGGGGATTTAATTAGGGAAGAACAAGGCAGAGTTAGGTCTTGGATCCAAGCCACGTTCTCCAGTCAAGCTTTTAATTGGTCCACGGGTGATCTCTAAAGAGGATGATCAGATTCCAAATCGTCACCCGAGTAACCCTCAGTGCTAGCCATGGATAAACTAAAGCCAGCTCTTTCAGGGGTGTGAACTAACAATGATTTCAATCAAGTATTGTGAGTCAACCAATTAGTCAAACCCTCTCCCCTTTTATAGAGAAAAGCAAGTGAAAGAAAAGTCTTGTTTGTTGTCTGTTAAGCAGCAGAAATGCCATTTCTCACAGCTATGGAGGCTGAGAAATCCAAGATGGAAGGCAGCAGACTCTGGGTTTCCTCACAGAGAGAAAAGGATGGGGAGGGTCTCTCTTCTTCATCAGAGCCTAATGAAGCTTTGCCTTCCTCACCTCTTCACTCCCAAAGTCTCTACCTACTAATATCATCCCCTTGGAGGCAAGGACTTTAGGGGACATAAAAATTGTTGTCGCCTAGTGTCTCCATAGTTGTTGGAGCATTCTACCATATAACTCCGTGAGACTGATTATTGCTTCCTTTGCATGTAGGTGCAGCCAAAACAGTGCTCAGTCTTGGCTAGCTATTTCTCATGATTTCGGAAAGACACTGACGAGTTTCTTGTGAACTCTGAGGGTTTTCAGCACTTTAAAGGGAAAAGCAGCCTATCTCCACTCCCCCTCCGCCTCCTGTCCCTGAGTTGAGCTGATTTCATTGTTCTTGCATCCGGAAGGCTGCAGCAGGGAACCTGGCCTTGGCAGCTTCAAAGCCAGTCTCTGGATGATCTGGCCTCTGATATTCTTATAAATAAAAGCATACAGGACTTTAATTATGACCCAGATTGTTGTACCCTATATATTTTTAAAGAAAGCTCATTGAAGCATTATTTTATGTGTGTGTGTGCATGTGTGCATACTTGCGTGCATGCACGCATACTTAGGTGCATGCGTGTGTGCATGCATGTGTTTGTGCATGTGTGTGTGTATACTTACATGTGTGCGTACGTGCCTGTGTGTGTGTGTGTGTGTGTGTGTGTATGAGTGCCATGGTGCAAATTTAGCACTCAGAGGTCAACTTGCTGCAGTCAGTTCTCTCCTTCCACCGTGTGAGTTCCAGGGACTGAACTCAAGTCACGGGCTTGGCAGCAGACACTCTCAGTCACTGAGCCATCATGGGCCAATGGAAAGCCCATTTTGTCAGTGCGATTAATTTCTTTGTTGATGCTAGATTTTGTGAAGACGATAAAATGCTGGCCTATCTGGGCTCACAGCCTCAGGCCAGAGACTCCCACAGACTAGCCTTTTTCTGTGTAGTCAGGAGTTCACAGCATCCCTGTGGCTACTGTCAGCATCATAGCCCATGACAGTCACGGCTGAGATGTCCCAGTCAGTGATCAGCAGTGATCAGATTAGAAACAGATGTGCTTGGAGTAGATAGAGGGCCTGCTTAATAATATGGGTGTGTTGTGTTTCCTGGGTGCTGTGCTGAAAGATAATTTGCCTGAGGGTTGAAAGACAAACCTCAGTGAGCAGTTCAGCACTTTGGCAGGTGTGAGAAGTGTCTTTTTGTTGCATTGATAATTTCAGTTCAAGGGCTCCATACCACTGAAAGGGGATGGTGTGTGTTTGGAGAGGGGTGGTGGCGGTGGTGGTTGTTTTTGATGTAGAAGTTTTCCAAGTCTGAGAACAGGAATTCAGGACCTGTGACTAGCCCGTGACCTCACAAAACTTTTAGAAGCCAATAGACCGAAGTAGAATCCCATCCCTGTTACTCACTAACCCTGGGACCTCACCCAACCCACTGAGCTTCACTGGTCTTAGGTTTTTTCCTCTGAGAGAGCTTTTCTTTTCTTTCTGTTTAAGTTCTGAAGAACCCAGGACCTTGCACAAGCAATGATTCTACTACTGACCTACACCCTCAGCACCGATTGCTTATTTGAGAAATGGATATCATCATGCCTTCTTAGCAAGGTTAAATGATGGTTAGTAGATGTCTGGGGTAACAGAACCTTGGATTGGGAAGTGTATACTGATGTCTATATCCCCGTTAAAGGACTGCCTTACGGAGCCTGGTGTACTTAAATGGTATCTAGGAGGGGTGATGGGCAGTGTGCTTTTAACATGGTATTCACTTCCCAGGTTCCCTGAAGATAAAGAGGCGTTGCTATCCATGCTTGACTGTGGACAGACCAGGGAAGCTTGAAGGATTGAAAGGAGATGCGGACTAGACTCCAGCTACTAACCAAAGGCTCAGCTGAGAAAGCCACTGCCTAAGAGTTGAGAAATGCATGACCTGACACTGCCCTCTACTGGTTGTAAAAAAAATCCCCACTCCTCTCTTTGGTAACCAGGTTCTAGCTTGCTGAGCCCTGCCAGCCTGGTAGACAGTCTTTTCATTGCCTGTCTTGAACAGTCCTCAAGAGCCATGGCGTTGTTAGGTCTGCTCAGGACTGTACTACACACGTCGAGGATACTGACGCATACAGCTCCTGGAGGCCATGTAGGATAGCGTTGGGATTTTACTGGTTTTGACTTTGTCATCTTTCTGCGTCCCCATTCCCTCAATCCACCACCACCCTAGGCATCACTGGGCTTCACGCTCTTTCCCAGGACTTTGAATTTTTCGTTGTATTTTATCTTCTCTGAAATGCATCTGTTCTCTCCTTCCCCGTGTTCATCGCTCCTCTTGGGTCACTGGTCTCTCTTCAGCCCCCTCCGTACAGTCACTGTAGTACCATTCTGCTCTGGCTTCACATGTCTTTCTCCACAAGGCGGAATACTTTTTAAAGCAAATTCTGGATATTATCGTGAGCATGTCTGTGCCTGTCTTCATGCTGAAGGAGTCAAACCTGGCTCTACTCAACAACTCTTTAACATCATCTGACCTGTCCATATACAGCTTTTCTAATTCTTTTAAAAATGTCAGATTCTCTTTACAGACAGCTATCACCATAGGTTCTCATTATTTTTATTTTATTTTTTGCTAATACCCAGGTATTAGGTACATTTTGAGGTTCTGAGGTGAAGCAGGAAGCAAGAGAGACCAGCAAGCTGCCGAGAAAACAGTGAACAAGATGTAAACTAGTCAAATTCTGAAAGACAAATTCTGTCGTGAAGATAACAGAGCAGAGAAATTAAATGTTCCTGCTGTGGTGCACTGCTTCAGATGTCTGAGAAGTTGTCTTAAAAGACGGGGGATTGCCCTCGAGTGGCAGTGTTGAAACGCTCACTCGTGGGGATGCTACACCAGAAATCAAGTAAGGCAAAAAACATCCTTGGAGAAAAGAAGGCTGGGTGCCTTAAAGGACAAGAAGGGGAGTCAGGCAGGGGAAGGAAGCCACGGAAGTGTGTGAGAAGGTCCAAGCAGGGCTGACTGCACGCAGAGCCATTATGGATGGCCTTCTGTATATATGTTGCTTTTCTTGGTTAATGAATAAAGCTGCTTTAGCCTATGGCAGGGCAGAATATAACCAGGCTGGAAGGGATAGAAAGAGGGAGTAGGCAGAGTCAGGGAGGTGCCATTTAGCTGCCCAAGGAGACAAATGTCCGGGAACAGCCTCATGGTGGTGCGCAGACGAAGAGAAATGGGTTAATTTAGAATATAAGATGTAGTTAATAAGAAGCCTGAGTTAATAGGCCAAACAGTGTTGTAATTAATATAGTTTCTGTGTGACTATTCAGGTCTGGGCGGCCGGGAAACGAACGAGCAGCCCCCTGTTTACAATGCGGCTTTATTCTGTGTATAATGGGATGTATCTGAGGATTCTCCTTCATGAAAAATGCTGCCTGGCAGTTCTTGGGAAGGTAAAGGCTTGGCCAGGACATCGTCTTCTTCCTGGACCCTATCCTCTTAGACATGAGAGAAATTCAGCTCTCGGCTCTATCTTAACACTTGCCATCTTTAGGGTGACGCTCCGTATTTGTCCATACTCAGTTATCTGCCTCCCCTGGGGATCCCAGGATGGTTCATTTCTCACAGCAGTAAAGGCAGAAGCAGCTGCCTGACCGTCCAGGAGCCCGAAAGGTAACCTAAACTGTGTAAAAGGTGGATGGAGAACAGGGAGACCAGGTCAGGCATATGACTTGGACCAAGAGTGAACCCCGAGAGAATGAGAAGAGGTTGACTTCTGTGTGGATTCTGTCCACCCCTGTTAGGAGCAGTGAGACCCCAGATCCTGAATTTCTTGTAATCCCCTGATCTGAGTGCCTACAGCTGCTCTGAGCACGAGACCTTCAGGAGTTCCTGATGGCGGGAGAGTGGTTTCTGGTGGGTTTGGCTGGGGCGTGGCTATCTCTACATAATCTGCCCCTGAACACAATAAAGGGGGCATTCTTGGGGAACTCGAGGATGACCCGTGTCGCTGTCTCTCTGCCTGTGTTTGTGCATTTTAACCTCCAGCTCTCTTGCCCAAAGCTCGCAAATTGGGTGCCAGCGCACAGAGCGCAGACGGGGGGGGGGGGGGGGGCAATAAGACACGCCATTGTTCCCTTTAGGATTAGGGGACAACTCATACAAATGACCATGTAGTGGTCATGGACTTAATGGCAGCTATTATTTCCATAAGGGGAGAATGCAGACCTTTCCTGCTCTCTTCCTCAAACTCCTCCCTGGAGCCCATGTCAAGTGGTGGAAAAGTTCCATTTGCGCCTGCAGTCCCAGAGGGAAGCACAGGAAGAAGCAACATCTTTTAGAATGCAAGCCTACAAGTTGTCAACAGGTGGTCTAGAAACTAGGCAGGCTCTAAATGAGAAGTCTAATGATGATGAGGAAGCTTGGGATGTGCTTTCGGCTGGGGACTTTGAGGAGTCTCTCTCACAACAGAGGTGTTCTGCACCCTCACCACTAAACATAGAAGGAAGCTGTGCCACACAAGAAAAGGGACTGGGATTGGAAGAGCAGGGCAGGCACTGCAGAGGAGGGTCAGTGCTGAAGAACTCTGGCTGTTCTTCCGGAGGACCCGGGCTCAGTTCCTAGCGTCTACATGGTGACTCACAACCACCCATAACTTCAGTTCCAGGGGATCTTATGCCCTCTTCTGACTTCCCTAGACACAAGTCACATACATGGTTTGTAGACATATATGAGAGTTACACACTCAGAATTATTTATATAATTTTCCCACTAACCCTCTTGCAGTAAGCATGACTCTTATGTTCCTTTAGAATCGGTGAGCAGAAAGAAGCTCAGAGAAGTGGAGAAGTCTGCTCAAATCTTTAGGAGAACAGAGGACATTTTTCTGACATGGAAATGGGGCTTTTGAGTGGTGTGACGTCCGGCCTCTCCATGGGGCCACACAAGCAGAATTTACTCCACACTGATCTGGAAGGTGGAAGAACTTTGCCAAAGATCGGAGCACTTCCGGGAACCAACAGGGCCTGGCCACTGAGCTAAGAGGAATGGTATAAATATCTTGAGTGCTGAGAGTACTCAAGATCTGGTACTCAAGATGGGGAATAGATCATCCATAGAGTTGACTGAAACACTTTCAAGGTGACTGAAGAAGTCATGAGGGACATTATCACAGGCCTACAAAACATCAAAATTAAGAGAAAACTGTAAATACTCCACCTTGGTGGGCTCTTTTTGCCCCACAAAATCCCCTGCTTCTCCCATCACACACATTCTACCAGTCTTTCCTCATCTGGTTCTCTCTTTCTTCCTCCCATGGTCCCCTTTCTAGTGTCGTGACCTCTACCCCTCCCCCCACATACATAAAAAATAAAATGTAGGATCCACATATGAGAGAAAGCACATAGCGTTTATCTTTCTGAGTCTGGTTTACTTCTCTAATATGATGTTTCCAGATACACATATGTTCCTGCACACATACATATGTGTTCTGTGTGCCAGTTATTTCTACCTGTCACACTGATGCAGAATCACCCTGGAAAAGACTGACCTACTGAGGGATTCTCTAGATCAGGTTGCCCTGAGGGCATGGCGGTGAGAGAGGTCTTGATGCGCGGTGGGGGCTGACCCATTGTGGGCGGTACCATCTTCTGCCTTTAGGACCTGAACTCACACAAAAAGTAGAGAACATGAGCTGGTCACACATATGCATGCGTCTGTTTCTGCTCGTGCCTTCGGATGTACTGTGATTGGCTGTTTTCACATCCCAGACCTTTTTTGACATGATAAACTACAGCTTGGAGTTTCCCTAAGTCACTTTTTGTTGGGGTATTTTTTTTTATAACAAATGGCATCAGAAACGAAAGCATGACATATATGGTTCTTGCATTTATGCCTCCTATTAGTAGGAAACCAGATGTTCAGGCTGACAGTACATGATTGTGTAGGAGACACTGACTACATAGAAGTGTGTGTATTTTACATTGCCAGCCATTGAGGGTGTGGTGGGACATGCCTAGAAATCCCAGAACTTAGGAGGCAGGGACAGGAAGACTGTGACTTTGAGAATTCCCATGGGTATTCTTCTTACTCAGTAAGACTCAAAGCCTGCTGTGACCTGCTGTGACCTCTCCTCAGGTCAAGGCCTTTGAGAAACAGACACCAGGACACAGAACCCTACAAGAATCATAGGGGACAGATAAAGGGAGAAGCAAGAGTGGACAAGAACAGCCTCTCATGGGGCAAGATGTAAAATCTGTGAAGAAGAGACAAAGAAGGGAGGATGGTGGGTAAAAGGGCCCTTGCAACTCTAAGGGAATGTCAGCCAGGGTATCCTGAAGGTGGTCACCTTTCAGAGGCACCGGTCAGAACTAGATACCTGCTTTGCTCAGTGGCTGGTCACGTTTGGTCTGATGGATGTGAGTCTTTAGGATTAGCGTGATGGATCTGGGGACATCAGCAATGACTGGCAAACAAGTCTTCCTCCTGCAGCAAGAGTTCTGGACAGCACATTGTCATAGCCACCGTACTTGCCATCCCTCAGATCTCACCTCCCAATCTTCCCAGCATTCCTTTTTGCTGTAGCTGCTAGGCTCTTGGCTGTCCTTCACTGTCCCAAGGGTGTGCCTGTCTCATATCTTTTGCTTTTCCTGTTCCCTCTTTGTGACGCTTTGACTCCAGATAGCTGTGTGGTCAGCTCTCTTTCTTCCCTCAAATCTCAGCTCACAAATTTGTCTCATCAAGGCATCTCCACAGCACCCGTGGAAAAGGCTATCTCTGCTCATTCCTGCTGTCAAGGCCCATTTCTAACTTTTCCCACAGATTGGATTACTACTTGATATTACAATTCCTGTCTTTAGCATTTGATAAGATTAGAAGTTCCTTGAAACTAGACACTTAGTCCTGCTTGCTAGATCCACATACACAGGGCCTAGAAGAATAGATCTCTTGATCTGTAAAAAGCAATAGATACTTTTTGAATAAAGGAATGGTGACCACCCATTACGTAGGTATAGAAACCACTCTGAAGATATTGGCGAATGAATGAATGAATGAACAAACTGGCTAGGACATATCCAGAAGCTGGAATTCAAAGCTGAGCAAGACTTTGTATCCCCCCCGCTCCCATGGAGCCTTGCGCTCTTAAATAAAAATCGGTTATTGGCTGCTAGAATCAGTCATTTATAGGAGCAGGAGTATCTCATTACAGATCACTTATTCTACCTTTAAAGGAGCCCACACTCACAGAACATCATCTCAGGAAAGAATGTAAAAAGGAACAAACCCACTGGTCTTTCATTTTTATTCGTGCATTTATGTTTCAATTCTGGAAGCTAGGTCTGGGTTGACGTTGCGTCTTAAGCTTTTCCTAATGGTGTTTCCTTAAGAAAATATTATCTCAGGTTGGCTTCTGTGGAGTAAATTTCAAGACGTAGAAAGCAAACGTTTTCTTAAAATATCAGCCTAATTCTACTTAGTTAAATCAAATATTGTCCCAGGCTTGTGTTTTAGGCTAGGAAGGTAATTTCTCTACTATTTCCACATGCTCTCTACACCCTCAGATTTATTTCAAGTTCTAGGAACCAGGCCAGCAGCAAATGGGCTGGAAGCTGTCACCCTGAACTTGTATCTCTTCTGCCAGTCTTTAGACTGACATTATTGGGAATAACCACTCCGGGTCCACAGAGGTTCATCTCACGGAAGAGGTAAAGCGAGTTTAGAAAAAACTGCACAGGAAAAGGGTTGCCACATGGGGTGTGGTGGTGCATGTCCGTAACCCCAGCGCTAGGGAGGTTCAAGCAAAGGCATCACCATGAGTTCGAGCCCAGTCAAGGCCACAGAGTGAGACCTTGTCTCCAAAAACCCAACTAAGGGCCAGCAAGATGGCTTAGTGGGTAAAGATGCTTGCTGTAGAAGCCTGGGAAACCGAAGTCAGTCCCTGGAACGTACGTAAAGAGGAAAACTGATTTCACAGAGTATTTGGCAGGATGTGGTGTATACGCACATGCACTCACGCATGCGTGCATACACATACAGATGCCCATGCACTCGCGCATGCGCAATACAGACACATGCACTCGCGCAAGCGCACATACACACATGCACACAAACAGTAAATCATTTTAATGAAAACAAACCAAAAATACAGAAGGAAAACTGATTCTAATTGCCCCAGATGTTTGAAAATTGGGGAACAATTTAGTTTGAAGAAAAAGTGGTTCTCATGAGAAAAGATTTAGAAAACTTCATCGGTAAGTTCACAGGTGGAAGAGTGTTTTAAAATAAAGATTCCGGAAGTCCACAACTGTGAAGCTAAACATTCATCTCCTAGTCCCATGAACAAAGCAAAAATTTGCCTTTTACTTGTGTCTCTCTGTGATGAAGACGCTCTCCTTGCCATGCAGACAGAGGTCAGACCCTGGCCTTATAGACACGGCCACTTTAAATTGAATAGAAACGGAAGATTTTAGGGGGCAAAATGACAGACAGATGAGTGAGTACTGTGAGTGAGCAAATGTATTTGTCACTCTTTCAAAAGTTAACTTCCTGAACTTCCCATTTGTGATCACGTGGTCTCGGGTTGAGCTGGGACTGGGAACTGCACATCTGTGTTGTAGGAAAGCAGACGGGGGGGGGGGGGGGGGGGTGGGGGGTGGCGGGGGATACGACGAATTGTTCCCTGTGTTTGCACCAAGGGACCCTTCCATCTCCGCCCTTGCCGCACAAGCACGGCTCTAAGTGGGGGTAATTCTACCGTGAACTGGGGTTGGTGATAGCGGAGATCATTTGATATTTCCCAAAACAGGATTCAACTTTGTTCCCCAGGGAAAGTGATAATGAAGGATATGGTTTTAAATAGAAAATTTTGGCCTACGTTTCTAACCCCACAAACCCTAACGTAAGCCAGAACTTTCCCCCTCTTTTCTTAAATTATAACTTGAGTTTTAAATAGAAGAAGGGGCACTCAAACTAAATTTATGTCTTGAAAAGTAAATGTTCAGCCATGGGGGTTTATTTGCTGAGGTTCCTGCTCAGTGCTCAGTGTAGTGACAGACGTGAAGAGGGTATGTTCACAGGGTTGAAAAGTAACCTTTTATTGACATGAGCAAAAGTCACAAATTTCTAGAAGGAAATGGACCTGAAAGGACCAAAACAAAAAAGACCTTGGCAGTAGCCTTTGAATATTCTCCTTGGACTCCACCCCCCCCATTGGCTTAGGAAACAAACATGCATCCAAAATGGCCATATTTTAGAAAACAAAATTTGCGTAGCTCCACGCCCAGACAAGAGCCCCTGTCTCTTGCTTCTATCCCATCATGGCTCTCGTCACAAGAACTTCCTCAGGGGGCAAAGAAGCAACCCATTTGAAGTCCTTGATTACATGTGAAGGTGGGTAGAGGGGGGTAAGAGGGGCTAAGTCACTGGATTTGGCAGCCAACTGAGAGATTATAAAATAGGGCTAAGGAAAACACTAGGCAATCTTGTTTTGGCAGAAGTACTGGCTTTTCATTTTACGTTATTAAAAATTTCATATTCTCCCATTGACCACGAGCCACCTGGAAGTAGGAGCTGAGCTAACAGAGTACAGGTCTACCTCACACCGTGTTCCCTCGGGGAACTGCTAGTTCTGCGGGCTTTCCCAGACTCTGGGTTTCAGATGGCTTAAACTCCCTGAAGTGAAAAACCTCTTGGGTGAAATGGAAGAGTTGGTTGAAAGCTTTGGAGCACTGGGCCACTCACCAATCTGGAGTTTTCTATAAAGGTAAACTGTGGGGCTTCCAAGCCTTGCTGTTTATGACATCTGAAAGAGTTAGCAAAACACTGAATTACATCGATTCCTGCTTTAAGATCTCAGAATGCATCCAGGGTTGAGTGTGGGCTGGCGCTGGGGAGAAGGCAAAGAGAATGACACACTGGGTGGGGTGGCCTTTTGCCACATTCCTTTGGACTTTCCTTCAGCTGACATGATCACCTTAGTGGATAGGTAACAAGACCTTTCTTTCCCCTAGTGTGTGAGGGAAAAAAACAGCAGAAAAAGAAACTATTTGGGGGTAAAGCAGTTCCAAATGACTTTAAAATGAAAGAAGGGACCGACAAACTGCAGCTGGAAAAGGGATTTGCTACAAGGCTAGTTGCCTGGGTTCAAGCCCCAGGACCCATGCAATGAGAGGAGAGAAGGGAGTCCTAATCACACACACACACACACACACACACACACACAAACACAATAAATAAATAGATGCGGTTTTTAAGCAAAGAAACTTTATTTTTTTGAGTTTCTACAAAGTATCAGAGAGCATGAGGCAGGCCGAGTGGGAAGTGGAATGAGTTACACGCTGCCCTGATTGAGATCCTGTGCCCTCCCATGTCCCCAAGATCAAGTACAAGAAGTAACCAGCCTAAAGCTGCCTATTGGTGGTCTGGGTCAGTGTCCCAGATGCGGGCTATCAAAAGAGGCCTGTTTCAACCATTCTTCACAATTGTGCTGCCTTGGCCGTTTGGAATGAGTAGCTGAGTGTGTGCGGTTGAATCCTCCCTTTTATTCTCAACGCCAGGCACACTTATCGTTCACATTGTCCATTGAGACCCACAAAGGGGGTTTACAATGTAGGGAGCCAGGAGGTTGCTCCGTCTGGAGGAAGCTTGGATAGGCAGAGATGCTCATACTGTGTGCACAGGCAGATGCCATGTGCACAAGGCAGCTACAAGATCGCTGTCTGAGGGAAAGATGCTGAGGGCAGAATTGCCCTTCAAACCCTGTCCTTGAAAGCAGGAAGGAAGGTTTGGCATTCATTTTGCAATCAAAATCTGTTCTTGTCCAGATTAGTTCCATGTTTCTGAGGCAAACCATGAAAGCCTAGCGATTCAGTTATAGTTTGTAAGCTTCTAAAATTTCCCTAAGTTTTTCTTCTTTAATGATTTTTTTTTTCAAATTCTATGTCTCATGCTTACTTAATAGGTTCTCTCATGCTGGGGGAAACACCCAGGAATCCACCAGGATGACCCCAGCAATAGCGGAGAGGGTGCCTGAACTGGCCTTCTCCTGTAATCAGATTAGTGACTACCCTAATTGTCGTTACAGAACTTCCATCGAGGAACTGATGGGCGTTCATGCAGAGATCCACAGTCAAGCACTGGGCCAAACCTTGCGAATTCAGCTGAAGAGAGGGAGGAGGAATCATATTGGGGGGGGGGATGTCAAGATCATGATGGGGAAACCCAGAGAGACAACTGACCAGAATTCGTGGGAGTTCACAAACAACAGACCAACAGCTGGAGAAGCCTGCTTGGGACTGACCTAGGCCCTCTGCATGTGGGTGACAGTGGTGTTGCTTGGTCTGTTTGTGGGGTCCCTAGCAGTGGGATCAGAATTGGTCCCCTGCACATGAACTGACTTTTTGAAACCCAATCCCTATAGTGGGATAACTTGCTCAGCCTTGATGCAGCGGGGAGGAGATTTGTCCTGCTTCAACTTCGTGTGCCAGGTTTAGTCCCTTTCTAAGGAACAGATGGGGGCGCTGTAGAAAGGAGGGGGGCAGGAAGAAAGGAGGAAGGGGAAACTGTGGTTGGTATGTAAAATAAATAAAAAATTTATAATAAAAAAATAACTGGGAAAAAAAAGCAATAGGTTCTATAAAAGACCCAATTTCTTGCATAGCTAATTCTAGGGAACCACCAAAAATCTTATTAACATCAACTTTTATAAGAATTGTTACATTGTCCCAGTTCTAGCCTTTGGTGAGGGACCCTTAGCAGCAAGGAATTCAAACATTAAACATGTCAAAGACATAAGCAAGTGTTGGGCAGTAAATTCCACCAAGGGCAGTGAAGGGTCAGTCAAGTCGTCCTAGTCGGTGAGCTTTGTGAAACAGAGCCTTCAAGACACTTGGCATCACCAGCACGGAGTGTGGTACGCAGTCTGGAAATCCTGTACCCTGCTTGCAACACAGGAAGACAATCAGAGGATACAGCCTGTCCATTGTCTTCTAAGATTGACTGACCCACGGGAAGTGGTGTGGTAAAAATGCAAAGCGTCAGAGGGGTGGTGATGTCCTCTGTGCCGACTCTGATGCACTCGCTTCTGCCTATAGATATCAGACAAGCCATGTGTCTTCTCTAGAGCTGCTTTATCCTCCATCAGGACCCCATGTAACTTCCCGGATGCCTATGAGGACCAAGACTAGAAGAACTACCTGTTTTTATTGATAGAAAACATGTTCTCATATGCAAAAATGCTAAGGAATCTGTACTAATATTTGAATTAATTGAAAAATCCATGAAGGTAGCAGGACACAGCGTCTGCACTAGATCACTTGTGTTCTGTATACTGAGAAATGGAATTAGGAAGCTAATTCCATACACAACATCCAAAGAGTAAAATATATGAGCATTTTTAATGCAGAAAATACAAGACTAATAGGATGAGAACCCCAGTATTGTTGCTGGAAACCTGAAAGAAATGGAAGGACGTTCCATGTTCATGAATCAGTAGATTTAAGATACCCTCCCAACTGATACAAACTCAATACAACTCCTATTAGAATTCTGATTGGCATGGTTTTTCTTTTTCTTTTCTTAGGGGGGGCAATAAACTGACAAGCTCATTCTAAACTCATATGAAAACTTGGAACAGTCAAAAAAACTTGAAAAAAATAACAAAATTAGAAGACTTACAGATATTGCTCTTAAAACCAACTGCAAAACTATGTGGCAGTCATAATCATAATGACATCACCGTTACATAAGAATATATATACATGTACGCAAGTGGAATAAAATTGAGAACCTAGCAGCAAACTCTAACAGTTATGTTCACCTTTGGGCAAAGACTATTTTGCAAAATCAGTAGAAAAAGAACTACCACATACTATGTTTTCTTTCTTCCTCCCCCCCCCCCTTTTTTTGTTTTTGTTTTGTTTTGTTTAAAGGGTTCACAAACCTAAATGGAGCCCTTAGAAGAATATACAGCAGATAGCTTCATGGTTTTAGATTAGACAATGACCTCTCAAATATGACAGAAAAAGTATGAATGGTGATTTAAAAAAAAAAAAACTTGATAAGACTTCATTTACATTTAGCTTGTACTTCAAGACATTCCATTGAATAGCTAAAAACAGCTCACAACCCGGGCTATAAACCATGTATCTCATAAGGAATTTATACCCAGAGTGTATGTATATATATATATATATATATATATATATATATATATATATATATATAATGAACTCCTACAACTAAAAATTTAAAAAGACAATCCAACTTTTTAAAAGGCTAAAATGATTTAAATAGACATTTTTCTGAAGTTATCAAATACCCCAAAGAGCACATGAAAATATATCCAACACCATTGGTCCTTAGGGAACTGTAAATGAAAACCGTGGTGAAATATTAATTCATCTTCCATTGAAATGGCTCAAAGAGAAATGAAGGAAGAAAGGAAGAGGGGAGAGAGGGAGGGAGGAAGGAAAGGAGGAAGGGAAGACGGGAAGAGGGGATGGAAGAAAGGGAAGGAAGGAAGGGAGGGAGGGAGGGAGGGAGGGAGGAAGGAAGGAAGGAAGGAAGGAAGGAAGGAAGGAAGGAAGGAAGGAAGGAAGGAAGGAAGGAAAAAGAAAGAAGAGGGAGGGAGGAAGAAAGGGAAGAAGGGATAATGGGAGGAAGGGAAGGAAGGAGGAAGGGAGGGAGGGAGGAAGGGAAAGAAGGTATTACTATAGGAGGAAGGAAGGACAGGAGGGAGGCATTGCTCTAGGAGGGAGGTAAAGCAGGCATCATGGCTTGCAGGACCTGCTATGAAATGAGAATGTGAGAGCTCTTGGCAGAACGAGGAATTTCAACAGAAAGAAAGGATTCTGGAGCTCACACCACAAAGAACTGATGAACGCTTCAGGGGGAAATGCCTTTACCCTGACTTGAACACCAAGCACTGTGTGGTCTTCTAGACACTTCCACTTCCGTTCTTACCTGAATCTCATCTGTGTTTCAATTTGCACACTCCGGGAATGAGAAAAGAAGCAACAGCAGCTGGGGAATGGTTAGCCATACAAGAGCACACAGCAATGATGGAGGAGGGGGGCTAGGCAAAAAGGCCAGGAATCCCCGTGCTTCTATTTGTCATCTCAGAGGAGATCCAGACTTGTCCCCAATTCAGACACCTGCACTTGGTGGGCTCACACTCTTAACCAGCTCTTGGACCCAAATCTTGACCCTGCATCTGTTCTGTTCAATAAGACAAATACACCAGACCCTTTAGAGAGCTTTCTGCATTTTACCTTTGGGGATGCTAAATGCTAAATTTACCTCTGGGAGAAACCTGGAGCAGTCTGGGATACCCAGGTAGGGGAGGCCAGGGATGGCAGGGATCTGGGGTGTGTGTCCGGGTTACTCACTACGCTAGTGAATGATTGAAGATTACAGTATTTGAGGTTTTCTCCAAAACATCGGCGTTTGTTTAAGATTTTTGCCTTCAGGCATTAAAGTGGAATGTTTTCTCAGGTCCCACTGTGAAAGCCAAGTTTAAACATACAGATGTTTTCTCACAGAAAGCCAGACATGCCATGGAACCAGAGAGTGTATTTGTTTGGTTTGTGCACAGTATCTGGAAGAAGAGAACAAGCCCCAGAAGCCCCTTCAGCAAACTCTGGGGGTGTCTCAATCACTACATCCAAAGATATAGGGACTTCAAGCCGCTGCCTCATTTTCTTGGCCCAGAATCCTTATCGTGGGCCATCAGCGTCACAGAGATACTGCAAACAGCTTTCTCTGAAGTTTGCATGAAGTAGGTCAAAGTGAAATTGTTGCAATCATAACGAAGATTGCAAAACGTCCTGGATTGGCATCCCCTGTCCTAGTTAGGATTTCTATTGCAGTGATAACTACACCAAGGTCAAAAGCAACTTGGGCAGAAGAGTTTATTTCAGCTTATGGTTCCACGTCACTGAGGAAAGTCAGGGCAGAAACCTGGAAGCAGAAGCCTGATATAGAAGCCATGAAGAATGACGTGTAATGACTTTGCTCTACATGGTTTGCTCAGACTGTTTTCCTATAGAACCCAGGACAACCTGCTTGGGGTGGGACTACCCACTTCAGTCATTAATCAAGAAAATGCCCTACAGGCTTGTACACAGGCTAATCTGGTATAGGTATTTTCTCGGTTGAGATTTCCTCTTCCCAAAGGACTCTAGGCAGTGTAGAGTTGACCTAAGACTAGCCAGC
Source organism: Chionomys nivalis (assembly GCF_950005125.1). NCBI lineage: Eukaryota > Metazoa > Chordata > Mammalia > Rodentia > Cricetidae > Chionomys > Chionomys nivalis. The sequence goes on from NC_080105.1 coordinate 30,788,105, forward strand.
ACACCCACACCCCAGGCTCACTCTGTACCTCTTAAGACTCTTCTGGGAGCTTCGCCATTAGACTTCTGACATCCACGACACCTTTAGCACACACCTGGCAGTCACTAACGCAGAGCTGACAATTCCTTCAGATGCAGGACTAGTGAGAGAGAGCGGCTTATCCAAAATCCCAGCTAACTGTGGCAAGATCAGGAAAAGAGACTTGGCTTCAAACTCCCATTCCTGAACGCTCTCTGGTCTACCGACTTGCCCCATATGGGTTACTCTAACTAGGAATGCTTTGTTGAGTGTTCAAGGCTACTCATGGCTGAAGGTAACTGGCGAGGATACCTGGTCCAGCCCATTTACAACCCATAGCACATAGGTTGTGTGTATTCTTGCTTGCATTCATTCTCATGACTACTGATCCTTCCAAAGACACCAGAGGCACTTCCTCTCAAAGACACCCAATGGGGAGTTTCTTCTTCCCAGACCAAGATACCCAAAGGATTCCAAACCACAAGTCCATTTGTAATTCAAGCACGTGCAACTGTTTTTCTCAATGTTTACTGACAAATCACTCTAAGACCTGACCATTGGAACTTCTCTCCTTGTTTTCAAAAGGGCTGAAGATATGTGTTGATTACAATTAAGAAAAGTGTCTAGCAAGAGTCAAATGTTACCCACAGTTCCTGAGCCTCAGCCCTGCCCCCAGGTTCCTGCCCATTGAGACTGTGGAGACAATGGCCCTATTCACCCAAGGAGACTCTGAAACAAGAAACAGAGGTAGGTGAAAGAAATGTTAACTTGCTGAGTCAGGTGCCCCACACACACAATTAATTTCAAGTCTGCCTTAACCCATTTTTGGGGCACAGAATTTCAGGATGAAATGGGTCCTGAGAACAGAACAGTCTAACTAAACTCCCAGAAGCCCTAGGAAAAGGCATGTGGTCCCAATCAATCAAAATTGAGCTAGAGCAAGCAAGACCAGGGCTAGATCTGCCATGGTTTGTAGACCACAAGGGCTCCATTTGGAGGAATCTTCTGGGGGGTTAAATAGGCCTGCTGTTACTGTAATCAAAATCTTTCACCACGTTTTAAGGCTTCACCCCCCACCCCACCACTCCCTCCTGCAGGGAGCGGGTTTCCAGCAAGAGCTCCCTCTTGGCTCCGTGGAGGCCAAGAGAAACATGTTTTTTGAGAAGTGGCACTTCAGTGTGGAGATGTCATTGATGGGAGCTTAAATAACGATGTGCCAGGAGACATTATTTCTTGTAAACACTTTGAACATGCTTTTTCCTCTTCAAGGCATGAGTTGGCGAGAGCTCTTTAAGGCTTCTGTTGCCCCACACTTCAGTTACCCAGTGTGCATCCAGAGGCTTCCCCGGGGCTCATTACAGAGACTGTGGTTTTACTCTGGACGGGGGAAAGAGGTTTTTAGTGTTAGATGTACATTTGTGAGAACTCTTCTCTCTCAGATGTGTGGAAAGTAGGGAGACCACGTCTTGGCCTTGGAAGCTACTCAAGCTCCTTTCCCTTTAATTCTTTCACACCTGTCCTTCAGCTGGTCAGTAACTCCTTCCTCGACGGTAGTCTTGCGACTCAAGTCTACCCCTTCGCAAAGAATGGATGTTTAGAAGCCTGTGGGGGGAAGGGGGGTGGACTCACTCACTCTATTATCCTCCCTTGGGTTTTCTAAGTCTTCCACTAGCCACACGTGCTGTTTGCAAATTTAAAATAAATTTACAAATTCCTCCCTCTGTACCCTGCTAGTCCACACCTAAACGCCAGGTGTGTTTAACCTCTCTTCTTGCCTTCTTCAGATTTGCTTCTCTTGGTCTAAGTCATGGCCCTCATTTCGCCCAACTCTTTATTGGCGTTTTTCTTTAATTATCTAACTTAAATTTAACTTCCTACTTAAAAGCCTTTTGGCTTATCTTGTAATATTTAATTCTACACCTGATTTCTCTATGAAAATGGTCAAGATCCTTGTAGCTCCCAAGGACACTCACTTCTTCCCAGGTCCAGGCACCTGTCTGCACACTGTTCAATTGAGTTATTCTGTTTTCAGCTTTAGGATATCTCTTGTTTTGGTCTGTGGTGGTTTCAATGAGAATAGTTCCCAAAGACTCACGTGTTTAAATGCTAGGTGCCCAGTCAGTAAAACTAGGATAGGATTAGTAATTGCCAGTCAGTCAGTCAGTCAGTCCCTCCCTCTCCCTCTCTTCCTCCTTCTTCCCTCCTTCCCTTCCTCCTCCCTTCCCACTGCCTGTGGATTGGGATGTAAAGCTCTCCAGTACAAGACTGACTGCTCCCCACCATGATGATTTGACCCTCTAAAACTGTAAGGAAGTCACCAATGAAATGCTTTTCTCTTATAAGAGTTGTCTTGGTTGAGGTGTCTCTTCACAATAGGACAGTAACTGAGAGAGCCTGTTCTTTCATTATTTCACTCATAAATCAATCTTCGACATGCTAGGTGTCTTTGAAATCCCCTTCTCATCTAAGCTTGTTAAATGCAGTAAGATCTACAAGTTTTTCACTGTAGCTATATCATTTTCAATGTATTTGTGGCACATTGCATTAAAGTTAAAAATAATCCCTGGCCCTCCTTATGGGAGGATTGTATAGCTCACTATTGGTATTAAGCTTGGCATTGTGATTTACATCAGTCACTGAAATGTGAGCATCTGTAATCTGTGCCACCTCTGAGCAGAAATTTCGAACACACTGCATTGTTCCACTATTTTCTCTTTCATGGAGGCATCTTGTCTCTTCTAGAAGACAATTTTATTTGGTCTAGGTTGTCCCCCTCCAATGCGTAGAAAAGCTGAAGCAGAGTTAATTCCATAAGTTCTGTTCATGACTGAAGAATAATGAATCATGTTTGTGGTACTGTTTGGATTTGCTTGTTACTGAAGCGTAACTTAGATTGACCTTACTGATAGCTTGTAAATGTGTACAGCTGTCACCATGGTAACTTAACACACACACACACACACACACACACACACACTTTCATTCTGTCTTCACAGTAAATTTTTTTGGCTAAATTTTACTTTGTCCATCCTACTGCTAATGAAGCAAGCAAACGAACAAGAGACATTAAAACCCAAGGCTGAGCAAATTCTAAAAGTCAAAATATGGCAAATCAGATTAAATTGTGTGGAGGTTTGAATGAGAATGGCCCCCTAGGCTCATATATTTTCTTGCTTATTCCCCAGTTGGTGAACTGTTTGGAAAGTATTAAAATATGTGGACTTGTTGGAGAAGGTGCATCACTGGGAATGGGCTTTGAGGTCTCAAAGGTCCATGCCAGGTCCAGACTCTCTCTGTCTCTATCTCTGTCTCTGTCTCTGTCTCTGTCTCTGTCTCTCTCTCTCTCTCTCTCTCTCTCTCTCTTCCTGCTGCCTGTGGCCAGAATGTAAAGCTCTCAGTTACTGTTCCATCACCATGCCGGCTTCCATGATGTCATGCTCCCTGCCACAACAATAATGGGGTAACCCTCTAAAACTAGAAGTAAAGTCACCAATTAAATATGTTTTTTTTTTTTAAAAAAAAATAAGAGTTGCCTTTTTCATGGTTTCTCTTCACAGGAATAGAACAGTAACTAAGACAAATTGCATTTCTGTAGCAAATCCCTCACTCTTCGCACTATACCAAGTATTACAGATATCCTTCAAAAGCACATGTTCTAGTCCCCAGTCCCTGCAGATGTGGTCTTTGTCCTAGTTTCGTTTCTGTTGCTGGGATAAAGCACCCCGACAAAAGCAACTCAGGGGAGAAAGGGTTAATTTCAGCTTGCAACTCCAGGTCACCGTCTATCATTGTGAGGAAGTCAAGGCAGGGACCCACATAGCTGCTCAAGTCACATCTCACTTAAGAGCAGAGAAAAATTAATGTGCACATGCTTATTTGCTTGCTTGCTTATACTCAGGTCAATTTTTCTTCTCTTGTACAGCCCAAGATCTACTGCCTAGGGAGTGGTGTCGCCCACAGTAGGCTGGGCCTTCCCACCTCAACTGGCATTAGGAATCAAGACAACCTCCCATAGACATGCCCACAGGTCAACTCATTGTAGACTATACCTCACTGAGATTCTCTTCCTGGATGATTTTAAATTATCCCGAGAGGACAACCGGAACATAACAGCTGTTTAAACTTTGCAAAGTTATTGTGATATCATCAGAGGAGTGTTCAGTTCCACAAGGATGGAGCCCGTATACGAAGAAAGAGAGGCAGACACAAACAGGGAGAATGCCATGCGACAGCAGAGGCAGAACTCTTAGGACCAAACAACACCAAGAATGACCGGCAATAATAGAAGCTAAGAGAAAGGCCTGTGCCAAATTTACCCTGGGACCTTCAGAGAGAGAGCATAGGCTTGCCGCCACTTTAATTTTAGATTCCTGGCCACAAAGGCTGTGAGAGGATAAACACCAGCTGATGTAAGCTGCCTTATTCAGAATCATTTTATGGAAGTCCTGGGAAACTTAAATACTACCACTGTCTTAATTCCTGGGCAGAAATTTCCAGAAACTCTCGCAAAGTAGGATGGGGAATGGATACAGCCTGTCTGAAACCCTGTAATTCTTCCAGAGACAACCAAGTGTCAGTCTTGTTCCGTTCATTTACAAGGTCATAATGGGGTAGCTGACACAGAAGAACTTTGTTTCTCAAGTTCTGGAGGCCAGAAGTCCAAGATCCAAGTTCAACAGGGTTCATTCCTCTGAGGCTTTCCCTGTGAGCTTTCCCTCGGTGGTCTCACAGGTCTTCCTCTTAGACCTGTCTGGGTTCCAATCTTCTCTTTATGCAGAGGCATAAATGATATTAGATTAGGGCTTGTTCTAATTCATTTATTTATTTATCTGAATTACCTATGCAGGAACCTTTTCTCCCACAGGCCACATTCCAGGGTGTTAGGGTAGATTTTAACTCACAAATGTCACAGTGGATACAAGTCATCTCGAGACACTATCTCATATTTATGAGTATCTAAGGACCTCCTCATGGTGCTAGAATGCACAGATTGCCCACAACAGTAGTAAGGATTGGATCCTAAGAACACAAAAATAGCCCCAAAGACTTTTGAAGTAGCCGGCTGCAGCCCTAAATCTGACAGCCAGGACTATACCAAAATAAGCCCTTCCTTCTTCTTTTCCAGTTCTCTGCATTGGTTCCTGATTCTTTGCTTTGTTCTGTGTCTTGCTGTTTCATCTCCATCCTTGGCTTTAAGAATCTTAACTACAACTAGATTCTCCTTTGGGCTGTGATAACTACTGACATTATGCTTAAATTTTCTACCCATATCACATTCTCTTTGATCCCTTCCTTTGGCACAACCCCTTCTACCAGGAAATTCTCCCTCTAGCCTTCTGGTACCTCCAACCTTACAATCAAAACTGAAGGATACATTTTGAGATCTATAGCTAGACATAAACATGCACCTACACGGCTCTCGATTGCTTTCATATTATCATGAGTTTAGTTTTTTCTCCTTATTGGGAGCATGGACTCTGGGGTTCTGAATGTTTGAGTCACTGTGATAGTGCTTCTTCACTGTAGCAAATTTTATTTGGGAAGATAGAAATAAGTACATTGGTGCTCTGGTGGAATGGAAGATAAAGGATGGAGAGTGATGGGGGGGGGTCAGTTATTCTACTTCAGATGGCTGGGAAAGATGCATCTGCTACCAGGGCTTTGAAGAAGAAGTTGGAAAAGGCTGAGGGACAGTCTTGGGACTTTGTGGGTGCAGGAAGAAGCAGGCAATTCAATGTGTCCTGAGATGGGAATACACTTGCTTTAGCAGGGTACCGAAACGACAAATATGAACCAGCCTGGGGAAGGTAAAACAGGAGCACGCTGGGACCACTTCTGTAAGGGCTTTTACTTGGAGTGACCATGGAATCTCCTCAAAGTCTTGACTGAAAAGTGACACAGACAGATGGCTGTTTCCCAAAGACTCTCTGGTTCTGTGACTATAGATCACAGGAGGCAGAAGAGCCAGAACAGGGAAGCGGTTCTAGGCAACCACAGAGGTGGTTTCCACTGGGCACTGGCAACAGAGGTGGAAGAAACACAGGCTGGGAATGTGCCCTGAAAGTGCAGCAGACTTGGGCTATGAAAGGAAAAGATCAGGAAGATGAGGAAGAGCCCGGAGAAAGGATGAACAAAGAGGAAGTAGAGAGAGCAGAGGGGGATTGCTGGCACCAGATGAACTGTCAACGACGGGGAGCAGTAGGTATGCCAAATGCTGGTCCCGGTAAGAGCCTTGAAGTAAAGAACGGAGCCTGGATCTCTAGGATAGCGCTTGTGAAAACAGAAGTTTAAGGGGCTGGTGTGAGAGAAAGGGACAAGAGGAAAAGGGTGCTCAAGTACAGAGCACTTAATAGCAGAGGTATTTAAATCTGAGAAGTTTAACATCTGGGGTTCAAGGTCTTGTGTCAATGCTGAGGTCTAGGGCGGAGAGGAGCCAATGATGTTGTCTCATTCTCCCTGGTGCTGTGGGTGAGTAGAGGTTCATGGACCTTGTGCCCTAGCCCCATAACGGCCCGAATTCTGCAAAAGCCTGTGAATGTGTGCTTTTCTCAAAATGGGACTGCTTAAGGACTTCCTACATTGATTCCCTTTGTTCCAAGTTTGGTTTTAATCTACATCAGGCATTTTCTTTAAATTGTAGGGAAGCATTTCTCGCAATGCCGTCGGCTACTCCTAGAATGCCGTGTCCTTGATATCTGGCAATAATTTATATCACATGCAATTTCTGGGAGTGTGGTCGGAAGCACACCGGCACAGAGACTAATTGGGGCAGTTCACATCCTGGTTTTTGCTTTCGTTTCCACAAAGGACTTAGAAAGCTCCATGACTCGGGCTCTCCTGCTAAGATTCTGAGGTCCTCAGAGCCACCACTCAGCCCCACCCCTCCCTGGCTTCTTATCTGCTGCTTTTCAGGGCACAGATGATCACGTCAGCACATTTTCACATCTTGGCAAAAGTTTTTAAATGAAGCTAAAATTCTAGACTGGCTTCTAGACTGGCTTACCAGTTACTGAGGGGGATGTCTGGGACACTTCAACTTCTTAGCCAGGAATTTCAAAAACTTATAAATAAGTGTTCTATTGGCCTTACTGAAACAATGTTATATCACTCCGGATAGCATTTTCTCTGACCCATGACCTGGACTGAACAGTTCACTCTACTTGCCTCCATTAATTCTATGGGAAATTACCAAGTCAATGTGAAATTGCTTGCCAAATAAACTCTCATTCTCCAGAAAGCTCCCCAGTAAAACAAACTTAAACAGAATGTGCTCTAACCACATTTAAACTGTGACTGCATTTTAACTAACATTAACTTGATCCACACACACTGAACTTCAGAAAGATTAAGGAGAAAGGCAGATACAGCAATGGAAGCCATACTTCTGCCTGTTCTCTCGTTCGTATCTAAGCTTCTCCGCTTTCTCATAGCCAGGCAGAGAGGTACATATCTGTGATTCCAATAGCAAGGAAGGGGGTTGCAGCAAGAAGATCAGGAGCTCAGAGCTAACCTGGGCTACATGGCTCAATCCCACAAAGCATGTCTTCGTGCACCTATAATTAGAAGGTAATTCTCCACTCTGTCCCTTACAGCAGGTCAGGAAACTACTTCTGGATCCTTTTTGTCTGAATCAGTCCAGCTTTCCTCACCCCTCCCTCCGACAAGCTCACACCTAAGTAGAATACCATAGCAAAATACCTCAGGCTGAGTGCCTTAAACAGTAGAAACTCATTCACAGTTTGGGAGCTAGCGGTTCACGCATAAAGAGATGCCAGACTTGGTTTCTCCTGGAGTTTCTCTCTGAACTTTGTCATAACCTTGCCTTTTCTCTACACACGCCATACACCAGGTGTCTCTTCTTCTTCCTCATTCTCCTCCTCTTCCCCCTAATTTTCCCCCTCCTCATTCTTCCTTTCCCCCATCCTTCTCCTCTTTCTCCTGCCCCCCCCCCCCCTTTGAAACATGGTTTCTCTGTGTAGCCCTGGCTGTCTTGGAACTCATCTGCTTCGAACTCATAGAGATCCACCTGCCTCTGCCTCCTTAGCACTGGCATTAAAGTCTTGGAGCTCACAACACATCGTGGTATATTTTACAGTATTAGTAGGTATCTAGTCTCTGAGTGGCTCTTTTCCTCAAGCACAGTGTTAACCTCCTTGGTGAAAACCCTTGTTTTAAGACTCTGTGATTAGGGGCTGGAGAGATGGCTCAGTGGTTAAGAGCATTGCCTGCTCTTCCAAAGGTCCTGAGTTCAATTCCCGGCAACCACATGGTGGCTCACAACCATCTGTAATGAGGTCTGGTGCCCTCTTCTGGCCTGCAGACATACAGACAGACAGAATATTGTATACATAATAAATAAATAAATAATTAAAAAAAAGACTCTGTGATTATAGCAATCAATTGATTGATCTTAATCACTATCAGAATTTTGTTCACAGACGTCCTGTTGAAAACGCCTTGGTGATGATCAGCACCGCGGCTTCTTCCTGATAGATGGGTTAGGAGAATCCCTAAAGTTGATTAAAAATAAGTTCGTTTATTTATATTCCATTGACTATCCTCAAAAATTCTGTCCCCAGGGAGTCTCAGCCATTTGTTAATGTCTATAGGAAAGCCTCTCTAGAAGGCTGTATTGATCTGGCTTTTGTTACCACTGTGAAATATCTAAGGCTGAGAGCTTTATAAAGAAAATTAGCTTTTTTGGTTTACAGTCCTGGAGGCTGAAAGTCCCGGATTGGGTAGTTCCCTTGATTTGGTCTTTCTTGAAGTCTTGATGGCACTTGGCATCATGGCAAGAGAACACGTGGAAGAAATAAATCATATCTCGCGTTAGAAATCCAGAGAACATTCAAGGACCAGGCTCAAGTGTCTATGCTAAGTCAATCTTGTGAGAACTCATGGATTCCATGAGACCTACGGTAATTTCTCTCCTGAGGGCATGTCCCTGCAGTGACCTAAGGGCTTCCTGGCAGTCTTTACCCTTGAAAGCTTCCACAGCGTTCCTCGGCATAGCTGCAATGAGGACCAAGCCTCCAGCACACAAGCCTTGTGGAACACACCACATTTAAACAATAGCCGGGGAGGGGGGCAGTCCTAACATCTCGGACTCCCAGCCACCACTCATTTCTATATCTGCACCTAGTAGCACCTACCCAGGAGGAGTCTAGACCTGGCAATTCATCTTATTTTATGCTCTGGCTGAGGATACAGAGGCTGAGGACAACAAGACAATTGGCAAAGTCCTTCCTGGAAGGGCTCCAAGTAAGTTCTTCTGACTCCAAGGTCAGCAATGTTTTCCTTCCAATAACCCATTATCCCTCATTATGTGAAATTAAAAATATCAAGGGTACACTAACCCATGCAACGGAGCAAACACAGTTTCTCATGTGAAGTCTGAGAAATCCAAACAGCCTACCTTTTGGTACCAAGTGACCTACCCCACAATTCTGTTGGCTTATAAAATGATCAAACACTTAAGTCATATGTTTAGATAGAATTCTCAATGGATAAATTCTTCTTTCTATTTAAGCACAAATGGAATCTCTCAACATCAAGTGGTATAAACCATCTAAATGTGTCCTTCAGTCAGCTACAGGACAGTGGAATGATGTAAGTGGATTTCATGGTCTGAAAATTCTTCCCCGAAACCACGGGTTTACTCCTCAGGTGCAAGATGAATCATGCCCAAAGGCGTCTGTGCATAAACACGGGTCTGGCTGGCCATGCTACATCTAGCATCGCCTCTAAAAGCAAACAGAAGGGCAGACTTTCCAATCAGATCATGTATTTTCCTGAAAATCTATAGACAGAAGGTATGTATGGCCTCTTCCTCTGGCTAGCCTTAGTGTCAAAATTAGGCTGAGATCCTTGTGTGCTTGGAGCGATAGTCTCTCCCCGTGGGATAACTTTCTCTCTTGAGAATACTGGAACACAGAACCTGAGGTTGTAGCACGCTTATGGGATCACTTAGCCCATATCCCCTAGAGACCCAGAGCCTAGAAAGAAGGTGTGTGTTTGCTTGACAGAGGTTTCATGAAAGTTCATCCTTGTGCCATGTCAGGCATGTGGCTCTGGAAAACAAAGTCCATCCACATCACTGGCTGCATGTCCGTGTGGGCTTGCAATAGGCCCTTTTGACGGGCTGGAGTCAGACTTGATAAACTGGATTTTGTTCATTCTGCACTGCGATTGAGAAAAAGCTGCACGTGGCAGCTTATGAATTGTGTCTCCCAGCAGGCACTGAAAGACAAGTGGAGAGGGGGTGGCCAGTGTGTGTGAAGCCCCCCCTGCAGAATTGACTTGGGACATACAATAACATCTATGTGTAGCCCAGAAGCCTGCAGAATGCTTCCCAGCGAGCAAGCGAGCATGGGCAAGCAGGCCCAGGGAAGGTCAGAGAAGCTTTTGTTAACTGTTTATCTTAGAGACTGGTTTGTTTGTTGGGGGGCGGGGGACAAACAAAGTGCTTGCTTGTGTGCGGCAGCCTATTTTTTTTCTCCTCCATATCTCCATTTCTAATTCTCCAAAGTATCTATTCCCTTTAATTTGTGGAGTCAGCTCAAGGTGAGTTTGTGTACACCTGGGGCAAGACAGAAATCCCAGGGTGCTCGGCCCCTTTCTGTTACCTTCCTTTATGGAATTATTTCAATAGCCGGAACACACAGCTAAAGATACCAGTCCCATGTTTTCAGACTCCTTTGGCTTTGGAGTTTTGTAAAGCTATTTAATGAGATATCAGCTCTCAGGTCTTGCTTGGTAATGTCATTTCAAAGTTCTCCCTGAGTTCAGGGCAGGTAGTGAAGTCCCGCCATGACTGCATGTTTAACCTCCCTGGATAGCTGGTTGGCAAAAGAAAACCCCAAACTTTCTGGACACCTCTTGCTGGTTTTGCAAAGTTAGATGAGCAAAACAGAAACTGGGAACCCAACTGCAGGAGCAGGAAGAGGCTGTAGGATTCATCACGCGGAGGCTCAGTTTTCTGGAATCACCTTTGGCATTCTGGCAATCCCAGACAGAGGGAGGTCATCTTTAGCCAAATCCACTTTTCCCAGATGAGCAGCTGGAATTCTATCTGTTCATTAGGGGTTTGTGCTTACTTTCTGTCATTCCCCTGTCCCTCGTTTCATAGATTGCAGGCAATCTCAATTCCACAACAAAAATAATTCGTCTCTGTATCATGTTACCTGGCCCCAAAAGGCCAAAATAGAGAGTGGCATTGCTGAAGAATACTGGAGGGTGAACTAAAATGTCCCTTCCAGCTGTCTAGAAACAAGGCTCCCTGCCTGAGAGTAACTGTCACAGTTTTCCCATTGATAAGTCAGTCTGCAAGAATCTAGGCATCAGTAAAGGCACAGAGGGACTTGGTGAGGGTTCACGGAGCCTTGTCCATCTTCTGCACCTGAACTTAGAAAATGCAATGTTATTTTTTTTTTTAATCTATGAAACAAGCAATGATAACCACTTTTAAAAATCTCCAACTTCCATCTATTGTTATGGTCATCTATTCTGTTTATAGACAATTCGAAACAGTTCCTTGGGAGGACGTTTGTGGGAAAACACAACCTTGACAAAAGGAAAGCCTTAGCTGCGACCATAGGTTCTTGCCTGTCTTTGATGCCAGAGAACAGCTGTGCCCTCCCCTCCCAGAAGTGGACGTGGTAGGTACTCACCTGTCATTAGAGTGTAGTAATTGGGATAGGAGAGGCTGGGGAAGTCCGGAGTCAAGTAATCCACTTTGACTCCCCTGCTCACAATCTCTCTGAAACCAGGCAAGGATGCCAGGACCTCCTCACTGATGTAGTCTGAGCGAAAGCCGTCCAGGAGAAACACCAGGAGCTTCCGGTGGGCAGAAGCTGGCCAGACCAGGCTGAGCCCAAACACCAGCAGGAGGGCCCCGAGCTTTACTGCCATGCTTCCAGGGGCCTGTCAGAGCCAGCTGGCACCACTGTCCCCTGTGAAGCCGGAGGATGGAGAGCCTGGAGCTGTTCTCTAGTCTAGGGGCTGGACCTTGAGCTGCTGCTCTTCCTAAGCCAACTTCACTTGTGGGATTTAAAGGAACAGCACTCAATTTTTTAAAAAACATTCCTGTTCACCCCTACCAAGTCCAGAGACTGACCCCTTCTGCATAGGCTGTGCTCTCTGACACCCTAGAATTAACACGAAGGGAGAAAGCAAAACCTCGTTGTTTTGGTGAACGGTCTATAAATATAAACATCCACGAAGAGGCGAAGTCTTGGAAGATGACAAAGTCAACACTTAAATTTGCAATTGTGCTGACCAAAGGGAGGAGCTGGGGAGAAGGGAAGTCTTTAAACTTGTGCTGCCTGATTTAAACCTTCTGACCTCTTCTCTTAATCATTCAGTACCCCCAATCTCTTAACTTAGGGTATAAACTAGAGGGTGTGAACATTTAGACGGGCTCTGATGAGCTATGAAGTCTTGTCACAGCCATAGACTTTGAAAACAAATGACTTATCTAGGTCTCTTCTGTTGATTTTTGTCTTCATATGCCCCCGAAATGCAATGCTATTGTTTTATTTTTCAGATGCAAATAAACTATTGGTGCCTAGCACTCACCTGGAGGAGGAGCTGCTAAACAGAGATGCTATGAGAGAAGCCAGGGAAGATTCTACAGCTGGATCTGAAGAGGTCAGGCCTAACGGGTTCGTCTTGGGTAGCATTGCCCACGAGGCTGAAACAGAGACGGAGGATGCGACTTTGACATGGAAGAAGAACTTGAAACAACCAACCAAGTCCAACACAGGAATAAGTAGTCAGAGGAGCCTCTCCCAGGAGGAGGGCTAGGAAGGGGAGAAGGTACAGGTCCTCAAGGAAATGACCAGAACGAAGTCCCCAGGTCATAGGAACTCTCTACAGTGGTTCTTCCGTCTGGGGCCAAACAAAACGATATGTTTAGGCAAAAGCTCATAAAATATGCGTGGGCACAGAAGCAACTTAAAAAATATTGGGGTGTGTTGGCGTTATAGGGTGGCTTGGATCCTGAGGAGCCGTGCAGGCATGGTCAGCCTGCTGTCTCCCTCATCTCCATGGCTCTGACTAGCTGCTCGCCTTCTCCCGCTTCACCGTTCCCTCGTGTTGAAAGTCAAACCTTCACACGGCACCACGGATAAAAAGAAATTAGTCAACCAGGCGGTGGTGGCGCACACCTTTAATCCCAGCACTGGGAAGGCAGAGGCCGTCGGATCTCTGTGAGTTCCAGGCCTGCCTGGTCTACAGGGAGAGTGCTAGGCCAGGCTCCAAAGCTACACAGAGGAACCCTGTCCTGAAAACAAACAAACAAAAAGGAATTAGCTATCTGACATTTCAGTTGACTCAGACAAGAATGAAACTTCATTCTTTTCTTCAATGAAAGAAAATGCTTTTATAGTTAAATTCATTTTTTTTCTTTTTAAAAATAGGAAAAGGGTAGTTTATCCTTAATGTGTATTTGTTTGGAAACACAATTTTATTCTTGCTTTGTTTTTCAAGACAGGGTTTCTCTGTGTAGCCTTGGCTGTCCTGGAACCTGCTCTGTAGATGAGGCTGGCCTTGAACTCATGAAGATCTGCCTTCCTCTGCCTCCCGAGTGCTGGGATTAAAGGTGTACACTACTACCAAATGGCTATCCAATTTTAGTCTTATCTATTTGAATAGTAATATATTGTTGCTTTACTAAATAGAAAAGATGGGAGACACGAAGGAAGGGGACGGGAGGGAAAGAATGAAGAATTGAAATGAGAAGAGCGGAGGGGAGGGGAGTGGAGGGGAAAGAAGGGAGAGAGGGAGGGAGGGAGGGAGGGAGGGAGGGAGGGAGGGAGGGAGGGAGAGAGGGAGGGAGGGAGGGAGGGAGGGAGGGAGAGAGAGAGGGAAATGTACTAATAACTGGTGAGTGCTCAGCCATGGGCATTACACATATAAAAAGAACTCCCCATGAAGAAGCCCAAGGAAGCTGCTAACTCAGCTGGACCCTGAAGCCTGAGTTTTGCTAGCTGGGCAAGTCCACATATTTGCCTTGGGGTTACCCCAGGTTAGCTCAGGAGAGAATCAGTGGTCAGACTTTGGAAATGAGCATAAAATGACTGTGACATTTCTCTGCCCTGTTAGAGAGTGGGCGAGCTCGCTGCCTAGTTTGACTTTTCACTTTGGCCTTTTTTTATCTCTGCAACATTGCTATGTTATTATTGTTAAGAATGTAACACTTAACGTTTTCTGTTTCAGCTTCTTCAGCTCCCACTAAAATATCAAGTAATTCTTCTGCTCTTGGCGACATTTACAAAACCTGGCTTTTTATAAAGAGAATTTTTATGTTTTATCAAGATAATTATGTTTCCCACTAAGCTTGTCAAATTTACACTTAGGAAATTGAGTGTATATATATATATATATATATATATATATATATATATATATATATGCTTATTAATCTACCTCACTTGTCTTTCTTTTGTCAGTCTTGGTAATATAGTTCCCAGGATTATTTATTCAATTTTCAGTTTACACACTGACTCCTTTGTAGTCCTCTTAATTTCCTCAGTGTTTGTCTTTCAATATGTTGATTTTATCTCTGCTTTGGGTCTTGTTTTACAACTGTTATTATATTATTAAGATACCAATATATTTATAAGTTCTGCCCTTTTCCAGCTAATTAACATAACCTATACCTTTATTAAAGTCTTTCTCCTTCTTTAGCTTTATTTTGTTGCTTTTATTTATGCTTCTTGAGAGCAGAATTAATTATTTGCATTATTTCTGGCTTAAGTAGTAATTTTTGTTATACTTTTTAAGTAATAATGTTTATTATTATGCTTTTTCTTGTATGAACATACCTTTTTCGGATCCAATAGGATTTCTATATAAATGTCTAATTTTCACTACAGTAAAAACATCTGACATTAATTCATTCTTTTTTTTAATATTTATTTATTTATTATGTATACAATATTCTCTCTGTATGCCTGAAGGCCAGAAGAGGGCGCCAGACCTCTTTACAGATGGTTGTGAGCCACCATGTGGTTGCTGGGAATTGAACTCAGGACCTTTGGAAGAGCAGGCAATGCTCTTAACCACTGAGCCATCTCTCCAGCCCCCATTAATTCATTCTTTAAGTGGATAACTGTCGATTTTTAACCGAGTGTTTTCTGATTATCTAGGTAGAGTTTGCCTGTTGCTATCTACTGCTTTGTGCTCAGATGATATATATACTCTGCATTAAACCTATTTTTTTGTGCTTTATTTTATATCTGGCCAAATTCTGGGGCTGCTCCAGGGATTTGGGTAAAGAAGATATATCGGCTCTGTTTACCAGGCACGGAGGTTGACACATATTTAGTTGCTCAGTATTAGAAATCCCAGCATGTGGGATAAATCTCTAGCCGTGACCTATGTCAGGGTAGCTGGCAGCTATGAGGTGCAGATGTGCCTGGTCAGGAGCACTGGGGAACGCTGATGTTCTCTTCCAAAGCCTCCAGGGTCCTGTGGCTCAGAGACTTGCTAAACTCCAAAGCTCTGCAACAGATGCTGATGCAAATATAAAGGTCTTCACATGGCCACAAGGTACTGCATTGTGCATGAGAAATGGAGTCTTAACAGACTCAAGATTTATTTTAAAATCTGTTTGTTTGCATAAGCTTATTAGCTAAGTTAGTGGTTCTCAAGATGGGGGTCAAAACCCCTGTAGGATCGAAACACCCCTACAGAGGGGTTGCCTAAGACCATCAGAAAACACAAATATTTATGATTCATAACAGCAGCACGATTACAGTTGTGAAGTAGCAATGAAATCAGTTTTATTGTTGGGGGTCAGCACAATGTAAGGAATTGCATTAAAGGTCACAGCATTAGGAGGGTTGAGAACCACTGCTCTAATTACACAACAGTTAACTTTAAATCACAACTCACTCTCTAGGACTAGTGTGTCTGACCTTCCAGGTTTTCAACAGTCATACTTAAGAAGCCAAGACTGATAGAGACGAATGGGCTGAAGAAAGAGCCCCCTCTCCACTTTTGCCAGGTGGCAGGACCTCAGAAAGACTGGTAAGTTACCTATTGTTTTTATCAGAGAGGCCATGGTGACCCAGCCATCAGACCATAGCCAGTGGATATTCTGTAAAGATCTGGGTAATCTAATTACAGAGAAAAGTATCCTCAAGGCTTCCCAGGGAAGCTGCACAGTCAGGAAGACCTTGACCCAGCCCAGATAACAGAACTAGACAGAAAAAGATTAAAGGAACCCTGGGTATCCTCGTAAGTAGGTCTTTAAGAATCATTCCTGTGCAGTCTTGACTGGCAACGAGGATGATAATGATGATGATGATGACATGATGATGATGATGATGATGTTAATTTTTGGCTACCTACATGATCTTAAATACTAAGGAGGAACATATAACCAAAAAGTAAATTATTTAGTTGTGTAACAAAACAAATTTCTACCAACCCTTACTAGGACATTCATCCCAAACCTGTTCAATTAAGGGCCCTGGTTCCTCCCCTAAAGACCTACAAAGGTAATCCATGTACCCCACTATCTATCAGACCCTAGGGAATTAATGTCATCATTTGCTTTCTGTTGCTGTGATAAAACATCAACCAAAGCAACTCATGGAGGGAAGGGTTTACTTGGCTTACAGATTACAGCCATCTCATCAAGGAAAGTCAAAACAGGAACCTGGAGAGGAACCTGGAGGCAGGAACTGAAGCATAGACCATAGAGGAGTGGTTCTCAACCTTCTGTGACCCCTTTGGGGGTCACAGATCAGATAGTCTGCATAGCGTACATTTACATTGCAATTTATAGTAGCTGCAAAATTATAGTTATGAAGTAACAACAAAGACAATCTTATGGCTGGGGGTCTCCACCACATGAGGAACTGTATTGCAGGGTCATAGCATCAGGAAGGCTGAGAACCGCTGCCATACAGGAATGCTGCTTGCTGCCTTCTCCCTCACAGTATCTCAGCTTGCTCTCTTATACATCCCAGGACCACCTGTCTAGAACTGACACCACCCACACTGGGCTTGACCCTCCCACATTGATCATTAATCAAGAAAATGTCTTCCAGGCTTGCCTGCAGGTCAATCTGCAATTCCCCAGTTGGGCTTCCCTCTTTCCAAGTGATTCCAGTTTATGTCAAGTTGACAAAGATCAACCAGACCAATTACTAACTGGGTTCATCTGTCCAAAATAAAAACCTAACATTCCAGAAAATGCTTGCAGTAAAATAGAAGAGAATACATTAAGACCTTACATTTTCTTTTCAGAAAAGGACCCAAGAGAGAGCCTCAGATAAGTAAATCTAAACCCATGGTCCACATGGCTTCTGATTCTGGCTTTTGGAATCATTCCACTGGGGTGTTAGCTGGTAACACTAATACCTTACCTTTGACCCAGCAGGCAAATCTGGGATCCAACTGAGAGAACCATTTTTTTCCCCTAACAGTCCTTCCCATCCAGAAATCACCCAAGACAGGACCGGATTTGAGAGACACAAGTCTGCCTTTTTATCTACACAAATTGTGGAGGACTACCCATTTCAGGCCCTGTCACTGCAGACATGTCTCTGCCTACTCCTAGAGAGAGCAGTGTGGGCCACGTTGCTACAATTCCTGGATAAGGTGTTGGGATATTTAGAGTACATTAAATCCGCCCCCTGCCCCCAGGAAGGGGAGGCTTCCAGATATGAAAGTGGAGATCTTTCCCTCCTGATCTCTCATTGGAATTCAATTTGGAAATTCAACCTCAAATATTTGGGACATAGATTGGTTCTAATTCTGAACATGAACTTTCTTTAAAAGTGGGGGAGGTGGGTAGGGGACTTGGAGCTGAAGAAGTGGCTCAGTGGTTAAGTGCACTGACTTTTAAACCAGTGTAGTAAACCAGCATAGAGACAGAAAAAAATAGTATAAAACTCACCTCAAATGTAGGCTAGCACACTGAACCCTCTTATCCTTGAGTGCTCCACCAGAATGTTCTTTGGCCATACCCACTCTCAACTGCTTCTGGTTTGATTGACAGCCCTCACATAGCTATCCACAGCCATCTGTAACTCCAGTCCTAAGCATCTGATTCCTCGCTCTGGCCTCCATGGGCATCACACAATCATGGTGCATGGATATACATATAGGTGAAACACTCATTATGTATAAACTAATAAAAACATCTTTTAGAAAGGGTCTTACTTTGTGTGTTGTTTCCAATATACAAAAGCAAGGAAGTATTTCCTTTAGAGAAAATCGTGTGTAGATATTCCTCGATTTATGACAGTGTTATATTCCAAAACTCCGAACCTATGAGGCAGAAGTATCAAAGGTTGAAAATTCAATCAGAACTTTAGACCTACTAAACACGGCTTAGCACCACAGTGCCCCACAGAGTATCATTACATCACATCAGTGATCACAGAGTGTCTGCCACCCTGCTTCGGCTTCCCATCAGCTCTTTAGTCTTTGTGAAGGACTGTTGAAAGAATTTAGATGAGACACACAGAACACAGTATAGAAGATACGCTGGGTTTGTTATAAAATGAAGTACTCACACATAGAACACAGTATAGAAGATACGCTGGGTTTGTTATAAAATGAAGTACTCACACATAGAACACAGTATAGAAGATACGCTGGGTTTGTTATAAAATGAAGTACTCACACATAGAACACAGTATAGAAGATACGCTGGGTTTGTTATAAAATGAAGTACTCACACATAGAACACAGTATAGAAGATACGCTGGGTTTGTTATAAAATGAAGTACTCACACATAGAACACAGTATAGAAGATACGCTGGGTTTGTTATAAAATGAAGTACTCACACATAGAACACAGTATAGAAGATATGTTGGATTTGTTATAAAATGAAGTACTCACACATAGAACACAGTATAGAAGATATGCTGGGTTTGTTATAAAATGAAGTACTCACACATAGAACACAGTATAGAAGATATGTTGGATTTGTTATAAAATGAAGTACTCACAAGGGCTGAGAGTAGGCAATGGCAAAATGAACCCTTATACAGGGCACGCTCTCAGGGCTGAGAGGGGGTGTGACCACAGAACATTCTGGTAGAGCACTCTGGTAGTCTGAATGTAACTGGCCCCCATAAGTTCAAAGAGAGTGGCACTATTAGGAGGTGTGGCTTCATTGGAGTGCTGTGGCCTTGAAGGAAGTGTTTCACTTGCGGTGTGGGCTTTGAGGTCTCCTTTGCTCAAACTACACTCAGTGTGACACTCAGACTCCTTCCTGTTGCCTGAAGAACAAGCTGTAGAACTCTCACCTACCTCCCTAGCACCTTGTCAGCCTGCATGCCACCATGCTTCAGCCATGACAATAATGAACTAAACCTCTGAACTGTAAGTGAGTCTCTATTAGTTGCCATGGTCATGGTGTCTCTTCACAGCAACAGAAACCCTAAGACAAGGACTCTTTCAAAAGGACAAGAGAGGACAATGACTGATAAGGTCATTGTGTTAGGCTACATTTTAGGAAGGCCTCACACTATTTCCAGTCTCTATGCCAGTTTCTACAGGGGCATTTTCCTGTGCAAATGGTTAACAAACTCTTTTTGAATTAACTCTTAAGGGGAAGTCTATCAGAAAGCCTCTGCATAAATAGAAATCTTATAAGGAAACAATATTTAGTTATTGATGACCTTTCGGCAGCCCATATATATGCTTCCACTCCGGGTCACAGATCCGACTCAGATCCTGTTCTTTGGATCAGCAACCAGAGTCCTACAACATCAGTTCCTGGTTTGACAGGCAGCTGTTCATGAGGGAGGAGACCATCCCTAATGACCGTGGAGTCTGCTAATACCTAACCAGCTATGTAACACCAAGAGCACATGGCTGATTCCCAGCTTTGAGCACCACACAGCATAATGCTGACGTGGGAGAAGAGCAGACGCAGAGTTCAGTTTCCAGGGGGTTCATATCACTCAGACAATCGTATGTCAACACTGAACAATGAAAAGACAGCAAAGCTCTATAAGGAAAAAAAATCATAGATTCGCCTCTACTGGAACTGGAGTCATTGGAGCTGGGGAGAATGAGATAGATAGACAGACAGACACATGCATATATATACACACACACATATATATATATATATACATATACACACAATAAATATATATGTACACATTCTCACAAACATGAACGTGTACATGTGCATACACACCCACACAAAGAGAGAGAAAGAGAGAGAGAGAAAGAGATAGAGAGAGAGAGAAAGAGAGAGAGAGAGTGCTCAAAAAACTTGAAAAAGAAAGCATTAGGGAAAATTTTCTCAGTAAATCCAAGTGACTGCCAAAGGTTATTTAATCATATTACAACAAGCCAATTTCTTAGTTTTGGTAACAGTACTAGGTTTCATTATAGTGATAAAAATGCAGTTTATGGGAACTATCTACATTGTGCTGAAAAATCCTTCAGGAAATCTAAAATTTTTTCAAAATACACAGGTTTTTTGTTTTGTTTTATCTTGTTTTTAATTGTGATTAGAATCCTGGTCGACAGTAGGAGGTCGCAGGGAGGATAAAAGTGTCTTTGAAAATACCAAACAATAGAGTAACAACTGCCCATTGTTTAGAAGCTAGGAGGGAAGGCTTTCTCAAAATGTATCTAGCCAGCTACCTTATGAACCAAATCTGCAATTACTTGCTTCTTGTCATAGCAAAGTGTCTTACGTGTCCTCGCTAAGGCAGGAGGAGATTGTCTGTAGTATCCAGACAGTTTATAATTATTAACCCAAAGCAAGCAAAGCAACACACTCAAATTTGTTAAAGGAACCCATGGAAAGCATAGTTCGTCACTCAAAAATATGAGCGCCGTTTTTCATAGGAGTTTTGTTCACCCACTTGCCCAGGGAAGATTAGTCACTACCCTTGCCTGATGTCTCACACTGACACTGGCAAATGCTCAGCCAGTTTTAACAGATCGTGTTGATTCTCAGAGCTAGAATATGGCTCATTGATATTCCTTCCTGTGGAATAAAGTCTATTTAAAATTAAAATGCAATGTCCGTAATGTAATACTGGAGCAATCACAGCTAATCACATCAGTTATACCTGAAAAATAGAAGGCGATATGTACAAAAATTAGACAGAGAGGATTAGCACCTCGGATAGACTATATGGTGAATACTGAAATATCAGTAAAGAAAAAAATATGAAGGAAATGGCAGGAGACGTGAAGAGCCAAGTAGCAGAGCAAGAACAGCAAATGGCTAGGAAAGTTACCAAACAAATGTTCAGTCTCGCGGTAATGAGGAAAATGAAGCATCAAGTACAGACTTACCATTCTGCTTTCTGTCAGGTTGGGACAAGAGGCTCTTAGGTGATCCTGGCAGGATTATGGAGCATCTGAAAAATGAGTAGCATCAGCTGGTAAGTTTCGGGCACTCGGTCCCCTCCTAGTACTTCCGCTCCTGGGAACGTTCCTAGGAGCAGCGTAGACCCCACTCAGCAGCCCTGAGGACCAGTCAGCGCTCTTCCGCCGTTCAGCACGCACCTTGGTTGTGCTCATTGACTTCCTTCTGTGCTTCCGTTTCCCTGTTTGTAAAATGAGTAAAACGAGGGTCTTGCCTGTCATGGAACTCGCTCATGTAGACCACGCTGGCCTCAAACTCACAAGAGATCCGCCTGCCTCTGCCTCCCAAGTACTGGGATTAAAGGTGTGCGCCACCAATGCCTGGCCCAGAGTGGATAATTTTTATGTAAAGAAAATCCTCAATATGTGGTGTCTGTTCGAGTTTCATTGTAGGACAAAAGAAGCTCAGGGGAGAAAAGGATGTAAGGGGCTTACACTTCGGGGTCACAGTCCATTATTGGGGGAATCAGGACAGGAAGCCGGGCGGGAGCTTGAAGCAGAAACCACAGAGCCTATGCTGCTTGGCTTCCTTGTAAAACCCAGAGCCACTGCACAGGCAATGCTACCTCTCACAGTGATGGAGGGGGGCTCCTATGTCAATCAACAACCAAGACAAACCCTTACACATGTGACCTAGTCAGTCACTCCATTGAAACTCCTTTCTCAAGCCACTCTAGGCTATATCTTGCTGTCAGTTAAAGCTAACTCGTACAGCATTCAGATGATTGACATTACTCATGGGGCAAGTGAAAGCAACCTCCCAGTGCCTAGATTTTCCTGATGTTTCAGGTCCCATCCCCCTGCCCCACTTGAGGAGGGATTTATATCCTGCACACCTGAATGAATTTGCTAAACTCCAGCAGACACATTCCGCTATGCCCTAGGGACATTCAGGTTGGCTTCCTTGCACATGGAGACAGGTCCCTAGGTATTCATTTCAGCAGCATTTGCTAAGATAAAATATTAGAAACAATTCTAAATATTGATTAACAAGAGTATGCATCATTGATAGGTGTCATGCATGTTCAAATAGTAGAAATTGTATAACTCTTTAAAAATAAATTAGATAAATATTTAGATTTTGGTTGAGCTCAGGGACACCATCCAGTGATATAAAACCAGTTACAGCTGGATGCATGTAGCACACATGTTAATATACAAGTGTACAATAACACTCTACAGTGACATCAAACGTGCAAGGGAAAGCCAACAAGGCACTGCATCTTTGAATATAATGTTCTACTTGTCTAAAAAGTTGACAATCTATTACAATTCCGCACACCCAAAGGTTGGCTTATGGATGCTATTTGTATTAAGCCTTTTGTAGGCCAGACACTATTATAACATTTTTTTAAAAATCAGCAGGTTTTGGTGATTAATTGAACATGTGGGTGGTGAGGGAGAGGGAAGGCCGTTGGATGACTCCCAAGGTTCTGCCTTAGATGACAGAATAGAGCTATTTGTCAAGATCTGGTCTGTAGGGAAATTGCCATCTTTAAGCGTTCACCCCATCACATAAATCAGAAAAGGAAGGGATGTTAAGTTAATTTAAACCATGATCCAAGGTAACAAAGGAACTCTATCTTCTGCATAGACAGAAGGAGATGATCTGAGCATGAGAGAGAAGAGCAAGCCGTCCTGAATCCCACCTCAAGCTCTCTGATACAAATGACCCCATGTTCTTCCTCTATGTCTTCACTGGATAAATAGATAAACCATATATTTATAGATACAGAGAAAATATTAATTGATGGGTAGTTACAAATTATAAAAAAAGTTGAAGTGTTAAAAAATGTTTAAAAAATCAACCAACATGCTAATTCTTCTTTCTTAGGAGAAGTGGGGGCAACGTTTGTCAAATGAGTATGAGTTTACATTTAAACTGTAAAATAGGAAGGGTGACAGAGAGCAATGTGTTGACTTAAAAGACCTTGACGGGAGAACTGCATGTCTTGGTTGTAGCAGAGTGAGATGATCTGATTTGAAGAAGGGACATAATTAGCAGCTGTAAACTCTAACCAGAGGCCCCCCTTCTCCTCCAGCAGAGAAAAAGCTGAGCTTCAAAGAGGCGGAGAAGTGTGCCCTGGGAACAGAAGGGAAGCTGGCGGACTCCTCAACCTCCCTCGACAGTCTTCTTCCAGATTTCTGATTTATTCCATCTCTCTCTCTCCTACCACCTTCTATTGTTTATTGCTGGTAATAGGTCTATTCTTTGTTCTTAGTGGCTTAGGGATATATCCTTTATTTGAGAGTTTTGAGGTCACTGTGCTTCAGAATGGAAGTATTTTTCCGATCCGAGAAAGGCATTTTACAGAAGCAGATGTAAAAGAGTCTGAGACATCACCAGGTCACCAAGTCTGTTAATTTTAACTAGTGGCTATTAATAACAGTCATTAAAATCAAGACCTTTGTTATTGCAATATTTTTTAGGGTCTAAAGATCAAACATTTTTAAGAGTGTTTTTTAGGAAGCTAATCATATATTTGACAAAAGTGTGTGTGTGTGTGTGTGCGTGTGTGTGTGTGTGTGAATGAGATAATTTGGTGTCATAAATAAAATAAAAGCATGGCGAGTATATGCCCCTTAGTTGGTACAGGTAAAATCAGAGTTTCCTGTCAAATAAATGACTAAACATTGACTTCAGATGTTTGCTGTGTTTTGAAATGTTAGGTTTTAGAACACAGAAAGTTTTAGATTGACAGGAAGCCAAACAAGGTACTAGAGATTTCCTATATGGCCCCGGATGCCACATGCAGAGCCTCGCCCACTCTTGGCCTCCCTCATTGGTGTACATTGGTACATCCCATTGTCACATAGGTGGTCATTGTTAACATCCAGTTTCACTCTTGGTATAGTTTCTGTTAGTCTGAAAACAATGTATGCTAAGTGTGCATTCCTCTAAAAGTCATGTATGTTCAATATGTTTGCACCCCTCCCCCCAGGAAAGCCCTTACCTCTACTGATCAGCTTACTGTCTTGGAAGTTTTACAGTGATTGACTTCATTCACGTGGTCATGTTGGTCACATACATCCTTCCACGTCTTTTTACAGCCTCATACTTCACCTCTTTTCAACACAGAAAATCTCACTATCTTGACAGCACAGCTTATGTGTCTCTTCACATAGTGAAGGACATCTTGGTTGCTTCTAAGTTTTAGTAACTATGAATGAAACTTCCCTACACATCCACTCAGAGGCTTGCGTATAGATGTGAGTTTTTCTCTCCTTTGGTGAGATGCCCAGGTCTGGATTTGCTGTACTGAATGATAAGAATCTGTCTTCCAAATGGCTATGCCATTCTGCCTTCATGGCAGAAATGAATGTGATTCCCTGAGGCCCAGAGCTCACCGAGATTTGGTAGTAGCATCTCACTGCTGTCTCAACTTGTATTTCCCTTACTTCACAATGGGCAGCCTCTTTTCTCATGCTTGCTTATCCATAACATTTTCTTTGGTGAAATGTCTGCTGAGGTCTTTGGCCCATGCCTTAATAGTTTGCTTGCCTTCTTTCTTGAAAGGAAGATTTATTTACTTCTTATCTTATGTGTATGAGTGTTTGCCTGCATGTGCACCACAGGGCTGGCTTGACTTGTGCTCTCAGTGGCCAGAAGAAGATGTCAGATCCTCTGGATCAGGAATTCTAGCTAGGGTCACTCTGTTACCCACTGAACCTGTCTTCCAGACTCACTGTATTCCTTATTAGCTGTTCAACTTCTGGAGCTAATTATCCTTCACAGAACTTTCTCCTCCTCCTCCTCCTCCTCCTCCTCCTCCTCCTCCTCCTCCTCCTCCTCCTCCTCTTCTTCTTCTTCTTCTTCTTCTTCTCTCCCCTTCTCTTTTTCTCTCTTCCTCATCCTCCTCTTTTTTTTTGACACAGGGTCTTATGTACCAGTCTGTTGTAGCTAAGGTTGGCTTCACGCTCCCTATCCTCCTTCCTCCACCTCCCAAGCTCTAGGATTACACTAATGAGACAACCACACCCAACTCTTTCTCTGGAAACTATTATACTAGAGTTCACATGAATATCATATTAGTTTAGCTTGTGGGAGGCAAGCTCTCACTGCAGAAGTTTTATGCTTTAAAGTATACTGTGTCTGGAGCAAATCTCTAATAGAGGAAAACACACCCTCATTTCTCTTCCAACGACACATAATTGTGTCAGCATTTAGCAAGCAGTTGCCTTTGTTTCAGCTTGTGGCATAGTACCTGTGACTGTGTGGAATCTTCAGGATCTTGTTTTCTTATAGTGTAATTCTTGACAACATAGTGGGATTTCTTTTCACACAATGCTCCTATACAGAGGAAAAAATAAAAAATAATAAAAAACAGATGTTTTATTTTTTAAGTATTAAGGCAATGGCTAAGATATTATAAAAACACACACAACATACACATAGCACTCATTCACAAAATAAATACATTTTAAATGCTGTTTTAACATATGAAAAGCAAAGGAGCTGAAGAGATGGCTCCACAGGTAAAGGCAACTTCCACCAAGTCCAGCAACCTCAGTTATTCCTGGATCTGTGTTGTGGGAGGAGAGAACTGACTCCCAGAACTGTCCTCTGACCTCCACATGTGTGCTGTAATACGTGTATCTCCTACATGCACACAAAATAAATAATAGCATGTAATTTTCTAATAAATAAGCAAATAATCAGAAACTGACCCTAAACAGCAGAGGCGCCGCTATGGGAAGATGCTCCCTGGGGAAATTAACAAGTACTGTTTTCTGAGCTTTGCATGGGGCGGGGAGTGGCAATTAGTTCCTCTGTTGTCTGCCTGTGGAGCAGCCCTGGATACCATTCTTAAGCACGGATAGCATTTGGGGCTACCCGAACCCGCCCCCAACACACACACACACACACACACACACACAAAATCTACCTCAATTCTTCAGAGCTGTCTCCCTCTAGTGGCCAAAGAGTTTTCACGTTATTCGTTTAACCATGCAATGGACCCTAAAGGACAGAAACGCATTGCAGTTTTGTGGGAACTCTGTCTCTCTAATACAGGAATGGGAGCATAGCACTGAGCTTTATGTTTCCTCACCATAAATCCCGGAAGGGAAACGTCGGCTTCAAAGGGGTCACGTGAAGACGGATGTGATTAATCAATCAAACAAGAGTGTTGGTGTGTCTCCTCACACACTCTATGTCACTCACTAACATTGACCGTCACACAGACTTTAAATGCCAAGTGCTATATCATGAATCCTGGTTACCATTGAGAGTTCTAATTAAGAACCTTCAAGTCGGGGTTGGAGCGATGGCTCAGAGGTTAAGAGCACCAGTTGCTCCTCCAGGGGACCCAGGTTCAACTCCCAGCACCCATATGTCTGTAACAGCTGTCTCTAACTCCAGTGCCGGGGCTTCTGACACCCTCACACAGACGTACATGCAGACAAAACAACAATGCACATAAAAAATAAAAGGAAAAATAATAAAAATAATAGTAAAATAAGAAAAAAACCTTTAAGTTTTCCGAAGTCGAGACTGTAGGGGCCCCCGACCACATACCCATGTGCTAATCCCTAGACTCGGTTCCAAGCAGATCACATGACAGATAGAATTAAAGTAGATAGTGGAGATAAAGCTGTGGGGTTTCTTCTGAACTATGGAGGAGTAATTACCAAGGTAAAACTGCCAGGGCCTTATGGGCAGAGAGGGGAGCAGTAGAGGAGAGAGAGTAACACAATGTAGAGAGCTGAGAGAAACGGAATCGGCACTGCTGGCTTGAGCCGGAAGGAAAAGTCCCATGGGCTAAGAACCACGCAGCTCTGCAAGCGGACAGACAGGGAAAGTAGATTCCTGCCTAGACCCTCCTACCATCACCCAGCTGCAGCCACAGGAAGCCCATTGCAGACTTCTCATGTCTGGAGCCATAAAATAAAAACCGATCTGAGTTGCCAGAAGCCGCTTGACCTGTGGTGGTTCGTTAGATGCAGTAGGATACTGTTCTGTGCCCTAATTGCTATCCTGGGGAAAATTAGTTTGCTCAGGCTTTGTATTTATTCTTCTCCTCCCCCACACCCACGTGTATGTGAATATGGTGTGTGTGTGTGAACGTATGTATGTATGTATGTATGTTTTTGCATGACTATGGGCACCATGCACATGTACTATTCTGGGCATGTGTGTGCATGTGTGTGTGTGTGAAGTCACCTCCGTTTTCTTTTGAGTCTTTTGCAGAGGGTCTGGTTGAAATTTGCTCTTTGCCTCATCAATAAGTTGCTTTTGCTTACCACGTTCCCGGCTTAAAACTAATGTGGAAAAGTTTACTCAAGGGCTTGATTCAACTGCATCTGTTTCTATGGAAACCCAGGCTGCTATAGAGATGTGAGTCTATATTTCTACTTCCCCACCCACCTTTCATTAGCGATTTGAAAAGAGCTTTTTGGCATCTCTGTGTATTAACCTTTGGCTGGCAGACTTGTGTGGACAGCGGAGTAGCCATGTGCAAGGAATTCACAAAGGATCAAATCTAGAACAGTCTTTCGGTATGAGGTGATTCCTACACACAGAAGCCTATGTGCCTTAACGACAAACTTCTATTATCTAAGGAAGGTCAAGGGTGCCAAAGGAAGGCCCTCCAG
Source organism: Chionomys nivalis (assembly GCF_950005125.1). Classification (NCBI taxonomy): domain Eukaryota; kingdom Metazoa; phylum Chordata; class Mammalia; order Rodentia; family Cricetidae; genus Chionomys; species Chionomys nivalis. Next base: position 30,816,082 of record NC_080105.1, read on the forward strand.
CTCAGGGAGGAGACACATCCTGAGTTTGCACTCAAGCTCCGCAGTAAGGCTGTGATTGATTACTGGTGACTGCCACAGACTCGGAGGCTGCAGGCACAAGGCTGTTCCTGAGTCAGACTCTACTGTCTACTTCAGAACAAAGGCACACATTCAGTCTCTTCTGCTTGGACTCCTGAGAGCTCATCAGGTAAGGCTACTGCTGCCTCAAAAGTTCACGTGTTAACAATTGAATTCTCAATTCCTCTGCTAAGACAATTTGTGACGTGGGATTCCCCTCTGTATGCTGTGAATACCACTGGTCAACAAAGACGCTGCTTTGGGCCCATTGCAGCACAGAATAGGGCAAGGCAAGAATTCTAAACAGATAGAGGAGGAAAGAGTAGGCGGAGTCAGAGAGATGCCATGTATCCACTGGAGGAGAAAGACACCCATGGGAGCCCATCAGAATCTTGCCAGTAGGCCACGACCTTGTGGTGATGCACAGATTAATAGAGATGGGTTAACTGAAGACGTAAGAGATAGCTAACAATATGTCTAAGTGAATGGCCAAGCAGTATTTTAATTAATACAGTTTCTGTGTGATTATTTCAGGTCTGGGCATCCGGGAAATGAAAACAGTCTCCGCCAACAAATTTGGAAAGGTTTTTTTTGGTGAGGTCTTTAGGATTAGATATGGTCATGAGGGTGGGGCCTCCATGATGGTATTCATGGCCTTATAAGAAGAGAAAGGGAGAGAGGTATACGGACATGTTTGTTTTACCTTGCCATGTGGTACCCACTCCCATGTTATGATTGCGGAAGAAGAAGATGGACATCAGGTGTCCATCTTGTCGTTGAACTTCCCAGACTCTGGAACTATGAGTCAAATATGTCTCTACTTGTTATAGATTACTCAGTCAATGGTATTGACTTATAGTAACAGAAAATAAATTGGTATAAAATTAATACTCAATAAATTATCTTGTGTATCTAAGACACATATGTACTTATCACACAGAAAAAGGTTGGTAGAAAACGCACCAGAAACACTAGTTTATATAGGTAGTGGAGTTATTGGAGTTTCCTTTTATTTATATTGTCTTTCTGTTTATTTGTTTGTTTGTTTGTTTTAGGTGAATTCATAAGTCTGAAGAGCTCTCAAGAGGTTGGAATGTGTTGGCTGGGTTGACATAAGCTTTGTGGTTCCTATGATAGTGACATAGCCAATTCTGAAATAATAGCTGCCATCATTTCTAATATCTTAAGACAAAAATTTTAGTGGCAACAAAATCGAGTTCATAATGAAAAACTTGGTTCATGCTGAAAAGCAAAATGGCCCTAGGAGAGACTCATCCCTGATTTCACAGCTCACAGGAAAGGACTATGGGCAGCATCCAGAGCTGATGGAAGCAAGAGTATAGAATATGGGCGTGTACTGTAGAATATGGGTAACTATGGAAGTGCCTCAGTGATGTTTCTATGGAAACTGGGGGCTGTGCAGATAATGTAGTGGAGGTTGGGTGCAAGAGCAGAACCCTTTCCACTTAGTCTGCTCATTTGTATACTTGACTTTCACACAGTATTCCATTTAAGATGGGCTCCATGGCAAAACAGCAAGCAGCAAATTAACACTCACCCTGGATATAGACTAGATTTTTTCATTCCTGAGATGAAATGCCTCAGATGGCTTATCACGTTAGAGGTTTTATCTCAGCTCACAGGTTCAGAGGTTTCATTCCTTGCTCAGCAGGATCATTTTCTGGAGCCAAAGCAAGGCAGTGCACAACAGTAAGAGGGGCTCAGTGGAGCACAGCTGCTCACTATAGCACTAGAAAGCACCAAGGAAAACAGCCGTGTTAGCTCCAGTACCCCCTTCAATGGCCTGCCTTGCCCAATATCCTGCTGCCTTCCAGTAAAGATTCCAGCATCTTCTGGGAAGTCACTGGCTGGTGACTGCACTGGCTAGTTTTATGTCAACTTGACAAACTATGCTCATCTAAAGGAACAAAAGTCTCCACTGAGAAAATGTATTAGTAATATGTTGCCATAGGCAAGCCTGTTGGGCTTTTTTTTTTTTTTTAATTAGTGGTTATAAGGGAAGGCCCAGCCCATTGTGGGTGGAGCCATCCCTGGGCTGGTAGTCCTAGATTCTGTAAGAAAGCAGGCTGAGCATGCTATGAGGAGCAAGCCAGTAAGCGGCACTCCTCCATGGCCACTGCATCAACTCCTGCCTCCAGGTTCCTGCCTGATTTAAATTCTTGCCCTGACTTCCCTTAATGGACTGTGATTTGAAATATCTAAACCAAATAAGCCTTTTCCTCCCCAAGTGACTTCCGGCTTTCTGTGATGTGTTTAATCACGACACAGAAACCCCAACTAAGACGGTGTCCAACCCTTTTTAGCAATACCACCTTTTGAAACAGTATAGCATACATTCTATAATATTTAAAGTCTTTGCTAAAGCTAAACATTTAGATTATTTCCAGCTGTCCTTCAACAGACACCTTTATGATGAAAATCCAACAGAAGGGTAATAACTGCTTTCAAAGCTCTTCATGTAGCCAAACTACTAACCCCCAAATCAACCTGCTTGGTTGCATCAGCTTACCTTAACACTTTTGCATGCATTGAGCAGGATTATTTTTTAAAAAAATCTTTGTTAATTCAGTGGATTTTAAAAGCTGCCTTCACCATTAGTGGCACATTGTAAGGATGTGTTCCTCCCCTTGGGGCTCTCTCCCAAGACTCTTCCTCTTTGGAGAGGACCTTTTGTCCCCTTAGCTGTCCAAGCAGCACCTACTTGCTTTTTATTCTCATTAAGCCTCGGGCCAACCACAGGGGTTGGCTTCTGGGAAAACCAGAGCTGAAATAGAGCCCAGAGACTCTCCTGTTACCCTGTTCGTTCTAGAACTACAGAATCCCCTGCTACCTGTGATAACAACCAAACAAGCAGAAGTCCTCCCCGCCCACGTGGTCACATATTGGTTCCTGAGTGCCTTAGCTCAAGCGAAGGCTGCAAAAGAAAAGTCTTAGAACGCAACTTTAGACGGCCACTAGGTGGCGGCCTAGTTCCAAAATACAATCTTAATTCCCGCTCCCTGAACCGTGTTTTAGCAGAAAAGACTCTAGGTGAGAAACATTAAAAGGTTTATTGCAATGATTTTCTCGCCATCCAAATTTTGAGTCAACCTACTGCCTACAGCCTGTGCTGCTACCTTGAGTTAAAGCTTGGTCAGATTACCCACTTAAAGGCAAATTCAGGGGAAATTCGCTTGGGGGGTGAGGGGGTGTTTTAAATTTTCAACAAGGAGCTGAAAAATGTGTATTTATCTCAGCAACAGAGAGTTTAAATATGTATTTAAAATACACTTTAAAATATTATTAAATATGTTAAAAATTTATATGTTAAACATATACATGTATGTAATATTTGATTATAGAGAGAGCAAAAATAGATTTGTTTGCACATAATTGCATATGCTTAAATATATAATTCTTATATTTTTCTTATATAACTAACTCATTATAATTGTGTCTATTATAGACTCATATCATTGTATATATTGTATATTTTAAATTTTATTGACTTTAGTCTTTTAATTCCACCTAAATATAAAATACATACTAAATGTATTATATATTTTGTTCATATGTAAAATATCAAAATATAATTTATATGTGAAATTGTTTTAAAATTCATATTTTAAATTCTTTCTATTACTGAGTAATAGTAACTTGTTTTAGGATTCAACAAAATACGTTTTACCCTTAAAAATACTCAAAATTTTGTACAAAACAGAATCATCTTTTTTGATGCCTCCAAAGTACTTCTTTAACCCATACCTGTTTACATATGGTTGAAAATTAGAAACAGAAATTTAAAGAAAAACTGTCAAGAGTTTTAAAACCTTAGGCAAAACTGGTTTTCCTAAATTTTTCTTACTAGGTTGCAGAATACAGTGCAAACTAAGAGTCTGGAGTGGCTGAGGGGAAGAAATACTCTCACCATTTAGAGGCAATGTGAACCTCGGAAGCTGTTTGAACACTTAGCATCCAGCTGGTGACGCTGTTTGGGGGAACCTTTGGGGCTAAGCCTTAGGGGCAAAGATAGGCTTTAGATCTAGCCTTGAGGATCATGGGAGAATCCTGCTCCAACTCCTGCCTCCACAAGCTGATTGGTCCTGATGTGAGCGAAAGCTCCAGGTTATTCCTGCCATGGTGGGCTCTATTCCCATTAACCATCATCCCAAATCAGTCTTCCTCCCTTGAGGTGCCCCGGCCCCCAGGGGGTGCCACAAAGGAGAACAAGGAAAGATGACCAGAAAGATGTCCAAGAACACAGAACCGTCTAGAACAACCGAGTTAAAACAATGTTCATAAAAATAAGGACAGTTTTCTGTTATGAACAATCTCTGTTCAAAAATTAAAATGCCCAAGGCAGATTAATTACATTCCAAATGAAAGTTATTTCCTTCAGAAATGTTTTATTTTCTAAAGTAAATGATCTAAAGCTTCTGAAGTTAGAGACAAATGCAGAATTCGTGGGCTTTGGACTTTTGTTCCGTATCAGTAACCGCCAGGAGATGTTGGAAGGTATAATTAGAACTTTGAAACATAACAAGTATGACTTGAAATTTTCACAGGAAGCCAATACTATTGCTTGCATGAGAAAACAAGATGTTATCAAAACTCCAAGAGCTAAGAAAATACACTGTCCGTGCCTCCTTCCATAAAAGCAGGACTTAGTTCCTACCTGACGAGACAGGAGCAGTTATGATCAGAAGTCAGTAACAACCATTTTGATAATAGAAATAAAGGCCAAAAAGGTGCTTTAAATAGACTCAAAATAGAAAAACAATGTAATGTGTGTGTGTGTGTGTGTGTGTGTGTGTGTGAGAGAGAGAGAGAGAGAGAGAGAAAATTTCACAGTGGTGAAAACTGTATCTCGTGTCTTTTTTCCAAATATTTTTGTTGAAAATAGAATTTTTTGTCATATAGTATATTTTGATTATGATCCTGAAAATTCACAAGATCCAGGAATGAATGAAATCTTTGAGAGTAACTGAAAACACGCTGACTCATATTATGTGATAACGTAACTGCCACGAGAAGTTGGGCAGGTCATGGAGGCGGGAACAACAAAGAAACAGCCCAGCTGCGGGAATGGAGGGGGGCTCTTCCAAACATCTTTTCGGGAACGAGTTTCCTAAGACATAGAACATCTGCGCGTGAGTCGAAAAGCTTGCATTGTTATGCCCTTATGTTGGGAGGACACGGCATAGCTGGGACTCGGAGCCGACCTACAGGGCAGTGACTGTCTTGCCTCCCATCCTACAACAAAATAGAGTAGTTTAGTAGATATTTACGTAGATACTTTTTCTGTCTTGTCATTAACACAAAGGGCGTCTCTGTGATGTGGAAATGTTTATTTTGTGGCTTTAAGGCCTTATGACCCCTGTATCAGGGAACTTTATTGCAGGCAATGACTTTGGCTCACTTTATTGCTGTCATCCTGTACATGACTGGTCCCTTAAAAACTATAAACAATACGCAAAATCCACTTGGGCCAGAGCGAACAAAACCTTTCTCTAAGAGGCCAAATAGATAGCACATAACGTTCTGCATTTGATGCTGCCCTGAAGAATTCAAACAAGGGCAGGGATGTGCAAAGGAGCATTCCAGTCCAACTTTATCTTTGCAGAGTTTTTAAATTTTTTACTCTTGTATAATGTTTGTGTCCTCTAAATGTCGTGGCTTGAGATGCCCCCCCCCCCATAACTCTCCCTTTGACTGCTTGATTCCCCAGTTGGGGGCTATTTGGGGAGAATTAGGAGATGTGGCCTTGTCACTTGGTGGGAGTGGCAGGCACTGAGATTTCAAGACTCAGCCCGTTCCCACGCTACCCCCTGCTTGTGGCTTGAGATGCGAGCTCTCAGCAGTTCCTGCAGCTAGGCCTCCGCATCAGGACCACATGCTCAATGAAATTTTCTCTCACAAGTTGTGTTTGTCATCGTGTTCTATTATCACAGCAATAAAAACATAATGGATACAGTGAGTGTGTCGTGTGTGTGTGTGTGTGTGTGTGTGTGTGTCTGTCTGTCTGTCTGTCTGTCTGTGTGTGTGTGTGCAGGTGCCCGCAGAGGGTGGAAGTGGCCATTGGACCCCCTGGAGTTGGAGTTACAGGCTGTTTGGAGAGGAACTTGGGTCCTCTGTTAGAGTCGTGATTGATCGTAACTGCTGAGCCATTTCTCCAGCCCCCAATGTGAGTTTATTTCAGAGACAGGTAGGGGGCTGAGTTGATCTAGTTCAACAGCGACTGATTTCATGAATTCTTCCGAGACACTCTGACCAGGCTGCCACAGGATTTGCCCTGAGCCACGCCCACACTGTAACCCATAGTTGCCGTTTTCCGTGTCCTCTGCTGCTTCTGCCCCAGACTGGACCACCTTCACTCATCCTGCCAATATCCCTCCAACCCATGACTCCTGTAACCCTGGGACCCCATTAAGTCCTGTCATCTCTAAGCTGTCTTTCCTGCCACCTAATGACCTTCTGTCCTTTTTAAATTTTCCTCAGGACAGATTCCCACAGAGCCCAGGCTGGCCTCCAACTCATTATGTAAGGGTGATCTTGACCTCCTGACCATCGCTGCCTTCATCTCCCAAGTACTAAGGTGTTGGGCACTCACCACCACACCCGTCTCTTCTCCCTTTCTGCTCTTCCTCCACAGCCCTCAGTCTTTCTGATCTTGACAACACTTCCCTTGCCCAAACACTCAATTATCTGTTCTCCCTTCTTTTGCCACTGCCTGGGTAAGACTAGGAGCCTTGTTTCGTCCAAACGCCACACTCACTCCACATACTCTGCAGCTGGATGGAGCTGGGAAAACTGGTGTCTTCTATTCTCACAGGCTGGAAGAACAAATATTGTGAAATTGTCTGTGCTACGAAAATCATCTACAGACAGATTGCAGTTCCCACCGAAATTCCAATGCCATTCTTCACAGAAATAGAAAAAAAAAATTAAATTCACAGAGAAGCACCAAAATACCTTGGCTAGCCAAAGCGGTCTTAAGCAAAAGATGCTGGAGGTATCACTATACTCAGTTTCAAGTTATACTACAGAGCCACAGTAACAAAAACAGTGTGGCAATGGCACAGAAATTGTAGATAAAGGGAACAGAATAGAATACCCAAATATAAACCCACACAGCTACAGCCTCCTGACTTTTGATAAAGACAAACAAACACATTGGAGGAAAGACAACGCGTGGAGATTGGGAAACTGGTCATCAGTGGGCAGAAGAACGAAACAGCAGTTCCCCATCTCTTCACCTGTATGAAAATCACCTCCAAATAGACCAGTGGCCACAGAGAAAACGAAAAATTGAGTAACGGAAAGTCTATAGAATGAGAGAACATCTCTGCTAGCTATACACTTAACAGGAGATTAATGTTTAGATCACACAGCAAACTCAAAGAAAAAAAATAAAGAGAGCTGGCAAGAGAGCTCAGCAGATAAGGGTGTCGGTTGACAACCTCAATGGCTTGTGTTGGATCCCAAGAAAGAGAGAAGCAACTCCCAACTCTTACAAGTTGTCCTCAGATTTTCACATGGGGAGCCTGGAATAAGTAGCACCCACTAATCCATGTATAAAATCAGGGAATAAAAAGGCATTTAAAAAAAAAAACAAGTAAACTAAGAAGTCAAACAACCCAACCAATAAATGGATGAAGGAAGATAGTTCTCAAAAGATAAAATACGAACAGTCAATAGGCACGTGAGAAAATGTTCAGGCTTCTGCTGGCTAGTTCTGTGTCAACTTGACACACGTCATCGTCATCTGAGAGGAGGGAAACTCAACTGAAAAAAGCCTCTATAAGTCTGCGCTGTAGGCAAGCCTGTAGAGCATTTTTCTAATTAGTGATTGATCTGGGAGAGCCCAGATGATTGTGGGGAGTCACCACCCTGGGATAGTGGTCCTGAGTTCTATAAGAAATCAGGCTGAGCAAGCCAAAAGGAGCAGGGCAGTAAGTAGTAACAGTCCCTGCCTCCAACCAATAAGTGCCGTTAAGGATGTGGAGAAAAGGGAATATTTGCACACCGCTGATGGGAATGTAAACTAGTCCAGCCTCTATGGAAATCAATATGGAGTTTTCACCTACCATGAGATCCAGCTAGAGGACCTCCACTCACTAGGACGACAAGTCAACACATCAAAGAGGCTCATCAATACTCACTGCAGGCTTGCTCACCGAAGCAAAGTTATGGAACCAGCTTAGGTGTCCATCAAAGGAAGAAGGATGGAGGGAATGGATTTGCTTGTACATAAGGAAGAATGAAGTTGTCTCACCTGTAGGAAAATGTCTGGAAATAATCATATCAAGGGGAATAGGTAGTGTCAGGAAAACAACTATGTTTTCTCCTATTATAAAATCCCATGTGTGAGAGTGTATGGTATGAAAGTGGAAATGAAACCATCAAGGGGAACAAAGAGGACCAAGGGTAGGGAAGTGAGATGGAAAGTGAGGGAGCATTGGGGGGGGGGGGATTTGCTCGGTGTTTGGTGCACGCCTGGATGGAAATGGACTTACTTAGCACTGTGAATGTTGAGTAAATACACTCAAAGGGAACTGTTTTAAAAACTGGCTGGCCTCACTGTAGTTCATGACCATAAGTCTCAAGCGGGAAATTTTTGTGCCAGTTCCTTAATCCAGCCAGTTTCTCACCCTGGCTTCACTGCCCTTCTCTCCTGAAAGCAGCCATACCTCTTCCCATCATAGCCCCCTACCCCGTTATAGAGTGTATTGCTTCATTATAAATTTAGCAGCAAAAGCTGGGGCATGGCTGAGAAAGGAAGAGTACTCGCTGTGAAAGCAAGAGAACCTGAGCTCAAATCTCCAGCACCCGTGTAAAAGCCAAGCATGGCTTCACCATCTGTAATCTCAACATCAGGGAGCAGAGACCCTGAGAGTTCACGGGCCAGACAGCCCAAGTAGCAAGCTTCTGATTCAATCTAAAGAAAAGAAACTATCTTAAAATCAAAACAGAAGCATAAAAGACCCCGGATAGCCAAATTAATCTTGAACCAAAGGAATAATGCTGGAGGCATTGCTATCCCTGGTTTCCAGATATATTACAGAGCCATGGTAACAAAACAGCATGGTATTCTTCAGTGAGAGACCTTGGCTCAAGGAAATAAGATGGAGAACAGTAGAAAAAGCAAATATCTTCTTCTTGCCTCTGCAGGCAGGCACATAGGCATCTGCCCCCCCCACATTCACACACACACACACACACACACACATACACACACACACATGCACTAGATAAAAAAGTAGAAGCAATTGAACAAAATGTCAACAAACTCGTGCTGATCAACCTCACATTTTCTCTCTCCTTATACACACTCTTGCCTTTTGCTTAAGCTGTTGCTTTACTTACGCCCTAAATCCCATAGCCTCTCATCCACTTGAACACACACTCCAACAATTCCTCATAGAATTCTCAACCTATGGTCGCAACCGGGTGGAATAATCCTGTCACGTAGGTCACCTGTCAGATGGCCTGCACATCAGATATTTGCATTGTGGTTCATCATAGTAACAAAATCGCAGCTATGAAGTAGCACTGAAAATAATTTTACAGTTGGGGGTCACCACAACATGAGGAACTGTATGAAAGGGTTGCAGCACTCTGAAGGCTGAGAACAACTGTCGTAGAGTCTACAGAATTATTGTATCTGCAGAGCTCTTACTTCCTTTAGTGGTCTGTCCACTTAGGCCTTTATAATTTGTCCCTTGGTTCCTTGGTTAAATGACCGGCTTATTCATCTACCCGTGCACCACCCACCTGTCTGTCTGCTCTTCTCTGTAAGGCTGGGAGTACAGCATAAAGAAATGGGTCAGGAAGAGTGCCACTGTCTTCATCTAAAGCAGTGGTTCCCAACCTTCCTAAAACCCCTCATTATAGTTCCTCGTGTTGTAATGACTCCCAACCCTAAGAATATTTTTTCACTACTTCATAACTGTTATGAATTGTACTGTAAATGTCTGATATGCAGGATATCTGATATGTGACCCCCCCCCAAAGGAGTCATGACCCACAAGTTGAGAACCATTGATTTAAAGGGGATCAAGATTGTGATGTAGTCCGAAGCAGCAAGGATAGTTTGAAAATTTTCGGGCCTTCACCCCTCAACACTAATGGCACGTTCTGTAATACAGTGATTCCGATTAATGCTGCATAAGTTGGCTTCAATAGGTAGTTTGCAAAAGTTTCAACTGGCGCCTGTGCATGGCGTTTGTTTCCTCAGGCTACTGATATTCCGATAAATTCGTCACAGGGTCAAATGGTGTCCTTGTTAGCCTTCTTGCAAAATACTGGATTTTTTTTTTAATATGCCCAGTTTTCAAATGAAAACTAAATGCTGAGAATTTCCAGGTTGTTCCCCCAGTCTTTGATGTGCACTGGTGAATTTTAGTTAACCCACCCAGATGCCAGAGACTGTCACGTATGAATGGTACAAAATAAACAAGTAATTAACACAAACAGGCTTCCAGTTTCTGGGGCGACTGGCTATCAGGGACCCACAACCATGCTAACATCTCAGGCACCCTGGCAGCTTGTGGCAGATTCCTCCAGACTCTGACCTCTGCCTCCAGCTCCCCTTCTCCTCTTCTCTGGCTTTTGGCTTCCTTGCTCCGTCCTGTTTCCACTGATTCCTTCCTACACCCCATCCTGAAAGACAGATGTTTCGTCTGGGTCACCCACAGCATCAGTCTCCGGGGGCAGGCAGGAGTCTTTCTGCGTTCCTCCCTGCACTGTCTTCGGTACTTAGGACATTTCCAAGCATGCAGAGGGGCCGAGTTTGTGAATGATTGACAGCATGGATGGAGTGAGGAGTTCTGAACCTGGCTTCCCAGGTGATCGGCACATTTCTTCCGTCCATCAGACCCTCCAGACCTCACAGAGGTCTATCAACAACCAGCAATTGTTTTTCTAGGATATCACCCCTTCCTTTAACAATAAATAGTCACAGAAAGGAAATAAAACTAGCCCTTGCAAAGATCTATTTGTGGATACAATTCTTAGTCGCTGCTAGTCTAGACTGGTGCGCCAAGAATTCCTGTGTTGTTTTTTTAGTACCAAGCGTCAGTGGACTTCAGTCAATCCACTTAGAAGTCTGGGGACTGAGAAAATGTCTTGCAAAGTTTGCCAGAGAGAAATTTCAAAGGTGTTTCGTTTACCCTGGTTCCACACCTGCTCTCTGAGAACACAGCTCAGCAGGAATTCCTCCATTCCCTGGCACAGACTCTGTCTGCCATGAAGGAATGTTGAGTGTGTCTGTGTGTAGACCAGGTGAGTCTGCTCCCTGTCCGCTTTCTGTCCTGAGCTTGGTACCTCCTCAGACAACTAAGGACCAAGTAGGCAGAGGCAGTGCAGCACCCCCCCCCCCCCCCCCGCCCAGGCATTTTCTGAACTCAACTTATGCACATACAAGCCCTGCTACACAAAGAAAAGGACCCTATGGCGCTATTTGGTTTAGAGCCTGCCCTGATCTCTGCCACACAGGGCCATACTCCCACTTCTAAGCCTCAGAAGAGAACCTTCTGGACAACACTCTGCTTTTTAACCCATTTCACCGACTGAGAAACCACAGCAGAGAGAAGTGATTTGCCCTGCTTCACAAAATTAGCAAGAAGAGGAGACAGACCGTGAGCCTATAAGTGGGCTTGGCAGGAGGGTGTCTAAGAGTCCGCGAGAACCCCAGGGAAAGAAGAGAGAGCTGAATGGTTGCGCGTGGGGTTCAGGCTCTCCGGAGCGTCTTTGCTGTGGCCCATTGAGAAGATCTGTGGAGGGAGTCTTTGCATCTGTGCTTATTCGGAAGGAGGAGCAATGTCTGTGTGGAGCAGAAGTGAGTGCTGGGGAGTGGTCTTTGGAACCTAAATAATATGGTTTTCTAAGTCCTGAGAAGCTCAAATGCAAGGGTGATTTTGGTCTTTGGTTTATTGAGTCAGGCACTTCCCAAACAAAAGAGAAATGAATATTCATCACCTGCTGCTTGTTTGCTGCTCCCTTGGCATGGTTTTCTGTTCCACGAGTCCAAAGAGAAAGGCCTTTTCTTCAATGCCCAAATAAATGGAGGCTCGCAGGAGAGAACTGGCAGGTCCACAAGAAGAACCAGTACCAGGATGTGGACTAAGTTCCAAGCCCGGAGCATAGCTGTCTCCTCAGGACCTCCGAGTTACTTTCTAGTTCCAGGTACTCTCCTCTCCAAGGAGAGCTGAAAGTGGGCCGTGGCTTGCCCTCAGCAAAGAGAGGCCAGCAGTCATTGGGCAGACTGCCCAGCACAACGCAACCATAAATATATGTTCAGTGAACTTAGCTCAGAATCAGAGTCCCATGGAAAGGTCACCGCCCCCCCCCCACCTTGAGACAGGGTCTCTCTGTGTAACAGTCCTGGCTCTCCTGGAAACTCGCTTTGTAGACCAGGCTGGCCTTGAACTCACTAAGATCCACCTGCCTCTGCCTCCCAAGTGCTGGGATTAAAAGCCACCACTGCCCAGCTAGGATCACCTTTTAAGATGCTCTACCTGGAAAAAAAAAAAAAGTCAGTGGGGATGGGGGTTGGGAGGACTCTAGCCAGGCAAAGTGTGCCAGGCTCAGCTCTGGCCGGCCTTGCCCTTCTCTTCCATTCCTTCTGCCTTGCTAAAAACCATTAGGCTTTGTTGAGGCCATGGGAGGCCTTACCCTCTCTGAGGAGTGAATAGAGGGTAGGGTGTGCGGGGGAGGGGAGGGAGGGGGAATTGTGATTGGTATGTAAAATGAATTTAAAAAAAAATTTTAAAAACATTAGATTACATTTCTAAAGCTGGCCACCAAGGTCTACTCTCTCATTTGGTCCACTTCCTCCTCCTGAGGCTTTCAGGTCTTCTTTGCTCAAGCTAACCTCAGTGCGGTACACAGTTCGCTTCCTGTTGCCTGAAGATCAAGATGTAGGACTTTCAGCTCCTTCTCCAGCACCATGTCTGCCAGCATACCACCATGAGCTGCCCTGCTGATAAAGGACTAAACCTCTGAAACTGTAAGCCAGCCCCAGTTAAATGTTTCCTTATAAAAGAGTTGCTGTGGTCATGGTGTCTCTCCACAGCAATAGAAACCCTAACTAAAACACCATTAACATTTTGGTGACTCCCTCCCCTCCACTGACCCAACCCTACTTCTATTCTAGCAGATGTAGCTTCTAGCTATCTCAACCTTCCTAGTTCAGCTTCTTCTATGCCTCCTTTTGGTTTTCCAAATCCCTTTGTTGGTGTTTTGTTTTGAAGAAGGAGAGTAGGAATGACCCAAATTGGTCTGAGTAATGAGTTGTCACAGTTTTGAGTTCAGATGAATATTCCAGGTCCCTGAATATTTCCAGGATGAAATAGGTCATCCTTCCTATTCTTTATATCTAGGGAGTGACCTTACTAAGTATACTACCCTCTTGCTTGGTCAGAAACCACTTAAGCAGGGCTGGAGAGATGCTCCAAAGTTAGGAGTACTTGATGCTCTTCTAGAGGGCCCAAGTTCATTTCTATATTATGAGATTCAAAACTTCTTGAAACTCCAGTTCCAGGGGTCCCAACAACAACTCTGGTCTTTATAGGAATCCCCATGATATCACATTCAAGGCCCAACTCCAGTAACCCAGCCATCCCTGTATCTCAAATGTTCTATAACTTCTCAAAATAGTGCCCCTAGTTAGGGATCATGCATTCCAACACAAGAACTTGTGTGATGTGGGATTCCCTTCTGTATGCCGTGAATATTATTGGTTAATAAAGAAAGTTGGCTTGAGCCTATGGCAGGGTAGAGCAGAGGCAGGTGGGGAAGACAGAACTGAATGCTGGGGAAAAGAGGGGCAGAGTAGAGAGAAGCCATGGAGCTGCCAAAGACAGACACGTGGAAACAATGCAGGTAGGCTACAACCTCGTGGTGATGCACTGATTAATGGGGATGGGTTAAATTAAGATGTAAAAGTTAGCAAATAATAAGCAAGAGCTAATGGGTCAAGCTGTGGTTTAATTAATACAGTTTCTGTGTGATTATTTCAGTTCTGGGCATCCAGGACAAACAAGTGACCTCCTTACAACAAATTGGCACCTACATGGCCAACTAAAATCCATGTAAAACCTGAGAAAGCTTAAAAAGGAATCCTAGACACAAAAGAACAGAGTTAAGCAAGGTTTCATAGCGGCATTTTCTTGGGTGGGCTTTGTTTAAGAGAAGCAAGCAGAGGCATGGCTCCTTTAAGAAAGGTTTTCCTGATTCAGTAGTAGCAAGAAAAGAGCCATGCCACATTGAAATGCTGGCTTTCTGGACAAACTCTGACGGGGTCTGGCTATGGAGCATTTAAATGGGGTTTGTGAACTGAGTGCTACAACTTGCTTAATGGCAACATAGACTGGCTGTGTGCCTAAAAATGGGGCTATGAGGCATGGATCTCAGAGGCAGCAAACAGCTCTGCCATGTTGGACTGGGCAAGGCAAGCAAGCAGTGCCATATTTCCCCCAGCAATAGTGTTGCTTAAGTTCATAAGAAGCACTTAGCATTTTAAGAAGCAGTTCTGCTTAGAAAATAATTACAGATATTCAATAAAGACAAATCCAGATGGAAAAGACCTCTAAATGGGTCACAGTGTTGGATAAATATACGTAGACTTGGGAGAGAGAAGAAAAAGAATACAGACAGTTATAAAACAAAGTCTGTAAAGAGACAGAGTACTGACAGTCATAGATTAAATGAGTAAAGATAATAAAATAAATATTAAAAAGTAGAGAGTAAAAAAATAATAAGGCACATAAAGATGGAAAAGTCACAGAGTATCTGGATTATGTATATTATGTTTTCTTTGAATTTTTTGACTGTGAAGAAGCTAAGTGACATATATATATATATATATATATATATACACTTTAATGGTATCTTGAATTCAAAATATGGGTCTAAGAATATGTTGCTTTGGAAAAGAGGTTCTTTTGTTTCCACAGAAGGTGAGAACCTGTGGATTCATTCCAGGCTAATGTGGTTTATTGGACTGAGACCCCTGAAAGGTCACCTTGAACACCCCTCAAAAATTTACTTCACCCAATAAACAGCAGGAAACAGTTTGGAGAGAGAGAACTACGCCCAAATTCCCAAATATTGTTTGCAATTTTTTTTAACACTTAAAGGGGGATGTGCTATAGAGATTGGCATTGGTATGGATCTTGGTTTATTGATACAAATTTAAGGTCAATTTTGTTATATGTACATTTTTGCTCTTGATTACCGTATTGTGTTTGTGCAGCTCATTTAAAAATGTAATGTATAATTAAGAAATACAGGTTAATAGATAATCGTCTATAAAAGTCAAGCTTGTTGTCATGTTAGTTAGGTTTTCTAGATACATAGAGATATACTTCAGTTAGATAGGTATCCTCCAAACCTTTCAAAGACTACAGACTATGACATTTAAAATGTTTAAGAACTTAGGACTTTTAAGACAGCGAGAAATATCTGCTCCTGGCAGCACCAAGACGAAGATGGGCATTGAAGAGTCTCCTTATGGAGTTTGCTAGCCACTTGAGCAAAAATCTGCTCTTGTCTGGACTGCTTGATGGTATGTTATGTGAACTGGACATGAGGACCCACAGAAAAATGACTGCTGAACTTGCCTAAAGGTGAGACTGTCCTTCAGGGTTCCTGATTCATGAAAGAGTCTGCCAGACATCCTGCAGGACACAGAAGAAAGTGACTGACAAACTCCCAATATAGGTGGAACTGTCTTTCAAATTTCCTGCTTCATGGGAAAGTCTGCTGGATACTATGGGCCTATTGGCTGAATATGGATGTCCCAATGGTACAGAAGAACTTTGGGTGACGGTCCAGGTAGTGAGATGTCTCTGTCAATTCTAGAGTTTTGGGAGTTGCTTACAATGCACTTCCTGTTTACTTAGGTAATATTATATCCTTTTGGAATCTTTGATGGAGTTGAAGAATTAATAGTTATAGTTTTCTTTAGTTGTGATAAAAGATAAAGTAGATAAAAATATTATAACTATAATTATTGCTTGATACCTGTTTTGTTATATGGAATTTTATTTGTTAAAGTTAAAATCTTCCTTTTAATTTAAACAGAAAAATGGGGGTGATGTGAGATTTCCCTCTGTATGCTGTGAATACAATTGGTTAATAAAGAAAGCTGGCTTGAGCCTATGGCAGGATGGAGCAGAGGTAGGCAGGGAAGATGGAACTGAATGCTGGGAGAAAGAAGGGCGGAATAGAGAGAAGCCATAGAACCACTACCAGAGACAGACATGCTGAAACTTTGCTGGTAGGCCACAACCTCATGGTGATGCACTGATTAATGGGGATAGGTGAAATTAAGATGTAAGAGTTAGCAAATAATAAGCAAGAGCTAAGGGGTCAAGCTGTGGTTTAATTAATAGAGTTTCTGTGTGATTATTTTGATTTTGGGCGACCGGGACAAGCAAGTGACCTCCTCACAACACTTGTTGGGCCATTTTAGATTCAAAGCACAATGCTAAGAGGCTGGCGAAAGCAATACACTTTTCAAAGCCACTTGCTCTGGAGGCTACAGAGAAAGAAGGTACCAGAGAGCTTTAGCCATAGGAAGTGGTTGGGAGAAATCTCACTGGAGGTCAGTGTTTGTTAGTTCCATATAACAGTTCATCATCAAAAGCAGTGAGGGCAGGAACTCATGCAGGGCAGGAACCTGGAGGCAGGAGCTGATACAGAGGCCACGGAGGGGTGCTTCTTCCTGGCTCATTCTGCTCTCTTATACTATCCAGGACCACCTGTCCAGGGATAGCATCACTCATAATGAGTGGGGGCTCCCCCATCAATCCCTAATTCAGGAAATGCCTTGCAGCCCAATCATATGGAGCCATTTTCTCAGTTGAGGCTCCCTCCTCCCTGATAACTCTAGCTTGTGTCAAGTTGACATAAAGTTAACAAGCGCATCAAGTATCTGAGATTTCATTAGGCTATCACTGCAGTTGGTAGGGACTACTGAAGGCATAGGCTACCACCTATAACGTATCTTAGATTTTGTCATGGCATCATTGAAGTTGTGGGGACTGTGCTATGGGCATAGACTACCACCTATACCACCTTTTTCCCTTGTGGATTTGGACAAATACACACTGGAAAGTCTAGTTGGTTTCTAACTAGACGATGACTATCTGTACTGTGCAGTTACTGGTGTTATGACATAAAATATATTTATACTCTAAGCTATTATTTCACCATACCACATTTCGATATTTCCTAGTGCTCTACCAGGTAAACAGGAATTACATTGGAAGTGAGTTATGTGTGGATGGCATATGGGTCCTGGGGAATGCTGGGACCTTTTCCCTCCCACTCTATGACCTGTCTACATGTGTCATTGCATCCAAAGGAAACATACAGCCAACTCCAGATGGCATGACTGTGCTTCAATTCCTCCCAGAAGCCCTGTTTATAGAATATGAATTCTCCATTTTGCAATCAAGGAAACCGAGAGTAGGAAAAGGAAACCTCCACAGCTACACACTGGCTGAACTGGGTTCAGATCCAGGCCTGCCTTTTCCCAAACCCTGTTTTCTTTCCACCTACTGCTTGACCTACTAAGTTCCCCGCCTTTTTCTCCCTAAGAACGCGCTACTCTTGGATATGAGGGAAAGAACTTCAGTCTCTGAGACAGTGAGAGGAGAATTCTGGGAAGTGAGACCTGGAGCTCGTAGCAGGAAAACAAGAAAACAGGCCTGAGAAGGACAAGGCCATGAGGAGGAGGGAACCCGTGAGCTGTTGACATTCATGGCCATTTATTTTTCTCCCTTGCAGCTGCCTCTTCACAAAGGTACTTTCCAGAAACTGTTTAGATTCTTGTGTTGATGAGCTGGAACTGTAGTAGTTACCGGGGGCGGCGGGAGCCCCCTTTCTCACTTTTCTTTCCCCTCCCTTTGAAGCGAAAAAAAAAAATAACCTATACCACAGTCACAGAGTGTGTCGGGCTTGGGAAATACCTGGGCTTGTGCTAAAGGTGTAGGTGGTAACCACAAGAGGCCCCTGCTTCATGACAGAGTGGGTTTGAATGCTTTGAAGTCAAGGCAAACCTCTCTCCCTCCATGTGATGCCCGTGAAGCACATTGTCCCCATTGTACAACAAGGTCACAGGAAATATCTACTCAGTGTGGACCACTGAGTTGGATCTTAGCAGATCTATTCAAGGCGATTGGCTTGATAGGAGATTTACATTGGGAGATTTTCCTCAGTCCTCATTTCTTCTCGCCTTCTCGGTACCTCCTTGTTTTTGTTATGTTAAGATGCCCTGATGAAAGCCCAATACTTTGCATGCTAACCTGAAGCATTCATTAAAAAAAAAAATTGTATTAAATTTTATTTTGAGCTACAGCATATGCCTTTAACCCCAGCACTTAGGAGGCAGAAGCAGGTGGGTCTCTGTGAGTCTGAGGCCAGCCTGGTTTACATAATGAAAACCCTGTCTCAAAAAAGAAAAAAATCTAATTAGGTGACCCAGATCATAGGCCCAGATGACTTTTCCACACAGAAAAAAAAAAAAATTCACCAGTCTTAATGACAGCTGAAGCACCAAACCATAGTCTTTAGACAGAAGGATGTGTGCCAGGAAGAAAGACATGTTGCCTACTCTTTCTGGAAATGCGGAACTACAGGAGGAGAGAAAGGTGAACTCTGCTTCTTGAGTTGCTGCCCTCTCGGGACCTGCTCAAGAGCAGGAAGAAATGAACCAGGGAGCCTGAAGGCTATCACTCCAAAGAGGAAGCAGGTCACCAAAGAGCTCCAGCTACCTGCTCATCATCACACCCCAAATGGCTCAGAGGTGCTGAGGCAAGTGGGCAACAGATGAACTACTCAAGACAGACAGTGGGGTACTCAGGGCTAGAATGTGAGATGCCCAAACAACCATTCATTCCTGCAGGTCTCCTGACGAAAGCAAGCCAGTGGAGCATGCCAGCGACCAATAGACACCTGCCGTTACTTTAGGAAAACCTAAATGAATCTAGACATGAAGATCAGAAGAAAGAAAATGGCTCCCATGTTCCTGCAGGAGGTCCAGCACACTCTCCCACAGGGCCAGAAGCCAGTAGCATACCCCGGGACAAC
This sequence comes from Chionomys nivalis, assembly GCF_950005125.1. Lineage (NCBI taxonomy): Eukaryota > Metazoa > Chordata > Mammalia > Rodentia > Cricetidae > Chionomys > Chionomys nivalis. The sequence continues at coordinate 30,835,237 of NC_080105.1, forward strand.
GGTACAGGAAGGCTCACACCGCCGCCATTCTGTTGCTCAGACCAAGATGGATAAACAGGGGCTACAAAATAGACTGGACTGTCTCTTCCATCATAAGGTTGCCTGAGGCATACTTCCCCTTCAAAAGCAGGGTGAACACCACCTTGGCTGTTTTCCTGGCACAGTTATTAATAGTACCCCCTTTCTCCCTCCAACACGCCCTGGATTTGTCTAACAGGAACGATTATAAAATAGAAACTTCAGAGACTGTACGCATGGCTTGTGCCAGCCAGGGACTTGAGAAGGTTGGGGAAGGGAGTCCTGCAAGCCAGGAGTTGGAGAATATCCTGACTTACCTAGGAAGGCCCTGTCTCAAAACTAAATAAACATGGACTAAGATATTGTGGCAGAAGACACACACTGACTCTATGAAATAATTAGGAAAATGTACTTATGTTTAAGTCTCCTTCATTTCTATATATCTGCAGAGAACGTGTTAGAAGGATGTTGCTGGCAGAGGTTGCCTGGGACGTGGAGTGGCATCTGGGAAGACTGTGATTATTTATACTTGTATTTTGTTGTTGTTGCGCTATTTTGTTTGTGCGTGCACATGTAGGCATGTAGGGCAGGAGCAGGGTGCTATGCAATGGCAAGTCGCGGAGGTCAGAGGACAGCTTGTAGGCATCGTTCTCTTCTTCCGTTATAGGTCCAAGGAACTAACCTCAGGTCACCCATCAGGTTTGGCAGCAAGCGCCTATGCGGATTGAACTATCTCCCTCCCTAGTACTGCTATTTAAAAAACAAAAGATGAAAAAACCAAGACGAAACAAGAACTGAAAAAAGCAAGATGCAAGAGATGTTCGTTTTGCAGACGAATTAGGATGGTCACTCCATCCCGAATAGTGAATGACGTTGTCTTTACAAAAAGCCACAAAGGCAATGAAATCTGAGAGCTCTCACCCAGCTGCCGCGGGAGCGGTGGCTATTACTTCAAAGTTTACCACGTTTTGCTAAACATAGTTTGAGTTGCTTTTCCTGTAGCCCAGAGGGTGGAGGCTCACGGGAAGTCAGACAGTTCAAGACAAGTAAACATTCTCGGCGACCCTCTGGCTGCAGTGGGAGGAGTCCGTGCCCATGCTACTGCTGGATTCTGACCACTAGCTTTAAAGTGTGATGACTCATTTCTTCCAGCGGACAGAAACGAGACTGCTCTACAGCCAGAGTGTGACCTGCTGTATTTGTCCGTTGAAGGTTTCGCTTTTGCTCGGTGCTCAGGCCTAGAACCAATGCCAAAGCTTCCCAGCCAATCACTGTGCTGTAGAGGATTATGGGTAAAAGACCTTTCTGTTTGGGAGTTTCGATAGGGCTAAGTGGCTGCAGTCCTGGTGGCAGCTGATAGTTTAATTTTAACGTAAGAAAATAGTCTTTGTTTATTTATTCCAGTCAGAGGTGGTCACTGAAACTCTGCACTCCCAAGAAGGCAAATCAGCAGATGTCCCAGCCAAGGAAAGTCCAATGTGTTCTGCTCCTACCACTTGTGACGCCCCAGATTTAAACTGACTCTCAAAGTCAACTCCAAGCAGCCTTCTGATTTCAAGCCATACAAGAGAGAGTGCATTGTCTCCGTCTTGCACTTTAGGAGTTGCCTTGACATTGAGCACAGCCTTGCTCCTGTCTTCCGCAGAAGGGCAGCAACCCCTTGTATTATCACTGGTCTATGGCCCTGAAGAGACCATGACCAAGGCAACTCTTACAAAAGAGAGCATTTCATGGAGGACTTGCTTGCATTTTCTGAGGGCTAGTCTATTGTTATGGTGGGGAGCATGGTAACACACATGACATTGGAGCAGTAACAGAGAGAGAGAGAGAGAGAGAAAGAGAGAGAGAGAGAGAGAGAGAGAGAGAGAGAGAGAGAGAGAGAGAGAGAGAGAGAGAGAGGTCCTGGCAAGGGCTTTTGAATTTCAAAGCTCACCCGCAGTAACACACCTTTTCTAATAGGTCTGTAGCTACTCTAACAAGGCCTCTATTCCTTTCAAGCAGTTCCACTCCCTGGTGACTAAGCCTATGGGGGCCATTCTCATTCAAAACACCACAGCCCTCCACAGTCCAGGTACTCAGCCAGGGTTAGAATTGACCCTTTCCTCTGGCACCCCAGGCAGGCTAAGGCTCTGTCCTGGTAATGCCATTCATGGCAACACTATCTATAGACACGCTCAGACAGGGGAATAAGGTTTCCCAAACGAAACCATACATTGCCCAGGGGACACCATTGTTCTGGAGACAGTCTTGCTTGAATTTGAAATGGCCCCCATGGACCTATAGCTTGAGCACTTGTTGCCCCACTAACCCTGCTATTTGGGGGTACTGTGGTGACATCATCTAGAAGGTTGAAACTAGCTAGTACAATATGGCCATGAGAGTTGGGGTTCTTAAAGGGATAGCCTGCCCCTAGCTCGGGCTCCCATCTTTCCTTCTTGGTCCACACTGTGAATAATACCACCACAAACCCACTCTGCCACACCCTTTTCAGTGCGATAGTGGAACCCCTCTGAAATTCTAAGTCACAGTCCTCCGTCCCTTAAGAGTGCCAGTTACTCTGTCACTGTCACTCAAAGGTGACTAAGACATTTCCCCTTCACTAGAGAAGTGGCCAGAGGCCAATCTTCTCTTGCCAGATTTTCACTGTTCTCCAGAACCCCTGTCAATCACATTAAGCAAGGCCCAAGTGCTTGGCCAGATCACCCCAAACCACAAATTACTCTGTATTAGCTTCTAATGACAGACACATGGCCTTCTGCTGATCTGATAGTTCTTGATGCTTACCAAACCACCGCAGTCTCTTGTCTGCCCTGAGTGGGCAGGGTGAATAAGGCTTTCAGAACATTTTCACTACTTCCTAGGAAAGAGAATCTTGGCAGCCAAGCCTGACAAGCCTCTCCACTGACCGACCGACCGTTTGTTGTTATGTGTCTGGGCACACTGACCAGAGAAGAGTGCATGCATGCGGGTACTATTTCCTCAGACAAACTCAGAGCCGAACCTTTGGGTTTTAGTCAATATGTTACTGCACCCACATCCAAGAGTATTTGGATTTCCGTGTTCATGACAGCACAGCCTCACAGAGATCTCAGAGAGTGCCATAAAGCTAAGAACCAGGAGTATCAAGATTTATGGACATTGACCACAGAGAAACGGTGAAAATAGCTGATTCTTTTCCATTGCTCTGCATTTCTCTTTGCAGGGGAGGAAGTTGTTTGTATTTTAGTATTGCATTAAGGGAAGAGCAATTAACCTTCATAGAGAACCAAGTTTATATGTATTACATTCGGGCGGCACATTGAATTCGACCTAGAATCTAATCTTCCTCCTACTTCATAGCACGCTGTCCTTCACCAAGTCCATATCATATACCATTGGACATCTCTAAGTTGAGGACACCTTAAAATAAGTGACCTCCGATTATTTAATCCTACGTACACAATTCCTAAGGAATAACCATGACACAGTTGTCATTGCCGCCAAATGCTAAACTATAAAGATCTCAGCAGCTCAGCAGGTGACTTGGAAGAGAGGTCCGAGAGTTCCGAGATCCATAACCAGAGTGCTCTTTAGACCCATGGAAAACTTGGTGTTGTAAGAGGAGGTGGGGTGGGACCAGATGTGTTCTGCAACTTCATGAAAGAGGAAGCCAAGGTGACTGCTTTTATATATTTGTAAAGTCAACTTCAGGACTAGAACCAGTGGGTTTTGTTCTCCCATGGGTTACTTCACGAAAGTCTCGATCATCGATGTTTTTGACAGCAAAGTTAAGAAACCCTGAATTTGGGGTTACATCAAAGGAGGGCCAGGGTCCGTTCAGTGGCCCCCAAGCCGCTTAGCTGTTGAAGGGAACCGATGTTCATTTGATTTGCATCTCTGGGTGAAGGTTTTCATCTTGTGGAGGTTGAATCTCACCTTAGAGATTTTTGACCACCAATTGCAATGATTTTTTTTGTTCAGCAAAAAAGGTAACTCCACAGATGTAATGTGTGGCCCTGTAGGACACTAGCCAGTTTCATCTCTAAGCTAGGGACCTTATTCCAGGGTAGTTTTCAATGCCCATATATTCCTTCTTCCTCCCATTCTCCTCTGAATGAACCTTACCATCCTGCTGGAGGCCCATTAACCCTGACAGGTGTTCGGTCCATCGTTAACACACTGAGAGGCACACAGATACATCAAGAGCTAAGCAAAAAGAGTTTGGCTGGAATGCAAGGATTTTTTTTTTAATGAAATGTCCCCTTTGCCAATTTTACATTCATTTACTTTCCAGGACAATTATATAATTTAAAAAATAGAAGTTCAAAAAGAAAACAATAAATTTAAAAGAAAAATTCTAAGTCACTTGTGAGCATTATATTATAATTAAGTTGTCTAGTACTCAAGTCAAAGAAATAAAAATTCAACCAAAGCTGAGAAACAGAAAAAAAAATCTTTATAGGGACCAAGAAGGAAGAAGAAGCTGGGAGGAGAAATCTCAAAATAAAATATCAACACCTCAAGATCAGAGGTCTGGTCCACTAGGCCAATCTGTTTGGAGGGCATAGACAGTGGTTTCATGAAAGTCTTATATGAGATGCTGGCAGGAACTAAGGCAAGGATCAGTAGAACAGTCCTAACAGGCTGACAAGTCACCTTCAAGTGTCTAGAAATTTAGCAGACTTCAGTTGGAGTGAGTAACAGTTACTTTATAAAATGTGCATTATTGTAGTACCAGAAAGATGGGACTTAATATGTAAATCAAACCAGTAGTAGCACTACAATTGTTGTGTAATACTTCACAGTAACGAATATTTGTTTAATGGTAAATATACTGCTAGAGATCACCTACCCCATTGAAGGTCAAATCCAAGAAACTTAGGATTTTAGTGTCAGGTGTTTTTAATTATTTAAATAATGTTAAGTTGGAAGGCATGGGATTGTTTTTCAGTTTGGAAGCAGTATCGAGTCATTTTATTAACTTAAACTATCTAATGTATTTATCTTACCTACCTTTATATAAAATTTTTTAAGTATTTGGGAAGGTGTTTTATTCTGATATGCTTAAAAGGAATCTGTTTATAACAAATTTCCAAAATAAATATCAATATCTGAGAACATCTTGTAATTATCTTAGTAAGTCTCTTTAAATATCTAAGTTACTCCCTCACATTTTAAATTTCTATTTCAAATATTCAAAGTTTGATTAACAGAGTTTCCAAATAATAAAAATAATCGAGAACGTTCTTTCCTAAATAATAGTATTTAGAAACTAAATTTAGAAACCTAAAAAATCTAGGCCTGCTCACTCAGACCAAAATCCCAGTTATTTAGGAAGCCGAGGTAGGAGAATGGAAAGTTCGAGTCCATCCAGGGAAACTTAGTAAGACCCATCTCAGAAAGTCAAAAGAGGGGCCAGAACAAAGACTCATTTGTTGAGAGCGCTGGCTGATTGATCCTCCAAGGGACCCAGGTTCAATTCTCAGCACCCACATGGCAGTTCACAAACATCTGTAACTCCACTTCTGGTGGGACCTGGCACCTTCCTGTGTCCTTGGAGGACACCAGACATGTGATACACAGGCATACGTGTAGGCAAAACATCCACGTACGTAAAATAAGACAAAATAGAAAAATATTCTTTAAAAACGTCAAAAGCGGGCCAGGACTATTGATCAGTGGTAGCAAGCTAGCCTGGTATTCAGGGAGCCTTAGGTTCAACCCCCAGGGTAGAAAAGATAGACAGTAACAAACCTCGCAACTCCACACTCCCTACCCCAGCTTTTCTGCCCCCTAAGGATGTGTATACCATTCTGTAGACCAACAGACAGGTTCTACTCTTGCTTTCTTTTCGCTCTATAGATCCCAACACTTGGTGTCAGTATTGCCCCAAAGCCAAAACATCTTGTCAGGATCAGGCTGGAAATTAAGCAAATCCGTGGACAAATCACCCAGAAAAGCTCTTAAGTGTGTTTTCAGACTCCACTGCAGAAACCATGCTGGGTGTCAGATTCCACAGGTTTTTCCACCTGAGTCAGCGCTGCTGGGAAAGGGAGGGCGGCAAGGTGTCCCAGGAACTGTCTGGGAGAGAGGTTGGCATTCTGGGCAAGGCATCTACCTCGCAGCCCACCTGTCTGTCCATGAGCTTCCTACTCACCCGTGCAGTGGGCCTGATTGTTGTAAAACAAACAAGGGACTTACTGTGCTCCATCCTTGTCACAACAAATAAGGGCTTTATGCCCCTCTAAAGGAGAAGCAACAGCGTGTAAACACAATAGAGGAAGAAAGAAGACCAAAGGAAGATGGACAGGCTATGAGTTCCAGAATCATCTAGACATGATATTTACTACCAGAGACTGGGATGTTTCTTCTTTGTCTCTCCTCTTATTTCCTTTTCTTCTTCCTCTTCCTCCTATCCCTCCAACTTCTCCTCTTCCTTTCCTTCTTCCCCTCCTCCTTCCTTCTTCACACCATCATGAAGATCCAGGGATATTTGTCTGTTGCTTTATTGCTTTTTCTAAGCCACAACTGCTTAGTGCTTGGGATGTCAACCACTTTTCTCTGGGATTCGCACCAAGCCTGGTCTGCCTGGTATGGGAAGGGTCCATGTTACCCAAGCTGGTGAAGGTAGAAAGTAACCGGAACGGCACTGTCATTCATAAATGCACAACGGGAGTGTCCTTTCTCCCCTCCCACCCCACACCTCTGCTCTCTCTCTCCCGTCCCTGCCCCTTACCCACAACGTTAAATCTATTCTGCTAACAGGTTTCTTTTTCACTAATTGCAGCAACTGCTTCATTTTCTAGCATTCTTTCTTGGCTTTCAAGGAAATGTTTGCTATTTTGTATAGTATTTCATAGAATTCAATATACGTGGCCAATTTCAGGATAAGTCCAAGAGAAAGGTACTACCAAACCTTACCTTGCTTTCAAAAGTGGAGTGGGACTTTGTTTCCATGAAGGAAAGGAAGAATTGCACCTGGGAGGCATGTGGGGGCTGTCTATCTGGGGGACTCCTGTGCAGACATGACTGCCCATCCGGGAGGCTCCAGTGCAGATGTGGCTGTCTATCCGGGAGACTCTGGTGCAGATGTGGCTGTCCATCTGGGAGACTCCAGTGCAGATGTGGCTGTCCATCTGGGAGACTCCAGTGCAGATGTGGCTGTCCATCTGGGAGACTCTGGTGCAGATGTGGCTGTCCATCTGGGAGACTCTGGTGCAGATGTGACTGCCCAGGTGCAGATGTGGCTGTCCATCTGGGAGACTCCAGTGCAGATGTGACTGTCCATTCAGGAGACTCTGGTGCAGACTGAACTATGCTCTCCAGTCAGGCAGGAAAGAGGTGAGAAGCCACTGTCCTTTGACTCATGAAGTCTCCACTCAAGGGTGGCGGGGACCAGATCACTCCTACACTAATGGGAACCCACTGAAGGGTTATAGACCCTGTGGACACTTGAGCCAACCCTAATTTGGACCTGGATTTATAATTTCCCAAAGGATCCATAGCAAAAAGAAGTAAAGATGCCATTTTTCTCCTACTGGTGTCTCTGGCACTCTGTCTCACTGTTACTGTTACAAAACACCCAGGACAAAAGGTTTATCTGACCAATGCTCTCAGGGGTTCCAGTCTACAGTCATTTGCGTCAGGTCCCAATCCCTCAAAATAACAATCAGGACTCAAGGCTGAACTTGGACCCAGTAAACACTTAACATTTCCTAGAAAGCTTGTAAAGTGGGTTTCTGTTTGCCATGGAAATTCATTACTTTATTATACACTCCTACAGTCCCCCAACCTCCAGGAAGAACTTCAAGTTCTCTTCTGACTCAAATAAGCCTCCCACAGATCAAAGCCCACGAGAGTCCCTGAGCTGTTCCAGCTAACCCACCCCTCCCATTGCAAGATAACCTCTTATAACTGGCAGGACTCTCCCACTGTGCTTGCTATCTTCTCTGAACCCCGAGAAAAGGCCCTGACAGTTTGAATAAACCATTTTCCTTTTACTCACAGTGTCGTCTAATTTTGGTGGTTTCTCATCATCTTGGCTTACAATTTGATGACTCACTTTTGTCTATGATGAGGGAGAACATGGAGGCAGAAGCCAACGGCAGAAGTTGGGGTGAGGGCTCATCTGATGGGAGATGAGAAGCAAAGAGACAGAAGAAGATATTGAGGTGTCCAGGGTTCCCTTCAAGGACACAGCAGCCTAATTTCCTTTCACTAGGCCCTATCCACTAAAGATTCTGCTACCTCTCAACAGCATCAGGGGCTGATGACAAAGGCTTTAGCTCACAGCCATTCGGGAATATTAAATTTGCAAATCATAAAAACAAATAGAATTTTAAAAATGAAAGGGCATGGCTGCTCCTAGGTATGGTGGAGTAGGAAGTTTGTTGTAGATAAACAAAGCACAAAAGGTTCGTACGGCCAATGCAAAAGCCAGGAAATATGGACCATTCAGCTTCGAACTGGGTCATCTTCAGAACTGGTGTCTTTTCCTAAGATTGGGAGGATGCAGCTCTCCTGGCCAGGGCTTCAGGCTGTCGCCAGGATGAGACACAGGAGGCCCTGGAGAAATTCCAATCCCAGAGCCCATTTCCCCAGCCTCTGTCACACCGTTGTCCCGGCATAGCTCAGTTGTCCCATTAGCTGGAATGGAAGTGTGGTGAGTATCTCCCTGGAGGGGTGGCCGCAGCCTTTTAAATCTGCAGCCATGGAGCATCCCTTTTTCTTAGTAGAGAAAATTAGTCTTGGTTTTGCCAGTTTCTTGAGAGTCTGAATTTTCCAGGAATAGGCATGGCCCTTGAGAGAGAAAATAACCTTATCATGGTTTAGCTCCAGGACAAAAACAAACAAACAAACAAACAAAACGCTAGTTTGCAGTGGAATGAGGATACACATCAGGGAAATTCCAGGTGAACTGGTCTTATATGCGCCTAGCCAACAGTCACTCATGGTGGGTGCAGGTTCCATTTCATCCTTATTGCTATCCAGCTCTGAAATAGGCTCAACTTGGTAAGCTTTAACTTTTTCATCTGAAAAATGGCATGTTATTCTTCTTGTTATGATGAAGGCAGCTTAGGGAAGGAAGGTATTTCAGGGTTTTATTGCTGTGAGGAGACACCATGACCATGGCAGCTCTTATAAAGGAAAACATTTAATTGGGCTGGCTTACAGTTTAGAGGTTCAGTCCATTATCATATGATGGGGAGCATGGCAGCCTGCAGGCAGACAAGGTGCTGGAGAAGGAGCTGCTGCATGTGGATTTGCAGGCAGCAGGACGCAACCTGTGACAATGGAAGCAGCTTGAGGATAGGAGAACACAAACCTCACCCCCACAATGACACACTTCCTCTAACAAGACCACCTAATCTCACAAGGCTACACCTCCTAATAGTGCCGCTCCCTTTGGGGGCCTTTTTCTTCCAAACCACCAAAGATCGGTTGATTTTGGCTCATGGTTTGCAGGGATATAATCCATCACGGCACGGAAAGTGTGATAACAGGAGAGGGAGGCAGATGGACCCATCGCAGGCAGAGAGAGATGAACTCCAGGGCTCCACTCACTTGCTCCTGTTCATCAGTCCAGGATTCCAGTCTGTGGAACAATGCTGCCCATTCAGAGTTAGGCCTTCCCACTTCAATTACACCTTCGAGGAACTCTCTGAAGGGTACACCCTGAGGTTGGTCTCCTAGGTGATTCGAATCCATTGACAGCAAGGATTATGTTATCAACGAGCTATAAGGTAGTTATGAGTCAATCCACCTACAGATCCCGGCTCAATCAGTATGCGTCTATAGTATCTCTAGTCAGTATTTCTCCTTCTCTTTTCAGGACAGTAACAGATCTCTGTGTGTGGTTTACACTTTCCAAAGCAGTCAGACAGGGCATATTAGGCCATATAATCTCTTTCTGAAACATTTTACCTCCAAAAGAGTCCAGTAAAGCTCAAGAGATTTGTTCACTCTTCCCTGGATATGACGATCTGTTCTTTGATTGGTTTTGTGGTGTGTGTGTGTGTGTGTGTGTGTGTGTTTAAATCTCACTCTCATTTAGAAGTCTTCCAAGCATAGCCTAGCCAACAACAGTTACTATGGCTGCACAGAACAAGTAAAGAACAAGGCTCCTAGCAGGATTTATCATTTAAGAGAAGTGTCATTAGTCTCTAGGTTAACAGTGACTGAGGTCAGCAATGTCTGAGGTCAACAGTGGTGGTTATTAAGTACCTGTCAACTATTAGACAGGAATGCCAGAAAAGTGCGTCCAAAACCACAGCCATGTCCTTCCCGAGGAAATCACAGTGTACCTCATCACCCTGGAAGAAGTCCTCCAACGTCAACCCAACCCAGACAGACACAACAGCACACAGGCGATCTTGTCATAGGTTTCACTGAGTCCGTCCTTACACTCACACCGGCTCTGCTTTCTGAATGAACCGCAGGAATTACGTCTATTTCTTGGTTCAGTGACACTTCCTTTTACAGCGTCCTTACGTGACTGAACACTTCTGGACAGTTCTCTCTTTTTTTAAAAAAAAAATATTTATTTATTTGTTATGTATACAATATTCTATCTGTGTGTATGTCTGCAGGCCAGAAGAGGGCACCAGATCTCATTACAGATGGTTGTGAGCCACCATGTGGTTGCCGGGAATTGAACTCAGGACCTTTGGAAGAGCAGGCAATGCTCTTAACCACTGAGCCATCTCTCCAGCCCTGCCCCAGTTCTCTCTTTTTATAAGGGCACTAATCCCACTACCCAGAGCTCCAGCCTCACGCCTGAATTACATCGTACATGGCGAACAACACAGAGCTGGAGAAGGAAACCGCTCATGGTGTCTACATTTCAATATGTATCATAATCTCCGAGGCCTCTGAGCTCCATCAGTAACTTTCAGATCTTGAAATGAGACAAGGTTGTATTGTCCTGAAACGGCTCCAAGGGTCTTTGTCAGAAGGAGTCAGAGCTGTTTGAGAACCAGAAGAGCATGGCGTGCAAGAGGAAACTGGGGTGGGACCGGTCAAAAGCCAAGGAATACTGACAGTCCCTAGATTCTTGAAGAAGCAAGGAATGAATGCATTGTCCTCTGGAACTTCCAGAAGCAACCAACCCCGCCAGTACCTTTAGCACTGTGAGATGCATTTCTTACCCTCTGACCTCCACAAATATGACATAATAAATCTATGTTGTTTAGGGCCACTCTGTTTATGGTACTTTTTTTATAGAAGCCGTAGAAAAATATGGAGGCTAGCTACAAATCACAGTTATTTTCTTTTTTAAAAAAGAAGTTTTAGATTTACTTGTTCTATCTTGCATGCGAGTATTTTGCCTGCGTGTGTGTGTGTGTGTACCTCATGCATGCCTTTAGTGCCTGTGGAGGTCAGAAGAAGATACTGGATTCCTTAAAACTGGAGTTAGAGATGGCTATGTGCCACCACGTCAGTGCTGGGAAGCGAACCCAGGTACTGTACAAGAACAAGTGCCCTTAACTGCTGAGCCATCTCTCCAGCCCCAAATCACGGTTATTTTAAGCGCCTACCACAGTGACATTCTGAAGGAGGGAATGTTTCTGAAAATTCCATGATGATAGTAACTCAGCCTGCATTTGGTAGCTGGAAAGGTAAGTGTGACAGAACATGGAAATTCGAAGGAACAATCATTCCCAGACAGAGTTACACCAAGGGAAACATCAGCCTTGAGCGTACATTTGGGAAATCAACACATACAGACCCTAGTCCCATGAGACCAAGCCAGCCGTGGGAGTTTCACCACTGAGATTCTTTCCTCCAGCTTTTGGAAAGGGTTCTGGGTCTGTTGTGCATTGCACGTGGTGTCTGGTAAATTGCATTACCATATAGATTCAGCAAACACTCCAAATTCAAACACATCAGACTCCTGTCTTAGTTAGGGTTTCTATCGCTGTGAAGAGACACCACGATCATGAAAACTCTTATAAAGAAAACATTTAGTTGGGGTAGCTCACGTACAGCTTTAGAGGTTCAATCCATTATCATCATGGCAGGGAGCATGACAGTGTGCAGACAGACATGGTGCTGGAGAAGGAGCTGGAAGTTCTGTATCTTGATCCACAGGCAACAGGAAGTGAACTGTGTCCCTGAAGAGAGAAGTTTAAGCAACAGAGATCCCAAAGCCCACCTCCACAGTGACACACTTCCTCCAAACAGTCCATACCTACAGCAGCAAAGCCACAGCTGCCAATAGTGCCACTCCCTTTGGGGGCCATTTTCTTTCAAACCACCACAACACCCTCACAACTGGCTTTTGTGACTATTATACCATGCGGTGCTGCTCAGTCCATTGCTGATGGAGGAAGGTCATTGGTTAAAAAATAAAGGAACTGCTTGGCCCTCATAGGTTAGAACATAGGTGGGTGGAGTAAACAGAACAGAATGCTGGGAGGAAGAGGAAGTGAGCTCAGACTCGATAGCTCTCCTCTCTGGGGCAGACACGATGAAGCTCCTACCCAGGATGGACGTAGGCTAGAGTCTTCCCGGTAAGCACACCTTGGGGTGCTACACACATTATTAGAAATGGGCTAGTCCAGGTGCGAGAGTTAGCCGAGAAGAGGCTAGATATAATGGGCCAAGCAGTGTTTAAAAGAATACAGTTTGTGTGTTGCTATTTCGGGGCATAAGCTAGCCAGGCGACCAGGAGCTGGGACGGCAGGAACACAGCCCGCAGCTCATACTACACATTGCCACATTCCTTCAGCAATCACCGTGACTGTAGTGGTGACCGTGACAATAAAACAAGCTCTGTGTTCAAACCAGGAAACACTGAAGAACAACCAGTAGCTTGATCATCTTGCTGACCCCCTCCATGCTGGGAAGAACTTGAGCCATCACTGTCACCACCTTCAGCGATTGCCTCATGGCCCTTGCTGTTTTCTGCTAACCCTTCCTCCGAGTTTGAGGACCCATTGTAGCCCGTGCATTTGCTGAGTGTGGCCATCAGTGTTCAGTGTTGCTGAATTCTGCACAGATTTGTTTCCCTACAGCACTGGATTTCTTGAAGACTGTGCACTAGTTATGTTACTCGACCGTTTAAAGTATCTGCCGGTTCATCCCTGGCTCTAGAACAAAGCCCAGTGTTGCTTCTAAATGCACACAAGGGAAGCCATCAAGGCCTGCCTTCCTTCTCTTGTGGCCCCACGTCCCCCTTTCCCCCAACTCTCTATGCCCTATTCACATCCAAGTTCTTCAAGCTTCCCCAATGGTTCTCCCCTCATGCTGGTCACTTGAGTCTGGACATTCCTATGTGCCCCTCCCTTCTCATATGGTAGATTGTTCTGATTGTCCCTGTGGTATTAAAAGTCACAGGAAGACATTATTTTTTTTTTGTTGTTTTTGTTTTTTGTTTTTTTGTTTTTCGAGACAGGGTTTCTCTGTAGCTTTGGTGCCTGTCCCGGAACTAGCTCTTGTAGACCAGGCTGGCCTCGAACTCCCAGAGATCCGCCTGCCTCTGCCTCCCGAGTGCTGGGATTAAAGGCGTGTGCCACTGTCGCCCGGCTCAGGAAGACACTCTTGACTATGGTGTCAAGACCAAACTCATTCTGGGTCCAAAGGCATGTGACTATGGTCTGTACCACCCCCATTCTGCATTGCCTGCACCTTCAGCTGAATTGCGAGCCTCATCCTGACAGAGCTATGCATTTAGTTATGCCTCACAGAGTTGATAGCCTGAAGTCCTGTCCTCCACATGTAGCCTTATTTGGGGACATGTTTTTATAGATAAAGGGTGGTCACCAGCAGGACTGTAATCTAGTTTAGCTGGTGTTCTTCTAAAGACATCCATGTGGGAAGAGGCTGTGTCAGGATGAAGGTAGAGATGATTTCGTGAGCCGAGAAACACAAACATGACCAGAAAGTACTAGAAGCAAGGGCCGGGCACAAGGCAGATGGTCCTTCACAGTCTTCAGGAGGAACCAAAGCCTTCCACATGCTGCTCTGGGACTTCCCACCTTCAATCACTGCTGAAGCTACTCCGTGGTGATTTAGTATTATTGGAAACAAATACAGGCAACAGTCAATCCTTCATTTATGTTTGACCATTTGTATCTACAGATTAGAACAACAACGGGGATAAAAGTTAAATTCAAATTTATTAAAAGAAAAGAAGTGTGCTGTGGACATGAAGAGGAGCCAAGGTCCCTGCCCCCTGAGGACACAGACAATTCAGTATGCCACTGTAGGTGCCAACCTCCTAGCTCAGATGGGCTGGGAGGCGCTGGGCAGCCATCCCAGAACTCCGAGGCCTGGATCTTGAAACAGTTTTAGGTCAAGCAGAAAAGAGAATTGGAGCAGAGAGAACTGACTGTGGAGCTGAGGGACTGGCTGAAGAGATGAGCGGGAACCTATCAGGAGAGGACTTATGTGAACATGCTGGGACAGGAAGCCAATGGTGGTTTATAGTAGAGAGAGGCGGATTGTCAGCACTCAGCGTTAGAACATTCTCCCAGACAACGTAAACATGTTACCATGTTTGCTGTTCTTTGAGGACATTAGAAGTGGGAAGAAATCTCTTGTTGCTTCTTGTTTTGGTTTTGGTGTGTGTGTGTGTGTGTGTGTGTGTGTGTGTGTGTGTGTAGCCTGGCTGTCCTATAACTCACTCTGCAGACCAGGCTGGCCTTGAACTCACCTGCCTCTGCCTCCCGAGTGCTGGGATTAAAGGCGCGCGCCACCACTGCCCTTCTGGAGGGAATCTTTATCAAGCCACAACCTCCAGAGGTAGCAGAAGTCCCAGAAACCGACTTTGCAGGACAGAGCAGTGGTACCGCATAGAGAAATCCCCACAGCCCAACTCCGGCATTGCCCTTTCCTTTCCCCTGTTGTCCCTCCCGCAGATGTGATGTGCCCCCATATTTTAAATCCTAGCTATCTCATTCCCTCCTAGAACCCCCCCTTCATTCTTGAAAGCTGGCATAAACCGCGTGTCTATCACCATTCCTCAAAGTCACAAGCTTAAAGCATACGGTTCTGCAGCACTGGGGTAAAGCCAAGCACATCTGTAGGATGTTTCTGTTCCCATTTACACTTCTCTGCTTTGTTAAAGTGGAGCAGGGAGAAGCCCTAAAGTCGCCATGGAGACGCTGAGGACAGGTGGGATCCAGAGGACATAGACCAGTGCAGCACAGCCCTTCCATGAGAGACAGGGGATGGAATGGGGGCTCCCTCACCCCAGAAGCTCTGTCCCATAGCTAAATGAGATGCAGGGTGCTGCTACCTGTAAACAACATCATCTGTTTGGCTTGAGACCTCTTAGTGACATTGTTCTTCACCGCCGTTCAGAGAATGGATAGCTGTCTTGAACACTGTCCTCAAGCCAAGAATGAAAAGCCAGGCGATATAACTTATCAGGAAGGGTAAGCAACTATTCCTGGGTCTGTCCACCGAGTACAAGGGTACACTCACCAGGCATTGGAACCCCAGGCACCCCTGAATCCCCCAGTGGAGCTCCAGCATCTGGAAATACCTGGCCCAATTAGATGGGTATGACTTAGCACTACAGGCCTCTACAGAACTCATTTGCACCCTCGGACCCCAAATGTCAGGGGACTCGCTTGGCTGACCTTTAGCTGATGGCAGGGGCTGGTGGTGACATTTGCGGCTCTGGCACGTGCCTCCCTGGGTCATCCTTCAAAGGCCCAGCAGGACAGCTGCTGAGCTGGTGGCTCACCACAGAGCGAGCCACCTACCACTGGTGTGGAAAGAACTAGAAACTGACTGCGTGGGATTTCCCCGCTGTTCTGGGTGGGCTTTGATGGGCTTATCTTCTACTTCCTCTCCCGAACCTTTGGGTGGTACTGCTACCGACTCAATAGAAATCAACCACCCTGGTCCCACTCCAGGAGATGCTGGGTTTTGACAGTGGGAGGTGGAGTTTGCCTGTTCCAGAAGGGTACTCATCAGGAGCAAAGGCACTGTCAGCCACTCCTTCTTCCCGCTGACCCCAGGAATCTGCTGTGCGCAGAAAACCTTGAAGCCTCATCTCCCCTTATCAGGGCATTAGTGAGGATGCATACATCCAGAGCCCCAGGAGATTTAGAAGGGAGAGAAAGACAGACAACTGGGCTGCCTTCACACACACACACACACACACACACCTTCATTTGTCGGTCACTGCAAAGCAAGACAGAGGGAGGAAAGTTGAAGGTGAAAGCTAGACCCCACTCACACAGCTTTCTGCAAACCTGTCCCCTTGAGGATGCATCTGCATTGTTGGGACAAAGTCTCCTAGGACTGCTGTAACCAAGAGTCACACGCGAGCAACAGCTATTCTCTTCCAGTCTCGGACGTGTCAATCTGAAATCGGAGTGTGGGCAGTGCTGTGTTCTCCCCAGGTCTTCCAGGGAGCGACACTTCCTAACTCTGGCTTCTAATAGCTACAGAATGAGCTTTGGTCTGGCTCTGTGTATGTTGAACTTATGGGGGGGTCTATTGTTACTCACTGTGTGAGCCCACAAACTCAGACGGCTTCAGGGGCCCGGCAAATAACATAAATAAGGCAATGGAATATGGCTCCATTTAGGGGAGCTACTTTCGATGAACTGATGATCACAAGCAGATATGGGGCTGAATGTCCTGTGGGTATACCTTTCTAATTTTCGAGAAAAGATAGAACTTGTGTGTGTGTATGTGTGTGTGTGAGAGAGAGACAGAGAGAGAGAGAGAAAGTGTGTGTGAGAGAGAGAGAGAAAGTGTGTGTGCATGTATGTGTGTGAGAGAGAGTGAGAGCGAGAGAAAGTGTGTGTGTGTGTGTGTGAGAGAGAGAGAGTGTGTGTGAGAGAGAGAGAGTGAGAGCGAGAGAAAGTGTGTGTGTGTATGAGAGAGAGAGAGAAAAAGTGTGTGTGTGCGTGTGTGTGTGTGAGAGAGAGAGAGAGAGAGAGAGAGTGAGAGCGAGAAAGTGTGAGAGAGAGAGTGTGTGCATGTGTGTGTGTGTGAGAGAGAGAGAGAGTGTGTGTGTGTGTGTGTGTGAGAGAGAGAGAGAGAGTGTGTGTGAGAGAGAGAGAGAGAGAGAGAGAGAGAGAGAGAGAGAGAGAGAGAGAGCACTTCTGGGAAAGGGCCAGTTCTGGGGACAGGAACTTAGGAAGAAATAGGCAAGGCCTCTAGAGAGCCCGCCTAAAGGAAGCATGGGGCATGTTCTGTCAGAAGCCTGCTTCACCCTGCTCAGTCCCTCATAGACTAAGCCTGGCTATTGGTTCCAGGGAACCAAGTTGGAAGCCGGAATTTGTAGTCCGTGAAGCCCAAGGACGAAGTCTACAAAGTACCTTGCAGCCCCCTTCCTCAAATTTTCTCAAGATCTTTTCCAATGTTTTTAGCCAAATTTTAGTAGTGGGGTGGAGGGGAAGCAGTAGGGCGGAGTGGAGAAGAGGCCACATGTCCCCCTTTAAAGGCGAGAATGAGGGGACCACATGTTACCCAAACAATGACCATCTCTCTCTCCTCTCTCTCTCTCTCTCTCTCTCTCTCTCTCTCTCTCTCTCTCTCTCTCTCTGTCTTTCTCTATCTCTTTCTCTCTCTCCCTCCCTCCCTCTTCCTCTCCCCCTTCCCTTCCCTTCCCTTCCCTTCCCTTCCCTTCCATAATCCACTGAATAAACTATATATCCAAACTTTCTCTCTGCATGGAGTGTCCATGGGTCTCCCATCCACAGAGGGCCGTTGCATCTTGGCCTCAGGTCACCCACTGTGGCTCTACATGGAACCAGCCTTCTCCTGCCTGGGACCCATAGTCCCTCGTGGCCCGCTGCCAGCCCTCAGGAAACTGCGCAGCTTTTATCTAAACCACTACAAAATTAAACAAAAAATTTCAGGAAATGGCAGCTTGCAATTTGTTGTGGTGGTAACCTGTTTGGGTTTTTTTGTTTTGTTTTGTTTTGTTTTTTTGAGACAAGGTTTCTCTCTGTAACTCTGGCTGTCCTAGAACTAGCTCTGTAAACCAGGCTGGCCTCGAACTCAGAGATCCACCTGCCTCTGCCTCCCAAGTGCTGGAATTATGCCTGGCAGACATCTTGTAATATTTAAGAAGTCAATTTTCTAGAAGTTCTAGAAAGTTAGAAGTTGTGTGGATTTCCCTAAGACTAGGACTTCTGACACATTGGCTTCGGGGAAAGAAAAGAAAGAGAGGCACTGGCTGGTGGAGGCCATTTTCCTTCTAATGCTGGGAAGGAAGGTGGCTTCATCTCAGGGCCTGAGCCCCCAAGGTTTTTTCCCCTTGCTTGGCTTACAGGATAAGACACTCCTCTCTCATTTAACATTCGAGGTCAAAGGCGAGCACGTGACTCTCTCTATCACCCTCCTCGCTTGCCTGCTCCTCAGCCCACCTTCTTGCTCTATCTACACAGCAGACGCACCTCTTCGTTAAGATGTTCCTAACCTTACAGGAAAGCAAAACAAGTGCAGAATCCTGGATGTTCACTCTCAGATGTGGCGGTTACCAGATCCAAAAATGGACTCGCCGCTGTCAAACTGGATCAAATGGAGCCCAGGAAGCCATATGAAAGGAGGGTTCTCACGCACCGACGCTCCCTGATAATGTACCATCACAGAGAGCGCTGAGCCGCTCGGAGGGTAACTACTCCTACAAGACCACTTGCTGGACACACTGTGTTGTAAACCTGGGCAACTTAAACGGCCTGTTTGGATTCTCCCGGTTTAACTTGCGAGGGAGCCTCTATTAATGCCACAGGTGCCTCGAAGCTTTCTGTCAAAACCATCAAGCAGGTTTTCTCCCCTCCCAATTGGCAAGCTTCCCTTTGTTCCTCCTACACAGCCACTCCTTTATGTACCCGTGTCACGGCTTTAATTCAGTCTACAAGATTACCACCTCTAGACACATTGCTCCCAGGGGTACCTGGGTATAATGTCAGGTCTGCCATGTTCAACTAGCAGTACAATTTCGGCTCACACCAGTGGACTTCCCTGTGAATGGAGCCCTAAACTGGATGCTAGGTTCTTAACTACCCAAAGAACTTTGGCCAGTTCAGCTAAACCTTCACAAACGTCCGTGTGCCTCTTCCTGCATCCATTCTCCCAGCTTGGGTTACTCCGAGGAGAAAGACAGATGCGAGATCTATGGGGAAGATTTGGGGGTCAGGCTCCTTCTGTATAACTTGAATTCGCTACAACTCTTTTGTCCAAAGCTTTCTAATCCGCGGAAGGAGTTCGCGCCTAACAGTGTGTGTGTGTGGGGGGGGGGGGGCCGGGGGGGAGCAATGTGCTACAAATCCTCACGTGAAGCTAGCTGTTCACTCGCACCCAGGGTACACGAAACTTCTGTGAGATAATTTAACACAAATTTTGTACGTGCAAATTTATATATACGTTCTCCCACTACGTTCGGTCTCTCCCTCTGTGGCACACTTGGGGCTCTAATGTTGCCAGGACTAAATGGCTGGCTTTTCAGGGTGCCTCAGGGGAATCAAGCCCGTATATGAGTCACTAAGAGCTGATGAGAAGCCTTTTAGAGAACCGTGAATATGATGAGTCACTAAAAGCTGATGGGAGGCCTTTTAGAGAATTGCAAAAAATTAGTTTGTCTAATTTTATTATTGAGTATTAACTACGTATGATAAAGGAATGAATTATTATCAATAATACTAATTTTGTTCTTAGATAATTATTTGAAATACAATTATTAATTTACTGCTGTAATTATTGACTATTTGACATTACTGAATTGATGAATGCATAAATGATAAAATGGATAGAGAGAAGAAATAGAAAAAGAATAAGATTATGTGAGAAAAATACTGAGCTTCCAGAGACCTGTAACATGTAATCAGGAACCAGAAAAGAGAACACATTTTCTTTTGCCTTTTGCTATCACTCAAGTGTGTTAAAACTTTAAATTCTTCCAACCAATTTTCAAACAATAATTTTTACCAATATTTTTTATTTAAAAATAAATTGTCTGATGTTCCTCAAAAGCAATCAGCTGCAAACGTTTCATCAGGTAAAACTTTTCTTGCCACACAAAATTTAGGACAGAGAGGGAACAGTTCAAACCCTGACTCCTAGGGAAATTAGCTCTTTCTGTAAATTCAGGGTAGCGAATGGTGGGTTAGGCTTTGTGATACTCAAGGGGATGCTGTCTGAACCAATCACATCTGGTTCAGCACAAACACCAAGTAATCACTGGCTGAAAGTGGGGTTTTTTGGTTTTTGATTTTTTTTTTTGTTATTGTTGTTGTTGTTTTTGTTTTTAATCTCAGGAGCAATTTTCTCAAATTAAGGTCAAGAAATTAATGCTAAACCAGAATATGTTATTTCCATACAATGGAACATTGTCAATCAATAAAAAGGAATCAGATTGTGACAGATAAACCTCGCTGAGTGAAAGAACATTCTGGCACGAAAAAAGCCAAATGTTGTCTGTTTCTACTTGAAGATACCTAGATGAAATCTAGCAAGGAGGTAACCAGAGGCTGGGGGCTAAGGGGATGGGAGTTAGTGCTTAAGACAGAATTCTCTCTGGGATGCTGGAATACATGGAAATACCTGATGATGGTGGCTGCATGACATTGCAAACATAATTTTGGATACCCCAAAATGATGTAAGTGGTAAATCTGATGTCTATTTTCCTGTAATTAAAAACATGCACAAATTACAACAGGAGAGCTCCGGGCCACAGTGTCCCACCCAGGAGTGACTAGGCAATGCCATGTTTCAAGTGCTTTTCAGTCACGGAGAACGGGAAGAGTCATCTGTAGCGGACTGTCCTCCCAGCCCACTCTTTCCCTCTGCTTCTTCCTTCAGCCCACAAAAAAAAAAAAAAAAAAAAAATCACCTCATCACTCAAAAGCACATTCTGACAAATAAGTTTTCTTAAAACCTTAAGATTTTCTTTAATTGGCATATTTAGATATCTTGGGGCTGGGGGGATGGCTCAGCAGTTAAGAGCGCTTGTTCTTGCAGAGGATCTGAGTTCAGTTCCCAGCACCCACATCGCATGATGGAGGTGGTCTTGTATTAATCTGTTGCTTTCATTGCTTAATTAATAAAGAAACTGCCTAGGCCCATTTGATAGGCCAACCCTTAGGTGGGTGGAGTAAACAGAACAGAATGCTGGGAGAAAGAAGCCAAGTCAGTGAGTCGCCATGATTCTCCCACTCCAGACAGACACAGGTTAAGATCTTCCCTGGTAAGCCAGCTCATGGTGCTACACAAAATATTAGAAATGGGTTAGATCAATATGTAAGAGCTAGCCAATAAGAGGCTGGAATTAATGGGCCAGGCAGTGATTAAAAAAATAGTTTCCGTGTAATTATTTCAGGGCATAAGCTAGCCATGCGGGCAGCCGGGTGCCGGGGACGCAGCCCTGCCGCTCCCACTTCAACAATCGCACCTGACAACTGCCTGTAACTCCAGCTCCAGAGAATCCAAATCCCTCATTTCTACTCCATGGCCACCTGCACTCACATGTGCATATTACCCCCCTCCAACCATACGTGATCAAACATGAGAACACACCTTAAAACATTCTCACACCTTACAGGTAAAACTACAGCTCAAAGCAGCCTCAGATACCCTTTACGTGAACTTTATTGGCACACAACTTTTATTATTTCTTATGTGGTCAGTCTAATTTACCTTGCTTTTCGGTCATTGCAAAAAGGGAAGACTAAAGTGACTTTGCTTAAATATAAAAGCTTAGTGTCGCCTTCCCTCCCACTTCCTCTCATAATTTAAACCGTATTCCACAGCTGACCAGGGCTGGAGAAATGGCTGAAGGGTTAAAATGCTGCTCTTATAGAGAGCGCAGGTTCGTTTCCCAGTGCCCATCCAAGGTGACTCACAACCATCTATACCACCAGCTTCAGGAGGACCCTTCCCCTTTGGCTTCTGCATTTACTAGGATTTGCCATTTTCTTTTCTGAGGTCACTTGGGACAGAGGAGTCAGTGCCCATTACTTCAGTATCAAATCCTCAGTATAGTTGCTCTTTAAGAAGACTCCCCCGCCCATAAAAATGGAGACATCTCCATCCTAACAGATGCATTAGAAGCATGGCAGAAGGATTCTTCCGTGTTTCTCAGCCCTCCTAATGTTGTGATCCTTTAACACGGTTCCTCATGTTGTGGTGACCTCCAACCATGACATTAGTTTTGTTGTTACTTCATAACTGTAATTTTGCTACTGTTATGAATCATAACATAAATATCTGTGTTTTCCGATGGTCTTAGGCAAACCCTGTGAAAAGGTCATTTGACTCCTATAGGGGTTTCGACTCGCTGTTGAGAACCGCTGGCTTAACACTTAATAACTAATGCCAAAGACTCTGAAAAGCCCCACAAAAAAATTCCAAAGTCCACTTTTAAAAGATAATGATCTGAGGACATTAAAACAAGCGCATAGGTGAAGTAAAGAAGTCACTTCAGTACCCAGGTGAGAAGGCTGCAATTTGGGGTGGGGAATAGCTGAGCTGGAAAAGTATTGGTCGTCCAAGTGTAAGGACCTGAGTTCAAATCCCCAGTCCCTATGTGAAGAGCTAGGAGTGGAGGTACACATGTTTATTCCCAGCTCTGGGAAGCAGGTTCTGGAACTCACTGGCCAGCCAACCAGGCAAATCATTGAGTTCCTGGTGCACTCAGAGAGTTGGTCTCAAAAAATACGGACAAGCATAATCAAGTAAGGTACATTAAGTTAACCTCTAGCCTTCACACACACAAACACACGTACACATTTACACACAGAGAGATGCACACACATGTGCATGAATGTACACAAATACATACATAACTACACACAAATGAATCAATAAAATTAAAGAAATTGATGATTTGATTAGAATTTGTGGAAATAAAAAATTCAATAAATCAAATTTTAAAAAGGAGATGACTAGATTAAGCAGAAGAAAGGATATCAAGGTTTGAAGACAAAACCAAGAAACCATTACACTGAGACATCAATAAACAATGACAAATAAATAAATACTACCACAGCATTCAAGTATTCTGGGGGAAGAACAAGAGACCATATCTAAGGTACAAACTCAACTAAATCAATAGAAAACCTATTTAACAACATTACACTAGGTAATTCCCCAAACCTGGGGACATATATAGCCATCCAAGGACCAGTAACATTTAAAACCCACAATAGACATGACCAGAAAAGAACATATCTAAGTCACACTGCAGTTAAAGTGTTAAGGCTATGGAGAAAAATAAAACACGAGCATTAAAACCTGCAAGAAAAAAAAATGCCAACTCCCAAAGGCAAAGTTGTCAAAATAGTGTCAGATCCCCGTGGAGTGTGGAACAATATACCTCAAGTCCAGAGAGTCACTGCCAATCAAGATGACTACAGCACAATTATCTTAAAACTCAGGAGAAATAAAGCCCTCCAAACAAAATTATGGATGACCATAGGCCAGGCGTCTAGATTCAAGTCATTCTAGAAGAGGTTATATAAATTTTATGGTGACAGAAAAAGTCCAAACCATACAATTCCTAAATTTACAAAGTATGTTAGTAGGGTCATCAGGAACGCAGGCTAGCACGAGGCAGGGGACTTAGAGCAAGCCAGTGTGGCCTTGTTGTGTTCTTAGCTTTAGGGTTGGTGGAGGCTAGAGATTGGTCCAAGACTAGGGATCCATTTGAGGAGTTTTAGTCTGTGATGCCAGGTACACAATTACACGGCAAATAGTAATGAATGAGGATTAAGATCGCCCAAGAAAACTTTGACCTACAATGTTCTGTTTCTCCACGTCCACAATGCTCCCATTGACCGAAGTGATTAAGCTCTAGTAACAGCCTTGGCCTCCTCAGAGAACTTCAGTTTGCAGCGGACTAACCTTAAAAAGGTAAAGACAAACATGTTTGGGAAGGCGACAGTGGCATCCAGTTAGTAGAATAACTGAAAAAGTCCCTTGCAGAGGGATGTGAATCATAATTGCTCTTTTGATGTTGCTAGGGGCTGAAAGTGAACGTTTTAGCATAAGAAGAATGGGGCGTGGGGGCGTGAACTGGCAGATGCCTTAGCAAAGCTCAGTTTTCCTCCTCAGCAGTGTTTCTCAGCCTTCCTAAGGCTGTGACCCTTTAAGACAGTTCCTCATGCTGTGCTGACCCCATGCACAAAAGTCTTTTCATTGCGACTTTATAACTGTCATTTTGCTACTGTTAAGAACCGTCATGTAAACATCTGGGTTTTCCGATGGTCTTAGGCGACCCCTGCAAAAGGTTCCTTCAACCCCCGCCCCCAAAGGGGCCACGACCCACAGGTTGAGAACTCCTGCAAGCAGATATTGGCATTCGAGAAGTTATTTCTCCTTTGGGCTTCAGTGTGCTCATCTATAGCGTTCTGTTATTGGCACATAACAGCAACCCAGCGGACGTTGGAGGCTCTAAACAAGGGGACAAATGAAAGGCTGACAATACTAGGATTGAACATTGTTGGCCAAACCCAAGCTCACTGGATTCAAAACAAACCAAGTAGAGTAGACAGAACGCTGTGGTTTAGCAGGGCCGCACTAGAGTGCAGGCAGGGGATTGATTGACTCCGCAGCATACTGTATTCAACGAGTGAGGAAAAGGCTTCAGATACATCGAGGCCTTCTTCATTTTGAGGGCTTGGTGTTTGGGGAGTGTTTAAGCCTCTACATTTCCCCAATCTCTTGTTTTGCTAGGAAAGGAAGTTAAATAAAAGGTATAAAGGAAGAAAAACACGCGTCCATCAACGGGAACTAATATAATCAAGGAAAAGTCAAGGCCTTGCTGACACTGACCTTCAGCATGGTCCTCAGATAATATATGGCGTGTTGTTTGCTGTCCCAACTAGTACCCACGGAAGTTATTCATGCGCATGCGCGGAGAGCCACTGGGCGTTTCCAGGCTTGAGGCCCCACTTTGCTCTAAGGATCCCCTGAAGAATGAGAACCTGACTAATGAGTGTCTCTTTCCCTGCACGGGAATAGAAGCAAAGGCGCAGCCTGCGGCATGTTCAGCTGGAACACTGCGTCACCCATCACAGAGAGCGCTACAAACCCCATCGTCAAGGGCGTTTTCTCCAGCCCTCTCTGACCGCCTCACTCAGCTCACTTTTCCTGTCCTCAGTACCCAGGGAGACCTTCTTAACTGGGCCAGAAGGGCAATCTGCTTGCTGTCTCCAGAGGTTAAAAAAAATTATGTAATATTAGATGTCTTCTCTTTTTTTCTAAAGTACTTTTAGGAAGCAGTAGAAATTACTCAAACGAAAACAAAAAACAAAAGAAACAAAAACAAAATGTCGTCAGCACTGATTCTTTATGTTTACTGTTGATTTTCCAAAGGCAAAAGATAGTATAAAGTCCTTCTGTAGGCACGCCTAGGAGGACTGACGCTATCCTAATGTGACGTGCGCCCCACATTCCACCTATCTGGGCCACCGAACCAAAGCACCTTTGGAGGAGACTGGAATTTCCCTCAGGATTCTCGCACCACACCGGAAGAAGGAGAAGGATGAAGGCTGGCACGAGCCAGGGAGGAACCTGTTTGCAAAAATTCCACTGATGGCGAACTTGTCGGACCCGCCTTGCGGAAGAGATGAGCGAGAAGATAGTGGTTGGTCAACAGGGTTGGGGCCACACTGAGCCCACTTAAGTTCTTGAGCCTTCGGGTCTACTATTTCAGCCTTACCCTCCTGGTAGGACAGAGAGGATGGGCTGGGGGCTGGGGGCTGGGGGCTAGGTGCAGTGGGAGGGGCTTGCACAGCTTTTTGTTTCTCAGGGGCCACATGGAGGAAATCACCTTTTTCTTCTTTTTATTTTTGCTTTTCTATTTAATTGGATTATTAAGGATGAATGGCCAAATCTGGTTTATTGGAATGTCAGGGCCTGGGCTCAGGCTTTTAATAACTCTGGTAACAACGTCCCTCAAGAATTTTACAGTCTGCTCGAAGAATCAAGGATGAAAATTGAATAAGAGATAAATATGTAGTACACGTCTATTTTTTATTTTAAAATACAATTGAGGGAAGTAGCTGGGCATGGTGGCGCACACCTTAAATCCCAGCACTTGGGAGGCAGAGGCAGGCGGATCTCTGTGACTCTGTGGCCAGCCTGGTCTGCAGGGCAAGTCCTGGGATGACCAGGGCTACATAGAAAGACCCTGTCTCAAAACAAAACAAAAATGATTGAGAGTAGAAGCACTTATTGAACATGTTCCAGGGACAAGCTTAGGACTAGTTAAGTAGTCAAGGAGGTTGAGAAACGCTGTCCCAAGAGAGACCCCCTTGGCCTAGCTAACATTTCACAGTGAAGGTATTTGAGATAGTGTGCACCATGAGATTGAAGTGTGTCACGAAGCCCGAGAAGAAGCTTAAACCTTTTCTTCAAAGAAGGACACAGGGTCTTTGTATAAGAAATACTGTAACTATATCCAGACATGTTGGAGACCAGCTTCGGCAAGGATATCACTTACCAGGGGTAGGGGCATGGGGATTAGAAAAATAAGTAAAGAGAAGGAAGACCCAGGTGAAAATAATAAAGCAATTCCTCCTTCTTAGCATTTTTGAGAAAAGGGAGGTTTTAGGGCTTTTCTAGTGCCCACTAAGAGAAAGCTACTGCCGCCAATCAAAAGAATGCTCCTACAGAGTTGCTTACAGATCTGTTGTGTAGTTCTGTTGAGCCTGCCCCCTTTTCTGAGTTCTAATCAAAAAACAGACTTTTCCTTTTCCTCTTTTCCATTTCTTTATCTCTCTGATGCTGCCCTAAACCCTAAGCACACTTTTCCTGGCGGTCTGGGTTTGCCCTCCCCTGAAGCCTCTCTCCACTTCCCTCATTCAGTCCTGTTTTAAGTGCCATTCAAATGCTGAGATGACTCCAACACACATCTATTAACTTAAGATGCAAGCAGATCTCCAAGGCAGCGCTTACTTTGTCAGGGTATTTCTTCTAACCCTCTACTTCAATTGCTAGAGAGTTAATTATCTTCCAATTAAATTATCTCAATAACCTTCTAAAAAAAAGAATGGAAGTAGCATATTACCATGAAAAAAATTCAAGAAGTTAGAGAAACACTGTGATGAACAGTTCTGCTTCAACCAGGACTCTTGGCAGTTGATTTGTGGGTCGTTGAGATCTTGAAGCTCTTGAACCTCTCTCTGTATTAATGACTTCTGCACCACTGTGGCAAAATGACAAGTCCTGGAAAAAGAGTCATTTGGGCTCACAACTTCAGAGAGCTTTCAGGGAGCTTCAGAGAGCTTTCAGAGAGCTTCAGAGAGCTTTCTGGCACTGAGAAAGTCAGCGAGGTCATGGCATGGATGCTTCTCCAAGCACAGCAGACCAGCAAGCAGAAAGAGAAAGACCAAAACCAGGACCTGAACCAGGACCCTTTCAAAGGCCCACATCCAGCAATAGACTTCCAGAAGGTTCCAGGGCCTCACAGAATAGCTCCACCAGCTGCAGAACAAGCATTTAAAGTATGACCCGTGGGGGACGTTACAGTCCAAGCCACAGCACTCCCTAAATTAAGAGACACAAACACACACACAGCCTGCATGGCTGCACTAGAGATGGTGAAGGCCACAGGTCTCCTCTCCTTGACTTTAAGGCTGGGTGATGTGTTACGATGAAAGCAATTCTTAGGCTGAACTGGGCCCTAAGACCAACATTTAGAAGCCACTAGGCACAAACCAAAAAGCTGTCTGACCAGTTCTGTCAACTCCGCGAAGGGCTGGCTCTTCCTTCTACTTCCACTTTGCTACTTTTACAAATGCTTTGCACAAAGGATTCCGTCAAAGCCTATACTCTGTCAGCACTAGTTAGTGAACCATTAGTCACAGTTGAGTGCAGAAATCTCCCAATGGCAGGTTCTACTTTAAATTCTAAGCAAGGGGCAGCCTCCGGAATTACCATTCAGGCTTCCTTGTTGTGATATTCCATTTGTATTTTAATAAATAAAGTTTGCCTGACCATCAGAGAGGAAAACAGCCCCACTGGTCAGCCTTACAGACCAGGCAGTGTTGACACACACCTTTAATCCCAGTAGCCACACTAGTTTGCCATAGAAACCGGGTGGTGCCTGCCTTTAATCCCAGAAAGGATTATAAAACAGGAGGAGACAGCTCACAGACACTGTCTCATTCGGAGATTCCTGGAGGCAGGATCTCCATTTTGGACCGAGGTCGAAGTAAGAGCCAGTGATTGGCCTCTTCGTTTTTCTGGTCTTCAGGTTGAACCCCAATATCAGTCTCTGAGCTTTTGTTAATCACGCTTCACTTTCTAGAAGAGAAACCCAGTTCTTAAAAGGGCAACGAATCCACATGTTTGGGGCATTTCTTTTTCACCAATGCTTCATAATGTGAGACGGCACGAGGGGAACCAATCGCTGCTGGACAGGTTCATTGAATCCATTAGGGATACTTTGCCGTTGCCAGCCGAGGTCTCCACGGACATCAGGGCTCAGGACAATAGAGGAGAGGCTGGTGTGACTGAGGAATCTGGGTCCAAGACACATAGAAGTTAGTGATCGGTTCATCGGAACAGATAAGGTGGTACCCACTGAAGACATAAGAAAAGAACCAAACCAGCAGAGCCCTCGAGATTTAGAGAAAACTTTAGTGACTTTGCTCAACTCCAAGGTGGGCACAGTCTTTACGAGATAGGGAAGGCATCGGCTAGTCCGAATGATCGAGGCTGGCGTGTGACTCATGTTTGTGGAGTGTTAAAGAAATTGTGAAGTTATGGGGAAAGGGGAAAACAAACAACAAAAGGGCCGCTCGGTGGCAGTTCTGGCAGGATGTGTGGCGAGCTGGAGTTTCTAAGGAAGAAACCGAAGGAAAGCCAAATGCTAAATACTGTACTTGTGAACCTTTGGAAGGTATTCAGCTTGTTCACTAAAGGGATGAATGCAGGTAAGAAGAAAGATGTACAGATGATCCCCATTGCAGCTCCAGTTACAGAGGAAAGGTGTCTCCTTGGTTACGCAGCATCCTGGCTACTCCTCTGATGGTGTCAAGGTTGCTGAGCAAGTGAGGGTCAAATGAGACAACCTGAATTGCACTAAATTGAAGAAGTGTTGATTCCCTTCTCAAGGGGAAGAATAGCTAAGCTTATTTGTATAGTTGGGACTGAATGGGCCCTTCATCCATGGTAATTCCCAGAAGCCCCACGGACAAAGAGCAGTAAGGTACGCACATGGCAATAAAGCAGTACAGATGGAAAAGATAAAGTCCATCCCTGAAGACGCCCTGAGAAATGCCCCCCTCCCCCCAGAGTATACTATGTATATCTCTCTCCTGCAGGTAAGTATTGCTGGAGGGAGGGGCTTTCACCTGGCCTCGAGTTCTATCAGCAGCCAAGTGTGCCCAAGGATGAAATAACAGCCTCGGTACTCACGGAGCCCAACAGACCCAAGGAGCCAGCTTGAGTCCATCAGGGTTACGGATAGGCATGGTGGTGCAGCGGCAGCGCCATTGGGTAAGGAAGTGGGATAGCGTCTGAAAAATCACTGTCAATCATGAGAGATAAAGTGGCGCCTCTCATCATGTTACTGCACTCAGTGTTGCCCTTTGGAGGAGGCAATTACTACAAACTGCGAGGGCCTTTCCGTGCTGAACTAGATCTTGCTGTTTTTAAAAGTATTCCATTAACCCCTGAATCTCAAGGGACATTTAATTGGAAACAATGGCACCAGACCTTCAGGGACCCTGACCCTTTGAAGAGATCTCCTGACGTAATGCTAATCTCCAGGTGTCTCACGGATTTGAGGAAAGCATTGAGGCAGGAGGACTGAGTTTAAGGCTAGTCTTGGCTACATAGATTGACTATAATCAGAGTTTTAGGGGGAAAAACCCTCCTGCTTCAGAGATCCCGATGACTAGGCTTGACTACCCATCCCAGTATGCCAACCAAAGTGAAAAGGAAGTATAAAAAACACAGAAGGGAAAATTCAATCAGTGCACAGAGGGAAGAGGTACAGATAGACATCCAGTGGCCAGATTCATCCTTGTCTTCAGAATATTGAGCTTGAGGTTTGATGGGGGAAAAAATGAAGACAGTGATTTTACTCTGGGACTGTTCTTTTCCCTCCTGGTTACAGAGTTAGGGAGGCCAGCTCACCCCCAGACTTTGGAAGACACTTTTAGATTGTTGTAGTAAGAGCGGCAGGGCTGCATTCCCGACACCCAGCCGCCCGCATGGCTAGCTTATGCCCCGAAATAATTACACGGAAACTGTATTCTTTTAAACACTGCCTGGCCCATTAGTTTCGGCCTCTTATTGGCTAGCTCTTATATATTGATCTAACCCATTTTTAATATTCTGTGTAGTACCACGAGCTGGCTTACCAGGGAGAATCTTAACCTGTATCTGTCTGGAGTGGGAGAATCATGGCGACTCCTGACTCAGCTTTTTTCTCCCAGCATTCTCTCTGTTTACTCCGCCTACCTAATTTTCTGTCCTATTAAAGGGGCCAAGGCAGTTTCTTTATTACTTAACCAATGAAACAACAGATAGAAAGATGACCCACCTCCATCATTTCCCCTTTTTCTGTTTAAACAAAAAATGGCTTTCACTTTAACATAGTAAGATTACATATAACAAAATAGTTATTAAGCAAGAATTACAGTTACAATATTTATATCTATTTTATCTTTTATCATAACTAAGGAAAACTATAACTATCTATCCATTCTTTAACTCCATCAAAGACTTTAGAAGGATATAATAATACCTAAGTAAACAAGAAATCCAAAACTCTAGAAATGACAGAGACATCTCACTGCCTGGACAGTCACCCAAAGTTCTTTTGTACTGTTGGGGCATCCATCTTTAGCCTTTAGGCCCATAGTTTTCAGCAGACATTTCCATGAAGCAGGAAAATTCCAAAGACAGTTTAGTCACTTTCTGCTGTGTCCTGCAGAATGTCTCGCAGACTCTTTCATGAGTCAGGAACCCCAAAAGACCATCTCACCTTTAGGCAAGTTCAGCAGTCCTCTCTCTGAGGGTTCTCTGTGTCCAGTTTATGCAACAGTCCAGGCAAGAGCAGTTTCTTGCCCAAATGGCTATCAAATTCCATAAGGAGCCTCTTTGGTGCCCATCTTTCTCTTGAAGTAGATTGGTGCTGCCAGAAGCAGATGTGTCTCATTATCATGAAAAGCCCTAAGTTATTAAAACATAAATGCCATATTCTGTAGTCTTTGAAAGATATGAAGAATGCCTATCCAACGGAAATATATATCCCTAGCTGAAATATATCTATGCACATCTAGAAAATCTAACTAACATGACTAAAAGCTTGACAATTATCGATGATTATCCATTAACAACCTATATCCATTACATTTTTAAATGAACTATACAATCACAATACCTTAATCAAGATTAAAAATATGCATATACATATAACAAAATTGACCTTCAAATCCACACCAATGCAAAAATTCAATCAGTGCACAGAGGGAAGAGGTACAGATAGACATCCAGTGGCCAGATTCATCCTTGTCTTCAGAATATTGAGCTTGAGGTTTGATGGGGGAAAAAATGAAGACAGTGATTTTACTCTGGGACTGTTCTTTTCCCTCCTGGTTACAGAGTTAGGGAGGCCAGCTCACCCCCAGACTTTGGAAGACACTTTTAGATGAATATGCTTGGGTCTGAAATGGGGAGGCAAGGAACCCCACTCCCGGAGGGAGCTTCTCGGTGAGCTCAGAGAGCACACGATAATCTAAAGTGCATCCTAGAAAGTAAACCTTAGGACAGTAGATGGACTGACTGCCCTGGCTGTGATGACTTCAGCAAGATTGGTTAAATTATGTCTCTGAAGCAGTTCACTTGAGTACATTATATGATATGCCACTTACATTAACTCACCTTCAGAATCATTCTTTGGTGCTCAATGTAGTGTTTCTGTAGTTTGAAATTTTCATCTCAAGCTGGGGTGATGGCTCATCCGACATGAGTGCTTGTTGTACGAGCATGAAGAAAGACTTGAGTTTATCTTCTGCTACCCACATGACGAAGAGAAAGTCAGAGATGGCCATGCATGCTTGTAACCACAGCACTAGGGGCAGAGAGAGGTGGATCCTGGGAACTCAAGTTCAATCTAGCTGAAACAGGAAACTTCTTGCTCAGTGACAAGCCCTGTCCCCATGAGACAATGAGAGCAAGAGCAATGGAGGAAGACACCGACATCTTCCTCTGGTCTCCATGTGTGCACATCTACCTGTACACTCATGTGCATACAACACACCACACACACACCGCTAAATAAAATTTGAGGGTGAGAGAGGACTATTTGAGACTGTGTTCCTATAATGAGCCTATAATAGAGCAAATCAAACTGTAGTTACTTGTATTCAGCACCATGTAATCAAACTGAAACTGAAAAACAATACAACAGCAACAGAAAAGTAAGATAACCCTTCAAATAAGCCAGTTGTCCAACATGACCAGAGATTAACAGTAGCCAATCCAAAAGGGGTCCATTTGAACTGGCATGGTGAGAAAGTTCCTTCTGCATTAGCCCAAGTATTGTAAGGAGGCTACTTGTTGGTTCCCAGTCTCTCAGCCCCAAAATAATCACACAGAAACTATGTTATTTAAATCACTGCTTGGCCCATTAGATCTAGCTTCTTATTAGCTAATTCTTACATCTTAATTTAACCTATCTCCATTAATCTGTACGTCACCATGAGGTTGTGGCCTACCAGCGAAGTTTCAGCATGTCTGTCTTAGGCAGCAGCTCCATGGCTTCTCAAAACTCCTCCTTCTTTCTCCCAGCATTCAGTTTAGTTCTCCCTGCCTAGCTCTGTTCCTCTATGGCTCTGCTATAGGCCCAACGCAGTTTCTTTATTAACCAATGGTGTTCACAGCATACAGAGGGGAATCCCACATCACCCAAGCAAGATGGGGAAATGACATGAAGTAACCTGCTACTCACTCATCTGTGTGCAGTCCTGCTTCCTTGTTCCTGCTCAAGCTACTCACGTCCACCCCGACTTCACGCCGTTTAGCGGTCTAGATCGCCAGGTTGATGAATCACTTACTCACTCCAGCTAGACCATCAAGACTCATTTTTCTGGAAATTTTGCTCTTTGATACCACTGAACAATGTACAGTGTTAGTAAAAATTATTTTATTTTCCTAATAGATGAAATGGAAAAGATAAAAACCTTAATTCTAGGGTTATTGAGATATTAGATGAAAAAAATATAGTTTAAACTTATAATATATAAAAGGATACTTGGTAGAAGTTGCTTTTTATTGGTATCATTATGAACGAGGTCATGGACCTCGGTCCCACAAAAGGAAAGTTTATTGACTAGAACACTGTATCAGCCTTTTTTCTTAAGGGAGACTACAAGGTTCATGACAACTGGATTTTGTGAGCAAATGTTTGGGGTAAAAGTTCCTTATCCCCACCCCATTTTTAAGCCCCTAAATAAAAATAGAGTAAGCGATTGAACACTCGAAATTTTAATTTGATTTTCCTTCACTTTTTGTATCAATCTATGTGTGTGTGCACTGACCAGTGTCACCGTCAACAATGCAGAAACTCTAGGAGTTTCTGTAGAAGAAAATTAGCATCGGAAAATTCACATAGGAGATTGATTACAAATGTGTTGGAGGACTGGAGAAGCCAAGGGGCAAGGCTGAGCCACAGATTTATAAGTGCTGCAAACTACAGCCATTCTTAGGCTGCACAATGAAAGGAAAGAGATGCTCTCCTGGATCCATGATTCTCTCTTACTGTGGCTACCCACTGTTGGGGATACAATTTTAAAGTGTGTGATTTTGTTTATGCTGCATTTGTTTAACTCTGTGAAGCTGTGTTTCTCTGCCTGTCTAAAACACTTGATGGTCTAATAAAGAGCTGAATGGTCAATAGAGAGACAGGAGCAAGGACAGGTGGGGCTGGCAGGCAGAGAGTTTCAATAGAAGGAGAAAACAGGAAGAGAAGGAGGGAACAAGAGAGAACAAGGAGAGGAGAATGTCAGGGGCCAGCCAGCCATGGAGTAAGAGTGAAAGTAAAATACACAGAAGTAAGAAAAGAAAGAAGCCAGAGGCAAAAGGTAACAGGATATTTTAAATTAAGAAAAGTTGGCAAGAAACAAGTCAAGCAAAGGCCGGGCATTCATAACTAAGAATAAGCTTCCACATGAGTAATTTATTTGGGAGCTGGGTGGCAGGGCCCCAAAAGACCAAAGAGCCAAAAGAGTAAGAGCCAAAGAGTAAAACATTACACAGCAACCCACTGTCACACTGCTGGGGCAGAGACTCTCAGGAAGCTCAAAAACTAAATTCCTACTGATGGGGCCTGTCATGGATTCAACATAAGTGCTGTTCCGCGCTAGGGAACATGGTGCCTTGTTGCCTCGGAGGCGGTAGGAGCATCCTCGGAGGCAGTAGGAGCATCCTCGGAGGCGGTAGGAGCATCCTCGGAGGCGGTAGGAGCATCCTCGGAGGCGGTAGGAGCATCCTCGGAGGCGGTAGGAGCATCCTCGGAGGCGGTAGGAGCATCCTCGGAGGCGGTAGGAGCATCCTCGGAGGCGGTAGGAGCATCCTCGGAGGCGGTAGGAGCATCCTCGGAGGCGGTAGGAGCATCCTCGGAGGCGGTAGGAGCATCCTTGCATCCTGAGCAATGGAATTCTGCTGTCAGAGCAGAAACTCAGGCTCATCTGCCTACGCTGCCGCTACTGCTGCCACTGCCAAGGACATGGACCAGTGAAGACATAAAACAGGCTTCGCCTTCTACCTCCCTCCCAGGCTTCCAGCAGTTTCTCCTATTGGTAGAAGCTCTTTGGAAGGCAGCCAGCTGGCAAGCGTGGGCAAGGTAATTTGCAGCCTCCCAGACCCCCATAGAGAAGACGAGGAGAGTGAGGGTGGAGCTGAGAGCCGACAGAAAAATAGCCAGTACAATGTGTGACTTAAACACAGATGTTTCCCATAGCGCTGCTCTGTGGCTCCAGATGTTTTCTATTTGGTTCGTTTGAAGTAAACTGAACATCTGCTGAATGTTTCAAAACTTCTAATAGAGCACCATCACATCACATTTAACCATCTACCAATCAAACTTCTCCTCCTGGCCATCGGCTCTTCTCCTCACTGGGTTTGGGGGTGGGGAGGCAGGTCAGGTAAGTTCTGGCAAAGCAAACCAAATGCCACTTGCGCATCATACTCTGCATTCCAGAATCCTAAGGAAGTCATTCTTCTCTCCTGACCCTGGTCCAGTTGACCCCGCTTTATGAAATGCCAGGAGCATTATATGTGTGGTGTGGAACAACTTTGGCTTTCTTTCATTAAATGACTCCAAAAGATGCTCCCCATTTTCTCTACAAAATTATCCAGCATTTCTCCTCTAAACCTGCTCACGAACCTATGGGAGTGTGGTGGTTGGAAAGAAAATGGTCCTAATTGGGTTATATATTTGAATGCTTGGTTCCTAGTTGGTGGAGATGTTTTGGGCAAGATGAGGAAGTAGTGTAGAAAATTATTTTAAGATGTGTTGTTTGTGTTTACACTGCATTCGCTTAACTCTGTGAAGCTGGGACTCTTTGCCTGTCTAAAACACCTGATGGTCTAATAAAGAGCTGACCAGCCAGTAGTGAGGCAGGAGCAAGGATTGGCCAGCTGGCAGGTAGAGAGGATAAATAGGAGAAATGAGGGAGAGAGAAGCAAAATAGAAGAATATGGGGAGGAGGACATTAGGGGTCAGTCACCGGGCCACCCAGCCACCCAGTTACCCTGCCAGCCATGGAGTAAAGGTTGAAGTAAGGTATACAAAAGTAAGAAAAGGAAGAAGTCCAGAGATAAAAAAGTAATCAGGATATTTTAAGAAAAGCTGGAAAGAAACAAGTCAAGCTAAGACTGGCATTCATAACTAAGAATAAGCCTTTGTGTGTGATATATTTGGGAACTGGATGGTGGACCCCTCAAAAAATTAAAAGTAAAACATCACACAACAAGGAAGTGTGGCCTTGTTGAAGAAGGTGTGTCACTGGAGGTGAGCTCTGAGGTTTCAAAAACCCACAATAGGCTTAGTCTCTTTCTCTCTGTGTCCAACTTTTGGATAAGATGTATGTTGACAGAGATTTCTGTCCCACCCAGTCCCACAGCAGTTCAGTCCCAAAGAAACATACAGAGGTCTATATTAATTATAAACTGGTTGGCCTAATAGCTCAGGCTTCTTATAACTCTAATAACTTACATTAACCCATAATTCTTATCTTTGTTAGCCATGTGGCTTGGTACCTTTTATCAGCAAGGCATTCTCAACTTGCTTCCTCTGTGTCTGGATGACGACTGCAAACTCAGCCTTTCCTCTTCCCAGAATTCTCCTGCTCTGGTCACCCCACCTATACTTCCTGTCTGGTCACCCCACCTATACTTCCTGCCTGGCTACTGACTAATCAGCGTTTTATTAAAGCAATGCAAACGACAAAACTTTACAAAACAATGGACGATCATTGTCACACAGCAGATGTAAGCTCTCAGCTACTGTTCAGGTACCATATCTACCTGCCTGCTGCCATGCTCCCCATGATGGCCATGGACTTATCCTCTGAAACTGTAAACGTATCTTCAGACTAATGCTTTCTTTTATAAGTTGCCTTGGCTGTAGCATCTCTCCACAGCAATAGAAAAGTAACCGAGACAGCAGAGAACCTATTCTTTGCTAGATGGTCATATTGTCAAAGTGCCTTTGTATACCCATACACTTCCAGCCTTTTCTGGAACAGTGGATACCAGTTAATGCAGAAACCCAAAACTGGCCTCTGTGCTGAGAATAAATCATGGGGGAATGCTCAGCCCTAAATCACACAGCCGTGTCACTTCTCCAAGGTTCAGGGAACATCACGGAAGAGTGGGCAGAAAGGTAGGGAGAAGAGCCAGAAGATAGGGAGATATGTAGCAGGAAGAAGTCTAGCAATGACTGTGTCTTTTGAAACAGCAGACTTGGATCTGGAGACGTGGGCTCTAAGATGGGCAGAATCTTCTTGGACTTTCTCATAGGTTTATTGAAACAGGATTTTCTTTATGTGTCTGAGCCCTGTTGATGTGGGAAACGGGTGGCTGTGATAGCTCAGCCACCCTAACGCGTTAGTCAGAGCTTGGGGAAAGCTATCCCTATCCGCGGTTCGTTTCCCAGGTGAAAGCAAATAAGGCTGAACAGCACAAGTAGCTGCAAAGACGGAAAGAGAAGGGGGGGTTTCTTTTGGAAGAGGCAGTCCCACACACTTTCTGTGGAGCCTCAGCCTTCATACCTTGCTCCTCCTAAGGTCACCAGCAAGTTAGGGACCAAAGACAGGGGCAGGTATGTGGTCAGCAGGTGTAGCCACATGTGGGGCATCACATTAATTGACTTCATCACAGAGATATGCTATCGTCATACGTTGTCATTTTTCTCATTTTGATTCTGATGGATAAACAACATGTATTAATATATGGGAAGCCTTACTCTCTCCAGGACCAGGCTGTAGACTTGAAACCCACATGTACCATGGCTGCTATGTGGATGAGGCCTTCTATTAGTCCACTATGGGGAGGGCACGGTGGTTGGAGCAAGAGGCACCTCCTCAACGCTAGGGTTCCCGACACGTGCTGTGTGACTGGGTTTTATACGGGTGCTGGAGATCCAAGGGCCGGTCTTCATGCTCACACACCAAGCAGTTACTAACCTCCGTCTCCCCAGCCCCTAGAGTTGGGTTCTTAATTTGAATGGAGCCTTTCCCTAGAAACAACTGCCTTTGAAAACACTTTATTCTCCTGGAGAAGTGATACATCTCGATGGTAAGAATGGAAATAGTGAATCAAAGACAGTTGTCCGGAGATGAAAAGCCAGGACTGAGGCGACTAAACTAATGTTGTATCACCGTCAGCCTCGCTCTTGTTAGTGCTCCAATTATAAATGCTACGTGTTTTGAGAAGACCACACCAACCCTAATTTTCCCAAAAGTCCAATTATTGTTTTTTTCATACTTGGTTTTGCAGAAGTGAAACCGCAAGAAGAGGCGGGGTTGGGTGAATATATGCTGTGATCGTAGAAAATGAGGCATTTAGCAATTTAGCAAAAACTGACCTCTGATGCTTCCTCCCCCACTTCTTGTTTCATTTAACTTGGCCATTTGAGTTGTTTTACTAATGCCGCCATAACAAAATACCAGGGGCTTAGAGGCTTGAGGCAACAGATGCTGGCTGGTTTACTGTCTGAAGGCAGACATCTACCGAGAGTCATATTGGACTAGGGATTTGGAAGCAAGGCCGCTTTCTCTCCTCCTCTTCCAGTTCCTAGAGAATACGTTCATCCCTTAACCCATTGACTAGCTGTGAGCTAACATCTACGGAAGTCGACTCAAGGAGGAAAGATTGTTCCAGTTCGTGGTTATAGAAGGTTCAGTCCATGGTCTCTTGATCCCCACTTGCCTGGGCCAAACCGCATGGTGGCAGGAGCCTGTGAAAGTGAGTGTTCACCTCATGGTGGCAAGAGGCTGAGAGCGAGGAAGGGATTTTGGACCAGGTGTACCCTTCAAAGGCCCACCCTGCTAACCTTCCTCCAACCACAGCCGTCTCTTAACGTCTCCCATACACCTCAAAATAGCAGCTCTGTCTGGGAACTAAGCATTCAATACGTGAACACAGGGGAACACGTATTCAGTGAACAATCCTCTTCCTGCTTTAGAATCCAACAAAGGCCCGTCTAGCCTTATTCACATTTTTTCACACTGACTCCCTCCCCCACCCTTTCCACATAGGGAAACCCTTGGGATACACTAAAGTCACCTCTGTAACCTAAGCATACTCCTCTTCTTGGATTTTCAATGAAGCCCACAGGTCCCAGGATTAAGATGTGGGTATTGGGGGGCCACTGTTCTTCTTACCAGTTTGTAGTTTTTTACTATTCTGTGTATTGTACTTTGGAATCCCAAGCAAATCAGATCTCGATTTTTCTTTCTATGCCTGACAGTGAAGACTCAGGGTATTTTCAATTAATTTTTCCTCCTGAGTTAATTTGAATCACACAAAATCTATTTTAACGTGTGGGCTATGATATGCCAATCATGATACTTTATTTTTTTGCTAGCCATAGGGATGCAAAGATGATTCATCATTGCCCTCAGTTTCCAATAAACTTGTCTTGCAAAATGTTCCAAATGATTGACCAGTATTCTGAATGTAGGTTTTTGATGCATGCTTAATATATACAACTAAATATAAAAATATGCTGTTAGAGACTATGCAGTTCTGGAGGCTGAGGAGGGAAGAATGAGAAAAGAGGGAAAAAAAGAGAACCAGGTAGAAAGGGGACCAAAGGATACATTTTCCTTAAACTTTTAATAATGCCATGGGGAGAAGTCAGAGCAGTAGAGAGAGGTTAAGATGAAGCATCTGAAGATGAAATAGTATATTAATAATGAGAAATCCAAAGACAGAAAAGGGGGCTGGAAAGATGGCTTCATGGTAAGACCTCTGGCTTCTCTTCTAAGGGACCAGGTTCCCTTCCCAGCACCCACATGGTGGCTCACAACCATCTTCAGCTCTAGTGCCAGGCCATCTGATGCCCTCTTCAGCTCCTCCAGGGATGCTGTGTATCCCAGGCTAGCATGAAATTTGAGTGAGTCCTCCTTTCTTTGCCCCCTGAGAGCTAGAATTATAGACAAGCACCCCTCATATCAGACAAGATGAGTGTTTTAAACTACTAAATGTGGGGGTTATTTCATATATAAAAGTAGTAACTGGTCCACTAGATATGAGCAGGGTCAAAGGACATAGTAACATTTTTATCTTTTACTCCATAATCCAGTAACATTTCATCCCATAAAATGGCGAGGCAGGAGTTAGCTCATCATAGGCAGTAAGAGAAAGGGGCCGTGGTGAAAACTACAAGTTGCCTACTTACACTAACATAAGAATGGAGTTGAAATGTAAAGGGAAGGGAAGGGTTAAAACAGTATAATCAGGAGCACTGACGTGGGGGAGAGACGGAGATGCTCACAGCTAATATGAGATAAGCAAGCGAACTGGCTAAGAGACAAACAGGCTCTAAGAAGCAAGGCCAGTTACAGAAGGATGACTGGCTAGCTTCCGTGTGACCTTTCCCCTTTAGAAAACACAGGCTAGGCCCCATT
Source organism: Chionomys nivalis (assembly GCF_950005125.1). Lineage (NCBI taxonomy): Eukaryota > Metazoa > Chordata > Mammalia > Rodentia > Cricetidae > Chionomys > Chionomys nivalis. Next base: position 30,875,299 of record NC_080105.1, read on the forward strand.
GTTTAGGACATATTCCCCGATTTACGGCTTCTAATGCAGCTAGATGTAACAGACTCAGTTCTGTGAGAATGATGTGTAAGAAGCCAGCTCCCTTTCAGGACAGAGACCCCCGAGCCATCCTGTTGTAGACAAAACATAACCCAGCATTGCATCTACTTCCTGGTTACCTAGAGAACAGACTGATCTCAGCATAATTAACGGCACTAGGAACACCTGCAGGGTCAGAGCCTTAACACGGGCCAAGTGACAAACAGCTCGCTAACAGTCCAGGTCAAGGGCTGCCAAAGCACACGTCAGACAGAGGGAGACAGAGGCTTCAGCTGCCCTCAGCTGGATGGGCAGAGAATGAGCATCACATGACCGGAGCCACCTGTGTGGACCAGGGAGACAGGCATGGAGTATATGGGTTCGCTGTTGGCTCAGCCCACAATAACCCGGAGAATCCATCAATCGTCTCAATGGAGATTGCTTCAGCTTTGTGCAGTTTCTGCTATCCCCCCTCCCATATAAACTATCAAAGGAATTTAATAGCCTTTCCCTCTCTAGGAAACCCCTCCCAGGTCTTGGGAATTTCCCCAGCTTTTCTTTAGTTTCTCACTTCTATTCGATTTCTTATTTTTCTATAATAACCCTTAATAAAACGTATTTCCACTCTGCTTGCTCCCATGAAAATCTACACCTTTAATCTTTATGGGCATGAGACAACAAACTCTGGAGCCGTGTCCCCAGGTTTGTCTTTGATGACGGTAACGATCTGACATCTTAGGTCTCTGGGTCATGCTCACTTGGACTGTGAAAAGCTCCCCCATCTCAAATCCTGCATGGGAGAAAAAGTGTTCCAACCAGCAAAGGAAAGGATGCTGGTCTCATGGGGGTGGGGGGAGAGGTGAATTTTTTAATTGGAATGTTTTTTAAAAAATGACTCATTATAATTGCCCGTTTAATGGGCTAAGATTAGTAATTTCAAAGTTACTTTCTCCTTAAAGTGAGAACCGGGAGATAAAACAATAAATAATTGATTGGCTAACATCAGGTTACTTAAGGTTAATTTCTGGTAAGGACTAAGGGAGAGGGAACTTTATGACCCTGCCAAACAACACTAGCCTATTATTGGGGAAGCTGGCTGTTATCTCTGTATCTCTAGCCCTGGGAAGGTCAAATAAACAGCTTTGCTTAAGTTGGTGAGGAGGAAGTTTAGTGGGTTCCTCCGTTTTGATGTTTGACCTTGTCTGCTGGGCTCCCCTACAAGAGCTCAGGCCAAACAAGGGGCTTCTGTAGTTTATACTGAACAGCAGCGCACACATTTTCCCTGAGTTTATTGTTTAGTAAAGTTTCCCGAGTCAGAGCTATGATCACAGCCACTATAGTGATAGACAAACCAACCCCAAGATGGCCAGAGGAGCTTGAATGGCCTCTCTATCATCTCCGAGGCAGTGCCAGGAGACGAGGAAATATGAAAAGGGCCATTTCTGAGAGCGGCGGTAGAGTATAACCAAGAAAAAAAAAAAGGCTGTTTCACAAGAGCAACATTTGAATTCCCAGAGATCAGTGCGAATAGGCTTGCATTCCCAGCTGCGTTCCCCACAGTGTACTGCCCACGGATGCAGGAAGATCACTGTACCACAGGGACTAGCTTGAGCTGGCAGGAAGAACGTCACCAAGGAGCTTAGGGGAAAAGCTTAGCGAGAGTTCCATGCAATGCTGCAAAAAGCCTTCTCCGTTGCTTCACACGCTTGCCCTTTGATGTCACCATGGGGCACACACAGCCGCACACACATACGTACATGCAGGCTCCGAGCAACTGGCAGTGGGCGGGACTTCCTGGTGACTGAGGAAAGTAATTGCCCCTGAGAAAAGGGAAGTACATGCTTCTGGTGAATTTTGCCTTCTGTGGCAAAAATGTGAGGAACTTGGCAAGTTTCCCAAGAAGTCTAGGGTAGGTGCTATAATTACAGGGAAGAGTAAATGCCCGCCAGACTAGTGAAGTGAAAGTGAGCAATTCTCACTCAGGGACCCTTCCTTACCTAGAAAAAGGTTAGCATGAGAAAGAAAGGCGCTGACTCTCTCATAGTACCTGCACAGTAAAGTCGTACACAGATATTGTTTAAGATATAAAGCATAAAGTATGCTGCTCATTCCCTTCTGGCTCTTAGGAGAATAATAACCTCACTTGTTAGAGGATTAATATTACTAGGGCATTGCGCTGAGTGTTTAACACACACTGTCTTGCTCAACCTTTGCAATGATCCTACAAAGACTAAATCATTTTGACTTTACGGAAGAAAACAAAGTGAATTAAGAGTCAGACTAAACAGGCACAAAGTAAATGACAACGGGAGACGCTCTAGCCTGGGTCTGCCTGACGCTCTAGCCTGGGTCTGCCTGACCACTTCTTTTTTCCTCTGCAGTCTGCCTACAGATCTCACCGCTGGTAGCAAAAGGTGACAGCCAGGAGGAAAGGCTGGCACAGAGCGGGGAAGTCACTTCTGGATCTCCCCAGCGGGGATGCTGTTGCACAGTATCAGAAAGGAAACATAGAAGCCGGGCGCACACCTTTAATCCCAGCACTTGGGAGGCAGAGGCAGGTGGATCTCTGTGAGTTCGAGACCAGCTTGGTCTACAAGAGCTAGTTCCAGGACAGGCTCCAAAACCACAGAGAAACCCTGTCTCGAAAAACCAAAAAAAAAAAAAAAAAAAAAAAAAAAAAAAAAAAAAAAAAAAAGAAAGGAAACATAGAGTCCTGACATTGCGCAAGAACTGTAAACAGAACAAACGGAATCCATCAGACATGGTGCTAACTGATCCCTTGCTGGACTGTAAGCCCAGAAGGCTGCTTTTGTGTACTGCTTGATGGAGCGACACAGCCCTCAGAGGACTGAGAATGGTGGCTGCCGCGCCTGTGTTGTGAGTGGGCGCATTTTAGACAGCTTGTTTCTTCCTTAACCGGTGGTGTCATTACCTCTAGCAGACCCTAAAGACTTCTAGCTATTTAAGAGTTCCAAAGACATTGGGGATGAGCTCTGATAGGGCAGATTCCACAACCGGTATTTGTTGATAGAAGGAATTTTTAAAGTTTCTCAAAACTGCCTTTGCCCTCACACGTGGACCTAATGCTGTCCATTTGAGATAAACAGCCATTTATGGGGGACAGTAGGGAGATGTAAATAAAGAACCCCCGCCAAACTGTCTCTTCAAACAAACAGACAAACAAGTAAGTAAATGATCAGAAACCCATTAGAAGTGATTCATAAGCTTTAAGTGAAAAATATATAAAAATATACGAAAACAAAAAATATATGAAAAATATATGGAAACAAAAATATATGAAAATATATGAAATATATGAAAAATATGTTTTAAAAAACATCTCAGGAGAGGTTGGGCAGCCTGGGCAGCCCAATGGGGCTGACCCTGGGGTTGAGGGGTGAGTGAGCTGCCCCAGAGGTCATTAGAGTGGGAGCTGGCCCCACCCGTCCCCCTTTGTCTGTCATGCTGTGGTATGGGTGAGGGAAAGATCCCATCCCCATCTCCCCCCTCCCCATCTGTGGTAGGCAGGGCCCCAGAGTCATGAGCGTGACAGAGCTCCTGCCCCTCACCAGCCGCAGCACAGTAGAGAACGGGGCCTTGCACCTCCCCTGGGCAGCACAGAGGAGCTAGCCCTGGTGGTGTGGGTGCCAGTGAGCCTCGGGTGAGAGCAGGAGACCTGGCCCCTCCCCTTGCTGCCTGTAGCCAGAGAGCTCACCCTGGTGGTGAGTATGGGGGAGAGCTGGCGGATGACCAGCTCAGCTACCTGCCAGGTCTAGATCCAGGACTGGGTTGGCCCATCCTAACATCCACCCCATCTATGAACTGTTGGAGTATATGAAAAGCTGGCCCTGCAGGTCCAAAGCTGCAGGCTCTTCACGATACAGGGTAACAACAGGATATCCAAGAGGATCCCGATGAAGATCCAGTATAGATAGTGTAGCAGAAGTCAAAAGCCTCCAACCAGACCAATGAACATCTACAAGTAAAGATGAGCAGGCTAAAGGCTACGCTGTGCAACACTGCGACACACTACAGGTTCCACAAGGAGACTGATTTTTGTTTGGGTCATTTTTTAAATTTTATTTTATTTATTTTGGGGGCAGGTTGCAAAGGCAGAGGGTGGTAATGAAGGAACAGAGAGATGAGTGGGATTGAGGCTCACGATATGAGATCCACAAGGAAATAGACAAAAGTTTTATTTTTTTTAAAAAAATCCCACTTATTTAATAATGGATTTGTAACCATGGTTTTAATAACTTACAAGTACGGATGAACCCACGCGATATGTCACTGGGAGTTTTCAGCTTGTCTAATCCTGCATATAATATTGACAACAACTTCTGAGTTTGTGACAAAAAAATATATATTCTGTTATTACACAGATAAACTAAAATTTAGCAGAGCACCTGAGTTCAATTCCCAGCACACACACTTTGGGTGGCTTAAAACAGCTTATAACTTGAGTTCCAGGGGGCCAGACACCCTCTTTCATCCTCTATGAGCCCCTACACACAAGTGCATGTACTCACTCAGAGACATTCACATACATAATTAAAACAAAAAAAAAAAAGATTTTTTTGGTTTTTTTTTTTTTTCTCCAGAAATTGAAGTTCAGAGAGGGTAAGTCTACATGAGTAGTGCATAGCTGAACTCAGACTCAAGCCCAGGTCACTCTACTTCAATATATTCATTTGTTGTTTGTTTGTTTATTGTGTGACTGTGTGAGCATGTGTGTGTGAGTGTGTGTGTGTGAGTGCATATGAGTGTGTGAATGTATGTGAGTGAGTGTGATTGGATGTGTGTGTGTGATTGGGTGTGACTGAATGTGTGTGAGTGAGTGTGATTGAGTGTCAGTATATGTGCATGTGATTGTGTGAGTGTGAGCATGTGAGTGTGAGCATGTGTGTGAGTGTGTGAATGTGTGTGTGACTGCGCATGTGTGTGAGTGTGAGCTTGTGAGTGTGTGAATGTGTGTGTGACTGCGCATGTGTGTGAGTGTGAGCTTGTGAGTGTATGTGAATGTGTGCGAGTGTGTGTGTTCTCACATAGGCACGTGGAAGTCAGAGGACAGCTTGTGGGAGTGGTTCTCTCCTTCCACATGGGTCCTTCAGCTTGAACTCAGGTTCTCAGGCTTAGCAGCAAGCGCCTTTGACCACTGAGTCATCTCGCCTGCATTAAGGTCACTCTGCTCCCAGTTGTTCACCTGCCTACCTGAAAACAGACTCCAGCATCACTAAAGTTTCTATTCCTCTGAAGCATCTAGAAAAGCCTTGGGAATAGGAGGAAAGGGGACCTGTCCATGTACAGGTTGCTAATTTACACATACAGCCCCCCTTTAGCCCATATTACACACATGCCAAAACCACCAGAGCCCCCTCTATGCTTTGGGAAGTGGCACATAACATCAGAGATGCAAAAGCCACCTTCTTTCAGAGCCTCACATCACAGAATTCTTAGCTTTTATTCTTTTTTATTAATTTTTATTCTTGAATCCCCTCATTTCCTTTTTGATCAGAGAGAATGCTCAGGCATAAAGCATTATTATAAAACTGTGAAAACACCTGTGCCTCATTCGAGGCTCCTCCATCCACTGAATCACATCAACTCTTCCTCTGCTCCTCTAAAAGAATTGGGGCGAGCCAAGAGCGTGCCTCTAAGATAGAGATGCTGTGTGTTGTTGATGGTGTGTGGAGCAATGCTGGTGTAGCTGAATGTATCTGTTGTAGGGAGGCCGCTAGTTAGTCCCCAGCTGCTCAGTCCCGAAATAACCACACAGAAACTGTATTAATTAAACTACTGATTGACCTATTAGCTCTAGCTTCTTATTTGCTAACTCTTATATCTTAATTTAACCCAACTCTATTAATCTGTGTATCACCACGAAGTCGTGGCCTAACAGCAAAGTTCGGGCATGTCTGTCTCCAGCAGCAGCTCCATGGCTTCTCTCTCGACTCTGTTCTCTTTCTGTCAGCATTCAGTTTAGTTTTCCCTGCCTAGTTCTGTTCTGCCCTGCTCTGCTATAGATTCAATTCAGTTTCTTTATTAGCCAATGGTATTCACAGCATACAGAGAGGAATCCCACATCATCTCCCATTTTCTGTTTAAATAAAAAGGAAGGTTTTAACTTTAACATAGTAAAATTACATATAACAAAACAGGTATCAAGCAACAATTACAGTTATAATATTTATATCTATTTTATCTTTTATCGTAACTAAGGAAAGCTATAACTATATATTCTTCAACGCCATCAAAGACTCCAGAAGGATATAATATTTCCTAAGTAAACAGGAAGTACATTATAAGCAACTTCCAAAACTCTAGAATTGACAGAGACATCTTTCTGCCTGGACAGTCACCCGAAGTTTTTCTGTAATGTTGTAGGCATTCGTCTTCAGCCTACAGGCCCACAGTATCCAGCAGACTGTTCCACAAAGCAGGAAATTTCAAAGACAGTTCCACCTATATTGGCAGTTTGTCAGTAATTTCCTTCTGTGTCCTGCAGAATATCTGGCAGACTCTTTCATGAAGCAGGAAGCCTGAGGGACAGTCTCACCTTTAGGCAAGTTCAGCAGTCATTTCTCTGTGGCTCCTGCATGTCCAGTTCATGAAGCAGCCCAGGCAAGAGCAGTTTCTTGCCCAAATGGCTAGCAAACTCCATAAGGAGCCTCTTCGACGCCCATCTTCCTCTTGAAGTAGTTTGGTGCTTCCAGGAGCAGATGTATTTAATTGTCATGAAAAGTCTAAGTTATTCAAACATTTTAAATGCCAAATTCTGTAGTCTTTGAAAGATCTAAAGAATACCTATCTGAAATATATCTCTATATATCTAGAAAACCTAACTAACATGACTACAAGCTTGATCATTTATAGATGATTATCTATTAACCTATATTTCTTAATTATACATTACATTTTTAAATGAGCTGCATAAACACAATACCTTAATCATGAGCAGATATATACATATGAAAAAATTGACCTTAAGCTTGTATCAATAGACCAAGATCCATACCAATACAAATCTCTATAGCATATCCTTCTTTAAATGTAAAAAAAATTTATAAATAATATTTGGGAATACAGATGTAGTTCTCTCCAAACTGCTTCCTGGTTTTTATTAGGCAAAGTATTTTGGGGGGTATTCATGATGACCTTTCAGGGGATCTTGGTCCATCAAACCACATTAGTCTAGGAGGATTCTATAGGTTCTCATCTTCTGTGGAAACAAAAGAAGAACCTCTTTTCCAAAGCAACATATCCTTAGACCCAAATTTGAAAACAAGATACCTTTAAAATATTTATGTTGGTTTAGTTTAGCAATCCCCCAGAGTCAAATGTCTCTCTGCAATCAAAAAATTCAAAGAAAACACAACAATATACATAATCCAGACTCTCTGTGTATTTTCCATGTTGACATGGCTTATGTTCTTTTACTCTATTACTTGTAATATTTATTTTATTATCTTTGCTCCTTTAATCTATTACTGTCTGCACTCTGTCTTTTTAAAGTCTTTGCTTTATTTTTAATGATTTATTTCTTTTTCTAACTCTCTATACCCTTTTTCTTCTCTCTCCCAAGCCTATGTACATCTTTTAAACACATAGTATCTCATTTAGAGGTCTTTTATGTCTGAATCTGTCCTTATTGCATTTCTGTAATCCTTTTCTGACCAGGATGGCTTCTTAAATGCTAAATGCTTCTTAAGAACCTAAGCTGCAGCATTCCTAGGGGTCATGACTGTGGACTGAAACTTCCCTCTTTCCAGAATTCTCATTCATTGCCCCACTTCTACTTCCTGCCTGGTTTCCCCACCTCTACTTCCTGCCTGGTCACCCTGCCTATACTTCTTGCCTGGCTACTGGCCAGTCAGTGTTTATTAAACAAGTACAAGAAACAAATCTTTACAGGGTAACACCATTGTCCCACAGCATAGCAACATATCTGCCTATAACCATGCTCCCTCTCATGGTGATAATGGACTGAAACTCTGAAATTGTAAGCCACACCAATTAAATGTTTTCCTTTGTAAGAGTTGCCTTGGTCATGGTGTCTCTTCACAGCAATAGAAACCCTAAGGACAACTGAGTTACATCACCATCCTACACATCTTAACTCATGCAAATACTATAAAAACCCAGAGCATAAATAGGGTGAACTCATCATATATACCGTATTGCCAGAGTTAGGCCTAACTAGAAGGAAATGCACTTTGGAACAGGCATCATTGGAAACCCAGTCCTTTACTTTGATGAGCGGAAGAGTTTCCCACAGACTAGCTTCTGGCTTTATGTGTTTCCATCCCTGTGTTTTCTCTGCTCCCCACATAGTCCCATGCTTTCTCTGGCTCTGCACATTTTCGTCTTGACATCAGGCACATCAACCCTGTGGGCTTGGGAAAATTCCTGGAAGTCATCCCTCAGCATGGTGGCTATTCATAACTCAACCATATGTGAAACTGCCTGACAGAAACCACATAAATATACCCCATTTAACCCAAGCTAAATGCATTCCCTACACAAATGTCATTAAGCCAAGTACAAAGCTACTCAGGACCATTCCCAATGCCAACACAAGGAAAATAGAAACAGAAAGGAAGCCAGGATGAAAAGAGTCAATCCTTTTAACTTGTCAAATATCGTGCTATTGCAAATTTCATGAACGCATGACCATTTGAAGACATTCACACACACACACACACACACAGAGAGAGAGAGAGAGAGAGAGAGAGAGAGAGAGAGAGAGACCATAAATTAGAAGCAGCCCAAGCAAGTCTCAGATCCTGTAGAGTAAGTGCCACTAGCCTCATGCCATTTCCCTGGCTCATCACCATCTTACTGAGCATGGAAAAAGTACTTGAAAGGACTCAGCTCTTATGAGAACTGATTGCTTTTCCAAAGGACCTGGGCTGGGTTCCCAGCAGTCATCTGACACCTGTAGCTCTGGTTCCAGAGAGTCTGATACCCTCTTCTGACCTCCATGGATGCAGACAAAAAAAAAAAAAAGAAGGAGAAGAAGAAAGAAAGAAAAAAGAAAGAAAGAAAGAAAGAAAGAAAGAAAGAAAGAAAGAAAGAAAAGCAGGGAGGAAGGAAAGACTTATAAACACAAAATAAAAATAAAAAGTGTGAGAAAACCCCTAAGAGATTAAGCTTAAACCCCTAATGCATAGTTGGGTGAATGGAGAACCCAGGAAGTGTTACAGAGAAAAGGAGCTAGCAACTTTTGTCTTGAGGATTGTATCTTTCTGTGAGAAGTTGAAACATCCCCTGAACTTCATGCCTTACCATTTGGATCTTAAATACCTTGGAAAGCTCATTCATTGGAAACTTGATTCCCCTGTTGATTGTTCCCTTGGAAAGCAATGAAAACCTTGGGAAGCCGGGCTGAGTGGGGAAGTAAGGTACATCTCTGGGGGTACCTTTAAAGGGGCAGGCTATCAGTACTCAAGCCCGTTCCTCACTCTCTGGGATGCCTTCCCACCAAGAAGTTAGCCCCTTTCATCAACCACATTCTCCCCAACATGATTCTCCCTTACCATAGTAACGTGTTCAAGAAACTGGGTGCTGAAACCCCGGCAACTAAGAACCAAAATGAGCATGACCTCTTTACATGGACCTAGCGCCATTGCTTTGAGGCAGAGGCAGAAACCTGACTGACAGAGAAAACCTGGTACCAAGAAGTGAGGTCAGCTGGAATCAATGGGATGCGCGAGGGAAGTTTTGGAGGAACTAGAGAGAGTCCCGACCGCTGCGAGTGCTGTTTAACGGCAGGTGAGGTGGGATCTCAAGCCCAGAACGCAGACAGGAATGTGGACAGCAGAGACTGGCTGATATGGTTTCAGTTAGAAACAAGGTCTTTGGGGGAACGAGACAATAACTTCAAGCAATGGTTCTAACCTTCCTAATGCTGTGACCCTTTAATACAGTTCCTCATGTGATGACCTTCAACCATAAAATTATTTTTGTTGCTACTTCATAATGACAGTTTTTCTACGGTTATGAATCATACTGTAAATATCTGATCTGAGACCCCTGTGAAAGGGTCACGACCCCGGAAAGGATCAGAGTTGTGACCACAGATGATTTAAAGGAAGACCGGCAGCTCATGCATGGTCTTAGGGTTTCCATGGGTGCTTGGCTCCCTGCAACTGCACAGAACACTGGGGTGGTACAAGTGTGTGGTAGAGGAATTCTTCACTTCATAGGGGACAGGAAGGGCCAGAGACAAGATTCCCAGGATCTATAGAAACGTTTAGTCTTCCCTCATGAAGTTTTCAGTAACTAGCTGGAGACGAAACTGTTAGGGCATGGGCCCGTGGGAAATAGCTGATAATGAGATCATAATAGTTTTAAAGTTGTAGCCGAGGAACGTTTGCCTGCTTAAGAAATTAGCGACATTTGACAACAGCTAAAAGAGCCAGCATGCTCATGCTAGTGGCACTGATCAAAACAGGACATAAAAACTGAAAGCCATGAGGAGGGGAGGAGGGGGTTAGGGGGAGTAATGGGCATGAAAATAATCAATAGACATTTTGTACATCTGTGCCAAGCAAAAAGGAGCTCTTTACTTTGCAGTGTAACATTAGAAAAGATGCCCCAGGGCGTGTCGGGAATCAGCAAGACCCAGCCAGTTTCTCAGGTTTAAGGTTTTGGTGAAAAGAGAGCCCTGTGGTACACCGTTCTCGCTCTGAGCCGCCCAGCAAATCATTTCCCTGGTTTTGTTTCCCCATGTTTTGCTGTCTAGGCACTTGGAGGCTGCTGTAGTCGGCTCTAAGTAGAGCCGGCTACTGCTGAAATCAGCCCCAGAAATTGAATTGCCCCATTTGATTCTGGTTTCGCCTGGATGCAGAATGCGTGAGTCATGGGTTCACCGAGGTTTCCAGGGAAGTTTTCAAAGAGGCTTTGGGAGTCTCGGCGGCCTGTGGCAGAACCAGAGTCTTGCAGGCAGCCTCTAGGAGGCGATGTACGAGACCGGAGCCAAGCCTGCGTTGGAAAGCCCAGGAAAGATCGGGAACCTGAACTGTCTACCCAAGATTTCTTCAGGCAGCAAGGGGAGCCAGCTGAAGAAAGAGATGTGTGGGCTCCTGCCAAAAAAGTGGGGGTAGGGGGCTGCTGCAAGTCTTCGGAGCTCATATGTCAGTATCATGTGTACAGCTGTTAGTCACGGAAGTACAGCTTTTAATACTGAGTTCCCATCTTGCTTTAGGTCTGATCCTTCCTCTCCATGACCCCGCCTCCCCCTTCTGAATGAGAGTATTTGTGTCATTGTGTATTGGAAGTATGCAACTTGTTTGATTTATTTTATTTCTAATCAAAATGTTATATCATTTCCCCCTTCCTCCCTCCAGCTCTCCCATGGTCCTACATCCCATTCCCTCTCAAATTCATGTCCTCTTTTTATTTAATTAAATAACACCTGTTGGTCTGTTTATTGTGTTTGTATGTATATGTTTCTAGGACTGACCACTGATATTGGATATTGGATAATCAATTAGAAGCCACATCCCTGGGAAAGACCAATTCTCTGTGTGTGTGTGTCCTCTCTCTCTCTCTCTCTCTCTCTCTCTCTCTCTCTCTCTCTCCTATCCTATGCTTTCTCTCTCTCTCCTCTCTTTGAACAGCATTGCCTTACTGCATGCCCCTGCTCCCCACAATGATTTTCTACTTCTCAGAGACCTAACTGGTGGCCAGATAGCCACAGCCTGAAACTTCTGGACCCATTTTCCCTTTCATTTGATCTATCTTTGGCATTTTGTACTCCAGTGGAAATCTGACTAAAGCATCATGAGAATTGGAACCTATTGGGAAATCGGATACTTTCAGGTACAACCATAATACAACGACAAGAAAAAGTTATGATTTTTTTTTCCTCCTAGGCAACAGCTGTATTGTGGGGAAGCTGTATAGCTCCTTTGCAGCCACCCTCTGTCAGAAACCAGCTGAAGTGGACGCTGAGTGCCAGCTCCACACCAGTGAGAAGCTGTGACCACAGAAGCAGTTGCCGATACTCTGGGTGAAGGTGGAAGGCTTATGTGGTTTGAATCCATAGCAGGAATGCCAGACAAGGTTTTGACCCACATCAGAGTGCATCTGCTGTTAAGTAAGGAGCATTCTTGCTATCTACACCATGGAGGACTGTTGAGAAGTGCAGGTCTTTTCAGGGATGCACTGTGGAATCCAATCTGTGTATTCTCAACTTAGTTACTGTAAAAAAGAAAAGAGAGTGGGGTGGCTATTCCTGGACTGGCGGAAACTAGGATGTTTCAGAGGTTGGGGCCCAAAAGGACTAGCAGAATCCCAAAACTTTCTGATCTCTACAGAAGATGATGTCTGCCAAAATGCTCTCAGAAAGCCCTTAAACAAAGAAGATAAGAAACCCAGGACCAAAGTCCCTAAGACTACGTGTCTTGTTACTCCACATGTCCCAACTTCTTGATCTGAAGGTACAACACACTAAGAAAATTTGCCATCCACTTCTCAGAGAAGGTAAGGCTTCCCATGGGGAGTCAACAAGATCTAGCACATTGCTCTGAGGCAGGAACAAGGCCCTCCCCACTGTATCTAGGCTGAGCAAGGTATCCCTCCAAAGGGAATGATCTCCAAAAAGCCAGAACAAGCAGTAGGGATAAATCCTGGTGCCAGTGACCCCACAGACTGCCCAAGTCACCCACATTCAGAGGGTCTAGTTCGGACTTATGCAGGTTTTCCTGCTGTCAATCTGGAGTTGAATAATCTTTGTTTTAAGCCACCACGTTTATGGTAACTTCTTGCAACAGCTCTCGGAGACTAATTCATCTGTGAAATTTGTCCTGACGGCAGCTGAAATGCAGGAAGAATGTCAAAGCAGCTCGATGTGTTTATTCTTCTGTCTGGAAAGACAAGGACACAGAGCGAGGTACTTGGAGTAGGGGGGAAAAAACTCAAAAAGATTTGCGTGTTTCATTTATCCATTGCAAGGTAATAAAGACTTGGGATTCCATTATGTCTTTGTAACAAAAGAGAGTGGGGCTGAGAAAGTGATTAGGAAACAGGAGAGAAAGTAATGGTGGGTGGGGTTTATGTCAGCAGAGAACTTGAGGAGAAAACCTCGCACAGGAAGTTTTACCATGTTTTTTAGGCAGGATAAAGAGAGTCCAAGTTTTCCTGCATCTCCTGATCTTCAGTTGCTTTCAGCCCAGAGCGCTGCTCATGACAAAGAGGCATATTTTATATCAGCATATTCTGGATCCCTTCAGTAACAGAGGCCAGTATTTTCTGGTTGTCCTCACTGGTACCCTAGCCTTGTATCCTTGACTGGGATAAACATTTCCCAGCTCTCCGTGCCTCTGAGCTGCACATCGCACATTATATATAGTAAAGGCTGAGTGGACCCGCTTAGGAGAGTGTCAAGCTCTATTAAGCATGACAAGATCAGCATCATTAGTGACTAGAGATATCCAAATTAAAAGGACAACAGACCCATTAGAATAATTCAGAGGAAAATGAGAAAGGTAATACCAGGTGTTAATGAGAATTTTAAGCAACTGGCTTTTTGTTTTCTTTAAGGAGGTTTTTTAAGATTAAAAGAAATAATCTACTTAGGGGTATGCATGGTTTAAACACACTAGTGATGAACCCTGAGTCACCAAAAAACACATCGGTCTCGCATTAAGGAAAGAAATAAAAGCACTTTTCCCTGCCGTCATCTCACCCAGAGCGAGGCCGGATCTGAATTCTCTACTTTCTGCTCCTGTGTCTTCTGTCCTCTGTTTATATGGTGTGTGAGTCTGTGCCTGCCTAGAGGCTTCCTTGTGAATCTGTCCCTGTGTCTGTGACTGTGTGCTCTCTGTGTGTCTGTCCATGCCCACCAATGTGTATCCCTGTGTCTGTCTCTGCCTGTCTTTAACAAAGGACTTTGCTCTGACATTCAGTAGTACAGTACAGTACTATACTATACTATACTATACTACTATACTATACTATACTACTGGGCTATTGAGCGGTACAGAAAGCATCACATGGGGAAGGGGTGGGAGACTTTACAGACATCTTTAAGAAGGGATTAAGTCACCAGCCCCCAACCATCCCAACTGGCCCAGACAACAAACAGTACTATAAATATCATTGTTTATTAACCAATATCCAAATATTGTATATATAATCACACACCAGGATCATCCTACCAAAAGTGAGTGTCCACAAACACCTTGTTCTAGCTGCTGGGAACACAAAAGAGCAGATGCAAATTGAAAAGTAGTCGGAAGAGACTCTCTGCCTTCTTTATTTTTTTTCAGAATTTCGTTTCTGTGTCCTCTTCAAAAACATTTAAATATTTTTAGACACTGCATAAACTTCGTGACAGTTCGACAACCCAAGATCTTTTCTCTTGGCCTCGAGTCGACACCCTTAAGCACAACCCTCAAAGACAGTAAAGTCCTGCTCCACCTGCTTGCTGGGTGAAAACGGGCCCAATTTCAGCAGCTACACTGGCTCCATATACAAGAACTGCCCTGGTAATGAAAGTGAACCCAAAGAAAAACATATAGGCATCTTCCTGAATATTAACTTTCATCAGGCAATGAAAGGAGACAGAGACCAACATTGGAGCACCGGACAGAAATCTCAAGGTCCAAATCAGGAGCAGAAGGAGAGAGAGCACGAGCAAGGAACTCAGGACCACGAGGGGTGCACCCACACACTGAGACAATGGGGATGTTCTATCAGGAACTCACCAAGGCCAGCTGGCCTGGGTCTGAAAAAGCATAGGATAAAACCGGACTCGCTGAACATAGCAGACAATGAGGACTACTGAGAACTCAAGAACAATGGCAATGGGTTTCTGATCCTACTGCACATACTGGCTTTGTGGGAGCCTAGGCAGTTTGGATGCTCACCCTACTAGACCTGGATGGAGGTGGGTGGTCTTGGACTTCCCACAGGGCAGGGAACCCTGATTGCTCTTAGGGCTGATGAGGGAGGGGGACTTGATGGGGGAGGGGGAGGGAAATGGGAGGCAGTGGTAGGGAGGAGGAGGCAGAAATCTTTAATAAATAGATTAATTAATTAAAAAAAGATAGCCAGCAAAATAATGGATGTGGGAGGGCCCAGCTCACTGTGGTAGGTGGCTCTACCCATTAGCAGACGATCCTGAATTATATAAGAAACGAGGCTCAGCCAGTCTTGAGGTGCAAGCCATGAGGACCAAACAGGAGGGAATGTTCTTCCGCAGCCTCTGCTTCAGGTCCTAACTTGAGTTCCTGCCCCAGCTTCCCTTGGTGATGGAGTGTGACCGGAGAGTTGTGAGCTGAATTAAACCCTTTCCTCCCCAAGTTCCATGGTGTTTTAGCACCAGATGAGAAACCCTAAGACATAAGTTTATTTGAAATCATCTTTATCTTTCATCTCTCTGCCACCGTTACAACCGGCAATGGCTAACTCAAGTAACCTGGAAAATAGATTTCCCCTGTCTAAGATTCCATCACTTGTATAATGCTCTCACAGTTTAACAGTGTGACCTTTGAGGGGTGGTGGAGGAGGAAGAAAGAGATAAAACAGAAAAGAGAAGACATAGAAGAGGGAGCAGAGAGAGCAAAGTAGGAGGCAAGGAAACTAAGCACACTGTGAAGACTCTTGAATGGCCTTGATTCATTCATCTGTACACACGAGCTACTCCCGTATCCCAGCAACCATGTTACCTGACATAAACTCCTTACTTTGACTCATGATTTCAGTCCACCGTGGCAGAAGAGGCTGGTGAAACAGCTTTAGCCATAGCAACAGGAGTAGTAGTAAGCTATTCGTGGTCACTTGGAAAACCTAGAAGCAAGGAGGTAGATGGGCACCCAGGATGGCTGACAGGTAACCTTAAAAGCCCACCACTAGTGACCTGCTTCTTTCAACAAAGCCATGTATCCTAAAAATTCCACAATCACCAAAGTAACACCACCAGATGGGGGGAGCAAGTTTTTAAACTAAGAACCTGTAGGAGTTCAAACCATAAAACGCCGCAGTTGTATGCTACTTTTGTTTCCAGAACTTAACTGCCTTCCATTTCATAGTCAGACACTTAAGTCTTCTTCTAAATCATTTCGAACGCCCAGAATCTCTCACAGGCCTGCTGTGTTGGTGAGCTTGTTCTTCTTTTGTGTGCTAAAGATTGATTGCATTGTGGGAAGTCCTGGCAGCATGTGGGTGTCTTGCTCCATTATTGTCAATTTGACACAAACCAAGACATATCAGGGAAGAGAGGCTCTCAACTGTGGAACTGATCCCATCAAATTGGCCTTCGGGCATGTCTTTGGATACATTTTCTTGATTAATAATTGATGTAGGGTTGCCCAGTAGGTGGTATTGTCACTGGTCAAGAGAGCTCGGGCTGTGTAAGCTATCGGTCCTAGACAAGATGAGCGATAATAAGCAGTGTTCCTCCATGTTTTCTGTGTCAAACTTTTGCTTTGATTTCCTGCCTTGGCTTCCCTTGATGATGGACTGTCACCTATCAGCCAGATAAACTCGTTTCTCCCTCAGATTGCATTAAGTCAGTATTTCATCCCAGCAACATAAAGTTAACCAAGACAGTTAACATATTTCTCATTGTGTTTGCCTTTTCTTAAAGCTAAACACCAAGCGGCTTCTTTGGAAATCACTAGAAGCCTTCGGTAGGCTTTGGAGCCTGGATAATTGTTTCGATGATGCCTGCAGTTGTCATGCCAACTTCCTCCAGCTTTAACAAGGAGTATCATTTATTCAGTTGCAATGAGGCACGGTGCCACGCCGCTGTGCACCAACTGGCACACGCCAGGCAAGCCAATGCACACATGGTGATTTCTGTTCAGTAAAGGAAAGCCATGACAACTTTGTGAAGACATTTTCCACGGCACTTAGCATCATGAATCTAAGCAAATGCTGGGCTGCCACAGATGCGCACAGCAAAATGGAAGTTACACGAACAGCTAGTTCTACGATGCCAGTGAAGCCCGCGTGCCCAAAGGCAGTGCCAACCGTGTTAGCACTTCACTCCGAGGCTCAGCGACTGGCAATTTTTTATTTGTATATTCCAATTCAAAATTAAAATGTTAGCAATGAAGTGAGACCCACTAGCCAAAAGAGGGCAGTTTTCAAAGACGCTGAAGCTCTGAGCATCCCCTTTGGCCTGCAGAGCTGGAGCGTGGTCCCTGAGCTGGAGACTTGTCTCATCTTCCTTTTCTGTTTTCACGGCTCTCCCAGCTCCAACACTAGTGACAAGAGAGTTCAAATCACAGCCTGGAGGGAGAGATTTCTGGAGGAAAAAGACAGTAATTAAGCTTATTTGACGTCTCCTGCCTAAACTACCAGCAGAGTAATTTCTCGTAGATCAGACTTCATTGCCTGAAGGCTCATGGGTAAATATATATATTTTTGTGGCTTGCTAAGAAAAGAAGGCTCTTGGTCTCGGTTTTTAAACCTCTGAATTGATATTGACATGGTGTTGTGAAACACCCACCTGAATCTCATAGCAGAATTAGGAATTAATCCCGAGGAAGAATTCTGCAGTTTGTGTGTTCCTGCAGGTGGCTATTTTTGCTTAGTGCGAGTATCATTTCTTTTCTTCCACCTTCTCTTTTCACAGTGGTTGAAAGTTCACACATAAAACCCCTCCCTTCCTGATTCGCCAGCAACCACTTTGCTTCGCAGATTCTGAAACAATTCCCAGCCAGTTCTGAAAAAGGGGGGGAAGGGTAAATTCTGCAGGCTGGAAGCCTGTGATAAGAATCTACAGAGGAAGAAGGCCAGACCAAGGCAGGCCGGGGTTCAGCAGTCTCTGGAAGGAATTTACAAAGCTTTAGAAGAACTGCCTTGGGAAGCTCAGCGCTCTCTTCTCCAGTCAGCCTGGGGGAGGAACGGACATGATTTGTCTTGGCCTTGGCTGCTCTTTCGATGCATGTGGACCACTTGACAAGAAAGCAACACCTCAGCGGTTGCTGTCTCTCACCTCGGCCACACTGCCTTGCACAGCAGCACATCTGGGGCAGCTAGAAAACATCTGGGCAGCTAGAAACCCTGACTTTTTCCTCCTGGCCACAGGCTTCACATTTATGCCCCTCACTCATCACAACAGATATACAGATATAGCTCATATATTTGTATATTCAGGTCTATTTCTTTACGAACACAAAGCCTCACTCTGTGTGTCTGTGAGTGTATGTGTCTACATATGTGTGCCTCTGTGTGAGTGTATATGTATGTCTACATATGCACACCTCTGTGTATATGTGTGTATGGGCACTTACATATGTGCACCCCTCTGTGTGTGTATGTCTGTGTGTCTACATATGTGTACCCCTGTCTCTGTCTCTCTGTCTCTCTCTGTGTATATGTATACATGCACATACATAGGGTGGCCAGGTCAACATTTAATATCTTTCTCAATCTCTTCCCCTACCCTCTTATTTCTTTTAATTTTTTTAAGCATATGAGTATTATGTCTGTGTGCCACTTACATGCAGAGCCCTTGGAAGTCACAAGAGGATGACAGGTCACCTGGAGTTGGAGTCATAGTTGTGTGAAGCTATGTCGGGGAGAAAGTGAACTCAGGTCCTCTTGATGAGCGACCAGTAACGGCTAAACCCTCTCTTCAGCCTCCTTCCCCATGATTTCTTAACACAAGGTCTCATCGATCCTGGAGCTCATCAATTTGTTTAGGGGGACTGGCCAACAAGTTCCGGGGATCCTACTGTCTCGGCCTCCTCACTCATGGGATTGCAGGCATGTGCTGCCAAGTCCCTGGATTATTTTCTGAGACATGGGAGCTAGGGGTTACGAACTCAGGTCCTCACACTCACCTAGCAAGACTGAACTATCTTCATCCACTGACTGAACTGTCTTCCCAGACCTCCAGAAGTGTGTTTTTGACATTGTTGATTGTGTCTTTGTGTTCCAGTGAGATCCTGGGCTTTTCTATCAGTTGTCAGTCCACCCTATCAACATCAATGGCTTTTCTCTGGGGAGGCGGGGCTGGAAAAGGGGGCGGGGTGAAGCACCGAGAAGAGCAGATGTTTGATCTAAATAAAAAAGCATTACTGCTTCACAGGGATATGTAAATTCACCTTCTGCATCTGCTTATGCTAACCATTTTCAGCACAGGCTTCTTAAAATAATTACCAGCTCTTGAGATAGATGCTCATATTTCTTCAGAAGATTTTGGCCTCAAGTTTTCTTATGGTCAATGATATCATCATAGGCTCCCAGGGGATGGCAGCGTATACCAGTATTTTCTGCAAATTATGGGTTTGCCCCCAGTCTCTTTGAGAAATCAAAAGACAATAATAATTTTTCCATTAAATTGCACTTATCAATTTTGGGGGGAAACCAAGACCATAAAGTTTTTTTTCATTTAGTGTGTACTTTTAATTTTTTTAATTTCTAAAGATATGTTTTATTTTTAATTATTTTTATGTGTATGGTCTGTGTAAATGTATTCCACATGAATGCAAGTACCAACAGAGGCCAGAAGAGGGCATCAGATTATCTGGATCTAGAATTGCAGGGGGTTGTGAGACACCCACCAAGTTTGGTAGAAACCAAACTCTGGGCCTCTGCATGGGTAGCACGATATTAACTGCTGAGCCCTCTCCAGCTTCAACTATGCACTG
Source organism: Chionomys nivalis (assembly GCF_950005125.1). NCBI lineage: Eukaryota > Metazoa > Chordata > Mammalia > Rodentia > Cricetidae > Chionomys > Chionomys nivalis. The sequence goes on from NC_080105.1 coordinate 30,894,936, forward strand.
AAAAAAAAATCACACTGCTAAAATTACTTACTGCAAAAGAAAAAAGGAATTACTAAATAGCAATATAAATAGTTAAGAGACATATCTTAACTAGAACTCAAACCACTATTGTTCAAGTATTCTGTACTTGGTAGGTGCGCTAAGGAAGGACATCTGTGCTTTTATCTTTCATAAATATTTTATATGCCGCTGACCTACATTTTTCATGCTTCCCGCCGACCCTGTAAATGGAACATGACAACTCTGTGCGTGCCACAGACCACAACAAGGAGCATTAGTGCATGGTAGAAGCATCAAATACTCCTATAACCAGGCCCCGGGGGGATGAGGGAGTTATGTATCCCCCAAACGCCTGTCTAAATGTACATTTCAGTTATAGTCACCGCACACGCTGTCCTTCAGAGGGAGATAATAGTATGCAGTGTCTGGAAAAAGATCGCAAAAGAAACGGTACCACTGGCCGAGTTTCAGATCCAGTCACGTGTTGCAGTGAGAACGGGTTTGCCTGCATGTGTGTCTCACATTACTAAGATCTTGGCAAAATACAGGATAAAATATAAAATATAAGCAATGGTATCACATCAATCTAGGGTCATTTTATGCATCCCTAGAAATGATTCATATGGGAAGACATTCCTCATCTTTAGCATCTTTAGTGTATATGTGTGAGTGTGTGTGTGTGTGTGTGTAATCAAAACTGATCTATTATTAACTGAATTATTTATGCTTAGATCTTTTTTCTTTAATTAATGCACTCTCTGTCCTGGATATGGGGTGTTAAAATCACCTATTATTAATGTGTTTCTAGTTCGTGAAATTTACGCTTCATATGGTAATTGCCGTGGCACATAGAATATTTCTAACTGCTCTGTCTTCATTATGTGAACCACACTCTGCTACATCTTATCACATTGTTCACAAGGAAGCCATGTACGTCTCAAGACCCACATCACAGAGAACTTGGGGCTGCATTCACTCGTCTGCTTAGAATCACCAACCCACCCTTCGGGTTTTTATTTTTATAGTATTCGTCTGCTAATTCTGGGTTTTAGTTAGGGGCCCCTGACTAACCATATTTGAGATGTGTTTATTATATATAGTATGGGTTTGTCTTTTGTGTTAAGGATCAAATTGAAAATTGTCACAAAAAGGCAAAAGCCTATGCCAATAATGAGCATGACTGCTATATTTAGCCATGTCATGCTAACTTATAATTACTGCATGTGTTATCCTTTATTTTATACTTTAACTGTCTTGCTTTGTTTGCTACTTGTCTTTTATTTCTTTCGGCATTTCAGGATATTTCTGTATTTTTTTTTACGTGGTTATTGTTGTATTTTACTGCAGTACAGGTAATCCCCTCCCCTTCCTGCTGAATATTTTAGGATAGGCTCCTCGTGGCCACTGTCTGTAGAACTGTCCATAATACCATTCTCCTTTCCTTCTTCTCCCATCCCTTTTGGCCATGGCTGATGCTTTTATAGAATATACAGCATGTACATATTACTCTTCAATCCACGGTCTGAGCTAGCCAACTAAACAGTGATTTTTACCATGTGATAAAATTACATGAGCAAGCACGTGTGTGCTACCAGTACTTCTGCTGATTTTTTTCCCAGTTGTCTCTTGTTTGTATGAAACTCATCTTCTAAAAGTCAACTGGCACCCAAGCAGTATTTCCTCGGGTTATTTCCGGGCTGTTTCTCTTTGAATCTTGAAGGGCAGTTTAGCTGGATACAAAAGTGCCAGCTTGCCCTCTTTGCCCTTACGTCACTTAAAAGTTGTTCCTATCACTGGCATCCTTTTCGTGTCATTCATGAGAAGCCTGAAGGTCATAAACGATTTGACCTTTCACGAAGAAGGTCTGAAATGAGCTAAAAAAGGGCCCCAGTAGGATATATCCAGTCCCAAATCCCTGGCACATATAACTATTCTCTTAATTGGAAAACAACCTTTGTAGATGTCATTAAAAGATCTTGAGATGAGATTTTCCCAGATTATCCAGGTGGCCCTAACATTCAATGAAAAATCTTCCTATAAAAGGGAGGCATGTGCTGTAAATCTGAGAGAGAGAGAACTAGAGGGAGGGCATGAAGCTGAATGGGAAGAGTGCTGAGCTAAGACAAGAAAGGCTGGATTGAGACAGCCACAAGTCAGAGAACACCAGAAGGCACCAGAGCTTGGAAGAGATCAGAAAGGACTTTCCCATGAGCCCTCAAGGGATCATGGCCCTGATGACAAAACTGTGAGAGAATGCATGTATGTTATTTTAAACATCAGATTATGCTCACCTAGAGCAACATTAAGAAATTCATATAGACCCCTGGGGGAATCACAGGAGAGAGGGAAGAGGGGAGAGGGGGTAGAAAGACACACACATACACACACACACAGAGAGAGAGAGAGAAAGAGAGAGAGAGAGAGAGAGAGAGACTGGGATTTCAGGATCTTCTAGAAAATGCCTCAAAACTGCTCTTTCTAGGTCAGCTTTCCTAAATATACAGTGGGTCCTTTCAATGTATAAATTTACATTTTCTCGTATTTATGGAAGGGTTATGGATTTCAGTTCTGTTCCACTGATGGCTTCTCCTCTTTCTAGGACTATCATTATGCGTACCTTAGGTCTTACTTGACACGTGCGTGGAAAGTGAGTGGTGCTCCTTGCAGAACTGGCAAAGAAAAGGATGGTAGGGGAAGAAACAAGAGGTAATTTCCCACAGCACTGTAGCCGCCTCACAACGAAAGCCTTCATCTTTATTATCCAGTTATAACTGGAATGTTCAAGGGTTCCTTGTGTGTGCACATGATCCATACATTATGGCAGCTGTCTTAAGCTTAACCCCAGTGTCCGCTATGGCAGCAGTGCCTCTGTGCCCCCCAGTAACCCCCACTTGCCGGATGCCTCTTCATCCACATCTTCTATTCCCTGCCATGGTGTATGGGTCCGCTTCTCCTACACCAGCCTCAGAGCTGCTACTGTCCTGACCCAGCTCCTTGTCTTGCTTTAAATCAACTTTTCATCCCTTACCTAAGGCTCTGCTTACCAGACTGTTGGAGTCAGTTGAGGAAAATATAACGCTGTATTGCACCCTATGTAATTTACAAATAGAAATTTGTTGTGGACGTTTTGGGAGTACACAAGTCCCAAGGCTCAGGCACCAGAAATTTGTACCTTTTTTGTGTCTCCGCCTGGTGGAGGGGCAAACACAACTTTTGTGCCTCTTTTAGAAGGATGCTAATGATAACTCCTAGCCATCTGTCTTCAGAACCTAGCTACTTCCATTTCAATTCTGTTGTACTAGGACAATATCTGAACCTGGGGTCAAAGGACCCTTCCACAGGGGTCACCTAAGACCATCAGAAAACACAGATATTTACATTATAATTCACAGCAGTAGTAAAATTACAGTTATGAAGTAGCATCAAAAATAATTGTATGGTTGGAGTCACTACAACGTGAGGAACTGTGTTAAAGGGTCACAGCATTAGGAAGGCTGACGAACACTGCTCTAACGTTCATCACATGGACTGCGGAGGGAATACAGCATTCACACCATGTCACCTGGTTATGTAGTCGTCCCTAGTGTTGTTTATGATGCTGTGATTAAAAAATTACTATGGCAAAAAAAAAAAAGCAGCTTCCAAGAGAATAGGATTATCTGGCTTAGAGTTCCAGCAAGAAAATCAGGACAGAAAACCTGAAGCAACAGCTGTATCACATCCAAGAACAGAGCAAGAATAAACGCATGCGTACCTAGTACTTACTAAACTAGCTTCCTCTACTCTTCCACAGGCCAAGATTCAGACCCAAGGAATGGCACTTCCTGGGGTGGTCTCCCCACCTCATATAAGTTGATGGCGGGGGAGATTCCTCACAGGCATGCCCTCAGGCCAAACGGATTTAGGCAGTTTGACCTCTTCACTGAGGTCCTGGTCCCAGGTGATTCTAAGCTACATCAAGCTGACGATTAAAACAATCCTATCACATAATGACTGGGGACTTCTATAGTGTACTCCCCACGGCTACCCTCAAGGAAGGTCTTCTCTCTCTTCTCCACTGTCACCCAGGCTGGGGCCACAGACCATGAAGAAGAATGGCCAGAACATTAGCCATCACTTGGACCCATTTTTTCTTCAAGGTGTGTAAGCCTTTCACAATGGATGCCATTATGGGATTCAGTCATAGTTCCAACTTGGTACCAGCAGCATCTTCTTCTACCTTCAGGGCATAGCTGCCTCCAGCTGGTCTCACCCCTAGATTATATTCTTTCTCTGGAATCCAGTCCCTGACACACGGGGACAGCTCCTTTCCCATGAAGCTCCACGGCATTTATGTCAATCAGTTCATCTAAGCAGAGGCCGTGGAAAGGTGTGTCCGAGCCTCACCTCTGGCACGTGTTCACATTCTCAAAGAGCAGCTGCCCCAGGCTGGAGAAACGGCTCAGCAGCTAACAGAACATACTGACCTCATAAAGAAGCACAGTTTGGTTGTTCCAAGCTCTCCTATAAGGAGAGTCACAGTTGGATCTAATTCTAGCTCCAGGGAACCTCATATCCTCTTCTGGCCACTACAGGCACCTGCACCCACATGCACATATCCCAAGCACACGTGTGTGCAAGCACACACATAATTAAAATAAAACAAACCTTCATAAAAAGAAGAAAAAAAATCTATTGGTTTAAAATTTAAACCACCAGAAAGTTTTGTCTCTTCAGTGTTTATCAGAGAGGAACTTTCTCTTTGAAATTAGGCTCTTTCAATAAAGTCCAAGACATGAGGCTAGAGGGGAGGTTTTATATATGTACACACACACACACATACACACACACACACACACACGTGTGCATGCCTTAGGGTTTTACTGCTGTGAAGAGACACCATGACTATGGCAATCCTTATAAAAGAAAACAATGAACTGGGAGTAGCTTCCATTTCAGATTTAGTCCATTATTGTTATAGTGGGAAGCATGGTGGTGTGCAGGCAGACATGGTGTGGAGAAGCAGCTGAGGGTTCTACATCCACATCAGCAAACAGCAGCAAGAGACAGTGAAGCCACTAGGTATGGCTTGAGCTTCTGAAACCTCAAAGTGACATACTTCCTACCATAAAGACCGCTCTTCATAATAGGGCTATTCGTAGGCCCGGGGCCATTTTCATTCAAACCACCCCTGTGTGTGTGTGTGTGTGTGTGTGTGTATTACAGTCACATGTTTGAGATCTGAGTTCCTCACTGATAAACTCTTGAATTTGTATGAGTCCAGGAAACTATGGATAAGTTGGTACCAGTTCTCCAAACCACAGTTCATAGGGATGGAGGCTGCCAGCGAGTGTCTACATTACACTCTCTCTATAACCAGCATTATCGTGTTTAATGAGATAACAGCCTTACAAGTAAGGTGTTAGCAGCCCCATTTTTAGAAAGTTCTTTCAAAATGTCAAGACAGTTGCCTAAAGTCATTAACAAGTAAGAACGAATTGAACACGGGCTGATCTGACTTCAAACGTGAAGCCTGCCCTTGATGTCGTGGCATGTGGCAGCGCTTGGATGCAGAGGCAGGACCGTGGGTGCCAGGGCAGCCTCAGCAGCATAGCAGAAGGAGGGAGCCGGCCTGGGTTATAGAGTGGGATCGAATCTTAAGAAAAAACAAGCATCAGGGGTCGGGGGAGAGGGAAAAAAGAAAAAACAAGCGTCATTGATGATGGCGAGAAAACTCAGAAGTTAGAACACTGGCTGCTCTTCCAGGGGACATGGGTTCAATTCCCAGCGCCCACGTGATAGCTTACACATGTGTGTAACTCCAGTTCCAGGAAATCCCAGGCCCTCTCTTTGCTCCTGATGATACGATGCAGAGATATACATGCAGGCAAAGTACCTATCCACATAAAATAATGAAAATGTTTAAAAATTAAAGAAAAAAAAACTAGTCAAACTGAGAGACTTGTTCCAGCCAGTGCTGAGTTGCCTTTCCACCTTGGCTGAAGTGTGCAGGGTGAAGCTGCCTCCCTCTGTCTAGTCTCGCTGCCTTTAGCATTTTCGCACTGGTTTCTTGAGGTAGACTAGAGGTCTGTAACATCCACTTTTACTTGTCCATGGTGTGCCCATTTCTGCTGACATGGCTGGAAATCTAGAACCCCATTTCCCAGTCTTACAGCTGAGATCCTAACTGCAAAATTAGGCTCGACTTGTTTGCACAAGAACGGGAAGTCAGTAGTGAGGTCAAAGCCATTTTCCTGATTCAGCTGTAACCAGTCCTATATACGACATAGAGCCTTGGGACTTTCTAAAGCAGTGACTCAGGGTTCAGTTACTAAAGTCATGAGTATCAAGAGATAGTGGAGGTGACTATGCCAGGGACTCTCTGACGAGAGTGAAGCCAGTCCAATGTGTTTCACACAGTTGATGCCTCCTTGTGTCCCACCTCCACAGTGGCAATGGAGGTGGGACCAGCCCTTCAGAGGCTTGTCCAGCCTGCCCACATAAGCACCTGCTTCTCTCTCGTCAATGCCTTTGTGCTTAAAATAGCCATTGTGGTTTTTGCTTCCTGCAAGAGAACACTGCTGATACCAACCCTTTTCCTTCTTTTCCTCTTAACTGCTGAGTTTTGCAACTGCCAGCCTGCAACGGATCCTGCGAACACCAAGATGATGGCTCTGGGTATCTCCACTGCTCCCTGTCTCCCTTGCCCTGCTTTACTGTCCTCTGTAACCTTTACTGTAACCCAAAGGTTGCCACTCATTGGTTGAATGGTTCCCACCCACTCACAGCTGGAATAAAAGTTCTCTTAGACCTTCCATTCACTTCCTAGTGGCTTTAACACCTAAGACCAGCACACACTGGGAACTTGAGAGTGTTGAATGAATGAGGTCTATGTCTCTTCATAAAACACACCACGCCTAAATGAATGGATTAGCAATAGACTCATCAACAATAAATAAACATATAATAACACCTCGCGAAGCTTAATTTCTTTTAACATCTTCAAAAGAGCATAACACATATACATATATACTCCGATTTCAACATAATATTCAGGTCAACCTATGGTTTACCTGAAACATTCCCAACTTCAACAGTGAAGATTCCCCATCCTATAGAACCTCTTCATTCTGGGCGGACCGAGATCATTAGTTACCAAATTAAAGTCATAAGCTACTAAAAGAAAACCACTTAGAATTATAGCACTTAAAATCAGTCCTACACATAGAAACTTAAAAACATGCTGGACCATCCAGTGGCTTCCTTCCCTGTCATAGCCTGGCTACCATGTGATCCCCTAAAGTCACTAGTTAGAATCTAAGCGATCGGTTTTGTCTGTATTTCGCATTTTCCCTAAAATTCTAATTTCCCTATAGGCTGCATGTCGCAGAGCCGGGGCTGTGAACCCTCTTCTGCATCTCAGTCACATTAAAAACATGATGTATGGGCTTCCCAGAGCAAAGATGCTGCCGATGAAGATAAGGGCTGGATTTACAGCCCTGGAGGGGAATCGTTGGCAGACGGAACAGCCAGCTCTGCAGAGAATATTTGTCAGGGTTTAGTGCTCGGAGGGGATAAAGCCTGGTGCATCGCTAACCACCGGAATCACTCCCTACTAGCTGTTTACATTGTCCTGAAACTTCAGACACATCCCCAGCACAATATGTGGATTTGAATTATCTTGGAAATTGTATATTGGGGAGCTTGGGGGCAACAGGAACAATCCCAGATGGAAGATTCAAGCTTTAACCAGACGGAACATATCTGGAGTCTTTTCCCTTTGACAGTTTGTGTGGCTGCGCAGTAGGGGGTTCCAATTTTAATATCATCTTCCCAGAAGAAAAAAAAAACCCTGGAATTTAGAGATATTCGTGGCCTGGACTTTGTTTTCGGACCTGCACGAAAGGTTGTGTGACTCTGACCCAGTGGGTGTGTGACTCAGATGGCTGAGTGTGACAGCAGTGACTCTTGAGCGTGAGTAGAAGGATAACCAACAACACACGTGGAACCCGGCGCAGTGTTCCCACGGAGCCAGTACTCTGTTTGAACCTGGTCATAGAGGAGACATGGAGAACGGGAACAAAGTTTATTTAGAGGCTCGGGACACACGCTCTGCTTTCTTTCCGAAGGGACATCCCAAAGGATCCTAGAACATGGGCTTGCCAGACCATAGGAACTCACTTTAATTTTTATTTTTTACCTATATGTTTACTTATTTATTTTCAAGGTGCTGGAAACTGCCCAGGGTTCTGCATACGTCTACCCCTGAGTTGCACCCCTAGACTATGTAAACTCGAAAATGTCCCTCCTCCCAATCCTTTCACAGCCTGACCAAAGTTCTTGGACAGACTTAACATTTTTGCTAAAACCGGCCCTCAGGCCTGACCACTTCCTTCCTCCCAGGCTCTATTTTCAGGCAGTATCTCAGCACCTGTTGTTAGAATGGCCCCCGAAGCAAATCTCTTTAGAACCCTCATTTATGATCACAGCAGAGTCAGCGATGCCCACACTACTACAGAGACTTATTTCTGTGTCCACTAGGGCTGGCAGGGGTGCAGAAGCCAGTCAGCTTCTGCAACAATCCCTGGTATCTCCTCACCCAAAACTCCACACCCCCATAGCAAGACCCCGTTCTCCAGGTCTGCAGCTGCAATCCAAGTCCTTGCTGAAGGGCATAGTTGGGGACTGACACTGTCCCCTTCACTCTAGGGATGGTGGGGTTTGGAATAGAGCAGCTGGTGTGGTTATCTACAGACACCTGCCTTGCACCATTTATGAGAATGGGCACGTGGAGGCTTTCAGCCCGGTGAGATGGAAAAACACGTGTGATAACGCTGAGGAGGGGTTCGCTGCAGCCGCGACACAGTGGGGGTGATGTGTCCAGGCTCCCTGGCTGGTCAGGTTCCTGTCCCTGTGCCTCTGACCATTCATTCAGGCTCTAGGTAACATACCAAGAGATGGAGTTTCAGGATGAGATGGATGGATATAACTAGCTAAAACCAGCTTCTGCCTCCATATTCTTTGCAAAGCCCTAACTAGTAAAGGTATCTGGTAGACTAGCCCTGCATGCCACAGACCCAGCTATCTGTTTGCCAGCCTTTTCCTGTTTTTTTTGTTTTTTGTTTTTTTTGGTCTGTCATCAGGAAAAGATTTGGGTTTTGATTTCCTCCTTTTATCTGGGTCTGTTTGTCCAAAGCTAAAATGACAAGGGGCTCTTAAAACCTAATTCAACACTCAAAGGACAGCATCTAGCAAATGGAGGTCTAATGTTTCACCTCTTAGATGCAGGGGCAAGAGGCCATGTGGGGCTTAACACTATTTTTTTTCCACTCAACTAGAAAATACTTTTAAAAGCATCAACTTGAAAACTCAGAATCCTGAAACCAAACCATTGATCTTCCTCATTCCTGCAATTTCTACCTCGGGAACAGGTTACATGAGAGTGCCCTTTTGCATCTGAGGCAACAACAACGACCCAAAAAAGGGCATCATTTTAGGGCTTTGATGTCCGAAGGATTTGTATTTCTTAGCCACGTACATCTAATACATTCAAATAAAAGGCACACTGCCTTTGACATCCAAATAGGGAAAGAAAGGCTACGGTTGAAGATGGACTTACTTAAGGCACCCAAACAACATGGTGGAAGCCAATCATATCAAGGTGCTTGGTTAGCCCTGCCTTATGGCTGTTATTGAATTCCCAGATCAAAGATTTATGAGGAACTTTGTTATGGGTGTGACGGGCAGAGAATGGAAACTATTGTCCAAAAAGCAGTTACATTGCTACTTAAACACACCCACAGCAAAACCCATCATAAAAAAAACCATATCAGCACACACAGAGGCCAACTAAATAAATCACGTGTCCCCAGCACTTCCTCCAAGTGACAACAACAAGGTCTGGGGCTCCTGTGCCTGAGCCGTCCATCTGGTTTGCTTAGCTCCCTCACATCTACCCTAGGTCTTGTGTAATCCTCTTGTTTTCCTTCACTCCTAGCAAGTGTGACTTAGAAATAACTCAGCCCTCCGTGGGGATATTTTAAGCACTCTTCTGTTTTTGTGGTCTTACTGGCAATAGAGTATTACCTTGAGCACCTAAATGGTCTATCTCTGAATCCTGAATTTGACCGCTAGTCTAGTTCCGGAGGGGAGAGTAGATGGAAGGTCAGAGTTATCCTAGACCCACTGATCACTGTGAGTCAGGGCCGACTTCTATGCCGGGGTTTTTTTTTGTTTTGTTGTTTTTTTTTTTTTTGTTTGTTTGTTTTTTGCTGTTTTGCAAACAAAACAGGGTGATCAGTGAGATTTTAAAATCTAAATTACTAAAGGGGAGGGCTCATGTATCAAGAACCTTATGACTTGTCCTGAGGAATCCAAATAAATCCGCCCTACAAAGGAGCTCTGAAGAGAAACAACTGGCTTACCTGTGTGAGGCATTTCACATACACCAAACAGTAATGTGTTTCCGTTGACTTGTGTTCAGGGATAATTTTATGATCACTGGCTGTATCTGCAGGCGCACATGAAGACAGACTTAAAAAGAGCCCTTTGTCCTTTCATAAATTCAAAGGACTGTTCAAACATTAACTCAGTGATCTTTTCATAACCCCCAAAGGTGGCAGAAAGGTAGCTATGTTTAAGTATTCTGAGGAAGCTTGGGAGGTAAGGGAGGCGATCTTCTCAAGGTCAGGGCTGTACCTTGAAATACCAAGGTGTGTGTGTGAGGGCAATAAGGATAATTCAATAGGAAAGGGAACAAATTCCAACTAGGTGATAGACCAGGGACCTCGTAGGTGATAGACCAGGGCTCTCGTAGGTGATAGACCAGGCTCTCGAAATTATACGTTTTAAGGACAATACCTTCATGCAAAATCCCCTAGGTCTTAGAAGACAGAGGAACAGAAAGGTAGAACACCACACTGTTTCTCATTACTGAAAGTGTTTTATCTGTGCCCAGATAAACAACACAAACTTGAGTTGTGTGTCCAAGTCCACAGAGGACAGAAAACCCACTGAATTGAGAGCAATCTGCTCACAGCAGAGAACTCTGGACTAGGAAACAGACTATCCCCACCACCACCACCATCACCACCTCCACCACCACCCTACCCCCACTGGAAATGCTCCAGACTTGGGCTCTGTCAGCATCCTGGTCTTGAGCTGTCTGGGTAACCTGAGCAGGAGGTCTTCATTTCAGGTCTCCACTTCTACCATGTGGAATAGTGATAAATGCTCTTTCTGGGCACAACTGTGATGAGCAAAGATGATAACTCGTGTAGGACATTTGCCCAGCGCCCAGTGTCGTGGAAGAGGAAATTTGCAGCCTCATCATAGGACCTTCCTAAGTTTCTTGTGGTCAGCAAGGACAGCAGGGTAGTCTCCAAGAGGAAATAGTTTGTCGGCTCTGATTCATGATTATGCAGATAGACACAGATAAAGCCAAGAGTGATACCCATTAAAAATTTTAACTATATACCATATTCATTTATTATCAATCCACAGGATAATTTCATTGCTACATGAGCTCATAAAAGTTTTTTTTCACCTTTACAAAATTAAAAAAAAAATGTGCCACAAGGATGTAATAACAACTGCTGATAAACAAGAAAAGGAATCTTAAAATTATAAATTTGCTGTAGAAAAGATAAAAAACAATTATATTTTATTTAGAATTTTACCTTGAATAAAATATTCCCCTGTATAAAAAATAAAAAAGCTTGCTCTGGTTAGAATTAGAGTATTTTCGTCTTCAAATCTGGGAATTTGCATAATATTTCCATGACAGCTTTCCTTTGTACCGCGTGGCATTCAAGCATAGCAGATTAGAAAGATTTTTTTCAAGCAGTCTTAAAATGGGACAGCTGTGGAGAAATTAAATTTCTTTTCCTCCTCTTCCAAGATGTAGAACATTGCCTTTGAGGAGAGAAAAGGGGAAAGGAACTGGGCGAGGGAAGGGTGGGTGTGGGCTGGAATTGGATGGGTTGGTGAGGGTGGGGTGGGTGTGGACTGGGATTGGATGGGTTGGGGAGGGTGGGGTGGGTATGGGATGGGATTGGATGGGTTGGGGAATGTGGGATGGGTGTGGACTGGGATTGGATGGGTTGGGGAGGGTGGGGTGGGTGTGGACTGGGATTGGATGGGTTGGGGAGGGTGGGGTGGGTATGGGATGGGATTGGATGGGTTGGGGAATGTGGGATGGGTGTGGACTGGGATTGGATGGGTTGGGGAGGGTGTGCTGGGTGTGGGATGGGATTGGATGGGTTGGGGAGGGAGGGGTGGGTGTGGGATGGGATTGGATGGGTTGGGGAGGGAGGGGTGGGTGTGGAATGGGATTGGATGGGTTGGAGAGGGGAGAGTGGGTAGTGAGCTGGGAATGGATGGGTTGGGGATGGGTGGGTAGTGAGGTCATGGGCACAGAAGGGGACGCCGAGTGTGCTGTGAAGAAGAGCAAGATCACAAGAAGGCCTATTGTAAGTGCTTCAAGATAAGGTGCAGAAGCAGACAGCAACGTTGCTAGTACTGCCCTATGTACATATTCACAAGAATAAAAAATTCCAGCTAGTTCACATTTTCTCGTCCATTCTGAGGCATCCACTCCACCATGCTGGCCTTGACCGTAGGCAACGCAGCACCTCCACTGCCCGTGTGGCTGTTGGTCCATGAACTTGAGGGAGTAGCCCTGGGAGATCCAGCAGGTTCTAGAGATATGCGTCTACCAAGGGGCTGGAGTCCTGAGTTAAAAAGAAGCCCCAGCCCTGGAGTTGGACACAGCAATCAATATCCTATTATCAAGGCTTTTTCCCTTAGATTTGTCTAAGATAGGTATCAGAGAGAAAAATAAAATACAAACAAATAACAACACAAAGCTAAGAAATCCCAACAACCACCAGAGAGAGTCAAAGCTTAGCAGCTCTTGACACGCGCCTGGGTGACGTCAGACGTCTTCTTGATGACGCTGGCCCGGGTCTCCCGGTCAGGCCGACCGCTGCTGGGTGTGGGGGTCACTGGGGCAGGGAGGGGGAGGTCTGTAAACGGGGGCCAGGAGCTGTTGTAAGGCATCGGACAGCTCTCCTCTTTGATGGTAACCTGCAGGTCTGGCTTGTTGGAAGTGACAAAGGTCGCCATGCTGGGCAGCAGGTAGGTGCTCCGTGTCCCCATGTTGCTAAGGTACTGCTTGCCTTCAATGTTCCTCTTCCGCCAGTGTGGTCTCCCCTTTCAGAGAAAATAATCAAGATATACACGTTCTTTTCCTTCCCACTTAGTGACATACGCAAAGCAATGGCTTCTCTTACTTTTCAAATCGAGTCCCATTTGCTAGCTCCCAGAAATCTGACCAAGACTATTCTGCAAACACACAAAATAAGGTGGCAACTTGGCTTCCTGTTCCTGTGCGCAGGCTGTCTGGGTTGCACACCGGAAAGTTTCCAGCCATAATAGCCCAACCTGATTAGTTACCCTGAATGTTCAGATGAGGAGAGTAAGGAGCTTAGGAACACTCGACAAATGTCTGATGGCTTTTTAAGTGGGTGGGTCTGAGATCCACATTTTCTGAACCCAACTGGCCTTACAGTTGCCAGGCAAAAAAGGAGTTAAAGTCCTTCAAGAAGCCAGATCACAAACTATGCCAGCAAGATGCCTACTGTCTTCTCAGGATTCCTGACCTTGGGATATTAGGAATTCAACCAAACATCTTCTCCAGCCCCCTTTGTCTTCCCACCAGCATTGCAGGCATTTCCTGCCATTGTGTGAGCCTGGCCTACAGAGGGAAGCTGGAAGCAGGTTGGCAGGGAGGGGAGTGGAGATTGGCCACACACCAGCCTCTTCACAGGAGCAATGGAAGAGACTGATCTGGATGAAGACAACTTTGCTAGCTGCTGCTGATGCTTACTGCTGGCTAGCAGGCTGTTATATTCCTGTTGGTAAATCGGATGTTTACAGCCATAAGCCTATCAACATCTCCTGGCCTTGACTCCAGTTTTCTCTTCCTGCCCTGTCACATTCACCTCTTTTCTGAGGGGCACATTTCACTTCCTCCCCCTCCCACCCAGGGCTCAGTACTACATTTTACAACTCAGAAAGAAAAGCTAAGGTAAATTTTAGGTTATGTACATTCTTTGTCTTGTGTCTGTCTCTTTCTCCCTCTCTCTTACACTCAGTCACACATACACTCACACACACACACACACACACAGAGAGAGAGAAAGAGAGAGAGATCCCAAAGTAAAACCTGTGCTTTAAAACAAGAGGCACCAGGAAGCCAGCTCACCTCGGCGCTTTCCTCATCGCTAGGCACACTGTCAGTGGTTTCGCTTTCTGTACAGAAAGAAAAACAGAGATATTCTTGTTGCTCAAGCTATTTTGGAGACTCAGGAAGTATCTTAAAAACCTATGCCAGCACTTCAGAAATAAGAAACTGCACACGCCCTCTCCCTCCACTTTGTGAGGTCAAACACTTCCAAGTGGGACAAGCCAGGGTGCATTTCAGTTCTCTGCTTGGTCTCCTCAGAGCAGTGAAAAGGCTATGGTGCTGAGCAGAGGAGCTCGCTGTACCAAGTATGCTGCCATAGCCTCTGCCTGCCGGGGTTCTGTGCAATTCCTGAGACATCTTCCCCTCCCAGAAATTCTGCTCACAATGCCACACATTATCTTTTTCTAGTCCGTCCCATTTGACACAGGAAATCCCGACGCAGTGAAACTGTCCAAAACCTCTTCCTGAATCTCTTCCTTGCCGCCTCCTGCCTTTAGTATTCTACCCTTGGATTAATAGATATCCAGTTACTGGAGTTTTAGCAGGTGGCCATGGTCTAGATTCCCCCAAGACCTTCATTCCATGGTTACCATGTTTGGGCCCCATCCCCTGAACTGTTACTTGCTTTTAGCCAACAGAACACAGCAAAGATATATATTGGTTTTTTGAGACAGGGTTTCTCTGTAGCTCTGGAGCCTGTCCTGGAACTAGTTCTTGTAGTCCAGGCTGGCCTTGAACTAACAGAGAACTACCTGCCTCTGCCTCCCAAGTGCTGGGATTAAAGGTGTGCGCCACCACCGCCTGGCAAAGATATAAATATTCTATGAGTGTGATCATGTCATCATATAAGATCTAACCTGTCTGTTGTTCACTGGCTGTGTCAGGGAGGCCCACATGGCAAATTTAAACTAAGGGCTGCTTCCAGGTAAAAACTAGCAAGACACTGGGGATTTCGGCTCAACCCTGGCAAGGAATTCAATTTTGCCCAAGGCCGTGGGAGCCAGTGGCTCAACAGTTGGATCTCAGATGAGTTGCAGCACTAGCCAACCTGATGACAGGGTAGCAAGGCTTTCCTGCAGAATCCAGCTAAGCCATACCTGGATTCCCAGCCCACAGGGATTGTAAGATAGTTAACTGTGTATTGTGTTAAGCCATTATGGTTATGGTTATGTTGCTACAGGGCAACAGAGAATCCATTAGACACCTGATTGGACCTGCCAGCTGGGAGACACAGAGAAACGTCCTTAACCACAGTGAGCTACAGTTGCCCGCCACTTTCCAAGGAGGATTACATGATGAGTAAGTGTGGGAGTGTTTGGAAAGGCTGACACATAGAGCTTGCGATGTCAGTGGTATTCAACACTGAGTTTACACACTGGGCTGGATGCAACAGAGTCAAATGCAGGGACCGCTGATTGCACATCATCTGACGTTAAGTTTCACAAATTGAAAATGACGCAGAGCAGTTCTTTTCACTGTTCAGCGCCACTGCAAAACTGAATGCATAGAGGGCAGCATATCCAAAATGCACAGACTTGAGCAGGGCATTTTGTCTGGGTCATTTATTCTACTGATAAGAGCTGAGCACTTAGAGACCTATAGCAAGGCTCAGCTAGGACCTAGGGATACAGGTCTTGTTCATCCCTTGCGATGATCCCAAGTCGGAAAGCTGCTGTGGTCAGATGGCAGTATGGTCTCTAGACCTTTCCATTTTCTTCCACCCTGCCACTACTGAGGGAGATTAGCTGCATGCCTACCTGAGAACAGAATTAAGATGCAATGACTCCAGGCCAGCCAGAGCTCTTTCCACCATTCAGAGCCCTGGCCTGAGATGGGTCTCCCCACATATATCAAGTTAAAGAGTAAATGAGCAAACTGTACCCCCAGGGCACTCCTTAAACAGACAGCAAGCAAGTGAGGTCCACAAGTCTCACCCAGGAATGCTTTCTGCATGATTCTCAGCCACTGTTCTCCAGGGACTTCAGACAGGCCTGGGAGATTGCCACAGACTGACCAAAAATCAGATCTTTTGCTCTGCCAACTCAGAATGTTCTACCCTAAACAACCCCATATAGGGGCCACAGATGTCACGAGGAAGCCTAGGACTTAGCTGGCAATGGTCTGAGCTGTGGAGACAATCTGACAATAGGCACAAGGAATGTTTCCAGGCAGAAGTAAACGAAGACCAGAAAAGGAAACGTCCCTCCAAACACAAAAGCCCCATTAGCTCAACCTCCAGGGGGTCAGGACTGCCACTCCCAAGAAGAAAAACGAGGAAAGGAGATGTTGAGAAACTTGCCAAGTTGTGGTTTGAGTCAGCAGAGGAAAGAAAACAAAACTGCACTTCAGATCCCAGAGTCTCAAACAGAGCCCAGAGGCTGCCTTCCTGCTGGCAAGACTTCAAGATCCCCTTCCTATTTTCATGCTTAGCTTTGTTTGCGCTCTGAAGCCAAAGTTTCTCTTCCTTCCACATGCATCAAGCCCCCTTCTCCTCCTAATGACTCTCCAGAAATCCTTCTGGGCCCTTTCCCTTCAAATAAAAGCAAGCACACAAGGACACCAGGCATGTTGAAAGGCAGAAGAGTTGGAGAAAGGAGTTGTTGACATCAAGGTCCTAGGATCCCACAAGCTTGAGCCATAGTGGTTGGAGGGTTTAGAAGTTAGATGCCAGGCTAAACACTCCTTGGTGAAGCTGTGAACAGACCTGGTAGGGGATAAGAAAGCTAATTTCCTGAAAGTAGCCAGCATTCAACTAGAGGGATAAAGCTGTGGCTACGTAATGGCACAATATCCTGCCCCGTGCTTTTGGCTGACACAATGGCGGCTGGAAGGAATCATTTCTAAATGCAGACCAACTGTCTCTGGTGTCGTCACAGAGCCTCACCACTTCAGGAACTGGGTGTAAGAGTTTGGACCTTAACTGAAGTCTCTGAAACTCTGAGTCACCATGTCTTTTGCTCTTTTAAAGTTGATTACCGCGTGTGCTTACAGCAATGTGAAATGCACATACTGGTTTATAAGTCTGGTTCTTTTCGAGGAAGAAGTCTTGAGAGCCTCCGGCCCAGGAGATGCAGGTGCCTGGGGTTCCTAACTAAGGATCCCAAAGTGTTGCCGTTAGATGAATGGTGGTTTTTATAGCTATTACTCAGTAGTTGGCTCCAAGTCCTCATTCCTGCTCTCTTGGTTTTGGTCCACCATAGCCATTTCCAGAACGACTTCTTACATGACAAATGAGTCCACTGCAGCTGCAGCTTCCAGATCAATGTGACTGCCAAAACGTCGACATGGATTATGTCACTTCCCCCTTTTATTAGTTTGGATGCTTTTCAAACTGACTTCCAATACAATGGGATTTAAAAAAAAAAAAAAGATGGAAGTTACTCTTCAAGCATGGCCAGAAAAAGCCGAAATATTTACACAGTAGCAGTAGATACACGAACAATTGGTTTAACCTTTCTGGCATGCTCTCTGCCAGCAGCAAAAAGGGAAGAAAGTCATTTAGCCTTGAATCAGGTGACATCAAGGTCTCATCCAGAACTGCAGCTCCAGAATCAGGCCGCTTCAGCCCAGCTTTTAACATCTGCCTGGAGGATACGTATTACCAAACCACCTCGAGCACATCACAGGGCAGGAGATGATAGATTTTATGGAACACGTTATTGTATTATGTGATATCTGATCTATTTTCTGGAAGGCTCTCATTCAACACAATATGATTAGCATTGATTTCTTTCCATATAATTTCCTCAATTATATTCCCAAGAAGATGCAACCGGCCACTCAGCAGCTCAGATCTGAATCTTAGTCTCCACGCCAATGCGCCCTTGCCTCATTCACAACATAAATATATATATGGTTTCTGGGAGAATGATAGCTGGCTGTCTGCATGACCTCTCTAGTCCTGATTATATAACCAGTTGATTCTTATTTTGCTTGCTACGCAAGCCTGTTTTCCACCTCCTTTCTCCTGAATTACCATTATGGTTTTCTTTTACAACACCAGCAACAATGCAGTTAAATACTAGGAAGTCGCGACGGACAGCCACACGGAAATACAGTGAGGACTGGGGATATGGGCCACTGGTGGAGTACTTGCTCCACCACGACTGAAGTCTTGAGTTTACTCTTCAGCACTGCAAAAACAACTAAGTAAACAAACAAACAACAAAAATGTCTTCATGCTTCAAAGCCTGGGCTTTGAAACGTATTTCCCTGCTCTGAAACATTTTACAAATCAGCCGGGCGGTGGTGAAGCACTCCTTTAATCCCAGCACTAGGGAGGCAGAGGCAGGCGGATCTCTGTGAGTTTGAGACCAGCCTGGTCTACAAGAGCTAGTTCCAGGACAGGCTCCAAAGCCACAGAGAAACCCTGTCTCGAAAAACCAAAAAAAAAAAAAAAAAAAAAGAAAAATTTTACAAAAAAGTAGAATTTTCTATCCGCTTAAATGATCCAGTGCAAACACTTCCTTCCACCCAGAGATGCTGTCTAGACTCCTCTTCAACAACAATTAAATAATTCATTAGAAGACAGAGCTGTAGAGGTGACCGTGGTTTGGGGACATTCCCAGGATCATATGTCAGTGATCCTTTGAGGAAAAGGATATTCAACAACAGCCTCCAAACAACAGTGTGCACCAAGGTAACTCTACCATGAAAATCAACCGAACAGCCTATGCTACTGATGAACATAAAATCCAAAGATGAGAACAGAGAGCTACAAAACGTTATCAACTTCCTGCCCAGAAGACTTGAACTAGCCGTGGTCAGTAACTACAGAGAACTTTGGAACATGTCTTCAAGTCTAGAAAGGGACCAGCAGTGAAATATTTTGGCTCCATCCAATAGACCTGCCTCTACAAGATTCTGGAGAATTCCGGCAGTGAAAACCATGGGTGAACCAAACACCAGGCTGAAAAGCTGGCCTCTCACAGAAATTCAGGCTGCTGCTGCACCACCCTGGGACTAAATACCTTCCTTTGGAAATCTATGCAAATGTCTTAAAATGGGGAATGAAAATTTCATTTTTTTTTCCCCTCACATCAGATGTTCTCAGGATGTCTCTGCTAAAACAAAATACCACTGCTGACAGGACAGCAAAAAGTCTTCCCTAAATCTCCTAGAAAACCTTAATCAGGCCTTAATCAGGTACACCAGTCCACTTTCAGCCTCCACCCCTCCCGCCCCATATCCTGTTTAGCAACTACAACAGCTTAGAAGAAAGCCATGACTTTAGCATTTGCTCCACGAATACAGGGAAAATACCACGGTGTTTAATGCTTCTGTTGCTTCTGCATGAAGATTTTGGTCTACCTTCTCTGGTGGGTCCTTTGACCATCAAATGATTCTATAGCATGTGACCCCATGCAGCACCATGACAAGTGTCTAAGAACATAGCTGCACATGGATTTATCTGTCGCTAGTTTTTTTATTCCTAGATTCACATTAGCCTTGGAGTCCTCACTTTTGAAGAGGAGAGACTAACATTTCCCCTGATAATTAAGCAATGCAATCAATACAAATAAGCATTTAGCATAATTTCCAGACAGCAACAGACATATAACAAATGATATAATCATTGGGCCCTGGCAAAGACCAAGAGGAGATGGACACATATAAGTCCAAACTCTGTCTGATGAATGACTGACTGACGGCGAGCTGTTGGACAGGTCATAGGCTTCCTGTCACTAGGGCTCTTTCTCCCATTCTTTTTAATGCTCCTAATACAAAAGCAAGTTATGATGCGTTTTAAGTAAAATAAGCCAGTCACAAAAGGGTAAAGGCTGCTTGATTCCTCTCCTAAGAGCCCACAGAGTGGACAGAAAACAGACCGGTGGTTCTCAAGACTCAGGTACAGGACTATATATTTAATGGGTGCATCATTTTAGTTTAAGGCGAAAGACCTCTGGAGACAGGCGGCAGTGAAGGCTACACAATACTGTGAGCATACTCAAAGCCCTTTAACCGGACGCTCAACAAATGGCAATTTTGTGTTATGTGTATTTCACTGCGACTAAAAAATAAATTTAAAAAAAAGAAAGCTATCTGGTTAATCGATATGAGGTTAATTTATCTGTGATAATTTACAAGCAACTGATGTTTAAGTGAACTCTGCCACGTGAGTCTGTGCTATCCCTGTGAGGCCTCGAAAGCATGCGAATAGGCCTGGGGAGAAGGTGAACCATCTGCTAGAGCTGCCCGGCTTTTACCCTGCCTGGGCCTCTGCTTTTTATTTTTTCAGTAGTTGCAAACAATAACACTGACGCTGAATTTAGATTTCCTAATTGCGATTGAGTCCCTAAAGCTTAAACGGAGATGGTCGGGAAGGGAGCGTAAGATGACGTAATTCTGGGGACGCCGCGGGGAGTCATTTTCTCAGTCTGTGTCTGATTCTGTGACTCCGCCCGGGTTAATTTCTGCAACGATAGGACCAGGCTCTAGGAGAAGCAGAAATGGGCCCAGCTGCCCCGTTCAGCTAGAAGCAGCTCTACAAAACAAGGAAGGAAGGAGGGAAGGAAGGAAGGAAGGAGGGAGGGAAAGAGGGAGGAAATAAGTGGAAGTGGTAAGTAAAGCCAGTAGAACGGATTCGATCTAACAACGACCTCGAAGGTGAAGGCTGAGTTCAACTCCTGGACAGGACACTGGTTGGCCAGGTGACCTGGAGAAAATTCATCCACTTCCACGAAGAGAGAATCTAGAAAAGATGACGTCTAAAGTCCTATGTACCTTAGTAAAATCTAGACTCTGTCAAACCACTCTGACCCCAAATCCTGTTAACTTAGGCAAATAGATTACGAGTGAATTTGAACTCATTATGTTCCAGTGCGTTCTCAGTCTTTGCCAGGTCTAGTGACTACATCATTTGTTGTGTGTTTCTGATGACAGCGAAGCATTTATCACGGGAAATGTTATCTGTAGTCCGGGCTGAACCACATCCTGGGCAGTCGAATAAGGAAGGGAATACCATAAACACCTCTTCTCACAGAGGCGTCTAAGATGCCGTCAAGAACGTAAGAGGAAGAATGATTCCACACTAGTAATTTCTAGTACAGAACAGAGATTCTTGTGGGGTGGTGAGATGGGGTGATGCTAGACTTGGTCTGTTCCCTACTGAGTCTCCAGGTCACCCTCCTGCTCCCCTTACCTGCGTAGGAAGACACAGGAGAAATCTGGAGAGGGTAGAGCTCACTCATGCTGACTGGCTGTTCATCGCTCTCCGTGGTCACTTCCACAACTTGGCAAATGTCTGGTGGATTGGTGACAATCTCTTGATCTTCAATGGTGCTGTCCAGGTGGGACTGTCCTACAACTTCAAAGAAGAGGAGATTGTCAGGGTCTCTAGGCTGCATGGTTAGAGCACACACTCTCAAACAGAAAACCTTCCTCGGCTCAGGCAGGCTGCCAACTAGGGTTCCGATTCCAGGCCTCCCCCAAGTCACCTGCCAGGAAGCTGAAAGCCAAACTCGAGTTCTGAGTTTATGTCTCAGAGAAGAAGTTTGCAATGAGTTGGCCCAGATGTGTTCCCCACATGCCTGCTTATGCTACACCCTGGTGACAATGTTCACAGTCTCTATTCAACCTGATCACAGCCAAGACCTCAGGCTGCATCTTGATCAAACCTCGGGCCAGATATCCCAATTTTCTAAACCCAACCTAGTTCTGTTCTCTGCCCTTGCTCTGCAAGAAAGTGATGTGCCTATTTTCAGGATGCTGTGGTCCAGACAGACATTGTCAAACCTTTATAAGAAGGAAAACACAAAAACCCAGCCACTGTGCCATTTCCGGCTGAATGGAAAGGGGAAGTTCTCCTCTACTTTCCTAATCTGAATGTGACCGACTGTCCAAAACATCAGAACAATGAAATGGCTCCCTGAGGCTCATTAATATGAGTATTAACTGCCCAGACACTGATAAGACGAATCTAAGCACTCTGAAACTGCTTCCGTATATTTTAAATTAAAATCTTTATTTTGGTGAAGAGAAAAGGTGGTTGTGGGGTACCCAGACTCAACTGATACATCCACAACACAGCCCCTACACTAAGGCTCAGGGAACATCGGGGAAGAGATGGGCAGAAAGACTCTAAGAGCCAGAGGATCAGGGAGTCTACTGTGAGACAGTTTCTTCTGTATAAGACGGGGAAGACGTATCTTGGAAATATCAATCATATAGTTGTCTAAACAAGAACTGAACATGACAACGGCAGCTGGCATGGGGGACATCTCATGTGGCCCCAGCTCTAGCAAGTAATGGCTGAGAGAGGGAGAATTGTTCTTCTCCTCTATCTGGTTATCTAATTCCAAGTGGTTATCTCTAAAAAAGAATATACATATGAGCAACACAAAACGGAATTATCAGGTTATGTTTATGTATATTAAATTAAAGAAGAGGTAAAAAAAAACCCTAAGAATAAAATTATTTGGGGACAATAATAAATTATATTCATGCTGCAATCCATTGAGGTTGGCTTTTTTTTTTTCACTTAGCCCAATTCCCCAGCAAGCCACCAAGTTGTGTGTACCCATAGCTGGCCCTCTGTTGATGTACACACTCAGTTGTTTACCTATTGCAAACTGTTGGAGAACCTATTCCATTTATTTAACCATCCACCCCCTGACGGATGCTTGGGGTGATACCAGTCTTTGCCTGGTGCAGACATGGTTGCTGTGAACATTTGTGTTCAAATTTTCCACAAACATGTTTCCATTCCTCTGGGATAAACATCCAAGAGTGCAATTGCTGGCTCATACGGAAATTCCACGTTTAGCTTCCCGAGAACCAGCCAAACTGTTCCCCGGGGCGGGTGCATATTTTACATTCTCATCGGCGGTGTCAGAGTGACCTAATTTCTCGACATCCTTGCCAGCATTTGGTGTTCTTACCATTTTTATTTTGACCATTTATTATTTTGGATAAAGAATGATAGTCCATTATGTTTTTTAATTTCAATGTCTCTGGTGCTAACTTTAAGCAGAATTGACTGTATACTGTTGTCACCAGCTAACTGCATTAAATGTCCCTGAAAATTGGCTCCATTTAGTAAAAGGGAAGAAAGTAGGGTGCTAACACATTTCCCTCTGGTCCTCAAAGCACAAGACAACCACAATCGATACTGTACTTAGGTGCATGGAGGAGATTTTGACATTTCAGTCATCAGAACAAAGCACCAGGATCCTGATACAAAGAAACTGGGTCCAACAGAGGAAGGCACAGTGACTTAGCCACATGCTCACAGCGCGGTTCTGCGCAGCGAGGTTCTGCCCAGCGCGGTTCTGCCCAGCGCGGTTCTGCGCAGCGCGGTTCTGCCCAGCGCGGTTCTGCGCAGCGCGGTTCTGCCCAGCGCGGTTCTGCGCAGCGCGGTTCTGCACAGCGCGGTTCTGCGCAGCGCGGTTCTGCACAGCGCGGTTCTGCACAGTGCTCTGCTCCGCTCCCTGTCCCACCCTTCTGCAGAGGCAAAATGTTCAGTGTTGGCCAGAAGAAGCCACACTCCAGTCTCTCTGAAAGTCACCTACTGTCAGCAGCTCTGCTTTCAGCCACTCACAGTGTCTCTTTGGCTGCCAAATTATGTTTGAACACATGTTTCAAGATTTCATTTATTATTAAGTGTGTGTGTGTGTGCATGTGAGCATAAGCACCCCCAGAGGACAGGGGCTTTGGATTCCCTGGAGCTTGAGCTACAGGCAGTGTGAGCTGTACAGCGTGAGTTCTGGGAACTGAACAAAAGTCCTCTGCAAGAGCAGGGCAAACTTAAACCACTGATCCATCTCTCCAGCATATATATATATAATACCTTCTGGGCATGGTGGTGCATACCCTTAATCCCAGCACTTGACAGGCAGACTCAGGAAGAGCTCTGAGTTCTAGGCCAGCTGGTCTATAGAGTGAGTTCCAGATCAGTCAGGGATGCACAGTGAGACCCTAACACAGACACGCATGCACATGTATGAGCATTTGTGCACGTGTGCGTGTGTGTGTGTACATGCATGCATGAGCATGGGGCACATGCGTGAGTGCCTGCAGAGGCCGGGAGAAAGCATCAGATCCCCTGGAGCTGACTTGTGAGCCTCCCAGAGTGGATCCTGGGAATAGAACTGAGGTCCTCTGGAAGGCATCTCTCCAGCCCCAGGCTAACTTCTTTTTAAGTAACTTTCAGTTTTAATTGCTTTTAGGAGCACAGTAAGGTTATTAACTGGATTCTACTCAAGAAAAGCAGAGCTGAAAAGTCACAGGATCTATACTAAAGGGAGGTTAGCAAAGGGGACCATGGTGCAATAAAAGAGCCCTCAAATCCATGACACTCAGAATGGGGGGAATCTGGATACAATCTGGGGTTTCCTGGCAGAAAAAAAAAATTAAAGAGAAGTCACATATGGAGGCAGAGACCTAGAGTCTTATTTTATACTTCAGAGTATCCAATCTTGAGCATGAGGACATCAGTAGTTAAAGTCACTAGACTCTGGGTGCTGACATGGTGTTCTCTGTGGTTTCCTCTGCCTCTTCTCCCAAGCAAAACAAATGAAAGGGGAACAGAGAAAATAGCAGGAAAGCAAAGTCTTATCCTACTGAAAGTCCTACAAATCAGTTAGGTGACGATAAAAACCAAACAGGTAGGTGTGTGTGTGTTTGTCTGTCTCTGTCTGTCTGTCTGTCTGTGTGTATCCATGCACAGTACAAGCAAGAAGCAGAAGAGGCAAATGAAATAGGGTCCTACAATAACTACATTTCAATCAAAACCCCTTTGATTTCAGTGCTCCAAAGCTCCTTTCTCCTTTGTGCTGTCATTCCTAACAGGAAGCCGCCTGTTCCCGACAGGAAGCTGGCTAGGACTGTCAACAGTGGTACGGCTCAGGTATCTTTCGCCTGTGTCCCTTTGTTCTCCCCGGTTCTTTCTCCCTGTTCTTTTCTTCACAATGCCCAGCTTAGCTATTCAACCAAGCCAGACTGGTGGAGCACCTGCTTGGCACAGACGCCGCTCTCTGGTACTGGCAGGGCCAGAGCGGAGGCAATGAAGAGGAGGGATAGGTTTGTAAGAAGTCCAGAGGGTCGCAGGTCAGCGCA
The DNA here is from genome assembly GCF_950005125.1 of Chionomys nivalis. NCBI lineage: Eukaryota > Metazoa > Chordata > Mammalia > Rodentia > Cricetidae > Chionomys > Chionomys nivalis. The sequence goes on from NC_080105.1 coordinate 30,920,218, forward strand.
CAGCCATTTCCGGAACAGGCGGAAGGCAGAGAAAGGGTGAGACGGAGAAAGGAGAGATGAAACCAGAGGGAGATCTAGAAATCTAAGTTGAGGAAGAAAAGGCTTTTTGTTGTTGTTTATTTTCCTCCAGCAGGAAAACCAAAGGCAGGACTAGAGGTGATGGACGCTGGGCTACGGGTACTGCTCAGAGGGCCCTATTTTCTAGAGCGTTTCCTGAGCCCCGCCCACAGATTCACGTGACCTTCCCCTAAGTCTCTCACATCCCGCAGTTGGGGCCCAGCCCAAACTAGATGACCTTGCGGCACACCTTGATCTTCGGCCTCTGTTGCTGCCTAACCCAGCGCCTCTTTATTGAACCTTTTACTGTGCACAGTATTTCCTGAGAGCCGGGAAGAGCCGTCAGCACTTTCTGTACTCCACTCGGTCCAGGCTCATGCCTGGCACCAGCACAGAGCTCTCCAGGCTTTTCCTGAGCAAGTAGTGAAGGAACCCAGCTCTGTGACTGAAGCCGGAATCTCTGAGGAGTCCCAAGACCCGCACCTATGGGACACGGCAATTCATGATTTCTAGCTAATGTCCAGGGTTGCAGTAAGCGGGATTTTTTAAACTGTAAGAAGCGAAAAAAGAAGAAACAGACTATATCGCTATGAGAAGTTAGGGGTAAGAAGGTTTTCAGTTGATCAAAACATTCTAGCTTGAACACGCTGCTAGTTACACAACCGAAAGCCTTGTCTAAACTTGGAGAACTGCCAGGGCTGGGGGTATAACTCAGGGGTAGAATGTTGAATTATATATACCTAAAAGGAATTGCTTTTGTCCTCTATTTCATTTACTATACATGACTTGAGAGAAAATGCAGACAAGTAGTTCCATTTAAATTATTAGTGGATCCTGAACACTAGCTACTAGGACAGACAGCTAAGTTTTTGTCTTCCGGCCTAAAAACTAGATACCCAGTGTACACAACTGCATTATTATGTCTAAGGCCGGGTCTCCTTCACGGGGCTGTGCTATCCTGAGAAGGGGGCAAGCTTCTCCATCTCCATACTGGTGAGAGCCCTTTGGGAAAGTCCTAACTGTCAAGGGCCATCCCTCCGCAGGAACAGGGAAATGGCAGAGTCCGGTAAGTTTTGTGGGTGTGTGTAGACATTGTCACTCATGCCTTTCTCTAAGGCACACCTCTGGGTGATAATGAGTAACCTGACTGGAAAATAACAATAAAACCCAACTCTCTGAGCACACCCTCGGAAAGCCTCCCAGCCCTATAAAGGAAAGTGCACTGTAATTATGATCCCCATTTTAGATAGAATTGAAGAAAAATAATCAAGCGTAAAGGTCAGCCAACTAGTCCAGGACAGATCTGAAGAGCCAAGGTCAGCTTCCCTTGGACTCCAGATTTCAACTCCTCTGTGACGTGGTCTCTAAATAAAGGCATCCCATACAGCTCAAACTGAGAGACTCTTACTTCCTAGGTCCCTTTTAAGATAAAGGCCTTTCAAATCTCAGCTGGATGGTGATGGCGCACACCTTTAATCCCAACACATGGGAGGAGGAGGGAGGCAGATCCCTGTGAGTTTGAGGCCAGCCTGGTCTACTGACAGGCTCCAAAGCTACACAGAAAAACCCAGTCTCAAAACCCTCCCCCTCCCCCCCAAAAAATCTCACTTTAATGAATCATTGGGCCCATAAACCAAAGTGAATTTTTTTTTCTCCAGCTTCCTGTTTGGTGCCAGAAATTCTCAACTGAATCAGCAAGCAAGAAATCCACCAAGCTCATCCAACTCAACAAGGTCAGGCCCTTATGCAAAGTCACTCTCGGGAACGTAACTTTATCTGAATCTAATTTCTGAGAATCACAACAAGATTATTCATAGCTGGTTACTGATGGACCGGTTTGATGGCTTAAAAGGTCACTCTTTACTTTATTAACAATTGCTGAGTTGATCCCTGGCCCCACCTGAGAAAGCAGCTAGCTCTCGGGCTTCAGAGAAAGTGTTTTAGAGCAGGGCCTATGGGAAACAGAAAGGCCCTTGAGGGGGACTCGGTCTATCATTTTACAGTTTCAAAAGCTGAAATGCTGAGGTGAGGTGAATGGCCAGGGTTACCAGGTAGCTACAGGGCCAAGCAGTGAGCTCACTGGCTATGTGTATAAAACCAGATGATTGACATTTCACTATCGGGAGAAATGAATCCTTAGATGGTTTGAGGATTGAAACTGCTGATACCGGCCCTGCTGACATGGCATACGGGGAAGCACATTTTCTACTCAGATGCATGTTAATTTGATTTTGGAAATATAATAGAATCATCCTAGCTTCCTTCTAAACAGAGGATGACCAACTGCGCATTTCACTTGGTCCTCACAGCTCCATGCAGTCTGTAGGATAGGTATTATCATTTTTATTTTATATGATTTACAGATACTAAAGCACATCCCGTTTCTAATTCACAGATGCACAGGGTCTCAGATTTTAAGGGGTATGAATCAAACTTTGCAAAAGTAGGTCTAGACTCCGAGCCCATGAAGAGTTAATCTGGTGCTCATGTCTGTCAAATATGACAACCATTCATTTTAATAAAATAATGCCAACACTAGGTAGGGAGAAAAATGAGCCATAATAGGGCTAGGAACGGAAAGTCAGGGTTGGGTCCCCGGGTGGCTCAGCTATCTGGGCTACCTCTGGCCTCAGTTTACTCCTACCTCAACTAGCTGAGGCCAGCACAGGAAGAAGCAAGAGTGTAGCTGCTGCAGAGGGCCCTCTCCAACCTGAGAGCACACAGGGTCACATGCTACTGCACAGAGCAGGGCACACACGGTTTCCAAGGAAACTTCATTAGCGTCCATCAGCATCTCAGAGGCCGATGATCTGGAAGCAAATACACAAGCACAATGCGCTGGGCTAGCAGCTGCGCTTAGCAATGGAAGTGGGAGACCTGGTGCTGCTCCTTGGCCCTAAGGATCCCATCAACCTCCTCTTCAACAGTTCGCCGCATACAGTAAGATCATCCAGGCTACTTCAAGTTCAAACACCATCTGCACACTGACAAGCAGGGACAGGCGATGCCAGGCATGAAGGTGACTCTGATGTGTTTTGTGTCGGAGGGAAATGTGACATGGTAATAAGGGCATTCTCAAAAAATCACTGTGTGACTGAGGGGTGAGCAGGAAGAGGAAAGAGTGGAAGCAGAGCCTGGGTGAGAAGAAACACATGCTAGGAAATGGTGTCAGAATTAGAAGATGAAGCGGGGGCAGGAGAATGGCAGGAGGTCCTGATAGTTAATGATCAACAGGGGGGAGGTGGCTAGGAATAGGGGGAGGAGAGAAAACGTCATGGAAATATAACAGCCTTCCTAAGCACACACACACAAAAAAAAAAAAAATTAAAAAAAAAAACCCTCCATAGGCCCATAAGCTAGAAAAACAAAACAACAGCTAAATTCCACCACCTCTGGGTCCTGGTTAGCACAAGGTGACTGTCCCACTAGGTGACCCAGCTCTGGGGTCAAAGCTGCCAAAGGAAAAAACACATACTATCTACTCTGTGCTGATACTTTGGTGGGGGGCGGGGGGTGCCAAAGCTGCCAAAGAAAAGAACAACATAGTATCTACTCTGTGCTGATACTGGGGGGGGGGGGGGGCAAAGCTGCCAAAGAAAAGAGCAATATAGTATCTGCTGTTGGATTTTGAGACTATGCTAAAACAAACAATCAAAAGCAAAACACATAAAAAACTAAGGCTAAGCTTGCATAGCTCAGTGCTGGAGTGTTCGCCTGGCACACAAGGTCCTGGATTGTCTCCCTGGCAACTCAGAAACAGAAGAAAAGGGAAAGAATCAGCTCCTAAAACTCGACTTCTGCTTTACAGAAAGCTAATCAACTTGGAAGAAAGTGTCAGATGACAGGCGTCCAAGGTGTGTTTTAAAATGAAGATGAAATACATCACTTCCTAACTGTCCTGTGTCCAGTCACGTTGGTTGCTTTATGTCCCTCAGACTATTGAATGGTGCCCCTTGTTTCTGGTGATCTCTGCCTAAGCCAAGGGTGGAGTTCCCTTTTATCAAGAAACACAATGGGGCTGTAAAGCAAGGCCTCAGTGAGTCAGAGAGAGGCACCTGCAGGCATCTTGGGCTGGCCTGCAGATCCTTCTCATACAGCTCAGCAAAAGCTCTGCTACCCAGGGCAGGTGGCCAGCGAGGCACCGCCAGAACAATTTGACACACTGCTGGCTTCTCCCATGACCTAAACACGTAAGCCACCACACGCCCAACCAAAATTAAACACTAAAGGATAAAAATGTCCCCTTTTAGAGGGGACACAGGTAGGTGTTCTGGATGCTTTATCTGGGACTTTAGGCACTCAGAGCAAAGGAAGCATAGAAGACACAATTCAGCAAGGGTACATTGCTCTCTAATTGGATTGCCTGAAGATGCTACCAGCTGTTATGGAGAGGGTAGCAGGAGCACAGCACAGACCCTGTCTGCCTCCGTGTGTGTGTGTGTGTGTGTGTGTGTGTTCATCTGGATGTCTGCCTGCCTGTCTGTTTGTATGGATGCAAATATGCACATACCCACAGAAGCCAGATGATGTCAAAGCCTCTGGAACTTATTACAGGCAATTATGAACTGCCCAACATGGGTACTGGGAACCAAACTCAAACTCTAGATGTGTGTGTGTGTGTATGTGTGTGTGTGTTGCTGCCGTGACTTGTGGCAAAAATGAGTCATACATTGTAGATGCTAAACAAGAGTTCATTCGTCAAGGCAACAATACATTTCCGCTTATGAGATCAGAATGAAAATGTCCCGATGGCTAATCTCCATGGAACTCAGTGATTTTCAGTCCAGCTCCCCGGCTAAAGAGCCTCCGGACAAGCCTATGCAATGTTATCTTGCTAAGTACCCGTTTCAGCTTCCAGTTTTCATATGTCCGTCAACATAGGGTGCAGACGCCTTGCAGCCTGAATACAAAACTGAAATGCAAGCCGGGTTTCGAAGCAAGTCAGTGGGAAGTGGCAAATGCTGTCTCTTGTAAATGAAGCAATTTTCAAGGTAAAGAGATGGAGAGAGGAGCTCAGAAGTCACTGCAGCCATGGGTGCAGATCTCTGTTGCTTAACTCCATCCACAAGCCTCAAAGACCAAGGTGGCTAATGAGAAATACATGGAGGGCCGTAAGCAAAAGCTCCTTGGGATTTAAAGTCTGAGACAATAACACAGTAAGCACCAGCACTAATCCACCTATTGAAATATGCGATGGCTTTAGTTCATCTCAGTGTGACTTAGTTTGTAAGAGCAACCAGCTGATCAGGAAGATATCTTCAGACGCACTTTGCTACTATTCATTATTAATGTGCTATTATGTCTATTAACTATTAACTATCAACTTCCTGGTCACTGTTAAGACCAGGAAGGGAATCGTTAATCCAGTGGGGTGATGGCCTCAGGAAATCTGAGCAGCATCTTTGTCCCAGAAGAGAGCAAGGACTCAACCATACACCAGCTCTGTCTGAGCTGCACCAGCCGTGCAAAAGGGCAAAGAATGTTCAGAAAACCTACACACACTGCAGACTCCATCAAAACAATTAAAAAAAAAAAAAGAGGAAGGTAGAGTAGAGGACACATTGCTAAGTGAAGTAACTCAGGCACAGAAAAACAGTGCTGCTTGGCCCCAGGCCGTGAATCGAAAGAAATTCAATCCATTAGAAGCAGAGACAGAGGTCATCACTGGAGACTCTGGTGGGAAGGAAGGGGAAGGGAAGCTGCTGGTTTAAGGGCATGGAGCATTTGTCTGGAGTTGAGGACCAACTTTAGAGCTCTTTAGAACTGCCTGCTGTCAGCGATAATAACACTGTACTGTACTGTATGCTTCCAAATGACTGGAAAAACTGATGTTAAAAAAAAAGAAAAAAGACCCAGTACCGCAAAATAAAATGTCGATGAGGTGGCAGATGTTTTTATTACCATGATGAATTAATTGTCCGATGCATCGATCTCAGCATCATATTGCTCCCTATATATATATACTCATAATTATTACCTGTCAATCAAAAGTAACTGAATAGAACTAACGACAGTTGTGGAAAACCATAGTGCAACTGTAGCTTCGGTTTGGTGGATCACTTGGGGCTGACTTCATTTATTAATAAAGGGTAACTCCGGAGCCACCCGACACATTCAAAATGAGCTAAATCTTAGGAAACTGTGCCTGGAGTTTGGCAGGGGGAGATTTCTTTTAAGGATTCTGAGTCATACATACATTCTCCAGGCCTGCCTGCTGAGAAAGCTAACTCAGGCAAAAGAGACAAGAAAGAAGGCACTTCCACAGGGGCAGGAGGCAGGAAAGAGGGGATACCTCCAAAATAATCAGGGGGATGATGGATACTGAGAGCCTCTGGCTGTAGCCTCCCATCAATCAGTGTTCCACCAAGAATCCAGACAGAAAGCTGCCGAGTCAAGAGGCTTATTAAAGCTTTGCTAGTTCTTTCAAGTGCTTGGTAGCATCAGAATCCCAGACTGGAGCAAAGGTTTATGGACCGAAAGGTATCCCTGGGCCATGAAGTCTCAACTCTGGATTCTGAATGCCGATTCAAGCCAAGTGCACTGCAGCTTCTAGTCTATAAGGCACCTCCAGGGTCCATTCCTTACAGGGTCTCAGCAGGATGTCACTGTGATGTCATTCATAACTCATCACCCACTTGCCTGGAACCCTGAAGGCGTAATGCTTGCTTTGGGACCCTTTCCTGTCCATATTATGCTTCAGTGTAAAAAAAAATAGATTTTTTAAAAAAAAATTTATATGCTTGTGTGTGCATGTTTATGTCTCGGTGTGTGTGTGTGTCTGTCTGTATGCCTATGCACATGGGTGCATGTTTGCAGGTACCCACAGAGGCCAGAAGACGTCAGGTTCCCCAAAACTGGAGTTACAGGAAGTTGTGAGCTGCCCAACACTGGTACTGGGAGCTAAACTTGATCCTTTGGGGGAGCAGCAAGCACTCTTAACTGCTGAGTCAACTTTCCAGCCCCCAAATCCCAGTTTTAAACACCCCCCAATATTTTGAATAAACCCCAACTTTCTTACCATGATCTACAAAGTTCTTATGATAGTTTCTGCCTACTTGTATTAGTCAGCGTTTCCTAGAGGAACAGACCTGATAGAATGTGTATATATGTATATATATGCATATGCTATATATATGCTAGATATGTTAGAGTGTGTGTATATATACATATATATACACATATATATTCATTCATATATATTATATTTACAGACTATGGTTCAGCTAGTCAAACTCTACCAACACCAAGTCCAAGACTCCAGTAGTTACTCAGTCCACGAAGTGGGCTATCTCAGCTGATCATCAGCCTGAAGAAGTAGGCTCTAATGTCAGAGAAGGAATGGCCTTGCCAGCAAGAGTGAGGTCAAGCAGGCAAAGAACAAGAACCTTCCTTCTTCCATGGCCTTTATATAGGCTGCCAGCAGAAGGTGTGGCCCAGACTAAAGGTGGATCGTCCCACCTCAAGAGAGCTAGATTAAAAGTGGGTCTTCCTACATCAAATAATTTAATTGAGAAAAAAAAACCCATCACAGGTGTACCCAGTCACTTGGATTTTTAGTTAATTCTAGATACAATCAGGTTGACAACCAAGAACTGGTTGTCCGTCACACGTCCACCCCTTGTCAACTTGACACACAGTTGTATCTCCTATGTCATGGTTAACTTTCAATGACAGCAATAACCACATCATAATTATGCCTAACATGATATGACCATCATACATACAATCAGAAATGCATTATATATTTAACCAGGTCATAATAATGTTTACGTGATATGACTATCCTTCATACAACTACAAACACAGGTTCTGGAAAGACTTGGGGAGGGGAAGAATATGAACAAAATATATTTAAATTTAAAAATAATTTTAAATAATAAAAAAGGAATTTGATTAAGAAGAGATAAAGAAAAATATAATATTGTTTTTGAAATAAAATGTTAAGTATTACTGAAAGTGATTAGCTATGGGCTAAAATTTATTAAAATATTTTCTAAAAAAATTTTTGAATAGGTACCTTTGATGGACATTTTTTGGAAACTTAAACATGATAACCACTGATATTTTCTTATTGCTGTTAAATTAGGTGATAAAAGAATCAAGAAAGGAAAACCCACATATCTGTACAAACACTTTCTAAACACAATATGACAAAAATATTCATGTCAATTATAATTCTCATTTCTGCAACTGATCACTTAGCCTTAGTTGGTATTTATACCTATCTTCCTCTACTATCCATTCTGGGTCACGTGGCCTTAGCTGGTGTTCATAACCACCTTTTTCTACCATCCATTCTGTACTTCCTCCACCCTTGGCAAGAACCTCAACAGGTCTTGGCTCTTTTTCTGCAAAAGTGGCCCATACCTTCGTTCCTGAAGGGTCTGTGCCCTTTTCATCCTGTCTGGATTAGATTGCTGTAGCTTCCCCTTGACTTTAATCACAGGACATAGTGGTACCAGGAGATGCCCTAAAGGATTTCCCACACTCCAGACATAATCTTTCTTAGCTCCATTGCGGAGCTAAGTCTAATTTCCCCTTGATAATCTGGATCAATCACGTCGCCTTTCTTAGCCTCGGCTTAAGGGCATCAGAAGCCCTAAGCAGGCAGAGGGAAGTCTGAGCTTCTATTCAAGGGAATGTTTGTTATAGCTCCTGGCATGTGCGCTTTCGCCTCTGCAACCCAAACTTCTGGGCCAGCAGAACTTAAGGTCATGGGAACAGGAATCAAATAGTTCCCTTGTGGGTCACTAAGGGTGATACTGAGTGGAACTATTCCCTTTTCCATCCCTAATTCCTGGGCCCATGGATCCCGGCTATGGGAGAAATGGCACCATACATTGGACACTGATTCAGAGCACTTACTGCCTCCTGCAGAACCCTACCCCAGCCCTCCATGCTGCTGCCACATAGTTAGTGCTGTAGCTGTGTCTTTGAAAAGGCTACTCCATCTTTCTGTCACCGCAGCTGTTTCTGAATGGTGGGAAACATGGTAAGACCATTGGCTCCCACGAGGGTGGGCCCACTGTTACACTTCTCTGGCTGTGACATGAGTTCCTCGGTCAGTGGCAATCCTGTGTGGAATACCATGAGAGTGATAAGACATTCTGTAAGTCCCTGGATGGTGGTTTTGGCAGAAGCATCATGCGCAGGAAAGGCAAATCCATAACCAGAATAAGTTCTACTCCAGTAAGGATGAAGTGTTGTCTCTTCCGTGGAGGAAGTGGTCCAGAGTAGCCAACCTGCCACCAGGTCACGGACTGGTCACCTCAGGAAAGATGTCATATCTGCAGTTACTCAGTGTTGGTCTCTGCAGCTGGCATATCTGGCTGGCACTCAGCAGCAGCTGTAGCCAGGTCAGCCTTGGTGAGTGGAAGTCCATGTTGTGGAGCCCATGTATAAGTCTCTGTTACCATGGCCACATTGTTCGTGGGCAATGACAGGGAGGACTGGGAAAAAAGGCTGACTGTCCACAGAATGCGTCCTCCTATGTACTTGATTCCTGAAATCCTCCACTGCTGAAATGGCTTTTTGAGGAGAATTGACGTGGGACATGAGACTCTTTGCGTTCTTCATTCGTTTGGAGAGATCTAGCTTCATACTTCTTCCCTGAATGCCTTCCTCCCCAATTTTCCAACCATCCAGCAAATTCACTGGCTACAGCCCATGAATTGGTGAACAAATGAACATCTAGCCATTTCTCCTTTCAAACACAATGTATGAACATGTGGGCTGACCAACGTTCTCCCCCAGTGAAGGTATCCCTTCACAAGCGTTTTTCAGGCTTGTCCGACCTTGTCCCAGGCATGCTGCAGCTGTCCAGTTCTGAGTGATGTCTGCATAAAGTGCAGAACCATGAGTAAACCAGGCCCCAGCTTGCTTGCTTTCCTCACTCAGCTGATCACAGGGCATATCCCATGAAGCTATAGGTGCAGGCTTGGGAGTAGCTGACATTGTAACAGGAGTGGAAACCATAGGCATTTGAGCAACTTCTTAACGGAACTTGCTTGTATCCCCAGAACCTGCTTGGGCCGGATCACATGTATACTGCTTCCATTTGATAACGGATTTCAGCTGTGTCCGTCCTACTTTATGACTTGTTGGGTCAGATAGCACCCAGCTCATGACGGATAGTCGGGTTGCATGGTAACTCCGTAGATAAATCGTCAAACATTCAGTTTTCACTAAGGTTCAACAGCAGGTCAAGAGCTGTCTCTCGGAGGGGGAACAGTTGTCCACAGATGATGGAAGAGCCCTGCCCCAAAGGCTCCAAACAGCATCCTTGTCTGCCACTGACGCTCAAGTACCATCAGGGCTGCTCTTATCTTATGGTTCAAGTGGTAGAGCAGTTCACGCAGCAGCCTGCGCCTGCTGAAGAGCCTTCTCCTGTCCAGGCTCCACACAAAGTAAGCAGCTTTCTAAGACATGTGGAATAGGGGCAGAAGTAACACACCACGTGAGGAATAAGCTGTCTCCAGAACCCAAACAGGCCCACTAAATATGCTCCTTTCTTGGTGGTGGGAGGGGCCAAATGCAAACTCATCCTTCACCTAAGAAGGACTATTTTTGCATGTTCCACATCAATGGACTCCTAAAAATTTCACTGAGGTAGAAGGCCCTTGAATTTTTGGTTGGATTTATTTCTCATCCTCTGATGTGCACGAATTACCAAGTCCAAAGTGCTTGCTACCTCCTGCTCACGAGGTACCATCAGCATATCACCAATATTGTGAACCAATGTGGTATTATTTTGTTGAAGACAAATGATCAAGATCTCTTTAAACAAAGGTTCTGACACTGGACTGGAGAGGGAATACATTCTTGTGGTAAAATTGAAAGAGTGTGCTTCTGGCCTTGAAAATTAAAAGCAAATTGTCTCTTGTGATCCTATGGACCAGTACAGAGAAAAATCCATTCGTCAGATCCCTAGCTGCACACCACGTACCAGGAGATGCGTTAATCTGCTCAAGTAAGGGCACCACATCTGGGGCAACAGCTGCAATCGGAGTCACTACTTGACTGGGTTTTTGATAGTCAGCTGTCATTGTCTATGATCCATGTGTCTTCTGCACTGGCCAGACAGGAGAGTTAAAGGGAGATGTGGTGGGGACCTGCACCCCTGCCTCTTTCAAGTCCTTGATGGTGGCACTAATTGCTTCAGTTCCTCCTGGAATGCAATACTGTCTTTGACTGTTTTCCCTGGCTGAGGCTTCCATTTAGCCTTTCCAACCATAATAGCCCTTGCTTCACAGGTCAGGGAACCAATACGAGAATTCTGCCAACTTCTAAGTATATCTATTCCAGTTATACATTGTGAAACCAGGGAACTGACTACCAGATGAATTGGGGGGGGCTGCACCTATTGTGAGCTATATTTTGGCCAAAACTCCATCAATCATCCGACCTCTATAAGCCCCTACTTTAACTGGATGGCCAGAACATTTCTTGGGAGCTCCCAGAATCAGCATCAATTTAGAGCCGGTATCCAACAGACCCTGAAAAGTCTGATTGCTTCCTTTCCCCCAGCGAACAGTTATCCTTGTAAAAGGCCGTAGGCTCCTCTGGGGGATGACTGGAGAAAGGCTAACAGTAAAACTTTTATGTTTTTGATCAAGGTCCTTCCTCAGGAGAACCTGACTGTCCCTTCTTTCAAGGGGACCTGCATCTGCAAACTGACTCAAGTCTGGAAATTGCTTCATAAGCTGAGATTCTCTTTTGCCGTGATCCAGTGTCACCTATCTTTCATCTGTTTGCATTTTTTTTCACTCGTACAGCTCAAACAAGATGCAGTAGGCACTGGAAACACCAATTTGACTAGCCAGCACCAAAGGTCCATATAAGTCATGCCGCCATATGAATCATTTTACCTGTGCTGACCATTACCGGCTAGGCTGCTGTCAACATTGCTTTGTCTAGGCTGCTCATTACGATAACAACAACCACCATGCCTTTGGCAAGTACTTGCCACCTGGCACTTGCTACTCCCAGCCCCAATTAAACCCACTGCACTTAATTCATCTAACTGAGCAGAGCATCTCCAACCCTAAGCTAGGGAAAGGGCACGAAAACTCCTCAAATGTGCTGGTACCCCCTCACCATTTTGCTGTCTGATGGGATTGGCGAAGGGTGTGTCTTCTGGGTCTTCCCATTGTGGGGGGTTAGGTTTTACACCAAGCACCCTCTCTAGCGCTGCTTCTTCCCTGGTCCTTAAAATCCCTTCATCAGCTAAGCCAAGGGATATCGGGCCTCTAAAATTCCTTTTCAGTCTTCTTTTGACAAATGCTTCAGTCAACCATTCAAACTTTCAACACCATTTGTAACTGAGCAAGCGTCTATACTAAAGATAAAATCTTCACTTTGTGGGTTCAGATCAGTAAACACAGTGTGATCCAGTCTTAGGCTCCTTCCACCATTATCCCATACCCTTAAAATCCATTACCATGCACATTCCCTTCAAGACTTCTGCTTGGACAGATTAGCAAACTCGATAAATTCTTTAGTATTCTATGTGGTGCACCTCCTTCTGGCCTATACTTCCTATCTCTTCCCTAGGGGCCTGCTTAGTCTTAAGTCTGGTTATAGGTCTAGAAGCAGCACTGGTGGACCCTGAGGGACATCGGCATTGTCTTGCCTGTCATCTCCTTCAGTGACAGTCACTGCAGGCTTAGCGGACAAGGAAGATCAAAGGTGAAAAAGGCAATATTTCAGGGGCTGGGCCTACGAGTACATCATCGGCTGAGGGTGGAGAAACTCCTTCCTAAGATAAGCCCTTGAGAATTTGAGGGTTCAAAGTTCTCAGCTTCCATAGGGGCCTCCCACTCATCTCCACCCCAAGTTACAGATCCCATTCTTCGCTAATTAATGCCCTTACTTTAACTACCAACACCCTCCAACTCGACTCCCTCCAAAACCGTAGCAGGAATTTTCACTGTTAATTCAACCTTATAATGAGGGCTTTGGTTTAACTTTGCACAACTTGCACTCCGTGGCTACTAGAGAGATTCTCCGGGGGCACTCAGAGGCCTTTAGGCTGTTTGTGTGCGCTCGGAACTGGTAGGTTTTATCACCAAGTTCATTGCTGTCTTTCACTGTATCCCAAGATGCTAAAAGTTGGTTAGTTGGATCATGGGGCTCATTCTTTCCCTTTGTTGGTTTATCCAGAGATGCTAGGAGTTAAGCATCATCGTTTTCCTTATTTTTTCCACGAACTGTCAAAAGTTTTATATACACAGTCACCAAATCTGTTGCTTGTCACAGCTGGCAAACCAGGATGATTTAATGCATGTTTCTCCTGAAGTTTATAAAATACTTTGCACCATGGGCTTTTGCTATTCTCCAAGCTTCTAGGAGAGGTTCCAGTAACTGCAGCATTGGAAAATTGGAAAACCTCTTCCAGATACTTAAAAACTTCATTCTTATATATCTGTTGCTCTGGAACCACTTCTGGCATCAAAATCTGTATTATTCAGAGCTCTCCAGAGAACGGAACCAATAGAAGGAATTTATGGCTGATAGGTTGTGGTTCAGCTAGTCCAACAATGGCTGTCTACCAATGGAAAGTCCAAGAATCCAATAGCTGTTCAGTCCACGAGGCTGGATGTCTCAGCTGGTCTTCAACATATGCCAGAATTCTGATTCAAGCAGGCTCTAATACCAGTGGAGGAATGGACTGGCCAGTGAGAACGAGGCAAACAGGCAAAACAGAAAAGGCTTCCTTCTTCCATGCCCTTTATGTAGGCTGCCAGAAGGTGTGTCCCAGATTGAAGTGGCTCGCCCACCTCTAAAGATCTGGATTAAACTGTGTGTGTGTGTGTGTGTGTGTGTGTGTGTGTGTGTGTGTGTGTGTGTGTTCAAGCTGACATGCAGGAATAGCATCGCACGTCCTCGCCCTCTGAGGGGACCTCCTGACCCATCACTGCCATCATGCTTCCATGCTTCACAGCCTGGCCTGCTCTCTGTTCCCTCATATGTTCTCTGCCCAGGGCCTCTGTCAACATCACCTCTGCCTCCACGCATCACCTGCAGCTCCTCACACACCCGCTACAGGGGAATGTCGCTCTTCTGAAGACACCCACCGTGACCTCCATGTAAATCTGGTTTCTAGGTTGTTCCCAAGCACCTCTGTTTTCTTCCTTTTTTATCACCGGCCACAAACAGGGGTGCTATGCTTGCCTGTGGCTTTGTTTACTGTGTCCCCACAAAATTGGGAATAGAGCTGAGCTCGCCCCCTATTTACTTTCTTCGCACAGAACTGTATGGATGGTCGAGAACGCATAGTAAATCTGTAGGGCCAGCCAGTCCTTTGACAGAAAGTTTCTGCGCCTCAGTTTCTTGGCCAGTAAAGTGAGTGCTACCTCTGGGCAGGTGTCACAAGGAGGAAGCTGTGAGGACCCACAGGACGGCCTTTCCTCTCCTTGGTTCCCAAGTTAAATAAACGGCATTTCTGTCCCTGTGACTGAACAAGATTGATGAGGAGTCGCCGGCCATCAGCCACAAGGGAGGAAGCATTTCAAACCTGGCTTTCTTTTCTTGGTTCTGACTCGTCTACGAATCTTCATCTCATCTCTGAAGCCCTGACCTCGAGGGACTTGAACTTGGATCTGGACATGTTCCAAGACTCCCTCTTACTATGTTATTCTGAGATTACTGTTTTGCAAATTTTAGACCTTGGAGGCTGCTCGGGAGTATAGAAATAAGATGTCAAAACAGTTTACCTATGATGTTCACCGTACTATCCACTTCATTTTTTATAGCTGAAGTCAGGACCGCATACTCAGGAGAAAGGTCACTTACTCCATTACTAAGCCCCAAAGATGACTCAACTGGTTCTTGCTAGGAAGAAGAAAAGAAAAAAGAATTGAGAACACTTCCTTTCCCTCCCTTTTCTTAGCTTCCATTGTCCCCCTGTCTAATTTGTTGAATCCTGGGGTTTGTCATTCATGCCATGTCCCAAATGCATCCCCTGCCTCTCTAAATTAGCCTGACATTAAAGACGCTAGCTATTCGGTTTCTTTCGTTCTCCTTCACGGAAATGCTCTCAGCACATCTGGCTTGCCTTCAGGAAATACCTGCAGCTGCACAGGATAGCTCTGTGGCTGAGCAGAGCGGCAGCTCTCTCGTGCAAGCCCTGTGCTGCAGGGAACCCAAGCCTCTCTCCTCTGAGGGAGGATGCGGAGAAACCAACTCCCGGATTCTCCCAGAGGGAGAAGCCATTTTCCCTGCTTTTGCAATCACTTTTTAGGACAAACTCTGCCTCTGTGGTTAGCCAGTGACAGGAGCCCAGAGGAAGGGGGACAACATCCAGGGACACTCCGTGGTGGGGTACAGCCACTCGAGCACCCTGCACTGATGGTCTGATATAAGGGTCACAACTTCAGCTGAAGCCTCCTCTCATCAGCTCATCACCAGACAGGCAGCCTACCTCACCTCCAGAGCGTCACATAAATGTCCTTCTTGTGCCTAAAACACCCACCCAGCCTGAAAAGCGACATCGTGAAAGCAGAAGACATTCTTTCCCTGCTTGAACTCCGCGTTTCTTCTTCATTCGCGTGTATCTGAACTTCCCTCCGTGAAACTATCAGCCAATCAAGGAAAATCAGTCCTCGTGACTCTCGGACCTTCGATGAGAATACTTCCTTCCAATAGGACTACATTTGTTTCAATGATAGCAATAAGCCCCCCGCCCCAAAAGCCACATAAGACAACTCCTGAGGAATTTAAAACAGAAGGAGAGGCTGGAGGAGGAGAATGAGGACAGGACTGCAAGCAGAGGAGGATTGTGGGAGTGGCAACGTCGGGAGTACTTGGCATTCTAAGGCCTATGAGCCATTCTTAGCAATTGGTCACACCGGGAATCAAGATCAAATTCCATACAGTCTCCATGATCTTCTGGCAAACTCCCATGACTATTATGGTTTGAAAGGCTTCACCTTGATGTTCAACTCAGCTTGAGAAAAACAAAACAAAACGAACTCGCTGTAGTAGGGTTTACCAGCTCTGCGAAAGGCCAAATATCCAGAAGGGCCCAGAGCAGTCCACTGAGCAGAAATTCCGGTCCTTTCTCCCTCAGCATCTTGTATTTCCCCTTGTTAATAAGTTCCAATGAAAGGTTTGACCTGTTGGGGAGGGTGGGAAGGGCCTTTTCAGTTTTCCTTCCTTTATAGTCAAACATCTGAACAAGTGCGTGCCTCTGCTAACTCTGCCTCCTCACGCGCATCCTTGAAAAGGCCTACAGTCCTATCTCACCTCTGTCAGCAGAATGAAGCCCCCAGAGGACATGCTAACAAGAGGAGTGGGAGTCAGACCAAGCCTGGACCCTTGGCTTCTCACTAGTCTGCGGGCTGATTTAACCCTGCAATCCCTTCTTAAGGTATTGTAGACATCTGTGTGCTGAGAACAGTAACAACTACCGCACCACGGAGTGAGGTGAAGTTTAAATGAGGTGAATAGAGACAGGCACTTATAGAATAACACTCGCTACCACTGAAGGTCACCAACAGAACTTCTTCCCAAATCCACGGGCCCTTTCTCAAGTCCCTTCCCCTCAGCTTCATCCTCTGGTATCAAACAGGGAGGACATTGTCTCCCTTTTTGTTATTTATTTATTTGTTCGCCTGTTCGCTTGCTTGTTTATTGATTGATTTTTGAGACAGGGCTTCTCTGTATAGCCCTGGCTGTCCTGAAACTCCCTCTATATACCAAGCTGACCTTGAACTCACAGAGATCCACCTGCTTCTGCCTCCTGAGTGTTGGTTTTAAATGCTGCACCATGCCTCCTCCTCAAGATCCTGAACCCTGTGACATGGCTGTGGGGTGCAACTCCCCACAACACTATCCTTTCTCCGTAGCTCTCTCAATAGCCCCTGCTCTGTTTTTTCCTCCCCAATAATGTTCCAGAACTTTTTTTTGCCTCCTCAATTCCTCCCCAAGGAACTAAGTACAGGTCTCTGAAGAAAGGACAGGAAGAACTGCTTCTGTATGATCTTCTTTTGTTTCCTTAAAAAAGATTATTCTATTTGTAGATTTCATATCAAAGTAATAAAACAGTCAGGTATGCATTATTCAAAAACTGAATTATTCTGACTTTGCAACAGGGACCTCTAAGTGTTTCACATGATCTACAGTTTAACCGGTGGCAAGTGAGACTTTTGTCACTTCTTGTGAGAGAAAGTTATGACTCACTAAATTAATTATCCCAGATCATGCTCCATTTAGCCTGGTGAGATGCAGGAGCTGAGCTAAGCCTTTGCCTGCACAGGACGTTCAAATGCAAAGACAGCCTCTGCCTTCTGCACTCATCCTGATGGAGACCAAGACGGATCAGGGTGGAACAGAGATGATTGGGGTGGAGCAGAAATGACTGGGGTGGAGCAGAGATGGATCAGAGTGGAGCAGAGATGACTGGGGTGGAACAGAGATGGATGGGGGCAGAACAGAGATGGATCAGGGTGAAACAGAAACAGACCGGGGTGGACCCCTGCTCCTCTCTGCCTACCTGGTGTCCTGCCCAAGGCAGAACTTTCAGCCACTGGCTACTGAGAGGCTATTTGGAACTTGCCTTACTCCTCCTCCCACCACTCCGGGCAAACTCTCATTGATGGTGTCACTCCAGAGGGACAAGATGGTGACATGCGCCCAGCACAATGGACTGTTCAGGTCCCTGGCAAGTGGAACAAATGATCCCAAGAGAGACGTTTCTTCAAGAACTCAGTCAAAAGTTTTGAAACCATTAGAAATGGGGATATCAGAAGCTGAACTGGGTCAGCAAGATGGCTCGGCAGATACAGGTATTGGCTGCCGAGCCTGAGGACCTGAGTTCAGACCAATGTGACAGGAGAGACACGCTTCCCTAGCTTGTTCTCTGACCTCTGCGAGCACTGTGCATGTGTGGGCATGCGCACAGAAGCATAAATAATAAATGGCATGATACAATTATGTTTTAAACAACCTAAATTACATTATAAACCCAAGGATTCCAAACTGTGACTAGAGGTAATGGTCTTCTATGAGCATGCACAGAGACAGTGTCAGTGACAGGTGGCCTGTCCTGGTCACCTCTAAAGGCCCACTTCTGCCTGGTCTCAACCATACCTCACTCTAGCCCAGGGAGTGCTGAGCCTCCTGTTAGACAGAGGCTCTTGTACAAATCAACGCCTGTAGCTACCTTGGTTTCTAAGTCTCTTGCTTCACGCCAGCAAAACCAACCAAACAAACCGTGCTCGGGCAGATTCCCTCCATGGTGCATTAGCCCTGCCCAATCTCTAAGCTCAAAGACATCATCTGTAATTACAGAACCTAAGGCCTAGTGCAGAGATTAATGGATTTTTAAAAGAAAGGAAACTGGCTCAAAGGAGAGTTTTAACAACATGTGGTAGCCATCCTTACAACTGTGAAACCTTCCACTTTGGTTGGTCTCCTGCTTGGCTTGCTAGAGTGGACCTCAGATAAAGTATCAGACCAGTGTGCCTGAAGCATCTTACTCCTCCCTCTGCTCCCAGCCACTTCTGCCTCCCCGCTGTGCTTTGTCTAGATCTGCCCTTCCAGGGCCCAATGGAATGGCCATAAGAATAGTTCCCACCCTAACACACCTCCTATCCCAAAATGCTCTCTAAACATCAAATCCAGGACATCAAATCTAAGGGCATCTTAGGGATCTGCTAACAAAAGGTCCAGGCTGAGCTTCATAATGAAGGCGGTGGGGAACTGAGCCTGGGAGGGTGCAGAGACTCCCACCACACAGTCCCAGCACCACAGAGAACAAAAGCTGTTGGAGACCTCTGGTCCACCTTCATCTTTCCTTCCCTCTCACTGCCGGTTGCCTTTTGACCTCTGCCGTTGGCACACCCTTCACATCCTCTTCTTTCCTGCCCTCTCAGAGAATTCCTGTCTCAGAGAAGGACTGCTCTCAAGGCTTCCAGCATTGTTCTGGAGTGAATGTTCACAGCTCTGAACCTCAGTCAGCTGGCGCTTGCTCGCCTGCACTCTCTCACTTCATCCACAAACAAGCTCCAGGCCTAGAATTCCCTCCCTGTAGCCTCCTCTTTAACCCACTCCTGTCTTTACTGGTCATACCCAGGAGAAACGTCTCCTCCTCTCCACCGCATTGGTCACCATCTCTGTCTACACTTGCTAGAGTTTGTCATTCTCTTCCTCCTACCATGAGCCACCATTAAATATAAACTCCACTGGGTTCCAAAACTTTGCCCAAGTAGTTTAACTTTATTTCCTGAAGTTATCCATAGACGCGTGAACAAGAATTTCTGGTTCATTGTGTCTGGAGAGACTGACCCATTGAATAACTTCAGTAATATAAGGAGACTGGAATGTTGCTGGTTCAGGACCAATTAACCTGCCACGAGCTAGCTTTAGCCTCCAAAATAGGCATCCTTGACCCCTCTGTGTCAGAACCAACATCACGTGACTAGTTAATACAAACTTTAAAAAATATATTAACGTAGATGTCCACTACTGTGCGCCAACTCTAAACTAAGAACGCCATCCAGGGCACAGGGAGATGGCTCAGTGGTTAAGAGCTGGCCTTTTAGAGAACCCGGGTTCAATTCCCAACTCCCACATGGCAGCTCACAACTGTCTGTAACTCCAGTTCCAGGGTATCTAATACCCTCACATGGACATACATGCAGGTAAAACCACAAATGCACATGAAATAAACATAAATGATTAAAAAGACTGCCATCAGATAAAAGGCCTATGGAAAAGCTCCCCATCTCTCTCTAAGTGTCTCTCTGATGAACCCTTCAGTGTATTTTAAACTTGACTTGTGATTTTCTTGATTCTATAAGTCTATAAATCTTCATGGAACTGCTTCCACGTTGGAACATGGAATTTGGAGTGACCTAAATCTATGTTCCAGAGCCACAGTCACTCAGATTCAGCTCTAGATAAAGCTATCTCGAAGAAAGTTATCGTTGCAGGGCGCATAGAGGCCATCTGGCTCACCATCAGGGGAAGGGGAGGACCAGAGATGCTCCCAGCCTGCTTCATCCTCTGTGCCTGCTTTATCCAGAGCAGCTCTGGTGTTTCCAAGTAGATTGCTGACACAGATTCTCTTGCAATCACAGTTTCAAACCTGAAGAGCTTTCCCAAGCAAGGAAGGGGCTGCTGCAGGAACAGCTCCCTCAGGCAGCCACTGACCTATCAAACTGGGACCGCACAGTCTGAAGCCAACTCTGGTCTCAGATGCAGTAAACAGTCCTATGAGGAAGTTCTGTGGAACTCGTATCTACCTTTCTGTGTCTCCTACCCACAAGTCTGCACTCAGAACTAACATAAACCAGTACTTTCACCAAATGATGTTAGGCACCTGTCTATTCTGTTTCCATAGAAATGCTGATGTTTTGATCTGGAAATACTTGTGTTTTCCTCAGCAAACAACCTTTGAGGGCAGGAAGCACCCATTCTGCCTTACCTGTGTGTCTTTATTTCCCGGTGTTCTCCACACAAAAATCACTCAAATTAAGCCCTTTCTATATTCACTCAGAGAAAACCAAGTAATTCTAACCTCTAGACCTCCATTCACAGAAGGTCCTGCGACTAGGGAATGAGGACCATCTGATCTGGTTAAGGTCTGGCTCAGGTTCTATGGCTTCCAAAAGGCTGTGGCACGAGCTCACTGACTCCTTGAAGCTATGACATCTTGGGAAATGGCTCATCCCTGTACCTGCACTTCCTTGACAAGGAAAAGGGAGAAAATCTGACCATAGCAGGAAGAGCTGAAAAAGGTAACGAAATCATCTAGAGAAACTAAAAATTGTCAACACCTGCCGTTCTACCCACTTCTAGCCTTACTGTTCTTGGCTGTTCTTGGTGCCGCCTCTATCCCACACAGCAATCTGTTCCATGATATTTTTTGAAACACACACATTCGCTGTCTAGGACTGCTCACTGATGTTTCTCTTATTCTAACTTTCGTCGGTAGGCAGGTAGGTAGCCTCACGTAGGCCAAGTTTATTCCCGTGACGCATGGCTCACTAAGCACAGGATACACTCTCAGTCAGACTGAGAGTGGTGGCAAAGAAGGTGTCTCAAATAGACTACCTTACAAAATGCGACCGAAGCCCAGAAGAGGATGGGTCGGTGGTGGGCAGGACCACACTGTGACCAGGACTGTGAAGATGTTCATGCTCTCTGCCCCCTATTTGAACTTTAATTGCCTTTCAGGACCCTGAAGATGGACTTGAGGGGTTCACTGGATCTTTCTGTTCTTCTTCCCAAAGTGGCCATATGTAAAAACAAGCAAACAAACAAAACCCCTACATTTCCTGATTCCTGCTATTTGGGTCTTTTAATTGGTTTATTGAGGATAGGTGACCAAACATGGCTTAGAGAAACAGGCTGTGACCCCAAAGTTTGATATGATAAGGTTGTCTAATGAATTATTAGGACTGTGTGAAATCTAATTGGGAGACAAGTTTCCCCCTTGGGGTCTTTTCCTTCTCCCAGCATGAGATTTCTAGGAGACTTCCCATTTCTTAGGGGTTCATTGTTTTAGGGTCTAACAGCCTCTTCGGAATAGCAGAATAGCTTTACCTCTGCCAGACCGACTACATGCCACAGGTTTGTATTAATTCCTCAATCTGGGGGTGTCTGTGCCCAAATAAAGAACAGAATGTGGACAGGGATGAAGGGTAGAACATATTTAGTTAGTGTCATGTATTCATATGACCTATGACTACACATGCCATAGACACATAGGTATGTATCCATAAGAAGCATTTTTTTCCTAACACTTTGACTTCGGAAAGAACAGGCACAAGCAACTTTATCTTACTTTGAGAAAGGGGCTTATCCCCAGACTTAGCATCCTCCTGCTTCTGCTTTGTAAATGCGGAATGACAAGAAAATACTATCCCGCCTAGCGTGACCCCGTTTGAACCCTGAAGGTCTCCCTTTATCTCCACTTCCACTACATGACCAGGAATCCTGGAGATACTGTTTTGTGGGGACAACAAAGAGCAAACAGTGAACATGTCTGCAGCCCAGGGGAAAACTTCAAGCGCCTAGCTAGCGAACCCTAAAAAAATTAAAACTTTAGCTTGCACTAAAGCTTGGGAAGCACTCGCATCAACCACTGTAAGTAGCTGCACTCCTAGGAACATACCAATTTTCTCAGTAGGCGGCTAGCTGAGCTAGCCACTCACACATTGGCATACAAATGAAGACTTCTGCGTAGGCATTTTCTTAGTTTTGTTGTTGTTTTGTCGGGGATTGTTTTACTTTTTGAGACAGGATCTCGTGTAGCACAGGCTGGCCTCAAGCTTGCTACGTGGCTGAGGCTTACCTAAAAACTCCTGGTCCTACTTCCCCCATTCAGGGAGTACAGGCATCTGCCACCAACCTGGCTCAGTTTATATATTTTGATTTGCAACAAAAAAAGAATCAACTATTAATAATTTATTAAAGAAAATCTTCTGAGTATATGATCCCAGAGCAATCATGGAATTAACTTCGCGAACATTCTGCAGGTACCCTAAGTCAAGCAATGTCTTTAGCAACTATGAACCCCACAATTGAAGAAGCCTGATTCATGTTCTACCTTAACACCGCAAGACATGCACAAAAGGTCTACATCCAAAGGTTAGGCCACACTCTGTGATTCATCAGCCCTCTGCTGAGGGAGCAATGTCCCTTGAGGAACACAGTGTTAGTCAAGATTTCTTAACACTCGCTGCTGAGCGGGAGCTTCACCCACTGGTCGCCCCTAAGGCCTCTCAGTTCTTGGATCAATGCGGCTAAGCCCCGCCCAAGGCTGTGCCTTCCCCAGTTTGCTCATTTTGGTGACCTTACAAAAGACAAGACCCACAAGGCTGATATAACCAAAGTTACTCCTTACTTATGAGAAGCCCGCACGCCATCCTCCTCAGGATCCACACTTCCTCATCTTTCCACAGTCCTGAAATATTACATGTCTTAAGCTTGACTGGGCCCCACTTTCACAGAAAGTGGTTTTTCTGTCTTAAAGAGTCACAATATAATGACTACCACATACTCCTTGGTATTTGATATCAAATGGAACACAGTGGTGACATGTAGGCAAAATACACTCAAAAGTAGATGGTATTCCGCTGTAGCTTTTCGAACTACAATTGTGAAATTAAATCTGCACCCTAATATAAAGCCCCTGACTCCCGTCACACTTATTTTGCTTATGTTTACTCAATAAATGTTTGTGTGGCCACTCAGTTATCAATAGGAATTATGTGCTCTATGTCTAGTCACTCAACGCTGTGAAAATAGCAGATATGATACAATCACGCCTAAGACTGCAGCGAATTCTTCAAACTATGTTTTTTGTGGGGAGAAAAAAAGTTCAATTTTGTTCTCTTACTGAACAGGGATGCTCAAAATGTAGGCTTAAAGAAATAACACAATGGAAAGCAATATGACTAATAACTAGTTTTTTATAATCACACAGAGAAAATAATCTTTTTATATAAAAAGAGATATACAAAAACACCACAGATTAAAAATAAAACCACTCAAGCTGGCTGTGGTGGCTCCTGTCCATAATCCCAGCATTGGAGAGGTTGAGGGAAGTGAACTGCTTTTAAATCTGGAGCCTGCCTCAGCTACACAGTGAGACCATGTCTAAAAAAAAAAAAAAAAAAAAAAAAAAAAAAAAAAAAAAAAAAAAAAGCAAACAAAGAGAAATCCTTAAGAAAAAAACCACACATGGTTCTCATATCAATTTCCTTTTCTTTTTTCTTTTGTTAGTACATGATCCAGGACAGCCTCATCCTCAAGATCTCCCTGTCTTAGTCTCTTGAATTCAAGGATTATAGATGTGTGTTCCCTACCATACCCTTCAATATGGTCTTAAATAAGGTTAAAAAAATTATAAGAAGCTGTAATGACATTCCTGAGATAACTGGATCCCTGAGCATTGCCTCGATATTTAATAATACTGAGGAATCACTGCCAATACATCAGCTAAAATGATTTACTTTTAAAGATATTTAGTAACGTATTTATGGAAGAAGCAACATATTTGAAATTTGCTTCAAAATATTTTGACAACTATCAAAAGTTGTTTCTATAAGTCAAAGTGGGACAAATATCTGTGATGTACTGAAAGTCAGGAAAGAGATGGAGGCACTGATGAAATAAATATGGTCAGGAGTTGATTTATGCTAAAATTAGGGTGGTGGTTAGTGTAATTTACACAACTGTCCAGCTCCAAGGGATCTGAGCCCCTCTCTGGCCTCTGTAGGCACCAGGCATATACATGGTTCACAGACATACAGGTAGGCATCCTATACACATTTAAAAAAATAAATCTAATAGCAGTTAACCATATGTATACCATAATTCTATACCTAGTATTCAACCAACCACTGGTCTATACAAAACATATATAGACTTCTTTTCTTGTTATTGATCCCTAAATGATACAACACAACAATTTTTATATAATATTAGGCATTAAAAGTAACTAAGGGGTAATTTAAAGTAAATGGGAAATATGGATAGCTTCTACACAAACAGAACTACATCATTACCCATGAGGATACCTTGCAGGGGAGGGGACTCCTGGTGACCACACCCCAATGATAGCACAGGATGTTGTCCCTTCCCAACTCAATGGCATACCTAAATTAAGTCACTTTGTGATTTTTGCTTACTTTTTTCTTATTGTAAATCAGAATGTTCCGCTTCTTCAAGCTCACATCTAAGGAGCCTTGCACCCAAGCCATTCAACTCTTATCCATCAGTCCCTTCCCCTACACACGGAAGACAGTGACCTACATCACCTCCTGGATGGTCCCTGGGTCTCTAACTGTACTGTCTGCCCCTTTTCTTAGCAACCGATGGGCCTCCTCAGTCAGGCACGGGATCTGACATCTCTCTCACTATTTAACAAGGGCTACACCTTCTATGTACTAAGAGAATTGGAATGTAGGGGTGGTTTCACCATCTAGTCAACTGAAGACCTCCAGCACACAGACCCATCCCCTCAGAGAACTACAGACTGATTCAACCACGGAACAGAGAAGAACCACGGAGACTCAGACTGCTAGAGAGTCTGAACTACTGTGTTCTCAAGCTCATAGCTTATGATGGGACAGAAAGATAGCTAACACTTCTTAATAGAAATACAGAAGAATTACTATAGTTTTCAAATATATTTCATAGCCTGAAAACCCATTTCACAGTAATAGACGTAAGTTGGTCGCTGGAGCTTGGTTGGAGCTAAGTGACAGGCTAAGTGGGGGTGACTGTCCAGCTCTAAATCTGTTCCATCTTTGTGCTTTTCTCTGGGACAGTGGAGTAAGCCAAGCATATGTGTACTTGTGTCTGCAAGTGAGTGCGTGCAGAGGAGGAAATATAAATAGATACAACACAATAGGAAGAGGAGAAAGAGCAGAGCCTCCACAAAGGTCTTGTTACTCGTTTTGATGAGACAGAATATGAATCATTAATACACGGTCCCAACACGAGCTTTCTAAGCAACCAAAGATTACCTTGATGTGCTTAACTCTCTCTTCTTTCTCCGTCTTTGGTTTCTTTCCTGTGGCAACAAAAAGCGAGTTCTGGATCAATTCTGGAAGGACAGAAAGGTGGGCTTCCCCACATTAAATTCCTCCTGAAACCCACTGCCTCAGATGTACACGATCAAAATCACAAACGGATCTTTTGGCCTTCGGTGCCTTGAAAGTCATTTTTCCAAGGCAAGTAAAGACAGAATTATCGCCTCTCAAGTGAACAAGTATTCTACCCTTCAAAGTAACTACAGAGGCAGAAATGAAGAGACTCGGGCCCCATGGCCTACAGTGAGGGATCATTTATTTAGTCAGTAAAGAGCTTTACCTTTCTTGGAAGGCCGTTCAGATAAGGGCAACATCCTGTACACTCTGAAGGCATTGTTTCCTTTCTTTATACTTCTGTCTTTCACTTCTTCGATATCAGGCAAGGAATTCATGGCACATCGAAAATTTGCTTTCCATGTTTTTGGATCAGGTTTATCTACTCCTGGCTGATGCTTTCCTAGCAAAATAGCCGAAGACAAAGAAAAAGAGGGGGGACATTAACACAGGCAAAAAAGTCTAAAGCAGTACAGAGAGAGAGAGAAAGAGAGAGAGAGAGAGAGAGAGAGAGAGAGAGAGAGAGAGAGCGCCTCTGTCCCAGACGACTAACAATCTTGCTTTCCTGTACTTTCTAAAGTACAGCCATTTTATTTGAAAAACTTGGACACCAGGGACCTCACTGGGACAAGCTGGTCTCTCTGGTTCTACCGTACAGTTGGAGGAGAAAATAAAATGGAGGAAGGAAGAATCCACCCATACAGACGACTAGAAAGCCAACAAGCAGAATTAATTAGCTTCAAATAACATGCACAAAGTCCACTTCTAAAGAGATCTCCCTGCAGAAATTTTGTAATAAATGAAAATATTGTTATAAGTTAGTAGTGCTGAAGTTCCCCCTCGTTATGTTTAAGAACTTATAAGAATACCACATCAATGAGAAACTGAAGGACTGAGAGCCCCAAGGATGGGTGGGACATCACTGCTGAGTGACATCGTCTATCCTCCTTATACATCCCCTAAATGTACCTGGGGACAAGTCACAGGATTTCAGAGCTCTCTTCATGAGGTCATAAGCCAGGAGATTTGTGTAATGAAAGCAAAATTCAACAACGTGTAAACAAACAAGGCAAGGGTCGATACCTGTGTGGATCGCCCAGTTTCTGAAGAGCGGTGCATCCTTTTCCACGTCCCACCCATGTCTAGCTGCATGCATCCAGGGGATCTGGAAAATCTTCTTTTCCTGAAACGAAGGGAGGAGAAGTAAAGTAAAAGCTGAAGTTGTGGGGTTTGTCTGAGGACAGCGTGGGCTCCTGAAGTTGTGCTAAATTCCACATCTGAGTTAAACTGAGTATGTGAGGGTATGTAGTGGGGCTGACCGTAAAACAAGCCCATGGTCTGGGAAGGTGGCTCAGTTGCTTGTACGCTTGCTGTGCAAACATGAAGACCCAAGTTCAAGTGCCCTCATAAAAAGCCAGGTGTGGTGTGTGCCTGTCTTGGTTAGGGTTACGATTTCCATTAGAAAAGGGTTTATTTGTCTCATGTTTCCACGTCAAGTTTCATCACTGAAGGAAGTCAGGACAGAAACTATCAGGGCGGGACCCTGGAGACAGGAGCTGATGCAGAGGTCATGGAAGGGTCCTGTTTATTGGCTTGCTCACCCTGTTTTTTTTTTCTTTTTTTAAGAATTCAGGACTACCAGCCTAGGGATGGCACCACCTACAATGGGCTGGGCCCTCCCCCATCAATCTCTAATAAATAGAATGCCCTACAGGCCTGCCTACCACCAGATCTTAGCAATACGTTTCCTTAATCGATGTCCCCTCCTCTCAGATGACTTTTAGCTTGTGTCGAATTGACATTAATCTATCCAGCACAGCCTATAACCCTAAAGCTGGGGAGGTAGAGACAGAGATCCCTGAAGCACGCCGGCTATTTAATCTCACTCAATCAGTAGGCCCCAGGTTCACTGAGAGACACAGCCTCAAACAATAAGGTGGAGTGTCATTAAGAAGGACATCCAACATCATACATGCACAATGGCAAGCACATGAGCATGTAAGCATGCAAACATGCAACACACATATACGTACACATGCAATTTGAAGGAAACTTAAAAAGAAAACCCACTGCCCTACTGGGTCCTTAATTCTGACAATCCACCCAAGAAGCAATTCAGAGTCTTGCTCAGCCTAACAGAACAGGAGTGTGCTGTAAGGTCAGAGGTGAAGATTTATGCTACGATGTTGTGTCCCATGCTTTATTTCCCTTACTGGTCATACAGCCACATATAACCCAGTCACTGGTTGGAACTTCTAGTATGAATGCTATTTTTCTTCTTGTTGTGCTGCTAAAGAAATGTCTAGTGTATTGGAGACTACTGCCACAGAAAACAAGGATCTTCAGTTTTGCATGGGTATTTCCCAAACCTAGGGGTAGCGTGTGTGTGTGTGTGTGTGTGTGTGTGTGCGCGCGCGCGCTGTTCTAACCCTCTGGGTCTACTGACCTGGACGTAAGAGCAGGAAATGCAAAGCTATCCAGTCTGTGAGATCATTCTCATTCTCTAGCAAACAGCAACAAACCTTATACTAGATTCTGTCTTACCTCCCGAACATAACTCACAACTGCTTAAACCAAACCCAGCAAACACGTGCTCAGAAACTAACACTCTAGAAAAAGGTTCTAGTCACAGTAACACCTCATGTGTGAAAAGAAAGGTGGGTAGCCTTCCCTCTGACTACACCTGTGCCCTGCACCTCTGACGATGCATGTCCACGTGGGTAGCTCTCCGACTGCACCTGTGCCCTGCACCTCTGACAATGCATGTCCACGTGGGTAGCCCTCCCTCCGACCACACCTGTGCCCTGCACATCCGATGATGTCCACGTGAGGCTCACTTTTGTTTCTTGCAATTGACCAAGGGCTAAGTAGATGCTTCTAATTTCCATTTTATAAGTGAGGGAACCAAAGAAAGGAATTCAACTATTTTGCCAAGGAACTTTTGGTTCACTGTATCTAAATTTTGCAGAGCCACAGTTGTGTGATCCCTTATTAATAAACACATTGTCTCTTGCCGTCAAGATGTAGATTCTCTGCCCTGCTGTCTTGAATTCTGTGGAATGTGGTGGGGTGGGGTGGGTAAGGTGGAGAGGTGTATTTTGTTTGTTTAAAGCTTCTGGGCAGTTCTGATCATTGCTAAGTACCAGGGATCCCTCCTGCACCACACACCTGGAGAGAAAAAAGGAAGGTCAGTAGGGGGTTTCCATCTCAGGATCTCACACAGTGAAATCTAGAAAAGGACCCAGCCATCTCAAGGAGACCTCTATACAGAACCACGCACAGAGACTGAACTGACAATATTTTCAAATGCTGGAGAGTTTCCAACACTACTATTAGGGGGGAAATTTTACTGTATTTATATCAGTCCGTTAATAAAGAAGAACTGAAAGCCACGGGCATTTTCATGAACTCTGCATTGTTCAGTGTGTGGCAGCCACAGGTGGGCCATTGGGGGGGGGGGCAGAAGGTTGAGAGGAATTTTAGTGTTTTAATGTGTGTGAAAATCAGAGAGCAAAATTGCTTGATGCTGTTTTTGGTGTCTTTGTGAAAATGAATACAAACAAAAAGGAATTGATTTCATGGAAATGTTTTCCCTGTTGGCTAGATTTCAAAATCCCAGAAGGTGCTATGAGGATGCTGAGGGAGAAAACGCATCCATGGTATTAAACTCTCAATGGTTCAGCACTGGATTCTGCATGCACAGTAATGCAGCAGGGGAAGATGTACCCACTGGTGCCATAGTGGCATGGACGCCAGTAATCAACTGCTTTCTTTTTTTTTTTTTTTTTTTTTTTTTTTTTTTTTGGATTTTTCGAGACAGGGTTTCTCCGTAGCTTTTGGTTCCTGTCCTGGAACTAGCTCTCATAGATCAGGCTGGCCTCGAACTCACAGAGATTCGCCTGCCTCTGCCTCCAGAGTGCTGGGATTAAAGGCGTGCGCCACCACCGCCCGGCCCAACTGCTTTCTGATTTCTGAGGCCTGCTCCACGGGTGGGAATTTGTGCCTGGTATTGTAAACTTGTTCAAAAGTCCCGTGACTGTGAAAGTCATAGGCCCTAGTTGAGAACCCAGTACAACTTTTTTGCTGAGTTGACATGTTGTCAATCTGCCTTCTAAATGTTTTTGTTTAAACCCACACAATAGTGCTGTTCTCAGCCTTAGCTAGAGAAGTTTCTTTTGGCAGTGGGTAGCATTCCATGCAGGCAAAGTACAGAGAATAAGTGACTATTGAGTGTTCGGCCTTAAATGGGACATCTTATCAATCCCCTCCAGACTCACGGAGCATCATAGAAGAAGAACTATTGCACTTAGGGACCAGCAGCAGCAGCTATGGTTACCTGCACAAAACCAAGCCAGTCAAAATGAAGACTGAAAGGGAGACGGGCTCCCAAAGTCTCCGAGGAGATATACTGTCAGCTGAGGCTGATCAGGGAGGGAGGGTCATTTCCTTTGGGGGGTGTGGCCGCTATGACTCTGCTCATGCTAAGGCTGCTGGCCCCACACCCATGCACATGGAGGGGAGGAGGAACTAATAGATGGGGTATATCTGGGAAAGGTCTAGAAGGGGTGGAAAGGGAGTTAGAGATGGATATGGTCAAAGTATATTGTTTACATGTATGAAGCTGTCAACGAATAAATACAAAGTATTCTTTAAAAAAGGACTCCAGATATTTTCCTGGAATTCACCCCTATAATTTAAAGCTTCTCGCTTGAAAATAGACTCTGAAAAACGTGTTGTACTTTCTTCCTAGATGAAGAGTTCTGATGTAACGCAACCTGAATTCTAGTCCACAAGACATTAAGTAACGTCTTTTCAAGAACTGCATGCATGAGCATGCACACACACACACACGCACACACACACATTTGAACACACACACACAAATAGGGATTCAATAGGATTCACAGGAATCAAACAAGAATCATGAAATCATAAAAACAATGACTGAATCTAGCAATTGCCAGGACAGATCATCCTGACATGAGTAAAGATCCCCAAAAGACCTTGAATCACTAAAGAATTACAAATTAAAACAACATGCATCTCACCCCCACTGGAATGGCTAGAGGAAAGAAAAGAAAACTAGAATATAAGAGGCATTGCTGAGAATCGGGAGACACGGGAACCCTCGAGCACCGCTAAGCGAATGTGGAACAGCAGAGACGCTGTGGGAAACGCTCTGGCCAGTCCTCAGAAAGTTAAACACACAAACTGCCTCCTGGCCACTCCAGAATTTCACTGACTGTCTGGATGTGTGCTCAAAGAATTACAAGTATTCAATTTGTGATATGTGGATGTGCACATAGTAATAAAGCCCAAAGATAAAACAGCCCTAATGCCTACCGGCTGGTGAATTCATAAACTCCATGTAGCAAGTGCATTCCGTGGAATATCACTTCATTCTGCTTCACGTATCCCACTGGTTGTCATTCCATCTCATTTACACAGATCAGGAACGGAGTACTGACACGTGCAACCCCATGTTCAACCGTATGAGACGGTACGGACAAGAAGAACCCCGACACAAAGGAACAACCATGAAAGGCCCCCGTTTATATGGAACAATCAGGAAGAGCAAAGCTATGAGGGCTGAAGGCAGATCAGCTGTTGCCAAGAACCAGGGAAGGAAGACATGGTAGTGACTGGTTAATGAATATGGCGACTTATTTGGGTGGAGTGAAAAACGGTTTGGAAGGAATTGGTGGTGATTGGCTGTGAAATGCTGGGAAGGCGTCTAATGACTCTGAAATGCATGCTCTAAAATAGTTAAAGGGGTAAGTTTTTTAAAGACTACACATAACTTTTCACTACTTTTTCATACTGCTAAATAAATGCATTCAGAAGCTTAAAAATACTTTAATGTAAACGTGTGTGTGTGTGTGTGTGTGTGGTGTGAGAGATTGTGTGTGTCTGTGTATCGTTGAGGAGAAGTGTTGTGGGGAAGCATATATGCATATCACTGCAGATCCAGAGGATCCCCTGAAGCTGGGGTCACAGCTGGGTTGGAGTCACCAAATGTGGGTGGGAACTGAGGTAGAGTCCAGTCCAAGAGCAGTATACTCTCTTAACTGCTGAACCATCTCTCCAAATCTAAGATTCATTTTTAAACTGAGATTTTACACAGGCATCTTATCAAAAATCCTTGAGCATCAATGAACAGAAGCTGTGCTATTATGTGTCTGCCCAGACCCTGAGGCATCTCCAGACTCCAGGGGCCCAGAATGCCTCGCAGTCCTGCGTGCATGGTGGTTGTACACTCTTTGAGTGGCAAGACTGCCCCTGAGTCCTCCCATGTGTGCATGTGCACAGACCTGCCCAACTGGTCTGAGGAAGAACTGGCTGAACTGAGAAAAATCACCTGAGGCTCTCTTGAGCAAGGGGAACCGCACATACCTTGGTCCCCATGGAAACTAGTTCTGTCATCTCTCTTTGCTTCATTTCCCCCTAACACTGATAAGATGTTCTAACTGGTTTGTTCCTTCTGTTTGGACTTTTTACCCTGTGCAGAGATAGCCCTTATAAACACAAGCCTGCTTCAAAGTGAAGAAAAGAGAAAGTCCTTTGACCTGAGGCGTGGCCATGGAGCCTTGGTCTAGGATCTCTACCGCGAATATCAACAATGAGAACGGAAATCACAGAGCCATGAGAGAGATGATGAACTCAGCAGCGGCTGCCTCCTTCATTCTTAAATAAATGGCCTCAAAAAATGACAAGTAACCACAGAGAAAAATCCGGGACTAGTCTAGATTCTCCCACAAGCCAATGTAAGAAAGGAAAACAAAACAGGGCACTTACGCTCACAGTCAGAAGAGACTTGAGTCAAACACAGACATACATCAAAACTATTATGCCTCACAAGTCAATAAAACACATAAATGGAATTAAAGACAAAATCACATGATCATCACAATAGATGCAAGATCCAAAATGCCTTCAAGATAAAAGTTCTAGATAGAGTAGGCTAGAAGGCTATATGTGAGAAATTCAAGACAATGTCATCCTAAATGAAGAAAAGCTTAAATCAACCCCACTTAAATCAGATAATATACAGGGATGTCCACTATCCCCATTCCTTTGCACTTGCTAGAGCACAATAAGGCAAGAGAGGGAAATTAAAGGGATATAAATAGGAAAGAAGAAATCAAACCATCTCTGTTTGCAAATGGCATGATATTATACATTAGAGATACCAAAAATTCTACCGGAAAACATCTAGAAATGATAAGTTCAGCAATGCGGCAGGATACAGGGTCAAGAAAGCATCTTCAACAATGGTGCTGGGGAAACTTACTGACCACACACAGAAGAAAGAAATTAGACCAGTATCTATCCCCTTTCACAAAAACTAAACTCCAAACAGATCAAAGACCTCAAGCTCAAACCTGAAAATCTAAAACTTCTATAAGAAAACATAGCCAGTACTTACATGATAGAGGTCTAGGAAATGACTGCCTGGATAGGACTTCATTGGCCCAGGAATTAAGGTCAACAATAGACAAGTGAGACTTCATGAAACTAAAAGTTTTCCACCCAACTGAAATAACAGTCAACAGGGCGAAGTGTGAGCCCAGAGCATGGTGGGAATCATTGTCAGCTGTACATCTGCTAGAGGTTTAATATCCAGAATATATAGAGAACTCAAAAACGAAAGAGTCAAACAAAACAAAAGACTATTCAAAAAATGAACCTGAATCTGAACACAGTTCTCAAGAGGAAAAAAAAAAGTCTAAGAAATACCTCAAAAAAAAAAAAAAAGAAAGAAAGAAAGAAAAGGAAAAAAAAAAGTTCATCGTTCCTAGCAATTAGGGAAATCCAAATCAGGACAATTTTGAGATTTAATTTCACCAAAGTCAGAATGGCAAAGGTTAACAAAGGATTGACAAAAACTGCTGGAGAAGGGATGTGGAGAAAGAGGAGCCCTCGCTCACTGTTGGGAGGACTGCGAACTAGTCCAACCACTCTGGGAATCACTGTGGGGAAGCTAAAAGCAGGTCTACCACGTGACCCGATTTCACCACCCCATGGCACAGCCTACTCCATGGATATTTCAATCAGTCTGTCCATTGATGTTCTACGTACAACACTTAGGAAATGAAAACAACGTCAATATCTTTCAACCGATGGACAGACAATGAAAATGTGATCCATATACACTCTGGAAATCAGTTGTAAAGAAAAACGAAATCATGAAACTGGGAGCTAAATGGATAGAACTAGAAAAGACCATACCGAGGGAGGTAACCCAGCCCTGGAAAGACAAGCATCAAATGATCTCTCTCATCCGAAGTTTCTAGCTCCAACTCCTCAGGTGTGGGTATGTAACATGAGTAACCATGGAAACCGGGAAGGTAGAAATGGACCAATGCAGGGGTCGGGTGGGATAGCAACAGAGAAGAACAGCAGGGTAAAACATCTGAAGGGGTAGATGGGGAAAACATGGGAGCTCTAACTAGGAAGGGGGAGGAGAGAAATGCCACAGAAGGACAGAGGAGGGTAAAATAACAGTAAGGGTGTCTGAAAAAGCCACAAGGAACCATACAATTAACTATTTACTTAAAAATACGCTTTCTGACATATCTAGGAGACACAATCTCACAGCAAATTCCCTGTTCCTCTGGCTCTTTCATCTTTCCTCCCTCTCTTATGCAATGATTCCTGCCTCTTAGGTAAAAGAACTGTGCTGTAGAAGCAACAGTTAGGACTGGGTTCCATAACTCTGACTTTTGATTGACTGTTTTCTGCAGTGGTCTCTGACTGTTGCAAGGAGTTTACATGCATATTGGTATGTAGATATACATGCATAGTTTGAATGGAGTTGAATTTTCCCATCTGGGATGACAATCCTTTCCCCAAGACACAAAGACCACCTGAAAAAACTCCAACAACAGGCATAAGAAGCCCTCTTTTGTGTTGCTGGTCAGGGCTGTCTAAGAGATCCCCAAACATTATAGGCTCTTGCTATTACCTTTAGCTGCCCACCCCACCCCACCCCAGCTCTAAGGTGGAAGCCAAGTCCCTATTGCTTAGGACACTATACATTTTGGACCAAGGATCCAGAAGCCCTGAGCTGAAAGCTTTCTTCCTGGAGACTATCTCTCATGGATTCAGAAAGTGCCATCCCAAAGGAGAGAGGCAGCCAAAAATCCTGCCCAGTTTTGACCCCTATGAAGCACAAGGATGACCAGAATTACGTGCTAACCCTAAAGGTTTTGTAGTGGCACAGAATACCTGGGTGGTAACCAACAGATCTCTAGTTGGACTTTGGATATAAGATCCACTCGTCAAGAGGGAAATCATGTCTAGTACTGAAAACCCACACAACTACCCAGGAATAGTGAAATCAAGCATCTTCAAGGAGAATTTGCAACTTCCACTTTGCTAAACCAGCACAATCATTAACTACATCCTAAATATTTGTTCTAATGCCAACAGATAAGTGTAGTTTTCATCCATCACCAAGGAAACTCTTTGCAACAGACAGAGACTGACGCAGAAAACAATCAATCAAAAGGCAGAGTAGGAGAAGCCAGTCCTAACTGCTGCACCAACAACGCAATTCTTGCACCTAAGACTCGGGGGTCATTGCATAACAGGGGGGTAAAAAGATTTTAAGGGGGCTGGAGAGATGGCTCAGCGGTTAAGAGCATTGCCTGCTCTTCCAAAGGTCCTGAGTTCAATTCCCAGCAACCACATGATGGCTCACAACCATCTGTAATGAGGTCTGGTGCCCTCTTCTGGCCTTCAGGCATACACGCAGAAAGAATATTGTATACATAATAAATAAATAATTAAAAAAAAAAGATTTTAAGGGCCAGAGGAAAAAGGAGTTTGCTGTGAGATTGTGTTTCCTAGATATGTCCGAAAGCACACCCATGAAGTCTCACCAACTGGCTGTCTGAACAAGGATGGCACCAATAGATTGCTAATGTGGAAGGGGGGAAGCTCAGGAGGCTTCAACCCCAGATAAGAGCCATGGGCACCTAAGGAATGCTGAGAACGAGAGAAACTGTCTTCCCCAGTGAGGAGCACACCGACCGGTTATTCAACCGGTCATCCAAATGGTCGATCCTGAAAACATACATACATGTAACATACTGACTAAGCAGGTTGAATTTTTGTGTTTAAGAATAGACATATAAAAAACAATTGAATAAAAAGGGGCCACAAATTTAAAAGAGTGTGGGTGGCGGTAAATGGGAGGACATACAAGAGGAAGTGATGTAATTATATTTATATCTCAAAAAAATAACTTATTTTTAAAAGTTATCTTGGGAATACACAAGGCATCTGAATATAAGTGGGACAGTGATACTAGAAAAACTACAATTTACTTTGTTCAATTTACAATTATATAGTAGATAGGTAAGAAAATATCCTAAATCTTACAGATGAACACCATCATCCAATGGCTTTAAGATACCACCACCCCCCCACCCCACACACACACACAGGAAAGATAAAGCAAGTAGCAAGAAATCCAGATTACGGGCATATGAGAATTTAGCCTCCTATTCCTTCTCGACATATGATTCGGTCAGACTATGTTATCTGCAAACACTGTTGTAAAAAGTAGATGGTCCTTCCAGGGCCTCATGCACAAGTGATACAGATGCTGCTTTGGCAACATACTAATGTTCGTCTGGACTCTTCCACTGCGGTTAGACCCCACTACATGACAGATATCCTTTAATTTTATTAGAAGTGGGAAATGGAAACAAATTAAGACTTAATCATCTACCTGTGTCTGTCTAAGGACATCCTACAGAGGCTGGACTCTTGGTTGGAGACAGACACGAGAGTAGCCAACCCCATGAATTTGGGCCTATTACCTTCATTCACAGGATCACAAGCCCCTCTATAGAGAGCCTCCTACTTGGTCAGGCACTGGGTCTGGCACTGTTTATAGAGTAACCATCAGGATAGCCATGCCCTGTACCAACAGCTTCCAGGCATCAGTAAAAATTCATTCTGAGTATCAACTGCTATGGTTTGGATGCGGCTT
The DNA here is from genome assembly GCF_950005125.1 of Chionomys nivalis. Lineage (NCBI taxonomy): Eukaryota > Metazoa > Chordata > Mammalia > Rodentia > Cricetidae > Chionomys > Chionomys nivalis. The sequence goes on from NC_080105.1 coordinate 30,956,878, forward strand.
GAGTGTTTCTTGCAAGGCTGTCCTGGTCTGCAGTGTGAATAGGTTGAGACAATGGAACCTTTAAGTGATGGGGGTCCAGCGGAGAATAATTGGATCATAGGTTCTGCCCTTGCAAATGGGTTAGTGCTGTTTTGGGAAGTAGGTCAGGTCTGATAGGAGTATCCTAGTTCCTTAAAGAAGCTTCTAGATTTTTGTGTGTTTGTTTGTATGCTTTTAACAAGTTGGACCTAAAGTTTTAGGCTAGTACATTTCTTTACCTAGAATCCCAATAATCTTCAACAGGAAAAAAAATTTTGGAATGGCCTCAAACCACTCAGAATACCAAGAGGGCTCTGGAAGTGCTTGTGAGGGAAAAACAAGAGGCTCTCAGTGACAGATGAGTGCCAACAAGCTTAAGTTAGAGAAAACCTATAAAAGGATCCCCGTGGGAGTTTAGGTATGGACAGAAAATGCTCTGACCCATCTCAGGCCTGTTTTGTCCATGTGCACAGACACACAGCTGCTGTACGCTAGCCCTTGTGGATGACCTGCCTAACAGGGACCCTCAGACCCTCAGCAGCCTAGGCACTCCTGTATCAATGCTGCCCTGAGAAACTCAGGTAGCTAGAGCCAGTGACAGGCTCCTTTTAGTCAGATGACCTCAGGTCCAGTCCTAGCAAAAGCACCCATAAGATGACAAGGAGGTCTCCTTCCCTCCTCTTCTTTAGGAAAAGAATTGTGGGGCCAAGAAACAGAGAAGGGAGCCTAGCAGGGAGGGCAGCCTGAGCATGCTAAGGGTTTGGTTATACAATGAGAAATTATTATCTCTGGCCCTAGAGCAGAAAAATATGAACAAGGCAGAGTTCATAGCACATGGCCTTTTTATCCCCACCATTGCGGGTGATGGGCAGTGGAAAGGTGTCTCCACAGAGGAGGAAGTACAGATAGGCAGACTTTTTTCCTAGGGCTATTATAAAAAAATGACCAAACCCTGGGTGGTGTATAGTGGAAATACATTCTATTACAGTTCTGAAAGTCAGAAATCCAAAATTAAGGTGTTGGCAGGCTTTCAACGTTTTTCAAAACTTCTAGAAGAGTCTTTCCTCCCTCTTGCAGCTTCTGCTAGACCTAGAAGTCCCTTTGCCTGTGGCTTGATTGCACCCCCTCTGTCTTCACAAAGCTTTTCCTCTGTGTGGGTGTGTTCTTTTGTGTCTTCTAAAGATACCTGCCCTTGAATTTAGGGCCGAGGCAGATAGTCCACATGTTCTCATCTTGAAGTCCTTACTGCATCTAAAAGCTCTTCTCCAAATAAGCTACATTCCCAAGCTCTAGAGGTTGAAATGGGTCTTTGAAGGTACAGACTACTGGTCAACCTCCTGCAGCGAACACCTAACTAAGGTTGTCAGTGGCTACTTGACAAAAAAGGAACAATGATAATCCATGTTCTCCACATACAGATGTGGTTCAGGACAAACAAAAGTGAGAATAGAAAACTCAGGTTAGAAAAAGATATAGCAGAAAGAGATCAGTTGCTTTTTTTGAGAACCGAGAAACACATACTTCAATCTCACACCAGGAGTCCAAACGAGTCCCACTTATCTCTCTGCACCTCAGTGAGTTGATGCATGCCACACTTTGCTTAGCAGTGGAAGTAGCACAAAATACTTAGCAAAAGTCAGCTGCCATTGCTGTTATCTGTTCCCCTGCATCTCCCCACACTGTCTCTGAATTACCACCCTCTTTCTTTTTACCCATGTTTGTACTGCTGTTCGCTGAGCAATCAAGGGTGACCTGAGTTCTTGTTTGTATTTTTAGAAGAGACTAACTATATACCTAAACCTCAACTAACTATAGATATTGCAAGCTTGGAAAAAAAAATATATTGCTTGCCACAAAGTTCCAGTACCTGACAGAACAAGTGAAGCCAGTAAGAGGTTTATTTATTTCTATTTCCTCTGTGGTCCACCTTATTTCAGAAAAGACTCAAGCAGATAGTCAACTACAGTCATACTAAATTCAAAATAAATGGGCAAGAGAAAGAATAAAATTTCAGTGGGATCTAAAAAGATAAAATGAACCAGAGTTTGTTTTTTTTTTAATTACTTCACAGTATCTTTTTCATTCATTAAAAGCAGGCCACGATCTCTCTCTGGCTTTAAGCTCTTACACCTGGTGGGAAAATAAAGCCTGCCTCATTAACTCATTCACCATGTCCTCCAGATTAGAAGAGGAGGGGAATAGAGTGGAAAAGAAGAAAGAGACATTTGCTCAGAATTGTTGGTGTTCTTGGTGGAAGGAGGAAAAAAATCTTCCCTTGGGGCTCTTTAGAGAGGGCATAACGTATTTTTACGTAGCTGTTACTCTGAACCAGTGTTTTTCATCCTGTGGGATTATGGCCCCTTTGGGGTTGAATGACCCTTTCACGGAAGTCACACCGCAGATAGCCTGTATAGCAGATATTTACATTATCATTCATAACAGCAGAAAATCATAGCTATGAAGTAGCAATGAAAATAATTTTATGGTAGGGGATCCCACAACATAAGAGGCTGGAGTAAAGGGTCTCAGCGTTCAGAAGCAGGAGAACCACTGCTCTAGTCTGTAAGCGTGCATTTTTAGATTAAAGCAAAATTGCTCACATAATCTCTCCTCAATTTACCCCTAATAGCTAGGTAAGTTGAGAGTGCTACAGTTAACAGAATAAGTGTGGGTGTGTGTGCGTGTGCGTGTGCATGTGCGTGCGCGTGCGTATTTGGGGAAATGCAAATGACTAATAACTACTTATTTAGGGTAAGTGGGCGTACAAATGGAGTTTCATGTCGTGACAGTACTTTTGTGTCTATTTTCTGGACCGAATCTTGCTGTGTATCCAGGCTGGCCTAGAACTCACCCTGTCAACCAGACTGGCCTCAAACTCAGAGATCCTCCTCACCGGGCTACTTTTGCCTCCCAAGTTCTGGAAATAAAGGTAAGCAACACCACACCCAGCATGACAGTACTGTTTTGGTTTGTTTTTAAGGAAAAAGAGCAAAAGTTCTTGAAACGAAGAATCTTTCAAAGGTTAGGATCCTCCACTCAGACAAAAACAAACACCACCGTGCAGCCCCTTTGTCCTTTAGTGCCTGAGCCCTTGGAGCAGCGAAGAGGGCACCTGAGGAAGGGGAAGAAGGGCAAGGGCGGGGAGAAACCACAAAAGGAGCTTCACAAAGTCACCTGAAAAGCAAAGGCTACAACTGGTACTCGGGTTGAGGTGACAGTCTGAGAAGATGATAAATTTAAAAAAAAAAAAAAAAAAACCTTTAAAAAATGTTAAATTTTACCATAAAGAACTTGCAAGAGAAAAGCACCATGCCGGGAGATTAGCCAGACCCAAAGTCTATACATCTCGGTGAGCTTCTGAACGCTGAGAGCAGCCGTGCTGAAGCTGTGGAGCTTCACGGTGGATTTTATCTTTCCATTTGTTGTATTTTTATGTACTTATCCACCATAAAAAAGATAATATCAATGATAACCAGCAAAACAATTATCTTTATATCCTCTTTCATGTCTAGTGTGTCCATCATCTGGATTCCATCCCTCCTCCTCCCTAAACTCACCTCTTCTCTGTAGCCCACTTTATTTCAGAAATGTGACCAAAACCTTTTTGACATGAAAAATTCATGTTTTGTGATCATTATTAGCTGGGTGTTTCCTGTATGAATGAGCAAAAGATTCAGAACACAACTTTATTGGTGGTCCCGTGGGCACTTTCAACAAGTAATGTCTCCTCCCCTTCCTTTCCCTCTTCTCTTCTCTCTGTCTCCCATTCCCCCAACAATGCACATACATACACACACACACACACACACACACACACACACAGCCAACATACCTACCTTATTCAGCCACTTTAGCCCCGGTATCGTATTTGAATTTATCTGTTCCTCCAGCCATGGGCGCATTCGCATCCTTTCCACCGGCATGGTACCCTGTGGAGGAAGAGAAGCAGAGCAATGGGTATTTCTGCAGCTGTCTTATCTGCACCATGACGTTCTACACCCCTGGCCTGATCCTTCCCTAGGAGGAGTTGGTAGCTCTCCCGCCAGCTGCTCCTTCACCTGGTCTTTCAGTGGGTGGCAAAATGGACCAGGCCTGACCGTCTCTATGCTGACTCTCGGCAGAAGAGTTTTTATGGGCATGGTGTGCCACATGTCCAGCTAGCTGGAGGCCCAGATGCCTCTTAGTGCCTTTGCCTCAACCCAAGATCTACCCACCCTCATCCTCTCTAAGCTGGCCGTGCAGCGTAACTGTCAATATGTCAGACATTCAAGGACCAATATTTCACCTTCCAAACGACAAGCAAACGCCAGGCCAACAGTTCTGAGGCAAACTATGGTAACTGACACATTCCTTGGAGGATCTAGGATGTGTAAACAATTGACCTCTCGATACTGGCATTAACGCACTCGTCAATTTGGTTTCACTAAAGGTTTGTTACCGACTGGTCATGCCTTCTGACTAGATCACTGTGATCACAGAGATCACAGGCCCCTTGCCCTGTTCTCATCTTCGCTTCTCCATCTACCCCAGTGCCATCTCTTAGCCACCCCACCCAGCATTCTTCTTCAACTCCAGTCTCCCAGCTCTGGCTCAGCCGCACGCCTTTGCCCTTTGCTCGCTCTCCCTTTGAAAAGCACTTGCATGGCTGGCATATCTGTCCCCCACCAGGCCACGCAATACCCCTATGGTAGTCTGTCATTTTCCCACCCAAACATAGCTACCATGGGACCACGGATAAAGTCACTTCCAACTTTCCACCCTACGTCTTCATGATGCTTATGTCTGTAAATTTCCATTCACCCTGACACCTGAAAGCAAAGATGGCGCCGACTCGGCTTCCACTCTACAAGGCTTCACAGGCAATGTGACAGTACGGTCCCCTCTCCAACCTGGAGCCCTCTCATTTCTTTACCTCTTTTCCTCCAAACTTAACTGGAAAGCCCATACAGATGAATGTGGGCCAAGATGGTACAAGCCTCATATTCTCCCCTCTATCTTGCCAAGCTCGCCCCTATGCTCTGTCCCCAGCTCATGCCAAGAGAACAAGCACCATTATGTGAATCAGCAAGGACCTCACCTTTGTACATGGGAACCACTCATCTATTCTCTGCACCCCTTCCAAAGCTCAAGGCCACTGTGCCTCTTGCTCACACCAAACTCTCCCTTCCTCCTTGGCCTTGTCAATCTTTCTGCGTCTTCCAAGACCTAAGCTCTACAACTCCTTCTCCAAAAAAGGTCATTCCAGATCACTCCAGCCTGAAGCTGCCCACAGATCTTACTCTGATTATCTGAGCGGCAGACATTGCTTTAGGGCAGCTGTGTAAGTCCTGGCTTTCATCTCTTATTGTGCCTATAAACTCTTCAGCTGTCCACAGTTTCGCTTCCCGTGCAAATCGTGAACTCTGAGAGGATGAACTCCACTCCTTCGAGTAAAATGTGTAATTCTGTAAAGCCAGGTTCTGTCTTGGCTTTACAGTGTTCGGCACAAGGACCACACAAGCTCTAAGCAAGCCAGGCAAAGCTGCTACGGAACTGTAGCCATTCTTTGAGACAGTAATGGGGACCTTAGAGACCTTACAAAAGGACATGTGATGGTGATGAACAGTCACCAATACAGCTGCTTTTCATGAATCCCAAATTGAGACAGTAATGGGGACCTTAGAGACCTTACAAAAGGACATGTGATGGTGATGAGCAGTCACCAATACAGCTGCTTTTCACGAATCCCAAATTGTTCCCGCCACGCATTCATTCACCCATCATCCATCCATTCAAAGATCTCGATTGAAAATGAGAGGCTGGGAGTTGGATATGGTAAAACACTCTGACGTCTTGATTCTTAAAGGACTCGGGACTCGGTAAAGAAGGGAATTAGAAACATGAAGAACCCCGTGTATAGGTGCACGGAGTTACCAAAGGGTTCTGGAAACACTGGGGAAAGTTACGTACAATGCCGCCACCATAAAGGCTGTGCCCTGCCAAGTGGTGACTGCAACCTACTCAAATCTCCCCTCAGAAGAAGACCTCAAGACGTGAAGTGGGGACAGAATAGCAAAATTAGGGACAGTCACAGAAGTCATGATTCTTCTGAGGTGGTAAACAGAAGTGCTGGCACGCCTAAACTCAGTGGCAGGGCAGAGCAAGACGCACACCTGAGCAGCCCTGCTTCCAGGGCAAAATCTCTGCAGTATGGCTCCTTCCATTTCCATTCGTAAATAACCTATTTGTAGAGCCGGTGCACATTATTTCGAAATGCTGCACGTGAGAATTATCTTACTAAACATGTATTTGTAATTGGAAAACCCGTCTTTACAGTGCTTTCCTGGTCCTTATGAATCTGTGCCAAAGGGGGAAATGCAAGATGCCCGGTATGGATGCAGCCAGCTGAGGTCAAACAAAGCAACACTCCACGTTCTTTCTGCCCCTCTCCTATCACAAACCGCATTCTTTTCCACAGTCTATTTAGTACGACATGTTAAATTATTCTGTGCTGTTGGTTGATCACCTTGTCATTTAAAATGTCCCCAAAGCAGTGCTAAAGTACTGTGTTGTATTTCTAAGCATGCGCGTGCACGCACGTGTGTGCACACACACACACACACAGAGTCTGTGCTGTTCCTTGTGGGGAAAATAAATGTAGTCAGAAAAACTTACTCAGAGACGTAGGCATGATTTATATCAGTGTTGTATATATATGCTTGACTGTGAGTTCATTTTGTTGTTATTTTTGAGATAGGGTTGCTCTATGTAGCCCTGGCTGCCCTGGAACTCGATTTGTAGACCAGACTGGCCTCTAACTTACAGAGATTGGCATGCCTCTGCCTCCTGGATGCTGGGATTAAAGGTGTGTGCCACTTCATCCCGTGTAAATTCAGTATTAATCAGCAGCCTCTATTAAACAAGCCATTTTAAAACATCAAAGCTAGCCGGGCGGTGGTGGCGCACGCCTTTAATCCCAGCACTTGGGAGGCAGAGGCAGGCGGATCTCTGTGAGTTCAAGACCAGCCTGGTCTACAAGAGCTAGTTCCAGGACAGGCTCCAAAACCACAGAGAAACCCTGCCTCGAAAAACAAAAACAAAAACAAAAAAAACAACAAAAACAACAAAAAAAAAAACCATCAAAGCTATATATTTATCTACTGGTGAAAATGACCTCACCAGAGTCTCACTGGAAGCTGATGCCATTCTAAGAGGGAACCGAAGACAAAGACCCACACCACGAAGGAACTATGGGCACAGACATGGAGAGAAGACAGCCACATGAAGGCAGCAACAGAGACCAGGGGACCTTCCCCCAAACCAACAAATGCTTCCAGAATGGGGAAGTAGCAAGGATGGCACCTCCCCTCAAGCCTTCAGGGAAGCACAGCCTGGTTAACTCTTTGATTTCTGACTCAGGGTAGAACTGTGACAAACACACTGCTATTGCTTTAAGCCGTGCAGTCTGCGCTATGGCAGCCCTAAGAAGGAACCAGAAGGGAGAAAACACAGAGAACAGCAGGTCCTGGAAGGCCATTGTGCAACATCCTCTAACGCCAGAGAGAAAACTAATAAGCTCTTAGGTCCCTAGACCATGCTCTGAGAAGCCAGGATCCAGATGCCCTTTAATTGCTCCATATGAATAGCCTGGCTATTCTGTAGCATCCTCCAATGTCTGGTCTTTCTGGTGGGCAGATCTGTTCCATTCATTTCATTGCCAGGCTTTAGTGCTTTGTTCGTCTGTTGGCCCATCACTAACGGGGGTTCAGCTCAGTACAGATTCAAAGTTTATCTCTTCCTTAGCCAAAATACTAGTTGTTTGGCTTACCTCTCAAAGGTTCATATGATAGAAATTTGGTTCCTATTTGGTTCAAAATTGGTAGGGTGAGTTGGTGCAACTTCAAGTGATAGAGGCTCCTACGAGGTCTTTAGGCTCCAGCGCCTCCAGTGTCATGAGCAGATCAGTGCTGTCTCTGGAACAGGTCAATTCCTGAGGGAGCGGTTGTGAGGGAGCTGGAGAAATGGCTCAATGGTTAAGAGCACCAGCTGTTCTTGTAGCGGGCCAGAGTTTGGTTCCTAGCACCCACACGGCATCTCACGATGGTCTGTAATTCCAGTTTCAAGGAATCTGATGTCTTCTTCTGGCCTCTACAGGCATTGCATACATGGTGAAGAAACATACATGCAGGCAAACACCCACGCACATGAAATAAAAAGCAACCATGAATAAAAAAGGGAGGACTTTTGAAAGAAGGCCTTGCATCTCCCCTCAATCTTAATTCCAAACACTTTCTGTCACTGCGTTGGCAGAGGTCCCTACCATCTCCATGCTCCTGGACCTTCACGATGCCAAGCCTTATACCAGTCTTTTCTTTATAAAGATACAACTTCAGGTGTTTTGTTTCAGGAACACAAAAGAAACTAAGATATGCGAAGAAACATATACAAATGTTTAAAAGATTCCTGTGTTTATTTTCATTGTTTTTCTCCACTGCTCACAACACACGCATGCCTACTGAGACCGTCACACACTGTAGCCGAAGGAGAACGCGTCTTCGCTTTGTTCTTAGTGCTCTGTCCCTTGAGGAGTCATTGAGCCCTACATTCTGACAGAAGTGCCCTAGAATCTATAATAGCTACCTCTAAAAAAAAGTGATGACATTATCCTTGCTTTTAAAATTACCTACAAAACAAAAAGCTAAATTTCTCCAACGAACCAGGGCTGGCTCGGTGCGGGGAAGCACACAACAGTGGAAAAAGAGAACAAATTCCACAAAGTTGCCCTCCAACCACCACATGTAGACCATGGTATGGGCTCTTATCTTTGAATATGAAGAAAATATTTTCTGGTTTCTTTCCGGCGAGCTCACTGATAGCTAGCCTCACTTGCCCTGTGAAGCCAGCTTAAGTAGAATAAGAATTACCTGAACGCAGACAAAGCAATACTGTGACAGGTGATCTGCTAACTCGGATGGATCTAATGACAAAGTAGCACACAACACAGATACACAGGACATGTGGATGATTTACTGGGGAGGTGGGATAGAGCCAAAGGCATGGAATTTCCTTCTACCACTAGGAACGATGTGTGATTTTAAAACTTCAAGTCTCTTTATGGAATTTTACACAATATTTTCAGAACACAGTTGACCCAGGGCAACAGAAACCACAGGAAACAAAACCCACGATAAGATGGAACCACTGTTTGGTTAATGGGTGATGTCAAGGTCACTGCATAAAGCCATGCAAGGTACTTGTGATTAACACACCATGGCGCGGTCCTTCCCCCATGAAGCTGACAATGTCATCATGGTCCTGAATAGTGCTGTAGGCTGCCATGTTGAATTTCCACCTAAATAACTGAGATGTGGTTCTTGGGATGGCAATACTATCCATGACTGCCTTTGCTATTAGCTTCAGACGTGCTGGGTATTACCAATAAGGTTTTGTAGAGTTTTATTATCAAATATTGAAGCCCTAGGAGAGAGGGACTTGGTGAGGACATACCAATCCCTATAGAGGGGTAGGTTGGAGAACTGTTAAAAAGCAACCTGCTAGGGCAGCTGAGATCCCATCAAGTCCATATGATGCAGACAGCCCAGGTCTACATGATGCAGACAGCCCAGGTCTACTTCTTCCTCTAGAAAGCCCTCCACTAGGGTGGCCAATGGCCTCTCTTGTCATTCTGACATTTTCGACATTTCCTTTTCCAGTTTCTCTTTCTCATATGCCACCAGTACATGCATCTGCCTAAACTACAATTTCAATCATGCTGATGTTCTGTTCTTCTAGAGATATCTAACCGTCCTAGTGGCAGTGCCGACTCCTGGGAGGAGGTTGTGAGGCTCAGAAGCTGATCAGAACTTGGGGCACATTCAGGTGACGAAGGCAACCACTGAAGACCAGCACTCGGCCAGGAAAAGGAGGCCCTGGAGCTTTCCCAAGTAAGTAATAACTCAGCGGGGCTGGAGAGGTAGCTTAGCAATTAGGAGCACTTGCTGTTATTTTTTTACTTGGAAGACCAAGGCTTGTTTCCCAGCACCCAAGTTGGCTTACAACCACCTGTAACCCCAGCTCCAGGGGGAGCCGACGCCTCTAGCCTCCAAGGGCACCTGCACTCACGTGTACACACACACACACACACACACACACAAAAAAAAAATTGAACATAAAATAAAACAAACAAAAGAAAATAAAAATAAATGGATGAGCTCAGAAGATGGTTCAGTCAGTAAGGCACTTGCTGTGCAGCACTGAGGAGGTCTTAGCTGGATCCCGAGAGTTAACATAAGAAGAAACAGGATACGCAGACAGATAAAGAGCTGGGCGTGGCACACCCTCTAAACCTAGTTTTGGGGGAAATGGAGACAGAAGGATCTTCTGGGCTTGCATGCTGGCCATCTAGGCTAACAGAACTGATAAAACAGACTGTGTCTCATAAAATAAAAGAAAGAGCAATTGGCAGAGAGCCGATGTTGACCTGAGGTTTCCAGATGCACACAGACACATGTGCCCACACGTATGAACACACACACACACACACACACACACACACACACACCTAAGTGGAAACTCACCAAGTAAAGATGGGAACCCAGTTTTGAATCATCTCAAATTCTAATCAAATTAAACTAGACTAGAGCTTCCAAAAAGTAAATGTAAATCTTGTGTTCAAGAAAATAACATTATCCGAGAGTTAACCATGATCTCTGCAGCTCTTCATAGGCAGTCACCAGCACTGAGTCACTAGAGCTAGAAATATAAACAGCAGCAAGCAGAAAGTCAGGAGAAATGATGAATGATGGGAAAAGGCGCGTGGAACACAGACACCGGTCTTAAACGGATATAATGGTGTACAAAGGCATAGACGAGATATCTTCAGGCCTTTGTTTTAGACAGCGTCTCACTGTGTGGACCAGGCTGGCCCCAAACTCACAGAGACCCACCTCTCTCTGCTTCCCAGATTCTGACTGAAAGCCAGAATCCCACCCAGCCCTCGGATGGTTTTAAAAACAGTTGTGCCTAATATGTTTAGGAAATAAAAGGCAAAGGTGGAAAATTTTTGTTAACTAAGCTACTTAAAAATTTTTAATTATAGAATTAATGGATGTCATTAAAATTAAGAACTCAAGGATGGGCTAAAAATAGCACTGATATGGGGGGTGGGGGAATAATATGTGAACCGAAAACAGGTCAAAGGAAAGATACAGAAGGAAATGAAAAACAAAAAGTTAAAACACGTAAGAAGACCATAAACTCCACGGATAAAACACTTTAGGGTTTAAAACACGGGTAACTTGACAGCCTGTGCCGACAGGAGGAGTGAGGCGAAAACGTTTCTGGAGGAGACAACGGAAGACAGAAGGCCTTCGAGAAAACTCTCGGGCCGGTTTGGTTTAGCAAAGTCACGGGCCACCAAGCCAGATGACGAGCTCAGTCCCCACCACACCATGATGGAAGCAAAGGGGTAACTCCTGCAGTTGTGCTCTGACCTCCACGCGTGCCCTGTGGCTGCACACATGCATGCGCACACACGCGTGCACACGCAATGCAAAACTAATTTTAAAGAAAAAGAATTAAAGGAAATGACTGCTTTGTGGATTTTATGCACAGACATATTTCCTGTAAAGAATAAAGATGAAATCAAGACATTTTTCCTCAGACAGACACATGCAGCTTCCCACCATAGACTAAGCATGGTGAGGCATCCTACAACTCTGGACTCTAGTACTCAGGAAGCCAAGGCAGGGGGGTTAAGTTCAAAGTGAGCATGGATTGTACAGTGAGACCTGACTCAAAACAAATATATAGAGATGGAGATAGAGAGCGATTAGATTAAAAATTTAAAAACACACAACTGTTGCCTTCCAGAATTTTCTATACAGTTTATCAGGTCACTACAGCATGAGTCACAGCAGGGCAGGTAAAAGCCAGAAGCGATGAAGAGAAGATAGGAGGTAACAGCCTAAGGACAGAGCGAAGTGTGAGTCTGTGTCCTGGAAGCTGGGGACAGTCACATCCTGCCCTAGTTCTTCTGCAGTTACACCATTTTTAAACAGCGTTCATGGGGCCCTTGGTCACTTACCAGCCCTCCTCACAGAACTATGTCCCCAGCCCTCTTTCCAGCCTCCAGGACTTTTCGCTCTTGAGATAAAAGCTGGTGTCAATCTAATTTCCTTGGTGAAAGAGTTTCTCTCATGGTGCTGGCTACTGGGCACTCTCGTCTTCAGGCACATGCTGTCTGGGTCTCCAGCTACCCTCAGCAGATCTTATGACATGGTATTACAGGAAACTGTGCTAAGTGCTGTCGTGGGTGGGAGTGTTCAAAGATATGTCAGATGTGACCACTACCCTCTGGGAAGCCATAAATTAGTTGAGTATGTGAGACATAAATCACATAAAGCTAACTAATAATTCTGTAATTATCATAATAAAATGATGCAGCGGAGGCCAGAGATTCATCTGTGATTAATTGCCAACTAAGCTAACCAGTTCATAAGGAATACATAAATCACTATTAATTGGATTTCCAAGGAAAGCACTGTGATGGAGGAAGAGCATATTGGATGGGAGAAAATGCCTGGGGAAGGAGAGTTCAGCAGAGACGATGAGGAAGACAAAAATGGATCAAAGCAGGGCTGAGGGGGAGTGTGGCTAATGAAGACAGAGAAGCTGGCTCATGCAAAATCACAGGTGAAGGAAGCTCCTGAATCACCTACCATAGGAGAAACAAGTCCTAGATACTTAATGTTGCTCTTCAGGAACACACACAACAGCCTTAACCATCAGATACCACTACTTACGTTTTAGAGATGAGCAAAAGTAGTTAAAAGGACACCGCATCCCCAAAGATGGTAATAAGTTAAAAAGAAAAATTAAAAGGGAGGCAGAGTAGGGGTGAGGGGAGAGGAGAAGAAGGGGGGAGATGTTCCCTTCAGAAATGGAAAGGAAAAAAACCTACATTAAAGTTAAAAGACTAAGAGAGCAACTCCCAGTAGTAATTCTTCCTCAGCATGCAATTAGCTTCCCCTATTTCTTATAAGTTCATTTCTTATATGATAGTCTATACTCCTCACACAAACTGCCGTGTGCTTCTCAGTAACAGTAAGAACTTCAGTGCAGAAGTACACGAACAGGGAGGGCACTGAAGCTGAGCCATGACATCACCATGGTTTTCAATATTGTATTCATTTCAGGGCTTACTAGCGGCCGAGCAAAAACTTTCCATGAATAACTTCATTAGGTCTTCCAACAAGCCACCAGAGCACGTCTCATCGCCACCTCGTAGCCCAGGAAATGAAACCACCTACTTAGCCTGACCTCAAGATGCGGTGGAGATGAAGTTCAAATCTGCCCTCTGCTTCCAAAGGCCACTCCAGAACCCAACGTGTTCTCAAACCTTTGGCCATAGCCCACTAAGACACTATGCAGTCTGTTTGGAATCTGCTGTTGTTTCTTTGTTTTCATTAAGACTGGTATTCTTGTTTACAACCAGCAAGTTTAATTTCATTTTAATGCATTGAAGTATAAAATAGAAAAGATAAGAGGGCACTACAAATAGAGTCAACATAATTTTAAGAAATTTCTTTCTATTTTGTATCTTAGCATTAAAGGGTGCTCTAGCATACTGGTTGATACTAATACTATGATTGACAAAGTTTAAAAAGAATTGCATTTAGACTGAACATTTAGAGAGAGAGAGAGAGAGAGAGAGAGAGAGAGAGAGAGAGAGAGAGAGAGAATATATTGGCAGGAAACAGGAAGCAAACGAGGAATACAGGGAGGCAAGAAGAAATAAATCCATAAATCTATCCTTAGTAACCTGTGGGCTACTGGGAGACAGAAATGAATATGCAGAAACTTACTGGCATTTGCTTGCACATAAAGATCAGATTCAGAGCCAAGACAATAGGACATGACATGCTAAGGGTTCGGAGACCCTCACACTTGGCTATGTCTATTTCTCCGTCTGTGGTATTTGTACATATTACTCTACATATTCTGGTGGAACATGAAGGAGTAAGTCAACGACTGTCAGTCATGAAACCAGAAAGATGTCCTGACATTTCAGCGGAGTGCCAGACAAAGTGGAGAAAACCTAATGCTATCGACATCAACTTCATCTTTATTTCCGAATTCACTGTTTCATGAAACTTTTAAAAAAAAATGTATGTCCAATTCATTAAAGAATACATTTCAGGGGAGAAATGGTTCAGTAGTAAATCTCTTGTTACTCTTCCAGAAGACCTGGGTTCAGCTCTCAGCACCCACCATGAGCAGCTCACAGCCGTCTGTAAAGGGATCTGATGCCCTGTCTTGGCCTCCGCAGGCACTGTCTGCATGTGGCACACATACATACACTCAGGCACACACAGATACACATGAAAGAAATAAAAAGAACAAGTTTCAAGCTGAGGAGATGGCTCGGCAGTAAAGTATTTGCCACAAAAGCATGGGGACCTGCTCCCCAAGATCCCTGTAAAAGCCAGGCATAACGCATACATCCGTAATTCCCATACTGGGAGGAGTTTGCTGGCCAGCCAACCTGGGTGAACCAGCTCTAAGTTCAGAAGGGGATCCTAGCTCAAAAATCAAGATAGATAAGGAAGACAGACACTGACAAACTCTGGACTCCATATGCATGTACACAGAGGTGCACACTTACCCACACCTTACACATGCACATGCACACATACACACACAAACACACGCACAAAGAACAAGTTTCCAAAGTTTTCAGCCCATTGTTTTCTCCATAAAGGTAAAAGCAATTCAATCACTGATTCTATTACTCGGTAAATGGCCACCCCGAAGCATCACAAGCCACAGTTACCTTTTCTGTTTTGCATTTATCCCAGTCTCTTAAATTGCAGTGCGATATTATCACCTGGCGAACCTCGAAAGACAATTCCCCCAGTTGCACTCTAGGCAAACTCTCTGGGGCTTGGGAGCAGGAATCACTTTCATTATCCTGGAGTAATTTTGATATGCCACTAGTAGGGCGAATCATGGCCACTTAGTGCCCATTAATCTAATGGCCTTCCGCATCCGCGATGTTTAACAAACATCTCCAAATGAGTCATGGGACAGGGGGAGGCTGGCAGTGAGTGGAGCTCACTACTAATGGAAAGCAAATGCATAGGAAATTAAAATTCCAGAATGTGCTATCACAAAACACGCTTTCCAAGCTGAGAGTCATGCAGATGATAGTTGGATGATTTCTGATCAGGTGAGTTCTGGGTCCTTTTGGAAGATATTAAACTACCATAGCAATTTTACAAAAAACAACATTGTCTCTGGGTACTGACTCCTCTGGTACCCAATGTGGTTTGATTTGGGGTCTGGTCATAATGGGTACTGTTGTATCACCACGATAAACACACAGCAGAAGGGCCTTAGGGTCTCCATATGTGTGCTCAAAAGACACCAGAGTATCTCCAGTTTGGGGTATGACAGCCGACATGGTGGTCATCCCACAAAGTGGCTCTCATTACATCCTCACAAGAGCAACTCTTCAGTCAGGGAGCAGGCCCTGAAGATGCACGTAACCTGCAATGCTCATGTGTTTGCTGAGAGGTCCCATCAGGCTTGAAGAGCAACTCCGAGACCAAGGCAACATTAAGGGGCCCAGGCCAGGCACACTCATGGGAAAACAGCTGCTCCTCTTTTGACTCTTGACTGGCCCCTCTGTACTTAACCTCACTCATTACCACTTCCCTGGCCTTCCCACCGATTGCCACACCTAGCAGTCCACTCCCATGGGGCTGCCCTATGACCATACCCTCTTCATCCTCACCAGGGCAGCCTGGTTACCCACGCTGCCTTCCTCATCTGTGCCACCCAGCAAACCTGTAGTAGCCATTCTGCCTTCAGTCTGTTTCCTCGTTACATTTGGCAGTCTCAGAAACAAGGCTGCTGTGGTCCTTCTGGAAAAGTCCAAACCTCTTACCATGACTTTCAAGGACCCTTCCTAGGTCTCCAATATCTCCCAGAACCATTCTAGCAACCCTATGCCTTAGCTCTGCCAACTAAGCGCAGGTTCCCCAAGTCGCTTTTCCTTGACTTGACCTAGCTCTCTTGCTTCTTGACCCTAGAGTGTTCTCTGGCACCATGTTCATTCCAACACAGTAGCTCTACCATGGCCTCACTACAAATGGGTCTCCTCACCTTGCCTCATTCATTCATGCCACAAACAATTATGACAGGTCGAACCAATGGCTCATCGCCTCCATCGATCTCTCAAAGCCTCTGTAGGCCTCCCCTGCTTTTGGCTTCCCAGTTCCTCCTCTCCATTCTCACGTAAGTCTCTTCAGCTTTCACCTACCTCAGGCTTCTGAGGTTCACCTCCACCCTCAATGGCGGCAAATGATCTTGCCGGTTGCTTCATGGAGAATGCGTAAACCAACAGGCTTTTCCTTCTAAATTTCTAGTTCTCCTCCACCTTCAAACGTCTGTGCACCTCTGTGACCTCCTTTCCTGCTTTCAGACAAGATGGGAGCCATTGCAACCCAATGTGTCTTGAAGACATGCCAAGGTTGGTTGCTGGCCTACTACTCTGAGATCTCCTTGGGACGGTCAAGATAATATTGGATGGTCAATGAGACCCATAAGGCTGGAGCTCAGAAAAGGCCCAGTCAGGAGATACTCAACCAGCCCTCTGCAGATTGTCAAGTGCTATCTCTTCTACAGTGTCTACCCCACAACTGAGGCCCCATCCCCCTTCCTTTGAGCTTCTAACACAACCTGTAACAGTTACTTAACACAGGCTCTCACTGTCTTCTAGTCTGTTTCAATCTTCTGCGCTTTAATCCATCAAGACAAAGGTCCCTCTGGAGCTGGAAGGCTGTGCTGACATTTCTGTATGTGGAGATGCATTTGACTGCACTCTTCCACACTGCACCTAAGAAGCATAGATCAATTCTACCCAGCAGACTCTTGTAATAATCAGCTCTATCTACACACTCCAAGAAGAAAGTTGCCAGTCACTTTTGTCCACCAACACCTCAAATGTGGCAGGCATGGATGAGACAATTCTTGTCACCAAAGAAGGAGAGACAGTTTCTAGGCCATATCTAACCTTCCCCAGTCACGGTCACCCAACAGATACCTGGTGGAAACAACTGGGCACCCCTGTGGAGCTGACAGAAGAGGCAGGTTAAGCACCTGACATTGAAACTGTATACAGTGAGAACCTGACCCATCTTCTCCAAGCTCAGTCACCTCCAGAATACTCAGAACACTGCCTGTTGGTAAGTGGAGAACCTCAAGTGTAAATAACTAAATGATCCCAGTCTAGACCTGCAAGCTCCTGCAGACACCACCAGCTGTCAGGTCCAGCATCTCCTCACACTGGGCAGAAGAATAACAACAGCTACCCCATCCAAGAGTTTAATTATGTTGTGCAAGTGATAGGCATTAGGAGCATTAGCTCAGCACACCCACAGCATGAAGGTGCTGCTGTGACTTCTAATTTACAGATGGAGGAGCAGCCACTTAAGTTTAAATAAAGAGTTCAAGGAGACAGAGCTGCTAATCATGAAAGCTGGGGCTTGGACAGCCATCTTAGACCCTTCTTTATTTATCCTTCGGGTAAAGAACACACACACACTTGCAGGCCAAACTGGGGTCCACTGGGCAGGGTATCACCACCTCACACACATCCACATTGGGAACCTGCGCAGCGGGGCCACGGGTGGGGCTGTGGAACACAGTACAGCAAACCCAGTGTCAGCTCCAGGGACCGAGTCTATTGAATAGGAAGCCATTTCCAACTTCCCTCTGGTGCCTTCCTGAAAAACAGGACTTACAGAAGTTTCTGCACACCCTGACCAAGCACAGTTTTACTTCTGTAGCTTGCTGAGAAAAAGTGTTTCCCCGCTCCCTGTGCTCTAAGGCAAAAGTGTCTTCCTTCTCTCCAGCCTTTCTCCTCCCCCCTTTCTTTAAGAATCAGGGAGAGGAAAAGAACCAGAGGGGGTTTGCCCCAGTTGCATCACTTGGGTACACTCTCCAGTTGCTTCCCTGAAGCCTGTTTCCTAACGCAGGGTCACCTGGACAGTGCACACACTTCCGGGTGCTCCAAAGGACTGGAGAGCAGGGGAGGAGGAGCATGTGCCCCACCTGGCCTCTTTCCCGTTAACCTGGAGAGCTATTTCAAGAGCAGACGTCCCACAGAAGTCTAATGCTCCACCACCCTGATGTTAAATTCACATTTACACTTACTTCAGGTGTTGGAAAGCCGCTAAAGGACCCAGTCCCGTTCCTCTCTGCCCATCTCCACCTCTTGCCCGTTTGTAGGAAGAGAAACAAGAAGCTAGGGAGCCATATTGCTTCTCACGCCAAAATGACAAGGACTTCACAAGATTCCAAGCCTGAGAACCACCCAATCACTTAAACATCTCAGCGCTCCGTCTGGCCTGGACTTCTCAATCCCAAATCACTTCTTCTCTTGGCTTTCAGGGGTAAGATTTGAACCTCCCCTCCCAAGGAAGTTTTATTAGGGCCAGCAGAGTTCCAACTCTTACTAATTTTATAACACTACAAAATATTTAGATGCTAATGTCCAGCCATCTTGTCCTGTTCATAGCTAACTAATCTGACAAGTTGGAGTTTAGTTTTGAGATAGGATCTCATTATGTCATATATAGCCCAGACTAGCCTCAAGCTCCTGATCCTCCTGGCTCAGTCCCCTGGGTGTGATCCAACTCTCAGCAACATGGAACTTTGCTGGGTTTTGTTGTTGCTGTTGAAGAGCTTCGTGGTATGTAGCTGAGGGTGGCTTTAAACTGATGTGTTCACCTCTACCCTTTGGACAGTAGCATTACAAGAGTGTGCTGCCATGCCCAGCTGCTTCGAGCCTCAAGCACTCTACCAGCTGCTGACCCACATCCCCAGCCCTAATGTTCAACTAGATTTTTTTAAATGTGCAAGTGGGCAAGTGTATGTACTTGTGTGCACACACAGAGGCCAGAAGAAGGTATCAGGAGCCCAAGATCTCGGCCTATTCCTTTAAAAATAAAGCCTCTCCTTGACCTGGGACTCATGTCTTCTTGCTAGGCTGGAAGCCAGCAAGACCCCAAGGTCCTCTTTGCCTCCATCCCATTTGGAGCTGGGGTTACAGATGTGCACAGCTTTGTTATGTCGAGGCTGCAATATAAATCCTGGTTCAGGCACTCTTGACCACTGATCCGTTTCTCTGGCCCTGACACGGAATGCCTTAATGAGTCATTGCTACCTCCATAGGTCCCAACACTGTCTTTACTTATCATGGAGTAAGATACTTAGTGTCTTAGCCACCATGCCTCCAAGACATCCCAGGGAAGAGCTCCTTAGCTCCTGTGTGTCTCCAAGTGTGCTGAGGGAGCCTGTAACTTGGGCATCTCTTTATTACTATACCTTATATGAAGTAAGAATTGGGATTTTCTATCTTAAGTGAGAAACCAACCTGCCATTATAAAACTCAGAAACCCTTTCGTCCCCTCTACTCTCTCCACAACTTAGAAGCCATTGGGTGGTGAGGGGGTACACTGTCAGCCGCAACCATTTTCTAGGGTGCTGCTCCATGAACCAAATGCAGAGGGTAGCAGAACCCAAGAACCGAATGCTTTCATTCTTCCCCCCAAAGCTGTAACTTCCTCAGTTTGCGATGATCATATACCTAGCACAGCCTCTGATCAGTAGCAATTAGCTAATAATCACTCATCCTGGTGGAGACAAAATTTATGGCTCAAGGCGTTTAAGGAGAGATTGGAGGTGTGGCTCAGTAGGAGAGCACTTGTCTAGAAAGTACAAGGCCCTGGGTTCAGTATGAGGCTCTGAAAAAGAAGAAATAAATGTTTAAGGAGCACTCTTTATAACTTTGAAGCATTTAAGTGGATTGAAATAGCTAGACTGTAGAGAGATGTTTAAATAAAATGTGGTAGAGTCCACGTTATTCCCAATAATGAAATATTGAGAATATAAAAGGTATAATTTGTATGAGGATGCTCAAAACATTAAAGTGAAAAATAAAGTGGAGGAAGCAACAGTTTTTCCAGCCATCAAGCACAACCTACCAGGGACTGTGTGCCACAGCAGGCTTCCCCTTGGGCGGTAGGGACCACAAGAACGAAGCTGTCTTCTACTGTGTTAGTGACCGTTATAACTGACCCATCCCAAGTGCTCCAGTTAAACAGCACTTGTGGGATTCAGGACACATGCTTGGCCTGCAACTTACACCAAGGGAGAGTTGTCTGGTTTCAAGCTAGGCAGCTGGGGGATGGCATCATACCCTAACTCTAAAGTGGCCAATACAGAAGGCATAAACATTTCCCGAACAAAGTGAAGCTTACAATATCCGGAAGGCTGAAGCCCAACACCCTCATAGCATAGGCTAGCCTATGCTCCCTCTAAGTCCTGCATTTCCTACATTCGTTCTGACGCTGGCAGAAGGCCTGAACTTTAGATGGGAAATAGGAAAAATACAGCAATATTAATCAACACAGCCGAAGGAGATTCCATCTCCCTGCTTTCCTCCTTTCTCGTCTCAGGCAAATGACTTAATCTAAACGCCCACTCAGCAGAGCACAGCAAGCAGATACAGCAGCTTGAACAGTCTCCCACAACCCCCCAGCCCCACAACATTCTCATCCATCAAAAATTGTGAATATAACATTATTTGGAAAGGGGGAGTATCTGCAGATAAACTTACATTAGTAGGAAGCCAACCTGGATTAAGGTGAACCTACCACAGGGGAGAAATTGGGGCGGGGGGGGAGATTCCTTCTATTCTTCTAGATTCTTTGGCTGGGCTACAAATTAAGATGGCATTAGGCAGACTAACAAGGGAAAAGCCATATCTAATCCATATACACAGGCCTCCCGTTGAATGCGCGACTCAAAAAGAAGCAGGTGATTGAAACAGAAGTAACATCCGGAGCTACAAAAGCAGTTGAGGCTTGTGAGAGGCGGTGTTTACATATGTGTGGAGAGGTGTGTGTGTGCTGAGTAAGATATTGCTGTGCAGATATAGTCTCGGGTAGGAAGAGTGGTCATGGCAACCCTCTCTGACCAAACACTCTCTAATGAATATTTTCTTATGAGATGTATGGTTTGGGTTATTTTTACAAAAGCATAGCTTCCCAGGTCGACTCCCGTGCTTGAGTTTCTCAGAATCATTAACTTGAAAAATACCAAACAAGTATATCTGGGGTGGTGTATTCAGGATCCTTTAATTACGTTCGAAGTAGTATAGACTGAACCCAACAGGCCCATTCTCCAGATCCCATGTGACCAATGTCCTTCAATGTGGATGGCATCTGGACTCTGGCAGGGAACACTCAAAAGGCAGCAGTGTGTGTGTGTGTGTGTATGGGGGGGCGGGGGTAACCCATCTCCAAACCACAGAATCAAGGCCTGCCAGCAACACCAGAAGCAAGGGGAAGGTGCTTCCCAGCAGCTTCTCCCTTGGGGCTCCAGAAGGAAGCAACTTGGCCAACACCGTGCTCTCCAGCCCCTGGCTTTCAGAACCATGAGAGCATCCATTTCTGTTGCTTTCAGTTGCACTGTCTGTAGTCACGGGTGTACAAAAACTAATAGACACCTGTGAGGTGAGAAGACCAAAGTGGTGAGTATGAGAGCACATAGTGGGGGCTTCATCGGGGAGAGTATGGGAGCGCATAATGGGGGCTTCATCGGGGAGAGTATGGGAGCACATAGCGGGGGCTTCATGGGGAGAGGCAGCTGCATCCTTGCAAGGCCACGTGGGCCTCAGAGGACCGTGCAGGAAGAAGACAGCTGCAGGGAGACAGAGGATAGGGTTCCGCTAGGAGGTGGAGGCCTTGTGCGGGATCACTAACAAGAGGCAGGGGACAATGAAGACTTCCTGATGGCAATGAGGCAGCCATGAAGCCCTCCAATCATCTGTGCAGGCCAGATGATACAGAATGCAGTCAGACTAAGCGGAAGAAAGTTACACATAGAAGGCCAGAATCATGGAGGGTGCTGGGTAGCGGCAAGAGAACCGGCTTTGATCCATGGTCTTTTCCACATATTAAAATACAGAAATAATGTAGATGTGAAAAGAATGTGGATGTGTAAGTATGGGTGCATATTATATCATAAATACACATGTATGTGCATACACACATGTGCTCTCTACCTGTCCTGTTACCTGGGATGAGTAACAAACACATTATCATAGTGTGAACGTAACTGGCCCCCATAATCTCATAAGGAACGGCACTACCAGATGTGACTTCACTGGAGTGGGTGTGGCCTTGTTGGGGGAAGTGTGTCAGTGTGGGAGTGGGCTTTGAAGTTTCCTATGCTCAGGATACTACACGGTGTCTCAGCCAACTTCTTGTTGCCCGAAGGACGCAGGGCTCTCAGCTATTCCTCCAGTGTCATATCTGCCCGCGCACCACCATGCTCCCCACCATGATGACAATGGACTGAACCTCTGAAACTGAAAGCCAACCCCAATGAAATGTTTTCCTTTTAAGAACTGCCATGGTCACGGGTTCTCTTCATGGCAATAGTAAACCCTAAGACACACATCAAGGGCAATAAGCACACCCTTGTTCAGATCTTAGCTCCTGACTACTCCAGTAGCCAGAGCCAGAGATTCTTAGAGCAGTGGTTGATTCCAAGGCCAGGCCAGGGAACACAAAAGTCAAGCCTTAAGCAGAATGTTTACTTACTTATGTAGGACAAGAAAATAGGAAAGTCTTCAAAGAATAAAAGAACGTATCAAAAAAGAAACAGCAGCAAATTTCAGCTTAAGGCGACTGCATTGGCCAAATCATAAACAATCTGAGCATCAAATAAGTAATAAAAAGACTTCAAGACCCAGCAATACCACTTTTGGGTATATACCCAAAGGATGCTCAATCGTACCACAAGGACATGTGCTCAACTACATTCATAGTAGCATTGTTTCTCATAGCCAGAACCTGGAAACAACCTAAATGCCCCTCAACCAAAGAATGGAAAAGGAAAGTGTGGTACATTTACACAGTGGAGTACTACACAGCATAAAAAAATGACATCTTGAAGTTTGTGGGCAAATGAGTGGATCCAGAAAACATCATTTTGAGTGAGGTAGCCCAGAGCCAGAAAGACAAATATCATATCTACTCATTCATAAGTGGCTTTTATACATAAAGTAAAGAAAAATCAGCCTACAAGTCACAATCCCAGAGAAACTAGACAACAAAAAGTTCCCTAAGAGAGACACACATGGATCTAATCTACATGAGAAGTAGAAAAAGACAGGATTGCCTAAGTAAATTGGGAGCATGGGAACCATGGAAGAAGGGGAGTGGAGAGGAAGGGAGAAAAATATATAGCTCAATAAAAACAATAAAAAAGATTTAAAATTCCATAAAAAATAAGTAATAAGAAAAATGTAAGCATCCTTGAAAAAGTAAACATAAAATAAGCTTTTCCATAAAGTAGAATGTCAATCAACAAACATAGGAGAACAATAAGAACTAGAGATTAACGTTTGGTTCCCAGCAAAGTAGTAATTCTTCAATTAAGAAGCATCAGTGAAAAGCAGGGCGTGTTGGCACAGTTGTACACCCAGTTCCTCAGAGCCCAAGGCTGGAACACTGTCCCCAGTTCAAGGCCTGTGGGGCTACATAGTCTGAGGCCAGCCTGGGCTCTACCATGAAATCCTGTCTCAAGAAGCAGAAAACCAGAGCTGGTGGGATGGCTCAATGGGCAAAGGCACTGACTGTCATGCCTGACGGCCTGAGTTCAATCCCCAGAACATACATGATAGCAAACAGAACTGAGTGTGACAGTGACCTTTTGACCCCCCCACACCCATCCTGGCATGTACCCCCAACTCACACACGCAAATAAAAAAAATACATGTAAAAATGAAGGAGGAGAAGATTAATAAATGCTAACATGTAAGAGAAAGGCTGACAAATGGCACCTTAGTACTAAAGTACCTCTCACAAATTATTTTTACTACAAAGGGGAAAATAGCTTTCCAACAAAGAGAGGCTAGTAACTCCTTAATCAAGTGATGAAATGAGCATCATCAGGAAAGGGACCAATCAGAGACGTGTATAACCCCGAGGATGCCAGATGAGGGCATCATGCCTGAAATGATGCTATTTGAAAGTCTATGACCTGAATAACACCATCAGGAAATGCCCAGTGAGGCCGGATTGGCAGATATTCTAGAAAGTAATGGCCTGTAATTGTCAAAAATGTCAAGTCCGTGCAAGCTGAGGACAGACTAAAAAGGAAGGATTCCTGAATGCGACGCCAGGCCCTGGATCAGACACAAAGGCCATTATTGAGACATCTGGCAGACTTGAATGGATCTGTGAATTAATGGTACCGATGCACCAGTGCACTTCCTGGTTCTGGTGGTCACGCTGTGGTGACGTTGAAGAGTGTCTTTAACGTAGGAAAAACACTCAAGTATTCAGGAGAGAAAGGACACCAGAATTAGGAAGTAACCTCTCAGGGTTCTGGGAGGAAGGGTGGGGGTGGAAAGAAAAGAGATTCTTTGTGCTATTCCTGTAACTTTGGTCTAAGTCTGAAATCAGTTCTCAAGGAAAGGGCTTGGCAGGGAAGACAATAGCAAAGTATGTAAATAATTTACAAGGCGGGAGGGAAACAAATTTCTGCAAAATATAACAAACCCTGGAAAAGTCTCTTGTTAAGTTTCTTGAGTTAAGCTGTTGGCCATTCTTCATAGTACGGGCAACTGAGACACTAAGCACATACACCACTACCCATCCGTCCTGCTGGCGCTCAGGGGCGACCCAACGCGGCCACTATTATCTGATCAATGTGGCTCTGCACCTCATTTCCTAGGAAGGGTGGGTAGTGACGGTTCATAATTCACTTAAACTGCTAGGGCACATAGAAAATTAAAAAGATGACCAGAGAGGTTGCCTGCTTACCTAGAGAAGTCTCTCAAATTTAGACATCAAAGACATACCTCTGGTGAAATTCCTATACTAATATTTAAGGGCAGCTTTTTACATTTTTAAAATGGCATTGATTTCCCAGAAGTACTGTCTCACCTCCTATAGGTTAGTTTGGTAACGAAGAAAAACATGAGGGGCATCCCTTCCTAAGCAGCCACAGGTTGTGTATCTTAGAAGTTCCCACCCCACCAAGATTCCGCAGGCAATTTTCGGAAAGCTCCCAATCTCCCATCAGTCCCTAAAGCTGTCTTCCTCGGCACCGTTTCATTGTCTAGTGAAAGCAATGCCCACTCCCACAGCCTCTTGGGTACTTGGCTGCACAGAGTCCCACCATGAGTCAGGGCTTCGCCCTCGGCTTCTCATTTGCAACTTTCCCTCATTTGCAGAAGGAAGCCTGAATGAGCCTTCAGTTCTGCTTGTTCCAGCCAGCCTGGAAATCGCAGTCCCTGGGCTGACCCCAGAAGACCAAGCACAGCACATATAACTATTGTCCGGGAGGAACAGCTAAGACTCTGTGAGGCTGGAAAACGAAGCCAGTGGTCAAGAACAATTGCTTCCTTCTGCAAAGACTGTACCAAACAGCCATCCCGACTGCCCTCCGCCACCCACATCCCTGCCCCAGCATTGGCTCTGCAGCCAGAACGCTGTCTAAATACACAAATAAGATCTTGTCGCTCTGCTGAATGCCCACTGATGTCACACACACGGACTCCCTTCCAGGCCCTGTGCTGTGTTGTCCTTGCTCCCCAAACTTCTGGGAGGGGGAGCGGGCAGGACTGTCTCCCCCAAGGCCTCTTCACCTATTGTCCCTCAGCCTCAAGTATCTCCTCACTCACTTGCTGGCAGTTTGAGAAAGTGACATGTCCCTCACTGGCTCACATGTTTGAGTACTTAGCAGAGATGTTTAGGGAGAACCCTTAGGACAGAGCACTTAACTGGAGGAAGTATCTTGCTATTAGGCAGACCTTGTGATTTTTAGCCCAGTTCCAGTTCTTGTTCCTTCAATACTTGCTGATCCATTCAGATACGAGTCAACAGCCTCTTTCTCCTACGGCTGCAATAGGCGGCCATCTCCACTGCCATGCCCTTTGGCCTCAGTGAACTATACATCCAAATGGGCCAGCAATCCAGTCACAGCAACAGGAAAGTAACTAAGACCAGGTGTGGTGGCGCACGCCTCTGATCTCAGCACCAGAGGCAGGTGGATCTCTGAGAGTTCAAGGTCAGCCTGGTCTACATAATGAGTTCTAGACCAGCTAGGGCAACCTAGTGTCTCCTGTCCCCCCGCCCCCCCACAATGGTAACTAATAAACTGGCTTATTCAGTTTTCTGATTTAGCTTCAAAATTACTCCCTAAGCAAGATTTCCTAGCATCCCCAAGTAAAGCCCCTCAAATCTGTGTGCCCCACTAGTTAAGAAATAATCATGAACATAACCAATTCTTTTTTTTTTTATTATTCTGTTCCAAGGCCTTGGATGGAGTATGGCAAAAGCTAATAAATATTTTAAAATAAATGACCAGTAACCTGCTACAGTAGTCTCCCTTATCCATCATTTCCATTACGGGAGGTCAATTACTGTCTGAAAATATTAAATGGAAGTTCCAGAAATAAACAATTTATAAATTTTAAGTAGCTTATTGTGCTATTATGTTAGAATTGTTCTATTTTATTACTATGTTCTTTATCTCTCTCCTTTCGTATTGTGTGTGTGTGTCTGTCTGTCTGTCTATGGGGGAATATGTGCAGATGAGTGCAGGTAACTTGCAAAATCCAGAAGAGCGTCAGATCCCCTGGGATTGGAGCTTCAGGTGCTTGTAAGATTTTGGAACCCTACTAGGGCCTTCTGGAAGAGCAGCAAGCACTCCTAACTTCTAAGTCATCTCTCTAACCCTCATTACTGATATCCTACTACACCTAACTTATAACAAAACTTCAGAAGTAGGCATGCATAAGAAAAAATCTATCTAGCTATAACTCCAGTACTACCCACTAGGGGCACATACTCACTGGGAATCTTGCAAAGTATCCCCAGTGGGTATGTGGGGACCATGACATTAACATCAAGCATCATGAAGAGCAAAGGGAAATTCATAGGTAACAGCAATAAAGAAAATGATAGGCCGCTCGAAAAAGAAATATCATCTGTATGTGCTGGAGGGAATTCTGCCAACGGAGACATTAAGGAATATATTTTAGAATTACTTCTTATAAATGTTATATTATTTTAGATTTATAAGATATATTCTTGCTTGTTTTGAATCCCATATATAGGAATTCATTAGGAACTTAATTCTCTCCACTAGCACCATGGTGCCTATAACCAACAGTTCACGGTGATCAGCATGGTGATCACGTAACTTACTAGTCAAGCTGGGAGAGTTTTGAGTAGAGATCGGGCCTTATTATTCGTGGCTATCCTGGAAACTGATATAAAGAGGGACAATCCTCAAGAGAATCAAAACTGATGCCAGCCTGGGCTACATAGATGAGACTATATCTAAGAAAAAGAAAAACTGGGGCTGTTCTTAGAAAAACCAAGATGGGAGGTTCCTATGGCTGAAAAAACTACCGCACTAGAACAAGCTACCATCTTTCATTCAAGACCTTTGGGCCAGGAGTGTTTCAAAATTCAAAGTGTTTAGATTTAGAAGGACAATAAGGTACATATACCATGTGGAATAGAAGGCCCACAACTGTGTTTAAGGCAGACCCTCTTAAGCAAGCAAAACAATATTTTGTTGCAAAATGCATACATCCCCACTGACTGAGACAAATGAATGCTATGAGTAGCCTCATGTCGACTCAGGGTCTGCCAGAGGAGTGGTGACAGGAACTTCCAGACTTCTGTACCCTTCTGATTACAGGTAAGGGCAGTGGATTTGAAGTTACTTCCAACCTCAGAACATATTGTTGCTTCTCTTCTGTGCAGGAAACCGGGCATCCTGGTCGCTGACTCTACTTACATTTCAAAGCTGTCTGGCACACATTGGGTTAAACTAGTGAATGACAGCATGTTTTAGTTCCACTACAAAAGAACTTAATGCTACGTTTAATTTAGTGAATTACAGCATTTTTTAGTTCGAATATGAAAGAATGCAAATTCTGGCCCTGTTAGAAAGTGGGAAAATGCGTTTCCTGAATATTCTCATGAAATTCGAATCTTTTTTTCTTTTTTGTTTTTGTTTCTGAATCTTAACTATTTGAATGATTACTTCCCCTGAAAAAGTTGACCTAGCCGTGTGAATAAAATTACCATCTTTTACTCATCTAATGCATGAAATGCTCATTTATAAAATAAGAATCTAGGAAGATTCAAAATGTCCTAAATCTCCTCTATAATGACATCTGCCATACCCTTGTTTGTCCGCTGATGGCAATGATATTTCATACTTGATTTGGGGCCAGCAAGATGGCTCAGCTAGCCAAGGTACCTGATGTCAAGCCTGACGACCTGAGTTTGACTCCTGCAATCAACACTGTGGAATGAGGGAATCAACTCCGGAAAGTCATTCTCTGATCTCCATGCTCACACCATGGCACACCCACCCTGACACACACACACAAAACAAACAAACAAAAATAAATAAATGGAAATGTTTTATTCCAAAAAGTGATTATAAAGGTGATATATTACAACTGAATGCTGTGTGTAACAAATTATACCAAGTTTATTATTTGTTTCTGTGTGCATTTGGATGAGGTTTACATCACGTGTGGAAACTGAGGGCTATGCCTTTATTGGGATAAGCCTTACTCCTCTGCAAAGGCCATGGCGTGAAACCAAACGTGAACCTCAATAGTAGGATGAGTGATAATTTATACCGTTGGAGGGAAAAAAAGCCTGGAACCCTTACTGCCTGCGTTCTTTCATCACGCGATTGTGACCGAAAGGCAAAGGGCATCACAGCAATGTGGGAAGAATGACAAACTGTGCTTCTGTGACATCCCTGAGCGCACACCACTCAGGGTGGTCTAGAAGCACTAACCCTGAAGAGGGCCGAGGTGACGGTGTTCTCAAGACTCTTCTAAACGTGCCCAAACACTTAGCAGCTGTACCTGAACTGAACTGTGCATACATACGCACATGCAAAGTCAAAACTGTCTCAAACCCAGGCTTTCCACATTCCTCTGGTGACAAGGGGGTCACGACAGCGGTGACTAGGCACTGAGTAGCTGCCATTCGGGGTGGCAGGGGTTCTCACTGAAGCTGGGTCACCCTGTGATGTCGGGACCATTGCCACCTTCATTCTGTCTGTGCCTTCGTCCATGTCACACCTGTGCGGGAAGAGCTGGGGTCCCCAGCATAAACACTGGGTACCCAGCACTGAACTGCAGCCTTCAATCTTCAGAGGTAACGTTGCTAACAGGAAATCCCCAGGGGACACTCTTTTTTCCACATGTGCCCTTTGGGTCCTCAAACATAAATGCTGGGAAGGAATATTGGTTTTGGACGTGTCTCTAGCTGTGGCAACTGTCTCCCCAGGTCTGGAGCCCGAGATGTATGGTCCTCCCAAGCCCATCTAGCACATAGAACACACAGGCCTACGCTGTTCGTTGTGCCCAACACTTTTTAGTTTTGTTCAGTCTTTGGTTAGATTAAAGGAAGGACAATTAAAAATGCCATCGCCCCCAAACACAGATGGAACAAGGAGATAAGCAAGCTGTCTGGGACTTTTCCTCAAAAAGGAAGTCTTATGACCCTACATAACCCCAGGGTTGCACCGATAAGAACAAACATGGTTTTTGCAATCCTTCACAACAAACCCAAAAGGAAAGAGAGCGTGGCTTCAAAGCCTGAGATCCCACAGCACCCTCTGCAGCATCCATCTAGAGAATACAGTGAGCCAAGCAGGGCCGCCAGCACTCATCCTGCCCATGAGTGCTTCCGAGGAGAAAGAGGCAGGAAGACAGGCCCCGGAAGTAAGACACAGCACTATCCGCTGCCTTTCTCGGCCTAGCAGCCACAGAAAAGGGAAAAGAGGAAGTGCAGGGACACTGACCAGGGACTGGCTCTCCAAAATGACTTTCTATTCTTTCCAAAAGAACGCTCTCGAAACAACAGTTTCCCCATAAAAGTAAACACAGAGGTTTGTATGTTTTTGTTTTTGTTGGGAGGTTGTTTTATTTTGTTTTTGAGATGTGTGTGTGTGTTTGGTGTGTGTGTGTGTGTGTGTGTATGGGTACTGTGTTATGCCAAGTGTGTGTGTGCCAAGTATGCACAGATGTCCTCAGACCAGAAGAGGGTGTTGGGTCCTGTAGAGCTGAAGCAGAGGAACTTAGTTATGAGCCCTCCAATGTGGAGTCTAGGAACGGAACTCGGGTCCTCCGGAAGAGCAGCAAGTGCTCTTCAGCCATCTCTCTAGCCCAAGACTAAAAAGGTTCTACTCCGGGAAAACCAGTCTATCCCTAACCTACCAGGAGCATGGAGGAGAGGTAAGAGGCAAAGCCATCGCCACACTCAGAGGCTCTGAAAGAGGGGCAAACCTTTGCCACTGCATCATGTAGCTGGTTTTCTTACATCCCCTGCCACAGCAATAGTATCTTAGGCAACAGCATGGGACCTGGCTGAACCTGCCTGCTTTCAGTTGCAGCTCTATTCCTCAACGCTGCGGCCTTGGGCAGGTCACCGATCCTCTCTGTTCTTAGCAGGATTATTAAGAATAAAGTGAAGAGAAATGTAAAGCACTTATTGCAATCCCACCATTCTGTAGACTAGGGCAGGCATCTCAAGCCAAGCATGGTGGCACATGCTCAGAAACCTAGCACTGGAAGGCTGACAAGAGGAACCCTGGGGCTTGCTGCCCAGCCAGGCTACCCTAACGAAAGAGCCAGCCAATGAGAGACTGTCTCAACAAAAACAAGTTCTTTCCTAGTCAGGGAAATGGAGCTAATGGCTCCGAGGTGAAGGGTACCTCTGAACTCGGATTTAGTTCCCAGAACCCACATGGCAACTCACAACTGTCTATAACAATTCTAGGTTATCTGGTGCCATCTCTGGACTCCATGGGCACTCATACCCATACGATAAAAATAAATAAATCTTTAAAATTAAGTTATAGTGGACCTAAAGAATGACACCCAAGGTGTCCTCTGATCTACAGACACAAAACACACAAACACACACATACACACACAAACACACGGACACATACACACATGCACATACACACACAAGCACAGACACATACACACATGCACAAACACACAGACACATACACACATAACACACACAAACACACAGACATACATACATACACACACACATACACAAACACACACACATACACACATATACACACACACCAAAAGGGGGGGGATGAGAATACTTTATATTTCATGCACCATGGACTACAAATAGGTACAAAATTTCCAGATAGAAGCTTAGCAATACGCACCAAAATTTTAAATGACGCTATTGGGCTCAGCAATGTACCTTCTAGGAATGCTTCTCAAGTAATTTAGTCATGAGTAAAATATGTTTTCTTTTTTTAAAAAAATCTATCATTAACAAATGAATATTTTGTAGATACAAATGTAATAATTTTTAAAAATATTTTTTAAAAAAGCTGTGTGGGGTTGCAAAAATAAATTATTTTCCAGATAAAACTAAATTACAAAATTTTATGTTTTACTCCAGGTTTTTTTTTGTTTTTTTTTTTTGTTTTTTGTTTTTTGTTTTTTTTTTTTTTTTGGATTTTCAAGACAGGGTTTCTCCGTAGCTTTTTGGTTCCTGTCCTGGAACTAGCTCTTGTAGTCCAGGCTGGCCTCTGCCTCCTGAGTACTGGGATTAAAGGCGTGCGCCACCACCCCTGGCTCCATCCAGTTTTAAAGAAATTATCTTCTTGAACAATTCTACACATGAGACAGTAAAGTAGTCTGGCTTCTGAGACATTGTAAACTTAAAACCATGCTGGGGAAGCTGAGTGTGCTTGGCTCCAGGTCCTAGCACCTAGAAGATACCAGTTTGCATAATTCAGCAAATCAAGTGCCACGATCAGATTCCCAAGCAGATAGATTTGAGTTCATACTGAATTTTCTTTTGTTTTTCTTTTCTTTTTATTTTATTTTTATTTATTTATTTATTTATTTATTTTGAGACAGGGTTTCTCTGTATACCCTTGGCTGTCCTGGAACTTGCTCTGTAGACCAGGTTGGCCTCAAACTCTGAGATCTGCCTGCCTCTGCCTGTCGAGTGCTGGGATTAAAGGCGTGTGCCACCAGTGCCTAGCTCATGCTGCATTTTCAAGCCTTCTTTCTACATGGAAAATGGGGGGAGCCCTATTTTCTCCCGATCAGCATCTCCTCTGAGCAGTCACTGTGTCACAGAACAAGAGAAAGAAACAAGCTCTAAGACAGTCTCTTGTTCTAGGAGTTGAAAGGAGATCCATTCAAGATGCCCCTCTTCTCCTTTCTGAAATGAAGGTGGTCTGCCACCAACTGTTCAAGTCAGCAAGCCCAGAAAGGACTGGCACGTCTTTATGTACAACCGAGAAACAGCAGCAAGTTGCTCTGCAGCTCTCAGGGAGGCGACATCCCAACAAGCCATAGTCAAGTTGAAAATGCATGTGTCACACCTAACCTACCCACCACAGGTCAGCCACACAGCACACTGCAGGGTGCTCATGCCGGAGCCCGCTTTCCTGTGGTCCTGTAGCAGCTGTGGCTAGCTGCACTGCCTACAGTTATGAGGAAATACACTGCTGCATATCGTTACCCCAGGAAGAAAGAGCATCATTAGGTCAACAAGTCATAAACCAAGCCTTCGTAAGCCAGGGACAGGCTATATATGGGGAAAGTATATTAAGATGGTACATGAGGGGGCTGGACAGATGGCTCAGAAGTTAAAAGCACTCACTGCTCTTCCAGAGGTCTCAGGTTCTATTCCCAGTACCCATGTGGCAGCTCACAACCATCTGTAACTCCAGTTCCAGGGAACCCAACACATTTTTCTAGCCTTCTCTGGCACTAGGCATGCATGGGGTGCACAGACAGAAATGCATGCAACCTTCTTGAACATAACACAACCTTCTAAAGCATAACAGATCTCAGGGCTTCAGCTATAGCTCAGTGGTAGAGCAATTGCTTAGCAGGCATGAGGTCAACTCCGGGCACCACAAAGATAAAGAAAGAAGTAACAGGAGCTAGAGAGATGGCTTAGCAGTTAAGAGCACTGCCTGCTCTTGCAAAGGGCCCAGGTTCAACTTCCAGAACCCACATGGCTGTTCACAACCATCTGAAATCCCAGTTCCAGAGGATGCAACACACTCTTCCACCTTCTCTGGCATTAGGCTTGCACGTCCTGCACAGACATACAAGCAGGCAAAACACCCACACACATTAGAAAGACATAAAGAGGGAAAGGAGTATATCTTGAGGGGAGTCCACTTCTGATACTAATGTGTTCAGTCCATTGGTTAGAAAAGCCAAAGGACAGGATGCTTAGCAGGGGCAGCTTACTGACACCCAAGGAAGCTTTGCAAAAAGCTACCATTTTTCCTGCTATCTTATTTCAAGCCTATTGGTTGCAAAGCACCTTAAAGACAAATGGATTCCCAAATACAGAGGAAAGAAGTATCTATCTGCTCTTGAAAAGGCCATTGTGCTGCCCTCCTGTAAGATGAAATGATTCTCTTCTGCCCACTCTTGCCGGAACTCCTCCAGGGGTTGCCTTTAAGCTGCCTTTCTTCTAGTGATCACCCAATAAAGGATACTTACTTACTGTTGTTGTCAATTTCATCATCATTATCATCATCATCATCATCATCATCATCATCACACATACTACAGATGCTTATGTTCAGATAAAGCCTGGTTCCAACATACAAATCCAAACTATAAACTTAGGCGCTGAGTTATCAGAGTTTGAGTCTATCCTTGGGAGACACCATCATTAGTAATGAACTCCAACTGCAAAAAGCTAACATTGCTCCCTACTCAAGGTCCACGCATCTTCCTGACACAGGAACACATTTCTGCCCTGTAAGCAGAACTGCCTTAACATATTAAAAAAAAAAAAAAATACTCACTGCCTCTCAATTTCCGAACAGTTGCCAAAAGCTGAAATTGGTGTGCATTGTATGGTTGCCAGGTTCTCCTCTGAAGCAACCCTTTTCCAAACCACAGTGAGGCCAGCAAGATGGCTCAGTGGGTAAAGCACTTGACTTGCTGCCAAGCCGCAGTACGATCCCTGAAACTCACACAATGGAAGAAAAGATCTGACTGCTCCAAGATGGCCTTTGATCCCTACACACGCAGTGTGAACTGTGCAACACACACACACACACACACAATAAGCAAGTGTAATTTTTAACGCTTTAAACGTTTTTGAAAGCCACACTGGTTTCCTTCTTTTTCCTTATTAACATGGCATGGTAGAAATAGCTCAGGTTTGGTGTCAAGCACACCTAGATTTGAATGTTACCCATATGCAGCCTGTTAAGGACGTTTACGGGCCTCACCTATCAACCAAAACCTAAGAACCATGCCAGAACTACCATGAGACTGAACTGGCCTCCTCTCAGACGTCTCCAAAGAAACATCACATGGCATGGCAAGTTCTGCCTAAGGGAGAGAGGACAAGGACAGATTCTCCAGAGAGCAAGAAGGCATCCAAGGTCCACTGTACAGAACAGAAGTGTATCCCCTGCCCTGAGCAACGGTGACCAGATTAATGTCTCCAACACCTCCTTGCTCAAAA
This sequence comes from Chionomys nivalis, assembly GCF_950005125.1. NCBI lineage: Eukaryota > Metazoa > Chordata > Mammalia > Rodentia > Cricetidae > Chionomys > Chionomys nivalis. The sequence goes on from NC_080105.1 coordinate 30,991,506, forward strand.
TCTTTGAATAACTCCACAGTGTGGACTAAAACTCGCACCCCAAGCCACTATAATTCACCTTGGTTCCACCGTCCCAACCCTTCTTCCACTGATTCTGGCCACCTGGTGATACCGGCGTTCACACCGTGCACCTGAAAGCGGGCTTATCACTGTACAAAGTCCTTCTGAGCAAGACTCTTACCTTTGCATCTCTGAACGCCCCCTCAATTTATCAAGCATTGTGCCTTGTAGATAATGACACAGCGTGATTATTAGTCAATAAGGAAGTAGATGAATCTCTTCTAGAGAACAGATGGAGCCGGGAGGGAGAAGCGTGTTAACATATCAACTCTATGTTGGGATAAATTTATCATACGTGAGTGATAAGGAAAATAAAAAGATTGCAAAAAAGCATAAAGGCTGAAAAGTGAACTGATTTACTATTTTCATATAATCCAGAGAATTCAGTCTGGTATATTAACTAACTTTTGAATTTATTCAACGTTTCATTTAAAAATAAACTTCCTTGACTCATGCACCATGAAGAGTCCTGAGCACTCAGCGTTAGGAAGAGCTCTGTGAAACCCAAGATGGTTCAGACACGGTAGCCAAATAAGGTACAAGGCAATGTTAGAGCCACTCACATCCAAGCAAAGCCAAGTCATAAAGTCCTCATGACGTTACTAGAGAAGCTTACCAGGGGCGATGGAGATGTGCTGGCAATGATGCCCTCCTGCTACCCCACACCTCCAGTGTGGTCATTTAACACAGAAGGTCAGCTTAACCTCCATGTCCCACTCAACTCCACCCTTGCACATGCATTTCACAGGACTGTAACCCGGTGTTTTCTATGGGCGGGTCATGTGGAACCTGTGTTGAGAGGGTTTTATTTTCTTACATAAAACTCAGGAAAAAAGAAGGTCTCTAGAAGGTTTCATAGAAGAAGAGGCAGTCAAACTGAGTCTGAAAAGCAGATGCTCCTCAGGTCAAAAGGAAGGAAAAGCATCCCAGGGGAAAAAAAACACAGGCAAACAAAAGAAAAACAAGGGAGAAAGAAAAGGGGGGAGCATAAGGAAGCAGCTGAACCATTAATATGAGAAGCTGTGCCGCTGGGCAAGGGCCAGATGAGGAAACAGCTGCAAACCTCGACTGAGCACGGCTAGTCAAGAGAGAGCAAGCCATCCTTGCACTTATGGGGTCCTTGTTGGCTGACTGAAGGACACACCCAGCACACACCAGAGTGTGCACAGATGTGGCTGGTGCAGTTTCCTACCTGCTGTCTGCTCTGTGTCCATTTCTAGGAAGCGGAGGCCATAACCTCTCTATCCCTAACCGACGGTGGACAGGTAACAGGACCCGGGGAACTAATTTAACCATTACAATTGAACTCGACCCACATTTATGGAATGTGCCTATGTGAGCCACCTCACTCTGCCCTGTGAGAAGAACTCCACAGCCCTCGAAAATTCATAACTCGTTCCAAAAGACAGTTATTTATAATCGAGTGCAGAATGTGTAGTAAGTGAAAATAAGCCCCAGACACAGCTAAGGCCTCGAAGTAAGACCTTCGAATAGTATTCCCATAGTGACGAGCTCAGCAAATATCTAATTAAAGCTGCCACTGATGCACTGCAGGCCAAGAGGCCAGGTGCTCTGACCACCACGGCCAAGGGCAACGCCATGTTTACCTCAGTCACGCTGCGGGAGTCTCAGTCACATGAGAGCCAACACAAGGGCGGGCCTCCATCCCGTCCTCCAGTGTCTAAGCCTGAATCTGAGATGTTCTGCCTGCCATTCTATGGCCTAGCATTATGCTGTGTTCTTAGGAAAAAGGCCTCACACAGAGCGAGGGCTAGAAGAAGGACTCCCCTAGAGAAGAAAGCCCCATCCTGCATATGTCCACCCTGCTAAAGCCTGGCCTAGGAGCACCACCATTTTCCAGCCTCCCTAACCTGGAGGGATTTTATCCAAATCTGAGACATTGCCCCTGTCTGCCCTTCACTTTGAGTATGATAAACCCACTCAGAATCGCTTCACTTTTTTATGAATCGATTCAAAATAAAAGAGTACAAAAGATATTTTTCTATCTTTGTATTACTTCCCCTTAGATACAGCAAAAGCAGTTAGGCCAGGGTGTTCTTCAATGAGAGTGCTTGTCTTGCATGCACAAGGCCTCTGATTTTATCCCCATCACTGCAGAAGGAGGGAGGTGGGAGAGAGGGAGGGAGGGAGGAAGGGAAGGAGGGAGGGGGCAGAGGGAGGGAGGAAGGGAAGGAGGGAGGGGGGAGAGGAAGGGAGGAAAGGAAGGAGGGAGGGGGAGAGAGGGAAAGAGGGAGGGAGGGGGGAGAGGGAGGGAGGAAGGGAAGGAGGGAGGGGGGAGAGAGGGAGGAAGGGAGGGACGGAGGGAGGGAGGGAGGGAGGGAGGGAGGGAGGGAGGGAGGGAGGGAGGGAGGGAGGGGAATCAATCTGAAAGATGAGTCAGGTTATCATCGGTCAGTACGCAGTCCTTTTTGCACTACTCGTCAAGTCTACAGCCTGCAAGTACACACCCCCCACTGCTTCCCACACATCGCAGGGTTGGAGTTCTGCTGCACTCCGTCCCAGTCGGTATTTTCTGAGACATATTCCAAATCCACGCAATCTGCTCTCTACAAGGAAAAAAAGAAAAGAAAACATTTGTCCTAACCCTAGATAAAACCTTTCCTAACTGGGAAAGCAGAATGCAAGTCATAGGCACTCACCATGGCCATCCCCACCGACTCATGCGCTCAGTCAGACCGGACACCTCTCCAGGCTGCAGCCACACAGGGCTCTAGGACCTTCTCTGGCTTGCCCCGAAATTACCAACTGTCTCTCTGTCTCTCTCTCTCTCCCTTCCAGAAGTTGTGAATAGAGCACACCCCCAAGTTCTCACATCCTCCCTCTTCCCTCCCTGAGCTTCAGGCCTGCCATGCTTCTCCCTCCGATGCTCACATTCCTTCTTCTTCTGTCACCACAGATGTTCTATTACCTGCCTCCTCCTTTGCTAAACTCTCAGATCTCGGAGAGCATGGATGGAAAATTTTCAACTGTCCATCTTCGCAGCACAGTACTGCACACACAGCTGCTCACAAGGACCTGCCGCGGGAATTCATCCCATGCAGAGCTCTCCTTAAAGCGGTGTGTAGAGACGGCTTCAGCTTCATCTCATTGCTGTCATTGCTTTCACAGCACGAAAAGCTCATTTTAGAGATTTTTGTGGGGAGGAGGAATTTCGCCCCTTGGGCTAGAGAAATGGCACTGGAGAGTACAGGCTGCTTTTGCAGAGGACCTGTGCTTAGCTCCCAGCACCCACATAGTGGCTCACAAGCATCTGTAACACCAGTTCCAGGAGGTCTGATGCCCATTTCTGATCCCTATAGGCACTGCATGCACATTATATGCAGAGACATACATGATGGCACACACTTATGAATAAAAATAGGTACATATCCTTAAAAGGGGGAATAATAGGTTCTGACACTTCTACTACCCCACATTGTATCAGATATGATATTATGTGTCTTTTCCCAATATTTGCAATTCATGATTAGTTATTGTCCACATTAACTTGCCACACTGTGCTATTCAACAAAATCAATTTTTCAGAGAGAATGAATGAAATAAATACTTGAGCAGACCATAAATATCAACTAACAATGAATCTGCTACCACGATTGAGCTGCCACTCAGTGTCTTCATATGCTACAGCTCTTGTAAGAAAAAGTGACAAGTTCCTCACTCTGGAACTGAACATGGTGGCAGACACCTGCACACAGGCTGAGGCAGGAGGATCACAAGTTTGAAGCCAGCCTGAACTTCATACTGAGACTCTGTCTCAGAAACAAGAGGTTCCTCATTCTGTTGATGATTCATAACAAATATTCAAATGCGTTTATTTGCTTAACAGGGCTGTTATTACAGCAATACATTTTTCCATCCACATAGTGGTACTGAGCCATTGCGGAGAGGGCTAGGCTTAAATTATTAAGCCCCTAATTGTTATTCCGAGGCTGAACTGACTCACCTTCCCTCTGGGATGCAGTGCAAGCGCTGAGCCTGTGTGGAGATTTCATCTGAATGGAAACATTCCCTCCTATAGAGAAGTTCCTGGAGACTCGGGACATTAAATAACTCGCCAGTCTCAGGGAGTCCCCAAAATATAATGGATTTACAAGACCGCTTCCTCCCCATAAGCAATAAGGACAGCTGAGAAGAGATTATAGCTAGCGTATAATATAACATAGGCTAGATGTTATATCTAGGATAGCAGTTATATATAGGAAGGCAGTATGGCTAGAGTATAATATAACATAGAATAGATACAGATATTGCAGTATAGCTGCCAGTAAGCTGTGCAGAGTTCCTTCTTCCCCGTGCTACAAATGGTCTTTCAGTGATGTTTCTGCCTTCGAATAATGCATGCTCCTGAGAATAAGCAGCCCTGTGAGTGACCCCAATAAACTATCGATTCAAGCTGAACATTGGTGGTGTCTGTACTTTGGCCTATCATCAGTCCCCTATCTGGAGTGAGCAAAGACTTACTCATATGCCCCCAGAATAGACACACAGCAGAGCCTTGGGGTCCAATGGACTTCCTTATCAGTCCTAAGCAGTTATCCTGAAAGCAAGGGCTGGCTGCAATTAACTCACCTCCACATTCCCCTGATGTTTTCCCCTCTTTATAGAAATGGTGGGACTTGAAATATAATAGGGAAAAAAGCATTTAATGCACAGCCCAACAAAATAAGAGCCTGAACAGCAAGACAGGCTATAATCACTGAAGAAACTCCTAATTCGGAGGCTGGGGAGATGGTCTAGAAGGTTAAGGGCTCTTGCTGCTCTCACAGAGCATCTGGACTCAGTTCCCAGCACCCACATGGTAGCTCACAATCACCCATAATTCCAGTTCCAGAAGATCCGATGCCCTCTTCTGACATTCATGGGCACCACACACACACACACACACACACACACACATCATACATATAAAATACATCATTTTTTAAAATGCATGAAGAAATCCCCATTCTATGGGGAAGTTGAGAACTTTTTCCTAATTTTCCATGTACCCATGCACTTCATTCATCAATAACGTAAAGACTGCCCAAAGTGCATTTTATCAACACTTAACAGCAGTTCATTTTGGAGGCTCACTTTCCAGACCGTATTTTAATGTCATCTGAAACCTACCAAGAGAATGATTTGATCTAACAGCTGAGCATCCAAGAAATAAACAATTTAAAATCAGGCACAGAATTTAAACAGATATTTCTCATCACGAAAAGACATTCTACCCTACTATAGTTACTAAGGAACTGGGAATCACAATATCATAATGAGGAATCCCTCACATCTATCAGGATTATTTAAAAAGGAGAAGTACAAATAGCCCCTAAAAAGCAACACGTGTTGGGGAAGAGGCAAAGTCCTTGGAACTGGTGTGCATTTCAAGAAGAAGCATAAAAAGAAAATGGTACAGTAACTATGTAAAACAGTTCAGTGGTTCCTAGGACCTAACATTCCGGCCTTTATGCTGATAGTAAGGGGTAAACCAATCTCTTGTGTAATGCTTCTTAGCGAAATTAGGAAGTCGGCAGGTTTCGGGAAGGCTGAGATGTAAGAAAGAGGAGAGCGGGCTGGAGGACATCACATCTGCTTCTGAGATGCTCACTGCCCATGTTCTGCGGGACCAATCTGGACTAGGGAAGAGCAGGCAAGCCCCGGAGCAGTCTGTGAACTAGGATCTAGGGCTGCAGCGTTACAGGCAGTTTTGGGGAGGTCTGCAGCCGACTGGAAACCTGCGGAGGCGTGGGGACAGATACAGACTAGAGACAGAAGGTAAAATTAAGAAGTTTGGGGGAAATTTTTAACTTGGGTGTACACTTGAAACTTCCAGGCCCCAAATTCTGGTACTTGGAGTCCCAAGGCCATGGGACAAAGAGAGATCCCACTCTCAGAGATAGGCAGGTGGGGAAACTGAGGCTGTTTATTGACAGGTGCACTTATCTGGAGTCTGTCTGACCTGTGACAGATGGATACAAGTCATGACTTCCCGAAAAGTTTATAAAAATAAAAAGGAACAATAAAAGTTTTAGACACATGACCACTGTTTGTAATCTGTAGTGAAATCCACATCATGGAAAAAGCAGTAGACTCACACCTTCAAGCCATAACAAAAGCTATGGTTTGGGGTTAAAAGAATGAACATTCTTTCCTCTATCCAGACGGCTGGATTATATAGCTTATATAGACTGGACAGAGATGTTGTCAGTACAATGAGAAGCACATTTAAGTCTATACTTAGAAGATGACAAAAGAAATTTAAAATTTTGAACTCATGACTATGCTATTAGCATCCTAATTCAGGACAATCTGGAGACATACTGTTGCCTCCGTAGTCTAAAACGGAGATACAATGATAAGCAGGCAACTCAGTAGGACTAAGAAGTTTTATAAGTGTTGCTTTAGTTGGTTTATGCCACGTGGCTATCTTAATCAAGACAGTGGTGAAATGACACAGCGTATACTCTTTTAACCTTAGTAAAGATGGCTGTCAGCCACATGCTTGCTTATTCTGATGAAGTCATCAGACAAGATGGAAGCAAGTCGCATGGTTGCTATTGAAAAGCATCAACTTTTCCTAGTAGATCTATTTTTAAACAAGAGTTAAATCCAAGTTACATATACATCATAATCTAAATAAGAATTGAATCACATATATACTAAGTTGTAGTGAACAAAGATTACCTAGGTATAGCTTTTGAACTATAAGCCTGTCACTGTAAGTTTTAGGCTAAATTTGGTCACAGGTTTTTTTTTAACCATACTCAATAAACTTACAAATTCTAAAATGGTTTACAGTATAGTCTTAAAAGATTTTTTTGAGAGAAAAGAGCAAAGAAATCATAGATGTCCAGGTAGAAACACCCTCAGCGGATATTGTCTACAGCCATGTTCACAGCAGCATTGCTCAGAAGAGCCGAGATGTAATGACAGCCCGCGTCCACCGACAGGTGCTGGACTAACAAAGCATGAGAACATCTTTTGGTCTGACACATGCCATTGCCAGGATGAACAAAGGAAGTAGGCTATTGAATGAAATGCGTCAGACACACACACACAAAAAAAAAAAGACAAACATGGAATGCTTCCACCACCATGAGGCGTCAAGTTTGCCGAGAAAGGAGAACGGTGGCTTCCAGGGACTAAGAAAAGCAGAGTGATTGCTGAATACGGAAGAGAGTTTCTGGTTCAGATGATTTTTTTTTTTTAATTCAGGAAATGGTTAGTGGCGATGGTTACACACATTATAAATAATCTTAAGGCCACTGAACTGTCCACTTAAAGATAACTGAGAGGGCAAATCTTATGACTTAAATTTTGCAATTGAGAGGTGACAAGGAGGCATCTATCTGTAAATCCGCCACTTGCTGCCACAGTTGTCTTCGGTCTTCTCTGATGAAAAGCACTCATTTTTAGCATAGGTGACTTGAAGTATTCACTAGAGGCACACACACAGAGAGGAGAGTAGCGCTTTTTGGATCAACTAAAGGCTAGCTTTCCCTTCATGGTGATGGTCTCTCAGCTCAGGTTGGAGAAGCCCCACTAGTCACGCCAAGAGGTGGGTTCTCTTGGCACAAGCCTTCAAGGAGAGATTCAGGGCAGAATGGCTTAGTCAGGATCAGCGGCTGCATCGACCCTCAGCGAAAGGGAAGAATCCTGTGTGGACAGCTACCAGCCTTATCCTCAGGCTTCCTCAGAGAAAGCAGGTCCCTGACAGGAGCGCTATGGCCACTGCTACATGTGGAAGCATCATGGGATACAGGAAGCAACATCAAAACAGTCTATGCTTTTAGGCCTGTTCTACAATCTACCAACAATCTGGTTTCTAGAACCAAAAGATACATACACTGATCAGAAGTCCTGCTCACTGTGGCTTCCCTGACAAGATGAGATAGCTGTGATGTGGCCTTTGGACTCATAGATAATCTCTAGTGGCTGCTAAAACCATGTTTTAGTTGCCTAGTCGAGTAATCCTGCTATAGACGACTGAGGCGCCCCAATATTGGGGATGGAGGTACCTAGCTAGGTCAAACCCCATCTCCCTCCTCAGCAAATGACTCAGCGCATGAACAGAACAGTTGGTTTTTTCTACCGAGCGCTTTCCTCTAGCCCATCTCCCAAACTGTAAATGTACTGATTTTCAAAAACTACTAAATCAATCCATAAACAATCTTTTGCTGCCCTGAAGCTGCCTGGCCCCAGCAATTCCTCTCCCAGAACATTTTCCTGCCGCTGTGTGAATGCCCGCGTCATCAGTACAGTGTACCTCAAAGCAGTAGAAGCAGTTCAGGTACTGTCCCGACCGGGGCCTCCTTTACAGGCTCCCCGAGCTTCTACCTCCATTCTACAGTGGGGAGAAGAAAAGGGAGCCTCAACATGGCCACAGGTACCAGCATGCCCCACATCCCTAAGCTCATGCTCTCCCTATTGCGGTTTTCCCTTCCCACTTAAGGGCTCCTTAACTTGAAAGGCGAGGCCAACTGTGCACGGAAGTTAAACTCTCCCAGACGAGGAAAATCCCAGAACCCCTGAGAATCACTCACTGTAGACTTGCCTTCCGGATTATTATTCTAAAGTGAGATTATATTTTTCTGTTCTTCTGCCGGCTGCAAATCCCTAAACCCACTGGAATTCACTTAAAACCAATCTGCTGCTGTGTTTTTATGGAGGAGAATAATCAGGAAAGTTCGGCCCCACTGAACAGCTGGGAGTTTTGTTGCTGAGGGTTTGGTTTGGTCTTTATTTTTCTAGCTGCTGGCCCTGCTAACAGAATTCCGTGAAGGTCACATTTAATCTTGCAGCGACAGGCTACCTAAGCATTTCTTAGGTTGGCTTCAGTGAAAATGAATGGCCCGAGCTCTGCAGACAGGCCTGGTGCTTGAGCCCAAACAATTAAAGCCAAAGGGAACAAACAGAGGCAGCTATAAAACGCACTTGATTTCCAAAGAATTTCACTGCACAGGTTAAGGGCCGGAAGTGTTTGTTAATGATGATAACAAAGGTGCAGCTAGTTTTATCCATGCAGAGAGCAGCAGCTCTTGGAAGCCCATCTCCAGTTTACCACCAAATAGATTTATATTCACAAAAAAAAAAAAAAAAAAAAAAAAAGGTGTAGCTATCACCACTGGGAATGAAATGTCAGGTTCTTTCAAGAGTCGTGGTACGAAAAAGAAAAGCTGAGCGATTTTTTCATCTTACGGCTGTTGGACCTCTTACACACAGCGACAAGGCCCCTGCTAGGTGACAAGATTCCTTGCCTATGTGCTAGATACACATACCAACAGGTTTCTAACACAAAGCCGACCTCACTCCTTCTGGGCTGGATCTCAGCTTTCTGAGCTAACCTTTGCTCTAAACTGAAAATCAACGCAGCAAATATTTATCTAGTTCTTACGGCGCATCAAGTGCCCGCGAGGAATGCAGAGAAGCACATGATCCCGGGTCTCAAGTGACACATCACGGAGATGAGAAAAATGAAATAACCAAAGCTTTTCACAACACACCCAGAGGCCCGCAAACACTCAGGTATGCACACAGCTTGAAGCCATAGGAACAGCATGTGCTGTGTGCTGTTTCTGTGGCCATTCAGAGTGCTTACTGTTTTCGGCTGAAGAAATCAAGTCAGGCTTATGATAAGAGGCCGAAAGAGAGTGATGAGGCTCTGGCTAAAGCAGAAGGCTTTACCTACTTCCTTTTAGTCCTTCTAAGCTCCGTTCTTATATTAAAATTGTCCCCAGACCCCCACATCCCGCTCTCACACACACACACACACACACACTGCACAAGCATGAGGACCAGAGTCCGATCCCCAGCACTCACATAAAAAGCCAGATCTGATGGTCCACGTTTGTAATCCCAGCACTGGGGTGGTGGGGACAGGAGGATCACTGCCAGTGACAGGCCCTGTATCAAAAAAAGGTAAACTGTCCCAGAGGAGTGACACTGATCTCGCATGTGTGTGTGTTGTGTGTGTGTGCGTGTGCATGTATCAGGAGATCACTCAGCATCACTCATGTGTCTGTGTGTGTGTGCGTGCGTGTGTGTGTATCAGGAGATCACTCAGCATCACTCGTGTGTGTGCGTGCGTGCGTGCGTGCGTGTGGGGGGGATGTGGGGGTGTGAAATACTCAGTATCACTCCTCTGGCACAGTCTGCCTTTTTTTTGATACAGGGCCTGTCACTGGCAGTGATCCTCCTGACTCCAGCACTCCAGTGTCAGGATTACAAATGTGGACCATCAGACCTGGCTTTTTATGTGGGTGCTGGGAATCAAACGCTGGTCCTCATGCTTGTGCAGGGGACACTCTCCCAACTAAGCATCTCCCCAGGCTCTCTGCATCTTCCACTCCTTACCATCAACTATGGTAGCTAGCCTCTTGTGTCTGCTGAGCCCTCAGAATTTAGTGAGGTCCAATTAAGACAAGGTGCAGGTTTAAAAAAAACACACTAGGCTTTAAAGATTTACTATTAAAAAGAAATGTAAAGTAACATTATCTTTGCACTCCTGATACTAAAGTGGTAACATTTGGGAAGTAATGCGTCAAACAAATTTTATTATTTCACCTGTTTCTTTTACTTTACTAATATAGATACTAAAACCAAGAAATAAACACATGGCTTGTGTTGTATTTGTACCGGACTGTGTGCTCCTCATTAACTTCCTCCCCCCCGAGTTTCTGGACTAAGGATTGATACACCTAACCTAAGTTTCAGCACAATCATAAAATAGGACTATATTCATAATTGGAGTGAAACTGTTCTAATATTTCATCAGATAAAGAACAGACATGTGAAGTCACCAGGGAAGGGGTAGGCTGTAAAGGAAGACCATGCTCACTAGACCTCCTCATTTGCATACACCCTGAGAAGTAGATCTGTGGTCATTTGTCTAAATGAACTGCTCTTATCTGATGGGGAAAAAAAAACCTTTTATCTCTTCAACAGGACCAAAAAATAGAGCCTAGTCCAGACCTCTTACTTAATGAGGGTCCCCAGCTGCTAAAGCTAATCCCTGTCTGTCCAGGCATTTCTACTACACAAAGGATAGGGACAGAACTTGGAGGACATCACTAGATAAGAGCCATATATCATAAAAGAAGCCTGAATCCTTTCCACTCCATTTCAAAGGAGCAAAGGTTTAGAGCTCTCTCTGTGTGTCCTTGCCTGTCTCTCTCTTCATACCTCTCTCCTTCTTCCTCCCTCTAGGGACAGTTTCTCTACAGCATGCAATGCCCCCAACACGATGCATCAGGGTCTAGGTGTGGAGACCAATACTGCACTGATCCTCTTGTTGACTTGCTTGTAAATAACGGTAATTCTTGTCTCCTTCTCCAGTGTTGTGTTTCTATGGCAGAATTGTCTCATGGGATAACATCATAGACCATTACTAGTTCTTGGCATAGCAAGGCAATGGTGCCTCCCAGCATTGGCTAGGAGCATCCCAATTCTGAGCCTGGATCTGTATAAGGAAGCAGAGTGAGATGGAGAATGGTTAAGTCAATAGTTAGCATCCTGCTCCGCAACATTCAGTTTCCTAGGTCGTCTTTCTTTCTTTAATTGTTTGTTTTTCAGAGACAAGGCTTCTCTGTGTAACACTGGCTGTCCTAGAATTCACTCTGTAGACCAGGTTGGTCTCAAACTCACAGAGATCTGCTTGCCCCTGCCTCTCGAGTGCTAAAGTTAAAGGCAAGCACCCAAACTACCTGGCCCAATTTCCTTTTTCTAATTTCACACTTGCTAGAGTTTGGTCAGTGGGAACACATGAGCACTGTCTTGAGACCGTTTCTCTAGTCATGAAAGGAACTATGGATGACTCAAATTTAAACAAACACAAAGTGTCTTGGGGGAGGGTACTTAAAGAGAGTCAACTATATCCTACTATCAAACTGTTTTCTTCCAGTATCTTTTAACATTGCATAAACAAAATTCGCACAATTTTTAAAATAAGAGCAGGGGCACAATCTAATATCCTTTTCTCCCAGCCAATACATATATGATAAATATTTCCCCTCATTAAATGCTAGCCAAAAGTATGACTTTTAAAAACTACCTACTTTCCAGATACGCCATAATTTACATGTGTTTCTCTTGTTGGCTATTCAAAAGGTTCACAAGTCTCTATACAGTGAAATCCAATTGAATAAACTACCTTACCCATAAATATTTGTTCTAACCTCCAGTCACCTCAAGGAAGTAGATTCCTAGAAGCACCATTAATGGAACAGACCATTTAACTCTTGTTACATTAAGGTTTGTTTGGCTTGAAACAAAGGCTGACTTTGTATTCAAGCTAGCCCTGAGCTCACTGTGTACCCAAGACCACCTCAACTTTGCAGCAATCCTCCTGCCTCAGCCTCCCTGATGTTAGGGAAGCAAGTATTCACCACTGTGACTGCCTGGCTAGAACATTTAACATTTTCAACACTGGGAGCATATATCACTAAGCTAAATTCCAGAAAACTCCTCTTTGTGTAAAGCTTCAGCTATATGATGCTTCACCAGGTTTCCCAACAGTGGGCGACCTGTGGTACCTACCTAGCTAAGGAGCTCACAGTTCACTCTTGACCTGAGCTGGCAGGAAGCACAATACTGTCCAGTCTCATTTCCAGCTTTCTGGCTTCCATATAAACAACTTGGGATGGGAGAAGAGTAAAACCCAATCAAAGCAGAGCAGTCTGGGAGACATAGCCTATGAGAGCTACCACAGTGTTTCTGATTTGCTGTGTTGTCTCCTATCTTCTGGGGGTGGGGACTAGATAAAGTTTAGGGGCCTTACAGTGTGAGTCTCTGTCCTTCCATCCCCAAAACTTCAACATCAATACCTCTAAGGTGACTCTGACCATGCCCAAAAGACAGTCACCTGTAAATCTATGTTCACTTGCACAGAGGCAGCGGCTGCCTGGCAGCTCCATGTCACATTCTGTCTTGCGCAGGGTTAAAGGTCTAACCCCAAAGACAACAGAGGGGGCTCCTTCAGCATTTCAACACACCCACGAGTAAGTACTAACAACCTCATGCACCTCTCCTTCCTTCACTACACAGTGTGGCTGACACTTTGCAATGAAAGGAATTTCCCGGAACTTAACTTCATGGGATATGTTTACAGTATTTAAAATGCTAAACTTGGAGCCTAAGAGATTGCTCAGTGTTTAAGAATGCTTGGTCATCTTCCAGAGAACCCAGGTTGATTCCCAGAGGTTACACAGAGGCTAGCAACCATCTGTAACTCCAGTTCCAGGGGATCTGCCACCCTGGTCTGGTCTCTACAGGCATCAGGCAAGCACACGATACACAGACATCCATGCAGACAGAACACTCATACATATGAAATAAAGATAAATCCTAACCATTCAAGTCAGCTGTGCAATTTCTACCTGCTCACTGCCTCTCCCCTCTCCTCCGCTACCAAGTACCAACTCTTCAGCTTTCTCCTCTTTCTCTCCCCCACTCTCCCCTTGTGTGCACGCACGCTCCCCAGTTCCACTCCACCACCCTACCAACACCACAGTTAGGTGTCAGGACATTCCCTTCTCACACTGCTCTTTCTTCACCTTCAGTAAATCTAGGATAAGGAGAACAGAATTAAAAATGCCTGATATTGGCTGAGATAAAGCAATCTGTATGCACCTCCCTCTCATTCACAATGTCAACCCAATAAAATGGGGAGTGAGTCAGATGTGAAGCTCACAGGGCCAAAACAGATAGATCTTCTGTCTGCAAAAGGACTTTTTTTGGGTTGTCCCTAAATCCGATAGGCATAAACTCACTAAGGACCAATTAAGTTCTTTTGGTTTACTTCCTTTTTGGTTGCCTAAAGCATGGGCATCCAATACTGTTGCTCAGGATAGCAGTAGGTTGGTAAGTACATTTGGAAATAAATTATTTTGAAAAATGGCATGGGAAGTACTTGTTGCTCAAAAATAAGTTTGTTTAATGAAAACTGGGCAGGCTTTTATCACACAAAATTCTAAATTAAGATCTCTGTTCAACTGCATTGGGTATGTTCTCAAGATTTAAAAAAAAAAAAAGTTTAGGAAGTCCCCCCAAGAGCCTCCTGTTTCTCCTATGTGTTTCCACGTGTCTCTTTGCTCAGCTCTAGTTCTTTCTGGCTCACCAGAGCTGATAAAGGGAAGTACAATCCAAAACAGAAGCAAACAAGACAGGAGAAAGAACCCACCATAACTATGACCTTCCTGCACAAGGAGGCGCCACCATATGACACTGTCTTTCTTCACTCTTTAGAATGCAAAAGTCAGCGTAGGACAACCATGATGTGAATACCATTTTTGGCAGGATCCCTAAGGTCAATATGGGCGGCACCAACACAGGGAGCCCTATTCAAAACAATATGTAAAATGTAGAAGCAAGTGGCCTTTGCTTGTTGTCTGCTTGGCATAGCCTTTGAGCCCAGGCCAAGACCGAAGACTCACCCTGGGAAGAAATCCTTGAACAGTGAGTGCTTCTGCACCTTTGCCCTGGCCACACAATTGAGGGACCTGGCACACTCTAGGGAACAAAAGGTTCATAATGATGGAGCGAAGAGATATATTATATGCTATAATGTATAATAATACTATGGATTATAGCCAAGCTCAAGTCTGAAAGATTTAGACTTGAGGACTGTAGCCAGTCTCAAATCTAAAGAATCCTGAATAGTTTTTAAATGTTCCTTTCCTTTGGTCATTTAATAATAAACAAATGTATTTCCTGGTCCCCTAAGGATTACAGAACTATCTAACCACATTTTATGGAAATTAAGGTCCCAAAAGGGGAAGTTACTAAAGAATAAATAAAAGCAATAAAAGTCATCTCCAAGTCTTGGGGTGTAACACTTGCTTAACATTCTCAAGGCTCTGGGTTCAATTCAGGGCACATACACATATGTGTGTGTGTGTGTGTGCATGCATGTGTGTGTGTTGTGTGTATGTGTCTCTGTGTGTGATCTATATTATTTTAAACAAATCAATTTATGTTTACATTCTATATGAACAGAACTTGAAATTAAGTAATCTATATACATGTACTATGCTTTTGTATGTATATAAATTGTGTGTGTGTAGTGAATTCTAGGATTCTGAGCCCATCCACCTTCCTCTAAACAAAGTTTTGTACATGACCAGTTGTCCACAAGTTGTTTGATAAGTGAATACGTTTGTTGCTACGTTTAACTAACTATTCACTTAAAGCAATGATTTGAGACTCCTGGATGCCAGCAGAACTTGAAGTTCTGAGGGAAATCGCAAGTTGGTTCCAGTACCTCATGGCTGTCACCTTAATACAGACTTGCCCAGAGTGCCAACATGCTGGGTTTCCCTATGTTTGGATAGGATTACATTTACTAGATTTGATGAGAATAGCTTTCTTGAGTTGGCCAGGATTTCTGACTGGAAGTCATAGGAGGCTAAGTGGCAAAAAGAAGTCTAGTCTCATTAATTCTTCCTAAACGAACAAAATTTGTGTCAGAGAATCTATACAAAGGTGAATCGGTAAAGAGTGAAATCAATTTAAAGGGCTCCCTGACAGCCCTTTGACTTAATTCAGAGAAAGCCCGGGGAATCTTCATGACATGGCCACAGTTGGGTGGCAGCTGCCTGGGGCATGTATCTTTCTGGGTAGTATTTTCTTTAGCATTTTCTTCTCAAATAATAGTTTCAGGTTTAAATCTGATATCGACACATAATTTGTTACAGGGTGGGGTGGGGAGGTAAAAATCAAAGCTTGATCAAACTTTCTCAGATACAATCGCTACCAGCTAACACCCCCTCAAGTTGGCCAGTTATACATTAAGCTGATATTTCTAACTAAATATTAATCCATGCAAGCCAGAGAGCAGGGCATGATTGGGACAGACAGAGGTAGAAAGTCCTGCTCATCCCCTCCCCTATTCAGGAAGGAACGTGGGATGCCATACAGATGAAAACAACTGGCCCTACTATTAATACTTTCTGCTGTTTCATAGAAATATACCTGTGTATGTGATTATATATTTACATATATTATAAATATGCACTATTGGTGTTTATTTTCACCTGTCATGTCATACTATTTTTACACACAGAGTGTTGAGCACTCGAGGAGTCGGTAAATCCGAGTGTCCCGAGGCTTTCCAAAGACAATGCAACTAAATATAGACAAGAGCTAAGCCATATCTGTCGCAGCCATCACTTAACGAGTCTGAAACAGCGGCGAAGGAAATTCAGGCCACAGCACGGTGCGACCTGTGTATTGTCTCTCCTGTAAACAGGGAAAAGATGTTGTCTCTCATGTTCAGAGCCTAACCTGCAACACATATGGACACAACTGTAAGTGTGGGTATCGAATGCTATTTAAAAAAGAGATCATGAAAGGGTCACAGTAGGTGACAGGGAAGGACAGAATGTAGGCAAAGGGGACCATGAGTCATGAACGAGGGTGTAAAGCTAATGGTTCTCTACTTTCAACCCTGCTATAGGTTTCCATTTTAGTGGGAGATAAGTGCACACAAATAGAATTAATGGTGAAGTATAAACCCCCAAGTGAAGCTCCATGACTTCAGAAAGGCCATTCTAACTGTATAAAAGCTCACAGAAATGCAGAGAGTTTGGGACTGGGCTAGTATTTGTGTGAGTTCACTATGATAAAGTAATTTAATTGATGTATAAGTAAATAAAGAAAACATTCATCCAAATCCGTTGTTCCCATACCATTTGCTCTCCATGGATACCACTTAACTTTTCTCCTAGCACGCACACACACACACACACACACACAATTTCATTTACATGGTATTTCACTGTTAAATATTTTCTTGAAATTTCACATATAATAGTTGCCCGCTATTTAATCCTCTGCCATTATTTTATAGGTCCCCAGAAGTATCGTCCTAATTGTGATTCCCCACTTTTACTTTAAATACAGGGTTTCCATCTGTACCTGAACTTGAACGCACAATCCTCCTGCTTCTGCCTCCTTAATACTGGGATTAGAAGTATGTACCAGGACACACACCTCCATATGTATATATACATATATATGTGTGTACATATAAGCTTTACATATATATATATAAATCTTAACAATAATCTAATAAAGCTTGCAAAGTTAATGAGTAACACATTTGTAGATTGCTAAAATGTACACAATGTTCTTTCCCGCACAGTATCACAATTGTTCCCCAAAGCGGCCCTGTAAGTAGAATGTATTATTACCTTTCTGAGACTAACCCCCAAAGGTAATTACTGTATTTATTTTTGGTTGTCAGCTTATGACTAGAAGGCAGCCTTTGTAGAAGCTGAGGAAGCTAGCTGTCCTCCTCGCTTCCAGATAAATTCACACAGACTACCACTGTATCGGGCAGTTCATGTCCCACAAATATTTGCCAAATGTATAAATAAGTTCTCTCTTGATTACTTTCAGCCCGTTTGGTGGAAGGCAGATAAGGGAGCTGGGATGTGATAGCCCCTGTGCGGTTGGTTCAGCAGTCTGTTTGCTCTTTTAAAAACTGAAGTGAAAAGGCTAGAAATAAAACACAGCTTTTACTAAATGAAGCTGAGAATAAAAGGGTTTGCAAGGAAATCGACGTGTATCAAATATTGAATATCGAAAGCTTTAAGTATTCCACTTCTAAATTTAAACAGCTTTCACTAGCTCTGGCATATTAAATATTTGCTTAATGAAGTATTTCAGGAGGTGGGGTAGGAGAAAAGTAAGGCCATAGTTCACAGAACCGTCAAGAATTTATGGCAATTCCTCTTTTGCCTTAATTTGCTTCCAGTTTGATTACAAACCCTCATTTTTTTTATAAAGATGATATTTTTACAGGTAAGTCAGTCTGAAATATGTGGAGTTCTTCCTAACTTTTGAAGGTCAGCAGAAAAAAAGGACAACTCATTGAGAAGGAAATATGTTTAATTTTAAGAAGCAGTAACAAATCGTTAACAGATAAGATCTCTGAGATCTTAATGCGGGACAAAAGCTGACTTCTTACACAAGCGAGGCTGTAAATGATAATCATTCACCAATTACAGTGAAATTCCGGACTTTGCCTCGTCAATCAATGGATGTACCAGAGTTAGCCCTTAAAAGAGATGCCAACTTAAGTCCTAAATATAACATTTGCCAGAATCTGCCTTAGAAAAGACAAGATTCCAAGATTGTATTGGTTTCTGTTTTTGTGACACCCCCACTCCAAGTTAAAAGAGAGAGAGTTGAGAAAAATCATGTAATTCTGAACTTGTGCGAGTGATGAAGTTAAACGGGGCGACCTCTGGGGCCCTGCCCTGACCAGGCAGTGTACATCTGTCTACCATCCAGTCATCCACCTTCTGTAAACAGTGGGCTAACAGACCCGTCCCTGCACCTGCCCTTAAGCACCAGAGAAGTACAGACTTCAAATGTTATTTGCAGTCAGTCGCTGGAAAAGAACTAATAAATGACTTCAGGCTTTGACGACAACCTCAGTGATTCCTGAAAATGCACAACAGAAAGTCTAACTATCCTCCACCCTCCGGAGCCATTCGTCAAGAGCAGCCCGGAGTCCCGGCCACACGGAGGCCAGTGGCAGAAAGCTAACCCCGGCACCACTCTGCCTCCCTGTCACAGACACAACCAAGGACAAGGAGTGCCCACACCAGAGGGAGGAGAGGAGGAGGAACATGTCCCCAAGTTTCCAACACAGGGGGTTAAGGGAGGTCTGCAAACCGGGCAGCGGACCAGTGACAACCTCGACTGCCAACCCCTAGTGTCTTATTTACAGCCGATCACCAAGGGTCTTGCCTCCACCGGTTGACCCGGGCGTCTCACCTGGTGCCCGAGCACTGTCCTGGCTCGGGGCTGAGGCTGCTGGCCTCCTTCTCTTCCCTGCTCCTAAGGGGCGAGGGGGCTGAGGGTGGCCAACGATTAAGACCCGGGGCCCAGCGGAGGCACCGGCTGCGACGACCGGGCCCTGCGCTCTCGCTGAGGCTTCCCCGGGCGACTCAGGGGCGCCGGCCCCTAAGGCCGAGTGGCGGGGACTGGCCGGGCACCGCGATTGGCCGCGGCCCGCATCGCTCGCCCAGAGAGCCGGGCCGCTGGGGCGGAGAGGAAGTGGCGGCTGCGGCTCTGCACCAACCATGTTCGGCTGGCGGGCGAATGTCACCCGGCGCCCGGAGCGGGTCGGAGGGCACGGGGCGGGCACTCGGATCTCCACCGAGCTCAGGAGACCCCCCGAGGGTTCGCCAGCCCCCAACTCCTGCCCGCGGGGGCGCCGCACGGTCCCCGGAGGCTCCCCGCCCCCACACCTCGCCCGTTCCGTAGCCAAGGCGGGTCGGGCCCAGCGCGCCAGGCCGGCCCGGGGGCGCCCGCGGGGACCCGGAGGCGCTCGCAGCTAGGCCGCGCCGGGGTAGGTGACCCCTGCGCACAGAGCCCTCCCGGGACGCGCCTCTCGGGTGCCTTGAGCACTGGGACAAGTGCAGTGACAAAGCCCCGAGGCCAGGCCAGGCGCTGGCCGGCGGGTAGGAGGACGCGACGTCCCTGGCGAGTGGCGGCGGCCCAGCCCCCGGGAAGCCGGGCGCGCCAGCCAGGCCCGCGCCCAGCCGCGCGCGGAGCCCGCCCGGCCCGAGTGGCCGCTGGCACCCGACGCCCGTCACCCGATCCGGAGCCCCGCGGGCGAGCGCATCCCGGGAGCGTCTCATGGCACCCATCAAGTTTACTGTGGCCACTGCCCGGGCATGGGTATCTGGGGACCGCGGGTGCCAGTCTATTTACACCAGAGACTGCCCGGAGAGAAGGGCTGCCGGGCACCGAGAAGAACCCCTGTTCCCTTCTTCGGACCTGGTGGCGACAGTGTCTGTAAACACACACACACACACGCAGACACACAACCCAATATTATTTTAAATGAGGCCCGACTCCAGCGGACCAGCACCCACAACGCACGACACCTGGGGCGCAGAATCACACAGAGCAGATCTGTGTCCATGGAGCCACCTCTTCGCATCTGCAAATCCAAAAGTGAAATTAAACCTCCACTAACCTCCTCCTCCCTCTCTACCTCCTCCTCCTCCTTGCAGCCTCAGCAGCCCCAGTACCAGCAGCAACAGCAGCAGACCCTGCTTCCCCTAAAATCAGATGATCCATAACTGCGCCGACTCTTCCTCCAAAAATCGGTATTAATATTTATGAACCCCGGCATTTTCCGTCTGCAAAACATCGTGTCAAAGCATCAGGACGCACATACATACAGAGCTCCTCCTGTCCCCATCAACATGCCCTCGAGAGAAAACACACGCACAGTCACAACTATTATTTGAAAAAAATGTTACCTCTCAGTGTGCTTTTTTTCACGCTACCAATACAATCCCGCAAGGTGTAAGTGTTGTTAGGGTGTGTAAAATGGAAATGAAAGCCCGTCAGTTGAATAATCGCAGGAGCAAAACTAAAAGTTACTCCCCGGCTTGCCTGAGAACAGTCCAGATCGAAAGCAAAACAAGGAGAGGAAACTGCGAGGAGCCGAGGCTGGAAATCCCCCCACCCCCGCCCTCTCCCGGCCCCGCTCCCTCCCTCGCTCCCCCTCCGCCCTCCTCCCTCCCCGCCCTTCCTCCCCAGTGTTTGTTTCAAGCTTGTGCAACCCGGAGGTGGAGGCAGAGGGAGGGCTCCAGCCGCCAGCCGGGAGGTGCGGAAGTTCGCCGCCGCTGTTCATTGGCGGGCAGCGCGGCTTTCATCATTTCTCGGAAAAGTCAATTTCATTTTCACTTCCCCACGTCGCGGCTGCGGGGGAGCAACAAGCGGCAGCGCGTGAGTGTGTGGCTCGCGCTGAGGGGCGCTCGATTTTCACCGCGGCCAGGCTGGAGTGGGGACTCCAGAAGTGGCGGGCCAGGCGCAGGCTCGGGATCTAGCCACCAGCTAGGTGACCGTAGGGAAGGAAGGAGTTACCTGACTCTGCATCCTACCTGAAGGCGGGGACCGACCAGGGGGCGCCTGGGAAGCCTGGCAACCCTTCCTGACCCGTGGGTTAAGTGTTCGGAACCTCTGTGCTCAGGCTGCACACATAAACTCATCTTGGAAAGTCGCCCGCTACAAAGGAATGTAAGGAACGAAGTCAGCTGAAAAGAGGGCATTACTTTCCTCCCGACTTTATTGCGTCTCCTACTGGTCTACTGGGGGAGGGGGGGCAGCCTGGCATTCTGTGTGAGCGCTAGGATGATTAGAAAGGCCTTCCCCTAGCAAGTGATTCCTCAAGGCTACTTCATGCCTTCACTATTAATGTTCCTTTCCTGCAAGATGAGATGGGCAAGGTTGTGCACTACTTAACTTAAAATGTCTTGCTTGTGGCTGGCCCTGGAGTGAAGGCTTAAAGGGACAGATGACTTCTAGCCAAGTCCATATTCGACCCTCTTATTAGCTGGACATCCCTGGCCGCTGTCTTCCATGCTGTACAATGGACCTAATAAAGAATTTAAGGGGGTCCGGTACTTAGGACAGGTGCAACATCTGTTGCCATTAGCTCTCCTAGGCCAGCTCCCTTGGAACCTCTTCTGTGATCATTTAACTTTAAAATATTTCGTTACATTTAGTTACACCTGTTTCTTCCCTGGGTTTACCATTTCATCAGCCTCTCGGCCTTCTCTAGCCACTAGAGAAGGTCCCATCCCAGGAGACTGTAACGACCTAGGCGTACACATCTGAAAACTAATTGTCTCCTGTTTGTCACAGAAGTGCTGGGTTCCACCGACAGGAGAAAGGAAAGTATCCATGCACTTGTGAAAGGAAAACAGCGGGATTAAGGACTCTGCCTTGTCTCAAAAATAGATTTCCCTCATGTACAAATCGTCCTTTATCCCTCCCCTAATAACACTGTACAAACCTTGTTTTCATATATGTATTACATACATCAATAACCAGGAGAGTGTACAAACTGCAAGATGGCGCCTAAGTTAAAAACCTAATAACCGCTGATCATTCTATGCTTGCCTGCTTTTTTGTGTGCATGAGCGTATGTGGTACATGTGTGTGTGTTGGTGTGTGTGCAAGTCATGCACTTGCAGAGGCCAGAGTGGCCTGTTCTGTCATCCTCTACGGTATTGCTTTAAGACAAGGTTTCTCACTGAACCTCGAACGACTGGCAGCCAGCCGCTCCAGCAAGCTTTCCCAGCCACAGCGGTGGAATTAGGTGTGCACACAGCCAGGCCTGGCTTTTCAAGTGAGAACTGGGATTTGAACTCATCTGTCCATGCTTTCGCAGCCACAGTCTTCCCCGCTGAGCCATCTAGACAGCCCCTGCTTGTTGTTTTCTTTGCTGCTGTTGTTCTGCTTGTTTTACTTGTTTGTTTGTTTGTTTGCTTGTGCATGTATTTTTCTGTTTTTAGACAGGATCTTCCTATCTAAAGAAGTCCAGGTTAGCCATAACTGTGGCCCAAGTAGTCCTGGACCTAAGATGTCCCTGCCTTAGCTCTCCAGTTTTGAAGTTCTAGGCGTGTGTGATAGGTATCTGTTTATTTTCATCTGTACCCAGACCATTGTATTCTCGTCCCTAGAAGAAGGAGAAGGGAAGAAAGGTATCCTTCTGAATTTCTGCATCATTCCAGGCTCAATTCAGCATTATTTTTATGTGCAGGCCCAAGGAGAGAAAGAAACAATGAGGTGTGATGGGGCCAATCAATGTTACCTTGCTGGTGTCCGTGACAGTAGCCGCCTCAGTGGCAAACACTCGGGGGAGCCAGACAGGACATGCCCACAAGTCTCTCTACCTGGCATCCTAATGACTTACGGCTGTGCACAGAGGCCAGTCCTGGAAGGCCCGTTGCTTGGTAAAGAAAGCATCCCAACTGTTTGCTTCTGAAGATTGTCCTCCCATCGGTGAGTCTTCACGAGATGCTCCATCAGGAACTGGCCCTGCCAGCTCTTAGTGCAGCCTGACCTCACTGTTTGAGGAAGAGCCATGTCCTAATCATGTGTGATCTTTGAGAAGCAACGAAAAGTCGGCTTGGACTGTTTGGGGTTTTTTAGTTGTCTTTCATTTCTTCCTTCCCACAACATTTGTCCATCCAATCAGTTGTATCCGTATACATCCAATCACAATCAATCGCCCTCTTCACACATCAATGCCATGCCCCAGTGTCTCTGGCTAAGGCACACCCCGAGAGCACTGCCTTCCACCATTGTGGCTCCTGAGACCCCTGCCCAGTTGCCTCCTTGGGTTCTGACTCGTCAATAGACACGTTGTTACCAAAGTTAAGCAGAAACTTACTTCGCTTCCATCCCAGTTCTAGTTCTCTCACCGCCCCTCCGCAACCCATCTGGAGCTTTCAGAATAAAGGCCATACTGGTTGTAAGACACATGAAGTCATCTGAGTGTGGTGGCAGACTGCCCTCTAACCTCCTGTGTTGCCAGTGCACCCTCCAGGACCCACGTCCCTCCCTTGCTAAGCCAGCTGGCCTCCTTTCTGTGTAGAACATCAGAGTCATTCTTACGTTCCTTGTTTATCATTAGCCTGGGGCCCAGCACATCCATGGTCAGATATTTTTAGATCCACAATTCCTTGCTCCTATCTGTAAGTTCTTACAGAACAGGCTAGGCTGTCTCGGCATTTGTTTTATACTTCAATAACATTTTAAATGATTCATTTACTTTATTTTATATGTAGAAGTGGTTTTTCCTGTGTGCATATAAGTGCATTGTGTGTGTGCGCGTAGAGCCCACAGAAGTCAAAAGAGGACCTTAGATCTCCTGGAACTGGAATATGGGTGGTTGTGAATCTGCGTTTGGGGACCGAAAAACTGAACCTGGGTCCTCTGAGAGCATAGTGAGTGTTCTTAACCGTTGAGCCACCTCTCCAGACCCCTTTAATAACATTTTAATACAAATGTAACTGATTGCCATAATATGGAAGTCAGAAAAT